>NC_136073.1:513657128-514918741 GCF_964261635.1 Lissotriton helveticus | reverse complement strand
CATTAGAGCCAGAGAACCAGGTCAGCAGAGCTGCTCTAGTGCCAGATAAACCAGGTCAGCATAGCTGCCTTAGAGGGAGCGAACCAGGTCAGCAGAGCTGCTTTAGAGCCAGAGAACCAGGTCAGCAGAGGTGCTCTAGAGCCAGAGAACCAGGTCAGCAGAGCTGCTTTAGAGGGAGAGAAACCAGGCCAGCAGAGCTGCTTTAGAGAGAGAGAACCAGGCCAGCAGAGCTGCTCTAGAGCCTAAGAACTAGGTCAGCAGAGCTGCTCTAGAGCCAGAGAACCAGGTCAGCAGAGCTGATATAGAACCAGAGAAACCAGGTCAGCAGAGCTGCTTTAGAGGGAGTGAATCAGGTCAGCAGAGCTGCTTTAGAGCCGAGAACGAGGCCAGCAGAGCTGCTTTAGAGCCAGAGAACCAGGTCAGCAGTGCTGCTCCAGAGCCAGAGAACAGAGTCAGCAGAGCCGCTTTAGAGCCATAGAACCAGGTCAGCAGAGCTGCTTTAGAGCCAGAGAACCAGGTCAGCAGATGTGCTCTAGAGCCAAAGAACCAGGACAGCAGAGCTTCTCCAGAGCCAGAGGACCAGCTCAGCAGAGCTGCTGTAGAGCCAGAGAAACCAGGTCAGTAGAGATGCTTTAGAAAAGAGAACCAGGCCAGCAGGGTTTCCCTAGAGGGAGAGAACCAGGTCAGCAGAGCTGCTCTAGAGACAGAGAACCATGTCAGCAGAACTGCTTTAGAGCCATATAACCGGGTCAACAGAGCTCCTTTAGAGCCAGAGATCCAGGTCAGCAGAACTGCTCTTGATGCAGAGAACCAGGTCAGCAGAGCTGCTTTATAGGGAGAGAAGCAGGTCAGCAGAGCTGCATTAGAGCCAGAGAACCAGGTCAGCAGAGCTGCTCTAGTGACAGATAAACCAGGTCAGCAGAGCAGCCTTAGAGGGAGCAACCAGTTCAGCAGAGCTCCTTTAGAGCTAGAGCAACTGGTCAGCAGAGGTGCTCTAGAGCCAGAGAACCAGGTCAGCAGAGCTGCTTTAGAGCCATAGAACCAGGTCAGCAGAGCTGCTCTAGAGGCAGAGAACCAGGTCAGCAGAGCTGATTTAGAGGGAGAGAACCAGGTCAGCAGAGCTGCTCTAGAGCCATAGAACCAGGTCAACAGAGCTGCTTTAGAGCCAGAGAACCAGGTCAGCAGAGCTGCTCTAGAGCCAGAGAACCAGATCAGCAGAGCTGCTGTAGAGCCAGAGAAACCAGGTCAGTAGAGCTGCTTTATAGTGAAAGAACCAGGTCAGCTGAGTTGCTTTAGAGGGAGAGAACCAGGTCATCAGAGCTGCTTTAGAGCCAAGAGACCAGGTCAGCAGAGCTGCTCTAGAGCCAGAGAACCAGGTCAGCAGAACTGCTTTAGAGCCAATGAACCAGGTCAGCAGAGCTGCTTTAGAACCAGAGAACTAGGTCAGCAGAGCTGTTGTAGAGCCAGAGAGCCAGGTCAGCAGAGCTGCTCTAGAGCCTAAGAACTAGGTCAGCAGAGCTGCTCCAGAGCCAGAGAACAAGGTCCGCAGAGCTGCTATAGAGCCAGAGAAACCAGGTCAGCAGCGCTGCTTTAGAGGGAGGGAACCAGGTCAGCGGAGCTGCTTTAGAGCCAGAGAACCAGGTCAGCAGAGCTGCTTTAGAGCCAGAGAACCAGGTCAGCAGAGCTGCTCCAGAGCCAGAGAACCAAGTAAGCAGGGCTGCTTTAGAGCAATAGAACTAGGTCAGCAGAGCTGCTCTAGAGCCGAAGAACCAGGTCAGCGGAGCTGCTGTAGAGCCAGAGAAACCAGGTCAGTAGAGATGCTTTAGAGGAGAGAACCAGGCCAGCAGAGTTGCTCTAGATAAGAGAACCAGGCCAGCAGAGTTGCTCTAGAGGGAGAGAACCAGGTCAGTAGCTGCTCTAGAGACAGGGAACCATTACAGCAGAACTGCTTTAGAGCCATAGAACCAGGTATGCAGAGCTGCTTTAGAGCCAGAGAACCAGGTCAGCAGAGCTGTTGTAGAGCCATTGAACCAGATCAGCAGAGCTGCTCTATAGCCTATGAATTAGGTCAGCAGAGCTGCACTAGATACAGAGAACCAGGGTAGCAGACCTGCTATAGAGCCATAGAAACCAGGTCAGGAGAGCTGCTTTAGAGCCAGAGAACCAGGTCAGCAGAGCTGCTTTAGAGCTTGAGAACCAGGTCAGCAGAGCTGCTTTAGAGCCAGAATACCAGGTCAGCAGAGCTGCTCTAGCGTACACTGACTGACTGACACTCACTGACTGATACTGACTGATTGACACTGACTGACACTGATTGACTGACACTGACTGACACTGATTGACTGACAATGACTGACTGACACTGACTGACACTGACTGACACTGATTGACTGACACTGGCTGACTGACACTGACTGACTGACTAATACTGACTTACACTGACTGACTGACACTGACTGACTGACACTGATTAACTGACACTGATTGACTGACTCTGACTGACTGGCTGACACTGACTGACACTGACTGACTGACACTGACACTGACTGACATTGACTGACTAACACTGACTGACTACTCTCTACTACTCACTCTTTACTACTCTCTCCCTACTACTCACTCCCTACTACTCACTCTCTACTACTCTCTGCTACTCATTCTCTACTACTCTACTTCTCTCTACTACTCACTCTCTACTACTCACTCTCTACTTCTCCACTACTCTCTACTACTCACTCTCTACTACCACTCTCTACTACTATCTCTCTATTACTCACTCTCTACTATTCACTCTCTACTACTCACTCGGCACTACTCTCTACTACTCACACTACTACTCTCTACTACTCACTCTCTGCTACTCACTTACTACTACTCTCCACTACTCACTATCTACTACTCACTCTCTACTACTACTCTCTACTACTCACTCTCTACTACTCACTCTCAACTATTCTCTACTACTCACTCTACTACTCTCTACTACTCACTTCCACTCACTCTCTACTGCTCTACTACTCACTCTACTACTTTCTGCTACTCTCTCTCTACTACTCAGTCTCTACTACTTACGCTACTACTCTCTACTACTCACTCTCTACTACTCTCTACTACTCACTCTCTACTATTCACTCTCTACTACTCAATCTCCACTACTCTCTGTCTACTGCTCACTCTCTACTGAGTGAAATGTCCAGCTAACTATAACACCCCTAAAACTTATAGTTTTTTGAGTGAATTTCAAAGGTTTTTTAAAAGCTAATTCCTAACTATATAAGGCCTGAAACCTATTTTTTTTCAGTGAATTTCAAAGGTTTTTAAATGCTAATTCCTAACTATATAAGGCCTGAAACCTATGTTTTTTTCAGTGAATTTGCAAGGATTTTTAAATGCTAATTCCTGACTATATAAGGCCTGAAACCTATGTTTTTTTCAGTGAATTTGCAAGGTTTTTTAAATGTTAATTCCTAACTATATAAGGCCTGAAACCTATGGTTTTTTCAGTGAATTTGCAAGGTTTTTTAAATTCTAATTCCTAACTATATAAGGCCTGAAACCTATGGATTTTTAAGTGAATTTGCAAGGTTTTTTAAATGCTAATTCCTAACTATATAAGGCCTGAAACTTATGTTTTTTTCATTGAATTTCGAAGGTTTTTTAAATGACAATTTTTAAATGTATTAATTGTTATTTTTTTTATACTGATTTACTACATTTTTGCAGGAAGGTGTTCAGAGGGCACGGCCCCTTTTTACAACGCTCTGCAGCGCAACCCCTGGCGCGTTTGCAGAGGAGGAACTAATTCCCCTTGCATACTGGGGGTTCCTGGGGGGCAACTAGCCCACCAGGAGCCTCCAGTATAAGCCAGGGAGCTGCATTACAGAGAGGTGTAATGAGGCCACACCCTTTTTACACCTCTCTGCAACGCAGCCCCCGGGGGTGTTTGCAAAGGGGGAACTAATTCCCCTTGCATACTGCGGATCCCTGGGGGCCAACTAGCCCACCTGGAACCTGCAGTATGCGCCAGGGGGCTGCATTGCAGAGAGGTGTAATGAGGCCACACCCTTTTTTACACCTCTCTGGAGTGCAACCCCTGGCGTGTTTGCAGAATAGGAACTAATTCCCCTTGCATACTAGGGGTCCCTGGGGCCAAGTAGCCCACCAGGAGCCTCCAGTGTGCACCAAGGGGCTGCGTTGCTTTGCCCTGGGGCGGCGGTCCCCAGGGCAGTGTGGGGGGGATTGTGGACCCCCCACACTTCTTTATCACTTTGCCGCCCCGATTTGGTCCCCCCGGGGGGTATTTTTTTTAAAAACAGACCAGGTTTTTTTTTTTTAAATGTGGGCCTTTTTTGTCCTTGTGGGACCACCTGGGCAGGCCTAGGGGGTCAGGGTGTATCTACCCTGCCCCCTTTTTGTGTTCTTCACGTTTGTTTTTCTGCTTTCTTGTGCCTCGGTCTATCTACACGCACACATATACACATATATATATATGCATATAATACATTTACATATATGTATGTGTATTACCTACTGGCGGTCGCCAGTAGGTATATATAGTTAGGATTTTTTTCCTATGGGATTTTTGAAAATTCTATGTCGAATAACTTTGGCGTTTGAGGACGGAATTGGCTGAAATTTTCAGGAAAATGGAACATTTTGTTTCTGAGCAGCCACTGACAATTTGGGGGGGGTTCCATCAAGGGGGGGCGAGAAAAAAGGGGGGTCCCAAAACGCGTTTTTCCCATGCAATTTTCCATAGGGCGGTTGGACTCACTTTTAGCTCGAACGGCTGAATGGATTTCCACGAAACTTGGCAAAATTGTAGATATTGTTTGTCCGATGTGCCTTTGCTAGGTCTCAATATATGTGCTCCAGTGGATTTTGATAAATTAATGTTCAAAAAAATATATATATCTGTAACAGCGCTCCGGTTAGCGCCCCGGTTCGCGTACCTGACGCGTAACGGAACTTCACGAAGCGAAGCTGATTGGCTCTCCGGTATCTGTCAACATTCTAAACAGTCCGGAGCAGCAGCCATCTTGTCTCTCGGTAGGATCGAGAGACAAGAGGTGAAGAAAAACGAAGGGGGAAATTAATGAAAGGGGGCAAGGTAGACCCTTCCTGACCCCCTAGGATTGATGAGGGGGCTATTAAAGGGTCCGCCATCTTGTGTTTCGGTCGAATTTAATCACAAGATGGAGGAAAAACAATGTGAGAAATGGGTATAAGGGGGCACGGGAGACGTATCCTGACCCTCTAGGTTTTCTGAGGGTGGCTGAGGAGGCCCATATATGCGGGAAAAAAACCACATTTTTTTTTCAAATTTTCGCGCGGTTAGCGTCCGGTTCGCGTACCGGGTAGCGTTCCGGATAGCGTAACAAGGGGAAAACCAAGGGAAACAGTAAAATAATATATTTAGAGTGCTTTGAGGTAGGGTAGCTCTGAATAGAGCTGTTGTGTTGTGTGGGTGATGAAAGTACCAACATGTAGGTACCAATGAAGAGTCTAAAATTCAATGTACACCGTCTCCTCTGTAGATGTCTTGCATGTTCTAATATGGAATCCATAACATAGTCTGTCAGGAAAGCAGAAACAGATCCTTTGAGCACTCCCTGAGCACATAGTAATATTAAAATGTTGAACCTTTAACCATTAGTCTGACTTTTTTAAATAATTACTCTACTATTATATCTTATATTTGGAAAAAAAAATTAATGTCTCAAACAATTTTTAATTTATAAATAACATTTTATTTATGTTAAATTTAAAAATTGTTGGAAATTTCGAGTAAAAGTTCATCTGGAATTTCTTCATCTTTATTTTCATGAATTGTCTCTTTTTTATCAAAATTGTCCATGAATTCTAAAAGTTGTTTGTCCACAGCCTCATTATAAAAATCATCTATGTCCTGTTGAATTTCTGATTGAAGTTTGGCTTTCTGAGCTTCTTTATCCATAATTGCTGTTAAGGTAGCATAAAAAGAGAGAGAGAAATAGAGTTTAAGTTATAAACTTCTACATTTTTATTTCTTAATTAACGTGTACAACATAGTTCTGAGTTTTTAACAGTGAATTTATGTTTGGACAGTGTATGGTACAAGGCAGGAAGTTGAAATATAAAGTACAGCATGTGATGAACTCTAACTCAAACCATGACTACAACAGAGAAGCCTAAGTCAATCCATAACTATAACTGAGGGACAGTAAATAACTAACAGAAAACGTTTTAATAAAAATAACTTTAGATGCACAACATATTTCCCCTTAGAAACTCTAACTCAAACCATGTCTAACTCAAACCATGACTACAACAGAGAAGCCTAAGTCAATCTATAACTATAACTGAGGGACAGTAAATAACTAACAGAAAACGTTTTTATAAAATTAACTTTAGGTGCACAACATATCTCCTCATAGAAACTATTAACTCACCTTTGCAAAAGTGTCTAAGGTTTTGCCAGGAAATGCTCTTTAACTGTGCCTCAGGGAGTTCCAGTCAAAATGGCTGTCATTCCCTCTTATTTTTCATATATATTCATGTACCAAACCAATCAAATGACAGCACATAAAAATACAACTTGAAAGTTATGTTATCATTGGTTGAAAATGTCAACTCTTTCCAATGTGTTTTTGTCATGTAATTTACCTAAGGATATTTAGACAGGGCTAGAGCCTGAATGGCTCGATGGAATTCATTCAAATTTGGGGAAATGGTAGGGACTGGTATGCATTAGGAACTATTTCAAATTTGGTGAAAGTGTCTGCAGTGCTTTCTTTGTAAATTAACTTCCCACCTTATTTTTAACTGCGTTTGCCGTTGCGCGCCCCGGTTCGCGGACCGGGAAGCTAACCGATAGCGTAACGGGAGTCCGCCATCTTGTGTTTCGGATGAATTTAGACACAAGATGGAGGATAGAGAATGTTGGGAAAGGGTTTAAGGGGGCACGGGAGACGTATCCTGACTCCCTAGGTTTACTAAGGGTGGCTAAGGAGGCTCATATATGTTGAAAAAGAAAAAAAAATGTTGAATTTTTCGCGAGGTTAGCTGCCGGTACGCGAACCGGGTAGCGAACCGGGAAGCGAACAAAAGTGAAAATTAGTGAAAAAAGGTACATTTGAAATTTTTAAAGAGTAATCATAGTTAAGGTAGCTCTGAAAAGAGCTTTTGGGTTCTGTGTAAGTTCTAGGTACTTGTAAGTAGGTACCAATACATAGTCTTAAATTCAGGATGTAAATTCTGTTCCCCTCATCTGAGAAGTGAACTCCATCTCCTCTGTAGATATCTTGCATGTAGTAACGCAAGTTATTGTTGTAGATGGAGCCCATTCCATGGTCTCTCATGTAAGCTGAAACAGACTTATTTACATGCTTCCTCGATTTCTCAATTTGTGGACAAAATTGGTTGGACCACCTCCATTTCTGTCTTTGGCATATATTTGAATATACCAAGGCAGTTTGAGGAAAAAGTGCCATCAATTGCTCAAAGGTGTCCTTTAAAAGCATTTCCAGACCTACCCCAGTCAAAGTGCCCAAGTCATTTCCTCCACAGTGCACAATTAACAGGTCAGGGTTTGGCAAATGCAAAAAGGTTTTCACCAATGGTATCAATTGGTGACATCTTAATCCTCTGTGGCCAATCCACTTGATTTCCACATTTTGTAAATTGAGGTTGTGTAAATTTCTGTTATCAGCATACCTTTGAGCCCAGTGGATGTAACTATGTCCAACAATCCAGACAGAAAACATGGTGAGAGGAGGTTCTGCTGCAGTCAGATGAAGTGTGGGAATGAAATGGCAGTTGAAACAGTAGGAGTTTGTAATGAAAACAACTGTGGAGTTTCAGTGCTAATGATTCAGTAGCAGTGATTGGTGGATTTTGATTGCTGAAAACAGAAAGTTAGGGTGCATGGATGAGTTCTTTGAAAGATGTCATTTGAGTGGTCAAGAAAAATCATTTTATGAAAGATTGCACTGGATATGCAGGTGTACTGAGAGTTCAGAGTTCAATTGAAACATTGTTGTATGAACTTGTAAACATGAGAGGTCTTTCAGGAGGTGGTTGCTATGGAAAAAAGGCAGAAAGGGCAGAGGGGGGAAGGGTGTTGATTTGAAAAAAGTGAGGGAAGAGTTTTGATTGGGTGACATGAGAGATATGTGTGATGAATTACAGCATTTCTGTGCCTTTGTTGGTTGCAGCCTCTGGAGTGCATACCCTTTGCTCTGCTAAAGAAACATTGGTGTGTGTCTGAGACTGTTTTGAAACTCAAAAAGTATTTGCTAAGGTGAGAAAAGATTCATTTAATTTAGATAGAGAATAGTATGCTTTAGGGAGAAAATTATGAAGAAAGTTGTGTATTTAAAATGTTGCTTTGTGTCAAGTGTTTTACAAATAGATTTTGTTTCTTTGAGTTTCATAGCCATGTTAAAAGTGACGCAAAAGTGGTGCTAGGGCCTTAAAAAAACGCTTTGATGTGTGTTAGGGCATTTTAAGTCACTTCCCCATGAATCTGGGTGAATAATTTGCTTACTTAATGTGTTTAAAAACGTTTCTTGAAGTCAATTAGGTTTCTTGATATGTGCTGCTAGAGTTTCATAGCCAGCATGGGGCATATTTAGTAGGACTTTGAGCCACTTTCACGTTATTTTCCCCATGTTAAAGGTGACGCTAAAGTGATGAAAGGGCCTTGTAAATACACTCTCATGTTTGAGCCATTTTCATGTTATTTTCCCTATGTTAAAAGTGACGCAAAAGTGGTGCAAGGGCCTTGTAAAATATGCCCTCATGTGTGTTAGGGCATTTTTAGTCACTTCACCATGAATCTGGGTGAATAATTTGCTTACTTGATGTGTTTAAGAACGTTTCTTGAAATCATTTAGGTATCTTGATATGTACTGCTAGAGTTTCATAGCCTGCTTGGGGCATATTTACAAGGCCTTTGAGTCACTTTCATGTCATTTTCCCCATGTTAATAGTGACGCAAAAGTGGTGCAAGGGCCTAGTAAATACGCCCCCATGTCTGTTAGGGCATTTTAAGTCACTTCACCATGAATCTGGGTGAATAATTTGGTTACTTGATGTGTTTAAGAATGTTTCTTGAAATCATTTAGGTTACTTGATATGTACTGATAGAGTTTCATAGTCAGCATGGGCCATATTTACAAGGCCTTTGAGCCACGTTCACGTTATTTTCCCCATGTTAAAAGTGACTTTAAAGGTGGTGCAAGGTCCTTGTAAATACGCCCTCATGAGTGCTTTGCAAATTTAAGTCATTTCCCCGTGGTGCAAGGTCCTTGTAAATACGCCCCCATGTGTGCTTGGCAAATTTAAGTACTGCCAGGGTGTGCTTGTACATAGGAGCTGTGTTGTGTTTTCAAATTATGACCAGAAAATCGATTTAAAAAAAAAATGCTTTTTACATTTATGAGAAGGTCAAAATGGTGTCTGCTTCTTTAAATAAATATTTCACTTTCCACCATGAATATGGGAGAATAATTTGCTTGTTTGCCGGTTTAAAAACACGTTTCTTGAAGTCATTAAGGTTTCACAATATGTTCTGCAAGAGTTTCATAGTCAACATGGGGGCAAATTTACAAAGCTTATGAGCCACATTCACGTCATTTTCCCCACGTTAAAAGTGACTTTAAAGGTGGTGCAAGGTCCTTGTAAATACGCCCTCATGAGTGCTTTGCAAATTTAAGTCATTTCCCCGTGGTGCACGGTCCTTGTAAATACGCCCCCATGTGTGCTTGGCAAATTTAAGTACTGACAGGGTGTGCTTGTACATAGGAGCTGTGTTGTGTTTTCAAATTATGATCAGAAAATCGTTTTTTAAAAAAAAGAAATCATTTTTACATTTATGAAAAGGACAAAAAGGTGTCTGCTTCTTTAAATGAATATTTCACTTCCCACCATGAATATGGGCAAATAATTTGCTTGTTTGTCGGTTTAAAAACTCGTTTCTTGAAGTCATTTAGGTTTCACAAAATGTTCTGCAAGAGTTTCATAGTCAACATGGGGGCAAATTTACAAAGCTTATGAGCTACATTCACGTCATTTTCCCCATGTTAAAAGTGACTTTAAAGGTGGTGCAAGGTCCTTGTAAATAAGCCCTCATGAGTGCTTGGTAAATTTAAGTCATTTCTCCGTGGTGCAAGGCTCTTGTAAATACACCCGCATGTGTGCTTGGCAAATTTAAGTACGGACAGGGTGTACTTGTACATAGGAGTTGTGCTGTGTTTTCAAACTATGACATGAAAATGGTTCATAAAGAAAAGGAATGCTTTTTATATTTATGACAATGACAAAAAGGTGTCTGCTTCTTTAAATAAATATATCACTTCTCACCATCAATCTGGGAGAATAATTTGCTTGTTTGTCGGTTAAAAAATCGTTACTTTAAGACATTTAGGTTTCACAATATGTAATGCTAGAGTTTCATAGTCACTATGATGATAATGATATACATTTAGAACTGTGTAGGAGCCATGGAGAAACTGAGGCTTCTGTAAGTGTCAAGGGAGGTGAGTAATGTACATTGCTCTGTTGCATACAGTCCTCATCTTCTGCGTACTCTTGGATATGCTAGACTACATCTGTACAATGAGATACCTAAGCTGAGGAAATACAGGTGATGTGATTGTGAAATGAGCAAAAATATTTGCACGTTTTTCAATTATATCACCTGTGTTTCCTAACATTACGAATCACATTGTGCAGATGAGGTTTAGGCCTGTCCAGGGAGACAGAGGAGGTCTGGCCTTTGTTCAAGAGTGCAGTGGACATGACTCACTTCGTTGGTAGGCCTGCACATGTATTATCTCGTCTGTACTCTTCAACAAGCCTAAATTTCATCTGCAACCCTGAGTAGGCCTCACCTCAAACAAACGTCTGGATATGCCACACCTTATCGGCATCCTGAATCAATCATTTAAAATGTTAGGGGCAGATTTATGATGGCCGTGCACCTCTTTTGCGCCGCCGTTGCGTCACTTTTGTGACGCAGCAGCGGTGCAAAAGATGCACCATGTTGCAAGATAGGCCTCACTTCATCTGCAACAAGATACCGTCAGTTTAAAATGTATACATTTAGGACTGTGTAGGGGGCATGGAGAAGCTGAGGCTTCTGTAAGTGTCAAAGTTGTTGCATACAGTGCTCACCTTCTGCATACTCTTTGATATGCTAGACTACATCTGCACAATGAGATACCTAAGCAAAGGAAACACAGGTGATGTGATTGTGAAATGAGCAAAAAAATGTGCACGTTTTTCAATTACATCACCTGTGTTTCCTAACATTACGAATCACATTGTGCAGATGAGGTTTAGGCCTGTCCAGGGAGACAGAGGAGGTCTGGCCTTTGTTCAAGAGTGCAGTGGACATGACTCACTTCATTGGTAGGCCTGCACATGAATTATCTCCTCTGTACTCTTCAACAAGCCTAAATTTCATCTGCAACCCTGAGTAGGCCTCACCTCAAACAAACCTCTGGATAGGCCACACCTTATTGGCATCCTGAACCAATCATTTAAAATGTTAGGGGCAGATTTATGATGGCCGTGCGCCACTTTTGCGCCGCCGTTGTGTCACTTTTGTGATGCAGCAGCGGCGCAAAAGATGCGCTATGTTGCGACATATTTACAACTTGATGCATCTAGGCAGATGTGTCACGCTGTAAAGTCCTGCGCCACATGAAACCTGCGTCAGGTTTCATGTGGGCGTTTTGTTGCAGGGTGGGCGTTCACTTGCATGAAAGCCCTGTAAAACTAACACAGTGAAATTTACAAGATTTCACTGAGTCAGCTTTATGGCATTGCTGAATTAAATCCTTACGCCTGTTTGAAACAGGCATAAGGAGTGATGCACCATGCAATGTGTGGCTTGCCCCTGTGCATTGCAGTAGTCATGTCGCGCTTGCGACGTGATTCCTGCAATGCGCCGCTTTTGCGGCACAGATGCGTGACGCATCTGTGCTCTTTTTGCCCCATGGTGCTCCGCATTGTAAATGCGGCACACCATGGGTGGCAGAGCAGCGGCGCACGTTAACTGGTGCATCCCTGGGGATGCGATAGTTAACATAAATCTGCCCCTTTACATTTAAGTATGAGCAGGTTACACAGAGTCGGTGAGGCTTATCCAAGGTTAAGAAGAGATGAGTCCTCTTCACTGAAAACTTGGACATAGGCCTCACCTCCTCAGCATCGCTGGACATGGCTAAATAATACCTGCAAAATGTTACTCTTGTTAAACAATTTTACTATTATAGTCTCTGAGATTTGTCTCTTACTCTGCAACATCTCATTGTTGTTCTCTTTCTTTAAAGATAACGACAACATCAACCATGAGTGATCATGAGCAATCTGTTGATCTCGATCTTATCATTGAACTTGTCATTGAAACGTCAGTGGAAGTAGATCGCTTGGATGATTTATATCCTGTGGATGATGAAGAATATGATGCGGATGCTGATTTGTCAGATTTGTATGACATAGGGTGGGCAGCTGACCTGCTCGAGCCTATTGAACTGTAAAGACTTTTAAAAATAAAATGAAGTTACTGGAAATAAAAAGTAACCATGTTAACCGTTTTATTTAAAATTAAATACAACTTCAAAAACAGCTTGTGTGAAGTGTCTTTAATAAAATAGTGAAATATGCTAATAAAATTAATTCAGATTCACATATAAAAGAGCACAGGTCAAATGTAGAAGCATTCCATTTCTTTGCTACTATTTCTGAGTTTTAAATTTGTCAATGCACTAAAAATTATTGTATGTAGAATTGACAACTAGTGTGTTAATTTTTTGACGACTGTTATTGATTTACTGTTTGGTAATAGTGGTTAATAACATTTTTTATTATATTTTACCACAGATTCAACTACAGATCATTTCAAAATTAAAACATGCCTTCGAGGCAAAGGAGGAGAAAGGCTACAAAACGTCAAACACAGCAGCTTACTACATGCTTGCAGCAGTCCTCTACAATAAAAACTCATCAAGTCACCAAAAAAGCTCCGGGTAAGACAACGAAATCTTTCCTAAGAAACATTTCCAGAAAAAAAAGTATCACTACAGAACATGTTTTAGTCCAGAAGAAGAGAGTCAATTTAAACAGGAAGGAAAGGCCCCTTAATAAAGTTAGTGGTAGAGCAGGAGAAAACTCTGTGAGTGCCGGTAGAAGACACAATCAATTTAGGGACATTCGTACACGAATGTTCCGCAACAGGATAATTGTAAATTTGATGAAAAATGTCAAGAAAGGTCAACAGAAACTGGCTTTTTATAAGAAAAAAAAAATGTTGAGAAAATTATTGATCAGGCTTTGGAAATGAAGCGAAAGTTATTTATTTTGGTAATCAATAGAATTAGGAAACTAAACAAGGCAATTTATGAATTCAAAACAAATAGTAGATGGAAGAGAATAGTTAATCGTACACATTTTTGTGAAGTATTTTCAGGAGAATGGATGCATAGTTCAAGTTGTGAGGCATTTTTCAATGAGGAGAGTTACTTCCAGGACAATGATTTGGTGCATGCAGTTGACACTAGTGGTCGAGCATATGAGGTGAAAGACGGTTGTCCAGTTGAAAAGGAAAAACTTGTGTCAACAGAGGCAGAAGAGGTGTTAGGTGATGAAGTTTTAGGGAGACGTCCTAAGGGTCCAGTGTACACCTGGAAGTGTAGTAGTATTTGCAATGTGCGACGGGATTCCATCAATTTTCTTTGTGATTTTGTACGGACATTTAATAAGAAAAGTTTAAAACAGAAAATGAAGTTGTTGCAGGAATTAGATCCATGCAGAGTGAGAGAAGTGGTCATTCACTGGCTTGTCTTTCCAGGAGAGTATGCCAGAGTGTTTTTCATCATTTCAGGATGCTAGCAGTCCATCATAATAAAGTGAGGAAATTAGTGAGAATGTTGTATTTTGCTAAGAGTCCAGCAATTAAGCTTAAACAATTAAGCAGTGCTCTTTTGCATGGTTCTGAAGTAGATGTGAAGAATATTTGTGAAGAAATTGAGTTTTGTTACTTTGCAAGTAAAAAGGAGAATGTTGAAATTGACCCAGAAGAAGAAGGTAATGTGGAAGAGAGTGTACAGATTTCCAGTACAGATAATTTTCAGAAGGAAATTGCCACGTTTCAGGTGAAATCAAGTGAGAGGCCTAATTTCACTTGTGTGTGTTGTAGACGCACTTATTATAAGAATCAGACTAAGTTAGTGGATTTATATGTAAAAAGTGAAAGGGAAAATAATAGTGAATGGAAGGATTTCGCAACATACTTGATGGTAGAAAATTGTTTTGATTTGGGATCGGATCAACGTGTGTGTACTTATTGTTGTAACAAATTAAATGAAAACCGGATGCCTGCTAGAGCGGTTCATAATAATCTGGAATTGGTTGACATTCCTTCTGAATTGAAGGATTTAAATACTTATGAATCTATTTTGATTCAAAGTGTCCATCCCTTTCAGGCTATTGTACGAATGGAGCCAAAGACAGGGAAATTGCCTCCATCAGATTTACAGAGAGGATTAAAGGGAAGAGTTGTTTATTTGCCTCTAGATTTGAAGAAAAACATTAATACAATTGGAGTAGAGAAAGTGGAAGAAGAACCTCTGGTTATCTTAGTTAATGGGGTTCCGACAAAGAGTAAGAAAATCTGGCAAGATTTAGTGGATGTTAGGAAAGTCAAAAAGGCAACATTGTATTTGATGAAAAACAATGAGTACTACAAGAATGTATGTGTTGCAGAAGAGGAAGTAAGTGAAGAAGAGGACAGCGATTTGTGTGCTGGACAAATTGAGAAAGTAGAAGCCTCTAAAAATGAAGAAATATATGAACATTATAGTGTTCATCCTTTGGATTCCAAGGAAGTCATGGGGAATGCTTTTGAGTTGTTTCAAATTAAACAAGCCAAAGAGTGTTTGGGAGGAAAGTTTGGAAGCTCGGTGTTTCCCACAGCTATTTCCAACAGGTCAAGGAGGAAGATATGATGAGCGACCTGATCAAATTCCTGCTTCTGAATACCGGACTTTACGATTGTATGCAGAAGATCCTAGGTTTCGTCAATGCATTCCCTATTTGTTTCATCTACTGTTTGAAAGTGATCTGTCTGGACTGTCATATGCAGTGAACCACATCTTGAAAAGTGGTGTACAGATGCAAAATATCTCGGCAAGGGACTTTATGGATAAAGTCAATGTGCAAGACAGTATTTTGGATTCTCACCTGATTAATCTCATGGCATGTCAGCGTGGTACTAATGAGTACTGGTACCGTTGTCATGGTGATTTAAAATGTATGCTGAGGAACTTAGGAACTCCCACATGGTTCCTCACTCTCAGCTGTGCCGAGTATGGCTGGGAAGACTTTCTTGAATTTCTACGAGAGGCAAATGGAAACATTGAAAATATCGAATTCAAGACACCCGGAGAACTGTGCTCTTTGGATCCAGTGAATGTATGCAGGTACTTCAATCATAGATTTGAAGCTATGATGTCTTTCATCATGAACAAGAAAAATCCACCTCTTGGAGATTTCTTCTGGAGAAAGGAGTATCAAGCAAGCGGTGCTCCTCATATACATATGCTGCTATGGATCAAAGATGCACCCAAATTTGGAACAGATCCGGATGACTTAGTGATGAGTTTCATAGAACAGTATTCTACATGTGCTGTTCCAAAGACAAAGGAAGACAAAAGCCTAAGAGAACAAGTTTTAAGCTTTCAAAGCCATCGTTGTGGAAAGTACTGTCGTCGTAAATTCAGAAACAAGGACAAGTTCTACACAAAATGTCGTTTCAGCTTTCCACGACCGGTGATTTCTAAAGGAAGAGTAAACAGTTTGATGTCTTCGCTGCGACATAATGTGACGAGGAAATCACCCAAAAATACATACAATTTGAAAAGAAACGAAGAGTCCAAGTACATCAACGACTACAACTTAGTGATTTTGTCCATGTGGAATGCTAACATGGATATACAGTTTGTGGCTGATAACTGTATGGCTGTGGCTCAGTATGTGACATCTTACATCACAAAAAAAAGAAAAGACAGAATTGAAGGATATGTGGGAGGACATTTCCCATGAAAAGAGCCTCAGTAAGAAGTTGTACAGTTTCAGTCTGAAGATGTTGTCGCATCGAGAAATCGGAGCTTACGAATGTTCTGACCAGTTATCTTAAGCAAGTCTCTATGCCAAATCTAGGAGTATCATTTGGGCGAGTTCTGAAACCTGTACGGGAAATTGAGTATTTGGCGGAAAAGGAGCCAAACAGTACAGATATTTTGAAGACCAACATGTTGGATACATATTATCCAAATAGAAGCAGTCACCTCGAGAATGTTTGTCTGTATGAGGTTCTACAAAATTACATATTCAAGAGGAACATCAAAGAAGATATTGATAAAGGAGTGTATGCTGTAATTGGAAGTGAGGGATGTCTGGTCAAGCAAAGAAAATGACAATTGGTAAATCATCGAAAATTGAGTGGCGAATCTCCTGAAAGAAAAGATTTTTTCTATTTAGCTCTTTTGCAACTTTTCAAGCCTTGGCGTGCAGAAGAGGAACTGCTTGGAGATTTCCTCTGTTACGAAGACTCTTTCAATGCAGCCAAGGAGACCATAGAATGTCCTGTTTTTCCAAAATATCTAGAAATGTTGAATGCGGAAATCGAGCAGGAAGCAACAATTGCAGCCGAGATTGCTAGAGACAGTTCTCAGGACAGTCAGAGTTCTGTTTCATTGAGTCAGGATCCACTAGGAGGACCAGTTATCGAAAATGAAGCTGCCACTGCCATGATTGAAGTGGAAAGAGCCATGGCACATGCTCAGGAGGATGCGGTTAACTTAGAAGATTTGGAAAGACAACTCAACGTTGAGCAGAGGAAAATATATGACGAAGTTACCAACCAAATTGATCATGGATTAAGTCATGAGAGGAAAGAGTGCTCATGTACGTCGTTGAAGCCTGTCCGACTGTACATGAGTGGAGAAGCAGGAACTGGAAAAAGTTTCCTCATTAAAGCAATTTCATGTTATTTGCAGAAACGGACCGAGTCATCGCTGTCTTGTGTTGTCACCGCTCCAACTGGACTGGCAGCACATAACATTAAATGTATTACTTTGCATCGTCTACTGATGCTGCCAGTGGAGCATGATAACAAATTACAATACCACAAGTTATCTGGAGATGCTTGTTGTGAAGTTTCAAGAGTCTTGAGGAAAATGAAACTTCTTATCATTGACGAAGTAAGCATGGTTTCCAATGTCATGCTTGCCTTTGTGCATTTGAGAATGCAAGAAGTTCTTAAAACAGAGTATGATGTGTTATTTGGCGGCAAACACATCATTGTTTTCGGTGATCTTCTGCAGCTGACACCAGTGAAAGGACAACCAGTGTTTAAACTACTTACACATGAAGATACCAGGAAGTGCCTAGGGAGCATTGGCAACGTTAATATATGGTTAAACTTCAATTATGCTGAACTGCGTGAAAATATGCGTCAAGCGAAGGATGAAGATTATAAGAATATTCTACGAGATGTTAGAATCGAAAAAAGTGACGGAGCATGGGAAAGAAGCTTTACATGCACGATTACTGTCAAATTTGTATCCAGAAGAAGACGTTCTGCCAGAGAATATTTTTCGAAAAATTACCGAATTCGGCCGTTACCGACCGGTAAAAGGAATTTGAGATGTAGGGGACAAATTATTACAGAATCGGTAAATTTACCGATCGGTAAATTTACCGATTCTGTAAATTACCGAATCGGTATTTTTACCGATTCGGTAATTTTGAGATGTAGGTGGGACTCTTCTGAGTCCCACAGGCCTTTAGGAGCCGGTATTTTACCACCCATTAGGGTGGTGAAATACCGAATCCAGGTGTGCATGCACATCTGTGCATGCACACCTGTGCCATGTGACACACAGGCATGTCTGTGTGCCACATGGCACACATGCCTGTAATTGGGGTGCCAGAGGGTGTCAAAGTGACACCCCCTGCACCCTTGCAAAATTCGGTATTTACCGATTTGGTAAATACCGAATCGGTAATGCCCATTGATTCCTATGGGCTTCAATGCCCATAGGAATCAATGGGCATTACCGATTCGGTATTTACCGAATCGGTAAATGTAAATGTAGAATGTAAATGTAAATGTAAATGTAGTGTAGTTCCTCTCATCCCAATAGGCTCTGCACATTGGAATAATATCCTCAATAGTATAGACCTAGGGCAGAGGTTAACTAGGTCTTCTACCGACGATATTAGACTTAAAGTTTTGTGTTTGCCAGCTAGCTCAGAGTTCACTAGAAACTTTCTCGAATAGGCAAGGAGGATTTTAACCTCCCTGGATAGACAAGAAGGGATTTAGTTTCTGACAACCATAGAACATGACAACTTTGCTCTCCCCTAATCAAGAGTGTATCTCTAGAGTCGTGTGAAAACAAAAGACAACTTATTTTACTCAGTCAGTTCAGTGCATTCTTAGTTTCACCAGATTGTAGAGAAAAGGAAAAGACGGGCGTGTTCAATAAAAGATGTTATTTATTGATCAGTCTCCTTTCTCATACAAGAGAAATGAATCGCTATTATTGTAATACTTATAGTTAAGTAAAGTGCATACAGTAAAGACAGAATTATAAAATAATACTGTAAAAGCATTGATATGGTTTCTAAGCCATATGATACCTTAAAATGGATAAAATAGATACATACATATATACATTTGACTAATCATACTCAACTGGTGCTTCTAACCACGCCTACCCCAGTGTACCTGACCTAAGCCTAATACGTGGGCGGGAGTAGATAAGTAGCAGTTTAAGTTAAGTTTGTTTGCCAAGGGACTGATTCGAGAATTCTCTGCAAGGGGTTATTCAGTTCTGTACCTGAGATCTAGAATGATGTAGGGCTGGTATCTCTTATCCCAGGTCTTGATATTCCAGCTGCCTGCGAGGGCTGCTTGGAAGCGCCGGAGCTGGATTTCTCAGCAGGAGAAAGGCAGCGTCTCGTTCTCAGCGCGTCAGGAAGGTGGGGCAGCGCCTGTGGGCTTCGCTCTCTGCTGGGCTCCTCGGCACGTCTCGCTGCTCCGATCTCGTCACCACCGCATGTGTTTGCTTAAGGCAATGTCGGTAATATTTATACCTGAAAGGTGCCGAGATTGACGTAAGGATGGACATATATACGTCAATAAGGATGTCATATGAACGGGCTCGTTCGCACATTCTTTTGCTAAAGTTCTCTGTGAAATCAAAACAATGGCTATGGGAATTTCCCAGGTCGCTGTAGGTTTGATTTGTTTTGAGAACTCTGTATGCCTTATCAGGGGCTGGAGGAATATCGCTTGTCTAATTAGATGGCATGCGTTATGACCTAATCAGATAACGCGCTTCTGTGCCGTGGTGTGGCTTAATCAGATAACGGTTTTTGCACCGTTAGATGGCTGCTAGTTAATTATTAACCAGACCAGGGTCAGGAATAGGGGAATCGATACAGTACCTATAGGAATACATCACAACCGATTCCTTCGGTAATTATCAAAACACAATTACCTACATCTGCTCTCCTCTTTTTTACCACTTCTTAAATACCGATTCGGTATGAATCGGTATTTATGAAGTGGTAAAAAAGATTTACCTACATCGGGCCCCATATCTAAAACTGCTGGTTTTGAAAAGACTCTGAATGTGTGCTTAAATTGCCGTATCATTTTGAGAAGGAATTTACATGTTGAAAGAGGTCTGGTAAACGGATCAATGGGTAATGTTGTTGATTTTGAGAAATACGGAAATAGAGATGGAATTGAATTTTTAAAAATTAAATTTGATGGCATTGAGGAAGTACAGCTAATTGGTCGTTGCTCTGCTAGGTTTTTGCTTGTAAAAGACTTATATGTTCGCCGTAAGCAGTTTCCTCTTTGCTTGGCATATGCGGTGACAATCCATAAATCGCAAGGTTTAAGTGTAGACAGTGCATTGGTGAAAATTGGCAGTTCTGTGTTCAAGGAGGGTATGGCATATGTGGCATTGTCACGAGTCAGAACTTTATCGGGATTGTACTTGATTGAGTGTGATGTCACAAACATTTGTGCGGATCTAGATTGTGTTAAGGAATACAATAGGTTAAGAAGAGAGTATGCGCCACATTTGCCTCAATATCCTTTGTTTGAGAAACGTGTGGTAGGCCGGAAACGAAGAAATGTGACCAATAGTAGGGAGGTTGTAGCAAAAAGACGAAAAATCGATGAACCCGAAATTATAAGCAGAAAGAAAATGGATTCTGTTGAAGATGTTGTTGGTTTTCAATTTGAAAATAGTTCTGGTGTCAACTGCTATGCTAATGTAGTGGTTAATGTTGTCTTTTCTCTAGAAACTTTAAAAGAACAGATTGTGATCAATTCGGATCAAAGTTTTTGCTGTTTATTGAATTCTGTGTTAGAGAAATGTAGCACTGATAGAACAAAAAATAGAAAGTGTGTCTGAAATTCGAAATCTGTTAGACAAATGTTCAGGTCAAACACAATTCTCTCAAAATATTCAGCAAGATTGTCAGGAGCTTTTAATGTATATGCTTGATGTATTGCAAGATGAAGGTGTAGATGTAGATGTAGATCATCTGTTTGGCCTTTCTTATCAATGGCAGCATGACTGCGAGAACTGTAGGGTATCAAGTACTACTAGTGTAGACTCAGAAAGATTTATATATTTAACTTTGCCAGACAGTAAATCAGTGTCCTTTAATAAGCTAGTAAAAGCAGCCGATCAAAACATGGAGTGTAGCCAATGTAAGTCTGCAATGCTGTCCACATTATTTATACGAAGTTATGGCCAGTATGTCATTTTAATGTTCCAACGATGTAGACCTGATGGAACGAAATTGACAACTTTAATTAAAAATGTTGTGGCTTCGCATTTGTCAATATCAGGAAGGACTTTTGTAACTGCAGCAATTATATATCATGACGGTCCTTCAACAACATCAGGACATTACACAGCTTATTTGAAGTCTAGAAACGGCTGGTCATTCTGCAATGATTCTGTTTTAACTTTAAAAATAAAATTGCCTTTTGACCTTAAAAATTCTTACCGGGTGTTTTTACAACCAAAATTTTAGGGAAAGAATCTCGGGATTTGCTCTGAGGAATTTCAAGAGGTTCTAATGGCTCCTACACTATTTGGGCTTGAGGATAAGTGTAGTACAGAGTGAAAAGTTATTTTTGAGTTTTAAGTAGTTCCAGAAAATAAAGAAGGTTTTCTTACAGAAAGTGGTGGGCACGGATTAGTTAAAGGACAACAGAGTATTTTCCAAAGCAAACGGTGTTCTTACCATAACACTTGATGTCATGGAAAAATAACTGCACTTTGAATGAGTTCTGAAAAACTGTTTCTTTTAATAAGCTAATTCAAGCAGCCAATCAAAACATGGAGTAGAGGTAATGTAAGTCTGCAATGCTGTCCACATTATTTGTACAAACTTTTGGTTATAATGTCATTTTAAAATTCCAACTATATAAACCTGATGAAAGTAAGTTTTCAACTTTAATTACAAATGTTGTGGCTACACAGTCGTTGATTTTAGGAAGAACATTTGTAACTGCAGCTATTATATGACATGATGGTCCTTTGACAACATCCGCTTATTACACAGCTTATTTAAAATGTAAAAAAAGCTGGTGTTTCGGAAATGATTCCCATTTGACTATGAAACAATGTTGCCTTTTGACTTAAAATATTCTTACTTTGTGTTTTCAGAAGAGAGAATTTAGGGTAGGTAACTGGCCTATAATGATTCTAGGAGTTGATATAATTTCATGTACTGTTTTAAATTGCTTTGTGATTAACAGTGATCAAGAGAATTAAATAATTGTAGTAGTCATAGAGGTAGTGTAAGTGTGCCTCATAGTAAGCAGTATCAGTGTCATAGGAAATGTGGAACATGAGTGAGCAAGAAGGGTGAGATATTACTAGTACAGGATTGTGAAAGTGATCTTGAACGTTTTCTTTCTGAAAGTTGTGGAAAAAGAAAATGACGGGATTTGCTTAGAAGAATTCCAAGAGTTATAAATGGCTCTTACACTATTTGGCCTTGAGGAGAAGTGCGGTAGAGAGCGATAAGTCATTTATTGTATGTAACATATTTGTCAAAACGATGGAGCTTTTCTTTCAGAAAGTGGCGGGCAGAAAATAATAACAGCACAACAGAGTATAAGCTGTTCATAGGACATCCTTCGACGTCATGGAAAGTAAGTTACTTTTGAGGAGTTCTGATTTCTGATTGGTTATGTTTTATGGGTTTTTTAAACACAATCATTTTGATTGTGGTTTTTTTCCCCGCTGTTATATGATGAATACCGTCAACTCACTGTTTTTAGTGAAATTTGATATATTCTGAGAACAGCAAAAATAAACCATTTAACATGTATAATTAATTCTGTACAATTTTAATTTGTACTCGTCTTGTCTCATGCTCACTCGTCTTTTACTACCTTCTATCAATCCTCTTTATATACTCACATTGCCTTTTGTTTTATTCTCTTTCACCCTTGTTCTCTAACTCAACTTATCTTTCAACCTTTGTTTCCCTATTCCAACTCTGCTTTTTTCTTTTCTCCCTTGCACCATTTTCCAGCTTTTAGACCTTCTGCTTCGCTTGTCTTTTCCATCTTTCCTGCCTTTGTTTTCTAAATTAAATATTTTTGGGTTCTCCTTTTTTGGTGCAATCAGTTAGTATAACTCACCCTCACTCATTTATCTTTCTTTGTTGCCTCACTCAGTCTGTATCTGACACTCTTTCCTTCACTTCCTCTGTCTCCTCTCTCCCTCACTCTCTTTTCCTTATTCACCCTTTCCTTATATAGTTTACCTTACTCACTTTCTTTTAGTAGCTTACACAACTTCAATTTAGTTTTCTCTTCTATCCTTCTTTTCTGTCACTGAAAGTATCTTCCTTTTTTTTCTCTTAGTAATTTACTCAATTACAATTTCTTTTTCTCTCTGACTGTCTATCACCGTTTCTTTCTCTTTTTTTCTGCATGTTTATCTCTGACCTTATTTCTTTGTAAAATTGGATGATTTTCAATCTTTTCCCTTGTCTTTTCTAATTTTTAAATACATGTTTTAATATTTTTCAAATTTGTGTTCTTTCTTTCACAGATTGAAAGTATAAAAATAACAAGTGACTAAGTTAACGACAATTATAAGGTAAGTGTTTTGTACTCTTTTTGTTACATTTCTATCACATTTAACTTCTATTAGTTCCACTGCTTCATTTCTTTAACCCTCAGTTTCCTGCCTTTGCTACTTCCCTCATTCCTTTTTCTGTTACTTACTTACTCTACTCCTTCCACTCCTTTTCTCAGTCCCTCTGTTCTCATAGTTCCTCACTCCTGTTCACTCACTCCGTCTCTATTACTCTCACTGTCTCTGACTCATCACTCTTTCACTACTTGTTCATTATGCTTTCTCCCTGTAGTTCAAGCACACTATGTTATTTACATTTCTTTGCTGTTTCAATTATTCCTTTTCTGTCACTTCTTCTTTTCTGCTTTCTGTTTTTTCTCTCTGTTATTCCACATGCTTTAACCTTAGTCACTGTCATACATCTTGTTTTATTCCTATTTACTTTCGCTCACTGTTTTCTTAACACTTTCCCTCAGGGTTGTTATTTTAGTCCGGTTCTATCCCTACCTCTCATTCCACATCCTTTACTGTTTTTCTTCCTAATTTGAACATTCACTCACATTCTCTAAGAAACTCTTGTTTATTATTCTTCTACTCTCCTTTTTTCTTTCACTTCCTTATCTATTTTGTTTTTCTCAATTATACCCTCTTACATCTTTTCTTTGGTAAATAGATCTATTAAACAGTATCTCTATGTTACTCCCTCTAGCTGTCTTTCTTTTAACATTACTCTCTGTTTCCTTCCCTTATACTCACTCTTCCTTTTTAAAAAAAAAAAACAATTTCTGTTTCGCTTCCGGTTCGCGTACCCGGTTTTTCACCCAAACCGCGTACCCTGCGTTTTTTTAATTAAAAAAAATATATCCCGCCTGACGTCATATAGGGCGCCCCGTACACGTACTCCACGTAAGATTCTAATTATTCAAAAACATATATTTATGTATTTAATGTACATATTAAGAGAAAACATTATCTGGGATAATCATAAAAATAGTTTTTTAAAACTGTAAAAAAGAGTATATTACTTTAAAAATCAATTACGGAAATAACGCACGTACCTCGTAAGAGTCAAGATAGTTTGAAGACTTATACATCTTATAAAACTATATAGCACTGCACACTAAAGACGAAAAGTCAACACAATTATTGACCCCTCTCCCAACATTTAAAAGCCCCTGGGGAGGTGGTAAATTAATCGAGACTGAATACGTTAGTACAGCCTACTGTGCTTACTCTACCAGAAAAACACAACAACAGTACAAAGCCCAGATTTCCATTGCAGTGGTTTCTTAGTTGCAGGTCTAGTTGTCAGATCGACACATACTCTCTCGTGGCTGGTATACACCCACACCACACCTATCCGGCACATCCGTCACTACACACGTGACCCTATATATAAAAAAGACGGGGCGCACGTGTTCTATGCCATTTTAGAGTTGTTCCCAAAGCATCGAACAAGGGGCCCACTACCACATGGGTGGCCTCTTTGGTCACTGAGTTAGTGGTGCCCGAAGCACTGAGCGGGTGAAGAACCTGCGATGATGTTGATGGGAGCACAAATTTATCGTTACCAATAGAGATATCAAGACTCGGCACCATATATAAGACTTCTTTGTTGGAGATCGGAACTACCTCATGAAGAAGGTGTCTTTTCCACGAAAAGGTGAGCAGTGAGACTTGAGTATGCATCGCAAGGAGTCAAAGGGTTGTAGCTGACTACAAACAAAAATGTGACTTAATATTTTAGACGAACGCACTGCTACATAATGTATTAATTTACATGTTTAATTTTTTTACCCAGCAGCAGTAACGTTTTTATAATATAAAGTAATATAATTTCGTTGCGCGCACTGCATCACCAAATGCAATGCAGTGCGCGCAACGAAATTTGTTTTATTTATTTTTATGTTTACTTACCTGTTAAGGTCCAGATTCCATACATTACTACCCCCCACCCTGCCCCTCCCCCTCCCCACGTCACCGCCCGGCCGGTACTCCCACTACCGGCCGCGACTGAGTGACGCATGCAGCTTTTAAATCTACGTCTGACTTATCAAGAAAAAATATCAACTCCAGACTCTGCGAGACAGTTTTAATGTTTTTTTCTCTCTCTTTCTCTCTCTCACTCTCTGTGACATCATTTCTCTCTCTCTTTTAAACTTATAGACACTGCTGTCTGCTTTGATGTCTAGAAAAACAGTTGAAGTCAAGTTGTGAACTCTGGTGGCCGCACTATTTATACAACGGTAAGCACATAGGCCTAGATATACAATGCCTTCATTATAATGCATTAGAAATAAGTTGGTATATTTACAATCCCGTTCTGCCACTTTTGTGTCAGTAACGCAGTAGGCACTTCCATATAGACACCACTTGATCACGGCACTATAACAGAACTGAAATGTACTAGGCACACAGCACACGTAAAACTGTAGTGTTACCTTCATTTGTGAAAGGAGACAGTGGGTAGTGTGCAGCAGCTTTACTGTCTAAAATGTATAATTACCTCCGAACACTGCCAACAGATAGGTAATAACAGTCTCACAAACAGATGTACAAGCTTATTACTCCACTTTTGTGTCACTTTTAACATGGGAAAAGTGACGTAAGCAGCTTGTAAATCTACGTTTGATTTTTCAAGAAAAAATCTCAACTCCGGACTCTGCGAGACAGTTTTAATGTTGTTTTCTTTCTCTTTCTTTCTATCTCTCAATCTGTGACATCATCTCTTTCTCTTTTAAACTTATAAACACTGCTGTCTGCTTTGACGTCTAGAACAACGGTTGAACTCAAATTGTGAACTCCAGTGGCCGCAGTGATTATACATCGGTAAGCACAGAGGCCTAGATATACAATGCCTTCATTACAACGCATTAGAAATAAGTCGGCATATTTACAATACCGTTCTGCCACTTTTGTGTCAGTAACACAGAAGGCACTCCCATATAGACACCACTTGAATGCGGCACTGTAACAGAAGTGAAATGTACCACACACACTGCACACGTAAAATCGTAGTGTTACCTTGACTTGTAATACTTCAGCTCATTTAGTCACGTGTACATAATTCTAAACTCTAATTTTCTTTTTTGTTTTGCAGATTACCAATCGTACGTCTTTTGGAGTCAACTTCACAATTTGTTTATACTATTGTTTTTTTTAAGTTATTTTTCTGGTTCTTTATTATATATTTGTCATTAAGTTTCTTTTACAGTTATTCTTTTAAAAAACTTCATAAAAAAACTACATACTACTTTTTCTTTGTGGGAGGGGTGACGATCCACAATAAAAATAATAGTTAAAATGTTGAAGTACTATAGTGAGATGTTTAAGACTAGGATTGAAAAGTACTGAGTTATATTTTCTCTGGATACACTACAACATGGTAAAGAAATCAAGCTAATACAAAACAATGTGTACCACATTTACAAAGCTCTTGTGACATTTCCCCATGCAATGCCTACCCCCCTACAAAATTAAGTGTGTGCGCCTCAATGACGCCCCTCAAACCACGGAAACAATAACTCCACAAAGACTACTCTATTGTATGAGAGGGGCTGGGTGGCCCTCCGCCTGGTGCCCTGGAGCCCACCACGCCCAGACCCGGTTTCTGCAATGTCATGGGGGAAACAGCCATTACAACACCTGATCGTCACCACGAAGCCATTAGCACGCATATGGCATTACCACACATGCTTTTACAACTAGTATGCATTTACCACAAATGATAAACGCATAATCTTAATAATGTCTTTGTGTTGACGAACACACGTTGTAATGGCTGTGGCTTACGTCCTTCAAATTAGTTTCTAGGTATGCGTGTAACCAAGTCTGATAAGATCAGAGGCCAAGGACAAACACCGTGCTGTCTGTGGCAGGAAATCTCATTGATCACAGAGAAAATATGCGGAAGGTAAAATGAAAGTAACAGGTATAATAAAAATAACGGAGGAAAACTACTAAAATGACGGTGGACGGAGTATGTAATCAACGTTTGGCGCCTCGACACTACATTTCAAATAAATATAGATACAATATGTTCATTAATATATTACAAAAGTATAGCAGCGGATGACACACACTGCCCGGGAAAAGAAAGTGGCCAATTTAATACCTGAAATGAGGAGAGGTTTGCTTGGCCACTTGAAGAAAAAGAAAAACGTGGGCTTGGAAACAAGGCTGCGCATGCGTAGAGAGTACAACTGGTGCACAAAAAAACCGGAAAGTTTTACATACAATCATAGAAATATAGCTCTTTTTTTGACCAGTAAAGTTAGTTTTTAAGAAGAACTTTTTTTTTAGCCCCAATGCCCCCACGATCGCAGACGGCTCCCCGCGTCCTTCGTGAGCCCGCATTGCTTTATCAGAGACATCACCTTATATGCTGCTCTCTCTTTTAAAAACCAATCTGCTTTCTTGAAAGAGAGAACATATTAACTTGCTCTCTTTTTCAAATAGGAAAGCGGTTTCCTGTGGTAAAGTGAAAGCGGCGACGGTACCGCCCTACCATACCAAACAGCAGAGTCCCGGAAGTACGCACCCCGAGACACTGCAAGAACCGACCCTGGGAGATAGTGGACCCCAGGGCCTCCAAGGGTTCCAGGAGGGGGGCATTGCGACCCCCTCCCAACATTAAAAAACCCTGGGAGCGCAGGAACCCGGGGCTGGAAGGTCATTTTACATATTACTGCCCCAGGAAGGTGGCGGTCCCCGCGACGTGTACAGGGAAAGAGAGAGGGAGAGCTGAAAACACACTTTTGAAAAAAAAAAAAATTAAAACCTCGTCGCGATGACGGTCCCCGAGACTGAGGGGACGAGGATCGTAACCCCCCGCATACTTCAAAATAAAACCACAGAGGGGTGGCGTTCCCTGGTGCTCGGGGCACCTTACAAGCCCCCCACTATGAAAAGAATTGCTCCCGAAATTTGCCCCCCCGGGACCTAAGGAATAAAACGGACTTCTATTTTTTATTTCCCTTTTCCACCGCATACGTATACTATACGCGTACCCCACGATTTTTTATTTTAAAAAAAATAAAAATTGAGCCTAAAGATCCATGTACTACCCCTGAGCAAGCCTAGAGGCTCAGGATGTTTCTACCCTGCCCCCTTTCCTAATTTCTCAACTTTGTTTTACTGTTTTCTTGTGAGTCGCTTCTAGAGACGAACAAGATGGGTGCCAACACTTCCTGGTTTGGAGTTTTCACGTACAGTTGACAGCCAATCAGCATGCAGCTCGTGCTCGTAATTGTAAAGATTTCCGTACGCTTGCTGTACTCCGTCTCTAGATATCGCTATGAATTCGTAAGGCAAACGTTGTTTGAAAACCAACTCAGCATCATTACAAAGAGTTCTATTGGTTACACATTTCAACCCTTTCCAAATGACATAAATATCAACCCTATCCTCATTCTGCCTTCTGCCTGTTACCATAGAAACAGTTCATGGAACACTTAACTGAGCACCCAGGTCAAAAGTTCATCACACAATGTTGCTAATCCAAACAGCAAGTGTGCTTGACTTTTCAACATATCAGCTTATGCTATCTAATGTTCCTTTCAATCAGATTGTGTTAACCAATAAGAATCATGCTTTTAAAAAACAGAAACATGCACCCTAGTTTTCAATGTAGAATGTTCTCAAACAACCAATCATTTCTTTTCTTCAGATCACGCGCTGAATGCTAATTGGCTGTGAAGTGGTTGTCAACATTCGAAACTAGGAACTGTTGGCAGCCATTTTGTGCCTCGGTAGAAGTGAGGCTGAAGAAGTCTGTGGAATATGTGTGCAAAATGTATAAAGGGGGCAGGGTAGAAATACCTTGAGCCTCTAGACCTGCTTAGGGGGTCCCAGAAGGACTCCCGGGTCCCCCCATGTTTTTTTTAAACTCGCCTAGTGCGCGCGGATCCTGCTGTAAAAAACTAAGTAAATATAACAGAGTTTCTTTTATAATTTGCCCCCGGAGGGCCAAATCCCGAGGGAAAAAATATTAAATTTAAAGGGGCCCAGCCCCGGGGACCGCCACCCCCCACGGCTACAAAATAAATTGCTGGGAGGGGATCAGAAGCCCATCCCAGTATAATTTGTGGGGGGGCTCAATGGCCCCCCCAAGCCATGGGGACCACCACCCCCGGGGCTTTATGGGTTGTGGGAGGGGGCTGAGTGCTCCTGGAGCCCTCGAGGGCCCTGGGGACCGCCACCCACCAGGGCCAGCTCCTACAGTGTCCTGGGGTGCCCATCCCCAGGACACTCCTGTTTGCTATGAGAAGGCGGGAGTCTCCCGCCCTCCCATAGCAAACGTGGTTTGGATTTTGAAAGAGAGAGCAGGGAAACATGCTCTCTCTTTCAAAATCCAAACCATATTGCTTTTCCACATGGGGAGCTTCATGTTAGCAGCTCCCCATGTGATAAAGCAATGCCGGCTCCCGAAGGACGCAGGGAGCCAGCTGGGACCGTGGGGGCATTAGTGCTCCCCCCACGGTCCCCAACATTGTTTATAAGCCCCAGGGGATGGGGTCCCCGGGGATAATAAAAATTAGTGATAGGAGCTATTTTTTTATGGAAAAATTAGGAGTCGCACACCCATCGTGGCGCTCAGTGCGGACCCCTGGTGTGCACGTGTTGAATGGACGGCTTCTAACCCATAGGGTGCACGACTCCAGCGTGTGTGGTGCATGACTTGTATGCGTTGGTACGTGACTCCAAGCATTACAAAATATATATTTTTCAGTTATACATCAAGCTTATGTGTTTAGTTCTTAGGTGGCTCTAAAAAGAGCCCTTGTGTTTGTGAATTTAGTACCTACAAGTAAGTATCGATGTAGAGTCTAAAGTTTATGAGGAAGACTCTGTTTCCCTCATCTGTAAAATGTACATCATCTTTCCTATAGATGCCATCCATATTGAAACGCAGATTTTTGTGGTAAATGGACCCCATTCTATAGTCTCGGAGTAAAGCAGAAACAGATTTATTCACATGTTTCCTAGCTTTCTCAATCTGTGGACAAAATTGATTGGACCAGTTCCATTTCTGCCTTTGGCATATGTTAGAATAGACAAAGGCAGTTTGGGGAAAAGTTTCCTTAATAGGCATTTCCAGACCTACTGCAGACAAAGTGCCAAGGTCATTGCCACCACAGTGCACAATTATGAGGTCAGGGTGTTGGAGATGCAAAAAGGATTTAACCAATGGCATTAATTTGTGCCACTTTAATGCTCTCTGTTCGGTCCATTTAATGTCTATATTTGGCAAAGCTAGGTCTTTGTCAATGCCTCTGTTTTCTGCATACCTTTGGCTCTAGAAAATATAGCTGTGTCCCACAATCCACACACTAAGCATCTTGAAAGGAGGTCTGGATGCACTCAGATGGTCTCTGTAAATGAAATGGCAGTTTGAAAACTAAGATTTTTCTAAAATGGTGAATAAGATGATTTTTGAAAAAAGAAAAGAAATGATTGGCTGTTTGAGAACATTCTAGACAGAACAGTAGGGTGAATGTCTTTGTTTTTTAAAAGCATGTTTCTTATTGGTTAACAAAAACTATTTGAAAGGAGCATTACATAGGATAAGGTGAAAAGTCAAGCACACTTGCTGTTTGGATTAGCAATATTGTGTGCTGAACTTGTGACCTTTGTGCTCAGTTGAGTGTTCCATGAACTGTTAATATGGTAACAAGCAGTAAGCAGATTGGAGGGTTCAAACTTTTTTCAATTGGAAAGGGTTGAAATGTGTAACCAATAGAAAGTGTTTTAGCTTTTGAATTAATGTGGGAAGCAATGTGATTTGATATTTACATGTATATGTGTGCAGAATGAGAGGGAAAGTTTGCCATTTTTGGGTTTTGTAAGAGCAGTGCAGTACAGAGATTCTGAATAAGAAAATCTGGTGTGTGACTGACATACTTCGTAATCTACAAATCAATTTGAAAGGTGAGTTAATAATTTGTGAGGGGATGTATGTGGAGTCTTTGTTTATAATAATATTAATGTTTTTCTCCTGGTAAAGTCCAGGGAGTAGTCTTGCTTGTCTAGAATCACACTGTGAGTCTGTGTGCATTTGGGAACCATTGTGAGAGAAACATTTGGTAACTTTCTGTGTTTGCTGACAGATAACTGCTTTAAAACCTGTCATGTTGTAAAGTTTTCGTAGTATTAAAGACAGTCATTGCTTATGTATTTGCAAAATGAGTCAGGCTTCCACACTAATCAATCAATCAATCACAAGAATGTGTATAGCACGCTACTCACCCGTAAGGGTCTCAAGGCGCTGAGGGGGGGGAGTCGCTATTGCTCGAACAGCCTGTCATGTATTCCTATAGGTTCTGAATCGATCCCCCTATTCCTGACCCTATTCTAGTTAAACAAACCAACAAGTTAACTAGCAGTCAGCCCATGAGGCAGAAAACCCCCATGATGCAAATACCGTTATCTGACGCAGTCACACTACGGCACAGGAACGTGTTATCTGATTAGGTCATAACACTTGCGATCTAATTAGACAAGCAATATTCCTCCAGCCCCTGATAAGGCATACGGAGTTCTCATAACAAATCAAACCTATGACAACCTGGGCAAAACCCTGCGGCCATTGTTTTGATTTCACCGAGAACTTTAGTAAAAGAATGTGCTAACGAGCAAGTCGTATGACATCTTTATTGACGTATCTATGTCCATCCTTACGTCAATCTCGGCACCTTAAAGGTATAAATATTACCGATCTTGCCATATGCAAACACACGCGTGGTGACGAGACGGAGCAGCCATACTTGCCGAAGCGAAGAGCAGAGCAGACCCCGCTGGCGCAGCCCCGCCTTTCTGACGCGCTGAGAGGCGCGCTGCTTTCTCCTGCCGAGAATCCAGCACCGGCGTTTCCGGGTAGCCCTCGCAGGCAGCCTGGAATATCGAGACCAGAGAGAGAGATTCCATTCCTCATTCATCCTAAATTCCAGGTACAGAACTGAATAACCCCTCACAGAGAATTCTTTAGTTATTCACTTGGCAAAAACAAACTTAACTTAAACTGTAACTATCTATTCCCGCCCACGTATTAGACTTAGGTCAGGTACACGGGGTAGGCGTATCTAGAAACACCAGTTGAGTACGTTTAGTCAAATGTATATGTGTATATAATATATTTTATTCATTTTAAAACATCTTATGGCTTAGAAACCATATCAATGTTTTTACAGTATTATTTTATACTATTGCTTTTAATGTATGCACTTTACTTAACTATAAGTATTGCAATAATATCGATCCATTTCTCTTGTATGAGAAAAGAGACTGATCAATAAATAACACCTTTTTATTGAACACGCCCGTCTCTTCCTTTTCTCTACATTCTGATGAGACTAAGAATGCACGTACTGACTGAGTAAAATAATTTGCCTTTTGTTCACACGACTCTCGAGATTGACTCTTGATTAGGGGAGAGCAAAGTTGTCATGTTCTATGGTTGTCAGAAACTAAATCCCTTCTTGTCTAATCAGGGAAGTTAATTCCTCCTTGAACATTCGAGAAAGTTTCTAGTGAACTCTGAGCTACGCTGGCAAACCCAAAACTTTAAGTCTAGTATCGACAGTAGTAGACCTAGTTAACGTCTGGCCTAGGCCTTTACTACTGTAGGTATTATTCCAATGCGCAGAGCCTATTGGGAAGATAGGAACTACACTACATGGCGCCCAACGCGTTTGGAAAGGGCGATAAAACTAACGTAAGACATTTAGAGTAACTCAGTCGTGCTTTCTCACTCAGACCCCTTTTCCCACAATACTCCAAAGACGTCTGGAGTGGGTGAAAGGTAATATCCGCCAAACCTCGCAGGAGGAAACTCCTATGTATGGTTCTTGGTATAGTCAACGTTGAAGGATAAACAGTTCCAAAATATTGTGCATCTAACCTTTGTTTCCATAAGAAACCTGATCTGCAAACAAAAGAAATAACCATCCTGTCAGTAACATGTCAGACAATGAGGATGAAAGAGAGGCAGTTAGATTAGCAACTGAACTCGCAGCAGCTGATGCTACCATGCAGGCAGCAGACCAGGATATAATACTCATCCCGGTCATCAAAAGGAGATCTATAACTCTAAAACTTATAGAAAATGGACTGACACCTAGAGGTGGCACAGTCATATTCGTAATTGAGGCACACGAATGTCGGCAGACAGAGGTATACTATTCATGGATACATTTTCCAGCAGCAAATGCTGTAACAAAGTACTTCCACTATTACAAAATAGAGGAACCTCCTAATGAGTACACTCCTTTCGAGGAGGTGGAAGTGCCACTCAAATTTCAAGAGCATTTGCTCTTATTTGATGGCGCCCTAAAACATAATAATCACATCACCAGGCTCGGTCCTTTAGGTAGACCAGGAGCAACGTGGCCGGTCCTAGCCGGATACACACCACATCCAGACATCAATGAGATGCCAGCAGCAGAGCTGTTAACACAGCTAAAACAATTAGTAAAAATACATAGACAATTAGTCCAGTATGTGATGCGGACTTCAACAATTCAGCCAGCGATTAAACTCCCACAGCTGACCCCTCACCAGGGGAACACAAATAAAATTACACCACAGAACATCCAGTCCTGCCTAGGTAAAGTACCGGCTAAACGGGAACAAATACCATTCTGGTTGGCACAGAAAATCACCCAAATAGAGGCGGTGTTTCCTGACACCACCCCATTAGAAAAACACAGGATTCTGACTATCTGTCTTCCAATGGGAATCGCACCACACATTGAGTACTGTGACACTTGGGGTACAGTCTTTGCTTCCATCTACACAAAAACGCACGGTGTTCCATCCAGTTCGGTAATACCAGATGTGCTAAAACAAATTCAAGATGAATATGGTCCTGAACCCGCTTTAACTCTTGGTATGAAATTACTGAAAGACTTCAAGCAGGTCTCGGCTATATTATTAGCCAACATAAAAGGTGAAGCAGCAAACGTGGCGATCCGCCAGAGGTTAAAAGAGACAGATATAGCAGACCAACCAGCGGAAGTTGCCAGAATCATAGAAAAATCCTATGAGGAACTAGATAGAGATAGTTTAGGTGGAATACCAGTAAAACCGCAACTGATTGAAAGTCCAGAAAAAATATTTTTTAATAATAAATCTACATCACCAAAAAAGAACTGGGATGGAAACAAACAATCCAATCCTAAAGAAAAGAAATTCCAGTCCCGAGGAAGGTCTCCTAGGCGAAGAGAAAAATCTCCGAACCAAAGACACAGGTCACCCCAGAGTGACCCCTCTGGGAATAGATATAACCTTAGAAATAGGGATAATATAAAGAAGCCTGATAGATATCAAGACATTGATACACGTCCCTCTCAATCTTTTCAGACTTCCTCGCAGAAATCGGAAAGAAGAGGACGATCAGAACAAAGAGAAGAGCACGCCAAGTCCAAAGACAAGGAACCTGCTCAACTAAAAAAGAAATTACAATTTCCAAAAAAGAAGGTAGCCAGTATCAAGGTAGTTAACAATGCCGAGAATACTGAGGACACAACTGAAAAAAGTGGGCTCAGACAATGCTAGACAGTGCAGCAGAAGTAAGCATAGCTCGCAAAGTCCTTATGAATCATCTGGAGACAGTGGACACGAATGAATATCTTCAAGTGGAAACTGCGGACACCAGAGTTAGCAAACCTCACAAAATGTACGAAATAACATTGCGTATAGAGGGGGATAAGACAAGGAAAATAAGGGGACTATTTTGGGATAATCTCTCCAAGGGCTATGACATCCTTCTAGCTGAAAAAGACTGGCCACCAGAGTTTGTCAGGGAGTGCCCTCATGGCGAAGAAGTAATTATGCCTGCCTTCTCAAATCAAATTCCAATTCATAAAAAATACACACTTGCCAGAAAGTGGGCAGTGGCTCTAGCTCCTGCTTTATATAAAAATCACGTGGGATGGGATGAGACTCTCCTCCTCACAAAATCCAGTTAAAATCACAACCAACTGCACAAAGGCAGTACCCAATTAAGCAAGAAGCTAAAAAACAGGTAAATAAAATACTAGATCAGCTAGAATACCAGGGGGTGCTTGAAACTTGCACCTCACAAATGAACAACCCTTTCTTTCCGGTCTCCAAACCAGACAATTCATATCGTCTAGTTTTGGATTACCGACACCTTAACACATGTTGCAAAACTTTTGCAGTGCAAAACTCACACAGTGCTGCACTAATGAATAACATAGTGCGCAAAAAATACAAAACAACATTAGACATCTCTAATGGATTCTTTTGTCAAAACATAGCACCAGAGAGCAGATATTTAACTGCGTTCTCAATAAATGGCACTCAAAAACAATTCTGTCGGTTAGCCCAGGGGTACAAGAACAGCCCGGGGGTATTCTCAGCGAGAGTAACCGAATTACTACAACTATATGATGATGAAGCATTATCTTATGTCGATGACATTTACTTAACAGATGATGACTTGGAGACTCACTTGAAGAGAGTGAACACCATAATACTTGGGTTCGCAGCAGAGGGTTACAAATTCAACTTTAAAAAATCCAGAATTGCCCATCTGACAGTCCTATTCTTAGGATATGAGTTATCAAGTGAAGGCAAAAGCCTGGCTGACAATTTCCTAGAGAAATGTGCCGTACTCCAAGCACCTAGAACACTAAAAAACTTACAGTTGATTCTAGGCTTCCTAAACTTCGGAAGAACATACATTGCAAATTACGCAGAAAGGGTCAAACCCCTTTATGATCTGATAAAACCAGATTTTAAAAGATCCAATTGGACTCAAATACACACAGAAATTTTGAGATCCCTACAAACAGACATGCTAATTAAAACAAAATTAGAAACACGTGATAACACACGCAATCTTGTGATTCGAGTCATCCAAGGGAGATGCGGATTCACATACCTGACCTCTAATGAGGGAGAAAAGGTACCAATTGCATTCAAATCACACTTGTACACAAAAGCTGAACAGAAATTCAGCAACAAAGAAAAAATTGTTCATGCAGTTCAAACCGCAATAGCTAGAGAAAAAGATCAAGCAGACGGTAGACATATCACAGTCAGAACAGCTGAATCAGCCTTTGAGGCATTAACAACACCGTGTAATTTTCCAACAACAACATTGAATCCGGAATGGATACAATGGGTGAATTCAATCACAACGAACAAAGTATACTATTACATTGATCCAGAACTAGAAGAAATGGAAAATCTAGAATATGAAAAAACATACCCTCTGCCAATCGACATTCTGCCTTTACGACATTACGCCTGTGTAATCTATACAGACGGACATGCTCAACCCTCCGTTTGGGGAGAACAAGCATACAACCCCACATGTGAGATTACAAAAGAAGTGTGGCGCGGAGGTAAACTAAAACCTCTATTAACAAAGACACACTCAGTAGAAACTAATTCAGAACAACAAACTGAAATATTAGCTTTGAAAATGGCGCTAGATAATGCGGATCGCGAATTCCCGACACTTATAGTGTCAGATTCATATTACTGCGTCAAATCATATAACAAGGATTTGCAGACATGGATTCAAAACGGTTACAAAGATAACACAGATGCACCAATAAAGCAGAAACTGCTCTGGGAACAAATAGCTCTTTTACAAAAAGAACTACCAAAGACTCACGTGACTCATTCACTGAGTCATCAGCGTGATGGCGTTCACGTTGCAGGGAATTCATTGGCTGAAACGGCCGCAGCGGCAGCCACTAAATCGGCTCCCGTAGTTCGAAAAAAGCGTACATTAAAATACATTGACGGTGAAACAGTGCTGGCGGTGAAAACGTCATCAAAAGGCGACTGCTCAGCGTTACCGATCAACTATCCACTCAATTATACATACATAATCGATGCAAACTCCGTCCCTTTTGCTCGAATCCCTGGAGTGGGGGATAGAGTGATTCCAAACATGGACAGGAGAAACTTGTTAATCGCAGACGCACATATGGGCGAGGGTCTCAGACACCTTAAACTAAAAGATTCTCTGGAAGAATTACAATCAAGGTACTGGTGGCCAGGCATGAGCCTGCGTCATACCATGTTTGTAAAAAACTGCCCAAACTGCAACAGAGATCGCAGTGGGGAAAGAAACAGTTTAATACCTCGTCGTTCTACTCCAGAAAAAATCAGGAGTAAAAAGGAAGGGTTGCGATTAACATATACAGGCTAGTTCCACTTATAATGTAGATCACCAGCACTCGGCTGACGTCCGGACTGTTATACAAAGATTTGCGAGTCTAAATGGCATATACGCTAAGAGCATGCTACGTTTGACCATTGTCTCCACTCTAGCCCTCAAGCCTGAGGGGAAACATGACCAAATGAGCATAGCCCAGCGGGAATCTTCTCACTTCCTTCCTGAGGGTACGGGATGGTGTAAAGAAAAAACCAAGGCATAAAGCAATCTATAGCGGAAAGGATATTAGGTTCGAGAGCTGGGTGGGTCAAACATCTAATAAGTGTCCAATGTAGTCTCAATAACTTGCCAAGAAATTCTCTGAAGGGATTCAGGGCGTACGAATTATTATTTGGAACTAGGATGATGATCTCTGACATTGATAGTCAGACTTCAGTGGTGAAAGAAAAAACCTTTGATATCAAAGACCGTTTGGCTATTTTGCAGGACTTAAACAAAACAAGAAAAGACCTGAGCAACATAAAGTTGAAACAACAGCCAACAACCACTGAAGAACCACCACCTGTCCCAGCAAGACCTGTCTGGATTCCAAAAGTCGGGGATCTAGTCAGGGAAAAGATCGCGGTAAAGAAGGAATTTGGGCCTTCTTACAGAAAAGCAGTTCCTGTCTTGTCTGTCAACGGGACAAGATCAGTTGTACTACCGCCACTTGCTGGTAAAAAGGAGAACCGAGTTGTATCCATCGACCTGGTAAAACCACAACATGTGGCCGATAACAAACAGTAGGCCAAGTGGACTCCCAATAAGTAGCAGAACACCAAGGTTTGCTACCAGTACAGAGGTCCTAACGAAGAGGCTCATCACATTCGAAACGCCTACAGAAGAACAACAAGGACTATGCAACAATGCAATAGAACTAAGACCTCTGAATACCCAAATAAAAACATTTAGCAGAGACACACCAATCTATAATGAAGTACCAAGTGAAAATGCAAGAAACAGAAATCCTGAACCAATTGGAACAATTGACAGAACTGCATCCGGCTACTTCATTAACTTCGATGATTCCTCTGAGGGCTTCAGCGAATCAAAGACACAGCCATCATCAAAAACCTTTGAAGACAAAGCTAAGGAACTTTTGAGACAACTGAAAGAAACATATCTGATTTCTCCATGGATTGAATTTTGGGTGGGTTTTGGTGCATTTATCCTCATACTTTGGCTCATCATGATACTAACTTTGGGACGCTTCATTGAGGGAAAATATGCTAAAATGGACACAGCAAGTCAGAAAATCAACTTGATCCTCAAACCACACACATCTTCACACGTCGAGAAAAGAGAACTTTCTTCAGCCAACTTCACAGCCAATCCGATACCTGGTGGGGTAGCCTGGGACAACACTGACTATGAAATTTATGGTCCGGTCGAGATCCTGAAATATCCACACCAAATTAAGATCTCATTGAGTGACTTTGCAAAACCAAACTCATTTGCTGATGATTGGGACTTCGAAAGCATTAATAATATGATGTCTGACTTAGTAATGTCTGCTAAATTTACCAAACATGATTATTTGCAGGGTTCTACAAATTATGACAGTATGTATTGCTATAACCACTATGGTAACCACTTTTTACATAGATCTGCACAACCTAGAAACGTTTTAAATTATAATCAATGGGAACATTGTGCAACACCTCCAAAAGGGAGCTCAAGAACCGTTTACGACAAATATTCATATTTTTCAGGTTTTAACACAAGTAATGCTGAAACATTTTATTTTAAATTGTCGAACAAGACAGGAACCAAAACCATGATAACCAACACAAAATTGTTATATTCAGACTCATTTTTTGAACAAATGAATACTTTTGGATTTGAATATTGGGACAAAAATGTTGAATTGAAAAGTGTTTGGGGTACAAAAGAATGGCAAGTACAGGGTATAGAAGCTTTGTTTAGAGCCTGCATGATCCCAGAACAAATGATATTTTTAAATGACACTGTTCAACAGACCACCTGTCTTGGCTTAGCCAAAATCAAAGATTTAAATAAACCGTCTATTCCAAAGCCAATAATGTTTAGCAATAACTCTGATACAGATGAAGAGATAGACGTAAACCATATATTAAACCAAAACAGAACACATCCTGATTGGAAACAGTGGTTGATCTGGCCCACAGATACTAATAACTGTCAAGACAGATTCCTGAACAAAACACAGGGGTTCAAAATGACCAGGCCAGACCCTAGATATCCTCAAAGACATCACCCAGGGATAATAACCACCTACAGTGTGGGCAAATTATGCCTTCAATGGCTACAAACTTCCACACTGGCAGAAATTAAGCAACACCTAACTTTACTTACTGATGGTGCTGACTTGCGTGATTTCACTTTGGGACCACGCAAACAGCGTCAAAAGCGTTTCATAGCAGCCTCTGTATATGCAGCATACAATGAGGCCTGGAAGGTTACTCAAATTGAAACAGCAGAGAGAATACGGGAAATTGACCGTATTAATTTGGAAAAATCACTTTCTGTAGTGGACAATGGGTTAATGACTCTGTCCTCCAGAATTTTTTCTTTGGACAGCATTGTGTCGTCAGCAATCGATATATTATCGCAAGACTTACTGCTATTACAACACGGTCAGTCACAATTGCGTTCTATTGTACAGCTTGGCTGGACGTTACAAAATCTGCGTTCAGGCTATGTGCCTTGGCGTTTAATCAACACAACGTCACTATTCCAAATCTTTAACCTTACTGATAGACAAATCAGTATGGCGCAAAAGGGTGCTGATTATACAATCTTGAGCATTGAAAAACTAGAAAGATTACCAATGACAATGTCAGAACAACCTGTCAATGAATGGATAATACATGGGATAATAAATATTCCAATCTCAACCTTCAGGTTTCAATACTGCCAAAAATATATACAGGCTGGCATGTACGAGAAATTGGGAAAGGGGTACCTTAAAACAACATGGAACCTGCCCTATTCACATGCATGTGTCAGTAATAAAGGACAGAAAGTGTTTCTTAGTGGCAACAATTGTGCGATGTCACTGAGTGGCACACTTCTGTGTAACGGAATTAGTTTGCATGGAGCCTGTGAAGGGAATTCATACAACCTTTCATGTCACCAGCAAGGCGCACCTGCAACAGAAATAGAACCATTCTTTCAAAGACTCTATAATGGGAGTTACATTCTTATTGTAGACCGCAGATGTTGTAGTCTTATGCCCAGGACTCCTTATCTAGTAACTACTACTGCGAAGGTCAAGTGCTGTGGACGCACATTGTTCCCCAGCTCCTTCCCAGACAGGGAGGCAAGGGCATGGCCCGATTTGAAAATTACTTCTATTCGAATAGATACTTTAAGCAGAATGAAAACAGTCCTTCTTCAGACGCCTACCAGGCTCTCGTCATCAAAAGAAACGTATGATCTACAAGTCGCAAGGACGACTGCAGAGATACATACATTATTATCAACTAATTCCCCTGTACATTTCGCGGAAATCCTGAATGAAATCTTAAATATTTCTGATACCAATGGGGTCTCAAAGGTATTTAAGACAGTATTTTCGATGGCATTAACACCATTCAAAGCCATACTGGGTATTTTTCCAGATTTCGTCCATTCGATTTTTGGCGGACTTCCCCTGATCCTGGGACTAATTGCAGGAATCCTATTCCTAGTCCTTATTTTTCGTTATGGCAACCCATGTCACAGACAAAACTCTGGCGACAAGAGAAGAAACAATCCTAGCCATTGGATACCGGGACCGGATATCAAAAATCCTGGGACTCTCCCGGCTTAGAGACCTGAACATGACTTGGTTTCTATCATTTCGACCAATGTGGCAAAGATGTGTTTTACCTGTATTGAGGTGTCTGCTATGCGGAGAAGAATGCGTGTTAGACACCTGTCTGACGCTACAATCGGATGCGCCGATGGATGCAGAAACATTGTTGAGCCCGATCAAGGTTCATGCTTTGTGCTGCCCTCAAAGGCTACCAATCCTGATGACGGCATTCGTGGAAGCTTCACCACTACGATTGATGGGTAGTGAAGTTCAAGATGAAACCAGCATCGAACAGGTACGACCTTCTGTCAGTAATGCAAATCAGAATGTCAATGGAGACAATCATGCGCAAGAATGCATGATTACACCTATTTCCGAGTTAGTGGAACTTTCCCAGGAAGCCGTTGACAGTTTTTTCGAAAGCCTAAATGATATGATGTTCTCACCCGAACAGAAATAGAGACTTTTGAGCAAGCTCGCACACGGCGTTCCCTGAATTCGGCCTTCAACTTTAAAAATAAAGTCACATGAACATTTTCGCTCCAGTTCACGGACAGCAGTTTTTCCAGCAGCCCCAAATATTTTTGCATATTTTTCGGGACACTATCTTCTGCTTAAAGTAAGAACTATTCTTAGAGAACTAAGGTTTCTAAATTTTAGATAGCTTATAGACATTAGCTGCCCGCTGGCATGTTCATAAAGATATTTTATTCTGTGATGGAATGGTCTCGAAACTTTTTTCTGTAAGAAACCATTTCATGTGTAATTCTCATATACCAAATAAGCAATAATGTATACAAATGCGATTACTTTGGCATTTTTCTACAGCTTGAGTGCATACCATATATATATGTCTGCAATTTTTTTCAGTATATTTGAAAATTTCAAAATGCATTTATGTATTTTGGGGTGGTAAGGTATACACACTACTCTATAGTATGTTGTACTATGTTATACTATGCCTAGATTAGTAAATATGTCCATAGTTAGCGTGGAGTGGGTGTCATGTATTCCTATAGGTTCTGAATCGATCCCCCTATTCCTGACCCTATTCTAGTTAAACAAACCAACAAGTTAACTAGCAGTCAGCCCATGAGGCAGAAAACCCCCATGATGCAGATACCGTTATCTGACGCAGTCACACTACGGCACAGGAACGTGTTATCTGATTAGGTCATAACACTTGCGATCTAATTAGACAAGCGATATTCCTCCAGCCTCTGATAAGGCATACGGAGTTCTCATAACAAATCAAACCTATGACAACCTGGGCAAAACCCTGCGGCCATTGTTTTGATTTCACCGAGAACTTTAGTAAAAGAATGTGCTAACGAGCAAGTCGTATGACATCTTTATTGACGTATCTATGTCCATCCTTACGTCAATCTCGGCACCTTAAAGGTATAAATATTACCGATCTTGCCATATGCAAACACACGCGTGGTGACGAGACGGAGCAGCCATACTTGCCGAAGCAAAGAGCAGAGCAGACCCCGCTGGCGCAGCCCCGCCTTTCTGACGCGCTGAGAGACGCGCTGCTTTCTCCTGCCGAGAATCCAGCACCGGCGTTTCCGGGTAGCCCTCGCAGGCAGCCTGGAATATCGAGACCAGAGAGAGAGATACCATTCCTCATTCATCCTAAATTCCAGGTACAGAACTGAATAACCCCTCACAGAGAATTCTTTAGTTATTCACTTGGCAAAAACAAACTTAACTTAAACTGTAACTATCTATTCCCGCCCACGTATTAGACTTAGGTCAGGTACACGGGGTAGGCGTATCTAGAAACACCAGTTGAGTACGTTTAGTCAAATGTATATGTGTATATAATATATTTTATTCATTTTAAAACATCTTATGGCTTAGAAACCATATCAATGTTTTTACAGTATTATTTTATACTATTGCTTTTAATGTATGCACTTTACTTAACTATAAGTATTGCAATAATATCGATCCATTTCTCTTGTATGAGAAAAGAGACTGATCAATAAATAACACCTTTTTATTGAACACACCCGTCTCTTCCTTTTCTCTACATTCTGATGAGACTAAGAATGCACGTACTGACTGAGTAAAATAATTTGCCTTTTGTTCACACGACTCTCGAGATTGACTCTTGATTAGGGGAGAGCAAAGTTGTCATGTTCTATGGTTGTCAGAAACTAAATCCCTTCTTGTCTAATCAGGGAAGTTAATTCCTCCTTGAACATTCGAGAAAGTTTCTAGTGAACTCTGAGCTACGCTGGCAAACCCAAAACTTTAAGTCTAGTATCGACAGTAGTAGACCTAGTTAACGTCTGGCCTAGGCCTTTACTGCTGTAGGTATTATTCCAATGCGCAGAGCCTATTGGGAAGATAGGAACTACACTACAAGCCAGGTCTTGAGTTGTTTCCTGAAGGAGAGCTGATCCAGGGTCAGCCTTAGGTGAGTGGGGAGGGAGTTCCATGTCTTGGCTGCCAGGTAGGAGAAGGATCTTCCTCCGACGGTGGATTTCCTAATTCGTGGGACGGAGGTGAGGGCGAGGCTGGTGGATCGGAGCTGGCGGGTGGGTGTGTAGAAAGTGAGGCGGCTGTTGAGGTACCTCGGGCCCATGTTGTGGAGAGCCTTGTGTGCGTGGGTGAGGAGTCTGAACGTGATCCTCTTGTTGACGGGAAGCCAGTGCAGGTCTCTCAGGTGGGTAGAGATGTGGCTGCGGCGAGGGATGTCCAGGATGAGTCATGCTGAGGCGTTCTGAATGCGCTGGAGTGTTTTCTGGAGTTTGGCTGTGGTTCCAGCGTAGAGGGTGTTCCCGTAGTCCAGACGGCTGGTGACGAGGGCCTGGGTGACCGTCTTCCTGGTTTCTGTGGGGATCCATCGGAAGATCTTTCAGAGCATGCACAGGGTGTTGAAGCAGGATGATGAGACTGCGTTCACTTGCTTGGTCATTGTTGGAACTGGTCCTTCTTGCAGGTTCATCCTCAAACTATTTGCTTCTTCCTCCCTTATTTTTCCTGTCTCGTGGCTGTTGGCAATAGGACTCTGCGCACTTTACCACTGCTGATCAGAGCTAAAGTGCATATGCTCTCTGTGTAAATTGTTATTGTGATTGGATATACATGATTGGCATATTTGTATCACCATGAAGTCCCTAGTAAAGTGCACTGGGTGTGCCAGGGCTGGTGATGACAAATGCTACTAGTGGGCCTGCAGCACTGATTGTGCCACCCACAGGAGTAGCTCTAAAATAGTGTCTGAGGCCTGCCACTGCAATGCCTGTGTGCAGTTTAGAAACTGCCATGTCCTCCTGGTCAGTGTCCCCACTGACCAGGCCTAACCCTTCCCTTTTTGTGCGCATCAGTCACCCCTATGGAAGGCCCAAGGTACCCCCCTGGGCAGGGTGCAGTGTATGTAAAAGGTAGAGCATGTACTAGTGCAGGTGACATGCTCTGATAGTGAATAGCAGCCATTTTCGTTTTCACTATTGTAAGGCTATCTTGCTCCATAGATTAACATAGGGGATGCTGGCTACAGTGGCTTCCAGCATTTCTTCCCATAGGAACAAGATAGGATATAAGTATCTAGTATCCTTGAACTCAGAATTTAATAACACATCTTTTAGGAAAGGTTGTTTTTAAATCCTGTGTGTGAGAACAGCACTTTTAGAAAGTTGCTGTTCTCTTGTCTGACCTTTCTGTGTGCCTTGGCCTGTTTGTGGATTGACTGTCTGGTTTGAGAGTGACAGAGGCTGGGGATGCCCCAGGAGGCTGGCTGAGTCAGACCTAGGCTGAATGACTGCATTTGCAACTGGAGTGGTGGGAGGAGTTAGCACCTGGGCCTGAATAGGACTGTGCCCGCCCCCAACAGTGCTGGCTCCACCCCCTGTGGTGCGTCTGATGTCTCTGCCCTGCACTGTGAAAGGAGAGAAGGAATCATGTCAACAAAGCGCTCCAGGGCTGTGCTTTCCCTCCACAATGCTGGCTCCACCTCCTGCTGGGCGGCTGACGACCCTGCCCCTCTCTCTGAAAGGAAAGGAGAAGCCAGGAAAACAAAGTACTCAAGAAACAACCAGAACTGGTTCAGACCGGACTCAGGGCCCACATGCACAAAGAGAACAAAGACTTTTAGGGGTATGAGTAAAGAACCCCTGACAACAGAAAATTAGATCATCCTGGAATCAAGAAGGAATCTCTGCCAAGGAGAAAGCTGAAACTGAAGAAGGAAGACTGTCCTGCTGTTGCTCTGCTGGACTGACCTGCTGTTGCTTTGCTGCCAAGGAGAGGGGAAGGACTTTGCTAGTGTGCTGTGTCCCCTGTCTTGAAGGAATCTCCAAGGGCCTGAGAAGAGCTGGCTCCCTGTTCTGAAGTCCCAGGAACAAAAGGACTTCACCCCCGGCTTCCCTGAACTCTGCTGAGAGAGTTCTGTCCTTCCTAGAGTGCTTGATCCAGTTGTGGGGCCTCTGGAAGTTGTGTCTGTGCTGGGAACTTGAAACTAAGCTTGAGAGACTTTTGCAATTGAAAAGTGTGAGAAGTTTCCCGCCGCTACGAAGGCCGAGATCGTCGCAGCGCCTGACGCCCCTGCCAGAGCCATCGCATCCTTCGTTTGCGGGATGCACCAGACCGGTGCAGGAAAGTCGAACATCGCTGCGAGTGTCGTCGCAGAGCCTGTCGTCGCTGGGTGAGATCGCCGCACCGCTTGCTTGCGGACCGCATCACATCGCTGCGAGCATCGTCGCAGAGCCATCGCATCGAGGAGCTGCGAGAGAGAGGATCACCGCTGGATCGCGCATCGTCCCCCCGGAGATCGTCGCAGCCCCTACGAGATCGTCGCATCGTGCCTTTGCGAGAACAAACTTCCTACGGAACCTACACACCGGAATCCATACAAGTGGCCTTCCTCCCCATACAGACCGGATTCGTCGCAACACACCCGCTGCTGCAGTGGGGCTGTCGCAAACTCCTCCCCAGTGTCTCAGGAGCAACGCATCGCTTGTTTTCCACCGCACCAGCTTCTGCTTTTGGAACTTTGTTGCAACTGAAAGGTACTGTGAGTAAACGTGATGCAACTGTGAACTTTTCATGCATCTGTAGAGAATTCTATCACAACCTAGAGAATTCTATCGCAAACCTTAAGAACTCTTTTGAAACCATATTCTTGAACTGTGTATGTTGGATTTTTGTTGTTTTGGTCTTGTGTAGTTTAGATTAAATATCTTTATTTTTCTAAAACTGTTGTGGAGTCAGTTTGTGGTGTTTTCACTGTGTTACTGTGAGTGTTGGTACAAATACTTTACACATTGCCTCTGGTTAGCCTAGACTGCTCGCGCCAAGCTACCTAGAGGGTGAGCAGGGGTTATCTCAGAGGGTTTCCTCCTTACCCTGACTAGAAGCAAGGGTCCCTATTTGGACAGTGGTACCTACCCCTGCCAATTAGAGACCCCCAGTTCTAACAGTCGTCGTGAGGGAGGAGTCCAGGATGAAGCCCAGGTTTTGTGCGTGGTCCGTTGGTTTGGGTGCGCTGCCCAGGCAGGGGGCCACCAGGAGTCGTCCCACGCGGAGGGAGATGGTCCGAGGATGAGGACTTCCGTCTTGTCTGAGTTCAGTTTCAGGCGGCAGACTAAAGTGCAGTTCTAAAATATGTGGAACGTGTGCAGTCACTTTACCTCTTCCAGACTAGTAAATGTGTTTTGATAAAGTCCAAGGGATAGTTTTGCTTGTCTAGAATCACACAGTGAGTCTGTGTGCTTTTGGGAACCATTGTGAGATAAGCATTTGGGTAGGGGTGGGCGGACATTTCCGTTCCGCCCACGGAATGTGCGGAAATTTGCCCCTTCCGCAAAGAAGGCGGAAAAAATAGGACAAATTTCTGCCCATTCGCGGGTGGAATGGAAGATGGCCGCCCACCCACCTCCTGCCCGCCTCCTGCCTGCCTCCCACTTCCCTTATTAGATTATATTTAAAGGCCAAAATACAACGTACCTTATTGCGCCGCAAACTTCCCCATCGCGGCTTCATCTTGGAAACTGCGCATGCGTGGGAGCCTGCGCGTGCCTAGTCCTGGTGAGGAATGCGCATGCGCAGGCTCCAGCTTGGAGAGGCACGGAGATTGATTCAATCTTCGTGCCTCTTCATTATAGTCCCTTCCGCGACTTCCGCCCACCCCTACATTTTGGGTACTTCATGTGTTTGCAGGCAAATAACTGCTTAAAAACCTATCCTGTTGACAAGTTTTGGTAGAATTACAAAGCAGTCATTTCTTACGTATTTGACAAATGAGTCAGGCTTCCACACTAAAGTGCAGTTCTAAAATATGTGGAATGTTTGTAATCATCTTACCTCTTCCAGACTAGTAAATATTTTTTGGTAAAGTCCAAGGGATACTGTTGCTTGTCTAGAATCACACTGTGAGTCTGTGTACATTTGGGAACCATTGTGACAGAAGTATTTGGGTACCTCATGTTTTTGAAGACATACAACTGCTTAAAAACCTATCCTGTTCTCAAGTTTTGGTAGAATTAGAAACCAGTCATTGCTTATGTATTTGCAAAATGAGTCAGGCTTCCACACTTAAGTACAGTTCTAAAATATGCGGAATGTGTGCAATCATCTTACCTCTTCCAGACTAGTAAATGTTTTTTGGTAAAGTCCAAGGGATACTGTTGCTTGTCTAGAATCACACTGTGAGTCTGTGTGTATTTGGGAACCGTTGTGAGAGAAGCATTTGGGTGCTTCATGTGTTTGGAGACACATAACTGCTTAAAAACCTATCCTGTTGAAAAGTTTTGGTAGAATTAGAAACCAGTCATTGCTTATGTATTTGTAAAATGAGTCAGGCTTCCACACTAAAGTGCAGTTCTAAAAGATGTGGAATGTGTGCAGTCATTTTGTTGTATGGCGTTTTAGAATCTGAGCAAAATTTACCGATTCATGCCCTTATATAGGTACAATTCACATTGCCCTTATATAGGCATAGAAATCATAACCCTATTTAGACATAACCCATGAAGTCCAAATGCAGACATGGCTACTTCCACTCATTCCAAAAAGCTACAACAATTTCTTGGAAAACTCTGCTTCAGCAGTCAGGGACATCCCCTTGCTTGAATATTGATTTGTCGTAGAACTCATGGAGTTTTCAAAGAACTGGGATTCTTTGATGACGTTATTATGGCTGACTTTACGTCAAACTAGGCACCTTCAAGGTATAAATATGCCTACACTTACCCTAGCAAACACACGGTGGTTCGGAGCAGCTCGACTATATACTTGCCCGATGCAGCTCGCTACAGCAAGTGCCTAAGGAAGCCGACCCTCCAGATGACACACTGATCGAGAAGCTGTCCTTTATCTTGGTGAGAATCCAGCTCCAGTGTTTCCAAGCTCCCCTCATGGGGTGTTGGGATATCGAGTCCTGAGACAGAGATACCAGACCTCCTTCATTCTAAAACCAAGGTACGGAGCTGATTAGACCCTAAGAGAAAAGATTCTTAGCAAAGAAAAACTAAACCTATGCTACACCACACTTACTTTGTCCCTCGTACTGGACTTAGGATAGGTACATTGGGGTAGGCGTATTTTAGAAGCACCAGTTGAGTACTTTTAGCCTTTGTTATTTATGTATGTATTTATCTATGGTTTAAAAACCATTCAATGCTTTTACAGTATTATTTTATAATACTCTTCTTACTGTACGCATTATGCTTTGCAACCAGTATTACGATTGTAGCAGTTCACTTTACTTGCATGAGAAAGAAGACTGTTCAATAAATCTATTTATTGAAAACACCTGTCTCTCTATTTCTCTGCACCTCTGATGAAACGAAGCATGCACGATTGAATGAGTAAAATATCTATCTATTGTTTCCACAACTCTGAAGATACGTTTATTCTGGGGGAACAAAGTTGTCATGTTTATGCGGTTGTCAGAAACTAATCCCTTTTGTGAATTTGAGAAAGTTTCTAGTGACCTCTGAGCTAGCTGGCACTCACAATTAAGTGGGTATATTCAATAGAGACCTAGTCGACCTCAGTCCTACGTCAAATCTATAGGATATATTATTCCAATGTGCAGAGCCTATTGGGAATATAGGAACTGCACTGCATGGCGCCCAACGTTTGGTAAGGCACAAATTTAACACTAGATACTAGAGTAACTCAGTCGTGCTTTTCACAGAGACCCCTTTTTCCTGTAAAATACTCCAATAGACGTCTGGAGTGGGTAAAAGGATGAAATATTCATCATAACTGAGTAGGACAAAAATCCTGTGAATTTGTTTTTTGGTTTGTTCAGCGTTTAAGGATACTGTGTTCCAAAATATTGTGCACCTTATCTTTGTTTCCTTGAAACTTGCTCTGCAAACGTTCATTAAACAATGTCGCTTGACGGCAATAACGCAACCGGTGGAGCTGCAGCAACTGCAAACCAACTGGGTTTAAACGTTACAGGTTTACAACAAGATGACCCGGAAGCGATAATCATCCCGGAAAACTTAAGAAAAACACCACTATAAACTTATAACGAATGGCCTATCACCTAGAGGTGGTAGGGTAATTTTTGTCATAGAGGCACACGAATATCAGCAGACCTCAGGAACAGGAATATTTTGAGAAAACCTGAGAGATATCAAGATACTGATACACGTTCCTCTCGTATCTTTTAGACTTCCTCACAGAAATCGGAAAGAAGAGGACGGTCAGAACACAAAGAAGAACGCGTGAGGTCCAAAGCCGATCAACACGTTCCAAAAAAAGAGAAAACCCAATTCACAAAAAAAAAGGTAGCAGGTCTAAAAATCAGACATGCAGAGGATCTTGAGGACATGACTCAAGAACGGGGAGTGGGCCCAGACAATGCTGGACAGCGCAGTAGAAGTCACCATAGCTCGCAAGATCTTAAAGAATCATCTGGAGACAGTGGACTTGAATTAGTAAATTCAAGTTGAAATAGCCGATACCAGGGTTAGTGTACCCCATAAGTTATATGAAGTAACGCTCCGGATGGAGGGGGACATAACCAGGAAAATAAGAGCACTCTTTTGGGAGAAGCTCTCAAAGGGTTATGACATTCTTCTAGCTGAAAAGACTGGCCACCAACATTTGTCAGGGAGTACTCACATGACTCACATGGCGAAGAGATCATTATGCCAGCCTTCTCGAATCATATTCCAATTCACTTAAAATACACCAATGCAAGAAAATGGGCTGTAGCCCAGGCTCCAGCAATATACAAAAATCATGTGGGATGGGATGAAAATTCCCCTCACCATAAAATCCAGTTCAAAACTCAACCAACTGCACAGAGGCAGTATCCAGTTAAGCAAGAAGCTAAAAATCAGGTCAGGGAGATATTAGATCAACTTGAATATCAAGGGGTGATTGAAACATGCACCTCGTCAACGAACAATCCTTTGTTTCCTGTCTCCAAACCAGACAATAAATATCGTCTAGTTTTGGAATACAGACATTTAAACTCTTGTTGCTAAACTTTTGCAGTACAAAATGCACACAGTGCAGCACTAATGAATAACATTGTGCGTAAAAAATATAAAACAACATTAGATATTTCTAACGGTTTCTTCTGTCACAACATTGCACCAGAAAGCAGGTACTTGACCGCTTTCTCAATTATGGGGACACATTGTCACTTCTGTCGTCTCCCCCAGGGATTCAAAAATAGTCCGGGGTTATTTTCAGCAATGAATTGGACAGGCACTTGAACAGAGTGAATACCAGGGTATAAATTCAACTTTAAGAAATTGAGAATTGCCCACCTCAACGTCCTATTCTTAGGATATGAACTTTCAAGTGAACGCAAAAGCCTGGCAGCCAATTTTTAAGAAAAGTGTGCGCTGCCACAACCTCCAAAAACACTGAAAAACTTACAGTGAATTCTAGGTTTCCGGAATTTCGGAAGGACGTACATTCTAAACTACGCAGAAAGAGTTAAACCTCTCTACGAATGAATCAAACCTGATTTTAAAACTACCAATTGGACTCAAAAACACACAGAAATGTTGCATTCAGTGCAAACAGACATGTTAGCAACATCACATTTACAGACACGCGTAAAGGTACGCAATCTTGTAATCAGAATAATCCCAGGAAAATGCGGATTCACGTACTTAACTTTTAATGAAGGTGAAAAAGTATCAATTGCTTACAAATCACACTTGTACACACAAGCTAAAATGAAATTCACTTCAACAGAAAAAATTCTGACAGCAGTTCAAACTGCAGTAGCAAAAGAGAGGTAAATGCATAATGGTCGTTACTCCTGTACCTGCCTTAGAGGCAGTGACAAAAGCGAGCATTCCATATGCAAACTTTTTACATCCAAGATGGATACAATGGGTTAACTTTCTTGCTGCAGCAGACGTTGAATAAGTGTTTGACCCTTATTTGAAAACACAAGAAGTTCTACAATACGAACCAGAATGTCCTCTGCCCACTGAGATTCTGCCTCTAGAACAGTACAAATGTATAATTTATACCGACGGATCAGCACAGCCCGCAATTGGGGGTAAAAAAGCTTATAGTGCTGCACGTGCGATCGTTAAAGGTCGCTGGCACGATGGTAAATTCCGACCTGTGGTCACAAAAACTCAATCTCTTGGAGATTGTACAGCTCAGCGAGCTGAACTACAGGCATTCAAGATGGCGCTTGAAAATACACTCCTAGTGTGCGATTCGTATTACTGCGTCCAATCTTAAAATTAATACTTGCAGAATTGGATTCAAAAGGGTTTCAAAGATGCAAAAGCTGGCACAATCAAGCATATGTTGCTTTGGGAACAAGTAGTTCAATTACAGAAAGAACTAAAGAAGACTCACGTGATCCATACACTTAGTCATTAGCATGATGGCGTTCATGTTGAAGGGAATTCATTGGCCAATGAAGCAGCGAAGGAAGCTGTGCAAACAGCTTCCGTAGCTGCAATCACTTGTTGGAAAACGAGAATAGACGGCGAAATAATACTAGCTGTCAATGCCACAAGCAAAGACAGCGGTGCAGCATTACCTCTAAACTATCCACTCGAATATTCATACATAATTGATGCCAACTCCGTTCTTTTTGCTCGAATCCCTGGAGTGGGGGATACGGTAATTCCAAACAGGAGAAGTAGAGTAGCTTTGATACAGGAAGAACATTTGGGAGAGGGTCTGATGCATCAAGGGATCTCTAAATCTATACTAGAATTAAAGGAGACGTACTGGTGGCAAGGGATGAATGCCCACATTCACGAATTTGCAATTAATTGCCATGACTGCAACAGAGATCGCAGCAGAGAACGCCTCCGGATACTTGACTACAGTGTAGCCAGCCCAATACAGACACTATTGTTAGACAGCATTAGGCTATCTACATGCAGACGTCACTATGGACAAAGGCGATCCCACAACTATTAGGAAAGATTCATTTGGATGTGGCCTCAGCACTCGGCTGACGCCCGAACTGTTATAAAAGATTTGCAAGTCTTTATCGGCACATACGCAGTCGGCATGCTACATTCTAACAAGGGACCTGCATTTAGCTCCAAAGCTTACAAGGAGGCCATGGCCAATCTGGGTGTTGCATTGCGGTATTTGAGTCCATTCCATCCTGAGGTAAATTCTGAAGTGGAAAAAAGAAACGGGACATAAAGCAATCTATAACAGATAGGGTATTAGGCTCGGGTGATGGGTGGGTCAAACATCTAATAAGTGCCCAACGTAGTTTAAATAATCTGCCAAGAAATTCTCTGGGTGGAATCACTCCATATGAAATCCTTTTTGGTACTCGAATGCTTGTCCAGGATTTTGATCGTCACACTTCAGTGGTGGAACAAAAACTTAAATGAAACAAGAAGAAGTCAAAGCAACACAAAACAGTAGCCAACGAACACTGAAGGAGAACCACCCGTCCCAGCAAGGCCTGTCTGGATTCCAAAGATTGGGGATCTAGTCAGAGAAAAGATCGCGGACAAGAAGGAATTTGAGCCTTCTCACAGAAAACCAGTACCTGTGCTAGCAATCCACGGATCACGGACAGTGTTACTGCCACCCCTTGCTGGAAGAAAGGAGAACAGGTTTGTATCTATCGACCTGGTCAAACCACATCATGTGGCCGATAATAAGTAGTAGTCCCAGTGGACTCCAAAGATGTAGCAGACGACCAAATCTTGCTACTATCCAAGAGGTTCAAACTGAGAGACTCATCACCTTTGAAGAATCTGCAGTGAAAAAAGAAGGACCAAGGAATAAAGCAATGGAACTTGTGCCTCTTAAAACCCAAATAACAGTTCTTCAAGACACTCTTGTCTACAATGATGTAGCATCTGACTATACTAATATGACAAGGGATCCAGTAGCTCCAGTGATTTCAAGTAATCTGGATGAAATACCTACAATTGACAGAACTGCTTCTGGCTATTTCATCAACTTTGATACGTTTTCAGAGGATCCCAGTGAGCCTGAAATGACGTCAGCAAATAAAACTTTTAAAGAACAAGTAACAGAACTCTTTCAGCAACTTGAAAAAACGTATCTGGTTTCACCATGGGTTGCATTTTGGATTCTGCTAGGCGTACTCTTTCTCCTATTTTGGCAAATTTTTTGCATTAACGTTGGGAATGCTGATAAATGGAAGATATAGTAAAATGGACACAGCAAGTAAGAACATCAACTTGCTCCTCAAGCCACACAAATCATCTCATCGTGAACAAAGAGACTTGACATCAGTGAACATCACAGCCATTCCTATACCTGCTGGTATAGTATGGGGCAGAACTGATTATTACATCTTTTGTCCTACAGAGCTGTTTTTTATACAAAACCATAAAAGTTCATGTTACAGTAAAAATGTGCATTCCAAGTTAACAGTTAAAAGAGATACGCAAAACAAGAGAAACCGGCTATTCATGACATTGGTTATTCGGATATTGCACAGTCAGAGGGAAGCAGGATGTGAGAGGTTTAGCACTTAACGGTTCTTACATGTCCAAACATTTCATATACTTCATGGTACATTTTAAAAAACCCGCCACATGAGGTATAATTTCTGGATTCAGCATTTGTAGATAAAATAACGCAGGCCGGGCTTGTACAAACTTCATCCATTTTAAAATCTGTTTAAGATAAAAAGTCCTGGGGAATTCATAATATTTACAAAAAACATGAAGTGGAGCAAATCCTGTGGAGACTGGATGTCTGAGCCACAGGGTGCTAACACCATCCCCTTGTGGCACCCTCTGGGGACTGCCAATAAAAGATGAAACAAATTAAACCTGAACCTGATTAAAAGAAAACGCTCATATGCTGGTAAGGGCCGAGAGTAAGTATTGCTCCTCCGCGGGTGAAGTTTTTAACATTAAGTGGAGGCGCACACTGATCTTCAATAATTCCCTATCCTCTCTGTCCAGTTTTTTGCGAGTGATAAATGACTGTTTTATTAATATAGGATCTTTACTTGTTATTCCTGCCGGATTTAAAAATAGATCTGGTCGCCCCTCTTTGAGAAAGGTGTCTTTAAGATATCTCAGCCAAGGAATTTTGGACATATTGTCGAGGCTCAAGATTTCATTTAGCAAGCTGTGTGTTAGCACCAGGTGTTTGTTGAGCCATCATTGCAACCAGAACATTAGGGGACGCAGTGACAGAGTATCGCAGATAAAAGGCATGCCAGTTTCTTCATGCACTGATATGTTCGGGGTTCCCTGTGGGAAACACAAGAGTTGTTTTAAAAATTTGTTTTCAACAATCTGTAAACACTCATGGTTACTGTAACCCCAGAGTTCACTCCCATAAGTAGCTATCGCAATACTCTTAGAGCGGTAAACTTTCAACATAGCTGCCACCGGTCTGTTACCTATTCTAGCTGCGAAATCAAAGAGCGCAGCATTAGCCCTGGCTACTTCTCCCCTTTTCCTGTTCATACATGCGACCCAGTTCAACTGTTGATCTAGGAGTACCCCTAGGTAAGAGAAAGAACTGCATATGGGCACCCTGATTCCATTGACCCTGAATAAATGCTGTTTTCTGGCTGCCTTCCCTACCTGCAGTACATAGGATTTAGTGTTAATTATGTGCAGATCTCGTGTTAACATAAATCCATAAAAGGCGTCCAATAGTGTTTGTAGCCATTTGGGCGTACGGGTTAGAAGGACGGCGTCGTCGGCATACAGTAGGACTGGCAAGCCCCGACGACCCACATACGGGTAATCTGCCCCGTCTTAACCAAGTGATCTTCTAAGTCATTGATATATAAATTAAACAGAAAGGGGGCCAGGATATACCCTTGCCTTACCCCCCGTCTGGTGCTAAAACTTTGTGTGACTTTGAGATCCCTGGTGTGTCTGACGTTAGCCTTTGTGTCGCTATGTAGGTCCATTAAAAAGTTCACCAGATGTTGCTCTACCCCCATGGCCTCCATGGACTGCCACAACTTTCCCCGGTTGTCACAGTCAAAGGCCGAGGAAAGGTCCATAAAGGCCAAGTAGACTGTTCCTGGTCGGGCGATGGTATATTTACCCAGAAGTAGGTAGAGGTTGAGGCACTGAGCCATGGTGGAATGCCCTGCACGGAACCCATACTGTATTTCGGAGAGGATTTTGTTCTCTTCTGCCCAAGTGGTCAGCCTCTTCAGGATAATGCCCCCTAGGACTTTTACGATGGAGTCTATCAGGGAGATAGGCCTATAATTTAGTGTGCTATTTCGGTCTCCCTTTTTAAATACTGGGACTATTGTTGAGAGACCCCATGAAGCTGGACAAGCCTTTTCTGCAGCAGCGTTTCCCACAGCTGTAAGGATTGGGGCCCAGAATATAGGATCTGATTTGTAAAGGTCTGGTGGGATACCGTTAGGGCCTGGGGCCTTTTTGTTGGAGAGGTTACTTATTCCCTCCAATAGTTCGCCTACTGAGAATATCAGCACCTCCTGCCCTTGCCTCTCCTGTGAGGGAGCTGGTTGTACGTTATTATCATGGAAGATGGCAACAAAGTGATTCACCCATTCACCCTCCATGATGTTTGACCCCACTACCCTAGCCCCTTCCGTTACTAGAGGTGATTGAATAATTGTACTCCAGAACCTAGAGCTATTAGAAAGGGTCAGGGGATTTAGGAGTTCCTACCATAGCGCATTTTTCAGCTCGGACTTTCATTTTGGCAGCACCTTTTTATAAGTTAGCCGAAGCGAGCTGATCAAGACTTTGTCTCAGGGAAGTGTTTTGAGGGCCTCTTTCAGGTCTCTTGCTGCTTTGGAACAGTTTTTGCAGAACCACTTAGGGTTATCCAAAGTGGGTTTCCCCCCCCGTGCCTCCAGCATCTTTCCTACGGTTTGGGCAATGTTTTCAAAAGCTGTAAGGACTTCTTTGCTCTCGGGATTAGTTGTAGAAAAAATGTTGAAGTCCTTTTCACAAGCCTTTTTTAGTTTTGCGTGGAATTCGGTCAGTAACACCTTGTTCCATTTTATACATCGCCCGCCATTAGTAGGTTGCATCGCGTTGTCTCGTGTTATGTTATCCTTTTTTGTTTTTTTCATAAGGTTTCCACCTAGCAGGGCACAAACTGGGTTATGGTCACTGTAGACACTGGGGACTATTTGAAAACCTAACAAAAATGTTAATAGGTTTCTATCGACTAGGATGAAATCAATGAAGGTACCATGGCTTCCTCCTTTGAAAGTGGGTTCTTTTTGAATGGACATTGGTGGGGCGACGTTCATGGAGAACAGAAGATCTTGCTCATCTAATAGGTTGTTCAGAACATTACCCTGTGGTGTATGTTCAAAATGGAGTCCCGATGACAGGGGACAACCCATGTCCGATAGAGTGTATAGCATGGGGTCACCACATAGGTGGACATTAAAATCCCCAGCAAGCATCAGATTCCTTCTAGCATGTCCCCGACATTGGATGATGAAATTATGCAGTTCGGTAATCCTGCAGCCCTCACCCTGACTGTTTGCGTTGTAAAAATTAATCACACACATACTGTTCTCTTCTTTCCCCAACAAGATGGCCTGAAAATATTTGTTGCCTGAGGGGAGGACCTTGATACTGCATCTTAATGCCAGGGAAAAAAAAGATAACTAGGCCCCCGGAAGCCCGCCCACTTCTGGAGCTTGTTGCTGGAACACAGAATGATTTATAGCCCTCAAGAGCGATATTGCAGTCAGTTACCCAAGTCTCCTGGAGACAGATGATGGAATAATGTTTTACAAACTTCACCCATAAGGGGTCAGAGACCTTACTTGCAAACCCCGCTATATTCCAGGACAGGATGTTGTATTCTGGGTTACCCTCTATGGCCACCCCGGTGCTTTCACTAGATGTACCAGGCCGCTTTGTTCCAGTGGTGAGTTCCTCACGGTCCCCGGCTATAGTTGATAAACCCGTAGAGCCTGGGTTATCCGAAACAGTATCAGCGAGTAATGCCGCACTGCCCCTGGGTAGTGCGGGATGGTCAAACTGAGGGCCAGGACCGTAGAGGGGAGGGGGGAAGGCGGCGGTGTCACTCAGTCAGTCACAGTCATTTAGACCTGAGAGAATGTTAAATCTGTTTGTGACCTCCATATGTGATAGAGTTTCCAGTCCACCCCACGATTCTCCCCTAAATGACCTGACCGGGATTGTATTCCAACCGTCTGTTTCATTTCTATACATAGTAGGGTACATCCTGTTCCTGTTATTGATAGCTCGGGCTTCCCCTGGTCTGTAAAAGAACCCCACGGGTAGGATTTCTATGCCATGTCCCCTCAGTGCGGTCCGTGTCTCTGCCTCCTTCAAGATCTTTTCTACAAGTAGTGTGCTGTTAAAGTCTACTACTATGCAGTCGCCATCTCTGCTTTTCCTAGTACGGCCCAGCCACGATACTCGACAAGCCATAATTATATTGTGCCCTATGTTTTGGCCACTATAGGTGTTATTTGCTAGCCAGTGGGTGACTTTATTTTTAATCTGTGGGAAATCCTCCCTCCCCCCATGTGGCAAAGGTGGAACATTCACCAGTACTATTACTAGTGGGGTACTTTGAGGGGGTAGGGCAAGAATGGATCGGTTACCCACACCTTTGGTCATGCTAATGGGCTGTATGGGTCCGTAAGGCTGTGTGGCTAATTGGGGGACCTCTACTGGGGCTAATCTGGTGCCCCCCGGTGCTTTACGGCAGCCTCCGGGGTTTTCAGGGCTACCCTTTCTTTCGGCATGACTTATGTCCCTCATTTCCAGGTTTCTGGTCGGTGGTGCTGTGGGGGGTTGGGTGATGGTTAGTTTAGTTGATTTGTCGATATCATTCCCTAAACTTAAGTGTTGTTTGTCTCCCAGCAGCCTCTTGCTACCCACTAACTCTTGAAGCAAGTGATTGTTATCTGAGGTGATTTGCTGTAGCTTTTCTAAGTTTGCGCTAACCACTCTAAGTCTATCTAGGAGAGGAAGTGTGAACGTCCTTACCAGGTGTTCTACCTGTGCGATCAGGCTATCTTCTCTCTGGGTGATCGGTGGTGGTCTTTTTGGCAGGGGATGATCCCTTCCCTAGTGTTAAGCGGGGCTGGAACAATAATATGCTGAATAGGAGCTTGTATTTTACTATTAGTTCCTGGGGAATTGATTTTCTTAGTCACAAGCTTAGGGATTTTAGCCCGTTTGCGTCTTTGGCCGCCCCCACACCGTTTCATTTTACGTAGTAGTTTACTGCGGGTTGACATTGTATCTACTATAGGGCATACTTTGGACTTTGTAGGGAGCGTGTTACCCTGTTTTTTGTCAGCTTTGCTGGTTATGCTATCCTGTGTGCTGTTCCCCAGTGTAATGATGCTTTGCTCTTCCGTGTCGGTGCTAGTTTCTGGTAGTCCTAAGTCAGTGAGGCGTTGGCTAACTCGCCTCTCGGGGGTTACGTTGTTCAAGATACTGCCCAAGGATGATCTTTTGGTGCTGAGAAATTCAGATGATAACCTTTCCCCAGTGTATGCTATTTCACGTTCCAGGACGGCTACTGCCCTGGTGAAATAACCATCTAGTGTACCGGAGAAGATTCCCCCGCTAGGTTTGGGCAGTAAAGATCCCCCGTTTTCATTGGTAAGGGCCATGATCTGTCTTGGGGGAATTTATGAGCTAGTAGAATACAGTAATAACAACGTCCAGCAATGTCCAACAGTCTGTGGGAATTTGTGCAGTTAGTTACAGAACCGGATCGATATCACCTGATCTGTGTTGGTTGCGACGGCCGAGGATTTAGGGGGGTGGCCCAGTCCAGCCTCCTCTGGCCTCCGAGGGCCACAGAGGGCCCGCCCTTTGCCCGGGCTTAGCCCGGCACGCCCACGCGCTCCCGCGACGCGGGGATGTTGTGGGGGTTATATCGCGCCTGAGGCTGCGGGCATGGCGATGGTCCGGCCCAGGTGTGCTTAGCCAGAGGGAGTCTTGGGACTTGCAGTCCCCACAGGTAGGCGGTCAAAGTTCCAAAAAGCGCTGCTCGCGATCAGGGCGCTGTGCGGCTAGTGTTCCAACCGGTGATTCCTCTGCATGGAAAAGGGAATGCCTTAGAAAGGAAGGCACTCCACAGGTTATCAAGAGCCTCGCATGCACGCCACCATCAGCTCTGCGCAGCGGCACCCGCGATAGCGGGTGCGGTAAGCTGTTTTAAGTGCACCTGAGGCTGCGGGTGTGGCGATGGTCCGGCCCAGGTGTGCTTGGCCAGAGGGAGTCTTGGGACTTGCAGTCCCCCACAGGTAAGCGGTCAAAGTTCCACAAAGCGCCGCTCGCAATCAGCGCGCTGAGCGGCTAGTGTTCCAACCGGTGATTCCTCTGCATGGAAAAGGGAACGCCTTAGAAAGGAAGGTACTCCACAGGGTATCAAGGGCCTCGTATGCACGCCACCATCAGCTCTGCGCAGCGCCACCCCACTACAGAGCTGTTGAAGATTCCACATCAATTCAAGGTTTCCTTGAGTGTCTTTGTCTCACCCAGCACATTTTCTGATGATTGGGACTTTGAGACTGTTAATAATATGATTTCAGACTTAGAGATGTCAGCAAAAATTGACAAAACATGAATACTTAGAAGGTACATCAGATTATGAACAAATGTACTGTTATAATCACTATGGTCATCATTATTTGCACAAATCTGAACACCCGAGAAATGTTTATACTTTCAATCAATGGGAACATTGTCCAATGCCACCAAAGGGTGGCTCAAAAACATTTTATGAAAAATGTCCATACTTCTCAGGTTTTAATGTCTCAAACCCAGAAACATTTTACTTTAAAAATGTTAATAAGACAGGAATTTAAAGTATGTTGGCTTATACTAAGCAAATTGATTCTGCAGCCTTTTATGCCCTGCTGTCCTCATTAGGTTTTTACTTTTGGAGTGACAATATAGAAATAAAAACTGTCTGGGGCTCAAAAGACTGGAGGGTGCAGGGAACAGCAGCTTTATTTAGAGCCTGCATTATCCCTGAACAAATAAGGTTTTTGAACGGCACTGTGCAACAGACATCCTGCCTTGGCCTGGCCAAGATAAAAGATTTAAACTAACCGTCCATACCTACACCTACACCTGATAGCAAAAACACTTCAGAGGGAAGGGTCAACATAAAAACAATTTTACTTAAAAACAGAACTGATCCTGATTGGAAGAAATGGTTAATCTGGCACACAGACACATACAACTGTCAAGATAGATTCCTGCATAAGCCACAAGGGTTCACATTCACTAGGCCGGATCCAAGATATGTCCAGAGACAACATCCAGGGATAGTAATACCATACAGTGTAGGAAAACTGTGCCTTGAGTGGCTACAAAAATCCACACTGACAGAGGTAAAACAACACTTATCTTTACTTAAAGATGGCATTGATTTAAGGAACTTCTTTCAAGGTCCTACGAAACGGCGTCATAAACATTTTTTATACACTGGTATATATGCCATTTATAATGAAGCTTGGAAAGCGACACGAGCAGAGACTGCAGAACGAATACGAGAAATGTATTGTATTAATTTAGAGAAAGCACTCTCTGTAGTTGACAATGGGTTAACGACTCTGTCATCCAGAATTTACTCTTTGGACAGCGTAGTATCCTCTGCAATAGACATAATGGAACAGGACTTGCTCATGCTACAGCATCGGTAGTCACAATGGCCACAATGGCCTTCTATAATGATTTTAGGCTGGACGTTACAAAATCTTTGTTCTGGATATGTGCCATGGAGTCTAATCAACACCACGTCATTGTTTTCTGTATTTAACCTTACAGATAAACAAATCAGTTTGGCACAAAGAGGAGCAGACTATATGGTGCTGAGCATTGAAAAACTGGAAAGATTACCATTAACTGTTTCGGGAAAACCTGAAACAGAATGGCTAATACAGGGGACAATCACTCTGCCTGTCACAATTTTCCATTTTCAATATTGTTTGAAACATATACCAGCTGGTGTGTATGAAAGGTTGGGTAAAGAATACATAAAGTCAACCTGGGAATTACCATATACACACAGATGTTGGAGTGGGGGAAAAGAAGTATTTCTTAGTGGTACAAACTGCAAAAGCGCACTAAGCGGTATACTTTTATGTCAGGGTATTAATTTACAAGGAGCCTGTGACGGTTCTTCGACCAACTTATCCTGCCACCTGCAAGGTTCTCCAGCTGCAGTGATAGATCCAAATTTTAGGCAGCTTTCTAACGGAAGCTATATTATGTGGAATGATCAATAGCCTATCTCGTAACTGTGTCAGCCAGGGTCACTTGTTGTATGCAAGTATTGTTTCCTAAAACTAAGACAGACGGGGAGTCGCCGTTATGGCCTTCACTAAACATCTCTTCTAATCAAATTGATACTTTAAGCAGAATGAAAGCTATTCTTTTACAAAAAACTGTGCCACTGACCTCATCTAAAGAGAAGTATGTTCTACAAGTTGCAAGGTCCTCTGCAGAGATACATGCCCTTTTATTCACAAACTGCCCTGCTCATTTCGTAGAAATGTTAGGTCGTATCTAAAACATGTCTGATACCAGTGGCATTTTATATGTATTTTTGGGACTGTTCGCACCTATTGAAGCAGTCCTCTGCATTTTTCCAAACTTTGTGCACTCTGTGTTTGGCGGCATGCCTCTTATTTTGGGACTCATTGCAGGAATACTATTTTTGTTCCTTCTGCTCTGATATGGCAAGTCCAGTCACCAGCGACACCCAGATTACCATAGAGAACACTGTCCTGGCAATGAAGTGTTGTGAGCGCATGATACAGATTCTGGGCTTGGCTCATTTAAGAGATCTGAATACCACCTGCTTTCTATCATTCCGACCAATCTGGCAAGATTGCATCTTACCTGTTCTACGATGCCTGCTCTGTGGAGAAGAATGCGTGTTGGACATCTGTCTAACACTTCCATCAGCACTCTCAATGGATGCTGATACTTTGCTTAGTTCAGTAACGGCCTATGCATTGTGTTGTCTCGAGTAACCCTGGGCGTAGTGAGCGTAGTGGGGCTTCGCGAAGCTACGGAAAGTGAGCGAGAAACTACGCCCACCTGCGCACTTCGCGTAGCCCCACTACGCACCACCCGCCTCCCTCCCGCCCTCAGTAAATACCCCCTTCAATGTTTAAATAAGTTTAAAACCACTTACCTGGTCCGTGCGCGTCCCGGGGCTCCCTCGTCTCTTTCAGTGCCCGCGTCTTGAACCCTAATGCGCATGCGTGGCCGCCCGCGCATGCGCATTTCTAGCGAGAAATGCGCATGCGCGGGCGGCCACGCATGCGCATTAGGGTTCAAGACGCGCACTGAAAAAGACGAGGGAGCCCCGGGACGCGCGCGGACCAGGTAAGTGGTTTTAAACTTATTTAAACATTGAAGGGGGTATTTACTGAGGGCGGGAGGGAGGCGGGTGGCGGGCCAGCTACGCTCGTCCACGGAGCATGCGTAGTGCCGGCTACTACGCCCGCACCGCAAAATGCATAGCAGACGGCACTACGCATGCTCCGTGGACGGAGCGTAGCTGCCCGCCCACCCCTAGTCTCGAGCAGCTACCAATCCTGATGACGGCATTCGTTGAGGTCTCACAGATGCAATCTGCTGACGGTGAGATACGTTGATCGACAGGCACACAGGTACCATCACCTTCTCCATTGAACATTGCTAATGCGGCTAACGCTGACGGTGATGCTCCACATTTTTGTGCAATCGGTTTACTTAACGAAGTGGTCCAACTTTCACCTACTGTAGTAGACAAATTCTTTACCAGCCTAGAAGATTTGATGTTTTCTCCAAACAACGAGAATGACTTTTGAAGTTAGCACACAGGGTTCTATGGGACTCTGTATTCGACCTTCACTTTTCAAAACAAAACTTCCAACTTTTAGAACTCGATTTTGCTGCGATTTAACTCTTTTCAAAATTGAACTTTTTTGGCACAAAGTAATCTGCTTAAAGTAGAACTATTCTTAGAGAACAAGAATTCTTTGAAACACTTCCAAGAGACAATATTTGACATTGTCCACAACCTAAACAGTTTATATATTCTGTCCTGAATGGTCTCGACCTTTTTTCTGTATTTTACCGCTTGCGTGCGGCAGGAATTCCAGCCCTGTGCTGGACATTCTAATCATGGGCGTGGTCGTGACAGAACCATTCCGTCATCAGCACAGCCCAACCGTGACTCATGACAGAATGGTTCCGTCACAAGCATGGAAAGGGTTAAGAGCCATTTCATAAATGTTATTTCATACCTCATTCTGATAGCGGTTCCAATGCCACACTACATGCTTTGAATGACAACATTTCTTTTAAATTGCATACAGCACAAATGCTCATCTTTCATGTACAACCATTTTGAATACATTTTATGTATTTTGGGAGGGATTTTTACACATCATGCTTTAGATATGTTTTGAATGCTTAGAATTTAGTAATGTCGAACATAATAAAGTGGAGTGGGTGTTTTATGGCGTTTTAGGATCCGAGCGAAATTTACCGATTCATGCCCTTATATAGGTACAATTCACAATGCCCTTATATAGGCATAGAAATCATAACCATATTTAGACATAACCCATGCAGTCCAAATACAGACATGGCTACTTCCACTCGTTCCAAAAAGCCACAACGATTTCTTGGAAAACTCGGCTTCAGCAGGCAGGGACATCCCCTTGCTTGAATATTGATTTGTCCAAGAACTCATGGAGTTTTCAAAGAACTACCATTCCCTTGGGATTCTTTGATGACGTTATTATGCCCGACTTTACATCAAAGTAGGCACCTTCAAGGTATTATTATGCCTACACTTGCCCTAGCAAACACAGTGGTTCGGAGCAGCTCGACTATCTACTTGCCCGATGCAGCTCGCTACAGCAAGTGCCGAAGGAAGCCGACCCTCCAGCTGACGCACTGATCAAGAAGCTGTCCTTTCTCTCTGTGAGAATCCAGCTCCAGTGTTTCCAGCTCCCCTCGCGGGGTTTTGGGAAATCGAGTCCTGAGACAGAGATACCAGACCTCCTTCATTCTAAAACCAGGGTACGGAGCTGATTAGACCCTAAGAGAAATCTTGGTTAGATTCTTGGCAAAGAAAAACTAAACTAGAATTAGAAACCAGTCATTGCTTATGCATTTGCAAAATGAGTCAGGCTTCCATACTAAAGTGCCGTTCTAAAATATGTGGAATGTGTGCAGTCATCTTACCTCTTCTAGACTAGTAAATGTGTTTTGATGAAGTCCAAGGGATAGCCTTGCTTGTCTAGAATCACACTGTGCATCTGTGCGCTTTTGGGAAATGTTGTGAGAGAAGCATGTGGGTACTTCATGGGTTTGCAGACCCATAACTGCTTAAAAACCTATCCTGTTAACAAGTTTTGATAGAATTAGAAACCAGTCATTGCTTATATATTTGCAAAATGAGTCAGGCGTTAACTAAAGTGCATTTCTAAAATATGTGGAATGTGTGCAGTCACCTTACCTCTTCCAGACATGTAAATGTGGTTTGATGAAGTCCAAAAGATAGTTGTGCTTGTCTAGAATCACACTCTGAGTTTGTGTGTATTTGGGAACCATTGTGAGAGAAGCATTTGGGTACTTCATGTGCTTGCAGATACATAACTGCTTAAAAAACTATGCTGTTCTAAAGTTTTGCTAGAATTAGAAACCAGTCATTGCTGATGTATTTGAAAATGTGTCAGGTTTCTACTCGAAAGTGCAGTACTGAAATATGTCTTCTAGTCTTCTAGACTAGTGAATAGTGTTGCTTGTCTAGAATCACACTGTGAGTATGTGTGCATTTGGGAACCATTGTGAGAGAAGCAATTGGTAACTTCATGTGTCTTTGTACTACTCTAATCATTCAGTCAGTATCATAGTACTCATGCAGGGATTCAGGGCCTTGGCACATTGACTGCTTCAAACTCTTATGCACTATGTATGTAGTTTTCTAACCACCTACATACTTGTGTTTTAGGCCGACAATTCCCCAGTCATTATTCATACACTCCTGCTAACACAATGTTTCTGCTCTTGCACTCCTTTAGTAACCCTTTCAGCACCATGTACTAATCCATTCACTGAAGTAAAACTCAACCAATTATGAATTCACCCAGTGTCTCTCCTTATACTACTCTAATCATTCAGTCAGTATCCATGTACCCATGCAGCGTGCCAGGCCTTAGGCCATGGACTGCTTCAAACTCCTATGCAATATGCATCTAGTTCTCTAATCATCTACACACTTGTGTTTCAGGCATACAATTCCCCCGTCAACATCCATACACTGCTGCAAAAACCCTGTTCCTCCCCTTGTGCTTCTCTAGTGACTCTTTCAGCAGCATGTACTAATCCATTCACTGAATTAAAACAAAACCAATTATAAATTCACCCAGTATCTCTCCTTGTACTACTGTAATAATTCAGTCAGTATCCTTGTACTCATGCAGCAAGCCAGGTCTTAGGACATGGACTGCTTTAAACTCCTATGCACTATCTATGTAGTGCTCTAACCACCTACACAATTGTGTTTCAGGCCTTGAATTCCCCAGTCAGTATCCATGCACTGCTGCAAACACCCTGCTACTCCCCTTACGCTCCTTTAGTGACCTTTTCAGCACCATGTACTAATCCATTCACTGAAGTAAAACTCAATCAATTAGAAATTCACCCAGTGTCTGTCCTTGTACTACTCTAAATATTCAGTCTGTATCCAAGTACTCATGTAGTGAGCCAGGGATTAGCACATGGACTGCTTCAAAGTCCTATACACTACGCTTGTAGTCTTCTAACCACCTACACACTTGTGTTTCAGGCCTACAATTTCCAAGTTAGTAACCATACACTGCTCCAAACACCCTTTTACTCCCCTTACGCTCCACTAGTGATCCTTTCAGCACCATGTACTAATCCATTCACTGAAGTAAAACTCAACCAATTATACATTCACCCAGTGTCTCTCCTTGTACTGCTCTAACCATTCAGTCAGTATCCATGTACTCATGCTGCGAGCCAGGCCTTGGGACATGGACTGCTTCAAACTCCTATGCACTATGCATGTAGACCTCTAACCACCTATATACATGTGTTTCAGGCCTACAATTCCCCAGTCAAAATCCATACACTCCAGGCAAAAACCCTGTCACTGATCTTGCAGTTCTATAGTGACCCTTTCAGCTCCATGTACTAATCCATTCACTGAAGTAAAACTCAACCAATTATGAATTCACTGAGTGTCTCTCCTTATACTACTGTAATCATTCAGTCAGTATCTATGTACTCATGCAGTGAGCCGAGCCAGGCTTTAGGACATGGGCTGCTTCAAACTCCTTTGCACTATGCATCTAGTGCTCTAACCACCTTTACACTTGTGTTTCAGGTCTAAAATGCCCCAGTCAGTATCCATACACTCCAGCAAACACCCTGTCATTGCTCTTGCAATCCTATAGTGACCCTTTCAGCACCATGTACTAATCCAATCACTGAAGTAAAACTCAACCAATTATAAATTCACCCAGTGTCTCTCGTTATACTACTCTAATCATTCAGTCGGTATCCATGTACTCATGCAGCGAATCAGGCTTTAGGACATGGACTGCTTCAAACTCCTATGCACTATGCATGTAGTGTTCTAACCACCTTCACACTTGTGTTTCAGGCCTACAATTTCCCAGTCAGTATCCATAAACTCCAGCAAACACCCTGTCATTGCTCTTGCAATCCCATAGTGACAGTTTCAGCACCATGTACTAATCCATCACTGAAGTAAAACTCAACCAATTATAAGTTCATCCAGTGTCTCTACTTGTACTACTCTAATCATCCAGTCAGTATCCATGTACTCATGCAGCATGCCAGGCCTTAGGACATGGACTGCTTCAAACTCCTATGCACTAGGCATGTAGTGCTCTTACCACCTTTACACTTGTCTTTCAGGCCTACAATTCCCCAGTCAGTATCCATAAACTCCAGCAAACACCCTGTCATTGCTCTTGCAATCCCATAGTGACAGTTTCAGCACCATGTACTAATCCATTCACTGAAGTAAAACTCAACCAATTATAAATTCATCCAGTTTCTCTACTTGTACTACTCTAATCATTCAGTCAGTATCCATGTACTCATGCAGCAAGCCAGGCCTTGGGATATGGACTGCTTCAAACTCCAATGCACTATGCATGTAGTGCTCTAACCACCTTTACACTTGTGTTTTAGGTCTACAATTCCCCAGTCAGTATCCATACACTCCTGCAAACACTCTGTTACTCCTCTTGTACTCAATTAGTGACATTTTCAGCACCATGTACTAATCCATTCACTGCAGTAAAATACAACCAATTATAAATTCACCCAGTGTCTCTCCTTGTAGTACTGTAATTTTTCAATCAGTACATACGTACTCATGCAGTGATGCAGGGCCTTAGTACTTGGACTGGTACAAACTACTATGCACAATGCATGTACTCATCTAAACACCTACACACTTGTGTTTCAGGCCTACAATTCCCCAGTCAGTTTACATTCACTGCTTCAAACACCCTGTTACTCCCCTTGCACTCCTCTAGTGACCCTTTCAGCACCATGTATTAATCTATTCACTGCAGTAAAACACAACCAATTATACATTTTCCCAGTGTCTCTCCTTGTAGTACTCTAATCTTTCCGTCAGTATCCAAGTACTCATGCAGCGAGCCAGGTCTTAGGACATGGACTGCTTGAAACTCCTTTGCACTATGCATGTAGTCCTCTAACCACCTACTCACTTGTGTTTCATGCCTACAATGCCCCAGTCATTATCCATACACTCCAGCAAACACCCTGTCACTGCTGTTGCAATCCTATAGTGACCCTTTCAGCACCATGTACAAATCCATTCATTAAAGTAAAACTCAACCAATAATACATTCACCCAGTGTCTCTTCCTATACCACTTTAATCATTCAGTCAGTAAGCATGTACTCATGCAGTGAGTCAGGCTTTAGGACATGGACTGATTCAAACTCCAATGCACTATGCATGTAGTTATCTAACCACCTATACACTTGTGTTTCAGGCCTACAATTCCTCAGTCAGAATCCATACACTACTGCAAACACCCTGTTACTCCCCTTGCATTCCTATACAGTTATGTATACACTTTGAATTACAATTTCAATTAGTGATGGGAAAAGAAAGTGGTTACATGATTTTTATGTAGAATATGTCTGTATAGTCATAGAAAAGTATAATTTATATATTTATTAAAATGCATTTATTTATGTTTATTTTTTACAGATATTGTTTATCATCATTAAAATAAAGTTATCATGCCTGAAAATCAAGAAAGAGAAAAAGACACCTAAAGGACAATTGTTTGAAGAAAACTCAACAACAAATATTGAATGGCCAACATCAATCAATCAATCAATCATGGGTAAAAAGAAAAAATCTTCCGGTAAGACAACTAAGGAATTCATTAAGTACTTTCAAAGCCTAGAAACAGTGTGCAGAATGTGCAAACTACTATGAATGATTCAACCAGAAAAATTAAAATGAGTAACAGGAAAGGAAAAAAAGTAGATTTACAGTCAAAAGATTAGATGTATGGTAAAAGAAGGCAAAATCAGTATAAAGAAATCTGTAAAAAAATTTATAATAGAGTGGTACTTAAATTGCTCAAAGAGGTGAACAAATATAGACAAAGAGCACTATTTTATAAAAAGAAGAAACATATGGAATCCATTGTTCAAAAGGCTTTTTAAGTAAAAAAGGAAAAGGAAACTATTAATTTTAAACATAATTCGATCACTAGATAAACCAATACATTTAATGTAAGCCAAAAGTAAGAGGAAAAGAGTAATTAACAGAACTCATTTTTGTGATGTTTTCTTGGGTGAATGGAAGCACAGTTTAAGTTCAGAGCACTTCTTTAATGAAGAGCATTACTTTCAGACCGAATATTTATTGCATGCAGTTGATAAGAGTGGTCGAGCTTATGGGGTAGAAATGGTTGAGAATGAGAAAATGGTTCCTAGAAATGCAGAAGAAGTGTTAGCTGATGGAGTTCTAGGCAGACATCCTAAAGCCCCAGTGTACACTTGGGATTGCAGTAGTATTTGTAGTGTACGACAAGATTCTATTGATATTTTCTGCAATTTCTTACGAGAATACAGTAAAAAAAAAAAGTGTCAAACAAAAGATTAACATGTTGCAAGGACTAGACCCTTGCAGAGTGAGAAAAAATACTGGTTTGCAAGGTCATTCTTTGGCTTGTCTTTCTAGAAAAGTATCTCAAAGTGTTTTTCATCTTTTCAGGATGTTAGCAGTACATCATTCTCAAATACGGAAGTTAGTCAGAAGATTGTATTATGCAAAAAGTCAAGCACTAAAATTAAATGAGTTGAACAGTGCTCTTTTACGTTGGTCAGTATCATATGTGAAGAAGGTTTGTGATGAAATTGAGTTTTGTTACTTTGGTCCTGAACAAGAGAGTGCATAAACTGAGACATTAGTAGAAGAAAATGTTGAAGAGAATGTGCAACATACTACTCCCAAAACAGTTTAGGAACATATGACAAAGTTTAAGGTGATATCAGGTGAAAGGCCAAATTATTCTTGTATTTGTTGTCGGCAAACTCACTATAAAAATCAGACTAGGTCTGTTGATCTGTTTTGAAAAAGAGTGAGAGTAAATAATGATAAGTGGAAGGAATTTGCAACTTATTTTTGGTAGAGAATTGTTTTGATTTGGGTTCTGATCAGCGTATTTGTAAATATTGTTATAATAAATTAGATGAGAATAAAATGCTCACTAGAGCTGTCCATAATAATCTAGAGTTAGTAACTATTCCTCCAGAACTGATAGATTTAAATACCTTCGAGTCTATTCTCCTTCAATGTGTGCACCCATTTCAGGCTATTGTTCGTATGGAGCCTAAAACAGGTAAGTTGCCTCCTTCAGGTTTACCAAGAGGATTAAAAGGAAGAGTTGTATATTTACCTCTAGATTTAAAGAAAAATTTTGAAACTATTGATATAGAGTGTGTAGAAAAAGAACCACTAGTTATTCTAGTTAATGGCGTGCCTACTAAGAGTAAGAAAATCTGGCAGGAATTAGTGGATGTTTGGAAAGTGCAAAAGGTGACTTTGTATCTGATAAAAAACAATGAGTACTATAAAAATGTGTATATGGGAGAAGAATAAATACTTTTAGCAGAAGATACTGAAACGTCAAGTGGACAAATTGAAAAAGTGGGCATGTCCAGAAATGAAGAAATCTATGAACATTACAGTGTACATCCACTTCATTCAAAAGAAGTGATGGGGAATACTATTGAGTAATTTCAAATGAAAAAAGTGAAGGGAAGTCCTATGAGTGTATGGGAAGAAAGCTTGGAAGCTAATTGTTTTCCGCAGTTGTTCCCAACAGGAAAAGGAGGACGATATGATGAATGACCTGTGCAGATTCTGCATCTGCATATCGGACAACTAGATTGTATGCAAAAGATCCAAGATTTCGACAATGTATCCCATATATATTTCATCTTTTGTTTGAGAGTGACTTGTCTGGACTTTTATATGCAGTCAATCACATATTGAAAACTGGAGTACATCTGCAAAATGTTTCTGCAAATGAATTTATGGATAAAGTGCGCCAGAGAGATGATCATTTAGAATCTCAGCTGATTTATCTGATGGCATGTCAGCATGGCACTAATGAGTATTGGTACTATCGTCATAGAGAACATAAATGTATGCTAAGGAACTTAGGAACTCCTACATGGTTCCTTACCCTAAGTTGAGCTGAATACGCTTGGGATGATTTACTTGAATTTCTTCGAGAGGCAAATTTGACTATAAAAAATATTGAATACAAGACACCAGGAGAATCGTTCTCTTTGGATCCTGTTAATGTATGCAGTTATTTCAATCATAGATTTGAAGCTGTGTTGTCTTTTATCTGCAATAAAAGAAAACCTCCTCTTGGAGAAGTTGTGGATTTCTTTTGGAGAAGGGAGTATCAAGCAAGAGGTGCTCCTCATATACATATGCTGTTATGAATCAAGGATGCCCCCAAATTCGGAACAGATTTGGATGATACAACTCAAGGCAACAAGTCCTATGATTCCAAAGCCATCAATGTGCAAAATACTGTCAACGAAAGAACAAGACTAAGAATAAGTTCTATACCAAATGTCAATTTGCATTTCCACTTCCTGTAATATCCAAAGGAAGAGTGAACAGTTTTATGTCAGCCATGCGACATACCTATCAAGAAAGTCTCCAAAAAATACCTACAATTTGAGAAGAACCGAAGAATCAAAATACATAACTGATTACAATCCGGTTATTCTGTCAATGTGGAAGGCTAACATGGATATTCAGTATGTTGCGAACAATTCCATTGCTGTTGCTCGCTATGTAACATCCTACATTACAAAATCAGAAAAGACGGAATTGAAAGAAATGTGGGAAGAGATTTCTCATGAGAAGAGTCTAAGTAAGAAATTATGCAGTTTCAGTTTGAAGATGTTATCCCATTGAGAAATCGGAGCGTATGAAAGCATAGATTGGTTATCATCTGCAAGTCTATACTCCAAATCTAGAAGAATCATGTGGGTGAGTCCAGGTCTTGCAGCAACGCAAAATCTAAGAAATTAAATCTGTACAAAAAATCTAATATTTAGCAGAAAAAGATCTGGAAAGTACAGATATTGTGAAAACAAATATGTTGGACACATATTATCCAAATAGAAGTCATCATCTTGAGAACATATGTCTCTATGAAGTGCTGCAAAACTACACTTTTAACCGGAATACTGGAGAAAATATCAATGATGGAAACTATGCAGTGATTGGTTCTGAAGGATGTTTGGTGAAACAAACAAAAGGAAATTTGATTAATAACAGGAAACTGTGTTGCGAGACTCCTGATAAAAGGGAATTTCACTATTTATCCCTTTTGAAACTGTTCAAACCGTGGCGTTCAGAATTAGAATTAATTGGAGATTTTCAGAGCTATGAATATTCCTTCAATGCTTGTAAAGATATCATAGAATGTACTGTTTTTGCAAATTATGTGAAAATGTTGAACAATGAAATTGATCAAAAAGCTACTATTGCAGCTGAGATTGCTAGAGACAGTTCTCAAGACAGTCAAAGTTCGCTTCACTGAGTCAAGATCCACTAGGACAACCAATTGTTGAAAATGAAGCTGCAATTGCCATGAATTAGGTGGAAACAGCAATGCATCAAGCACAATAAGATATAATGGACTTAGCAAACTTGGAAGAACAATTAAATGATGAACAGGAAGAAATATATCAGCAAGTGAGACAACAGATTGACCATGGATTTCTTCAAGAAAAGAAAGAATGCACATGCTCATCATGTCAACCTATCCGAATGTATGTGAGTGGACAAGCTGGAACAGAAAAAAGTTTCTTAATTAAAGTAATCAACACTTACCTACAGAAAACAACTGAGTCACATTTGTCTTGTGTTGTAACTGCTCCAACTGGGTTGGCAACACACAACATTAAAGGAATTAGATTACATTACCTTGTTTACTAATGCTACCTGTGGAGCATGAAAACAAATTGGAATATCACAAGCTATCTGGAGAAGCTTGTTGTGCAGTTTCAATAGTGCTAAAGAAAATGAAACTTCTGGTTATTGATGAGGTAAGCAGGGTCTCAAAGTTAATGCTTGCTTTTGTGCATTTAAGAATGCAGTAAATTCTTAAAACAGAGTACGATGTCTTATTTGGAGGAAAACATATCATGGTTTTTGGAGATCTTCTTCAACTTACTCCTGTAAAAGGACAACCAGTATTTAAAACACTTTCGCATGAAGACACCAGAAAGTCTTTGGGTAGCGTTGGAAACGCTAACATTTGGTCATATTTTGAATACAAAGAACGCATTACAAATATGCGACAGGCACATGATGTTGATTATGGAACTATTCTTCAAGATCTAAGAATTGGAGTACTGACAGAAAGTTCTATATTCAATGAACAACTTTTGAGGCTGGAAAATAAAGAAATAATAAAAATGGAAGCCATTGATAAAATAGAGCATGAAGGAATCACTATTATTTTGACAGAACAATTGAAAACAAAATTGGATTTGTTTGAAAAATAGATATCTAAAACTGCTGGTTTAGAAAACAATATCTATGCATGTATAAACTGTCGGGTAATTTTAAGGTGTAATTTGGATGTAGAAAAATGGTTAGTTAATGGATCAATGGGCAATGTTGTGGATTTTGTTAATTATCAGAATTAAGATGGAATTGAATAAAAAATAAAATAGATCAGATTGAAGAAGTAAAACAAAATGGTTGTTGTTCAGTTCATTTTTTGCTTGTTAAAGATTTATGTATCCGTAGAAAACATTTTCCACTTTCACTGGCATATGCAAAACCATTGAAATTCCCCTGTTATAGTTAGTTCCAACTATAACTCACGCCCCCCATTTATTGCTGATGACATCACATATTACATCACTCATGACATGGTCAGTGACATCACTCATGACATCACTGTTGACATCTCAAATAACATCACTGATGACATCACTGATGACATCATCCAGTGAATGTGTGTCTTTCTGAAAAATAAATATTTGTTATATATGTATATCTAAAGGTCAATCGAAGAATAAATGGGTAAATAAGTGTCTAAATGGATGTTTTTTTTAATTGATTGTATAACTGACTTATTAAGTGTATCTTAGTGAATACATGTATTAACAAGTAATGTTTAAATATCGAAATATCTGTATCAGTGTCTCACTTTTTGTATAAGTGGCTGCGTGGGTTGGTGAGTAGCTACGTAAGTGTGTATATGGGTTATTAGTTTGTTTTTTGAGTATCAGTATGAGTGTCTGTATGGTTCGGTGGGGGATATTACTTACCGTATAGATGCATGAATGAGTGATTCACTGTCTGTATGTGTTTTGAAGACAGCATGTGTGCAGGACTGCATGGGTGGATGAGTGTGTGTATGGATGTGTTAGTGAGTGAATGACTGTCTCAATAGTGTCTTTATGAGTAACTACATATGTTTTAAACTAGTATATCTGAGTATTGGTGTATATAAGTGAGTATATGTGAGAGTTTGAAAGAGTTCCTGTTAAATAGGTATGTGATTGTTTAAGAGAGTAAGTATGTGTACGTTTCTGTAGAAGTAAGTGTAGTGGTGTGTGTGTATAGCTGTATATGCAAGTAAATGGATGTTTGATAGTTTATGTGCATGTGTGAGTAGGTGTGTGAGTAACTCTATGGATGAGTATCCGTGTGTAACAGGATGTATAGGTGTATGAGTACATATGATGAGTGTGTACATGTACGAGTGACTATATAGAACTGTTGGTGAATGAGTGGATGTGTATGATGATGTTGGAATTACTGAATAGGTTGTTATAACTGGTATTGGTATCTCCATTTTTTTGAAAATGTTAGTTTCTATTTTTGAATGTGTGTATCAAAGGTAATATTAGGGTGAGAAGAGGTCTGCCACTCTTTCACAAGGATGATATCATCAGTGATGTCATCAGTGATGTCATTTGAGATGTCAACAGTGATGTCATGAGTGATGTCACTGACCCTGTCATGAGTGATGTAATATGTGACATCATCAGCAATGCATTGCAGGCGCGCGAGTTATAGTTAGCTGAACAAACTATAATGGGGGAATTTCAATGGTTTTGTATGAGTGAAATGTCCAGCTAACTATAACATGTGTGAAACCTATGGTTTTTTCAGTGAATTTCTAAGGTTTTTTAAATGCTAATTCCTAACTATAAGGTGGCTGAAACCTATGGTTTTTTCAGTGAATTTCTAAAGTTATTTAAATGCTAATTTCTAACTATAACGTGGCTGAAACCTATGTTTTTTGTCAGTGAATTTCAAAGGTTTTGTAAATGATTATTTTTAAATGTATTAATTGTTATATATTTTTACTGATTTACTACATTGTTTTAAAGTATTTATTTTTAGATATTTTATTTTTTAAATTACATTACATATTTTTAATATTAATTGAAAAAAAAATGTTTTTAAAAATATTGAAATTGTAATATTATTTTTAATTTTATATTTTTTTTAAATGTATATATATTTTATATAGCAGGCAATGATATCCTATGAAAGGAAATTAAAGTTACTGGTAAGTACGGTTAAAATTACTTTTCAGGAACAGTAGTGACCTGAAAGATGCAGCACTGAGGTCTCTCCTGATAACTGGTGAGTAAATCGGGATTCGTAGTTCGGCTGATTTTAGAGAAATGTTTTAAAGTTCCAAAACTCTACACTTCGAAAAATTTCCAAGTGAAACCAGTCAATGTTAGCCTAGAAAAGGAAATTCAAGTTACTGTAACTATGATTAGAATTACTTTTGAGGATCAGTAGGGGGCTGAAAGATGCAGCACTGAGGTCTCTCCTGATAACAGGTGAGAAAATCAGAATTCGTAGTCCGGCTGATATTTAGGAATTTTTTTAACTTCCAAAACTCCATATTTAAAAACATTTCCAAGTGAAACCAGTCAATGTTAGCCTATGGAAGGAAATTCAAGTTACTGTAAGTATGGTTAGAATTACTTTTCAGCATCAGTAGTGGGCTGAAAGATGGAGCACTGAGGTCTCTCCTGATAAAAGGTGAGTAAATCGGAATTCATAGTTCGGCTGATTTATGAGAAATTTTTTAAACTTCCAAAACTCCACACTTAGAAAAATTTCCAAGGGAAACCAGTCAATGTTAGCCTCTGGAAATTCAAGTTACTGTAAGTATGGTTAGATTTACTTTTCAGGGTCCGTACTGGGTTCAAAGATGCAGCACTGACGTCTCTCAGGTGAGTAAATTGGAATTCGTAGTTCGGCTGATTTTAGAGGAATATTTCGCTCAATAGTGATGGAATGGGGCGGGGCCTGAGGTGACATGTGTGCAAACATGCCCTGTGGTGCGTTTTAGGTTGGGGAATTAATTCCTCTTCAATCCTGAGGTCCCCTGTGAGCCAACTAACCCACCATGTACCTCCAGTATGCGCCAGGGAGCTGTGTTGCAGAGTGGTGTTCAGAGGGCACGCCCCCTTTTTACAACACTCTGCAACGCAGATTCGTGGCGCTTACTGGAGGTACCTATGGACTAGTTGGCCCCTTGGGGACCTCTGGATTGAAGAGGAATTAATTCCCCAACTTAAAACGCGCCACAGGGCATGTTTGCACACATTTCACCTCAAGCCCCGCCCCATATCTTCACCACTGTGCAACCTTGCCCCGTAGCACGTTCTAAGTTGGGGGATTAAGTCCCCTTGCATACTGGGGGTCCATGGGGGCCAACTAGCCCACCAGGAACCTCCAGTATGTGCCAGGGGACTGCGTTGCAGAGAGGTGTAAAAAGGGGCATGGCCTCATTACACCTCTCTGCAACACCGCCCCTGGCACGTTTGCAGAGGATGAACTAATTCCCCTTGCATACAGGGGGTCCCTGGGGGTCAACTAGTCCACCAGGAACCTCCAGTATGCGCCAGGGGGCTGCGTTGCAGAGAGGTGTAATGAGGCCATGCCCCTTTTTACACCTCTCTGCAACGCAGCCCCCTGGTGCGTTTGCAGAGGGGTAACTAATTCCCCTTGCATATTGGGGGTCCCTGGGGGCCAACTAGCCCACTAGGATCCTCCAGTATGCGTCAGGTGGCTGCGTTGCAGAGAGGTGTAATGAGGCCACACCCCTTTTTACACCTCTCTGCAACGCAGTCCCCTGGTACATTTGCAGAGGGGGAACTAATTCCCCTTGCATTCTGGGGGTCCCTGGGGGCCAACTAGCCCACCAGGAACCTCCAGTATGCGCCAGGGGGCTGCTTTACAGGGAGGTGTTGTGACGCCACGCCCCTTTTTTACACCTCTCTGCAATGCAGCTCCCTGGTGCATACTGGAGGTTCCTGGTGGGCTAGTTGGCCCCCAGGGACCCCCAGTACGCAAGGGGAATTAGTTCCCCCTCTACAAACGCACCAGGGGGCGCGTTTGCAGAGAGGTGCAGGGAGTGCAGCCGCGGACCCCCTCCCAAGGCCATACTCTGCCCCGGGGACACCATCCCCCGGGGCATTAGCATTTTTTTATTTTATTTTTGTAATTAGGAGTGGGGCTGTTTTGCCCCCCCCTCCTGTGGCCACTTTTGGTCCGGGGACCCTATCCCCTACCCTATAGATATATCTATGATTTTACTTTTGAATTTCTAAGAAACTACTGAACGGATTTACACCATTTATCAAAAAGCGTAATTTGCAAACCAAACTCTACCTCTTTGCCAAATTTGGTGTAATTCCTTTCAGCAGTTCGGGCTGTAGCCTCACTTAAAGGTCCCTATGGAAAATTGCATGGGGAAAACACGTTTTGGGACCCCCCTTTTTTCTCGGCCCCTGCTTCATGAATCACCCCTTGGTGCTTCCTGATACGGTGGATTTGTACGGCTTTACACTCCCGCGGAGTGAGGCCCACCGCGGGTCGGCGGACCTGTTCTGACTTTAGCATAACAACGGGAGTCAGTAACATCGGGAGGAAGAGGTGTTTGATGGCAATTCAGGGTTGCCACCTACATGATGTTCGAATCAATACCTACAAAGCACAGCAGACGCCTGACGAGTAATGTGCATCAGCCCACTTGGAGATTTTATTTTAACGGGATGAAGTGTAATGATAGCGCATCCACTGTGAATAATTACGCACGCAGACTACAACAACCAGAAGGCTAAGTGAAAGCCACGCCCACTGAGGCAGTTGTTTGGTAACTTATTAACTGCACGCGAACAGCGCAATATCTCATTTCACTGCAGCGCCACTGAAGAAAGGATTGTATTCCTGAAACGCGTCTGGCTGGCAATAAGGACTGTGATACTTCATTTTTGTTAGATGCCTGCTGGCAAGGGCCTGACAATAAAAGAATGAACTATGAGCTATGAGTGCTTCATGTGGCCTCCCTCCTTGGTGCTTCCTTTCCGCTCTTGTGCACCTGATGTCTTCAAGGTGCAGGATCTGCTGAAGTTGCAGCGGGCTTCTTCGCGACTGGACACGGCCACTCATCCATTTGAAGAGCCACAGCAAGAAAGTTGACATCAGGTGCACAAGAGCCGAAAGGCCGTTTGGAGGTGATTCACTAGCAGCACAACCCTGAGCAAGGCTGCCTTCACCCACTGAAGTTTTAAAATATGGACTACTTTACAGACTGTGGCAGTACCCACTGGGGTGAACGGTGAGGGACTACGAGCTCCAGCATGCCGTTTGGCACACGCCTATGTGGGCGGTGCTTGGGATACTTATCAGGGTGTTCCCCCTCTTACCTGCCTGTGTTTGTTCCAGTGCCTGAGAGCAAGAACATTTGTCGTTCGAAACGCGTTGGGCAAGATTCCTTGAAGTGCGCGACATTGCATTTTGTTGTGCTGCCTTTCTCTTCAATAAAGGCATTCAACTTTCCTGCTGTGGCTCTTCAAATGGATGAGTGTGTTGAATGGATTTACGGCGTCCATGTCCGGAGCAAAGAAGCCCGCTGCAACTTCAGCAGATCCTGCACCTTGAAGACATCAGGTGCACAAGAGCGGAAAGGCCGTTTAGAGGTGATTCACTAGCAGCACAACACTGAGCAAGGCTGCCTTCACCCACTGGGGTTTTAAAATATGGACTACTTTACAGACTGTGGCAGTACGCACTGGGGTGAACGGTGAGGGACTACGAGCTCCAGCATGCCGTTTGGCACACGCCTATGTGGGCGGAGCTTGGAATACTTGTCAGGGGGTTCCCCATCTTACCTGCCTGTGTTTGTTCCAGTGCCCAAGAGCAAGAACATTTGTCGTTCGAAACGCGTTGGGCAAGATTCCTTGAAGTGCACGACATTGCATTTTGTTGTGCTACCTTCTCTTCAATAAAGGCATTCAACTTTCCTGCTGTGGCTCTTGAAATGGACGAGTGTGTATACATATATATATATATATATATATATATATATATATATATATATATATATATATATATATATACACACACATATATATATAATATATATATATATATTACCTACTGGCGGTCGCCAGTAGGTATATATAGTTAGGATTTTTTTGAATAGGGATTTCTGAAAATTCTATGTTGAATAACTTTGGCGTTGATGGACGGAATTTGCTGAAATGTTCAGAAAAATGGCACATTGTGTTTCTGAGCGTCCCCTGAAAGTTTGGGGGCGTTTCGTCAAGCGGGGGCCGAGAAAAAGGGGGGTCCCAAAACGTGTTTTTAACATTGAGATTTCCATAGGGCGGTTGGACTCACTTTTAGCTCGAACGGCTGAATGGATTTCTATTAAACTTGGCAAAATTGTAGAGACTGTTTGCCCGATGTGCCTTTGCTAGGTCTCAAGATATGTGCTCCAGTGGATTTTGAGAAATTAACGTTAAAAAAAATATATATATCTGTGACAGCGTCCCGGTTAGCGCCCCGGTTCGCGTACCTGACGCGTAACGGACCTCTGCGAGGAGAAGCGGATTGGCTCTCCGGTGATTGTCAACATTCTAAACAGTCCGGTGCGGCCGCCATCTTGTCTCTCGGTAGGATCGAGAGACAAGAGGTGGAAATAAACGAAGGGGGAAATGAATAAAAGGGGGCAAGGAAGACCCCTCCTGACCCACTAGGATTGATGTGGGGCCTATTGAAGGGCCCCGCGGGGCAAAAATTTTTTAAAAAAAATGTTTTCGATTTTTCGCGGTTGAAGCGCTACCCGGTACACGAACCGGGTAGCTTACCGGTAGCGTAACGGGAGTCCGCCATCTTGCGTTAAGGTCTAATTTGGACACAAGATGGATGCTAAACAATGCTGGGATTGTGTAAAAGGGGGCAAGGGAGACATATCCTGACCCCCTAGATTTTGTGAGGGTGGATGAGGAGACCCATATATGTTCAAAAAAAAAATTTCACATTTTCGCGCGGTCAGCGTCCGGTGCGCGAACCGGGTAGCGCTCCGGAAAGCTTAAATCGTGAAAATTAGTAAAAAATAAGTTACATTTAAAATTTATTTAGAGTGATCATAGTTAGGGTAGCTCTGAAAAGAGCTTTTGGGTCTGTGGTAGATTTATAAGTAGGTACCAATGCATCGTCTTAAATTCAGGATGAAAATTCTGTTCCCCTCATCTGAGAAGTGCACACCATCTCCTCTGTAGATATCTTGCATGTAGTAACGCAAGTTATTGTTGTAGATGGAGCCCATTCCATGGTCTCTCATGTAAGCTGAAACAGACTTATTTACATGCTTCCTCGATTTCTCAATTTGTGGACAAAATTGGTTGGACCACCTCCATTTCTGTCTTTGGCATATATTTGAATATACCAAGGCAGTTTAAGGAAAAAGTGCTATCAATTGCTCAAAGGTGTCCTTTAAAAGCATTTCCAGACCTACCCCAGTCAAAGTGCCCAAATCATTTCCTCCACAGTGCACAATTAACAGTTCAGGGTGTGGCAAATGCAAAAAGGTTTTCACCAATGGTATCAATTGGTGACATCTCAATCCTCTGTGGCCAATCCAGTTGATTTCCACATTTTGTAAATTGAAGTTGTGTAAATTTCTGTTATCAGCATACTTTTGAGCCCAGTGGATGTAACTATGTCCAATAATCCAGACAGAAAACATGGTGAGAGGAGGTTCTGCTGCAGTCAGATGAAGTGTGGGAATGAAATGGCAGTTGAAACAGTAGGAGTTTGTAATGAAAAAACTGTGGAGTTTCAGTGCTAATGATTCAGTAGCAGTGATTGGTGGATTTTGATTGCTGAAAACAGAAAGTTAGGGTGCATGGATGAGTTCTTTGAAAGATGTAATTTGAATGGTTAAGAAAAAATCATTTTACGAAACATTGCACTGGATACGCAGGTGTACTGAGAGTTCAGAGTTCAATTGAAACATTGTTGTGTGAACTTGTAAACATGAGAGGTCTTTCAGGAGGTAGTTGCTATGGAAAAAAGGCAGAAAGGGCAGAGGGGGGAAGGGTGTTGATTTGAAAAAAGCGAGGGAAGAGTTTTGATTGGGTGACATGAGAGATATGTGTGATGAATTACAGCATTTCTGTGCCTTTGTTGGTTGCAGCCTCTGGAGTGCATACCCTTTGCTCTGCTAAAGAAAAATTGGTGTGTGTCTGACACTGTTCTGAAACTCAAAAAGTATTTGCTAAGGTGAGAAAAGATTCATTTAATTTAGATAGAGACTAGTATGCTTTAGGGAGAAAATTATGAAGAAAGTTGTGTATTTAAAATGTTACTTTGTGTCAAGTGTTTTACAAATAGATTTTGTTTCTTTGAGAAATTGTAATTGGAGATAATGTGAAGTATTAGTACTGACAGGGTGTGCTTGTACATAGGAGCTGTACTGTGTTTTCAAATTATGACTTGAAAATCGTTTTTGAGGAAAAGGAATGCTTTTTAAATTTATGACAATGAAAAAATGGTGTCTGCTTCTTTAAAGAAATATTTCACTTGCCCCATGATTTAGGGAGAATAATTTGCTTACTTGATGTGTTTAAAAACGTTTTTTGAAGTCATTTAGGTTTCTTAATATGTACTGCTAGAGTTTTATAGCCAGCATGGGCCATATTTACAAGGCCTTTGAGCCACTTTCACGTCATTTTCCCTATGTTAAAAGTGACGCAAAAGTGGTGCAAGGGCCTTGTAAATACGCCCCCATGTGTGTTAGGTCATTTTAAGTCACTTCCCCATGAATCTGGGTGAATAATTTGCTTACTTGATGTGTTTAAAAACGTTTCTTGAAGTCATTTAGGTTTCTTGATATGTACTGCTAGAGTTTCATAGCCAGCATGGGGCATATTTACAAGGACTTTGAGCCACTTTCACGTTATTTTCCCAATATTAAAAGTGATGTAAAAGTGGTGCAAGGGTCTTGTAAATACACTCCCATGTTTGAGCCACTTTCACGTTATTTTCCCCATGTTAAAAGTGACGCAAAAGTGGTGCAAGGGCCTTGTAAATACGTCCCCATGTGTGTTAGGGCATTTTAAGTCACTTCCCCATGATTTAGGGAGAATAATTTGCTTACTTGATGTGTTTAAAAACGTTTCTTGAAGTCATTTAGGTTTCTTGATATGTACTGCTAGAGTTTCATAGCCAGCATGGGGCGTATTTACAAGGACTTTGAGCCACTTTCACGTTATTTTCCCCATGTTAAAAGTGACGCAAAAGTGGTGCAAGGGCCTTGTAAAATATGCCCTCATGTGTGTAAGGTCATTTTAAGTCACTTCCCCATGAATCTGGGTGAATAATTTGCTTACTTGATGTGTTTAAAAACGTTTCTTGAAGTCATTTAGGTTTCTTGATATGTACTGCTAGAGTTTCATAGCTAGCATGGGGCGTATTTAGAAGGACTTTGAGCCACTTTCACGTTATTTTCCTCATGTTAAAAGTGACGCAAAAGTAGTGCAAGGGCCTTGTAAATACGCTCTCATGTTTGAGCCACTTTCACGTTATTTTTCCTATGTTAAAAGTGATGCAAAAGTGGTGCAAGGGCCTTGTAAAATATGCCCTCATGTGTGTTAGGGCATTTTAAGTCACTTCCCCATGAATCTGGGTGAATAATTTGCTTATTTGATGTGTTTAAAAACGTTTCTTGAAGTCATTTAGGTTTCTTGATATGTACTGCTAGAGTTTCATAGCCTGCTTGGGGCATATTTACAAGGCCTTTGAGTCACTTTGACGTCATTTTCCCCATGTTAATAGTGACGCAAAAGTGGTGCAAGGGCCTTGTAAATACGCCCCCATGTGTGTTAGGGCATTTTAAGTCACTTACCCCATGATTTAGGGAGAATAATTTGCTTACTTGATGTGTTTAAAAATGTTTCTTGAAGTCATTTAGGTTTCTTGATATGTACTGCTAGAGTTTCATAGCCAGCATGGGCCATATTTACAAGGCCTTTGAGCAACGTTCACGTTATTTTCCCCATGTTAAAAGTGACGCAAAAGTGGTGCAAGGGCCTTGTAAATACGCCCCCATGTGTGTTAGGGCATTTTAAGTCACTTACCCCATGATTTAGGGAGAATAATTTGCTTACTTGATGTGTTTAAAAACGTTTCTTGAAGTCATTTAGTTTCTTGATATGTACTGCTAGAGTTTCATAGCCAGCATGGGCCATATTTATAAGGCCTTTGAGCCACGTTCATGTTATTTTCCCCATGTTAAAAGTGACGCAAAAGTGGTGCAAGGGCCTTGTAAATACGCCCTCATACCTCAACTAGTGTGTTAATTGTTTGCCTACTGTTATTGGTTTACTGTTTGGAAATAGTGGTTAATACCTTTTTTTTAAATAGTTACCACAGATTCAACTCAAGATCTTTTGAAAAATTCAAAAATGCCCTCAAGGCAAAGAAAAAGAAAAGAAGCAAAGCGACTTACACCCCACCTTGGTAAACCTTTGCAGCAGTCCTCTACAATAAAAACTTGTCAAGTCACCAGAAAAACTCCGGGTAAGACAACAAAATCTTTTTTAAGAAACATTTGCAGACGAAAAAGTATCACTGCAGAACATGTTTTAGTCCAGAAGAAGAGAGCCAATTTAAACGGGAAGGAAAGGCCACTCAAAAATGTTACTGCTAGAGCAGGAGATAACTCTGTGCATGGTAGTAGAAGGAAAAATCTGTTTAGGGACATTCGTAGACGAATGTTCCGCAACAGGATAATTGGCAATTTGTTAAAAAATATTAAGAAAGGTCAACAGAAAGTGGCTTTTTATAAGAGAAAGAAAAATGTTGAGAAAATTATTGATCAGGCTTTTGAAATTAAGCGAAAGTTATTAATTTTGATAATCAATAGAATTAGGAAACTAAGCAAGGCAATTTATGATTTTAAATCAAATAGTAGATGGAAGAGAACAGTTAATCATAGTAATTTTTGTGAAGTTTTTTCAGGAGAATGGATGCATAGTTCAAGTTGTGAGGCATTTTTTAATGAGGAGAGTTATTTCCAGGATAATGATTTGGTGCATGCAGTTGACACCAGTGGTCGAGCATATGAGGTGAAAGATGGTTGTCCGGTTGAAAAAGAAAAACTTGTGTCAACAGAGGCAGAAGAGGTGTTAGGTAATGAAGTTTTAGGAAGACGTCCTAAGGGACCAGTGTACACCTGGAAGTGTAGTAGTATTTGCAGTGTGCGACAGGATTCCATCGATTTGCTTTGTGATTTTGTACGGACATTTAATAAGAAAAGTTTAAAACAGAAAATGAAGTTGTTGCAAGAATTAGATCCTTGCAGAGTGAGAGAAGTGACAGGTTTGCATGGTCATTCACTGGCTTGTCTTTCCAGGAGAGTATGCCAGAGTGTTTTTCATCATTTCAGGATGCTAGCAGTGCATCATAATAAAGTGAGGAAATTAGTTAGAATGTTGTATTATGCTAAGAGTCCAGCAATTATGCTTAAACAATTATGCTCTGCTCTTTTGCATGGTTCTGAAGTAGATGTGAAGAATATTTGTGAAGAAATTGAGTTTAGTTACTTTACTAATAAAGAGAACAATGTTGAAATTGACCCAGTAGAAGAAGGTAATGTGGAAGAGAGTGTACAGATTTCCAGTACAGAGAAGTTTCTCAAGGAAATTTCCACCTTTACAGAGAAATCAAGTGAGAGGCCTAATTTCACTTGTGTGTGTTGTCGACGGACTTATTATAAGAATCAGACTAAGTTAGTGGATTTATATGCAAAAAGTGAAATGGAAAACAATAGTGAATGGAAGGATTTTGCAACATACTTGATGGTAGAAAATTGTTTTGATTTGGGATCAGATCAACGTATGTGTACTTATTGTTTTAACAAATTAAATCAAAACCGGATGCCTGCTAGAGCAGTTCATAATAATCTGGAATTGGTTGACATTCCTTCTGAACTGAAGGATTTAAATACTTATGAATCTATTTTGATTCAAAGTGACCATCCTTTTCAGGCTATTGTTAGAATGGAGCCTAAGACAGGGAAATTGCCTCCTTCAAATTTACAGAGAGGATTAAAGTTGTTTATTTGCCTCTAGATTTGAAGAAAAATATTGATACAATTGGTGTAGACAAAGTGGAAGAGGAACCTCTGGTTATCCTAGTTAATGGGGTTCCGACAAAGAGTAGGAAAATCTGGCAAGATTTAGTGGATGTTAGGAAAGTCAAAAAGGCAACGTTGTATTTGATGAAAAACAATGAGTACCACAAGAATGTATGTGTTGCAGAAGACGAACTAAGTGAAGAAGAGGACAGCGATTTGTGTGCTGGACAAATAGAGAAAGTAGATGCCTCTAAAAATGAAGAAATATATGAACATTATAGTGTTCATCCTTTGCATTCTAAAGAAGTCATGGGGGATGCTATTGAGTTGTTTCAAATTAAGCAAGCCAAAGGAAGTCCCATTACTGTTTGGGAGGGAAGTTTGGAAGCTCAGTGTTTCCCACAGTTATTTCCAACAGGTCGAGGAGGAAGATATGATGAGCGACCTGATCAAATTCCGGCTTCTGAATACCGGACTTTACGATTGTATGCAGAAGATCCTAGGTTTCGTCAATGCATTCCCTATTTGTTTCATCTACTGTATGAAAGTGATCTGTCTGGACTGTCTTATGCAGTGAACCACATCCTGAAAAGTGGTGTACAGCTGCAAAATATCTCGGCAAGGGACTTTATGGATAAAGTCAATGTGCAAGACAGTATTTTGGATTCTCACCTGATTAATCTCATGGCATGTCAGCGTGGTACTAATGAGTATTGGTACCTTCGTCATGGTGACTTAAAATGTATGCTGAGGAACTTAGGAACTCCCACATGGTTCCTCACTCGCAGCTGTGCCGAGTATGGCTGGGAAGACTTACTTGAATTTCTACGAGAGGCAAATGGAAACATTGAAAATATAGAATTCAAGACACCCGGAGAACTGTGCTCTTTGGATCCAGTCAATGTATGCAGGTACTTCAATCATAGATTTGAAGCTATGATGTCTTTCATTACGAACAAGAAAAATCCACCTCTTGGAGAGGTGTTGGATTTCTTCTGGAGAAAGGAGTATCAAGCAAGAGGTGCTCCTCATATACATATGCTGCTATGGATCAAAGATGCACCCAAATTTGGAACAGATCCGAATGACTTAGTGATGATGAGTTTCATAGAACAGTATTCTACATGTGCTGTTCCAAACACAAAGGAAGACAAAAGTTTAAGAGAACAAGTTTTACGTTTTCAAAACCATCGTTGTGGAAAGTACTGTCGTCGTAAATTCAGAAACAAGGACAAGTTCTACACAAAATGTCGTTTTGGGTTTCCACGATCAGTGATATGTAAAGGAAGAGTGAACAATTTGATGTCTTCGCTGCGACATAATGTGATGAGGAAATCACCCAAAAATACATACAATTTAAAAAGAAACGAAGAGTCCAAGTACATCAACGACTACAACCCAGTGATTTTGTGCATGTGGAATGCTAACATGGATATACAGTTTGTGGCTGACAACTGTATGGCTGTGGCTCGGTATGTGACGTCTTATATCACCAAAAAAGAAAAGACAGAACTGAAGGATATGTGGGATGACATTTCACATGAGAAGAGCCTCAGTAAGAAGTTGTACAGTTTCAGTCTAAAGATGTTGTCGCATCGAGAAATCAGAGCATACAAATGTTCTGATCGGTTATCTTCAGTAAGCCTCTATGCCAAATCTAGGAGTATAATTTGGGTGAGTCTTGGTCTTGCTGCAACACGTAATCGAGTTCTGAAACCTGTACGGGAAATTGAGTATTTGGCAGAGAAGGAGCCAAACAGTACAGATATTTTGAAGACCAACATGTTGGATACATATTATCCAAATAGAAGCAGTCACCTCGAGAATGTTTGTCTGTATGAGGTTCTACAAAATTACATATTCAAGAGGAACATCAAAGAAGATATTGATAAAGGAGTGTATGCTGTAATTGGAAGTGAGGGATGTCTGGTCAAGCAAAGAAAATACCAATTGGTAAATCATCGAAAATTGAGTTGCGAATCTCCTGAAAGAAAAGAGTTTTTTTATTTAGCTCTTTTGCAACTTTTCAAGCCTTGGCGTGCAGAAGAGGAACTGCTTGGAGATTTTCTCTGTTATGAAGATTCTTTCAATGCAGCCAAGGAGTCCATAGAATGTCCTGTTTTTCCCAAATATCTAGAAATGTTGAATGCAGAAATCGAGCAGGAAGCAACAATTGCAGCTGAGATTGCTAGAGATAGTTCTCAGGACAGTCAGAGTTCCACTTCATTGAGTCAAGATCCACTAGGAGGACCAGTTATCGAAAATGAAGCTGCCACTGCCATGATTGAAGTGGAAAGAGCCATGGAACATGCTCAGGAGGATGCGGTTAACTTAGAAGATTTGGAAAGACAACTCAACGTTGAGCAGAGGAAAATATATGACGAAGTTACCAACCAAATTGAACATGGATTAAGTCATGAGAAGAAAGAGTGCTCATGTACATCGTTGAAGCCTGTCCGACTGTACAAGAGTGGAGAAGCAGGAACTGGAAAAAGTTTCCTCATTAAAGCAATTTCATGTTATTTGCAGAAAAGGACTGAGTCATCGCTGTCTTGTGTTGTCACCGCTCCAACTGGTCTGGCAGCACATAACATTAAAGGTATTACTTTGCATCGTCTACTGATGCTGCCAGTGGAGCATGATAACAAATTACAATACCACAAGTTATCTGGAGATGCTTGTTGTGAAGTTTCCAGTGTCTTGAGGAAAATGAAACTTCTTATCATTGACGAAGTAAGCATGGTTTCCAATGTCATGCTTGCCTTTGTGCATTTGAGAATGCAAGAAGTTCTTAAAACAGAATATGATGTGTTATTTGGTGGCAAACACATCATTGTTTTCGGTGATCTTCTGCAGCTGACACCAGTGAAAGGACAACCAGTGTTTAAACTACTTACGCATGAAGATACCAGGAAGTGCCTAGGGAGCATTGGCAACGTCAATATATGGTTAAACTTCAATTATGCTGAACTGCGTGTAAATATGCGTCAGGCGAAGGATGAAGATTATAAGAATATTCTACAAGATGTTAGAATTGGAAAAGTGACTGAGCATGGGAAGGAAGCTTTACATGCACGATTATTGTCAAATTTGTATCCAGATGAAGACGTTCTGCCAGAGAATATTTTTCAGAAAATTACTGAGAAGAAATCTGGGATATGTTTGATGCCAACTCTGCAAGAATGTTCCATCTTCAACAACAAAATGTTAATTTTAGAAAACCAAAACATAGTGAAACTGGAAGCTATTGACAGAATTGAGCATATGGGAGCAACAATTATTTTGTCTGAAAATTTGAAATCTAAATTGGATTCATTAGAGAAAACTATATCTAAAACTGCGGGTTTTGAAAAGACTCTGAATGTGTGCTTAAATTGCCGTATCATTTTGAGAAGAAATTTAAATGTTGAAAGAGGTCTGGTAAATGGATCAATGGGTAATGTTGTTGGTTTTGTGAATTACAAAAATAGAGATGGAATTGAAATTTTAAAAATTAAATTTGATGGCATTGAGGATGTACAGCAAATTAGTTGTTGCTCTTCTATGTTTTTGCTTGTTAAAGACTTATATGTTCGCCGTAAGCAGTTTCCTGTTTGCTTGGCATATGCGGTGACAATCCATAAATCGCAAGGTTTAAGTGTAGACAGTGCTTTGGTGAATATTGGCAGTTCTGTGTTCAAGGAGGGTATGGCTTATGTGGCATTATCACGAGTCAGAACTTTATCTGGATTGTACTTGATTGAGTGTGATGAGACAAACATTTGTGCAGATCTAGATTGTTTTAAGGAATACAATAGGTTAAAAAGAGAGTATGCGCCACATTTGTCTCAATATCCTTTATTTGAAAAACGTGTGGTAGGCCGGAAACGAAGAAATGTGATCAATAGTAGGGAGGTTGTAGCAAAAAGACGAAAAGTTGATGAACCCGAATTTGTAAGCAGAAAGAAAATGGATGCTGTTCAAGATGTTGTTGGTTTTCAATTTGAAAATAGTTCTGGTGTCAACTGCTATGCTAATGTAGTGGTTAATGTTGTCTTTTCTCTAGAAACTTTAAAAGAAGAGATTGTGGTCAATTCGGATCAAAGATTTTGCTGTTTGTTTAATTCTGTGTTAGAGAAATGTAGCACTGATAGTAGAAAAATAGAAAGTGTGTCTGAAATTCGAAATCTCTTAGACAAAATGTTCAGGTCAAACGCAATTCTCTCAAAATATTCAGCAGGATTGTCAGGAGTTTTTAATGTATATGCTTGATGTTTTACAAGATGAAGGTGTAGATGTAGATTATCTGTTTGGCCTTTCTTATCAATGGCAGCATGACTGCGAGAACTGTAGGCTATCAAGTACTACTAGTGTAGACTCAGAAAGATTTATATATTTAACTTTGCCTGACAGTAAATCAGTATCCTTTAATAAGCTAGTAAAAGCAGCCGATCAAAACATGGAGTGTAGTCAATGTAAGTCTGCAATGCTGTCCACATTATTTATACGAAGTTATGGCCAGTATGTCATTTTAATGTTCCAACGATGTAGACCTGATGGAACGAAATTGACAACTTTAATTAAAAATGTTGTGGCTTCGCAGTTGTCAATATCAGGAAGGACTTTTGTAACTGCAGCAATTATATATCATGACGGTCCTTCAACAACTTCAGGACATTACACAGCTTATTTAAAATCTGGAAAAGGCTGGTCATTCTGCAATGATTGTTTTAACTTTCAAACAACGTTTGCCTTTTGACTTAAAAAATTCTTACCTAGTGTTTTTACAACCAAAATTTTAGGGAAGGAAAGTGGCCTACGAAAATTGGAGCAGTTGATAAATTTTAGTCTGCTGTTTTAAATTGCTTTGTGAATAAGAGTGATCATGATAATTAAAAATGTAAAGTAGTCATAGAGGTACATAACTGGCCTATAATGATTCAAAGAGTTGATATGATTTACTCTGTTGTTTAAAATTGCTTTGTTAGTAACTGAGATCAAGAGAATGAAAAAATTGGAAAAGTCATCGAGGTAGAGTAAGTGTGCCTCATATTAAGTCGTATCAATGTTATAGGAAATGTGAAATAAAAGTAAAGTAGAAGGGGAGATATTATTAGTACAAGATTGTGAAAGTGATTTTGGACGTTTTCTTAATGAAAGTCGGGGAAAAAGAAAATGACGGGATTTGCTTTGAGGAATTCGAAGAGATTAAATTGGCTCTTACACGATTTGGCCTTGAGGAGAAGTGTGGTAGAGAGCAAACAGTCATTCATTGTTTCTAACATATTACTCAAAAAGAAAGAGCTTTTCTTTCAGAAACTGGCGGGCACGGATTTTTTAGAGCACAACAGAGTATAAGCTGTTCATTGCATATCATTCGACGTCATGGAAAGTAAGTGTAGTTTTGATGAGTTCTGATTTCTGATTTGTTATATTATTTGGGTTTTTTAAACACAATGACAATGATTTTGATTGTGTTTTTTTCCCCCGCTGTTATATGATGAATACCTTCAACTCACTGTTTTTAGTGAAATTTGATATATTCTGAGAACAGCAAAAATAAACCATTTAATATGTATAATTAATTCTATATTTTGTATTGTGATTTTTAATTTATACTCAACTTCACTCATGCTTACTTGTCTTTTACTACCTTATATCAATTCTCTTTACATACTCACATTGCCTTTTGTTTTATTCTCTTTCACCCTTGACCTCTAACTCCACTTATCTTTCAACCTTTGTTTCCTTATTCCAACTCTGCTTTTTTCTTTTCTCTCATGCACCAATTTCTAGCTTTTAGACCCTCTGCTTCGGTTCTCTTTTCCATCTTTTCTCCCTTTTGATTTCGAAATTAAATATTTTTGGGTTCTCCTTTTTTGTTGCAATCAGTTACTTTAACTCACCTTCACTTATTTATCTTTCTTTGTTGCTTCACTTAGTCTGTATCTGACACTCTTTCCTTCACTTTCTGTGTCCCCTCTCTCCCTCACTCTCTTTTCCTTATTCACCCTTTCCTTATTTAGTTTACTTTACTCACATTCTTTTAGTATCTTACACATCTTTAGTTTATTTTTCTCTTATATCCTTCTTTTCTGTCACTGAATCTATCCTCCTATTTATTCACTCAGTAATTTATTCTATTTCTATTTCTTTTTGACTCTGTCTGTCTTTCACTGTTACTTTATTTTATTTTCTGAATGTTTATCTCTAACTTTATTTCTTTGTAAAATTGTATGATTTTCAACCTTATGCCTTGTCTTTTCTATTTTTTAAATACATGTTTTAATATTTTTCAAATTTTTCTTCTTTCTTTCATAGATTGAAATTAAAAAAATTATAAGTGATGGAGTTAACAACAACTATAAAGTAAGTGTTTAGTACTTTTTCCCAAACATCTCTATCACATTCAACTTCTATTACTTCCACTGCTTTATTTCCTTAACCCTCAGTTTCCTTCCTTTGCTTTTTACCTCATTCCTTTTCAATTACTTACTTACTCCACTCCTTCCACTCCTTTTGTCAGTCCCTCTGTTCTCTCAGTTCCTCACTCCTTTTCACTCAGTCCGTCTCTCTAACACAAACTGTCACTGTCTCTTCACTCTTTTACTAGTTGTTCTTTATGCTTTTTCTCTGTAGTTCAAGCACACTATCTTATTTTCATTTTTTTGCTGCTTCAATTATTCTTTTTCTATCACTTCTTCTTTTCTTCTTTCTGCTTTTTCTCTCTGTCATTCCACATGTTTTAATCCTATTTACTTTCACTCACTGTTTTTTTAACACCTTATCTCAGGGTTGTTGTTTTAGTCCGGTTCTATCCCTACCTCTTACTCCACATCTTTTATTCTCTTTCTTTTTAATTTGAAGATTCATTCACATTCTCCAAGTAACTCTTGTTTATTATTCTTCTACACTCTTTTTTTCTTTTACTTCCTTTTCTATTTATTTTTTCCAATTTTTCCCTCTTATAACTTTTCTTTGTATAATTATCTATTATATAGTATCTCTGTGTTACTCCCTCTAGCTGTCTTTCTTTTAACATTATTCTCTCTGTCTCCTTCCCTTATATTCACTCTTGATTTTTTTTCTATTTTTTTTTGGTTCGCTTCCGGTTCGCGTACCGGCGCGCGAATCAGGAAGTGAATCCAAAAAACAAAATTGCAAGAGTGCTAAACATTTTAGCAATTTTTTATAAATGGGAGGTAGTTCTGAAAAGAACTTTTTTTTATTGTTTTTGTTGTTTTATATTTTTTTTATTATTTTTCTGAACATTTTTTTTTTGTATTTTTGGAACAATTTTAATTTTTTTTTGTTTTTTTTGAGGGGGAACAACGAAAAACAGGCTATAGAAACGGCTCAACAGGAGCAACAAAAAAAATCACTTTTTGGGGCGTTTTGAGCACTTGTGATTTTCAAATGCTCTGTTCATTAAAATCACACTCATCTCACCGTGGCAAAGTAGTCCCCCACAATGAACACACACTAGCTTGATGTGATGACATTTTTTTGGGATATTGGGGACCGTCTCCCTCGCCTCTGGTCCCGAAAAACTTTCCTGTGTTGAGGTGGTGGCCACAGGAGTTCGTGGGTTTTCACGGAGGTCATGCACCTCAGCCACGCTGTAATTTATTGGATGCCACCTTTGCATGTGGCGATGCCTGGTATAGTTCCCAAAGCTATATTTTTTATCTGTGCCTCGGGACAGAACTTCTTTACAGATCAGGCATGTGACATGACGGGCATTGACTTTCTTTTGGCCTTCTGGAAATGAAAAAAATTGCCAAATGAAATTGTTCTTATGGTGGGATTTCCGGGGCTGTTCAGGCAAGAATACTCTTTCCTGTACCTCCTCTTCCTCTTCTTCCTCCTCTTCCTCAGGGTTGGGAAGGAACTGGGTAGGTGGTCCTTCCTTCCTAGGAGGTGGTGGTGGTGGTGGGGGTGCACCAGCTGCAGCTACTAATGAAGCCATCTCTTATTAATCAAAATAGGTCTTCCTCTCACAAAGTTGAAAGTCAGAGTGAGAAAAAAGGTGGGGGCTTTCATCATTTGGGAAAAAAAATGTTCTAAACCAATGAAAAGTGTTATTTTTAGGTCACATGACCTAGCCTTACATCATTAGGAAACCAAAAGTGAAATGAACCAATGAAAAGTTTTATTAACAAGTCAAATGACCTGTTACGCTTATGTTACGCGCTCCGCGGCGCGCCCCCCGGATCGCCTCCGGGGTGCTGCGATTCGCGTCTCGGTTTGCGCTCTGCGCCGCGCCCCGGATCGCTTCCGGGGTGCTGCGCTTCGCGCCTCGGTTCGCGCTCCGGAGCACTTCTGGGTGCGCTAAGGCGGCGCGTCAAAAGACGCATTACGCGACAACGCGATACGTCGCGCTTACGCGTCACGATGTTGTTCTCTAACGCGGCAGTTGCGCAAATGGAACGTTTACCGGTTCACGGACCGGGTCGCGGCACCAAATTGAGTTAACGGGAAGCTACCCGGTGCGCGGACCGGTAGCGAAACAAAAAAACAAAAAAATATATACATAAAAAAATTGTATTAAAAACATATAAAATATATTTTTCGATTTAAAGAAGAATACATTTTAAAGCTTTTGATATTTGCTATTAAAAAACCATTGAAATTCACTGAAAAAACCATAGGTTATGGACCATATATAGTTAGGAATTAGCATTTACAAAACCTTGAAAATTCACAGAAAAAACCATAGGTTACACACCATATATAGTTAGGAATCAGCATTTACAAAACCTTATTTTACTCACACAAAACCATTGAAATTCGCATATATAGTTAGTTGCACTAACTACATATCGCGCACCCGCAATCCACTGCTGATCATGTCACATATTACATCATTCATGACATGGTCAGTGACATCACTGATGACATCACTGATGACATCTCAAAACATCACTGATGACATCACTGATGACATCTCAAATGACATCAGTGAATATATATATATATATATATATATATATATATATATATATATATAAATTACCTACTGGCGGTCGCCAGTAGGTATATATAGTTAGGATTTTTTCTCTATGGGATTTTTGAAAATTCTATGTCTAATAACTTTGGCGTTTGTGGACGGAATTGGCTGAAATTTTAAGGAAAATGGCACATTTTGTTTCTGAGCAGCCCTTGAAAATTTGGAGGGGGTTCGTCAAGGGAGGGCCGAGAAAAAAGGGGGGTCCCAAAACGTGTTTTTAACATTGAGTTTTCCATAGGGCGGTTGGCCTCACTTTTAGCCCGAACGGCTGAATGGATTTGCACGAAACTTGGCAAAATTGTAGGGACTGGTAGCCCGATGTGCCTTTGCTAGGTCTCAATATATGTGCTCCAGTGGATTTTGAGAAATTAACGTTCAAAAAAAGATATATATCTGTAACAGCGGACCGGGCAGCGCTCCGGTTCGCGGACTTTTCGCGGTACGGAGCTTTGTGAAGCGAAGCTGATTAGTTCTCCGGCGTCTGTGAACATTCCAAACAGTCCGTAGCGGCCGCCATCTTGTCTCTCGGTAGGATCGAGAGCCAAGAGGAGGCCAAAGCGAAGGGGCAAATGACCATAAGGGGGCATAGTAGATCCTCGCTGACCCCCTAGGTTTGATGTGGAGGTTTTAAAAGGGTCCCGCGGGGCAAAAAAAAAAAATAATATTAATAATCGAACGGCTGAATGGATTTGCACGAAACTTGGTAAAATATTAGGGACTGGTAGCCCGATGTGCCTTTGCTAGGTCTCAATATATGTGCTCCAGTGGATTTTGAGAAATTAACGATCAAAAAAAGATATATATCTGTAACAGCGCTCCGCTTCGCGTAACGGAGGTTTGCGAAGCTGATTGGTTCTCCGGCGTCTGTAAACATTGCAAACAGTCTGTAGCGGCCACCATCTTGTCTCTCGGTAGGATCGAGAGACAAGAGGAGGCCAAAGCGAAGGGGCAAATGACCATAAGGGGGCATAGTAGATCCTCCTTGACCTCTTAGGTTTGATGTGGAGGTTTTAAAAGGGCCCCGCGGGGCAAAAAAAAAAATAATAATAATAATCGAACGGCTGAATGGATTTGCACGAAACTTGGCAAAATTGTAGGGACTGGTAGCTCGATGTGCCTTTGCTAGGTCTCAATATATGTGCTTCAGTGGATTTTGAGAAATTAACGTTCAAAAACAAGATATATATCTGTAACAGCGCTCCGCGGAGATAAAATTATATCTGTATTACCTAGCTGTTGCTAACACCAGTTAGCGACGGCTAGTAGGAGATAGCGACCATCTTGGGCCCCACTTTGCATGTGAGTGATATTTATCACTAATGACATGCAAAGTGGGCATGCCAAGATGTTAGCGACTGGAAACAGTCGCTAACATCGCTATCTCCTATTATCAACTTTTGGAAATATTCGCGATAAGCGCGAATATCTCCAAAAGCTAGCACCTGCCCTGAGCAGTTCTTAGCCATGTTATCCAATGGGAGGTGGATAACATGGCTAAGAGCATTAGCTCGGTAATACATGAATATCGCTGAGTTTTCAGCGATATTAATGCATTGCGGTCGTTTTTTATCGTATTTGCGATAAACCTTGATAATAGCAAGGTTTATCTGCGATAATTTCTGACGATGCTTAGCGGTAAAAAAATCGTTGCTAAGCATCGTTAGGGATAAATATCGCTTAACTTTGGTAATATGCCCCAACGTCTGTTAACGTTCGATTCGAAGGAAATCAGGAAGTGTTGAAAAACATTGTCTGCGCCATCTTGTCTTTTTTCAAATGCCACACTTTTGTCGTGCACGGCAGCCATTGTAGATGCCTTGACCAGACCCACTCTGTGCACGCTGTCGATCCTTAGCATGGCTCCCCACCCTCGCAAGCATCTCCCCCAGGCAGTGGTCACCCCCGCTCTCTGTCTTATGCATGGGTAATAAACCTCCCCCCATCTGCGCTGCTCTTCCCTGAGAATCACACCCTGTGCCAGCCCGACACCTCCCTTTCGCCCTATTCACTACCGCACCCTCTGACACTCCTTTTCCTCTGTGTCCGATTGTCCAGGCCGGTCCTAGGGTATCAGCTAGCCCTGCAGATGTAGTTTATGGCCCCAGCTGTAAAGAATCACCCCTCTTCAAAGGAGTTATAGTAGATCAAGGCCCACACTCGATGAGATCCGTCACAGCAGACGCGTTCCTATTATCTGAAAACCATCCTGTATTGTGATTGGGGAGGGGACCGAGCCTGAAGCGGAAGATTCCAGGGATGACTCTTTGTACATCAAAGTTTTTACAATTATGTGTCACATTAAAAATATATAGCACTCCGACAAAGTAGTAAGATTATAAAACTTTAATAACTTATAAATATATACAAGAAAACAAAAACAGTAATAACATATAAACATTTTTAGGGAAAAACAACGAAGTAGCGGTCGGCTGTGCGAATAGTCCCAACGCAGCACAACGTCCAGATTTCCGGCGTGGGCCGTCGCGGGGGGTGGGTCATCAGTAGCAAACTGTTGTGCGAATAGTTCCAAGGCAGCAGAACGATGGCACCAAGGTGATGTCCAGTAAGTTGCCGCACTGGTTTTGGTATCCTACAATGCTGCTCCGAATAACGGCGTGGGGCGCCCCGGGGGAGGCGGCGTGAACGGGCCTCTCCAGGTGGAGTGTCATCTGTTGTAGTGGGGCGCCCCTTTACCGTTTCAGTTGCCATTCCGTCCATTTTTGATCCACTGTGTCAAAAGCCGCAATTCAGCTGAGTTGCGCCCACTCTTGCGGTGCAGCGATAGGCGGCTGTCACAGGACTCTCAAAATGGCGGCAGGCTGTTTCCTTTTTGGGCCTGGTCCACTGAAATGGCCCTGGGACACCTTGGAAATCGGACGCTTGTCTGCTAGGTCTTGGACCCCATTCTCGAAAGCGTCCCCTCCGCCTTGAGGATTCATCAAAAGTTTTGGGGGCCCCCGACTCCTGTAGGCTTCTGGTGGGGAGCGGTTGCCATGATTGCTCGCGGAATGACCACGACGGAGCTACGAGATGGTGGTGCTCTCATGCTGACGCCAGCTTCAGTCTGAAACATCCAGAAACAAGGTGGGGCTTTCATCGTTTGGGAAAAAAAAAAAGTTTTCATCCAATGAAAAGTGTTGTTTTTAGGTCATATGATCAAGCCTTCCATCATTAGGAAACCAAAAGTAAAATGAACCAATGAAAAGTTTTATAAACAAGTCACATGACCTGTTATGCGGCATAGGGTATAAAATGCGGAGAAAATACGTTGGCACGTGAGGCGGCGTCAGTAGCGGACCGATGTGCGAATAGGCCGAAGGCAATACAACGCGCCAAGATCCGGATGGCACCGAGGTGGTGTCCAGCAAGTTGCAGCACTGGTGTGGCCATCCTACAATGCTGAAAGTCGGCGTGGGGCGCCCCGTTGGCCTGTGAGTTTGCGTCAGTAGCGGACCGATGTGCGAATAGGCCGAAGGCAGCACAACGCGCCAAGATCCGGATGGCACCGAGGTGGTGTCTAGTAAGTTGCCGCACTGGTGTGGCCATCCTACAATGTTGAAAGTCGGCGTGGGGCGCCCCGTTGGTCTGTGAGATGGCGGCAGTAGCGGACCGATGTGCGAATGGGGCCAAAGGCAGCGCAACAATATTTTCGGAATAGAAGACACCACAAGGCGCTGAGATGCCAAGATCCGGATGGCACCGAGGTGGTGTCTAGCAAGTTGTGGCACTGGTGTGGCCATCCTACAATGGTAAAAGTCGGCGTGGGGCGCCCTGTTGGCCTGTGAGATGGTGTCAGTAGCGGACTGATGTGCGAATGGGGCCAAAGGCAGCGCAACAATATTTTCTGACTGACACCACAAGGCGCTGAGATGCCAAGATCCGGATGGCACCGAGGTGATGTCTAGCAAGTTGCTGTACTGGTGTGGCCATCCTACAATGGTAAAAGTCGGCGTGGGGCGCCCTGTTGGCCTGTGAGATGGTGTCAGTTGCGGACCGATGTGCGAATGGGGCCAAAGGCAGCGCAACAATATTTTCTGTATGGAAGATACCACTAGGGGTTGAGATGCCAAGATCCGGATGGAACCGAGGTGATGTCTAGCAAGTTGCTGTACTGGTGTGGTCATCCTACAATGCTGAAACTCGGCGTGGGGCGCCCTATTAGCCTGTGAGATGGCGTCAGTAGCGGACCGATGTGTGAATAGGCCGGAACCAGCACAAGGCGCCAAGATCCGGATGTCACCGTGGTGGTTTCATAGTTGAGAGGCACTTCATCTGCAGTGGGGCGCCGAGATCCGGATGGCACCGAGGTGATGTCTAGCAAGTTGATGTACTGGTGTGGTCATCCTACAATGCTGAAACTCGGCGTGGGGCGCCCTATTAGCCTGTGAGATGGCGTCAGTAGCGGACCGATGTGTGAATGGGGCAAAGGTAGCGCAAGAATATTTTCTGAATAGAAGACACCACAAGGCGCTGAGATGCCAAGATCCGGATGGCACCGAGGTGGTGTCTAGTAAGGTGCACTGGTGTGGTCATCCTATAATGCTGAAACTCGGCGTGGGGCGCCCCATTAGTCTGTGAGATGGCGTCAGTAGCGGACCGATGTGCGAATAGGCCGAAGGCAGCACAACGCGCCAAGATCCAGATGTCACCGTGGTGGTTTCATAGTTGAGAGGCACTTCATCTGCAGTGGGGCGCCGAGATCCGGATGGCACCGAGGTGATGTCTAGCAAGTTGCTGTACTGGTGTGGTCATCCTACAATGCTGAAACTCGGCGTGGGGCGCCCCATTAGCCTGTGAGATGGCGTCAGTAGCGGACCGATGTGCGAATAGGCCGAAGGCAGCACAACGCGCCAAGATCCGGATGTCACCGTGGTGGTTTCATAGTTGAGAGGCACTTCATCTGCAGTGGGGCGCCGAGATCCGGATGGCACTGAGGTGATGTCTAGCAAGTTGCTGTACTGGTGTGGTCATCCTACAATGCTGAAACTCGGTGTGGGGCGCCCCATTAACCTGTGAGATGGCGTCAGTAGCGGACCGATGTGCGAATAGGCCGAAGGCAGCACAACGCGCCAAGATCCGGATGTCACCGTGGTGGTTTCATAGTTGAGAGGCACTTCATCTGCAGTGGGGCGCCGAGATCCGGATGGCACAGAGGTGATGTCTAGCAAGTTGCTGTACTGGTGTGGTCATCCTACAATGCTGAAAGTCAGCGTGGGGCGCCCCATTAGCCTGTGAGATGGCGTCAGTAGCGGACCGATGTGCGAATGGGGCCAAAGGCAGCGCAACAATATTTTCTGAAGAGAAGACACCAAAAGTCGCTGAGATTCCAAGATCCGGATGGCACCGAGGTGGTGTCTAGCAAGCTATGCAGTTGAGTTGTGTGCGCACTTGCGGCGAATAGGTCGAAGGCAGCATAACAATGTTTTCTGAATAGAAGACACCACAAGGCGTTGAGATTCGGTTACCACCGAGGTGATGTCTAGCAAGTTGCCGCACTGGTGTGGCCATCCTACAATACTGCTCCGAATAACGGGGTGGGGTGCCCGAAGGGGGGGGGGAGGCAGCGTGAACGGGCCTTCCTAGGTGGAGGCTCGTCTGCTGTAGTGGGGCGCCCCTTTACCGTTTCAGTTGCCATTCAGCTGAGTTTCGGCTGCTCTTGATGCTACAGCGACAGGCGGCTGCAACAGGACTCTCAAAATGGCAGCCTGTTCTTTGGATTTGGGCCTGGTCCACTAAAATGGCCCTGGGACACCTTAGAACTCGGACGCTCGATTTTTTTTTCCTTTCCTGTACATGCAAAAAAAGGTAAATGCCCGGTACGTTACACGCTTCATCTGCCACGATGAACTCTCCAGAGGAACCGAAAAAAAATATAGTTATGGTAACTATACCATGCATCGTCATATGGAGAGGTGGCACCATTTAATTATAGTGCTGCATAAAAGAGAGATTTGGAGGAGAACCCCTGACCTGCTAGTACATTCATCAAAGAAGTGGCACTGACAGCATCAGAGGCAAGGGAAACGGTCCCAAATATTTAGAAGAACTTTGGAAAGATTAAAATGACATGTTTAGATTGTGGCAAATTAATTTCATGTGGACAGATGAGTGTTACTCTAATAAATACAGCATATGAACATCATCATAGTCGATGGTTGGTAGAGACATTTTGACTATATCCTGGACCTGCCCGTCCTCGCCCAAAATGGCGCCGGAATAAATGGGACTCGTAACTCCTTGTTGTGTACTGGTTGCAGAACCTTGAAATCACGAGATACGTATGCAGTTTTGAAGCACATGGCGGGCGGGGACGAGAATTGATTGAATATTTCGACATCCCTATTGATATTAAGTTCTGATGTGTTATTGATTACTGTACTATTGAAAGTTCGAATTAACGTCACCCATGGTACTTGCCCGCAAATGTATATCTAGATAATTTTATTGTAACTGGCCCTGTCGTATTTTAATTATAAAATGTACGTCCACCGATTCCGTAACTGTTAGACACCTTAGTTCTTGCAACCTAATGGCCCGCCCGTTACGTTCCTCTACAGTGTAAATGTCTACTCATCATATACGATTACAGTTTGCTCCGTGGCCGGCCCACGTGGTTATAGGCTCGTATTTGTATAATGAAATTTTCACAATAAAGGTTTTTAAAAGAAAACATGGTAGTAGTATATACATTGGTAAAGTTTTTAATAATAGTCACTGTTTTAGAATCATTAAAAGGCAAGTGAAATAAAGCAGACCAATTACATGAAGGGTAAAAGGTATAATACGAAGGAACGCAGTAAAGATAAATGGTCAAGGGCTGTTGTGTTTTCTATTCCTGCAACATAAAGTGATCGATAAGAATCTCATATTCAGGCGTATCGGCGACTAAGACAGCAGGTCGACCCTCTTTTGCTCAACGGCTCCGTCATGGGACGAAGAAACGCTCTTTTTCTCGAAAAAAGAATATATTTTACTTGCAGGACAGTTGTAAATTTTCCGGGAAAGTACATTAGCCTGGAACATTATAACATATATTTAAGAAAAAATAATGTTCGGAAGTAATAAAAAGCGTAATTTTTAGGTCATATGACCAAGCCTTTCATCATTAGAATAAGAAAAGTAAAATGAACCAATGAAAAGTTTTATTAACAAGTCACATGACTTGTTATGCTTACGTTACGCGCTGCGCGCCCCGGATGACTTCCGGATGCGCTAACGTGGCGCGTCATATGACGCATTACGCGACAACGCAGGTCCAGAATATAGTCAAAATGTCTCCACCAACCAGCGGTCGGAACACAACCCCTTTTAGCAGGATAAATAGTTCTGTTAAATGACAACAGAAGGGACAGGCAACAAGAACCATCAGTCAAAGAGGGGAGGGCTAGTTCTTCTCTACCGGGTTACATTGGGGCGCTATCGGAACTGATCGAATTGGTAGTCTACAGTGTTTCTGGATGTTTCAGACTGAAGCTGGGGTTAGCATGAGAGCAGTACCATTTCGTAGCTCCGTCGTGGCCATTCCGCAACCAATCATGGCAGCCGCTCTTTATCGTTATTTTGGGCGGGGTGGGTGGCGGAGCCGAGCTGTTTTGCAGCCATCATTGTGTGGAGTTCAGTTCATTTCACTAGTTTTGTATTTGTCATGAGGGGTTGTTCCTAATGTTTCTATTTTAGCGAGGTCAAAAAGAGATCCCATTAGTGGCCTACTGATTTTGCTCGATTCCTTTTCTTTTTTTTTACACGATTTTTCGTTATCTGCAAAGACTAAACAGAGTATTGCGACTCTGTGTTTGTTTGTAAATAGAGAATGAACCAAAGAGAACCAATTCTAAAACAGTAAATACTTGGATAACAATCAATCAAATGGAGAGAGAAGCAGGCACGACGTATTACAACGGGGGCAAACGCCTGCGTTAACTACCCTTCACTATGTGCAAAGAGAGAGTACTCCTAATAGAAATGAGGGGGGGGGCACCATTCAAAGCAGATCAGTGTGCATAAACACGAAAATGTTTTCACTTACCACGTACTTGACATTCGACAGCTTATGATATTTGCTAATAAAAAACCATTGAAATTCACTGAAAAAACCATAGGTTATAGACCATATATAGTTAGGAATTAGCATTTACAAAACCTTGAAAATTCACTGAAAAAACCATAGGTTATAGACCATATATAGTTAGGAATTAGCATTTAAAAAACCTTATTTTACTCACACAAAACCATTGAAATTCCATATATAGTTAGTTGCACTAACTATATATCGCGCACCCGCAATCCACTGCTGATGATGTCACATATTACATCATTCATGACATGGTCAGTGACATCACTGATGACATCACTGATGACATCTCAAATGACATCACTGATGACATCACTGATGACATCTCATTTGACATCAATGACCACATCACTGATGATATCATTCATGTGACAATACAATGCATCTCCTCATATTTTAATATAACCTCTGTTTCACCCAGTGTTAAATACAGAGTATAATTTTTGAAACCATTGACACACCAATACTAGTTACTACATATGTACTCACTGATTCCTACGTCTACACACACATTCACTCATTCACCCATACAATCATTCATACATACAATCACTCATCTTTACAACACTATCATATGCACTCATACACCTATACAGACACTCACAGTCTGACACTCATCCATGGAGTTACTCACACACCTAGTCAGTCCTGTAAAGAATCAATCACACTTCCATTTTCTTGTCTATACAGTTAAACATAGAGCACCTTACATTTTCAAACATATACTAACACATACTTACCTTGTTATACAATCATTGATATAAGTACACATTGATCTGCACAGAGTCACACACCTCCCAGCCAGCCACACACACACTCAGTCTCCCATACAAATACTTGGACAATCAATCAATAACCCATATAGTTACTCATATAGCTACTGATCAACACATGCAGCAGTTTACAGAACAACAGACATAATGATGCACAAATTAAGACAGTTTAGTCACTAACCCATGCACTCAGTGAGACACATTTAATCACTCACTCATACAGTCAGTCATGCACCTACTAAATCCTTCGTCCAGACACTTATACATCCACTCATTCTTCAATATGTAAGACATATTTAAACTTTACAGAAACATAAAATCACTGGATGTTGTTATCAGTGATGTCATTTGAGATGTCATCAGTGATGTCATCAGTGATGTCACTGACCATGTCATGAATGATGTAATATGTGACATCATCAGCAGTGGATTGCGGGTGCGCGATATATAGTTAGTGCAACTAACTATATATGGAATTTCAATGGTTTTGTGTGAGTAAAATAAGGTTTTTTAAATGCTAATTCCTAACTATATATGGTCTATAACCTATGGTTTTTTCAGTGAATTTTCAAGGTTTTGTAAATGCTAATTCCTAACTATATATGGTCTATAACCTATGGTTTTTTCAGTGAATATATATATATATACACACATAGCAAAGAACTCCTCCAAAAGAAGAAGAGAGGCCACAACAGGGGAAACAGCGGAGGCACCTTTTTTGCAACAACACACCTGGTGTGGCGAATGCATTTCGGCATCTGTATCGCCTTCATCAGCGCCAGGGGTATGATACAGGATGCGGGCTCCAATCTGGGTTTAAATGCCCTGCCCCATCCTATTGTTTGATGCGATAGTCCGCCCCCAAGGTGAGTAGTCCTTGTATACACTTCCTGTAGGTAACCTGTTGTCCGGTTCCTACAAGTCCCAGAATGCCTTGTTCGGTGTGGGTCAGTGTTAGGGGGGGTGGATGTAGCGCCTGATGGTTTCAACCCCCAAATCAAGTGTGTCTGCCAAATATCGCCACCTCCTCAGCTCCCCAACTGCAGCAACCCCCTTGCCACGGGTAAATCTGCAGCAGGGGCAAGGTTGGAAGTCCACCTTGCCCAATATATATCCTAGCTCCAAACCTGCCAATGTTCCTGCAGTCGCTAGTGGGTGCTCTTTGCGTGAGGGCAGTCTTGCGGTAAAACTCAGCGCACCATAAAAAAGTCACCAGCACTCACAGGGGTATAATATCCTGCTTCTGGTTGATTGGCACAATGAAACAAACAACAAACAAATGCGTTACAGTGATACGCCTTCCTCAGTGTTGCCTCATTACATACATCATCATACCATGGTAATTGGAAGACAGGCAAAGCCATGCTTGAAAGGTCAGGCAAAGAAACAATAAGTCACGCAATAATTCAGTGGTCCTTTTAAACATAACATAAATAATTTCAATGTGGGCCCTATAATGAGAGCAAAAATACCTCCCACTGCCATAAACCTCCCATGTCTGTGAAAGCCATTATTCAAATGCATTTTTAATCGGCACTCACGGCTAAGAATTAGCACACATTATCAACATGTCAGGCAAAATTCTATCACAAGGGGGTGATGCAGCGGCAAATTGCACTGCACTTGCAACAAAAATAATGCGTTGTAACAGATTGCGTTGTAAAGCCATGCATTGTAAATATTTTGCAGTGTAAACATGCGGGGTAATGGCATGCAGAGTAAAAGCATGTGTTGTAACATCTTACAACCCTTACTAGTAGGCCTTAAGTTAAGGGCCCACTCTGACTCTTAGGAAAGTAGAAAAAGTGTCTTTGTGCCACAGCAACCTTAGCAATGAGTTCACTGGGGCCAAACAGGCCAGTAACCAGTCTTAGCAAACACAAGGAGATGATGGACGGAGCACTAAACCTTTTCAAACACTCACCCCCCAGTCACAGATCTGGGTTGAATCCATCATCGTTCTTTAGCTCAATTCGCCACCTTAGTTCAGATCCAGCTATATGCAAATCAGTCTTGACCCTATGCCTAATGAGAACAGTCCAGCCTGAACTGCCAAACCAGGTTTTCTCTAAAACGGAAACAAGCATCCTGGCACCTGTTTTGGGGTAACACCCCTAATCAGCCAGGTTAGCTTGAATCCAGTGGCAAAGTGAGCAAGGTACCCACGCCTGGGCATAATCTGCCAATTTAGGGCAAACATAGCAACCACATGGAGATGAGGACGGAGCACTAAAGCATTTCAGACACTCACCCCCAGTCACAGAACTGGGTTGAATCCATCAACGTTTTTTAGCTCAATTTGCCACCTCTATTCAGACCCAGCAATATGCAAATCAGTCTTGACCCTGTGCCTCATGAGAAAAGTCCAGCCTGAACTGCTAAGCTAGATCTTCCCTGAACCGGAAACAAGCATCCTGAGACCTGTTTCGGGTAACACCCCTCATTAGCCAAGCTAGCTTGAATCCATCAGAAAAGTGAGCAAGGCACCTATTTCAGGGCATACTCTGCCAACTTAGGGCGAGCAAAGCAAACACAAGGAGATGATGGATGGAGTGCTGACACTTTTCAGAGACTCACCCCCAGACACAGATCTGGTTTGAATCCATCATTGTTCTTTAGCTCACTTCGCCACCTCAGTTCAGACCCAACTGTCACAGCAGGAGAGGCCCTGCAGCTGATAATCCCACAATAAAGACCATGGGAGTGACTTGAGTTCACACCTCGATGTCAGCCACAGTAATATGTGCAACAAAAAGTTAACATTGGGCCCCCTAGCCCTACACCTTACGATTCCCTTATCAGCCCCATCTTCTCCATCAGATGTGTCTAGTTCATATTCCTTGTGATCTCTCACAGAGTCAAAGAGCACACTCTGAAGTATACAGGGAGAGTCTTTTTCTCTCACTTCTGTAGTCTGTGTCCCATCCAGCATACAGGAATGCAACAATACACAAATCTGTATGGAGGATTGCTTTACCTCCACTCTAAGCTTTAACATGTAGGCCTGGGACTCCCATATAGAAGCCATTGTCCTGCATGTAATGTACTATTATAGCCACACTTGCACTCAGTGTATGTTCACAGCACACACACCGTCCAGTACTGTTACATCCATGCATTGTGCCATCACAGGCACACACACAGCCAGCATACTTATTCATTAAGCACATACTGTATCGCAATATAACCTTTTGTATTGTGCCTGTTGCACACCAGAATTTACTCAGTACATACATTTAACCTGCACCCAATGTACTGCATTTCACTCTTTATGTACTGTGCCACTTACAGGTACACATACACCCAGCGCATGCATTCACCATACACTTTCTACCATGACATCCTTCATGTACTGCACCACTTAAAGGCACATATACGTCCAGCACCTCACATCCTACTGATGTCGACCAAGGGGTGAGTTAATCACAGAGAAGCTGATCTTTATAAAGGTGAGTGAGCCAGGTTAAAAGGGACCTGTTAACTCCTACTGATCACTAGACAGTATGCTGCCCCCATTGCACTTCTTATCTCCTGGTGAAGGCGGTAGTCTTCCAACACCATGAAGGTAACATTTAGGTGCCCCTCCCAGACCAAAAAGACCACAATCTTTGAGACAAGCCTATGCCATGGCGCACATACATGATCCATGTTTGTCTATGTAATAAAAATCAGTGGGCCTGATTTACAAAGGTAAACCTAGACGTTTGGTCTAAACAAAGTTTATGACTTCGGCAATTCGCAAAGTGCATTTACGGGAACAGTCTTTATGTCTGCACTCAAGCTGAATCCGGCCCGTATAAAGATACGAGGGTAATTCACAAAGGGACTTGGGACTCGAAAGTTACACAGTCTCTGCACTTAGGCAGAATCTCCACACTGAGTACCTCAGTGTGGAAATTCCGCTCCAGTGCAGAGATTCTGCCACAAGTGCAGAGAGTCTACACTCATAACTTTACAAGTCTTAAGTCCCTTTGTGAATTGGGCCCAGTATTCGTAAATGCCCTTTGAGAATTCAAAAAGTCATAAACGTAGACGTTTGGTCCAAGTTTAGACCAGACGTCTAAGTTTATCTTTGTGAATTGGGCCCAGTATTTGTTATCCAGACAACAGTACAGGTTAGCACTAAGGGAAGGTATCCAAATCCATTACCATGCAGAAGACTTTTCCGTCCCAGCAGTCTATGTCACATATTTCGATGCAAGGTATTCCAGGTCTCTGCAATCTGTTAATAACTCTGAGTCTGACAAGTCTGTTATCAATTTACTTAATCACTTTGTGTAACATATGTGCAAAAATGTGATTTACCAAGAACTGGAATTATAAAATAGGCTTGCACAGGAATAGTTGAATCATCTCATAATTGAATCATTGCAAGAAATACTAAATTTGAAGTAATTCTCCTAGTAATAGTGATATAAAAGGTGTAGTTTTGCGATACTCTTGTAACAAATGTATACAGAGTGGCTAAAGAGAAAAGTAAATGGACATCCAATAATGCAACCATACACGGAGTAAGAATTGAAATTCGGCAGAGGATTCAGGGTCTTTGTTTTGCTGTTTCAGATCCTACACATTGTTATCAAATTACTTCTAGTAAAGGACACCTGTTTTTTTTTGCTAGAGATCTATGGCTTATAACATTTGGCTTGATGCCTGTGGGCAACTCCGTAGCACAATCTTTCAGATACAATGTGGATTTGTACATTAATTCACAATGTACTTCTATTTATTAGATATTTATACTTATTTATTTCCTTTTTTGGAGTGCCATCAGGGAATGATCACTGGCACCAATGTATTTATTTTTCATTATTTAGTATATGTGGCTAAAAAGCATGTCTGCATTTTCAATGTACAGTGATGAATGTGCAGAAACGCTCTCAAATGTAGAGAGATAAGACTTAGACTCTGTGCTCACCCACATTTCATGAGTTTCTGAATTTCCCAATCTAGATGTCTTCTGGGCCCAGACCCCCCTCACAGTGAAGATGTTGAAGAATTTGGTAATAAAAGGTTATTCAGCACTAACATTGGTAGACCATGTAACAGAAAGGGTGAAATCATGGGGCATATTACCAAGCAATAGCGATAATTATCGCTATTGCTTGGTTAGAGAGAAAATGTTACCGCTAAGCTGCGGCGATTTTTACCGCAGATAAACCTTGGTATTACCAAGGTTTATCGCAAATGCGATAAAAAACGGCCGCAATGCATGAATATCGCTGAAAAGTCCGCGATATTCATGCATTATCGAGCTAATGCTCTTAGCCATGTTATCCACCTCCCATTGGATAACATGGCTAAGAACTGCTCAGGGGCAGGTGTTAGCTTTTGGAGATATTCGCGCTTAGGGCGAATATCTCCAAAAGTTGGTAATAGGAGATAGCGATGTTAGCGACAGTTTCCAGTCGCTAACATCTTGGCACGCCCATTTTGCATGTCATTAGTAATTAATTATCACTGACATGCAAAGTGGGGCCCAAGATGGTCGCTATCTCCTACTAGCTGTCGCTAACTGGTGTTAGCGACAGCTAGGTAATAGGGAGATAATTTTATCTCCGCTTTCTTGGCTTTTAAAGCGGAGATAAACACCCTTGATAATATGCCCCCATGTATTTTGATCTCATTTGAGATGTCATCAGTGATGTCATCAGTGATGTCACTGACCATGTCATGAATGATGTAATATGTGACATCATCAGCAGTGGATTGCGGGTGCGCGATATATAGTTAGTGCAACTAACTATATATGGAATTTCAATGGTTTTGTGTGAGTAAAATAAGGTTTTTTAAATGCTAATTCCTAACTATATATGGTCTATAACCTATGGTTTTTTCAGTGAATTTTCAAGGTTTTGTAAATGCTAATTCCTAACTATATATGGTCTATAACCTATAACCTATGGTTTTTTCAGTGAATATATACATATATATATACACACATAGCAAAGAACTCCTCCAAAAGAAGAAGAGAGGCCACAACAGGGGAAACAGCGGAGGCACCTTTTTTGCAACAACACACCTGGTGTGGCGAATGCATTTCGGCATCTGTATCGCCTTCATCAGCGCCAGGGGTATGATACAGGATGCGGGCTCCAATCTGGGTTTAAATGCCCTGCCCCATCCTATTGTTTGATGCGATAGTCCGCCCCCAAGGTGAGTAGTCCTTGTATACACTTCCTGTAGGTAACCTGTTGTCCGGTTCCTACAAGTCCCAGAATGCCTTGTTCGGTGTGGGTCAGTGTTAGGGGGGGTGGATGTAGCGCCTGATGGTTTCAACCCCCAAATCAAGTGTGTCTGCCAAATATCGCCACCTCCTCAGCTCCCCAACTGCAGCAACCCCCTTGCCACGGGTAAATCTGCAGCAGGGGCAAGGTTGGAAGTCCACCTTGCCCAATATATATCCTAGCTCCAAACCTGCCAATGTTCCTGCAGTCGCTAGTGGGTGCTCTTTGCGTGAGGGCAGTCTTGCGGTAAAACTCAGCGCACCATAAAAAAGTCACCAGCACTCACAGGGGTATAATATCCTGCTTCTGGTTGATTGGCACAATGAAACAAACAACAAACAAATGCGTTACAGTGATACGCCTTCCTCAGTGTTGCCTCATTACATACATCATCATACCATGGTAATTGGAAGACAGGCAAAGCCATGCTTGAAAGGTCAGGCAAAGAAACAATAAGTCACGCAATAATTCAGTGGTCCTTTTAAACATAACATAAATAATTTCAATGTGGGCCCTATAATGAGAGCAAAAATACCTCCCACTGCCATAAACCTCCCATGTCTGTGAAAGCCATTATTCAAATGCATTTTCAATCGGCACTCACGGCTAAGAATTAGCACACATTATCAACATGTCAGTTAAAATTCTATCACAAGGGGGTGATGCAGCGGCAAATTGCACTGCACTTGCAACAAAAATAATGCGTTGTAACAGATTGCGTTGTAAAGCCATGCATTGTAAATATTTTGCAGTGTAAACATGCGGGGTAATGGCATGCAGAGTAAAAGCATGTGTTGTAACATCTTACAACCCTTACTAGTAGGCCTTAAGTTAAGGGCCCACTCTGACTCTTAGGAAAGTAGAAAAAGTGTCTTTGTGCCACAGCAACCTTAGCAATGAGTTCACTGGGGCCAAACAGGCCAGTAACCAGTCTTAGCAAACACAAGGAGATGATGGACGGAGCACTAAACCTTTTCAAACACTCACCCCCCAGTCACAGATCTGGGTTGAATCCATCATCGTTCTTTAGCTCAATTCGCCACCTTAGTTCAGATCCAGCTATATGCAAATCAGTCTTGACCCTATGCCTAATGAGAACAGTCCAGCCTGAACTGCCAAACCAGGTTTTCTCTAAAACGGAAACAAGCATCCTGGCACCTGTTTTGGGGTAACACCCCTAATCAGCCAGGTTAGCTTGAATCCAGTGGCAAAGTGAGCAAGGTACCCACGCCTGGGCATAATCTGCCAATTTAGGGCAAACATAGCAACCACATGGAGATGAGGACGGAGCACTAAAGCATTTCAGACACTCACCCCCAGTCACAGAACTGGGTTGAATCCATCAACGTTTTTTAGCTCAATTTGCCACCTCTATTCAGACCCAGCAATATGCAAATCAGTCTTGACCCTGTGCCTCATGAGAAAAGTCCAGCCTGAACTGCTAAGCTAGATCTTCCCTGAACCGGAAACAAGCATCCTGAGACCTGTTTCGGGTAACACCCCTCATTAGCCAAGCTAGCTTGAATCCATCAGAAAAGTGAGCAAGGCACCTATTTCAGGGCATACTCTGCCAACTTAGGGCGAGCAAAGCAAACACAAGGAGATGATGGATGGAGTGCTGACACTTTTCAGAGACTCACCCCCAGACACAGATCTGGTTTGAATCCATCATTGTTCTTTAGCTCACTTCGCCACCTCAGTTCAGACCCAACTGTCACAGCAGGAGAGGCCCTGCAGCTGATAATCCCACAATAAAGACCATGGGAGTGACTTGAGTTCACACCTCGATGTCAGCCACAGTAATATGTGCAACAAAAAGTTAACATTGGGCCCCCTAGCCCTACACCTTACGATTCCCTTATCAGCCCCATCTTCTCCATCAGATGTGTCTAGTTCATATTCCTTGTGATCTCTCACAGAGTCAAAGAGCACACTCTGAAGTATACAGGGAGAGTCTTTTTCTCTCACTTCTGTAGTCTGTGCCCCATCCAGCATACAGGAATGCAATAATACACAAATCTGTATGGAGGATTGCTTTACCTCCACTCTAAGCTTTAACATGTAGGCCTGGGACTCCCATATAGAAGCCATTGTCCTGCATGTAATGTACTATTATAGCCACACTTGCACTCAGTGTATGTTCACAGCACACACACCGTCCAGTACTGTTACATCCATGCATTGTGCCATCACAGGCACACACACAGCCAGCATACTTATTCATTAAGCACATACTGTATCGCAATATAACCTTTTGTATTGTGCCTGTTGCACACCAGAATTTACTCAGTACATACATTTAACCTGCACCCAATGTACTGCATTTCACTCTTTATGTACTGTGCCACTTACAGGTACACATACACCCAGCGCATGCATTCACCATACACTTTCTACCATGACATCCTTCATGTACTGCACCACTTAAAGGCACATATACGTCCAGCACCTCACATCCTACTGATGTCGACCAAGGGGTGAGTTAATCACAGAGAAGCTGATCTTTATAAAGGTGAGTGAGCCAGGTTAAAAGGGACCTGTTAACTCCTACTGATCACTAGACAGTATGCTGCCCCCATTGCACTTCTTATCTCCTGGTGAAGGCGGTAGTCTTCCAACACCATGAAGGTAACATTTAGGTGCCCCTCCCAGACCAAAAAGACCACAATCTTTGAGACAAGCCTATGCCATGGCGCACATACATGATCCATGTTTGTCTATGTAATAAAAATCAGTGGGCCTGATTTACAAAGGTAAACCTAGACGTTTGGTCTAAACAAAGTTTATGACTTCGGCAATTCGCAAAGTGCATTTACGGGAACAGTCTTTATGTCTGCACTCAAGCTGAATCCGGCCCGTATAAAGATACGAGGGTAATTCACAAAGGGACTTGGGACTCGAAAGTTACACAGTCTCTGCACTTAGGCAGAATCTCCACACTGAGTACCGCAGTGTGGAAATTCCGCTCCAGTGCAGAGATTCTGCCACAAGTGCAGAGAGTCTACACTCATAACTTTACAAGTCTTAAGTCCCTTTGTGAATTGGGCCCAGTATTCGTAAATGCCCTTTGAGAATTCAAAAAGTCATAAACGTAGACGTTTGGTCCAAGTTTAGACCAGACGTCTAAGTTTATCTTTGTGAATTGGGCCCAGTATTTGTTATCCAGACAACAGTACAGGTTAGCACTAAGGGAAGGTATCCAAATCCATTACCATGCAGAAGACTTTTCCGTCCCAGCAGTCTATGTCACATATTTCGATGCAAGGTATTCCAGGTCTCTGCAATCTGTTAATAACTCTGAGTCTGACAAGTCTGTTATCAATTTACTTAATCACTTTGTGTAACATATGTGCAAAAATGTGATTTACCAAGAACTGGAATTATAAAATAGGCTTGCACAGGATTAGTTGAATCATCTCATAATTGAATCATTGCAAGAAATACTAAATTTGAAGTAATTCTCCTAGTAATAGTGATATAAAAGGTGTAGTTTTGCGATACTCTTGTAACAAATGTATACAGAGTGGCTAAAGAGAAAAGTAAATGGACATCCAATAATGCAACCATACACGGAGTAAGAATTGAAATTCGGCAGAGGATTCAGGGTCTTTGTTTTGCTGTTTCAGATCCTACACATTGTTATCAAATTACTTCTAGTAAAGGACACCTGTTTTTTTTTGCTAGAGATCTATGGCTTATAACATTTGGCTTGATGCCTGTGGGCAACTCCGTAGCACAATCTTTCAGATACAATGTGGATTTGTACATTAATTCACCATGTACTTCTATTTATTAGATATTTATACTTATTTATTTCCTTTTTTGGAGTGCCATCAGGGAATGATCACTGGCACCAATGTATTTATTTTTCATTATTTAGTATATGTGGCTAAAAAGCATGTCTGCATTTTCAATGTACAGTGATGAATGTGCAGAAACGCTCTCAAATGTAGAGAGATAAGACTTAGACTCTGTGCTCACCCACATTTCATGAGTTTCTGAATTTCCCAATCTAGATGTCTTCTGGGCCCAGACCCCCCTCACAGTGAAGATGTTGAAGAATTTGGTAATAAAAGGTTATTCAGCACTAACATTGGTAGACCATGTAACAGAAAGGGTGAAATCATGGGGCATATTACCAAGCAATAGCGATAATTATCGCTATTGCTTGGTTAGAGAGAAAATGTTACCGCTAAGCTGCGGCGATTTTTACCGCAGATAAACCTTGGTATTACCAAGGTTTATCGCAAATGCGATAAAAAACGGCCGCAATGCATGAATATCGCTGAAAAGTCAGCGATATTCATGCATTATCGAGCTAATGCTCTTAGCCATGTTATCCACCTCCCATTGGATAACATGGCTAAGAACTGCTCAGGGGCAGGTGTTAGCTTTTGGAGATATTCGCGCTTAGCGCGAATATCTCCAAAAGTTGGTAATAGGAGATAGCGATGTTAGCGACAGTTTCCAGTCGCTAACATCTTGGCACGCCCATTTTGCATGTCATTAGTAATTAATTATCACTGACATGCAAAGTGGGGCCCAAGATGGTCGCTATCTCCTACTAGCTGTCGCTAACTGGTGTTAGCGACAGCTAGGTAATAGGGAGATAATTTTATCTCCGCTTTCTTGGCTTTTAAAGCCAAAAAAGCGGAGATAAACACCCTTGATAATATGCCCCCATGTATTTTGATCTCATTTACTTTGAGGCGTGTATGATATCATTTCAGACCTGCTGAAAAAAACATAACATTTTCCTTATTATCCCAATGGCTGGATTACTGGATGCTTTTGATTTAGGCTTGCCATTTTTTGGCTTTTCAGTTTCAGAACTATGCAGCAGAGCTCAACCTCACAAATCTCTCCTTTTCTAGACTCATTACAGTGGCTGCCAGTGAGGAAACACATTCTTTTTAAAACAGTTTGTTTATTTCACAAAGCAATGTACTCTGCCAATGAATCATCCCTTCAACATCATTCTAAACGACCAGCCGTCAGTATTGCACTTTAATAGCTGCAAATCCTCATCTTTTCGTGACCCCCAAATCACACCTAAAATCTATGAGGCACAGCCTTTTCGAACGCGGCTGCTTTTGTGCAACTATATCTAGAAAAACAATATCAACACACAGAAGCATCACTAAAAAATTTCAAACACTTAAATATTGTGACCCTATTCCTAAACAGTAAACACAAACATATCAATAAATAAAGTACTGCGAAAAAAAAAATCCAGAATGTCTACACATTTAAAATGAGGAAACTTAACAGCAATCACGAAATCCAAAATATAAAACACCAACAAATCAACCAAATTCCAAAGCAAACACACAACATCAGATCAAGTTTAAACACATATGCAAAAATAAGTCAAAATAAAGATAATATATATCTAAAGCAGTAATTAGAGCCTACGGTAAACAGAGCAAAAAATTAAGCGGCATACTAACAAGGCGGCGCTATAAAATTATCGCCGTTTTTGCGGCCGTTTTTGGCCGAGAAGCTGAGATAATTGTATCGCCTTATCAGCAAAGACACACTATTGCCTGTTTTGCTTTCTTAGCACCCCTTTTCAGCACGCCTAACTTTGCATCGCTAATGAGATGCAAAGTAGGCGTGGCTGTGAAACCAACCAGGGAAAATATCGCGAAGGCAGCTTTGCGATATTAACAAGGAAGGGTAGCGATTATTTAAATTGCATTAAGTATGCCTTAATGCAGGAATTTAACGTCTGTTAAATTCCTGACTAAGACATACTTAACATGGGGGGTGGATTCTGTGGCTAAGACCACAGGCCCTATCATCTAGGATATTGCCATTTTTCACCATGGAAAACGGCGATATCCACACTATCTCTGGAATATTTATCGCCTCGGCGATGCGCGTTGTTGATAACGTGCTAACCGGGCGATGAATTCCAGAGATAGCCAGCGATAAATATGCAAGCGCTAAGCGCGCTTTGCGATATTTATCGGCAGCCCTTGTTAATGTGCCCCTAAGCTAGTCTACAACCTACCAATCAAATTAAACTTAAAATCCCTTAACAAATAGAAAACCTTTTCCAGTTAACAATCAGTGTAAATAAAAACAACACGAAAATGTACAACAAAATGCTTCCTAAAAAATTATTACAGCAAAACAGCATCACTCAGCTGGATTGCAAAGCTCAAAAAATATACTGCTCTTCATCGAATCACTAAATATCACAAACAAAGTAATTTTGATAATCAAAGAAATGTAATAAAATTAATAAATAACAAAAAGTACATTAAGGTGATTTTGTTTTTTAAACTATGCTACGTGTTTATTTTTCAAATTACTGGTACATTCTCTCCAAGAAGGAAAACGCTGTAAAAGGAAAAAAACAAAAAGACGCAGACATAACATTTCTCAAAATTAAAGAAGGACCACCTTGAAAGTAAGTATAGTAAGTAAAGTCCAAAACTAACATAGAAGTAAAAATAATATTTTAACTGATTGAAAAAATAAATTAACCAAAAGCACTAACCAATTTTTCCTCCCAACAGACTACAATGAAGAAATCTATGCTAAAAACTAGAGAATGGTGGAACTCGTGGAGTTTCACTCTGCAGAATTCCATGGAGTTACAGGAAACCTCCATGAGATTCTGTGGAATGTTGTCCAATAGGCCAAAAATATGCAGCTCGCTCTTCATTTTAGTGCTTTAGTGCAAGCATTGTGCAAGAGCGCTTGTCCATTTGAGTTGATATTGATGCTGCTACAGTCGAAAATCTGCTGAAGCAGCAGCAAATCTGCATAAATGGCAGTGCTCCCTCCCTAAAACTGTTATGTGTGAATTGGTAATCCCAAATGACAATTACCTCATTCCATTAGAAGTCTCTTGTATATGGGACCAGGGTTATCAAAGGATAGGTGGTAAAGGGGTCCCCAGGTCTGCAGCATGGCATTGTGCCACCCTGGGTGACCCAAGAAAACTACTGAGAGAAAACCTACCATCACAGACTGCAGGAGCAGTGCAAACTGGTTGAACTCGACTGTGTCCTTACCATGTGTGACCCAGTCAAATTCACTCTCTTTAATTTATATATGGTACCCCTAAGGTAGACCTCCTAAGCCATCCAAGGGACCCATCACTCGTCTATCCCAACCAAGTCATCATGTCAGCCACTGCAGTTGCACTGCTGCATTGAATAATTCTAGGCCAGGTGCAGCCAATGTGCACTCCCTAAGTGGGGTGGAGCGATACCCTGTTTCAGCCACCATCCCAGATGTGTTCCCTCAGGAGAGTGTTCATGGCTCTGAAACACATCTGCGGGATCCAAATTAGTAGTGCCAAAAACAAATATAGGACTCAGAGGAGTATGGTCATCTTAGTAAGGGCCACTCTGGCTATGAGGTGCAGGTGCAGTGTGCGCCAGAAAAGGCAATGCAACTCTCAGTGAGTGTAGGGCAGGTCCCAAGTTACCATTGTTAATCTCACCATCTGTATGATAAACTTTGCCCCTCAGATATTTAAACGTCATTGGTTCCCCTTGTATGCAGAGGTGGAGCACCAATTGAGGTGCTTCCAACATTGTTGGTAACCCTGTGAATGTGCATGATTTATCCTAGTTAGGCCGGATTCCCGAGATTTTTCCAAACTGCTCAAGTTCTTTTGCTCCCAAGGGTACATTCGTCTCTGTGTCCCCAATAAACAAGAGAATATCATCTGCATACAGGGAAATGGAATGATCCTGTCCCTCATGTGAATGCCCAGGCAGCGTCCCTTTGACCGTATCAGGCCCACAAGGGGTGTGATGGCTTGGGCACATAGTAAAGTAAAGTAGCAAAGTAGATGGAGGGCAACCCTGTTAGGTGCCTCTGCCTATTTCAAGGGGGTCCAATCTGACCATCCAGCAATTTGCAAAAAATCAGGAAATCAGCAGTTTTGTAAAAATGCTGTAAATTTGACAAAACTGCCCCGGATATTTGGAAAATGTGATCTTTTTTTTGTTTTACTATAACTGTTGGAATGATGAGCAAGGTAATGGTGGGCCAAATACTGCACAATACTTAGGAATGCAAAACTATTTTGCAGAGAGGAATGACAGTCCCTTAGTCCCTTTTTAATTCACTCGATCTCCTGCCTTCCTTAAAAGTCAGTTTGATTATTCCGGTTGAAGATATTATGTGCTTGGATCCCATGCAAAATTCTTTCCTAAGTGTGCAGCAATGCTTGCTAGTGACTACTTTACTGGAATAAATAGGGGGTCACATCGGTTAAAGAGGCTATATGGCATCTGACAGAGAAGAAGAAGGAGTCAAAATTGCAGTCAAAGAGGGCAATATTCTGTTAGGTGATATGCCCTGGTATTCTGTCGACAGCTGTGAAACAAGGACACCTTGATTCGGCACCTTCATCTGGGGTCGTTGTACCAAACATGGACTGCATTTGGACTTCGGGTGTGTTCCCAGCTTACAGCAGTCAGTGAACTGAGAGAGTTAGAGACAGAGAATTCCAAACATGCTATTTTAAGTGTTTTTTTAGCATAAAACAAAATATACCTTTGGACTCTTGGAGGGAGGTGTGAATGTTCGTGTTTGTATTTCCTTCAGCAATTGATCTTTCCAGCCAGTGGTTGTGGGGCTGGGGATTAATTCAGGAATCTATGGAGGATCTGTCATTTAATGGTACACTTCATATGTTAATTAAGTTAATTAACATTTAAAACTACCTTCTGTTGTTCATATTCAATTTTATGGTGTCACAATATTCTCATATCTTAATGATTGGTTGCTTTCTGCTCTGTCTTTTTTGAAGGCTCAATAAAATGTTGAAATGTGACTAGAGTTCTGCACCAACTGGGTTTTATTATCAGCAACCAGAGGTCTTGAGCCAACTCGTGGCGTACTGTAAAAGACACAGCAGGTGCAATTGACTGCAACTTAGTATTCTGCTTCACACTGACAACTTCCTCTTAGGTTTTAAGATGTCTCTGTGTATTATGCACAAGGAATAGTTCCAGGGTGTTAGGTATATGCTCAAGTTGACCTATGAGGACTGGACCAGGTAAGCAGTACGTGACCTCCCTATGCAGTCTGTATTACTTATTTGGATCAGCCACTATGACCCTGCACCCTAGGGTGCCTGAGGAAGAGGTGTCCTGACTCACAGATCTGGAGGGAGTGGTACCTTGGCAAGTGTGCATACATGGGCATTAGAACAACCCAGGGAGAAATACAGCTCCCTCCTACGAGGTTAGGACTTGAGCTGTGCTTCCATAGAGCTGCAGTCACTTTAAACATGCCTATTTAAAAGTGGAATACTCTGCTAAAACAGTTTCCATTGATTTCAGACTGAAAATGAATTATTGTGAGTAAAATAAAGTGCTGCAAAAATGCAGCTAAATTTACATATTTGTACCTCTAAATCTCCATATTTGTGACGCAAAATTGTATAATCCATGACGCAATATCCTGGGGGGTCTGTCCAATATTAGCCAACCAGATGGTACCCAGGTCCTCGCCCCTGCATAAAGGAGTTATATCCACTGTTCCTACCTGTCCCCCAGTTTCATCCACCGCATGAATGAAGATCGATCAAGGGAACCAACTTGTTTGGGTAAGCCTCTGTAGGGACCTCTCCTAATATCCACAACAGCCTGCGTATGTTGAAGGGAGTGCTGTGGAACAGGAAATAATAATTGGCCCTAATAACAGTTCAAGTATCAATATCAATTTTGACAAACATTCAATAACAATGCATTAATGATACAGAAAAAAGAAAGGGAATAGGGATGAAAGCTCCTTTGACAGAACTATCAGGCGGAAGCACATCTACACCTCTGAGCTCGAAATTGCATGTGCCCGGCAACCCCTGACAGATACTATACCAGCTGATGTTGACTTCCATACTACACACAGCCCAGCAAGAGACCAACGTATACACACCCCACACACAGGAGTCCTTGCTCAAAGTTATCTTGCATTGAATGGCATTCACACTTACTCCCACAACATCCCAGGTGTACAACCGGTGCACACTAAAACAACTCATTGATCCAAGATGTGGCATTTCATCCACAGAACTGTTGCTTCCACCTTGCCAACATCACCTGCGTTCAGCCTGTGTTGCATTGTCGATCGTGCTTATTCGAGTGGTCCATGGATGTCTGCCTATCCCACAGGAAAGGTAGCTGAACTGGATTTTAACATGTGTGCGCACCTTCTGTTGGCCCACGACCTGGAGGGTCACTGTGATACCCATTTATGGGATGCCATGATTCTTGACATACATGCTGGCAGCTGGACCTGAGAGATTGCACAAATCCTCTTGTGCAGTGACCACATTGAACCGCTCCCCTTTTGGGCTGTAGTGCTAATTAGTGTAAGGGGGTGGATGCAGCACATCTGTCCAGACCTGCTAATGGATTGCCTCACCGTCCTGTTTGATGAAGTCGACAACTACCTCTTGTTGGAAATGTTAGCCTACGAAGCTGCCATCGCTTTCATGGACGAGTAACTACGTACCTGCAGCCACAACAGATTGGAACACATAGCACATGTCCCGACACCTTGTTGCATCTTGGAGATCTGGTCACATATTCCACGACAACAGTGAACATGGCTGCATTTGCCTGGACTCCGAATACATGAGAGGACAACAACGCGGCTTAACACACACCAGTGAAAGGTGAAGGACTCCCCCGGAGTGGACAGCGGCGTTTGGTAACGTTTCTCATTCTGACATACTGCTGCATTGGTCTGCAGGTTGTGGCATTCATCTTGCCCGTGCTGACACTCATATGCTAATAAAGTCTACTCACCGTCACTTGTATTCAACTGTGATGAGTGTTGATTTGAATGGCAATGTGTGTCTCAATGCCTATCTGGGTAACTGCCATACATGCATATTGATAGCATTACCCAGGGAGTACTTTTTGTGGAATCACTGTCCCTGCATTCATCCATACTTTCATTCTTGATTGATCATGCCCATGACACAGCTGTGTGAATTGGAATGTTTTATTCACATTCATTGGAGTGTTGAAGCTGGACCAGTTTAGCCTCATGCAAACCCCACTTTACATTTTTGGCCCGTGGAGTCCTTTTAGGATTGACAAGTTCATAGGGAGTGGAAGACTAAAGTCCGCAGTGTGATTGCTGTGTCATTGGTAACCAAACTTGTGTAAGTATCAGAGACCCCCTGTTAAGGATCGACTCCTGGGTCAGGGAAAACAGTTTTTTTGAGAAAGTATATGCCCAGGCAGACTTCTGCTACAAGGAACTGGCTATTTCAAAAACATATTGTAAACAACAGACAAAGAAAAAAACAGTAAATAGTGCAATAGACTGATATGATATCAAAAATTCGTTTTTAATTCTGATATTTAAAAAAGATTAATAAATATAGTTCTATGTATTGGATATGCACAATAGAACATGTAATACATCAATGGTTTGCAACATTTCCATAATACATTGTAAAAACCAAAAAGGAATTGATTATAAAATGTGTTTCTTTAAAACATCTTCAAATATTCGCAGACTTGGGCTGTGTGTGTCAACGCGTTTCGACAAAATCTTTTGTCTTCATCAGGACAAATGAATGTTCAGCCACTTTTTCTGGATAGAATAAAACATAATTTTAGATGAATGTATAGCCACTTCTTTCTAAGTTGTATTCAACTGCTTTTTTTGGCTAACAAACAACAACAAACAACAACAGTCTATTGCCTATTTTTAATCATATCGATTCATTGACTCTTAAAATAAAGATATCATTTTCTTTAGATAGATTTTCTTAGCCAGACTTCTATTTCTATATGTAAGTCAATAAAGAGTAGTGGAAAATTGGAAAGTGTACATTTCTTAGTAGTACCAGTCATGTATAATGTGTCATACCGATTACATTATAGTAAGGTGCACTGGTGTGGTCATCCTACAATGCTGAAACTCGGCGTGGGGCGCCCCATTAGTCTGTGAGATGGCGTCAGTAGCGGACCGATGTGCGAATAGGCCGAAGGCAGCACAACGCGCCAAGATCCGGATGTCACCGTGGTGGTTTCATAGTTGAGAGGCACTTCATCTGCAGTGGGGCGCCGAGATCCGGATGGCACCGAGGTGATGTCTAGCAAGTTGCTGTACTGGTGTGGTCATCCTACAATGCTGAAACTCGGCGTGGGGCGCCCCATTAGCCTGTGAGATGGCGTCAGTAGCGGACCGATGTGCGAATAGGCCGAAGGCAGCACAACACGCCAAGATCCGGATGTCACCGTGGTGGTTTCATAGTTGAGAGGCACTTCATCTGCAGTGGGGCGCCGAGATCCGGATGGCACCGAGGTGATGTCTAGCAAGTTGCTGTACTGGTGTGGTCATCCTACAATGCTGAAACTCGGCGTGGGGCGCCCCATTAGCCTGTGAGATGGCGTCAGTAGCGGACCGATGTGCGAATAGGCCGAAGGCAGCACAACGCGCCAAGATCCGGATGTCACCGTGGTGGTTTCATAGTTGAGAGGCACTTCATCTGCAGTGGGGCGCCGAGATCCGGATGGCACAGAGGTGATGTCTAGCAAGTTGCTGTACTGGTGTGGTCATCCTACAATGCTGAAAGTCAGCGTGGGGCGCCCCATTAGCCTGTGAGATGGCGTCAGTAGCGGACCGATGTGCGAATGGGGCCAAAGGCAGCGCAACAATATTTTCTGAAGAGAAGACACCAAAAGTCGCTGAGATTCCAAGATCCGGATGGCATCGAGGTGGTGTCTAGCAAGCTATGCAGTTGAGTTGTGTGCGCACTTGCGGCGAATAGGTCGAAGGCAGCATAACAATGTTTTCTGAATAGAAGACACCACAAGGCGTTGAGATTCGGTTACCACCGAGGTGATGTCTAGCAAGTTGCCGCACTGGTGTGGCCATCCTACAATACTGCTCCGAATAACCGCGTGGGGTGCCCGAAGGGGGGGGGGGGCGGCGTGAACGGGCCTTCCTAGGTGGAGGCTCGTCTGCTGTAGTGGGGCGCCCCTTTACCATTTCAGTTGCCATTCAGCTGAGTTTCGGCTGCTCTTGATGCTACAGCAACAGGCGGCTGCAACAGGACTCTCAAAATGGCAGCCTGTTCTTTGGATTTGGGCCTGGTCCACTAAAATGGCCCTGGGACACCTTAGAACTCGGACGCTCGATTTTTTTTTCCTTTCCTGTACATGCAAAAAAAGGTAAATGCCCGGTACGTTACACGCTTCATCTGCCACGATGAACTCTCCAGAGGAACCGAAAAAAAATATAGTTATGGTAACTATACCATGCATCGTCATATGGAGAGGTGGCACCATTTAATTATAGTGCTGCATAAAAGAGAGATTTGGAGGAGAACCCCTGACCTGCTAGTACATTCATCAAAGAAGTGGCACTGACAGCATCAGAGGCAAGGGAAACGGTCCCAAATATTTAGAAGAACTTTGGAAAGATTAAAATGACATGTTTAGATTGTGGCAAATTAATTTCATGTGGACAGATGAGTGTTACTCTAATAAATACAGCATATGAACATCATCATAGTCGATGGTTGGTAGAGACATTTTGACTATATCCTGGACCTGCCCGTCCTCGCCCAAAATGGCGCCGGAATAAATGGGACTCGTAACTCCTTGTTGTGTACTGGTTGCAGAACCTTGAAATCACGAGATACGTATGCAGTTTTGAAGCACATGGCGGGCGGGGACGAGAATTGATTGAATATTTCGACATCCCTATTGATATTAAGTTCTGATGTGTTATTGATTACTGTACTATTGAAAGTTCGAATTAACGTCACCCATGGTACTTGCCCGCAAATGTATATCTAGATAATTTTATTGTAACTGGCCCTGTCGTATTTTAATTATAAAATGTACGTCCACCGATTCCGTAACTGTTAGACACCTTAGTTCTTGCAACCTAATGGCCCGCCCGTTACGTTCCTCTACAGTGTAAATGTCTACTCATCATATACGATTACAGTTTGCTCCGTGGCCGGCCCACGTGGTTATAGGCTCGTATTTGTATAATGAAATTTTCACAATAAAGGTTTTTAAAAGAAAACATGGTATTAGTATATACATTGGTAAAGTTTTTAATAATAGTCACTGTTTTAGAATCATTAAAAGGCAAGTGAAATAAAGCAGACCAATTACATGAAGGGTAAAAGGTATAATACGAAGGAACGCAGTAAAGATAAATGGTCAAGGGCTGTTGTGTTTTCTATTCCTGCAACATAAAGTGATCGATAAGAATCTCATATTCAGGCGTATCGGCGACTAAGACAGCAGGTCGACCCTCTTTTGCTCAACGGCTCCGTCATGGGACGAAGAAACGCTCTTTTTCTCGAAAAAAGAATATATTTTACTTGCAGGACAGTTGTAAATTTTCCGGGAAAGTACATTAGCCTGGAACATTATAACATATATTTAAGAAAAAATAATGTTCGGAAGTAATAAAAAGCGTAATTTTTAGGTCATATGACCAAGCCTTTCATCATTAGAATAAGAAAAGTAAAATGAACCAATGAAAAGTTTTATTAACAAGTCACATGACTTGTTATGCTTACGTTACGCGCTGCGCGCCCCGGATGACTTCCGGATGCGCTAACGCGGCGCGTCATATGACGCATTACGCGACAACGCAGGTCCAGAATATAGTCAAAATGTCTCCACCAACCAGCGGTCGGAACACAACCCCTTTCAGCAGGATAAATAGTTCTGTTAAATGACAACAGAAGGGACAGGCAACAAGAACCATCAGTCAAAGAGGGGAGGGCTAGTTCTTCTCTACCGGGTTACATTGGGGCGCTATCGGAACTGATCGAATTGGTAGTCTACAGTGTTTCTGGATGTTTCAGACTGAAGCTGGGGTTAGCATGAGAGCAGTACCATTTCGTAGCTCCGTCGTGGCCATTCCGCAACCAATCATGGCAGCCGCTCTTTATCGTTATTTTGGGCGGGGTGGGTGGCGGAGCCGAGCTGTTTTGCAGCCATCATTGTGTGGAGTTCAGTTCATTTCACTAGTTTTGTATTTGTCATGAGGGGTTGTTCCTAATGTTTCTATTTTAGCGAGGTCAAAAAGAGATCCCATTAGTGGCCTACTGATTTTGCTCGATTCCTTTTCTTTTTTTTTTACACGATTTTTCATTATCTGCAAAGACTAAACAGAGTATTGCGACTCTGTGTTTGTTTGTAAATAGAGAATGAACCAAGGAGAACCAATTCTAAAACAGTAAATACTTGGATAACAATCAATCAAATGGAGAGAGAAGCAGGCACGACGTATTACAACGGGGGCAAACGCCTGCGTTAACTACCCTTCACTATGTGCAAAGAGAGAGTACTCCTAATAGAAATGAGGGGGGGGGGCACCATTCAAAGCAGATCAGTGTGCATAAACACGAAAATGTTTTCACTTACCACGTACTTGACATTCGACAGCTTATGATATTTGCTATTAAAAAACCATTGAAATTCACTGAAAAAACCATAGGTTATAGACCATATATAGTTAGGAATTAGCATTTACAAAACCTTGAAAATTCACTGAAAAAACCATAGGTTATAGACCATATATAGTTAGGAATTAGCATTTAAAAAACCTTATTTTACTCACACAAAACCATTGAAATTCCATATATAGTTAGTTGCACTAACTATATATCGCGCACCCGCAATCCACTGCTGATGATGTCACATATTACATCATTCATGACATGGTCAGTGACATCACTGATGACATCACTGATGACATCTCAAATGACATCACTGATGACATCACTGATGACATCTCATTTGACATCAATGACCACATCACTGATGATATCATTCATGTGACAATACAATGCATCTCCTCATATTTTAATATAACCTCTGTTTCACCCAGTGTTAAATACAGAGTATAATTTTTGAAACCATTGACACACCAATACTAGTTACTACATATTTACTCACTGATTCCTACGTCTACACACACATTCACTCATTCACCCATACAATCATTCATACATACAATCACTCATCTTTACAACACTATCATATGCACTCATACACCTATACAGACACTCACACTCTGCCACTCATCCATGGAGTTACTCACACACCTAGTCAGTCCTGTAAAGAATCAATCACACTTCCATTTTCTTGTCTATACAGTTAAACATAGAGCACCTTACATTTTCAAACATATACTAACACATACTTACCTTGTTATACAATCATTGATATAAGTACACATTGATCTGCACAGAGTCACACACCTCCCAGCCAGCCACACACACACTCAGTCTCCCATACAAATACTTGGACAATCAATCAATAACCCATATAGTTACTCATATAGCTACTGATCAACACATGCAGCAGTTTACAGAACAACAGACATAATGATGCACAAATTAAGACAGTTTAGTCACTAACCCATGCACTCAGTGAGACACATTTAATCACTCACTCATACAGTCAGTCATGCACCTACTAAATCCTTCGTCCAGACACTTATACATCCACTCATTCTTCAATATGTAAGACATATTTAAACTTTACAGAAACATAAAATCACTGGATGTTGTTATCAGTGATGTCATCAGTGATGTCATTTGAGATGTCATCAGTGATGTCATCAGTGATGTCACTGACCATGTCATGAATGATGTAATATGTGACATCATCAGCAGTGGATTGCGGGTGCGCGATATATAGTTAGTGCAACTAACTATATATGGAATTTCAATGGTTTTGTGTGAGTAAAATAAGGTTTTTTAAATGCTAATTCCTAACTATATATGGTCTATAACCTATGGTTTTTTCAGTGAATTTTCAAGGTTTTGTAAATGCTAATTCCTAACTATATATGGTCTATAACCTATGGTTTTTTCAGTGAATATATATATATATACACACATAGCAAAGAACTCCTCCAAAAGAAGAAGAGAGGCCACAACAGGGGAAACAGCGGAGGCACCTTTTTTGCAACAACACACCTGGTGTGGCGAATGCATTTCGGCATCTGTATCGCCTTCATCAGCGCCAGGGGTATGATACAGGATGCGGGCTCCAATCTGGGTTTAAATGCCCTGCCCCATCCTATTGTTTGATGCGATAGTCCGCCCCCAAGGTGAGTAGTCCTTGTATACACTTCCTGTAGGTAACCTGTTGTCCGGTTCCTACAAGTCCCAGAATGCCTTGTTCGGTGTGGGTCAGTGTTAGGGGGGGTGGATGTAGCGCCTGATGGTTTCAACCCCCAAATCAAGTGTGTCTGCCAAATATCGCCACCTCCTCAGCTCCCCAACTGCAGCAACCCCCTTGCCATGGGTAAATCTGCAGCAGGGGCAAGGTTGGAAGTCCACCTTGCCCAATATATATCCTAGCTCCAAACCTGCCAATGTTCCTGCAGTCGCTAGTGGTGCTCTTTGCGTGAGGGCAGTCTTGCGGTAAAACTCAGCGCACCATAAAAAAGTCACCAGCACTCACAGGGGTATAATATCCTGCTTCTGGTTGATTGGCACAATGAAACAAACAACAAACAAATGCGTTACAGTGATACGCCTTCCTCAGTGTTGCCTCATTACATACATCATCATACCATGGTAATTGGAAGACAGGCAAAGCCATGCTTGAAAGGTCAGGCAAAGAAACAATAAGTCACGCAATAATTCAGTGGTCCTTTTAAACATAACATAAATAATTTCAATGTGGGCCCTATAATGAGAGCAAAAATACCTCCCACTGCCATAAACCTCCCATGTCTGTGAAAGCCATTATTCAAATGCATTTTCAATCGGCACTCACGGCTAAGAATTAGCACACATTATCAACATGTCAGGCAAAATTCTATCACAAGGGGGTGATGCAGCGGCAAATTGCACTGCACTTGCAACAAAAATAATGCGTTGTAACAGATTGCGTTGTAAAGCCATGCATTGTAAATATTTTGCAGTGTAAACATGCGGGGTAATGGCATGCAGAGTAAAAGCATGTGTTGTAACATCTTACAACCCTTACTAGTAGGCCTTAAGTTAAGGGCCCACTCTGACTCTTAGGAAAGTAGAAAAAGTGTCTTTGTGCCACAGCAACCTTAGCAATGAGTTCACTGGGGCCAAACAGGCCAGTAACCAGTCTTAGCAAACACAAGGAGATGATGGACGGAGCACTAAACCTTTTCAAACACTCACCCCCCAGTCACAGATCTGGGTTGAATCCATCATCGTTCTTTAGCTCAATTCGCCACCTTAGTTCAGATCCAGCTATATGCAAATCAGTCTTGACCCTATGCCTAATGAGAACAGTCCAGCCTGAACTGCCAAACCAGGTTTTCTCTAAAACGGAAACAAGCATCCTGGCACCTGTTTTGGGGTAACACCCCTAATCAGCCAGGTTAGCTTGAATCCAGTGGCAAAGTGAGCAAGGTACCCATGCCTGGGCATAATCTGCCAATTTAGGGCAAACATAGCAACCACATGGAGATGAGGACGGAGCACTAAAGCATTTCAGACACTCACCCCCAGTCACAGAACTGGGTTGAATCCATCAACGTTTTTTAGCTCAATTTGCCACCTCTATTCAGACCCAGCAATATGCAAATCAGTCTTGACCCTGTGCCTCATGAGAAAAGTCCAGCCTGAACTGCTAAGCTAGATCTTCCCTGAACCGGAAACAAGCATCCTGAGACCTGTTTCGGGTAACACCCCTCATTAGCCAAGCTAGCTTGAATCCATCAGAAAAGTGAGCAAGGCACCTATTTCAGGGCATACTCTGCCAACTTAGGGCGAGCAAAGCAAACACAAGGAGATGATGGATGGAGTGTTGACACTTTTCAGAGACTCACCCCCAGACACAGATCTGGTTTGAATCCATCATTGTTCTTTAGCTCACTTCGCCACCTCAGTTCAGACCCAACTGTCACAGCAGGAGAGGCCCTGCAGCTGATAATCCCACAATAAAGACCATGGGAGTGACTTGAGTTCACACCTCGATGTCAGCCACAGTAATATGTGCAACAAAAAGTTAACATTGGGCCCCCTAGCCCTACACCTTACGATTCCCTTATCAGCCCCATCTTCTCCATCAGATGTGTCTAGTTCATATTCCTTGTGATCTCTCACAGAGTCAAAGAGCACACTCTGAAGTATACAGGGAGAGTCTTTTTCTCTCACTTCTGTAGTCTGTGTCCCATCCAGCATACAGGAATGCAACAATACACAAATCTGTATGGAGGATTGCTTTACCTCCACTCTAAGCTTTAACATGTAGGCCTGGGACTCCCATATAGAAGCCATTGTCCTGCATGTAATGTACTATTATAGCCACACTTGCACTCAGTGTATGTTCACAGCACACACACCGTCCAGTACTGTTACATCCATGCATTGTGCCATCACAGGCACACACACAGCCAGCATACTTATTCATTAAGCACATACTGTATCGCAATATAACCTTTTGTATTGTGCCTGTTGCACACCAGAATTTACTCAGTACATACATTTAACCTGCACCCAATGTACTGCATTTCACTCTTTATGTACTGTGCCACTTACAGGTACACATACACCCAGCGCATGCATTCACCATACACTTTCTACCATGACATCCTTCATGTACTGCACCACTTAAAGGCACATATACGTCCAGCACCTCACATCCTACTGATGTCGACCAAGGGGTGAGTTAATCACAGAGAAGCTGATCTTTATAAAGGTGAGTGAGCCAGGTTAAAAGGGACCTGTTAACTCCTACTGATCACTAGACAGTATGCTGCCCCCATTGCACTTCTTATCTCCTGGTGAAGGCGGTAGTCTTCCAACACCATGAAGGTAACATTTAGGTGCCCCTCCCAGACCAAAAAGACCACAATCTTTGAGACAAGCCTATGCCATGGCGCACATACATGATCCATGTTTGTCTATGTAATAAAAATCAGTGGGCCTGATTTACAAAGGTAAACCTAGACGTTTGGTCTAAACAAAGTTTATGACTTCGGCAATTCGCAAAGTGCATTTACGGGAACAGTCTTTATGTCTGCACTCAAGCTGAATCCGGCCCGTATAAAGATACGAGGGTAATTCACAAAGGGACTTGGGACTCGAAAGTTACACAGTCTCTGCACTTAGGCAGAATCTCCACACTGAGTACCGCAGTGTGGAAATTCCGCTCCAGTGCAGAGATTCTGCCACAAGTGCAGAGAGTCTACACTCATAACTTTACAAGTCTTAAGTCCCTTTGTGAATTGGGCCCAGTATTCGTAAATGCCCTTTGAGAATTCAAAAAGTCATAAACGTAGACGTTTGGTCCAAGTTTAGACCAGACGTCTAAGTTTATCTTTGTGAATTGGGCCCAGTATTTGTTATCCAGACAACAGTACAGGTTAGCACTAAGGGAAGGTATCCAAATCCATTACCATGCAGAAGACTTTTCCGTCCCAGCAGTCTATGTCACATATTTCGATGCAAGGTATTCCAGGTCTCTGCAATCTGTTAATAACTCTGAGTCTGACAAGTCTGTTATCAATTTACTTAATCACTTTGTGTAACATATGTGCAAAAATGTGATTTACCAAGAACTGGAATTATAAAATAGGCTTGCACAGGATTAGTTGAATCATCTCATAATTGAATCATTGCAAGAAATACTAAATTTGAAGTAATTCTCCTAGTAATAGTGATATAAAAGGTGTAGTTTTGCGATACTCTTGTAACAAATGTATACAGAGTGGCTAAAGAGAAAAGTAAATGGACATCCAATAATGCAACCATACACGGAGTAAGAATTGAAATTCGGCAGAGGATTCAGGGTCTTTGTTTTGCTGTTTCAGATCCTACACATTGTTATCAAATTACTTCTAGTAAAGGACACCTGTTTTTTTTTGCTACAGATCTATGGCTTATAACATTTGGCTTGATGCCTGTGGGCAACTCCGTAGCACAATCTTTCAGATACAATGTGGATTTGTACATTAATTCACCATGTACTTCTATTTATTAGATATTTATACTTATTTATTTCCTTTTTTGGAGTGCCATCAGGGAATGATCACTGGCACCAATGTATTTATTTTTCATTATTTAGTATATGTGGCTAAAAAGCATGTCTGCATTTTCAATGTACAGTGATGAATGTGCAGAAACGCTCTCAAATGTAGAGAGATAAGACTTAGACTCTGTGCTCACCCACATTTCATGAGTTTCTGAATTTCCCAATCTAGATGTCTTCTGGGCCCAAACCCCCCTCACAGTGAAGATGTTGAAGAATTTGGTAATAAAAGGTTATTCAGCACTAACATTGGTAGACCATGTAACAGAAAGGGTGAAATCATGGGGCATATTACCAAGCAATAGCGATAATTATCGCTATTGCTTGGTTAGAGAGAAAATGTTACCGCTAAGCTGCGGCAATTTTTACCGCAGATAAACCTTGGTATTACCAAGGTTTATCGCAAATGCGATAAAAAACGGCCGCAATGCATGAATATCGCTGAAAAGTCCGCGATATTCATGCATTATCGAGCTAATGCTCTTAGCCATGTTATCCACCTCCCATTGGATAACATGGCTAAGAACTGCTCAGGGGCAGGTGTTAGCTTTTGGAGATATTCGCGCTTAGCGCGAATATCTCCAAAAGTTGGTAATAGGAGATAGCGATGTTAGCGACAGTTTCCAGTCGCTAACATCTTGGCACGCCCATTTTGCATGTCATTAGTAATTAATTATCACTGACATGCAAAGTGGGGCCCAAGATGGTCGCTATCTCCTACTAGCTGTCGCTAACTGGTGTTAGCGACAGCTAGGTAATAGGGAGATAATTTTATCTCCGCTTTCTTGGCTTTTAAAGCCAAAAAAGCGGAGATAAACACCCTTGATAATATGCCCCCATGTATTTTGATCTCATTTACTTTGAGGCGTGTATGATATCATTTCAGACCTGCTGAAAAAAACATAACATTTTCCTTATTATCCCAATGGCTGGATTACTGGATGCTTTTGATTTAGGCTTGCCATTTTTTGGCTTTTCAGTTTCAGAACTATGCAGCAGAGCTCAACCTCACAAATCTCTCCTTTTCTAGACTCATTACAGTGGCTGCCAGTGAGGAAACACATTCTTTTTAAAACAGTTTGTTTATTTCACAAAGCAATGTACTCTGCCAATGAATCATCCCTTCAACATCATTCTAAACGACCAGCCGTCAGTATTGCACTTTAATAGCTGCAAATCCTCATCTTTTCGTGACCCCCAAATCACACCTAAAATCTATGAGGCACAGCCTTTTCGAACGCGGCTGCTTTTGTGCAACTATATCTAGAAAAACAATATCAACACACAGAAGCATCACTAAAAAATTTCAAACACTTAAATATTGTGACCCTATTCCTAAACAGTAAACACAAACATATCAATAAATAAAGTACTGCGAAAAAAAAAATCCAGAATGTCTACACATTTAAAATGAGGAAACTTAACAGCAATCACGAAATCCAAAATATAAAACACCAACAAATCAACCAAATTCCAAAGCAAACACACAACATCAGATGAAGTTTAAACACATATGCAAAAATAAGTCAAAATAAAGATAATATATATCTAAAGCAGTAATTAGAGCCTACGGTAAACAGAGCAAAAAATTAAGCGGCATACTAACAAGGCGGCGCTATAAAATTATCGCCGTTTTTGCGGCCGTTTTTGGCCGAGAAGCTGAGATAATTGTATCGCCTTATCAGCAAAGACACACTATTGCCTGTTTTGCTTTCTTAGCACCCCTTTTCAGCACGCCTAACTTTGCATCGCTAATGAGATGCAAAGTAGGCGTGGCTGTGAAACCAACCAGGGAAAATATCGCGAAGGCAGCTTTGCGATATTAACAAGGAAGGGTAGCGATTATTTAAATTGCATTAAGTATGCCTTAATGCAGGAATTTAACGTCTGTTAAATTCCTGACTAAGACATACTTAACATGGGGGGTGGATTCTGTGGCTAAGACCACAGGCCCTATCATCTAGGATATTGCCATTTTTCACCATGGAAAACGGCGATATCCACACTATCTCTGGAATATTTATCGCCTCGGCGATGCGCGTTGTTGATAACGTGCTAACCGGGCGATGAATTCCAGAGATAGCCAGCGATAAATATGCAAGCGCTAAGCGCGCTTTGCGATATTTATCGGCAGCCCTTGTTAATGTGCCCCTAAGCTAGTCTACAACCTACCAATCAAATTAAACTTAAAATCCCTTAACAAATAGAAAACCTTTTCCAGTTAACAATCAGTGTAAATAAAAACAACACGAAAATGTACAACAAAATGCTTCCTAAAAAATTATTACAGCAAAACAGCATCACTCAGCTGGATTGCAAAGCTCAAAAAATATACTGCTCTTCATCGAATCACTAAATATCACAAACAAAGTAATTTTGATAATCAAAGAAATGTAATAAAATTAATAAATAACAAAAAGTACATTAAGGTGATTTTGTTTTTTAAACTATGCTACGTGTTTATTTTTCAAATTACTGGTACATTCTCTCCAAGAAGGAAAACGCTGTAAAAGGAAAAGAACAAAAAGACGCAGACATAACATTTCTCAAAATTAAAGAAGGACCACCTTGAAAGTAAGTATAGTAAGTAAAGTCCAAAACTAACATAGAAGTAAAAATAATATTTTAACTGATTGAAAAAATAAATTAACCAAAAGCACTAACCAATTTTTCCTCCCAACAGACTACAATGAAGAAATCTATGCTAAAAACTAGAGAATGGTGGAACTCGTGAGTTTCACTCTGCAGAATTCCATGGAGTTACAGGAAACCTCCATGAGATTCTGTGGAATGTTGTCCAATAGGCCAAAAATATGCAGCTCGCTCTTCATTTTAGTGCTTTAGTGCAAGCATTGTGCAAGAGCGCTTGTCCATTTGAGTTGATATTGATGCTGCTACAGTCGAAAATCTGCTGAAGCAGCAGCAAATCTGCATAAATGGCAGTGCTCCCTCCCTAAAACTGTTATGTGTGAATTGGTAATCCCAAATGACAATTACCTCATTCCATTAGAAGTCTCTTGTATATGGGACCAGGGTTATCAAAGGATAGGTGGTAAAGGGGTCCCCAGGTCTGCAGCATGGCATTGTGCCACCCTGGGTGACCCAAGAAAACTACTGAGAGAAAACCTACCATCACAGACTGCAGGAGCAGTGCAAACTGGTTGAACTCGACTGTGTCCTTACCATGTGTGACCCAGTCAAATTCACTCTCTTTAATTTATATATGGTACCCCTAAGGTAGACCTCCTAAGCCATCCAAGGGACCCATCACTCGTCTATCCCAACCAAGTCATCATGTCAGCCACTGCAGTTGCACTGCTGCATTGAATAATTCTAGGCCAGGTGCAGCCAACGTGCACTCCCTAAGTGGGGTGGAGCAATACCCTGTTTCAGCCACCATCCCAGATGTGTTCCCTCAGGAGAGTGTTCATGGCTCTGAAACACATCTGCGGGATCCAAATTGGTAGTGCCAAAAACAAATATAGGACTCAGAGGAGTATGGTCATCTTAGTAAGGGCCACTCTGGCTATGAGGTGCAGGTGCAGTGTGCGCCAGAAAAGGCAATGCAACTCTCAGTGAGTGTAGGGCAGGTCCCAAGTTACCATTGTTAATCTCACCATCTGTATGATAAACTTTGCCCCTCAGATATTTAAACGTCATTGGTTCCCCTTGTATGCAGAGGTGGAGCACCAATTGAGGTGCTTCCAACATTGTTGGTAACCCTGTGAATGTGCATGATTTATCCTAGTTAGGCCGGATTCCCGAGATTTTTCCAAACTGCTCAAGTTCTTTTGCTCCCAAGGGTACATTCGTCTCTGTGTCCCCAATAAACAAGAGAATATCATCTGCATACAGGGAAATGGAATGATCCTGTCCCTCATGTGAATGCCCAGGCAGCGTCCCTTTGACCGTATCAGGCCCACAAGGGGTGTGATGGCTTGGGCACATAGTAAAGTAAAGTAGCAAAGTAGATGGAGGGCAACCCTGTTAGGTGCCTCTGCCTATTTCAAGGGGGTCCAATCTGACCATCCAGCAATTTGCAAAAAATCAGGAAATCAGCAGTTTTGTAAAAATGCTGTAAATTTGACAAAACTGCCCCGGATATTTGGAAAATGTGATCTTTTTTTTGTTTTACTATAACTGTTGGAATGATGAGCAAGGTAATGGTGGGCCAAATACTGCACAATACTTAGAAATGCAAAACTATTTTGCAGAGAGGAATGACAGTCCCTTAGTCCCTTTTTAATTCACTCGATCTCCTGCCTTCCTTAAAAGTCAGTTTGATTATTCCGGTTGAAGATATTATGTGCTTGGATCCCATGCAAAATTCTTTCCTAAGTGTGCAGCAATGCTTGCTAGTGACTACTTTACTGGAATAAATAGGGGGTCACATCGGTTAAAGAGGCTATATGGCATCTGACAGAGAAGAAGAAGGAGTCAAAATTGCAGTCAAAGAGGGCAATATTCTGTTAGGTGATATGCCCTGGTATTCTGTCGACAGCTGTGAAACAAGGACACCTTGATTCGGCACCTTCATCTGGGGTCGTTGTACCAAACATGGACTGCATTTGGACTTCGGGTGTGTTCCCAGCTTACAGCAGTCAGTGAACTGAGAGAGTTAGAGACAGAGAATTCCAAACATGCTATTTTAAGTGTTTTTTTAGCATAAAACAAAATATACCTTTGGACTCTTGGAGGGAGGTGTGAATGTTCGTGTTTGTATTTCCTTCAGCAATTGATCTTTCCAGCCAGTGGTTGTGGGGCTGGGGATTAATTCAGGAATCTATGGAGGATCTGTCATTTAATGGTACACTTCATATGTTAATTAAGTTAATTAACATTTAAAACTACCTTCTGTTGTTCATATTCAATTTTATGGTGTCACAATATTCTCATATCTTAATGATTGGTTGCTTTCTGCTCTGTCTTTTTTGAAGGCTCAATAAAATGTTGAAATGTGACTAGAGTTCTGCACCAACTGGGTTTTATTATCAGCAACCAGAGGTCTTGAGCCAACTCGTGGCGTACTGTAAAAGACACAGCAGGTGCAATTGACTGCAACTTAGTATTCTGCTTCACACTGACAACTTCCTCTTAGGTTTTAAGATGTCTCTGTGTATTATGCACAAGGAATAGTTCCAGGGTGTTAGGTATATGCTCAAGTTGACCTATGAGGACTGGACCAGGTAAGCAGTACGTGACCTCCCTATGCAGTCTGTATTACTTATTTGGATCAGCCACTATGACCCTGCACCCTAGGGTGCCTGAGGAAGAGGTGTCCTGACTCACAGATCTGGAGGGAGTGGTACCTTGGCAAGTGTGCATACATGGGCATTAGAACAACCCAGGGAGAAATACAGCTCCCTCCTACGAGGTTAGGACTTGAGCTGTGCTTCCATAGAGCTGCAGTCACTTTAAACATGCCTATTTAAAAGTGGAATACTCTGCTAAAACAGTTTCCATTGATTTCAGACTGAAAATGAATTATTGTGAGTAAAATAAAGTGCTGCAAAAATGCAGCTAAATTTACATATTTGTACCTCTAAATCTCCATATTTGTGACGCAAAATTGTATAATCCATGACGCAATATCCTGGGGGGTCTGTCCAATATTAGCCAACCAGATGGTACCCAGGTCCTCGCCCCTGCATAAAGGAGTTATATCCACTGTTCCTACCTGTCCCCCAGTTTCATCCACCGCATGAATGAAGATCGATCAAGGGAACCAACTTGTTTGGGTAAGCCTCTGTAGGGACCTCTCCTAATATCCACAACAGCCTGCGTATGTTGAAGGGAGTGCTGTGGAACAGGAAATAATAATTGGCCCTAATAACAGTTCAAGTATCAATATCAATTTTGACAAACATTCAATAACAATGCATTAATGATACAGAAAAAAGAAAGGGAATAGGGATGAAAGCTCCTTTGACAGAACTATCAGGCGGAAGCACATCTACACCTCTGAGCTCGAAATTGCATGTGCCCGGCAACCCCTGACAGATACTATACCAGCTGATGTTGACTTCCATACTACACACAGCCCAGCAAGAGACCAACGTATACACACCCCACACACAGGAGTCCTTGCTCAAAGTTATCTTGCATTGAATGGCATTCACACTTACTCCCACAACATCCCAGGTGTACAACCGGTGCACACTAAAACAACTCATTGATCCAAGATGTGGCATTTCATCCACAGAACTGTTGCTTCCACCTTGCCAACATCACCTGCGTTCAGCCTGTGTTGCATTGTCGATCGTGCTTATTCGAGTGGTCCATGGATGTCTGCCTATCCCACAGGAAAGGTAGCTGAACTGGATTTTAACATGTGTGCGCACCTTCTGTTGGCCCACGACCTGGAGGGTCACTGTGATACCCATTTATGGGATGCCATGATTCTTGACATACATGCTGGCAGCTGGACCTGAGAGATTGCACAAATCCTCTTGTGCAGTGACCACATTGAACCGCTCCCCTTTTGGGCTGTAGTGCTAATTAGTGTAAGGGGGTGGATGCAGCACATCTGTCCAGACCTGCTAATGGATTGCCTCACCGTCCTGTTTGATGAAGTCGACAACTACCTCTTGTTGGAAATGTTAGCCTACGAAGCTGCCATCGCTTTCATGGACGAGTAACTACGTACCTGCAGCCACAACAGATTGGAACACATAGCACATGTCCCGACACCTTGTTGCATCTTGGAGATCTGGTCACATATTCCACGACAACAGTGAACATGGCTGCATTTGCCTAGACTCCGAATACATGAGAGGACAACAACGCGGCTTAACACACACCAGTGAAAGGTGAAGGACTCCCCCGGAGTGGACAGCGGCGTTTGGTAACGTTTCTCATTCTGACATACTGCCGCATTGGTCTGCAGGTTGTGGCATTCATCTTGCCCGTGCTGACACTCATATGCTAATAAAGTCTACTCACCGTCACTTGTATTCAACTGTGATGAGTGTTGATTTGAATGGCAATGTGTGTCTCAATGCCTATCTGGGTAACTGCCATACATGCATATTGATAGCATTACCCAGGGAGTACTTTTTGTGGAATCACTGTCCCTGCATTCATCCATACTTTCATTCTTGATTGATCATGCCCATGACACAGCTGTGTGAATTGGAATGTTTTATTCACATTCATTGGAGTGTTGAAGCTGGACCAGTTTAGCCTCATGCAAACCCCACTTTACATTTTTGGCCCGTGGAGTCCTTTTAGGATTGACAAGTTCATAGGGAGTGGAAGACTAAAGTCCGCAGTGTGATTGCTGTGTCATTGGTAACCAAACTTGTGTAAGTATCAGAGACCCCCTGTTAAGGATCGACTCCTGGGTCAGGGAAAACAGTTTTTTTGAGAAAGTATATGCCCAGGCAGACTTCTGCTACAAGGAACTGGCTATTTCAAAAACATATTGTAAACAACAGACAAAGAATAAAACAGTAAATAGTGCAATAGACTGATATGATATCAAAAATTCGTTTTTAATTCTGATATTTAAAAAAGATTAATAAATATAGTTCTATGTATTGGATATGCACAATAGAACATGTAATACATCAATGGTTTGCAACATTTCCATAATACATTGTAAAAACCAAAAAGGAATTGATTATAAAATGTGTTTCTTTAAAACATCTTCAAATATTCGCAGACTTGGGCTGTGTGTGTCAACGCGTTTCGACAAAATCTTTTGTCTTCATCAGGACAAATGAATGTTCAGCCACTTTTTCTGGATAGAATAAAACATAATTTTAGATGAATGTATAGCCACTTCTTTCTAAGTTGTATTCAACTGCTTTTTTTGGCTAACAAACAACAACAAACAACAACAGTCTATTGCCTATTTTTAATCATATCGATTCATTGACTCTTAAAATAAAGATATCATTTTCTTTAGATAGATTTTCTTAGCCAGACTTCTATTTCTATATGTAAGTCAATAAAGAGTAGCGGAAAATTGGAAAGTGTACATTTCTTAGTAGTACCAGTCATGTATAATGTGTCATACCGATTACATTTTTTTTTTTAAATAGAACTAGACAAAGAGACATTTTCAAAAATGAAGAGAATGCAGAACTAGTAACGGCGTGACGTAACATTTGGAGGCTTGACACCAAGGAGAAATTGGAATTTCTTACGGCTACTAATCATAGTCGGCCATTACTCTCTAAATCGCAGAGCAGATATCTGTTATTAGATTATGGTAAAGCATTTTTTATACGTTCCCTCACTTTCATCTATATTGGATTCAGAAATAAAGGCAATATACCAACTGCCGCTATTTACAATGTTAGGACCTCACTGTGTAAGTTTATTTCAATTTCAATATTATACTAGTGTGTTCTATCAACACCTAGAGCATCACCAAAAATTATAGTCTTACCTATGAACAAAAATTGATTGAAACCATTCACGATAACAAATTGAATTCTGTGCGCAATCGATGAAGGGAGTGAGGCACCTTTCTTTTATTTTTTGAGGAAGGTATGTGATATCTATTTATAAAAAGAGAGATGATGGTCTTTTAGCTCATTATCACACATTATTTATTAGGGAAATCTGAATTCTATTCCTAATCTCTTTCTTGTTGCTAAATAGTGTTTTTACCTGTTAGTACAGCCTTCACTGCTTTCTTCTTACTTCTGCCTTCATCTGTTTTCCGCTAGTTTTCAACAGAACATGCGGCGAAAGTTCTCTGTTCTTTCCCGCCGATTAAAAATGTTGTGGTGCTGCCTTGTCACTCTTACGGTTGATCCCCTATATAAACAGATAATATATATATCTTGTTCCATTTATGTTAAAAAAGTTCGACATGCGCTTACAATTATTTTTGTTTACCTCTCTATAAGAGAAGACTTTCACTAGGGCAAGATGGAGATAGTGAAAAGAGGCCCGATCTGAAGGATTGTTTTCGTTTTTGATAAGGTGAGGGCGTGCCGGTTTAGCTGATGGTATGTAGAATTATCGGTATATAAAAAGTCAGAAAACGCTCCTAAAGAGGCAAAATTAACAATTATTTAACGTGCTATAATTTAGTCGATTTCACGGTTATTTTTACTTCTATAAAACTCATTTATATTTCTTTACCTTAAGGTCGCATTTCCTAGAGTTGAAACTGCTAATAGCGTTTTTTTCGCGCCTTTTTCCTTTCGTTTGTTTAAGCAGCAAAGTATCCTCACACGAAAGGGCGGTCCGAAAGACGATATGATGCTCGCAAAATCTAGGGATAATGAAAAAAGTAAACTAATTTTAACTTAAGGCTAAACAAACCCGTTTTTTGGTTTCAAAGCAGGACTTCGTAGATTTAGCTCTAAGTTAGCCTAAACAGTTTCCTGGCAAAATTGCCTGCAGAGTTAAGCGCGGAGTCAAACACGGAGTTTAGCGCGGAGTCAAGCACGGAGTTTCTCGAACTCTTACCGTTCTCTCGCTCAGCAGGGTGAGGCGCGTCTACTTCCTTCCGCAGTTCGTGTAGAAACAAAGGATCAGACGAAGTCCTTCTTCCACTCCTATTTGTATCCAGGAAAGAAGGCGGTACCAAGATTTAAAGAAGTATTGCCTGTTTCCATAGCGGATAATTTATATTCTACATTCCTATTTATGTCCAGGAAAGGAGGCGGTGCCGAGATTTAAAGAAGTATTGCCTGTTTCCATAACGAATGACTTATATTTTATATTCATGTTTATATCCAGGGAAAGAAGAGGCATCAGGATTTGAAGAAGTATTGCCTGTTTCCATAACGAATAACTTATATATTTTATTCAGAATCACACCATGGGTAACGCATTCAATGTACATCTCTTACATAGTCATATTATTGCGTTCTCCCAGGGTAAATCCTGGTTCAAACCCTGGTCGAATGTTCCAAGGGTAAAGATCCAGAAGACCTCGCGTTTCTTGCGTATTTCATTGCCTCCTTGATTTTCTTGTAGATGGATTTTCTCCAAGATACGCCACCTAATTTCTTCTGGTGTGTGTTCGTATTCCATAAAGTGGTTTACAAGCGGGGCAGCTGTTCGTTGGGTTTTAATCGCTGACCTGTGTTCAGTTAATCTAGTTTTAATCATGCGCGACGTCTCTCCAACATATCCCAATTTGTAGGGGCACATAATCAAATAGATCACGTTCTTTGTGTTGCAATTCCATAATTCCTTTGCGTGAATAGTTGTCTTTTTGAACTGCATACTTTCACCAGTTAGAATGCTGTCACAGGAACGGCATGACCCACAGCGTGAGGTGCCTTTGATCGCATTTGTTCCAGTAATTGATTTCTGGACAAACGGAATACTACCTGTGTTGACTTTATGGCGAGAGTGAACTATCTGGTCTTTTAAGTTTCTGTTTCGCCTATGAGCGAACATGGGTTTTGGTAGTTTTTGTTGATTGTCCAAGACATTCAACAGATGCCAGTTCGAGTTTATTATTTGTCTTATTGTAGAGTCCATTGTTGAATGTTTAGTTATGCATACTAGTTTTGTGTCAGTCTTCTGTTTTTGAGAATTCAGCAAAGTGTCTCGATCGTAAAAGCGGGCTCTTTTGTATGCTGTTCTCACAAGGCGATGTGGGTATCCTCTTTGGATAAATTTTTGTTTCATAATTACTGCTTGAGCATCAAAGTCTCCAATGTTCGGACAGTTCCGTCTTACTCTCAAAAATTGAGAGAAGGGGATACTGTCTTTTTGACATCGCGGGTGGTAACTTGTGAAGTGTAAAAGTGTGTTTCGAGCGGTTGGCTTCGAGTACAAGTCCACTTCCAGAGAGCCATCTCTATTTTTTATATTGATATCTAGGAATTCAACTTTTGATTTGTTGGTGTGTGCAGTAAAACGCAGGTTCTCATCAGTGAGATTTAGCCAAAGCAGGAACTCTCCCAGAGTCTGTTCCCCATCGGTCCACACAAAGAAAATATCGTCTATGTATCGGTACCAATGGGAAACAGACTCAAAGAACGGTGCCATTTCGTTGTATATAAACTTACTTTCAAAGAGGATCATATAGATATTGGCTATCGAGGGCGCCATAGAGGCCCCCATGCTTACGCCCTTGGTTTGTAAGAAAAGATCTTCACCAAATTCAAAAAAATTCTCTTTTAGGACCAGGGTCAGGCAATCTTTCATAAATGTTTTGCAACAGGGGATCTGATGTAGGTCAATAAACCATAGAGTGGCTTCAATGGCTTCTGCCTGGGGTATATTACTATATAGTGCCTCGATGTCAAGGGTCACTAAAATGTCGCTGCCTTCATTGAATGATAAGTTTTCTACCTTCTTGATTATATCGCCTGTGTCCTTCACATACGATGGTGATAGTGAAATGTATGGCCGTAGGACTTGATCCAAAAATTTCGAGATGGCTTCCAAAGGTGTCCCAATTGTGGAGACAATTGGACGATAGGGTGTTTTTTTTTTATCTTTGTGGATCTTAGGCAATCCGTATATGCAGGATGTCTTTTTTTCCGAATTATTCAAAAAATCAAACTCTTTTTTATTTATGACTCCCTCACCCATGGCTTTTGTAGTTAGTCTATTTATAATTTTAACTCTTCTTTCTGTTGGATTGGTGCAGATTTTTTTGTAAAAAGTTGAGTCGCTTAGCATCTTATGCATATTCGTTTCATATGTGGTGCAGTCCAAAAGGACTATCCCCCCACCTTTATCACTACTCTTGATTACAATTGTTGTATCATTTTTCAATTTTTCAAGAGAGTCATGCTCACTCTTTGAAATATTGTACCTTGGTTTTGGAATGAATCTTAGGGCCTGTTCTAGCCGTTTTATCACTACTTTTTCGAAAATCGCTACTTCAGGACCTATTTGTTGTAAAGATGGGGTGAAGGTAGAGGGTAAAGCTACGATGTTGTTACTTATATTATCAAGTTCCAATGAATCATTTTGTAGAAAAAACTTTTTTAACCTAATTTTCCTCAGGAAGGAGTGGATATCACGATAAAGTTCAAAAGTGTTCACTTTTGCATGTGGGACAAAAGATAAGCCCTTAGTAAGGAGGGACACATCTGAGGATTCAAGGATATGGGAGGACAGATTAAAAATTGGGATCACATCCCGTTCCTCCAATATTGTTTGTTCCTTGTCTCCAAGTATCGTTGAGGTTCCTGGGCATACTGGTTCGACTGATAGTTGCCTCTCGTATGATTTTGGAATCTGACCCTCTGGCGGTTCCCCCTCCCCCCCCGGTGACCTAAAAAAGGACGACGATTATTTCTTTGTCCGTTCCTAGGATCGAACGGTCTGTCATCCTGATAGCCCATATTACTTTCTCCTTCTGAATCTGTATCAGACACAGAGGAATTTGAGAAGTTATGGATTTTATGTTGGTAGGTATGTGTCTGAGCGCCAGATATAGAGTCAATATTGAAAAAACCTTCTACAATATAGGGATATGTTTTCTCAACAGAATAAAATCTTTTGTCCTTTATGAATTTATCTTCCTTCCTTTTTTTTAAATAATCAGAGAAGGATAATATATCTTTTTGTATAGATTCCAACTGTTTTTCGGCTTCATCTAAGGTGGTTGACTTTTTTAGTTTATCTTCAAGTTCTTCTATTTCTTTTTTTATATCAGCCGCCAATTCTTTGGATGTGGAGATGATCAAGATCATAAGATCTCTCGAGCAACGGCTCGCGATCATACTCCACTTTATCAAGAAGGACTTAATGTCTACAAAAAGGCCTGGGATAATTCGAATTCTTAGGCCCATTGGGATTATGCCGTTCTTTAGATAATTCAGCATAAACTCTCCATGTGCCTCTATTCTGATTAGTTTTTTCCAGAGATTCAATAATTTGCTGTAGTCACTACTGCTTTGTGGATTACTTGTTTGGTTTTCGCCAAAGTTTACATTGGTCCCTACTAGCGTAGCGAAGTCCTCGTCCGAGAACCCGAAGGTCTGAAGATTTGCCATTTATCGTTCCAAATTATAATGCCAACCAAATGTTACGTCGAGCTCTGAAGAAAAAGGTTTTTCTAGACTTCACAATTATTTGTTTAAAAAAATCCGCACAACAAAGTGTACAATGTTTAGTAAACGTTCCGATTTTGCAAACAAGAAAAGATAAGGTGAGAAAAAGCCCATCACGGATCAACCGTGGGTAATCTTGTGTAAGTATCAGAGACCCCCTGCACACACCAACAAATCAAAAGTTGAATTCCTAGATATCAATATAAAAAATAGAGATGGCTCTCTGGAAGTGGACTTGTACTCGAAGCCAACCGCTCGAAACACACTTTTACACTTCACAAGTTACCACCCGCGATGTCAAAAAGACAGTATCCCCTTCTCTCAATTTTTGAGAGTAAGACGGAACTGTACGAACATTGGAGACTTTGATGCTCAAGCAGTAATTATGAAACAAAAATGTATCCAAAGAGGATACCCACATCGCCTTGTGAGAACAGCATACAAAAGAGCCCGCTTTTACGATCGAGACACTTTGCTGAATTCTCAAAAACAGAAGACTGACACAAAACTGGTATGCATAACTAAACATTCAACAATGGACTCTACAATAAGACAAATAATAAACTCGAACTGGCATCTGTTGAATGTCTTGGACAATCAACAAAAACTACCAAAACCCATGTTCGCTCATAGGCAAAACAGAAACTTAAAAGACCAGATAGTTCACTCTCGCCATAAAGTCAACACAGGTAGTATTCCGTTTGTCCAGAAATCAATCACTGGAACAAATGCGATCAAAGGCACCTCACGCTGTGGGTCATGCCGTTCCTGTGACAGCATTCTAACTGGTAAAAGTATGCAGTTCAAAAAGACAACTATTCACGCAAAGGAATTATGGAATTGCAACACAAAGAACGTGATCTATTTGATTATGTGCCCCTGCAAATTGGGATATGTTGGAGAGACGTCGCGCATGATTAAAACTAGATTAACTGAACACAGGTCAGCGATTAAAACACAACGAACAGCTGCCCCGCTTGTAAACCACTTTATGGAATACAAACACACACCAGAAGAAATTAGGTGGCGTATCTTGGAGAAAATCCATCTACAAGAAAATCAAGGAGGCAATGAAATACGCAAGAAACGCGAGGTCTTCTGGATCTTTACCCTTGGAACATTCGACCAGGGTTTGAACCAGGATTTACCCTGGGAGAACGCAATAATATGACTATGTAAGAGATGTACATTGAATGCGTTACCCATGGTGTGATTCTGAATAAAATATATAAGTTATTCGTTATGGAAACAGGCAATACTTCTTCAAATCCTGATGCCTCTTCTTTCCCTGGATATAAACATGAATATAAAATATAAGTCATTCGTTATGGAAACAGGCAATACTTCTTTAAATCTCGGCACCGCCTCCTTTCCTGGACATAAATAGGAATGTAGAATATAAATTATCCGCTATGGAAACAGGCAATACTTCTTTAAATCTTGGTACCGCCTTCTTTCCTGGATACAAATAGGAGTGGAAGAAGGACTTCGTCTGATCCTTCGTTTCTACACGAACTGCGGAAGGAAGTAGACGCGCCTCACCCTGCTGAGCGAGAGAACGGTAAGAGTTCGAGAAACTCCGTGCTTGACTCCGCGCTAAACTCCGTGTTTGACTCCGCGCTTAACTCTGCAGGCAATTTTACCAGGAAACTGTTTAGGCTAACTTAGAGCTAAATCTACGAAGTCCTGCTTTGAAACCAAAAAACGGGTTTGTTTAGCCTTAAGTTAAAATTAGTTTACTTTTTTCATTATCCCTAGATTTTGCGAGCATCATATGTCTTTCGGACCGCCCTTTCGTGTGAGGATACTTTGCTGCTTAAACAAACGAAAGGAAAAAGGCGCGAAAAAAACGCTATTAGCGGTTTCAACTCTAGGAAATGCGACCTTAAGGTAAAGAAATATAAATGAGTTTTATAGAAGTAAAAATAACCGTGAAATCGACTAAATTATAGCACGTTAAATAATTGTTAATTTTGCCCCTATCGGGAGCGTTTTCTGACTTTTTATATACCGATAATTCTACATACCATCAGCTAAACCGGCACGCCCTCACCTTATCAAAAATGAAAACAATCCTTCAGATCGGGCCTCTTTTCACTATCTCCATCTTGCCCTAGTGAAAGTCTTCTCTTATAGAGAGGTAAACAAAAATAATTGTAAGCGCATGTCGAACTTTTTTAACATAAATGGAACAAGATATATATATTATCTGTTTATATAGGGGATCAACCGTAAGAGTGACAAGGCAGCACCACAACATTTTTAATCGGCGGGAAAGAACAGAGAACTTTCGCCGCATGTTCTGTTGAAAACTAGCGGAAAACAGATGAAGGCAGAAGTAAGAAGAAAGCAGTGAAGGCTGTACTAACAGGTAAAAACACTATTTAGCAACAAGAAAGAGATTAGGAATAGAATTCAGATTTCCCTAATAAATAATGTGTGATAATGAGCTAAAAGACCATCATCTCTCTTTTTATAAATAGATATCACATACCTTCCTCAAAAAATAAAAGAAAGGTGCCTCACTCCCTTCATCGATTGCGCACAGAATTCAATTTGTTATCGTGAATGGTTTCAATCAATTTTTGTTCATAGGTAAGACTATAATTTTTGGTGATGCTCTAGGTGTTGATAGAACACACTAGTATAATATTGAAATTGAAATAAACTTACACAGTGAGGTCCTAACATTGTAAATAGCGGCAGTTGGTATATTGCCTTTATTTCTGAATCCAATATAGATGAAAGTGAGGGAACGTATAAAAAATGCTTTACCATAATCTAATAACAGATATCTGCTCTGCGATTTAGAGAGTAATGGCCGACTATGATTAGTAGCCGTAAGAAATTCCAATTTCTCCTTGGTGTCAAGCCTCCAAATGTTACGTCACGCCGTTACTAGTTCTGCATTCTCTTCATTTTTTAAAATGTCTCTTTGTCTAGTTCTATTTAAAAAAAAAAATGTAATCGGTATGACACATTATACATGACTGGTACTACTAAGAAATGTACACTTTCCAATTTTCCGCTACTCTTTATTGACTTACATATAGAAATACAAGTCTGGCTAAGAAAATCTATCTAAAGAAAATGATATCTTTATTTTAAGAGTCAATGAATCGATATGATTAAAAATAGGCAATAGACTGTTGTTGTTTGTTGTTGTTTGTTAGCCAAAAAAAGCAGTTGAATACAACTTAGAAAGAAGTGGCTATACATTCATCTAAAATTATGTTTTATTCTATCCAGAAAAAGTGGCTGAACATTCATTTGTCCTGATGAAGACAAAAGATTTTGTCGAAACGCGTTGACACACACAGCCCAAGTCTGCGAATATTTGAAGATGTTTTAAAGAAACACGTTTTATAATCAATTCCTTTTTGTTTTTTACAATGTATTATGGAAATGTTGCAAACCATTGATGTATTACATGTTCTATTGTGCATATCCAATACATAGAACTATATTTATTAATCTTTTTTAAATATCAGAATTAAAAACAAATTTTTGATATCATATCAGTCTATTGCACTATTTACTGTTTTATTCTTTGTCTGTTGTTTACAATATGTTTTTGAAATAGCCAGTTCCTTGTAGCAGAAGTCTGCCTGGGCATATACTTTCTCAAAAAAACTGTTTTCCCTGACCCAGGAGTCGATCCTTAACAGGGGGTCTCTGATACTTACACAAGATTACCCACGGTTGATCCGTGTGGGGCTTTTTCTCACCTTATCTTTTCTTGTTTGCAAAATCGGAAAGTTTACTAAACATTGTACACTTTGTTGTGCGGATTTTTTTAAACAAATAATTGTGAAGTCTAGAAAAATCTTTTTCTTCAGAGCTCGACGTAACATTTGGTTGGCATTATAATTTGGAACGATAAATGGCAAATCTTCAGACCTTCGGGTTCTCGGACGAGGACTTCGCTACGCTAGTAGGGACCAATGTAAACTTTGGCGAAAACCAAACAAGTAATCCACAAAGCAGTAGTGACTACAGCAAATTATTGAATCTCCGGAAAAAACTAATCAGAATAGAGGCACATGGAGAGTTTATGCTGAATTATCTAAAGAACGGCATAATCCCAATGGGCCTAAGAATTCGAATTATCCCAGGCCTTTTTGTAGACATTAAGTCCTTCTTGATAAAGTGGAGTATGATCGCGAGCCGTTGCTCGAGAGATCTTATGATCTTGATCATCTCCACATCCAAAGAATTGGCGGCTGATATAAAAAAAGAAATAGAAGAACTTGAAGATAAACTAAAAAAGTCAACCACCTTAGATGAAGCCGAAAAACAGTTGGAATCTATAAAAAAGATATATTATCCTTCTCTGATTATTTAAAAAAAAGGAAGGAAGATAAATTCATAAAGGACAAAAGATTTTATTCTGTTGAGAAAACATATCCCTATATTGTAGAAGGTTTTTTCAATATTGACTCTATATCTGGCGCTCAGACACATACCTACCAACATAAAATCCATAACTTCTCAAATTCCTCTGTGTCTGATACAGATTCAGAAGGAGAAAGTAATATGGGCTATCAGGATGACAGACCGTTCGATCCTAGGAACGGACAAAGAAATAATCGTCGTCCTTTTTTAGGTCACCGGGGGGGGGAGGGGGAACCGCCAGAGGGTCAGATTCCAAAATCATACGAGAGGCAACTATCAGTCGAACCAGTATGCCCAGGAACCTCAACGATACTTGGAGACAAGGAACAAACAATATTGGAGGAACGGGATGTGATCCCAATTTTTAATCTGTCCTCCCATATCCTTGAATCCTCAGATGTGTCCCTCCTTACTAAGGGCTTATCTTTTGTCCCACATGCAAAAGTGAACACTTTTGAACTTTATCGTGATATCCACTCCTTCCTGAGGAAAATTAGGTTAAAAAAGTTTTTTCTACAAAATGATTCATTGGAACTTGATAATATAAGTAACAACATCGTAGCTTTACCCTCTACCTTCACCCCATCTTTACAACAAATAGGTCCTGAAGTAGCGATTTTTGAAAACGTAGTGATAAAACGGCTAGAACAGGCCCTAAGATTCATTCCAAAACCAAGGTACAATATTTCAAAGAGTGAGCATGACTCTCTTGAAAAATTGAAAAATGATACAACAATTGTAATCAAGAGTAGTGATAAAGGTGGGGGGATAGTCCTTTTGGACTGCACCACATATGAAACGAATATGCATAAGATGCTAAGCGACTCAACTTTTTACAAAAAAATCCGCACCAATCCAACAGAAAGAATAGTTAAAACTATAAATAGACTAACTACAAAAGCCATGGGTGAGGGAGTCATAAATAAAAAAGAGTTTGATTTTTTGAATAATTCGGAAAAAAAGACATCCTGCATATACGGATTGCCTAAGATCCACAAAGATCAAAAAAAAACACCCTATCGTCCAATTGTCTCCACAATTGGGACACCTTTGGAAGCCATCTCGAAATTTTTGAATCAAGTCCTACGGCCATACATTTCACTATCACCATCGTATGTGAAGGACACAGGCGATATAATCAAGAAGGTAGAAAACTTATCATTCAATGAAGGCAGCGACATTTTAGTGACCCTTGACATCGAGGCACTATATAGTAATATACCCCAGGCAGAAGCCATTGAAGCCACTCTATGGTTTATTGACCTACATCAGATCCCCTGTTGCAAAACATTTATGAAAGATTGCCTGACCCTGGTCCTAAAAGAGAATTTTTTTGAATTTGGTGAGGATCTTTTCTTACAAACCAAGGGCGTAAGCATGGGGGCCTCTATGGCGCCCTCGATAGCCAATATCTATATGATCCTCTTTGAAAGTAAGTTTATATACAACGAAATGGCACCGTTCTTTGAGTCTGTTTCCCATTGGTACCGATACATAGACGATATTTTCTTTGTGTGGACCGATGGGGAACAGACTCTGGGAGAGTTCCTGCTTTGGCTAAATCTCACTGATGAGAACCTGCGTTTTACTGCACACACCAACAAATCAAAAGTTGAATTCCTAGATATCAATATAAAAAATAGAGATGGCTCTCTGGAAGTGGACTTGTACTCGAAGCCAACCGCTCGAAACACACTTTTACACTTCACAAGTTACCACCCGCGATGTCAAAAAGACAGTATCCCCTTCTCTCAATTTTTGAGAGTAAGACGGAACTGTACGAACATTGGAGACTTTGATGCTCAAGCAGTAATTATGAAACAAAAATGTATCCAAAGAGGATACCCACATCGCCTTGTGAGAACAGCATACAAAAGAGACCGCTTTTACGATCGAGACACTTTGCTGAATTCTCAAAAACAGAAGACTGACACAAAACTAGTATGCATAACTAAACATTCAACAATGGACTCTACAATAAGACAAATAATAAACTCGAACTGGCATCTGTTGAATGTCTTGGACAATCAACAAAAACTACCAAAACCCATGTTTGCTCATAGGCGAAACAGAAACTTAAAAGACCAGATAGTTCACTCTCGCCATAAAGTCAACACAGGTAGTATTCCGTTTGTCCACAAATCAATCACTGGAACAAATGCGATCAAAGGCACCTCACGCTGTGGGTCATGCCGTTCCTGTGACAGCATTCTAACTGGTGAAAGTATGCAGTTCAAAAAGACAACTATTCACACAAAGGAATTATGGAATTGCAACACAAAGAACGTGATCTATTTGATTATGTGCCCCTGCAAATTGGGATATGTTGGAGAGACGTCGCGCATGATTAAAACTAGATTAACTGAACACAGGTCAGCGATTAAAACCCAACGAACAGCTGCCCCGCTTGTAAACCACTTTATGGAATACAAACACACACCAGAAGAAATTAGGTGGCGTATCTTGGAGAAAATCCATCTTCAAGAAAATCAAGGAGGCAATGAAATACGCAAGAAACGCGAGGTCTTCTGGATCTTTACCCTTGGAACATTCGACCAGGGTTTGAACCAGGATTTACCCTGGGAGAACGCAATAATATGACTATGTAAGAGATGTACATTGAATGCGTTACCCATGGTGTGATTCTGAATAAAATATATAAGTTATTCGTTATGGAAACAGGCAATACTTCTTCAAATCCTGATGCCTCTTCTTTCCCTGGATATAAACATGAATATAAAATATAAGTCATTCGTTATGGAAACAGGCAATACTTCTTTAAATCTCGGCACCGCCTCCTTTCCTGGACATAAATAGGAATGTAGAATATAAATTATCCGCTATGGAAACAGGCAATACTTCTTTAAATCTTGGTACCGCCTTCTTTCCTGGATACAAATAGGAGTGGAAGAAGGACTTCGTCTGATCCTTCGTTTCTACACGAACTGCGGAAGGAAGTAGACGCGCCTCACCCTGCTGAGCGAGAGAACGGTAAGAGTTCGAGAAACTCCGTGCTTGACTCCGCACTAAACTCCGTGTTTGACTCCGCGCTTAACTCTGCAGGCAACTTTGCCAGGAAACTGTTTAGGCTAACTTAGAGCTAAATCTACGAAGTCCTGCTTTGAAACCAAAAAACGGGTTTGTTTAGCCTTAAGTTAAAATTAGTTTACTTTTTTCATTATCCCTAGATTTTGCGAGCATCATATCGTCTTTCGGACCGCCCTTTCGTGTGAGGATACTTTGCTGCTTAAACAAACGAAAGGAAGAAGGCGCGAAAAAAACGCTATAAGCGGTTTCAACTCTAGGAAATGCGACCTTAAGGTAAAGAAATATAAATGAGTTTTATAGAAGTAAAAATAACCGTGAAATCGACTAAATTATAGCACGTTAAATAATTGTTAATTTTGCCTCTTTAGGAGCGTTTTCTGACTTTTTATATACCGATAATTCTACATACCATCAGCTAAACCGGCACGCCCTCACCTTATCAAAAACGAAAACAATCCTTCAGATCGGGACTCTTTTCACTATCTCCATCTTGCCCTAGTGAAAGTCTTCTCTTATAGAGAGGTAAACAAAAATAATTGTAAGCGCATGTCGAACTTTTTTAACATAAATGGAACAAGATATATATATTATCTGTTTATATAGGGGATCAACCGTAAGAGTGACAAGGCAGCACCACAACATTTTTAATCGGCGGGAAAGAACAGAGAACTTTCGCCGCATGTTCTGTTGAAAACTAGCGGAAAACAGATGAAGGCAGAAGTAAGAAGAAAGCAGTGAAGGCTGTACTAACAGGTAAAAACACTATTTAGCAACAAGAAAGAGATTAGGAATAGAATTCAGATTTCCCTAATAAATAATGTGTGATAATGAGCTAAAAGACCATCATCTCTCTTTTTATAAATAGATATCACATACCTTCCTCAAAAAATAAAAGAAAGGTGCCTCACTCCCTTCATCGATTGCGCACAGAATTCAATTTGTTATCGTGAATGGTTTCAATCAATTTTTGTTCATAGGTAAGACTATAATTTTTGGTGATGCTCTAGGTGTTGATAGAACACACTAGTATAATATTGAAATTGAAATAAACTTACACAGTGAGGTCCTAACATTGTAAATAGCGGCAGTTGGTATATTGCCTTTATTTCTGAATCCAATATAGATGAAAGTGAGGGAACGTATAAAAATGCTTTACCATAATCTAATAACAGATATCTGCTCTGCGATTTAGAGAGTAATGGCCGACTATGATTAGTAGCCGTAAGAAATTCCAATTTCTCCTTGGTGTCAAGCCTCCAAATGTTACGTCACGCCGTTACTAGTTCTGCATTCTCTTCATTTTTGAAAATGTCTCTTTGTCTAGTTCTATTTAAAAAAAAATGTAATCGGTATGACACATTATACATGACTGGTACTACTAAGAAATGTACACTTTCCAATTTTCCGCTACTCTTTATTGACTTACATATAGAAATACAAGTCTGGCTAAGAAAATCTATCTAAAGAAAATGATATCTTTATTTTAAGAGTCAATGAATCGATATGATTAAAAATAGGCAATAGACTGTTGTTGTTTGTTGTTGTTTGTTAGCCAAAAAAAGCAGTTGAATACAACTTAGAAAGAAGTGGCTATACATTCATCTAAAATTATGTTTTATTCTATCCAGAAAAAGTGGCTGAACATTCATTTGTCCTGATGAAGACAAAAGATTTTGTCGAAACGCGTTGACACACACAGCCCAAGTCTGCGAATATTTGAAGATGTTTTAAAGAAACACGTTTTATAATCAATTCCTTTTTGGTTTTTACAATGTATTATGGAAATGTTGCAAACCATTGATGTATTACATGTTCTATTGTGCATATCCAATACATAGAACTATATTTAATAATCTTTTTTAAATATCAGAATTAAAAACAAATTTTTGATATCATATCAGTCTATTGCACTATTTACTGTTTTATTCTTTGTCTGTTGTTTACAATATGTTTTTGAAATAGCCAGTTCCTTGTAGCAGAAGTCTGCCTGGGCATATACTTTCTCCCAAAAAAAAAAAAAAAAAAAATTGGTAACCAAACCAAATATGTCAGTCCATGTTGAGGTCAAAGGTGAGTGTCGCTCAGTGTATAGGGGGACAGTGGAAGGTGTTATTCCAGGGCATGATGCAGAAGGCAGAACCAAGCTGAACCCGGCCATATGGCGGAGATGAATGCTACCACTTCATTCTAGCCACAAAGCCAGATTCATCATCATCTTTGTCCTCTGATGTGTCAGGTGCCACACATATGGGTGTTGGTGTTTTGTCTGCATCACTGTGTGGCAATGACACATCAGGGGATAGAGGTGGATAATCTGCCACACTGTGTGACACTGACACTTCAGGGGGAGTAGATGTAGATGTAGTAGTAGCACCAGCATTCATCCGCGCCAGGTCTTGTGGTGGCAATGCCATGACAAGGATCTGCAGGGCATGGAAGATCACAGCTACATCTCGCTGGTGTGCAGCCGTGACAAGCATTCTTTCCACCTGCATCCGCTTCAAGCTCGCCATAATTCTCATTATGTGTCCCAACTCACGGGTGACATCGGTGGAGCCACTCTGAATAGACAGTTGTTCTTGGCTCAGAGTCAGAACTCCAGCGATGTCAGCCATGGCTTGTTGGAGAGCATGGAGCTGACTGTGGGTGTCCGCTAGGGACTGTAAGTGGTCTCTGATGGGACTTAGACACACATGTATGGCATTTACTTTGGCTGCCACAAAGTTGAAACCCCCCGCAGCGGGTCAGACATCTCTTCCTGGCACCCTAACACATGGTATTGGAAGGTCATGTGTTGGTTGTGGGGGTCCTTGGAGACAGCTGTGGTAGTGGGTGCTTCCTGCTGTGTGGTCTGTGCAGGGGCTGGGAACTCATGGATGCAGCTGGGCTGCCCTGTTCCTGGACGTGGAGTGCCGGAGCTGTTCCTGAGCTGTTGGAGTGCATCAATGTAGATGTTGGGAAGGTCCTCTTCATCATCTGTTCTGAGTTGTTGGGTCTGCCCTGCAGGAGATGTTGATTCTCCCTCTGCAGTGTGAAGGGGAAATGCAGATTGACATTGTGTTTACGCAATGTACAAGTTTACTGTCAGACTGCATGGCAATGTACATTGTGACTGTTTATGAGGAGATGCCTATTTGAAGTGGGAGACTTGACATTTCTGCACCATCAGGGATGTGAGGTTGTACTTGTGCATTGTCATCCCACAGCTTCCTGCTATGCCACATGCGACTGGCCATGTTCTACACACAAGCAGAAGCAGTTGTATCCTCTGTTCTGTTGTGAAAGTGTTGCAGTTTGTACCACAATGTTGTCAATGTTGGGGTGCTCTGCAACTTATGTGTGTGTGCTGCTTTGTCGGCGAGTTGCCCCTTTGGCTCTGATTTGGCTGGCCCTTATCTCTTTCAGGTGGTATGCCTTTCACTTCTGTGCTTATACAGTGCTGTGATGTTGCAGACTTGCGTAAATTGGGCTCCTGGTCGGAGTTGTGACACTTGGGCATGGTTTGTCCGCAGATGTGCTATACTTACTTGTGCATGTGTGCCATTGTGCCCATCACTCCCGTACCCCCAGTCCCTGGTCATTACTCACCCTGTTGCTGTTGGCTCAGGTCATGTTGTGCAATGTCCTTTCCTCCAACTCCTACCACTGTCTCCCCAATGATGATCCCAGGCTGGTCCTCCGTGGGGCTTGTGGGGTTCTGGTTGTCCGCTGTACTTGCTCTGGCTACTTCCATAGTGCTTCGCAGTTGTCAGGGTTTTGTTTGACGATTTTATAGTGATTTTGGCCACCTGACTTGTGGAACTTGCAGTCTGGTGCTTCTTCTCGCTGGATTTTTTATCGCAGTTGTGCCCATCGCAAGTTTTTTCACGTGCGGTTTTAGATTTTTATCGCTGTCCCAGGATTTTTAACACAGACAGTTGACGCATTTTTGGAAAACTATCGCAGGTTACCGCTATGTTGAGAATATGATGTTGACACTGAGTTATTTTCCTGTGAAAGACGGCGATATGAAAGATTACGTTAACCGATTTTGGCGATGATAATCACACGTTCTTGAGAATATCCCCCTTTGTCTTTTCACTGCCATTGTATGGTCTGGGTAATTATGCACCCTGCTATTTCTGACCTGCAGATTGGGATTGCAGTGTGCTTCCTTGATAATCTGATCTCTGTACTTATAGTGGAGGACTTGTGCCACCACTAGCTAGGGTGGAATCCCGGTGGTGGATTCTGGGCCGGTACCCTGTATGCCCGTTCCAGAAAGAAGAATGATGATAGCCCGTCAGGAGCCACCCTGGTCCACAGCCAATTTTCCAGGTAGGAGATCGTATCTCTGCCCTAAACCTGCTCTGGAAGGTACAGCTGCCTGATGTTATTGAGGCTGATGCAGCCCTCAGCATCATCAGTTATTTTATTCAGACTGTTCACCCTGCTCAGCAAGTCAGTTACCTGGGACAGCAATTCCATCACAACAGGATATATCTCTTCCACTTCCTCCTCATGCTGCTTCACCTTATCTGCCAATTTACAATGGTCATCTTTCAGTATGATGCCCTAGGGGACAGAGCTAAAACGAATGTTCTGCAGACCTGGATTATTATTCAATCACTCGAGAGTAGTGAGTGATACCTAGGAGCATGGAAAAAGCAAGCAACCAATCATTCACCTGGCAGTGCACATCCCTGCACCACAATTGTATCATCTTTCAGTATGCCCAGGTCAATCGCCATTTTGTCAATTTTGGCCTCAAGGCATTCTTTGGGCTATTTACTGCCTCGGGTTTCATATCCAGCTTATCCTCAGTACTATGCAGGAATGACGACTCCAGGCCCATTTAGTTCTGCAGGAAAATGCCTCAGGCAGTGGGGTATCTTGCCCAGAAGTGCCCCCCACCTCCTTCACAAAGCAAATTCTCCCGATTGTGATGGCTATGGTTATGGGTATCGCAGTCAGTTTGTCAAGAAGGGTCAAGACGTGGCCTACGAGCTCTCCTGTGTGCACCACTGATGGTGAGAAAGGCCTTTAGTAGTCCATCACTCACCTCCTTGGGGCCTCCACATTGTGCCTATACTCAGGTCCCTAGGGCCTGGAAGGCCTTAACCACAATAGCAAAAGCTACAATGTCACAGGGCCTTCTCTACCCATCCGGGTGTCACAGACCCTGCTCTGTGCAAACTCCCCTGGCTCACTCTGGCTGCCCTCCTGTGGATGCAAGGCTGGTCCTGTGGATATAGTCCAGGGTCATGGGCTCAGTGCACAAGCGGCAGGGCAGCTCATGGGCCGGCTCTGAGTTCTTGGGGACAGCCATCAGTGGGCACTCCGGGTTCATGGTGTTGGTGCTGCATTAAGCAATTCGCATCTGCCATGTTGTTAGGGCTTTCCCCAGCTCGCTGCGCTCCCTTTGGCTTCACAATTTTCGGGGCAGTTCCTTGGGCCTCATGGGCCTCATGGGTCTCCTCAGCACCACACCCATCCTCCACTGTTGCCACAAGGCCCTAGGACCCCAGGATCCTGCCGGATGGAGGTGAATTTGGTTGGAGCTCAGAGCTGAGTCGCCATCTTGCACCACGGCTGGCCATGCCCCCTATTTGTATGTCTCTTGCAGACTGGTATATATTATATGCAGGGCCTGTAAATTAAATGCTATTACTGGGCCTACATCATTTAATATGCCACTCACTTAAGTAACACCCTAAACCAAGTCTCAGGCCTGCCACTGCAGCCTGAATGCAGTTTTAAACTGCCATGCCTAATTTCTATGCCTTAAGCTCTTGTTTTATTATATATGTCACCTGTAAGGTAGGCCTTAGGTAGCTAATAGATCAAGGTGCTGCGCAATTAAAAGATTGGACATGTACCAGTAAGGTTTTCATGTCCTGGTGGTTATAAATTCCTACATTAGTTCTTCGCTATTGGGAGGCCCTCCTTTTGCATTGGATAACATTGGGGAGTCGTTATTACATTTAATAGGCTGCAATTTCCATTGGGAGCAGGTAGCTATGTCATGTTTTGTATCTATGAAATTGTAATGATAAACCCTCTTTAATGGTGAAGTCGGATTTTCATTGCATTAATTCTAATTGGTTCAATATGATACTGTGAGTGTTACATTTTTAAACATATTTTTATATAAACGTAGACAGATCATTTAGAATAGTTTTGTAAATGTGATAGTATGCCTTGTTTATTTGGTATGTTAGAAATAGAACTTTGCATAAACTAATAAGTACATATAAAAATGTAAAAGTGAAGAAAAGTGGTAATAACTAGAGCAGGACATTACACGAGTGTCTTGGGACTGCAGCAATGTGTGTAGAATTTGCTAAGGCAATGACAGGTTTTTGTTATTTTGTGTATTTGCAAGACAACAAATCCATGTATAAAATAAAAACCATTCTGATAAAAGTTTTTGTGGAAAAGTGTGGGATGTCATATGTTTGTATTTACCCAGGATGCATTACTGTTACAAAAGAAAGGCAGCTACAGTTTTATATACTCAAAAAGCTTGACATACAATAATCTGGTCAGTAGGTCTATGTGAAAATGTAAAAGTAGCAAACCTAATTGTAAGGCTAAGAGTCGGGGGCACATGGATTGTTGTACCGTCTTTGTTGTTCTTCGGCCCCTTAAATGCCATCCATTTTTGACTGGGTTTGAGGGGAGTCTAATCTCAAAGAGTAACCCAAATTGCAAATCCAGCGCTCATGAGAGATGAATTTGGTAAATCCTAAAATTGGGAAGACCCCCACCTTCATTTCCCCTGTCTGCAGACTTGAGAGAGTCCCTTCCTAGACCCCTGCACCCAGGTCATGGATTTGGCGACCAATATCTGATATTTGAATGCAGTAGATTTCCTCAGATGCGATGTCTACTCGCCTCCCTGTGAAAATGAGGTGCATTGCCCCTGGGTAAACAGCCACCTTGGTGTTTATTAGGGAAGAACTGTGAGAAGTACAATGGTGAAGTAAAGGAATGTAGCCAGTCACTGGGAGAACCACAATATATGGTGATCATTGAAGAACTATATACATGCATAGGGAATGAATATTGAAAATACCAACTTCAATACAATACTTAGTTGATCTCTGATCCTAAGATGGAGGGTAGTTACAGCCAATAGAGAAACAGAAAGGGTGGCCTGTCCCTCACATCCTGTTTTTTTTGACTGAGGATTTCCTACCATACAATATCCAGAGAGAATGCATCCATCTGTTATCATGTATTTAGCGGTCCCCAAATTCATTCTGGAAGCAAGGCAAGTACTGCTCTACCAGCATCCTCTCTAAGGACAAAAACCTTGTCCCAACGTGACTAGTTTTACTGTACAGCTTTGAGAATAGCTCAATCACTGTTTGGCAATGAGCTAGGGCCCTGTTTCCAAGCACCCGCCATGTAAGCTGTAGCCCTTTTTCAGCATTGGAAGAACTCTTTACACACCATTGGGGACCCTGTCTTGGACTTCTTTAGCATGGAGGTGTGCTTTGAACAAAGATGAGAGAAAGCCTTATGGCATGCTGACGCTCTGCTAGCTTTCCCTACTTTGTTCCCTCAGTGAAGCAATACAAAAAATTGATCCTTCACTTTCGATCAAGATGGAAATACTGAAGACTAGACAATCGTCCAAAGCTTCTGACCATTTTCAAAATGGTGTATGTTTACTTTGAGATACAAGATTGGTATTTTAATATGTACTCGCTTTGCTTACTCAGAACGTTTTCCCATGTATAAAGGGTACATTTAGAATGTATTACAACATTGGAATGTGGAGCACTCCATTGACTACAATGTACTGCTATGGCCGGTAAAAGCCAACAAAGCAACATTCCAATGTTGTTTTACAAAGGACTCTCGGAGCCCGAGGGGATTTAACCCCCCTCCGGGCTCCAAGAGGCCTTTTTTTATTTGTTCGAACATTCTGCCCTCTAGTGGCAGAATGTTCTAATAGCCTTATAGCCCTTCCTTGCTGGGCTATGCCGGCTATTAAAGTCCCCCACACTTGTTAAAGGGCCTCACCTTGGTCTCGGACCTTTAACGCTGGGGCAGGTCCTTAATTGCCGGTATAGCCCGCTAGGGCGGGCTATAAGGCTATATTATAGTTTTCCCATGTGATAATATTCAACACTTACGTTTTTAAAGGAAGACAAACTCATGATATCTTTCAGACATGAAAATATTCTAAGGGGGCATATTTGTAAATGCTCGGATTTACTCTCTCTTTAAGACTTTGTACACCATTGTCACCAATAGCACACATCTTTCCTCACTGCAGGCACAAGTGAAGAGATAAATGCCTTATATTATTTCAGCACGCTTAGTTTAAAACTGGATTACTGAATTTAGGCCATTGCAAGTCAGTATGATATATGACAAACTGTAAAAGGGTAACCTGGCTCAGAAGAAACAGAGCTCATTTTAAATGCACTTCTAATTAAGTTTGCCTTTGTGCTTGTCATCTATTATGTCAGATGTTTAATCTGATGATCATAGTTCTAATCTCTTTCGAAGGTAAGGGCTTTAGTAGAGATCAAAGAAAATCACCTGGGAGCCTGTCATCAAGGCGACTTCTGGCTTTAGAAAATGGCACACATTACAGAATGAGGAATTGGTAAGAAGAATGCAGAGAATAAAATAGAAGTAATTATTTGACTGCTACTTATTGTTAAACTTATTCCTAAACTAAAAAGTTTGTATAGATGCTTGCAGGGGTTTTTGCTAGAAAACAGACATTGTTGACTTGCACACCTCTAACTGTTTGCATTCAGCATGACGCACAGCGTCAACATAACATGGGAATATTATGTTGCGATTGTATTACAATTTACTTTTTTTATATGCTAGAATTCTTTTTTTTAGCCCTTTCATTGTAAAATACCGAGTACACACAATCACATATGCACACATGCAGAAACACACACGTGCACACACACATAATTACATATACCTAAAGCGAAACAGGTTTTTAGGTGTTGATAACTTTGGCACAAACATTAAGCAAACCTCACAAAATCTTTGCAAAAATAGCACATATGTTTTTGGGGCATACAAGCCATGGTGACGTTTGCAAGCTGGTGCCTTTATCTTCCAATTTATTTATGCGTTGTTATGTAGCGCGTACTTCCCCCGCAGTTGTCAGAGCGATTTACAATAGACCCAGTTACATTACATAAGACTTCAGAATACATGAACTATATACAAAATACAAACAGATAAACTGAACGCAAAAAGAATGGTATCAAGTACATATACCAACTACAGATAATCGTGGTTGAGTTACATATATACAAGCTGCAAATTCACTCAAGATTACATATTAAGAAAAGTTGAAGGAATTAGGGTTCGCCAAATATATATTAGATATATACACAGAGCATGATCTTCTCCCCATTGTTCGGGTTCTTGCGGTGCTCATTCAGCCAGGCCTTCCGGGTGATTTTTCCACTCACGGGCGGTGTTCTTGGGCCTGAAGGGATTCCTGAGTTGGTGCTGGCTGTAGGGGAGAAGGCAAAGTAGTTGGTGGAGAAGGTGGTGAGCTGGAGCCCGGGGGCTGTTGCTTCTGCTTCTGTTTTGTTGACTTATTCTGGAAGGTTAGGGAGGATTTGTTACTGGCAGTATTGTAGGACACAATGTGGTCTGTCCGAGAGGGGAGGGTGCTGATTGGAGAGCTCAACATTACCATTAACAGGATTCAATGAGATCGTTTAAATACTTATTTCAGCTTACATGGAAACAATAGATCTGTCGGGCTTTATTAGTACATCAATGTATTGCCAATATTAGATGGAATCCTGCACTGAATTGAGAATATTGTTTGGTAATCCCAAAGCGGCAGACGTGGGTAGTTCACTTATCTTATGCCATGGCAGCTCTGTGCATCAGAGAATACATCAGGGTTCAGTTATGGTTGTGTTGACTCTTCACATTACCTCACCTGTAGTGATTCATAAAACATCAACAATTGTATTTGTTCCTAATTTGGGGGACTGAATACGGATGAGGGTGTCAGCTTTCAGTGCTCTCATGTTGGTGTGTGCATACAACCAAATATCAATCAGTCTGAACCCAACAAAGTCCATCATATATGCTCCACCTTGCAAGAAGTATTTACAGCTAGGTGGTAATAGGACTTCTATATTGAAATGACAGAAAGGACATCAACCCACCTCTGCCCATCCAATTTATCAGGTTCATGGTGGTTGTCTTTGTGATAGTAAAGCTCCCACCACCTCAACACTGGTAGTTCCTGGTCTACAGTTGTGGTGCTCTCACGCTTGGTGATGGACAAACGTCTCAATTATGGATTGATTGCTGCCACTTTTTCTTGGGGGTGCTACCCTCATCACTATCTGCAATATACATAATAACATTTCAATGCTGACCTTTCTATTGAAGATAATGGATGGTTCTGGGCTTTTAATGGCTGGTACAAGCCTGGAGCATCAACATTCCAATTTTTGTTCACAGCAACAGCTGTAAACAAAGGCCTCACAGTGCCCGAGGGGAATTCAACCCCCTCGGGCTCCGTGAAGTCTTTGTTTTTATAAATTAGAACATTCTGCTCTCAAGGAGCGGGATGGTCTAATGGCCTTTAAGCACTCTGTACCAGGCTCTACCAGACATTAAAGGCCCGCACCCTTGTCAAAGGCCCTCGCCCTCGACTCGGGCCTTTAGCGATGGAGCGTGCCTTTAATGGCCGATAGAGCCCACTACGGCGGGCTCAGGGGTGTACCAGAGACCCAAGCAGCCACCGTGGTGCGGAGGACCCCAAGCTCCAGGGGGGCCCCCAGCACAGCACACTGGCCGGAGAGCTCCTGATTGCGCCTGGAGGAGGCCCCTCCACGTACCTTGCAGGGAGGCCCCCTCATATTTTGTTTGCCAGTGGGCGGACTCAAAGGCTATATTAGAACATTGGAATGTTGGGAGCAAGACTGAAGACAATAACGTGGCTCAAAGCAAATAGTGGCTGGTATTACATATGGACAGTCCAATATTTTTCTTTGTTTTAATTTAAATCATTCTACCCTCACTGCATGGAATGTTCTAATATCAATGTTGTCCACGAGCTATATCAGTTGTTAAAGGCCCTCTCCCTCTTTAGGAGGCCTCACCTGTGGTGAAGGTCTATAACTCGAATTCAGGGCCTTTAACAACCAGTATAGCCCTAGGTAGCAGCTTTACTATAGTACAGCCTTATAGCCCCTGCCAAGGGCTATACTGGTAGCTAAAGGCCCGAACCTGAGTTATAGACTCTTGCCTGCATCTCAGGCCTATAGAACGGGAGAGAGAACCAACCAGCAAAGTCTGAGGCAGAAGGGCCCTAACGCTATTAGAGTATTACATCTCCTTGAGGCAGAATGTTCTAGATGAGTCCCCTCGTATTTTAATTACTTGAAGTTTGTTTAACGAATACAAAATCTATACGTCATTAATATACAAATGCATAATTCAATTATTTAGATTTTTATTTTACAGTTGTATTGTCTGCAGGGCGAATTGTAATCGTATTATACCTTAGTTATAGTGGTAACCATGCTCGAAAATCTGCTGATATGCTTAATTGTCCAAGAAAAGAGGCGACCACAATAGACATTGAAATAATAAGATATATGCCAAAAGTGCAGCCCTATTCATTTCCATTAAAAATTTGCTAGGCTAGTGTGGTTGATTCTGTGTTTCTTTAATAGCACATATTACAAGCATCCTTATCTGTTTTCCTAATGAGATGAATCATGAGGAAAAAGGCAGGTTAATGTTCCAAGGGGCCTAATTAGAGTCAGGTGAGAGCCTGAAAAGGCAACTAAGGCGATTTCTGTGGAAGCCCAGGTGAAGGTCTAATTAAGAAGAGTGATGCCCTTTACTTTAAACTGCCCACGAGAATAGGGATTGCTCAATATAACTACCTCCGGCACCATGGCTAGATATTCCGAATTATTTTTTTAAATATAAAATTAAGACAACCTTTTCTATCATAAATAAAAGTTAGTGGTACATTGCATTTATCTAAGTGACACACGTTAGAGAGTTCTGCCGGATGCACAACTTGACTGACTGTAGACGACACACAAAAGTTAAAAAAATAATTCACCGTATTGTTTACATTACCACGAGGTATTGACACGCACATGATTGTCAGTTAGTCAGTCAAAATACTTTATTTTCGATAAATTAATATCATAAAAAGACATAGGCACAATACAATTTCACACAATCAACAATACATAAGTTATACAAAATCAAATCCTAATTAAAGAAAATAGGAAACATATCATCATTTTAAAAACTCATTATTAAAATGTTTTAAAAAGAGGTCATGATTGAATACTGAACACAGGAATGGTTTTGGAGAACTACATCTCATTTAAATGAATTCGATTTTTCCAAAAAGGTTTAATTTACATGGGGTTTCATAAAATATCAAAGAATTGTCTAACTGCATCACTTCTGAAAAGTTCTCTTTGAGGCTGCATACATTCAAGGAATTGAGCCCTGGTGGGTTTATCTGTGCCAAGTGCAGGGCTTTAAGTGGGCCGGGTCTCTCCGGTGCTGAGCACTGGCAGTTTTTTAAAGGAGCCCTTGAAACGGGTCTCCATCGGCCTCTGTTTTGTGCCCTGGCACAGGCGATCCGTTTTTTTCGGACTGCAGTGACAGCAGGCACATCCATGTGCACATGCTCTCGCTGCTCACTTATCACTGGTGGAGAAGTTACAGCATGACATCATGCCAGGTGAGCATTGTAGTGGAAGGGAAATCCTTTAAAGAGAGTAATTTTCTCTCTGGATTTTCTTTCTCTTTTTGAAACTCAGGAGCAGCATCATTGTCGTGGTGTCACCAGGGCTTTAAGTGGAAGCTTTTTCAATATTATGTACATGCCATAGTTGCTGCTTATTTATCTTATGCAACTAACAACCATTAACAAAGCCAATAGTCCTGCCTTGTTGATGTCACTTGTTGTATCACATATCTGGGCACACTATGTTAAGCACAGATTTTTAGCTCAGGTGTTTTATGCCACGCCCCTAATTACACTGGCCACACCCCTTTGAGAGACCTCCCAGTTTGTTCATCCCACTTAAAGCCCTGGCCAAGTGTGTCCTGCAGCATTACACCCAATATTTCAAATTAATCACATAACCTGGTTAAATTACGGTTAGCATATTGTTATTTTTTACACTTTGTAACACCATGTATTTGTGCATTTGTTACTTGATATATTTAAATTTTAATGCCCAGGAACGGAAAATTATAACAGCAGCATGGATCTGTTTCCAAGCTTTTCGATTTTGAAATTCCCGTTTGCATGTGCATGAAAGTTTCTCTTTTATTGTAAAATAGTTTTGTTGCCTATCTTAGTTTGCCAACACGCCAACCTATGGGCAGGGCTACTGGAATTATGCAGCAGGACAGGGCGAAATTATACGTCAGGGTTACGTAAATATACAGCAACAAACAGCATATTATGCGGCATAATAAGACACATTTTGTAGGAGTATTACTTTATTATTTTGGCACTTTTTAATTAAGCTACACTGTCTGGACATTGGTTGCACCTCATTAGTACTGGTTTAATACCCAAATATAGCACCAGAATGGTGACCAGCCCAGCTTTGTAAAGGCCTTACACTGTGCGGCAGTACTTGCCGCTTCATTTTTAGTAACTTTTGTACCATTTGAGCTAGAAACAAATATTTTTTGTGCTATAATCTGCAGATTATGCAGCAGATAATGGAATATGTGACAAATGTGGCAACTTTATGATTATGCAAAAATCGTTGTGGTCACAGAATCGCATGCCTATAGGTAAATCATGTGGTGTAAGATTGCTCTTGATCCGAAAATACATCACATTCCAAATTAATCAGCTTTTCATTGAAATCATCATGGTACATGGTTGTTGAAGAGTTAGAATACATATGAGCCCTAAATGTGTATGTTCCATCATGCTGCAGTACTTCTTGGTAATCAGCAGTGATGGGAGTAAGATCACAAAGGACTGTCTATACACAGCAAGAATGGGCCGACTGTAAACAAGTGGCTGGAACAAACGCCAGACTAGATATGGAAGTTACATTTTGTAATTCACTGGTAGTAGTACAGGAATGTTCTTACTGCTAAGAGGTCAAACATTAAATCATCTCTGGTTTTCCTCTCTTTCAGCTGCAGTAAAAATATGATAGTATGTGCTGTAGACCAAACGTCGTTTATAGCATTACAATTTTGCCTCACTATTGCATTGAATTCTACTTTGTTCCTTCGGGCTCATCCCTCCAGGTCCTCAAACTTCACCACCAACACCCTATACTGTTGTGTGAGATGTTGTATCTGTATTTCCATTTTTTTGGTAGTGGCTTGCAGTTCATTGATATTTGTCTCTGTCACCCCTACCTTTTCAGAGGTTTTGTTCAAATCCGCTCTCAGGCGGTTCACCTCAATTGAGTGCTTATCCATTTTGGATTCTAGGGTCGTTCCCTGGATTGCCGGCATGATTGCCCCCAGTGAGTGTCCTATCAGGTCCTGGATTCCCTGTGCTGCTGCCCCTTTCACCATAGTTACCTTGGGTACTATGTATTTGTCAAGTTTACTGGTTTGCTCCGGGGGGTTCCCTTCAGGCGCATTTTGTATCTTTCCTCAGGGACAAGGGGTTAAAGAGGTGCCACAGAATCACGGTCTGGGCCAAGGCCTCTTGCTTCTTCCAATGGATTTCAGGGTGCTCCCTCCCTCTAGGCCATTCAAGCATCTTCTGTTGCCAGGTCAGGAGTATTCCTTATGTGGCTCCCATGGCACTGGTTATTAGGCCTTTGTTTTTTTGCATGCGCTTGTTCGGGGGGGCCCTCTCTTGAAACCTGTCGTTGTCACATTCCCAGAGTTCTTCCAACTGCCTACAGGTTTATATCCGAGGGGGAGAAGGTGTTGGAGGGAGTAAATATCTTTCTTAAGGATGTCCTCTCCCTCATGGACCCACCGAGGTGGATGAGAGCCCCGCCGCCCTCGTTGCACCACGGTGCCCTCTGCCGCAGTCCAGCTTCAATCTTTGCCCCCGGTCTCATCATTCAGCCGGCACCCGCCCACAGGCCTTGCATTTTATGCTTTTCAGCACTGCGGCCCGGCTCTCTTCATCTCCTAGGGTGCTTCTACCCGGCATCTCCACAGCTGGGGGGAGAGAGACCATAGAGAAGGCAAGCAATTGTTTTGAAGGTGGCTCCCCTTGGAGGGGTCACTGAGTTGAAAGAGCATTTCGCAGCCTCTGCCGCTGTGCCAGGTCTCTTGCCGTGACTGGTCCCGGATTGTCATTGCCGGCCTCACCTGACAAACAGTCTTCCGGCTGTCCACAACCCCATGACGCACTGTATTTAACTACCGGGTCGGTGGTCCTCGCAGCCAGGGGCTCCGGTCCCAGGCCCTTCTCCAACACGGCCAGTCTGGTGCCAAGGGTCTCAGCCGATCTCTACAGGGCTTCTCCCTCCATGTGTACTCCAGGCCACATCTTAGTCTCTCAGATATGCCGCCGTTTAGCCTTCTCTGGCACCAATCACAGCCCCGCTCCGGCCTAGCACAGTGCCCCTCCCCAGCACGAGCACTCAGGCGGACTTTGACGTGTAGAGCCCGCTGGACAGTGCTGGATTTTGCTGAGGACGAGAGGGCCACTGCGGAGTTCCCTAACTACGCGACTATCTTAGCTGATGCCAAGCCACGCCCCCGATTTTTATTTTGAATAAAACAAAACAGCACCAAGTATACAACACAAATGTAATTGTGCATAAAATTGCTGTTTCTGGATTTTTCTATATGTTTTAGAAAACAATTGCCCTTTTTGCCAATTTCTATATCAGATTTTTGTCATTTGTATGCTTAGTACTCTTGACATGTTGCTGGTGATGGCCTTGCTGCTTCAGCATACCAAACATGAGCCAAGGAGAATTTAGGAAACATAGTTTATTTTGACAAGTTCCGCTATAGAAGACACTCCACCATGGCAGCTGCTCACAAAAAGTATTTATGAAAATAATTTGATTGGACTTTGTTAGGTGGCTTTTTCTAATATTTGTACAAGAAACTTTGATTATCCCACACTTAAACATGCACATCTGTATGGGTATTTCACAAATGGAGAAACACAATGCAAGTGTAGGTATGGCAATGCATCTGGGGTATGAGACACTGTGGTAAATAGGTGCTTTAATATATGAGATGGGTCAACCAGCGCTATTTACCACTAATTTAGGGGGATGGATTTGATGGTTGATGAAGTCTTTTGATTTTCCTTACAACCTTAGTTGTGATTGCAGGTCCTCCTCATCATATGAAGCCAGTAAAGGTATATCTTACCCCCCACAGGAGTGTGACTGATAGCAGGTCCATAAGATTGTGTCATTCCTTCTCTGTCCTGCTGGTTCCCCTGGTGAGGGCAACGATAAAGAGATGAAACAGGTAACCAGCACACAAACCACTATTGGTATAATCCTTTCCTTACCCCCAATTGGGACTCAACAGGAATCCAAGGAGAAAACAACCAGCAAGGAAGACCAGAGGGACCACTATGGACAGGACTGGATCACAGACTTCGAGATCTCTCAATAACCCCTTGTCCAAAATTGTGCCAACTCTCACTTTAATGCATCCCTGAAGAAGATCAGACATTCTGTACATTCTTCCCTTCACCGACAGTCTGACTCTTGTACCATTGGCATGCACAGAGAGATATGTCAATTTTGGAGTCTGCAAGAAGAGGCTGGTAAACTGTCCAATGACTTCTCTACACTCCCTCTGGTGCTTACTGATTAACTCAGGGGCTAGCTGAACCTCTTCCACAGTGCCATTCCTCATGTCACTATGCAGCAAGACAGGAAAAGGGTCACTGTTTTCCCCAGTGCCATAGCCATGCTATTCACTGTGTAATCTCTCCGGAGGTAAGACATCTGCCTGTTTGCATGAAGCACCCTCTTGGGTTCTGTTTTTTGCATCTGCTTCCACCAAGTAGATAACCTCATACAACATCTGATCTACATTGTATGGCCCACACCATTTGTGCTCCAAAGCCCTTGTCCAAAAAGGCTTTAGCATCAAAGCCTCCTGATCCTCCTGATATCCAGTCAGTGTAGATTTCTTCATACTTCTCTTTCATGAGCGCTTGGCTACCCTAATGGCTTTCATTTGCCAGACTCACGTGTTGTGCCATCAACTTACTTAGGCCAATTTTGTAGGCCACCACAATCTTCAGTGGAGACTCTGAGGCCCCTTCTCACTCTTCTTTGATCAAGGTGAGTGGACCCCGAATTGGGTTTCCATATCGAAGCTCACAGGGATTGAACACTACCCATTTCTGCTAAATCTCTTGGTAGGCAAACAAGAGACATGGCCGGAGAAGATCCCACTTTCTCCTGAGGTTCTCTGGCAGAGTTCTAAACATGTTCTTCAGTGTCTAGTTAAACTTCTCCACCAAAACATTGGTTTGTGGGTGGTATGCTGTGTAGAAGTGGTGTGTCACACCAGCTTGCTATCAATAGTGTCTCTCTCACAAGAGGAGATGAAAATATTCTGTAAGATGGTCCTTGGATCACCTCTTAGCATGGACTGATGATAACCAGATCGTGTCTCAATTTCAGGCTGGTTTTCATTACAAAACCAGCACTATCAGCCATGTATCTACGTTGCAACTCATCAGGAGGAAGGAGTTTGATATAAACAAGGGAAGATAATGCATTATTTTTATTGACCTTAAAGCAGCTTTTTATATGGTTCCCAGAAATAATCTAGGGCAAGTTCGGAGAGACCTAGGATTGCCTGAGCCCCGTTATGATATCATCATCGGCCTCCATTGCAATAATTTTGTATAAATTCGATGGAGTGTCAATGGGGAAACTACAGACTGCTTTAGGGTCAACAAGGGGGTCAAGCAAGGCAGTGTCATTGCCCCTATATTGTTTCTCTTTTTTATCAAAAGTTGTGCTGATTACCTCATGGATTGTGATAAGGATATCGCATCGACCCTGACCTGAGTGGACCTTGCTTTGGACCTTGTGCAGGGCTGCTTGTCCTTTGATTCGGCGCTTCTACCCAACTCCTCGCCGGACCGGCTGCGCGGGTCCCGCTTCGTCGAGGGAGTCTGCGGGGTACTTGTCATCTGTGTGGCGGCTGGGGAGTATTGGGGCTTCACACAGGTCTGTGAGCATAACTGCAGGGACTCCATATCCCAGGAGTCCCTGACTGGCCAACTGCTTACACCTGGCCCGCTCTCCCTGTTTGCCCCACCCCCTCCACACAGGCTGGATTTATAAACTGCTTCCACCCCCGCTATCACTGGATAGCGCATCGACCCTGACCTGAGTGGACCTTGTTTTGGACCTTGTGCTGGGCTGCTTGTCCTTTGATTCGACGCTTCTACCCAACTCCTCGCCGGACCCGCTGCGCAGGTCCCGCTTCGTCGAGGGAGTCTGCGGGGTACTTGTCATCTGTGTGGCGGCTGGGGAGTATTGGGGCTTCACAAAGGGATGCGAGCATAACTGCAGGTACTCCATATCCCAGGAGTCCCTGACTGGCCAACTGCTTACACCTGGCCCGCTCTCCCTGTTTGCCCCGCCCCCTCCGTACAGGCTGGATTTATAAACTGCTTCCACCCCCGCTATCACGGGATAGCGCATCAACCCTGACTTGAGTGGACCTTGTTTTGGACCTTGTGCTGGGTTGCTTGTCCTTTGATTCGGTGCTTCTACCCAACTCCTCGCCGGACCCGCTGCGCGGGTCCCGCTTCGTCGAGGGAGTCTGCGGGGTACTTGTCATCTGTGTGGCGGATGGGGAGTATTGGGGCTTCACACAGGGCTGCGAGCATAACTGCAGGGACTCCATATCCCAGGAGTCCCTTACTGGCCAACTGCTTACACCTGGCCCGCTCTCCCTGTTTGCCCTGCCCCCTCTGCACAGGCTGGATTTATAAACTGCTTCCACCTCCGCTATCACGGGATAGCGCATCGACCCTGACCTGAGTGGACCTTGTTTTGGACCTTGTGCTGGGCTGCTTGTCCTTTGATTCGGCGCTTCTACCCAACTCCTCGCCGGACCCTCTGCGCGGGTCCTGCTTCGTCGAGGGAGTCTGCGGGGTACTTGTCACCTGTGTGGCGGCTAGGGAGTATTGGGGCTTCACACAGGGCTGCGAGCATAACTGCAGGGACTCCATATGCCAGGCGTCCCTGACTGGCCAACTGCTTACACCTGGCCCGCTCTCCCTGTTTGCCCTGCCCCCTCCGCACAGGCTGGATTTATAAACTGCTTCCACCCCCGCTATCACGGGATAGCGCATCGACCCTGACCTGAGTGGACCTTGTTTTGGACCTTGTGCTGGGCTGTTTGTCCTTTGATTCGGCGCTTCTACCCAACTCCTCGCCGGACCCGCTGCGCGGGTCCCGCTTCGTCGAGGGAGTCTGCGGGGTACTTGTCATCTGTGTGGCGGCTGGGGAGTATTGGGGCTTCACACAGGGCTGCGAGCATAACTGCAGGGACTCCATATCCCAGGAGTCCCTGACTGGCTAACTGCTTACACCTGGCCTGCTCTCCCTGTTTGCCCCGCCCCCTAGGCGGCCCTTAACCAATAATAGTAGAACCTACTGCCGCTGCGCGGGAGCGTCCCGGGAGAAGCCCGGGACAAGGGCGGGACCGTCTGTGGCTGTCCGTGGTTGGCCGAGGTTGGGTTGGGCCACCCCTCTTGGCTCTTTTTCCCATATAAGTGAGTAATCGAGAACATATTAGTATTTGTCCCCTGTTTGATTACTGCCACTAGCTGTCATTATTATGCCTTTACGTTCCGGGAAGGAACGCTCTGTCCAACTAGAGACTACAAAGGGGGTGGTTACTGGGCCCTTGGATGCCTTTATTACTAAGGCCACAGGAATCCTGGAGAAGGAGATTGCTTTTGCGGAAAAAAGGCTCTCACTTGATCTGATTAGCGGGAAACGCTCTTCGTTAGGATCCTTTGCAATGGCACCAAGCCCTAAAAATACGGCACCAGGTACTATTCCATCCCTGGTTCCGGTTTTGGTGGATATACACTGCGAGGCGGAGGGCCTGTCTATGATTCCCTCTGACAGTGATACGAGTTCAAGTGAGCATTCTAGGAGTGTGGAGGGGGGGGAGTGTACATTTGGCTAGCCAATCCCAACTAGATAACTCATCACTTGGGGATTCGCCCATAAATCTATCTGGTAAAAGGAAACGTAGAAAACGAAGGAAGGATTGTCAGAGGGGAGGTATCTCGAAAATACCTAAAATAATTGATTCTCCCCAGCTCCCAATCAATCTAGAACCCTACACTTGCCCACAGTCCTCTTTGTCTGACAGGGATCTCCTACCCTCCTCACAAGTCCAACTTGGCTCTTCTGACCCCTATCCCGTGAGCTGTAGTGGTGATGAGGGACTAGTCAGTAAAATGGAAGTACTATTTAAAACACTTATGCTGCCCCTATTGGAAAGAACCAGACTTATGCACTCAACATTGGATATCCTCGAGAACCTTGTTAATACTAACACTGGTTTGTTAAGAAGTCTGGCTAATGACCAAAAGGTTTTGTCCAACATTATTAGTACTATTAAACCTAAAACTCAGGGAGCAGTTGCTAGCAGCAAGCAGTCTGTTTTAGCTCCTGGTAAGCCAACAACTTCTCGGCCAGCTATAAATAACCCTGCTAGTATGGGTTCTGGAGTTGGGAACCCTCATAATGTCATCACCCCCGCACCGGCACCATGCCCACAGGTCTTAAAACCTAAGAAGGCCAGTTTCAAATCCAATCCCCCGGCCCCCCAAAGTAACTTTATACCAACACCCACAATTTGCTCCCAGGACCATGTAAGGGGTGGTTCTACCCCCCTACGAATTCTAAAACAAATTCACGAGTAGTGGGGAGTGCTACTTCTAATCCAGCCCCTCCTCCATTGAAGGCTAATAAACGGGGACCCCCTCGCACAGACCTACCCATTGAAGCTACCCCATATACAATTATTTTAACAGGTGTCTCACCCAGTAGGGAGGGCCAAACTGAATCTTATGGGGACCTTAAAAACAAAGTTGTTTTTTGGCTAAATAAAAATCGTCCCCTCCCACCGTCCTCCGTTACTGACATACTGAATGTGAGAAGAGTTGATTGGGTGGGACATTGTGTAAAGGATCTAGAAGGGGATTGTATTATCATAAACTTTAGAGATCCTTGGGTGGTGGACTATATTCGTAGAGATGCAAGGTATGGGAGGGTGGGTGATGTACAGTCATTGGGTCTTGGCTATTTTTATCCCAAAAGATATAGTGTGCCAGTTGCCAACCCTTTGATGCTGAATAGCTTTATTGGTAGATCCCAATTGGCAGGTTTCCCTCATTCCCCTTTCTACCCTCGCTCGTATAATCGTTTTGAACCCTTATCTGGTTTGGAGAGTATTGATTGACTCCATTCCGTATGTGACGGAGGGAGTGAATGTGGAAACTATGACAACAGGGGTGATGTAGTAGACAATGTGGTAGTAAGTCGGGAGGGAGAAAATTTGGAGAAGGTGTCCGTTACAGCCTTAGTAAATTATGTAGCCGGCATCCGGTCGGTTGCTTGTCCTCCGAGCTTTGGTCAGAACATATGTCCAGAGCAGGGTGTTTCGGATCTTGTTGTACCCGTCAGCCAGGGTACGCCGCTCAAAATGGCCTCATGGAACATCGCAGGGCTAAAGGGGCGTATGTGCTCTGAGGATTGGACAGACTTTATTGATACCTTTGATATTTTAATCTTTCAAGAGAGTTGGGCCCCTGATCCAATATATCGGGTAGGGTTTCTAAATTTTTACAAACCTGCAATCCAGGGTCCTAAAGGTAGAGCTTCTGGGGGTCTTGTGATTTGGGTTAGACAGTCCATTGATTATAATCCAACAGAATTTGTAGTGGATAACCCATATCTTTTGGGAATTAAATTACGAAAGAAGAACAATCAGGACATAGTAGTCATTAATATCTATGCCCGAGTTTGCCCTGGTGGGCGCTGTCCGGTTATTGTTAACGAATTGAACTCCTATCTTGATTTAATCGGGAGAGACAAATTAGTTCTTGTAGCAGGGGACCTAAACTGTACCTTTGAACCCCTGTTTAGTGGAGAGGAGGACTTGGGGTCCGAGGTAGATGCAGTGTGGAACATCCCGAAGTTGGCCCTGAATAAAATCAAGAAGGGGACTGAGGCTGCACTTCACTGGTCAGGGTTGTGTTTGGAGTGGGGTCTGAGAGCGGCAAATGGGCGCTCACCCTCTGACAAGGTTGGTCGCCCCACTTTTGACAAAGGGGTTAGCAAAAGTAGGCTAGATTATATCCTGATTAAAATGGAATATTGGTCACTCCTGGTCGATATGGAAGTTGTGGTTCGCCCAGAAAGCGACCACAACCCATTGGTTACAAGCCTTAAGCTCCCATGCAATCTGATTAGGCCCCAACTAGCCTTGTGTATAACGACCGAGGCCGTCCTGACCAATGATAGAAGAAGGGTAAAATGGTCCAGGGCCATGAATGATGCCACCTTGTTAGACGGCATATCAAAGGAAGTTTCGGTGACACTGAGTGCCATGTTGAATGTATCATCTATTTTGGATGCTGCTTCCCAGATTAGTGAGCTCCATGAACAGTGCTTTACTAAACTCAAGGCCCTGCTGACTCTTCCTAATAAACAAGGGAAAGTGATGGGAATGGGTTCTCGGAAAAAATGGTACAATAAGAACTGTAGGGTAGAACATAGCAATTTAATCGCAGCTATTAAATCACAGGTCACCAGTGATATTAAAATGGCACGCAAAACGTACAAAAAAACATAATGGGAGGCGTTGAGAGAGTGGGATGAGTGCCACTGGTCCAATCTTTTTGAGGCATGTCTATCCCCAAACCAGGCCAAATTCCTGGAAATGGGGCAGGAACCCCGACTCCCAAACCCCAGCAAACCATGTGCCTGTGGAAGACTGGGTGGAATTTTACTCAGGACAGTTTAAGGACCCTAATCTGCAATCTCGTAATGGGGAAGAGACGCAGACACCTATCCACCTTAATCTTAGTCACTCATTGATTTTTACAACCTTGGATACTGAGTCTGCTCTCAGACAGGTCCAATCGGGGAAAGCGCCAGGGATGGATTCTATTCCTGCGGATCTTTTTAAAACAAATCTCCAACTATGGGTTCCCTATATAACTCTGATTGCTAATGCAATCACTAAAGGAGCAAGGATTCCAGAGTCCTGGAAAGGGGCGGAAATTCTCCCAATCTTTAAAAAAGGGGACCGCTTGGCACCGGGAAATTACCGCCCCATCAGTTTAATTGACTCACTACAAAAAATCTTCGCCAGGATGGTCCTTGTGAGAGTTCAGGGATGGATGGAGATGGAAAATGTTCTCTCCCCGTTACAGGCGGGCTTCAGATCAGGCATCAGCACCATCGATCAGGTATTCAGACTTACTCTGATTTACTGGAAGGTGGTGCTGATGGGCGGTGGTCACATCTATGCCGCCTTTATAGATCTGAGGTCGGCCTTTGATCTTGTGCCAAGAGCTAAGATGTGGGAAGTTTTGAGAAACCTGGGATTACCGTTAGACCTATTGGACCTTGTGATCAGATTACACGAGGACAATTTTGCAAGGGTAAGGTGGGGAGGCCAGGGGCAGGTAACGGACAGTTTTCCTGTAACACGAGGTGTCCGACAAGGGTGCATTTTGGCACCGACCCTTTTTTTACTGTTTATCGATCAGGTGGTGACGTTTTTTGCCGAAACCCCAATGGACGCACCATGCTTAGGTGGGACTAAATTTCCAATGCTCATCTTTGCAGATGATACTTTACTCCTCTCAAAGACACGTGGAGGGTTGCAAAAGGCATTAAATAGGTTTGAGGAGTTTTGCAAGTTAAACGATCTGCAAATCAACGTGAGCAAGACCAAATTTATGGTCTTAACTAAAAATCGCCCTACTAAAAGTTTTGTTACGTTGAATGGTGCAAGTCTTGAACAAGTTGAGGCTATGACTTACCTTGGAGTAACTATAGATTATCGCCTCCGCTGGAAACCCCAGATTGATGTACTCAGCTTAAAATTTGCACGCCTCACAGGCTGTTTAATCCAGGAACAAAAATTGTCATTAACTAAACGGGTTAAACCAGCACTTAGGATTTATGAGGCCAAGATTAGTTCTGCCATTTTGTATGGGGCTGACCTATGAGGCTACAAGAACCTTTCACCATTGTTAAAAGTACAAAACAAATTCTTGCGTAATTTGGTAGGTCTCCCGCAATCCACACCAATCAAACCACTCTTGCTGGACATGGGCTGCAAACCGATAAACGAGATGGCGCGTTATCGGCTAGTGGCGCTGTGGAGACAGATCTGGACGTCACCAGATCTAAGCATCTTTGCAAGTGAATTGTTGGATGTGAGATCACTACTGGGTTCTAGTAACATTCCATGGCTACGTGAGGTGAAATCAATTTTGGAGGACATGGGTCTTAATGACCTATGGGTTTCTCCAGGCTCTACCATATTCCCATCAAAGCAAGCCTTTAAAGCACTCTACTGGGCATCTGTTAAATCTCCATCCATTGTGCAATCTGATGTCACTGGCTTGACAGGCAGATTCCTGGCCCATAAACTAGACCCTTTTCTGGAGAATTACTGGGACGCTATTACAAAAACTCTAGATAAAAAACTATATCATCAATTTCGAGTTGGGTCCCTGCCAGTAAGATCTTTTACAAAAAACTGGTCCGGACATTCTAATGAGCTCTGCCCCTGGTGTGTTGACCAAAGGGAGAGTGTGGGTCACTTCGTCTTTGCATGTCCAGCTTATCATGCTCCTAGAACCAAATGGATTAGGCCTATTTGTTGTAAAATGAAAATTAAAGGGAGCATTGAAGCTTTGTGGGCGCTACGTACTAATACATCAGAGATGGTGGTAATAGGTGTGGCCAAGTATCTGGGGTGGGCTTGGATCATCCGAGCTAGACACCTGCAGACACCTGCAGGCACTTGATTGATAAAAAATTTTTTTTTAGGGTTTTCATACATTGGGTCTTTAATTAATAAATTGGTTGATTGTTTTCTTTTAATGATGAAATGTTCTAGGCAAATATGTTGTTAATAATAATAATAATAATAATAATAAGCATTTATTGAGCGCCTGGCTACACAAAACTGTGTGTCCCCGCGCTGACTGCAAAATGCAACCCATCGGGAAGAACAAGAACCAAAGGAGATAAAGTTAGTTTTTGGGGAATAGGTGAGTTTTAAGTTTAGCTCTGAAACACATTTCAGATGGCTCCATCCGCAGTTGGATTGGCAGAGCATTCCAAAACTTAGTGGCTAAATAGCGAAAGGATTTTCCCCCCATTTTAGCTTTTTTGATGCGGGGGGATTTAAATAGCATCATGCCCGCCGATCTTAGGTCTCTAATCGGCCGATGGATGGTGATGAGACCTCTCAGATAGCTTGGACCTCTGTCTTGAGCAATGCGATGTGCATAGCAGAGAGTCTTGAATATGATTCTCTCTTTGATAGGCAGCCAATGAAGCTTGGCAAGCGCAAGTTTGGTGGATGATCTCCGAGGGAGACCGAGCACCAGTTGTGCTGCTGAATTCTGTATGCATTGTAGCTGGTGCAGACCCTTCTGATTTAGACCAAGTAGGAGAACATTGCCATAGTCCAAGTGAGGGGATATTAAGGCATGGACTATGGTTTTTCTCGCATCGGTCGGCAGAAGGTCAAGTACTTTACGAAGTACTTTTAGGGTGCTATAGCATTTGCTTGTCACTTTATTCACCTGGGCTTTGCCTGAGAGGTCGGCGTCAAGCATGACTCCGAGATTTTTCACTTTCTCCACAGGCAAAGGTAGTTCTCCTAGTTCGCTAGGCCACCATGCATGGGACCAGACAGAAGTCTCTTTCCCTACTATCAATACCTCTGTTTTATCTCCGTTTAAACGGAGACAGTTGGTGTTCATCCATGTCGCTATCGTTAGCATACAGTTAGAGAAGTTGGAGGCTAAGTCTCTACTGTCTGGCGTTATCTTGAACACCAGCTGGGTGTCGTCAGCGTAACTGACAATGCCCACCCCAAATTCCTCCGCAATGTGTGCCAGGGGTTCCATGTAGATGTTGAATAAAGTAGGGCTCAAACTAGAGCCCTGTGGAACCCCATGGCTAACACTGCGAGGCGATGACTTAAAGGGTGGGCAGTGAAGTTGGAAAGTTCTGTCAGTGAGGTATGACTGGAACCAGGTGAGAGCTAGGCCTTTTACTCCCATGTCTGAGAGCCGAGACAGCAGCGTTGAGTGCAGCACGGTATCAAACGCTGCACTCAAGTCCAGTAGGACCAACGCTGCTGTCTCTCCCTCATCCACCATCTTCCGAATCTGTTTGGTAGAATACAGAACAGCTGATTTGGTTGAGTGTCCCGATCTGAACCCTGATTGAGAGGGTGGAGGAGTGATTCCTTCTCTAAAAACTCCATGAGTTGGAGATTGGCCACCTTTTCTATGATTTTGGCACAGAAAGGGAGAAGCGAAATTGGCCTTAAATTTTGGAGCTGAGTGCTTGGAATATTAGGTTTCTTTTTTAATGGTATTACCTGGGCAGATTTCCAATTTTTCAGGACATGGCCTTCCTGGAACGATAGAGTGATCATATTGCTTATTTGATCCAGTAATAAGTTTTCCATGACTGCTTTGTACTGTTCCGGGGGCAGGCGTCCATGGGGGAGCCTGAACAAATACCATTTATAATTTTCATTAATTCCTGTTTGTTGGGGGTCCTGAAGTTAGTGAAAAGGGGTTTGTGGGAGGCGGAATCTGGGTTATCTACCTTGTTTATATCTATCCTGGTGCTGCTAGGAAAAGTGGCATGAATTTTTTCTACCTTTTCCACGAAGAAATCAGCTATCTGGTCGCATATCTCTGTGGAGTAGGTGTCTTTAGTGTCCAGGCGGGAGGAGATAGTGATTTCTCTGTAGATACCGAATAGCTCCTTTGTGGGGTTTTTAGATTCCTCGATTCTGCTTTTGTAGTAGAGACTTTTCTCTAGTCTTACCAATTTTTGGTATTTTTTCAACTCGCTTCTGTAGTTTTCTTTGAGTTCTGGAGTATAGTATTTCCTCCACTTTCGTTCTATAGATTTGCATAGGGCTTTTGCATTTTTAAGTTTTTCAGAAAACCAGGGGGCATTTTTAGTTTGTCGAGCTGGAGGTTTGGTGGTCCATGGAGCAAGTTTGTCTAACACTTTGGTTAGCCATGATTCAAAGTTATCCCATATTTCCTGTAGGGAATTTCCTGTTAAAGGAAGATGTTCAGCAAGTTCCTGTAACAGCAGTTCAGGGGTGCATTTTTTAAAATTACGGCATCTGTAAGGAGGCATTTTAGTATGAGTATTGGTGATACATTTTCTGGCTATCTTGAATGGCACCATACTGTGGTCAGACCATATTAGTGGGATAGGTGGTGAAGTCTGAACGCCTTCCCAGTTAGTGAATATAGGATCTAGTAAATGCCCTTGTTGGTGAGTGGGTAAAGTGGAGAGAAGTTTGAGATCAACCGCATTAAAAGCATTCAATAAGAGTTGAGCTTCCTTGGAGTGGCTATCCTCTAGATGGATATTGAGGTCGCCAAGTATGATGATATTTTTATGTCTGATGACCAGCTGAGTAACCAGTTCAATAAGTTGGCTACAGAAGGCTAGCGCTGCTCCAGGAGGTCTATATATAAGTAAGCCCGTGATTGTGTTGGTAGCGTCTAATTTTATGGTGAAACTGCCGCACTCACTGTCCGTGATTTTTAGTTCGGTTAATGTACACTCTAGTTCTTTTTTGCAAATCATTGTCAATCCTCCCCCCCGTTGTCTTTGACGGTCGATTTTCAGAAGGCAATAGTTGTTCGGTATAGCCTCTAAGATCTCCGTGGAGGAAGCTTCGTCTAACCATGTTTCAGTAAGAAACATGGTGTCCAGATCTTCATTAATCAGCAAGTCGTGAATTTCAGTTTTATGTTTAGGCATAGACCTGCAGTTGAGTAATGCCATTTTAAGGTTCAGCATTTTGTTAGTGGTAAAGGTAATTTTAGGAAGTGGTTGATGGCATATATTACATTGTGCGGGTAAAGACACAGGGTCTATGGAGTGCAAACAATGACAGGACCATGGCTTACCGAGTCTCAGCAGGTCAGCTTTAGAATAGTAACAGCGAGGAGTCTTATTGGTGTGTGACTCTGCAGGTGATGGGGAGCCAGTTCTATGGAAGCCAGCCCCGCGCCCCGTTCGATCGCGGACGGGCGCAGACGGGCTGGACTCTGGCTTGACTCCGGCGCGTGATCGGCGCGCCAGCAATGCGCGTCCGCTGCGCGGAGCCATGTACGTATGTTTTTATATCGTCGTCCGAGCGACGTTCCCAGCGAGCCCGCACTAAGATGGCCGCTGTTCTAATCACCCAGTCCCCGCAGATGACGGCCCTACAATCGGCCACACCCACAGAGAGAGTCCGAGCAAGTAGGCTGATCTTAACTGGGAAACAGAGTGAATCTCCAGGTACAATACACCTTTCCTCCTAAATGGCTATGGACGTAGTTGAATGGCAAATTTTGAATTCTAAAATGCCAGAGTAGCAAGATCGCGTCTAGTAACTTCAGCGCGAGGGGAGGGGAAAGGACACAGGGTAATTCAGCAATTCAGCAATTTAAAATCAGCAGAGTTAAAAAAGCATAACCTCCCGGCTCAAGCCTCAGGAGAGAAAACAAGCAGTCTGCAAGATTGTGGTTTGACCTGTTTTTATATCGTCGTCCGAGCGACGTTCCCAGCGAGCCCGCACTAAGATGGCCGCTGTTCTAATCGCCCAGTCCCCGCAGATGACGGCCCTTCAATCGGCCACACCCACAGAGAGAGTCCGAGCAAGTAGGCTGATCTTAACTGGGAAACAGAGTGAATCTCCAGGTACAATACACCTTTCCTCCTAAATGGCTATGGACGTAGTTGAATGGCAAATTTTGAATTGTAAAATGCCAGAGTAGCAAGATCGCGTCTAGTAACTTCAGCGCGAGGGGAGGGGAAAGGACACACAGGGTAACTCAGCAATTCAGCAATTTAAAATCAGCAGAGTTAAAAAAGCATAACCTCCCGGCTCAAGCCTCAGGAGAGAAAGCAAGCAGTCTGCAAGATTGTGGTTTGACCTGTTTTTATATCGTCGTCCGAGCGACGTTCCCAGCGAGCCCGCACTAAGATGGCCGCTGTTCTAATCACCCAGTCCCCGCAGATGACGGCCCTACAATCGGCCACACCCACAGAGAGAGTCCGAGCAAGTAGGCTGATCTTAACTGGGAAACAGAGTGAATCTCCAGGTACAATACACCTTTCCTCCTAAATGGCTATGGACGTAGTTGAATGGCAAATTTTGAATTCTAAAATGCCAGAGTAGCAAGATCGCGTCTAGTAACTTCAGCGCGAGGGGAGGGGAAAGGACACACAGGGTAATTCAGCAATTCAGCAATTTAAAATCAGCAGAGTTAAAAAAGCATAACCTCCCGGCTCAAGCCTCAGGAGAGAAAGCAAGCAGTCTGCAAGATTGTGGTTTGACCTGTTTTTATATCGTCGTCCGAGCGACGTTCCCAGCGAGCCCGCACTAAGATGGCCGCTGTTCTAATCACCCAGTCCCCGCAGATGACGGCCCTTCAATCGGCCACACCCACAGAGAGAGTCCGAGCAAGTAGGCTGATCTTAACTGGGAAACAGAGTGAATCTCCAGGTACAATACACCTTTCCTCCTAAATGGCTATGGACGTTGTTTTATCCACTTTGTATTTTATAAATTTTACTGTACAAATTGTCTTTTATGGTGTAATAATCGAAATAAAGACATATGAAACCTGAAACCTGTGATAATGATTCTCCAGTTATTTTGAGGCATAACAATACCAGCCCTTTTCTTTGCGGATGACACTCTGTTGATTTCAAAAACTCCTACAGTTTAAATCATTGTGTACTAACTATAGCCTGATTATTAATACTAATAAAATTAAATATATGGCAATTCACCAGCATATGGTTTTAGAGGGTTTATAACAGTCAACGGATTGGAGCTGGAAAGGGTTTAGATTTCTATTCTCGTCGAATTTGTTGATCCAGCTCCAACTCATGGGATAGTCAAATAGCAAAAAGTGTGCTTATATTGAATCATAGGGCTTCTATAATATTATGATTTGCTAACAAAACTTCCTTTCATCCAGTTTATCCCCTCTTAGAAGTGTTAGAAAGCCAAAGCAGTAGCAGTCGGTGCATATGGCGTGGAACGCGGGGGTCATGTTAACTCTAGGCACTGGGGGTGGCTGAAAATACCTTTTGAGGGTGGCTCTTAAACCACCTCAAAGTACACCTTTGAATTTTAAACATGATACAGGCATATACTCTATCTTATCCTCAGTACGCCTTAACCCTATACTCTACTGGTTCTGCCTTCGGTCCACCTTGGAGTTGTCACACAATAGGGCAGACTTACAAGATGTGTTGAGCAGGCATAAAAAGTGGCCACTCTTACATGGTTAAAAAAATGTAAAGCTTACCCTCTATTCTTTGGGTTTTCTGGAGCATTAGTTAGATCCTACCACAAATACACTCTCATCTGTTAAAAAGTTGAAGTCTCTTCATTGGGATCAGGAAGAGATGCAATTGATCAATAACCAACACTCTGGATCCCTTGCTGAATGTTTTTTAGAGTTTAAGCCCCTACTAGCCCTGGAGACCTACATGGATGAAATTGACCCCTCTTTCACTAAGACCCATTATAAAAGGTTTAGGCTAGGTACTCTTCCGCTGGCTACATTTACATCTCAACGGAAGGGCGACCCAGGAAAAAGTCAACTTTGCCCAGCATGCAAGGGGAGTGCTGAAACTGACTCCCATCAGTTGTTTTTTTCCCCAAACTATATGAGGCAGCATAAGCATTGGATTGTCCCTCTATGTCGTCTCTTAGGAGTTTGCCAGTTTAAGGTTGCCCTAAGCATCTGTAGGGCTGATACTACATCTAGTATAATTTTCTCTGTTTCTAAGTTTCTAGATAGCATTTGGCTGTTTCGACATTTCGCTGTGTGCTTCTCTAGTGGCAGCTAGCAAGAATAGATATTGATGGACATTGTAAAATTAAACTGATGTGCAGCCTGCCTGTTTTTAGTAATACAATCAAAAGCATTTTTTATACCGCCAATTTTTAAGATTGGCTATTTAATTTTAATTTATGTATACTTTTTGTGGTGTTAAAAAAGTGAGTGCATCTTAATTAGTGTATATTTATTATTAGCAGATGTTTTGATGGATTTTAATGGTATGTGTCACATTCCTGATGTCAATTGTGTGTACTTGTAATGTGGTCTATGACAGAAATAAAGTTTAAAATGAATGGGTTCCCCTGTCAGAAATTACTGTCCTTGGAAATCCAACCCTAGAAAAGACCCCCGCCAGGGGAGCTTTCACTATCACTCATGCCATTATGCTCCTCAGTGGTACAGTGTCTGGGTACCTTTTCACATGCTACACCACGATCAAGATATACCTGTTGCCTGCCTGTGAAGTAGGGTCAAATGGACCAACTATGTCTATTCCCACCCACTCACATTGAGCACCTATAACTGGTAGAGGCACGAGGGGTGCCCTATTTCTTACTCCTGTCCTAGCACTCATCTACAGAACATCTTTCTGTCTCTCCGCACTCCAGGCCATTACAACAGAGGGTCCAACCTATCCTGTGTCTCTTTAATTCCCATGTGTCCATCCAAGGGCACTTCATGGGCCATTGACAATAGAAAATTCCTTTGCACTAATAAACCACTTGCCTTCTGACAGTGCATGGCTCCATATAAAGTAGATCATTCTCCAAGGCAACATAGCATTTTCCAACCACCCTTTTTCAGATCTGTTCCTCTGCTTTCTTTCCAAAGTGCCCCAGGAATAGGAACTCTTCCTGCATCTTGTTGAAATCTACCTGGTAGGTCCTCCAGAAGCTAGCAAATCCTGCAGCTATGGATGAAACCCAGACTCCAGCCACCGCTCTGCTTTCAGAACCTCATCCTCCTCTCCCTATGGAACAGATGCAATGACCTCCACTGCCACTTCCTTCTCAGAGTCTGCCCTTTCCTGAAATGTACCTTGCCCTGTTCCCTGCAAATTGGAATGATTATAGTCTCTCTCTAAGACAGATGTTTAGCCTGCGCTTTGGTCAACACAGCTGACGTGATCAAAGCCATAAAGGCTTACAATCCTGGCACCATGTCTGAGGCAATCAAATAATTCACCAGGAGACATGCAGCAACTTGTTTTTCCCTAACTCAGACATCAACCATAGCCACCTTGCCATTGAGCTCAATCCCAACCCTTGCAACCAAATTCTTCATGCCCTCTACTACACCGGTATCCTTGGTACCAGTGAGCATCTCTTCAAGCTTAAGGTAATTCCTCTCAAACATAGTGCAGAAGGCTTCAGTATCCCACAGAACAGACAATTAACTCATATTGTTACTAACATCCTGCACAGACAACATCGCGTTAGAATGAATGTGCTTCAGAGCATCTGGGTCCCTGTCCCAGATCTCTATTACTACTAGGTTAAGTGCAAGTGTAACATGCTTGTGTCACAGGTGCTTAGATTAAGGAACTTTTGCCTGATAATACCTTTTGAAGTGTCCCACTTGGTGGCACTTATAACAAGTCACCGCCTTGAACTTTAAAGAACTTCCATGTCTTCTCTTCCCATGATGATGCTTCCTGGACACACAGTTACCATGCCCATTTCACCTAGGGCCTCCTCGAGTCCCTAAGTAATTACCATGCCCTTACCCTTTTGTTTGGAACCAGTCTGTGGAGAGCTCCTCTTCCCTTTTGGCTTAGAACAGTGAAGTTCTTGCTCCTTGAGAACCCTGTTAGCCAACCATTTGTCAGACAACACTGCAACCTACTCTGGATGCCTCTCTGTCAGATCAGACAGGTATTGCCTAAGTGGGGTTGATCACTCCTCCATGAGTAACTCTGTTACCATCAACTGGTTAAGGAACTAAAGGTCCTTGGCCCCAATCTCTCATATCCACTCAATCCAGTCACACAACACTCCATGTATTTCTGAAGGTACTGGTCTGGCTTCAGCCTAAACTGTCTAGTCAGAGCCTCCTTCATATCTTTTAGACCAGCTGGTCTGTCACAGGCACCCTTCCAAACATGGCTGTCCCTTCCAATGACATGCATCCCATTAAGGCAGCTGCCTTAGACACCTCATCCAAAGCCTGAGCCTTACAATCAACCTCAAAGCTCACAAAGCATTCTAGAATGCCCTGACCTTCACATACATAGGATCCCTTGTAATATTGGTGACAACCTGGTATGAACTGGATGTAGAGTCACTTATCCCAGATAGAATTGTCATTGTTGCCATCCTAAGTTTATCTCTCCTACATTTCTGTCCTTTTCCTCTTCCTCAGCCTCAGCCCTATGGAGAGACAACTGCAAGCATCGGGTCTCTGCTAGACTCCACCTACCCAAGGTGTTTACTCCTGGAATTAGCGACAATGGTACCCTAGAAATTTGAGGTGGTGTACAAATCCAGGGCATTCTGAAAATGAAGAGTTCAGTGTCTTGGGGAAACTCTGAAAAATGCATTAGGAGACACACTTTGCAAGTGTCTGGGATAGATCTGCCAAAGGGGATACTTGAGACTGAATCCTCTGCACTCTCATACTGATAAACGTTGACTAGGAAACTTACAGAAAACTGTTTGGGAACTTCAAATTAAAAAATCAATGAGACACTTTGTTAATTATATTATCAGTTAAGATACATGTCAGAAAAATAGTTACAGACCTCCAGCAGTACCTAGGAATAGCTGCAGGAAAAAACTGTTCTGGAATAATGAATTGAAACCTTACCAAATGCAGTGCAGTAATTGGTAGGTCTATTTCATTGCCCTATTCTCTCCACAATAATAGACCTTGCTTCAGCTTACCTATGGCATCAAACCAAATTATATCTCTTCTTCAGGCAAATCTGCTATAGGCATAGTTCTTGGATTTCACATTCCTATACAGTTTGTTTGGGAGTATATATCCCCAACCTAGTGAAGCATAGAGAAGTCTTTAAGACATAGGTAGACAATATCCTCCTGCGATAACTATGCAAAGGGGATTTATATTTCAGGTAGGGCTACAATTTTGCTATTATACCGAAAAAAGCTATATCAACTGAAATTGCCCTATAAGCCTTGGGTATTACTCATAGCTCTTAGTCTAGTAGGAATCCATTCTGGTGGGACACCACAACCGTACCACCATTTTGTTATGCCATTGATGTACGTTCCAAAAAGAAGGGTAAACCCATAAGGAAGGGACCTTTGACCTGGGTATGTAGCAGTACAGTAGAAGGGGTCCCAGAACAGAGGGAAAGCACGATAGAAATGACTGTTTGTCAATAATAAAGAAAAAGTATCCAACTTGAGAGTACATTTGTTATTTAATCACAAAGTACTAGCACACATATTCATGTACAAAGCATTAGTTCATAAGATCACAAGTTGTAGTGCCCAACGGGTAGAAGGGAGGGAAGTGGAAGTGATAGGAGGTAGTGCAAGGTAAAAAACATGAAACAAGTCTAGCATACTTATTAAAAATAAAACAATCCAATAGTGGCTTCAAGCGAGAGCCAGAGACAATAAATGAACATGTAATTCAGGTAACCAAGCTTCTAGAAAAAGCAGTATAATTTGTGCTAGGGATAGCAGTTGGCAGGATAGACAGTTGTCTACGTTTTGTCCCAGATGCGCGTAGGGCCAGTGGACCCTTACATACAGGTCTTCATCAGGACGGAGGGGGTGGTTGGTGGGCAAGCTTCCTGGAGCAGAAACATAAGAATACCAAGTCATAGCAGTCCCAAGGGGATCAAAATTAAGATAGCAGTGGATGGAAAGCGAAAGTGAAGTGTGGAATGTTCAATAAATAAATAAATAAATACCATGTGGGCGTGGTCTCACAGAGAGATGGGGCAATGCATGCAACCTTATTCACATCTGTGGACAAATAGTGCACATCATTGAAATATACTGAATGATGTATTGACTATACAGCCAAAATTACGGGACAGAGGACATGGCAAACTTACTGGGAAAAGCATGTTGATGTCCTCGAGTAAGAGGCAGGATCTCATCTGTAAGACAATGATTGTGGGCACGGTGTCAGAATGGACTGAATGACATACTCATATATTTAATGTCACCGCAATGGCAAAAAACGCGGTCCAAACTTACAAAAAGGAAACTGTTCGTTGGTAAAATCCTAGATTTCGAATTGTAGAGCTGCCAGGGAATGGTCGGCACTGACGCTGTCTCTGAAAAAAAAATGAGTGAGGCCAAGAATTACACTCTAAACAGTGATAGTTGGTTAGTGCAACATCGTCTGAAACGGGATAGTAACGAGGTTGGCGGGACATACCTGAAGAGAGGCAATCAATCCGTGGTGAGTCAAGGCTGGAATCAGTCAAGCAAGGGGCCCGGTGAAGAGACGCTGTTTAAGAAGCCTAAACTGACGGCTTCAGGTGTGCGTGCACGTAGTGCACACGGTCAATGCGTAGTGAAAGAGAAGAAAGACTGAAATACGGCGGATGTCTCTTACTACGATAGAAGGGGACAGGCAATGAAGGCTGGTGAGTATAGTGGGAAATGGTTATGTCTGAAGATGATCCTAAAATCAAAAATCAAAGGGGCATGATCAGATCTCATCAATGTCGCACAAAAATGGCAGAAAGAAATGTGGATAGTAACCCAATGTAGCAATGAGGACCTTGGAAAGGTTAGCGAGGACGATCAAGGCATCTACAGATACGTGTAGAATGGCATAAGGGCTGATTGTGAAAGCAATAGACTCCAAATGCCAAAGGCGCATGCCTACCTCGCAGGGTGGTAAAGGCGCTAAAGGGCAAGGAATCCCCCTAAGTAACTTTCATAAATCGGGGAGTTTGTAAAGAGACCACACAGGCATGGTGCGAACAAGCATTAAATACAAAAACAGCTACACAATTGTTCATGAATACATTACTATAGCCCAGATAACCCCTGAATACCAGAGCGTGTACCTACCTCACAGGGTGGTAAAAAACGTTATTCAAATGGGGTATAACTGGGGTATAAACGATCCTAAGGTGCAGATCAAACACAATGGCAGTAAATACATGACTGACGGATAGACAGCAAACAATACAATATAATAAAATAGTCAAATAGTACAACTCAGGCCCCATCGCGCGTACCACTCAGTACATGATAGTAAAGGCGCGTCAGTACCTGGCATAGTGCTGGATAGCGTTTGCAGCACATTTTCAGAGAAAGAGGTTAGAGAAGGGTCAGACATGCATGCAGTGTAGTGGCCTAGGGACATATGGTGGCTAATTGGACATAACCGCTGTCCATCTCGTTAAGCCCACTATTGACAAAGTAAAAAACGGTCATCTATTTCGATTCGCGGATGTCAAGCACTGATCCAATGTTGCCGCCCCTTGGTCCAAGGGTAACTATTTCCAATACAATCCACTTGAAACTTTCAGGCGCATGTCCAGCTTGTTTGAAATGCTCCACCAGCGGAGCGCCCACTACCTCACATCGAATGCGACTGGAGTGTTGCAGAATCCTCGCTTTGATCTTTTGTTGGGTCTGTCCCACGTAGATCAAATCACAGGGGCATACAATACAGTAGATGACATCAGACGTATTGCAGTTAGAGTTGGCTTTCAGCAGGAACTTGTGGTGTTTGTGGTGGAATTCCTTTGTTTGAATTGTGTTGGCGCAAGCTTTACAATGACCACATCTGTGGTGTCCGAGTACCGGAGGTAGATTCCAGAGGGACGGTATCGTGGTTGCTGCAGGTGGGTCCAGGAATGAATGAACAACATGGTCCCTAATGTTCTTCGCCTTTTTGAATGAGTGCATTGGAGGTGCTTCCTGTGCGAGATCGTCCGATACTAGATCCCAGGGCTTGTTAATGGCCTTTTTTATTGTGTTACTTTTGGTTGAAAACGTGGTGAGACAAATCAATCTCTGCTCTTCGGTGTTAGGTCGGTCGCTTGGTTGAAGTAATGATTCTCTGGGACAGAACCAAGCCCGTTTTCTAGCCTTCTTGACAAGCCTTCTGGCATACCCCCGTCCAATGAGGCGATCCTTCAGATCCTCAGATTCACTCATATAGTGTTCTTTCAGGGAACAGTAACTCCGGATGCGCAAGAACTCGACCGACCTAACACCGAAGAGCAGAGGTTGATTTGTGTCACTACGTTTTCAACCAAAAGTTACGAAATAAAAAAGGCCATTAACAAGCACAGGAATCTCGTATCAGACGATCTCGCACAGGAAGCACCTCCCATGCACTCATTCAAAAAGGCGATGAACATTAGGGACCATGTTGTCCATTCATTTCTGGACCCACCTGCAGCAACTACGATACTGTCCCTCTGGAATCTACCTCCGGTACTCGGACACCACAGATGTGGTCATTGTAAAGCTTGCGCCAACACAATTCAAACTAAGGAATTCCAGCACAAACATCACAAGATCCTGCTGAAAGCCCACTCTAACTGCAATACGTCGGATGTCATTTACTGTTTTGTATGCCCCTGTGAATTGATCTATGTGGGACAGACCCAACACAAGTTCAAAGCGAGGATTCTGCAACACTCCAGTTGCATTCGATGTGAGGTAGTGGGCGCCCCGCAGGTGGAGCATTTCAACCAAGCTGGACATGCGCCTGAAAGTTTCAAGTGGATTGTATTGGAAAGAGTTACCCTTGGACCAAGGGGCGGCAACATTGGATCAGTGCTTGACATCCGTGAATCGAAATGATGACCCTTTTTTGACTCTGTCAATAGTGGGCTTAACGAGATGGACAGCGGTTATGTCCAATTAGCAACCAGATGCCCTGAGACCACTGCACTACATGTATGACTGACCCTTCTCTAACCTCTTTCTCTGAAAATGTGCTTCAAACTCTATCCAGCACTACGCCAGGTACCGACGTGCCTTTACTATCATGTACTGAGTGGAACACGCGATAGGGCCTGAGTTGTACTATTTGACTATTTTATTATATTGTATTGTTTGCTGTCTATCCGCCAGTCATGTATTTACTGCCATTGAGATTGATCTGCACCTTGAGATCATTTATACCCCAGTCCCCACTTGAATATTTTTTTTACCACCCTGTGACGTAGGTACGCGCTCTGGTATTCAGGGGTAATCTGGGCTATAGTAATGTATTCATGAAGAATTGTGCGGCTATTTTTGTATTTAACGCTTGTTCACACCATGCCTGTGTGGGGTCTTTACAAACTCCCCGATTTATGAGAATTACTTAGCGAGATTCCTTGCACTTTAGCGCCTTTACCACCCTGCGAGGTAGGCATGCGCCTTGGGCATTTGGAGTCTATTTCTTTCACAATCAGCCCTTATGGCATTCTACACGTATCGGTATATGCCTTGATCGTCCTCGCTAACCTTTTCAAGGTCCTCATTGCTACATTGGTTTACTATCCACATTACTTTCTGCCATTTTTGCACGACATTGATGAGATCCGATCATGCCCCTTTGATTTTAGAATCAACTTCAGACATAACCATTTCCCACTATAGTCACCATCCTTCATTGCCTTTCCCCTTCTATCGTAGTAAGAGACATCCGCCGTATTTCAGTCTTTCTTCTCTTTCCCTATGCATTGAGCTAGAGCACTACGTGCACGCGTGCCTGAAGCCGTCAGTTTAGGCTTCTTAAATTGGATCTCTTCACTCGGTCTCTTGCTTGACTGACGCAAGCCTCGGCTCACGACGGATTGATTCCCTCATTTCAGTTATGTCCCGCCAACCTCGTTACTATCCCGTTTCATACGATGTTGCACTAACCAAACTATCACTGTTTGGAGTGTAATTCTTTGCCTCATTCATTTTTTTCAGAGACAGCATTAGTGCCGACCGTTCCCTGGCGGCTCTACAATTCGAAATCTAGGATTTTACCAACAAACAGTTTCCTTTTTGTAAGTCTGGACCCCGTTTTTTGCGATTGCGGTGACATTAGATATATGAGTATGTCATTCAGGACATTCTGACACCGTGCCCACAATCATTGTCTTACAGATGAGATCCCGCCTCTTACTCGAGGACATCAACATGTTTTTCCCAGTAAGTTTGCCATGTCCTCTGCTCCGTAATTTTGTCTGTATAGTCAATACATCATTCTATACATTTCAATTATGTGCACTATTTGTCCACAGATGTAAACAAGGTTGCATGCATTGCCCCATCTCTGTGTGAGACCACGCCCACACGGTATTTATTTATTTATTGAACATTCCACGCTTCACTTTCACTTTCCATCCACTGTTATCTTAATTTTGATCCCCTTGGGACCGCTATGACAAAATATTCTTATGTTTCTGCTCCAGGAAGCTTTCCCACCAACCACCCCACCCCCATCCTGATGAAAACCCTCTGTAAGGGTCCACTGTCCCTACGCACATCTGGGTCAAAACGTAGACAACTGTCTCTCCTGCCAACTTCTATCCCTAACACAAATTATACTGCTTTTTCTAGAAGCTTGGTTACCTGAATTACATGCTCATTTATTGTGTCTGGCTCTCGCTTGAAGCCACTTTTGGATAGTTTTATTTTTAATAAGTACGCTAGACTTGTTTCACGTTCTTTACCTTGTACTACCTCCCATCACTTCCACTTCCCTCCCCACTACCCATTGGGCACTACAACTTATGATCTTATGAACCCATGCTTTGTACATAAATATGTGTGCTAGTACTTTGTGATTAAATAACAAATGTACTCTCAAATTGAATACTTTTTCTTTATTATTGACAAACAGTCGTTTCTATTGTGCTGTCCCTCTGTTCTGGGACCCCTTCTTCTGTAAGGCCAGTGATGTAAGCATTAAGTGACAAAAGGTCTGGTGAATTGAAATAGACTGTTCTTTGTCCTTTTTTATGTCCCAATTTTCTTGAGGAGGAAACATCTCCATCACCTACATCTCCGTGGACAGCTAAAGCTACCCGATTAAAGTTAGAGAGAGAGAGGTGAATTCAACAAGTTTTGTTGATTACCGTTTGCCCCTAAAACATATCTATACACTTTTGGCTGGTATCTACCTGGAAAAGCATAACAAATACCAGAGTCTTATAATAATCAAGAAATGCATCCCAGAGTTGCATGCCTCACAGATAAAGTGCTTGTCCTACTGCCTACCACTAGCAAGAAAAAACTGGTTCAGTAGTTTAGTCTGTATCGAATCACAGAAGCTGTGTGGCCGGTGACCTATTGAGTGTCACAATCATATTAGAAACCAAATATTCAAATATCTCATGTAAATCTACAGAAAAATGAAAGTGTACCAAAATACGTGTTTAATTAGCATTCAAGAAATGATCATCCACTCTGAAGTTGATATGTTTCCTATAACAGCTCTCAGAGACTGGCAAGAATGAATAGACCTCTCACATACACTTTCTCTAGTTGTAGTGCTGAGACAAACATGATAGCACTTCAAATCAACACTCTTAATTCGCAAGAACACTGTTCAGTGTGACAAAAAGTCTTGGAAGATTTTTTAACAAAAGAGGAAGAGATTTGGCTAAAGTTAGCTCTCGCCTAGTTTTGGTGTTTTTGTACACGGACAACTCGGTTCTTATACCTAGAACTGCCAACAGACTGCAGAAACTTTTAGATGCCTTTAATTCATTTATGGTTGATCTGGGTTTGAAGACCCAATTTTTCCAAATCACTTACTCTGAAATGTGGTCCCATATTTTTGAAAACAAGGAACTTACAATTTCTGATAAAGAGGTGGTCAAATTTAATCATTTTACCTAGCTGGGAATCCCGTTAGATTCATGATGTAACTGGAATCTTTTGTTCAAAATGACAGTGCTACAATTCCAAAGATCTATTGATGCTGTGTTCCGCTTCACTAAGAGGCTGGGACACAAACTACTAAAAGAGTTAATCCATATATACAAAAGTAAATGATTGCCAGTCAGTACCTATGGTGTGGGTTTGAGGGGGTATACAGACGTTAGTCCCATTCAAAAGATTGATAATAGTTTTACTGGTAGGATTTTGGCTCTTCCCCAGTCTTCTCTGACTGTGTGTTTCGCTATGTTGAAGTGGGATTGGCCTTTGTCGAAGATTTTATTAAATTGATATACTTGTTGTCCTGAGTAAGAGCTTGGTGGAAACCAGAGACCTACTTCACAAAAGAAATTTTACTGGATAGCCTTGTGCTTGATAATGTTCTGAGAATTTCATGGCTTACATACATTAGGAACTCTTTTACTGAGCTAGGGGTCCCAGAGCTTTTTGAACTCCAGAGAGCTCACCACACTTACCATCTGATTTGGTAAAATATGTATACTTAAAAAAATGTTTTAACAAGCACTGTGCTGTATTGCAGAGGAGAGACCCAGGATCATCACGATGGAGTACTTTAGTGAGCCCTGTCTTGGAGAGGTATCTCCAATGTACTTTACATGAACAGGATAGATTTATCCTTACGAGGTTTTGTTTTAATCTTGTCCATTTTTTAGTGCATTTTCCACTCAAAGTACATGGTATTTTTCTCTCCCTGTTTGTTTAAGTGATGATATATCTAAACAGAGCATTCAGCACTCTATATTGTGGACTTTACACAACACACATGAAATGCTTTCTTACTCCTATTCTATATAGGTCTAATATCAGGATTATAAGGTTGCTTTTTGTCTTTATAGCAATAAGGTACTGTTGATGTGTGTTTTGCAATGCTAAATGTCATCAAAAGTTGCTTACGGACTAGGAAGAGATACTGAGTGGGAAGAAATGGGATGTATTGCTGATGTTTTTTGTTCCTACACATATTTGTATTTCTGTTTTTACTCACTGTTTTAATAGTTTTTAACACATATTAGTTGATTATATGTAATGGTTTGCACTTTTTTGTCACCAATTGTAGCAAATAAAGTATTTTTGATTATGATGGTGACACAAAGAAACACAAGTGGCACCCTGTAGTCATTGTACCCTTAAGGCTCCCTCCTGTCATGCACCATGCGACAGCTGTATTCTCATCTATCTCTAACCTGTACTACCCACCAAATTATCTGTGTATTGTCCAATCCTTATCTTTTGCAAAACAAATATTTCCTCTTTCACCACCATGCCCAGTGATAGTACCAATACAGCTTGTAGCCCCTGCCTCATTGCTCAGTAATGATAATGTCCGGCAGATGCTGACCGGTCCTTGCCTTCGTAATCATTTATGACATTCCTGATAATTGAAGGCATCATACATTTTAGAAAATAAAAGAAAATCCTTTAGAACATACGTAGACAATGCATGAATGTTGCACTAATGCATGATTTGATTAAATTAAAACAGGACTTGGTATGCAAAGTAGTTAGCAGTAGGTATTTGTAGAGATACTGGCATGCACAAATGAGCCTGGTCTCCACTCTAGAATATGTGGAGTGGCGATTCTAATTTGGAAAACCGCCAAGTTTTCCTTTATCAAAATAAAACCAAGATCAACACTGCTTTAATAATAGACACAGTGTGTGCACTCAATGCAAATAAGAACACCCTTTTCCATCTGTCAACAGCTCCTTATTGAGTTTAACTCCATCTAGTTGTTAGTGGGTCGGAACTGAAATATGTCTTAGACAAAACTGGCCTATCTAACACGTGCCTTAATGTTTATTGTTCTTCCTCCCATGCCATTTGTGAGACCATGGTCTTTTTGATGTCTTGATATTGCGTCACAACTGCACATCTCTGGAGTACACTACACATACTCTGATTTAGAGTATATCCTAGTCCATTACTCAATCTTATCAGTCATGTCTTCTTCCTAGATCCTGGAGGGAAGTAATATCATCCCTGGTGCATGAGGGAATAGATCTGGGATATATGATGTTTCCCCTTCTCACTGTGGCTCATGCTAGTCAATATATGTAAATACTGTATAAATAAAAGGACATTGAAATTTCATACTAACACCTATAATTCTGATAATGCAAACTTTGCCTCTTCAGCCCAATTACTGTGAACAGCTGGAAAAGTAGCATGATGAAGACTGATCATGCATGATTTGTAGTCACTACTAAACAAACAAAGCTTGAACAGGTGAAGATGGAATCAACCATTCGAGATCTTACAGCCCAATTCCCCAAACTCTATAACCCTTTTATACAAGCCTCAATCTACATATACGTATATGTAAAACGGCAAACATGAAAACAGGAGTGGATACACTGGTGTGCATTTTAGGACCCCCCTGAAACAATGCAGGCTTGAGTATCAGTGGCAAGGTTGTCATTGGAAATGATGGGAGCTGAACATATCACTGACGTCTGAGCTCAAGTCGTTTGACTTACTATGTACAGAATATGCCCTACCCAATGTGTGTCACTGCTAATACCCCCAACTGACTCCTTTCTTAAAAGCCTACATTGGCGTTTGAGTCATAGTGTTAGCAGACTCACTCTTCATACAATACATCAGGCTTGAACTTCCCTTTTGAGAGTAGTGTGAGCTTTATAAAGCACCCTTGTGGATTGTGTGTTTTTGAAGCAAATCTTGTCATATACTAGAACTTTCTGGCAAGCAGTGTTAGCCAGGGAGTACACAGAAGTAGAAGATAATATTCCTATTGTTGGAAACAACCATCTTTGCATGGTGTACACCCATGTTGTCTCCTTGCTTTTGCTGACTGTAGGACTCTGCACACTTTATCCCTGCGAACTAGTGGTATGGTACCTGTGCACCCTGTTTCAACATGTTGAATTTGACATACCTCTAATTGGCATATTTAACTTACCTATAAGTCCCTAGTATATTGCAAAAGAGTCTACCCAGGGCCTGCAAGTTAAATGTCATCAGTGGGCTGCAGCACCCATTGTGCCACTCATCGTGGTTACAGTGCAAACATGACTAAGCCTACCATTGTAGCCTAACGGTAGTTTTTAAAACTGCAAATTCAACATGTCAAAATAAGTCCCTTTGGACAGGCCTAAACCTTCCTTTAAAATATTAAGAACTCATGCCTAAGCATCCATTGCTGCCCATATGCTCATGGTATTTAAAAGTAGGACAACCTGCAAAGGTTTAGTGTTAAACATGTCCTTAAAGTGAAACGGACCAAACAACAATCTTCACTATATCAGGATTGGTTGTTCTATCAAAAATCATTAGGATACAATCTTTAATTTAATAATGGTATCTCCATCTAGGAAACATGTGCACATTTCATTGATGGACTATTTGAAATATTTATTACAAGCTTACTCTAAAAGTAAAGTCAGATTTGTAATAAAATGTTTGGAAAAGGTACTTTAAAATGTTACCACTGGAGGCCCATTTGCATGAGCTCCAACTTTTCATCTTGCAGCAGAACAGCCCTTTCCATGAAGTGTGAAAACTGCTCCCAAAGCATTACATAGACTTAGGTATGGAGTGTTGTTCTGTTCCTCTTGCAGGAGACCACCTGGGCCCATGAACTTGATCACCTTCAAAGTTGCCTACCCTGTCACAGGCAAACGTTAGCTGACACCAGGGTAGGGACCTTCTTTGGTGCCCAGTCTGGCAGACACCAATGCCAGTGGGAGAGGATCTGCCCCGAGAACTGGTTACACCTCTGAGGTGGGCACCCAGCCCCTTCACAAGAGGAGAAAAGTTTCACCATATTGGATTTAGGCAGGGAGGGCTTACCAACTTGCAAAATAGGCTTTCTTCATAGAAAAATGCATTTTACCCATGTGCAACCGGTAAAATGAGTTGTACATCTGGCTCTAAGTCCAAAGGTTAAACATCTGACTGGGTTGCACCTGTTTTCTGTATCCAGCCCATGCTCCATCGCAGTCGGCCTTAACTTGCATCTAGGTACTGGTCTTGCGCTACCAGATTACCCTAATTGGCTCTTCATGCTTTTTGGTTCTTTTTTTACATTTAAAGTTTTAAAACTCATAACTCTGAATTCCCTTATTGGGTTTTTGTTGATTTGCTGTCTTTTAATTTATAAAAAAATGTTCTGTATTTTTCCAAATTGATTTGGGATTTTTCTTATCTTGCATTTTGACCTTATTTTTATTTTGGTATTGCATACATTACATATTGCTCTAAGTTAAGCCTGTCTGTCCTGTGCCATATTTAACAGGAGGTGGAACTCAGGTTTATTTAGTGACTTTAGTGTTTCACCTTGACAAGCGTTGTGGTTATTAATTGAGGTGGGGGAGGTTAGGGCAGCAATTGCAGGTCTGGCATCGGGAAAGGCGCCAGGATTGGACGGTCTCCCCGGGGACCTGTTCAAGCAGGAGCCCGATATTTGGGCCCCCTACCTTGCTACTGTATTTAATGCAGTCCTGCATGGCATGGAAATTCCGAGTACTTGGCTGGGGGCAGAGGTGGTTCCTATATTCAAGAAGGGCTCGCCTCTGCTCCCAGCCAACTACAGACCAATCAGTCTAATTGACGTGCCCCAGAAGCTCTTTGGTAGGATACTGTTGAATCGCCTCCAGGATTGGGTGGAGGAAACTAACGCCCTCAGCCCATACCAGGCGGGCTTTAGGAAGGGAGTCTCCACAGTGGACCAGGTTTTTCGTTTGAACATCATCTACTGGAGGACAGCGATATTCGAAGGCGGCAGCTTGTACACCATATTTGTGGACTTGTGGGCCGCCTTCGACCTGGTGCCCAGAGGGAAACTCTGGAGTGTTCTGGCCGAGATGGGGCTCCCCCCGGACATCCTGGCAATTCTACAGAGATTGCACCAAAACAACTATGCCCGGGTTAGGTGCGGGAAGCTTGGGAAACTAACGGACAGATTCCCCGTTGACAGAGGGGTTAGGCAGGGTTGTGTACTGGCACCGACCCTGTTCTGCCTCTTTGTCAACGGGGTAATCGCCCATCTCAATGGCATTGAATACACTGATGCCCCAAAATTGAACGGCAGCAGGGTACCTGCAATTATGTTTGCAGATGACACCCTGCTGCTGTCCAAAACCCCCATGGGGATACAGAGGATCCTTGATTCTTTTGTGGTTTTCTGCACGGAAAGGGGGTTGGAGATCAATGCTATGAAAACAAAGTTTATGGTCTTGAACCCAACCCAAAGATCACGCCCGAACCCCCTGCTGGGATCATCACGTTTAGAGAGAGTCTCCACCTTTGAATATCTGGGTGTAACGTTAAATGAAACCATGTCCTGGGGAACACACCAGACTAGGGCAAACCTCAAATTAGTGCAGACCACAGGTGGCATCGTACAGATGATGAAAAGTTCCACATATCGCCCACTGGGGCCGGTTATCCAGATCTATGAGGCACAGGCCAGGGGTGCCATCACATATGGGGCGGAACTGTGGGGCCATACATCTGCCCACAGTTTGTCTATAACGGAGAACAAATTTATGAGACAGATAGTTGCACTCCCGTCTGGTACACCGCTCCTCCCTCTGAGGATGGACTTGGGCCTGAGACCCATAGCAGACGAATTGGGCCTCAGACCCATAGCCTTCTGGCGAAGGTTATGGAGCAGTGAGGAACTTTCTACCTACAGGGCAGAACTGAGGGAGTTTCTAACCCACCCCAAAGCCCTACAGATCCCCTGGATAAAATATATAAAAAAGTCCTGTATGAGAATGGGGTTCCCTGACCTATGGTCCGATCCAGCTAATGCGTCACTTAGGATCCCACAAAGAGTCTTGGCCAATGCTTATTATGAGCAGAAACTGGCTATGGTTTTAGACCGCCAGGGAGAGGGGTCACTAACATCTGTATTTACACAATGCAAGGATTCCTATAGGCTGGAGAGGGTCCTGGACGGGATGACTCCTGTGCTGGCCAGGAAACTATTTCTCCAATGGAGATATGGCACACTGCCCTGGTCAACACCGCCTTCTACCAAGCAATGCCCGGCATGTACCTGTGCTGAGGAAAGCGACCTACATGTGGTCTTGTTTTGTCCAACTTACAAGGCAGCTAGGAAATATTGGCTTCTACCACTTATTAGAAACTTTGGTTGCAGGGAATACCTCCCGATGTATAGAATTTTAAAATCTGATGTCTCGGGACCAACGGTGTTTGCACTAGCCAAATTCCTTACAAATGTCTGGCATACTCGCACCCGTATTTTAAAGTCGCAGTTGTCCACTTAACTATAAGAATATGAATTTTAATGTATGGCTTTTTATTGCACATTTCCGATGGTTTTATATTGTACTATATGTGTTTTACTGCATATCTTTGATGGCCAAATCGGCCGAAATAAAGATTGAAAAAAAAAAAAAATTGAGGTGGGTAATCGCCCCCTCTGCTAACCCCTCAATTTCATAAACCAATATCTCAAAATCCTTCATGACTGGTACCTAATGCCCTGTGAACTGTTTAGAGTACACCTTCTCCGGGACCAAAACTGGCCACAGAATGGGGGCCATGCATCCCTCCTACCATTTTTTTTAAAGCAGGGCAGGCCTCGGGGGATGGGGTTCCCGAGGCCATTAGGAGACCCAGGGAAGGAGGGACACATGGCCCCCTCCAGTAAAAAAAAAAATATTTTTAAAACGAGGCCAGGCCCCGGGGAATGAGGTCCCAGGGGCTAAAGTGGCCCAGGGAAGGGGGCCATGCAGCCCCACTTCTAATAACAAAAATAAAAAAGCAGAAGCTGGCATCTCGCCAGAGATCCCGCCCTCTCCCTGCTCTACTATACAGTTGCACCTCCTAGTGCAGTCTGGATTGGGGGATTAAGTCTCCTTGAATCCTAAGGGTCCTTAGGGGCCAACTAGTCCTCCTGTTACCTCCAGTAAGCCCGACACAGCTGGATTGCTGAGAGTGGTTGGAAGCTACCTACTGCTGGTAACCAGTAGGTAGTTATTGTTAGGATGTAGTTTCCATAGGAAGAGCGTTTTTTTCATTTGCCAATAACGTTGGAGTTGTTTTGCAAATCTAATTTGATGCTCACTTCAGCTGCTGTCTTGAAAGTTATGGGGTGAACCATCAAGCGGGGGCAGAGAAAAAGGGGGATCCCAAAATGCTTTTTCCCCATGTTGATTTAGATAGGAAATTTTAGACACGGCGACAGCCCGAATTGTTAAAAGGAATTACACCAAATTTGACAGAAAGGTAGCTGTTGGTCCAGAAAGCCACCTTTTTGTTAAATGGTGTAAATTCTGTTCAGTAGTTGAGGAGAAATGTAAAGATTTTTGAAGACATACAACCTAGGCCACGGTGTATCCATGACCCCTCCTGATCTCCAGCTTGAGATCTGATTGGCTGCCAGCACTTCAAACCAGGAAGTGTGGGCAGCCATCTTGTTACTCAGTTGAACTGTCACAAGTAAAAAGGTTTAAAAAAGAAAAAGGTGCAGGGTAGAAACACCCTGACCACTTGGACTTCGAGGGCAGAGTCCCACAGGACCCCCCAGGGCCAAAAAAACACTTTGTAATGTTCTTCGGGAGTCACGCTAGAACTGCTACTCCCGCTGAAATGACAAAAAAATTAAGCTGGTCTCCTGTGCTTTGTTAAATAGGGGCCCCCGGGTTGTACTGGTCCCGGGGGCAGTTTATGTAGTAATGCGGGGCTGCCTACGCTGCACCCCCCATGCTCCAGGGACCGCACCTCCTTTGAGATGTCATCAGTGATGTCACAGACCATGTCATGGGTGATGTAATATGTGAGGTCATAAGCAGTGCATTACAGGGGTGCAAGTTGTAGTTAGCTCAGATAACTATAACTGATGAATTTCACTGGTTTTGTACGAGTGAAATCTGAGCCTAACCATAACGTCCCTATAATCTTTTGTTGTTCCATGGAAAAAAATTTGAATCCATATCCTTACTATAACTTCCCTGTAATCTTTGGTTTTTTCAGTGAATATATATATATATATATATATATATTTATATGGAAAAGAAAGAGTTGCCTCGAAGGAAGGAGCCACACACGTCGAGTTATCACCTTTAATCTGGGGAACGCACAAGCCTTACACCAGCACTCCAACAGCGGTAACCGTGCCATATGGGTTTCAAGCGGAATGCTCTTGTTCACTGGCATACCGGAAGCATGGCAGCATGGAGTAAGCGCACTGCAGCAAGGTTTAAATATCCAGCTCCAATGGGTTTGTCAGCTAGTGCACCCTGGGCAATGCAGTACCCTTAAAATACTTTCCTCAATAGGCGCTACCATACAAAAATAATTCTTTCCCCAAGTGGGGTGTTGCAAAGTAACTTGGTTTCAGTCTCGGCAATAACCCATTCCCCAAATTGGCCTCGATGCTCCGCAGGCATCTAAATATTCGTGACCCTGCAGACCTGCTGTAATAGGCAGTGGGGCTCCTTCGCGGCTCAGACCAGCCGCAAATATGGAAAAGAAAGAGTTGCCTCGAAGGATGGAGTCACACATGTCGAGTTATCACCTTTAATCTGGGAATTGCACAAGCCTTACACCAGCACTCCAACTCGACGTGTGTGGCTCCTTCCTTCGAGGCAACAATTTCTTTTCCATATTGTCTTTTTTCATAACTTATTTTTCTGGCATGATTAGACTAATGCATATACTGTCATCATTTGTCATGACAGGCACAAAGACGTCCTCCAGACGAAACATGTTTTGGCTATATCGCCTGCATTCATTGAGCTCACACTACACTAACAACCGTTATATGTAATACGCAATCAGTGTAGTATTTGAAGAATTTGATACATGCTATCTGTGTTACTTGGTCTTATTTGACTGAAATAATAGTGTAAAAGCATATTGTTAAGATTGTTCTAAGATTGTTCTACTTCATATTTAGGCTTATTCCATGTACCAACAAACAAGGGAGGTCATTGATGTGCTGCATGTTTGTGAATTTATAATAGGTAAAATAATAAATATTCTTTGTATTTATCCATTTTACATGCATTATACTCTTTGCACAATTTGGTTGTGTTCTATTCGTACTCTGAGTCTTACAATAGTAAATCTTACTATTTTCAATGAATGTGCTTTTTCCGATATTTGTTACACTGGAGTTATAAAAGTGTATCTGATCTTTTACCGCCCATTGATGTATGCAGAAATTCCCAATATTTGTTAGTCTGAAGTTAGAATAGAAAATCTCCTTCCCCAACAATTTATGCATTTTCTCCAATATTTGTAGAATTGTAGTTTAGAATAGAGTATTTGTATAGTTTGGTATTTATGTTTTTTATACACATTTTATTGACATCATCAGGATATCTGGCAGCACAGTGCTTCAACAGTTCAGGTATTTCCTTTACAACACATAACAAAGTAGACAACCAAGAGTAGTCAGACATTGCACCTTCTATCTCCTGCATCCTTTAAGTTCGGAGTTACAGTATTTAATATTAATTCATCCTGCAAATGTTTTAAAGTTATTTTGAGAACCCTTAATTGAAATGTCAATATTTATAAATTATTGCAATTCTTTAAATAATTTTTCTATTATGTTTAATTTTTTAAACTATTTTTGAATGTTGTATTTTTAGTATTATATACATGTTAATTTTCCTATATATTTTCAAAAAGTATTTGTTATTGTTTAAATATATGTTAATCTTTTTGAAGTATTCATAATTTCATGTTTATACTGTGTTTTATAATATACTATTCATTAGAATATTATTCAAGAATGATTTATCTCTATGCATATAATAATAGATTGTAATTTGTTATTTACTTTGTTTTATTATGTAATAAAATCATTATGAAGTTACATGTATATTTAGGAGTTATGTATGTGAATAAATTAATGGTTATATGATATTAGATCATTGCATCTCTTTTTAAAATTATAGTATAATTAATTGCACTTAAATACATATCATTAGTAACATAATATCAATATTTCGAAGCACAAGGTTTTGTTAGTCAATATATTTATAGATTATATGTTTCTAAAGTCATTATCTTTGTTGTTGTTACTGCAACAATAACAATATTTTGGGAACACAAATTATTATTGTGGTTGATATTTTGGCCTTAAACTAATATATGTTCTCTGCTGGGCCATCAAGAGGATGAAATTGGTACTGAATCATTCCAAATGTAAGTAATATTTATGTGAACTTACATTGAAGCTAAATAGAAATAAAGCAGTTTTTATAGAAACTTAGCTGACACTGGAAATGAAATAATATTTGACATGGTTGTTGACTTTTTTCATTACATCATTGTTTCAAATTATGAATAGCAGCATTGACGCCAAAAACTAATAACTGAAAATATTGGATTTTATGAACTAATAAGTGGTCACATGATATTGGTGTCAATTTGTGACCAGTATTTTTGTGACTAGCAATATTTCTTTTAAAAAAGTGACCTATGTACTTATAGGTCGGCTCTTAAAAATCCGAATTATAGTGAACCAGAATTTGACTTTCCTCATGCATATTAATGAGGTAGGTCACAAATACCAACTCACTATGATTCGTTGCTATCACAGGGATGTTGGCCTGCTGTTGAAAGCAGAACATTGTTACATACCATAAATATAAGGAAGTGAGTTGTTGATTAAGGGGGAAGGCTACGCACCTTAAGCAACAAATACAATCTTTATCAGGTTGAATCACTAAAGCCATAAAATGAACCTCTGCTCATCCCACTCTTAGCCATAGCTATTGCACAGAACAGGCAGGCTTAACTTATATGCAATATGTAAACTATTTTGCAGCATGAAAACAGTAATATAGAGGCAAAACACAACACAATAAAAATCCCAACTGAATTAGAAAAATTGAATATATTTTAATAGATACATTGACACCCAAAAGACACAAATCCAAAAAGGGTGACCGGAGACATACTATTTTTAAGTTTTCTGAATTGGAGAAATTCAATGTTTGCCCCAGGAAAGATCCATCACAAGTCGACTACTTTTGATGCCTTCACTCAAGTCAACATTTATTTGTCCACCTAGGGCTTGATTACGAGTCTGACTCGCGGTGGCACAACAGTGGCAGTACTGTGGCTGCTATATTAAGAGGAGGCCATTCGAACCACCACTGATGCACCGGCACAGCCATTGAACTGCTGTTCCCTGGCGGTGGCGCAGTGGACAGGGTTATACAATATGCAAGGAGGGACCGCAGAGGTCCGCTGAACATATTGCGAGTTTTCCCACTGCCAACTTTTTCATGGCAGTAAGCAGTAGGGAAACTAAGGAACCACTACAGGGCCCCCATGCTCCCATCGCCATGGGGAAGCATTCAAGGGAGCACAACATGTGCCTCTCTGTTTGCATGCACCCCAAGTTCCAGTACGACATGTCCTTTAATGTCCTTGATGTGCTGAAACTACTTTTGCATTCCTATTTCAGTTTCCGTTTTCAGGGCACCTTTGTGGGAATGGCAAAAGAAAAAGCAGCCAGAAACGAGTTGAACTCATAATCAGCTTTGGCGGTGCTGTGCTGACGCAAAGCTGGTGCAGCACAGCCAAAATCGTAATCAGGCCCTCAGTCACTTTCTTGGAGCTCAGATTGCTCCAGCAGGGCAAGGTTGCAGGCTGTAGCCGAAGAAGACTCCACAAGGCAGAATACATTCTCCACGAGGTTCCACTGTATCAGATTTACTGCTGCCACGGAAAAAAAAGTGAGCAGGAGAAACATGAATCTTTCACACAGAACCAACACACCTTGGTCAGATTGCCTTGGCTGGTTTGTCCATTTCGTATAGAGGTCTTTGGTACTCAACAGGTTCTTACTCCCAAGTTTTCATGGGTGGTCGACAAGCCCACCCAAATCCAGCCAAGGATATTAGGACTTCAGGAACAGCACATGGGGGTCAGGACTCACTCCAACAGAGGCCAGCAGCAGGGGGTAGTCCAGGGTCCTTGGGAGAGGTCTGCTGAAAATATTCACAAAATGCCTCTTGTACCTTGTTCTGTCTCTGTATATTAAGGTGGAGTTCATCCATATGACTGTTGGAGTCCACTCCTTTGTCTTGGGTACCAGAGAGAGAAGGTCCAGACCATCAGGGGCCTCACACAGCTGTTTCAGTTTTCTTCTGATCTTCCTCAGGCCCAGTAGAGTTCTGAGGTAGGTACTGGCAAGGTCACATTTATGTTTGGCACCAGCTTGTAGTGAAGATTAACATCTGACTCCTCTCTTACCAATGGAACAAAAGTCCCCAAGGGATGCCCTACCTACTTTTGCAGTATTTCCTGTTTGCCCTACTGCCTGAAGATGTAGCCACAGAAATGAGCAACCACTCCTCTGTGGTCACGTCAAACCAGTTCAAGGGAAGCTCCTTCCTGACTGGGTTTGGAGTGTGGCTGACTGGAAGTACAAAGAGTACAAAGTAGTATCATGTGAAGATGTCATTTGACATCTGCCTATGAGAGGGGAGGCCCCTCAGAAGTATATTGCCTTCTGGGAAGTGCCCAGATATCATTCTGACAGAGGGACAGAAAAACCTCCAAAAACCCAGGCGATTTTCTCTGCTCTGGTAGGGGTTTTTACATCACATTCATGGCTTGTGCAGTCATAGGACAGCAGCTGGTGCCTAAGGAAAACTAGCTTCAGGATATTTAATCAAGGAAACTGAAAGCTTTCTAAAAGTACCTTTCCTTTTCATTAATGTTTAAAAAAAACATATTCACCAGACATCTAATAACTATTACTAAGAGACCAAGGATGGCATTTCTAGTGTTTCATAACGGCTGATAGTATCATCAAATTTATCAGTGCATCAAATATTTCTCTAGGCGATATATAGCCTTGCTACTGTGAAAGTAGTTTTGGGTGCTGATCACTGTAAGCACAGTTTCAACGTTAAATTTCTACATATCCTACTTCAAAATGTCATCCACTCTTTCCCATAGACTATGACGTCTACTTAGGGGTGGCTTATTAATATTTAAAGAAGGTTTAGACTTGTCTAAAGGGTTTATTTTAACATGTCAAATGTCAGTTTAAAAAACTGCTAACATGGTTAGCTTGAATCCATGTATCCACTGCCACTTCAGTGGATAGCACAATAGGTGCTGCAATCTACCAGTGGCATTTAACTTTCAGGTTTTGGGTAGACCTACTATCATACACTATGGACTTATACATGGGCAAATATGCCAAATAGGGTTATGCCATTTTAATAAGATGGGAATACAGGCATCTTTCTATTGGTTACCGGGGAAAAGTGCACAGAGTTCTACAGCTAGCAAAAATAGATAAGGCAACATTGGAGGTACTCCACTCAAGATATGGTCATTTCAAATAATAAGGTATTGGTATTTTGAAGGGATGCCCTAAGCAAGTCCCAGCCAAGCACTGATTTGGTATGGTTTGCTAAACCCATTTAATGACTTGAAGAACCTTTTCTCAAATGTTAAACGGGCTTAGTAATTTGAATAGTGGTTTTAGCATTGGCAAACCCTCTGATTTACCGGAGATCGTTTGCTAGTGATCATAAATGATGTTGTTTCATTCTCTTTAAAGACAGATGACATCATCATTAAGTTCACATATCGCATCATGAGCAGCGCCACCAGTGACATCATCAACGGTATCACTGATGCTGAAAGTGATGTGTTTGCTGATAGTGACTTATCAGTTCAATGGACTTTTGTAAAGATGTTGCTATGTTATTTATACTGTTGCTTGGTTATTGATGTGTGTTGCTTCCTTTAGTTGGAATACAATTTTGTGTATATTGCGTCCTGTAAAATCTGAGATCTAAGATTTCCAACAGTACTAACTGTTCTACTGATAGTGTTGCAGCTTGTAAGTATCACACTGTTTCGGTTCTACAATTATTGCAATTTAACCATCAGACAGCATATTTACATATTTTGGCAAGCAGAACAAAACAAACACTCTTTATGAATGCCTCTGTATCGTAGCATCTGTGCAACATTATCCTTAGTTCCACATTGATACCGAGAAACCATAATTATTTATTAATGAGCTGGTGCTTCCTAAAAGCATATTAAATCAATAGTTGTGAAAGTAGCCTGCTTTGTATTACCATCTCGGTAATATGCCCACAGCACCAATGCTGAAACTATCTTGGTTCAATAAAGTTGCTGCGTGTACTCTATGCTGGCAATGTCAGCAAAACGCTCTATTTATCAGTGTAGTATTTTGGTTATAAATAGTCCCATGAGTTAATGCACATGGAAGTATTTGCAAATTGTTAAGCCAGATAAGTAGTGTTTGATTTTAATATGACCAAGGAGAAGCTGTCTAGTGAGACTCTTCAAAGCTGCAGCGTCAGGAAAAAACACACACTTGGAGCATTTGCAGTTGTAGTCTTTCCAACTTCCTAATTTCTACTGTTCAACATAATGTTAAACGTGCTAGATTGTTATTGGCCAATGAGGCGTGGGTTAGACGCGCAATTAAAGTGCTATGGGGCTAGTGGGGGCTCTTTACACGAGTGGGTACTTATAGAGGAACTGATTTATAAAGGTAAACTTACACTTTTGTGTAAGCTTACTATTTTCTGCTAGTCACAAAATACGAATTTAATTTTACTAATAGTCATTTTATGACAGAGGAGACCTGTCCTTTCCTTTTATCTGCAGAGTTCCCCACGCCAAGCGCAAATAAATGAATATTAGGAAAATTAAACACACAGTTTGTGAACACCAAAAAGCCGTAACACTCATGTTAAAGGTGTAAGTTTCCCTTCGTGAATCAGACCCATACAGCATTGAGATGTTTGTGTATATAACCCCAAAAACAATATAGGAGAGTGTTTCTAAACATCATCCAGCTCTCCAAACCCATGTTGTATTACTGGGTGTAAAAAACAACCTCGGACAAATTACATTTCTTTCAGGGATTCGGTGGGTCTTTACACCTGATAAAATACAATAAAATGGGGAATAACTTTGAAAATAGCTTGTGAATACATTTTGCATCCAATATTACACTGTTATAGTAATGGTGCCATAGGTCGTAATATGAGCAAACATATTGGGATTCCTCCCTTCCCCAGTTTAAGGACATAAGACAATAGTTGGGGTACAATGGGTGCCTCATATCGTTTATTGTGCAACATATAGAAGTGGGTGCATTTTGCACTCATTTGTTAATCGGTCTAAGTAAAAAAATGGATTTAAATATTGATGCTATCTATTCTTACACTTGCACCCTTTTCTAAATGGCATTCAATGGAAACCTTGTAATAATCAGTCTGAAAAAACAGCAAATCACAAACTGGATTGGGGCATTTGATTATCAACATATCTGCATAGTGTTTTCAGATTAATGAATGTGGGGAGAGGATGTAACCGAGCGGTCGACCTCAGACGTGGGGAACATGGTTCGAGTCTCTGCAAGGACGCTCAACATCCTGTCGTTCTGGGCAAATCACTTAATCTCCCCATGCCTAACAAAAATGAGTGTGTTCATCTGTAACAAAACTGGTGCTCATGTAAAGCGCTCTGATACCGATGTCTCGGGTCTAGCTAACGCTATATAAAACTCACGAAATCAGTCTTTGACAAGCCAACAATCTGTCAATGACTTGAGGCCAACTCATAGTATAGGCGGATGTATTACGTTACAACGCATACTTTTACAACGCATACCTTTACAACACATTTTTTACAACGCAACATCCATTACAATGCATTCCATTACAACGCATGCCATTACAATGAATTTTTAAAAACTACCTTTACAACACATTCCATTACAACGCATACTACCTTTACAATGCATACCATTACAACGCATAACATTACATTGCATGTATGGTAAGTATTGGATAGTGTAGGGGTAAAAATTACTATTCTAACTCCAGGGGGTGCAACAGTAGGGTAAGTGTTGGATAGGGTAAGGGTACTAAGCGTTGTAATGTTATGCGTTGTAATGGTATGCGCTGTAATGACATGCGTTGTAGTGGTATGCGTTGTAGTGTCATGCGTTGTAATGGTTGCGTTGAAATGGCATGCGATGTAATGGATGTTGCGTTGTAAAAGTTTCATTGTAATGGTAGTGTGTTGTAAAAGTTGCGTTGTAAAGGTTGTTTCCCGTATAAGCACAAAACATATGGCACATTTTTAGTCATGGTATGACCCTTATTATTATGGTTTGAATAGCTAAGCAGTATCTTATCATCATGACACACCATGCTCCTCAGGATTAACGTCCTGAATCAGTAGTTCTCTTCAAACACGTCTTGCCACCCATGTGGAATGGAAAGCGTATGTGCAACATACTCATATTTCTACATCACCACTCACACTCCCAGGCTGCATCTTGATCACTTTGGCTGAACATTATTAGATCCATTCACAGGACACAGCACCTTTGTGTCATTCCAGTGTGAGTGGACAATGTTCACTCACTCTCCTCTCTCATGCAAGAAAGAACACAGCATGCCATTCCCCATCTGTTGAAATATCTTCATCTGAACCCTTATATGTGCCCTCTCTCCTTGAAATACTCTGCTATCTGCATTCGGGTGCCTTCCACCTTGAAGAGATTGATACTATCTAGACCTTAAATATGTTACTAGCTAAACCTTTATACAGTCTATTTATAATCAATCCCTTTATTAGTGGCTTCTGCCTGTATTCTGATCTTTAACTGAGTGCTATTAGTTACAGAATTGCATTGCACTTCTTGATAAAACTAGTGCACTGTTATCAAACCTCTCACAATATCATCATCCTCTCAACATCTCTGCATGTTATCTCTCCACTGCTCACCCGCCCCATTTTGACCACTTAGCCACTCTGTGGCTCACCAAAAGAACATCAATCCTTTTCAATACAGATATTGCAAATATTACTGGTGCAGTCTATCCCCCTGCTCAGTGAGCTTGACCATCTGCAGGTGTGCATGTTTGCTCTTCCTTCCTTTATAATCCACAAATTACTCCTACAGGTGGTCATTCTGATCTCAGACTCATACTCCTAATCAAAATACCTTCTTAGAGTCAACTGTTCCTATGTGGACTTTGCTTTTGTTTCTCAAAATTGCTAAACTTCTACTCTTGGGGATGGCTAACCATTTTCATTTTAGAAGTGTTCACCACACAAACCCAAACCTAGCCTTTAAAAAGAGCTTACATTAAGAACAATACAAAATTGTGCTTAGCGCTCAACCAAGCTCGACACCTTGACCACCCATACACTTACCCAACACTCAACAAAGGGCAATAAAGCATGCATATACCGTATACATCCCACAAGACCCCTAACCAGCAGACTACTCCTTTGAAGCTGACATGGACTAGGCAGAGCGTCTGAAGAACCACACACACACTAAAATTAACCCAAACATACTACAAGTCCAACAGATTTGCAGGGCATGTCAGAAGCCCCACACCCTGTCATAACGCATCTGCAAGAAAAACTCAATACACATGGCGCATTAAGCTTTCTGATCTAGACTAGCACTTGTCTGAAAATTATTCATGACATGAACTTGGGGAAGGGGCTAACAGAGCAATGGATAGATCTAATTGCAACTGCCCTAGGACATGTTGAAAATCATATGACAAACTGTGGGTTTTATAAGAGGAAGGCCTTTGATAGTGGTCAAACTAGGGGAGTTCAAATAGAAAACTCAAGGACGGCCATTTTTGAAGAACAATAGGAGGTAACTTTACCAAAGAGATGCATCTTAGAACGTTTTTGAATATCTAAGAAAATGAAACCATGTAAAACATCAGGGTTTGGATCTCACATTGGAAAATGCAATAGTAAGGGTTCATATCCACCCCAAAGTCACATTTATTACCCATTGGATTGTGTGCTCTTGTTCATACTTCTCTCTCTTGCCCTCGTTCATTTTCTCAGAAATGCTCTCACCTCTTGGTACAGCTGGTAGTAGTTTCCCTTCGTCTTCAAACCTTTCCTTTAGAGCACTGTGCAGAGGCATATTCTACACCCAATGTGGATACTAGTTGAGGAAATTGATAACTTACTGTCTTTCTCCTTCAGGCTACAGCAATTTTTCTCAAGGACTGTCACATTCCTTCAATGACCTTTGGTTGAATTGAAGTGGTTTTAAATGCATGCATGTCTACGTGGCAGTCTTTGTGTATGTATGTGTTTTTATTTGTGCACATCGTTCTCTATAACATTGTGTCTATGTGTGTCAGTCTTCTTGTGTGTGTGTGAACACTTGTGTGTTTGTTTGCATGCATACATGCAAAGACTATGCATTCTGGTCTCCATTATATAGTACAAGATTGCATACATTTCCATATGCTGGTCACAAAGTGCATCTATTCACACCCTCCATCCCTGCTGCACAGCCTAATTCCATTTCTGTTTGTGATTGGACCTGCTGAGAGAGAGGCAGCGTTTCTACCCTGCAACAAGCTCAAAAGGTGCAAGCCAGGAAGCTTAATACACAAAGGGGCAAATTCTCAAGGATTTATCGCCGAGTTATCTGCACTTTATCGCAGCCAAAGTGTTAATAACACTAACAGCCCATATCACCAGTTTACCTGCGATAGCAGCCGCAAAAACATCGCCACAGATGACCCCAGCAACTATCGCTAATGAGATGCAGAGTAGGCCTTCCCGTGCAAAAAGGCGTGACAACACCACTCTGCAACATTCACAACAACCAGCCAGATCGGCAATAAGAACTCAAAAGAGGCAATAAGGCGCGTTAGCAGCAGGAAATTAAATCCTGCTCTTACCAAGTGTATAGTAAAAGACAGCGTGCACCAGAAAAGGGAGCCCAGGCCAGAGCCACAACTGAAGGGCAACAGATGCCATGGAGCCACTGATCATGCAGCTGGGAGCCCCAACTGGGCCCAACACCCACCGCAACCACCTCCAGGACCTCCCGGGCATCACCTCCCCCGGGCAAAGACATGTCACATCAACTTCATGAAATCATGAACAAAACAATTCGCCTGATGTCACACAATCACAACTAATACCATGCATGTGTCGACACAAAAAGGAGCATCACCCATTCACCTTTGAATTACCAAAAGAAACATTGTATTCAAAAATACTCAAAACAACAATTTTGAAGACTCCTGGTGGGTCTCCTTGGGACACCACTCTGTAGGTCACAGCCTGCAAGTCAAAAATCAAGATAAGAAGGTGTGTCAGGCGCTCATCAAAGGACATAGAGAGAGCAAAAGAGAGAGAGGGAGAAAGAGAGGGAGAAAGAAAGACGGAAAGAGAGGCAGAGAGGGAGAAAGACGGAAAGAAAGGGAGAGAGAGAGAAAGACAGTAAGAAAGGGAGAGAGAGAGAGAAAGACGGAAAGAGAGGGAGAGAGAGAGAGAAAGATGGAAAGAAAGGGAGAGAGAGAGAGAGGAAGATGGAAAGAGAGGGAGAGAGAGAGAGAGGGAGAAAGACAGAAAGAGAGGGAGAGAGAGACGCAGTGAGAGGAAGAGAGGGAGAGAGAGTGCTGACAATGCGCACCCAGGCCTCACTACTCACCTGCTGGCACCGGTGTGTCTCCAACCATGTGCGGGTATGCACTTCAGTTCAACAGGTCCCTCATCTGAAATAGAGTCCAGAGTTATGAATGGCAGAGTACATACAATTGCACACACCAGCATTGCTTGTTTTACGCTCCTGCGCACCCAGGCACCTGCAACCCAGCCCCTCCCGCTGCCCAGCGGTGCATGCTCGCCCCTGCGCACCCAGACTTCATTGCTCACCTTCAGCCACTGGCGTGTCTCCAAGAGGGCCAACCACGTGCCGGTGCAAGCCTCAAGCCCAGGGCCCGTGAACATGACACCCTCCACATCACGCAGCCCGCTCCGCCGGCCACCAGGTCTCACACTTGATTCTAGGTTTTGATTTCACTATGGAAGAGGACATATCAGTGCACACGGCATCATTGCAGGCTGCACACCCGCTCAGCCCTTTAGGTGCCACTAGCTCTGTGACATGCGAAGCAATGCCATGTGATGGTAGGCCAGCATTGCCTGCTGGCTCAGGCCTACACTGTGGTCCAGCAGGGCTCACAATGATCCTAAGTGTGGCTCAATGGTTAGAGCAGGCAGACCTTGATGCAGAGCTCTGGCCAGGGACCAGGGTTCGATTCCCGCCTCGGCGGGTCTCCGGCTCATTAATTCCCCTGACTGGATATTCTCGCCTCAGTGCCTGTTCTGATCATGGGTCCCACGCTGCAACTCTGGGCAATAGCTTGCTTAGTCTCCACAACTGCCCCAAAAGCGCTGGGATGCCTGGCTGCACCTGGGGGGTGCCCAGGAGTGGACATTTCCCAGGAAAGTCAGGAAGGGTTCCTAAGCGGTATACGGACAGCGCCGGGACACCTCCGGTGGAGGTAGCTGTGCGCTTTACAAATTCCGACATTTACATTTACATTTACCCGTCCGGACCGCCTGGACGGGGCATCATCGCAGGCTGCACACCCGCTCAGCACTTAAGATGCCCCTAACTGAGTGCACTGAAAGTCACCGTCCCGTGGCGGTGTGCCTGTGCCGGCTGCAGTGTTTCCGGTGCCACCAAGTCTGTGCCCTGCAAGTCATGGACCCTCTATGATTGAGTATCGTAGTGCAGACGCCATCATGTCACCTCCGGCCCTGGGGAATGTGAAGTTGCTTGGCCCTAGGCCCTTTTGCATAAATAATAACTACACAGATACACCCAGAGAGACAGTGGAAATTACGTTGAGCAAGTGCGCCCAGCCCTTTTTATTGGCAGGGTCAAATGCCCTGTGACGCGTGTGCTGGATGGGTGTAAATAAGTCGTGAGGGAGTGGCCGTGGCATGCAGACAACTAGACTTGCGATCAGCAGATCACTACAGGGAAGACCTGGGACATGTAGCGTTGTCATACCGCCCCATGGGCAATCCAGCATAAGGGTTTGAACAAGCTCTGGAAAGGCGGAGAGCTACTGGTGCCGTGTTCCAAATGGAGGATAGTTTCTCTCCAAATTGTCCAGCTGAGGATAACTATGAGGCCTTTTGTCTTAGGATATCGACAACTATTGACTCCCTAGTTCCACTAAAAAAATGCAAGCACAAGGGTAGAGTATCAGCTCCTTGGTTTGATGATTCTTTAAAGGTCCTTAAACTGGCCTGTAAGCAGGCTGAAAGAAAATGGAGACAGGGTTACCTTGATGCTAACAAGCAATTCTGGAAAACCAAACTTTTGGAATACAAAACTACGATTATGAAATCCAAATCTGCCTACTTTTGTTCCACAATTTGTATAGCCGCCAACAGTTCCAAAAGTATTTTCCAGATTTTGAACAGCCTTACTCACCCTGACTGCGCAAAAAAATCAATCCCTCCCACACAACCTCTTTGCGACAATCTTGCGCTGTTCTTCAAAGAAAAAATTGAGACTATCATTCAAAACCTGAGCATCTCCCCCACACTGGTCGGCCTCACCGGCCCTGAGGCCGTCATCATTGATTATGAGCGGCGAGCCCAGGGTGCCAGCCTATGGACTGCTTGTGGGAGTTTCCCTCCATTACTGAGGCGGAATTTGACAGACTGGCTCAAGGGATTTCCTTGGGCTCTCCTCTCGACCCCATCCCCCCAAAAAACTGGAAGGCATCCGGAGAGGAACTCTTTCCCACTCTTTGCAGGATCTGCAATCAGTCCCTGAGCAGTGGCCTAGTTCCTGCCCCCTGGAAGCAGGCTCTCATTAGGCCACTATTGAAGAAACCCTCTCTGAATCCTGAGTGTCTACAGAATTATCGACCCATCTCCCTGCTACCATTCCCGGCAAAAATTGCCGAGCGCTGGGTGAGCTCGTGCCTCTCCAAACATCTGGAGCAGAATCATTTCCTGGACGAAATACAATTCGGCTTTCGTCCAGCCCATGGCACTGAAACAGCTCTACTCACTGCCATGGAGGACCTTCGTATGCGTGCAGACAGGGGCCAGGCAGTAGCCTTGATCCTGTTGGACCTGTCTGCCGCATTCGATACGGTCAATCACGTGATTCTATTGGAGAGACTAAGAGAGGCCGGGGTGGGCGGCACTGCCCTGAATTGGTTTCACTCCTTCCTGCGGGATAGGAAGCAGGCTGTGTCCCTCCCCCCGTTTCAATCGGCCTTCTCCCCGGTGACCCATGGGGTGCCTCAAGGCTCGTCCATCAGCCCGATTTTATTTAACGTCTACCTAAAACCACTGATTACGTTAATAAAATCCCACAGGCTAAAAGCAAATAACTATGCCGACGACACTCAGCTCATCCTCTCTTGGGAGGGTAAGGAATCGATTCCTCTGGAGTCGTTTCATGACAGTCTGCGAGACACGGCTGGCTGGCTACACAATAATTCCCTACAGTTCAACGCCTCCCAAACCGAGGTTCTGTTCTGTGCCGGAAGTCGGATTCCTCGCCCGTTCCCGGCGGAGTTTTGGCCCCTTGAAACCCTGGAAAAGCCACAGCCGGTCACCACTGTTCGCAATCTGGGTGTTATGATGGACAACAAACTCAGCATGGAAGCCCAGGTTGCGAAAACAGTGTCCGCCTGCTCTGCCCTTATTCGCTCTCTTCGTAAGATCTTGCCACTCCTTCCTTCACGGGCCGGGGCCTTAATAGTCAGGTGCACCATCCTTAGTCGCCTTGACTATTGCAATGCGCTGTTGCTCGAGGCCCCGTCTGTGCTGCTAGACAGACTCCAAAGAGTTCAAACAGCCGCTGCCAAACTGGCCCTGGGCTGGCCTAGGAGATCCTCTGCCACTGCAGCAATGGCCGAGCTCCATTGGCTCCCTATGAAACAGCGAGTTGCTTTTAAATCTCTCTGTCTTGTTTTTAAAGCTTTGCATGGAGTTTGGCCCGGCCCCCTGCAATCCATGTTTGACTGGTACATTCCAACCAGAGCCCTCCGATCTGCAATGGCCTGTCTTGTCAAAATACCGAGATTTAAAAAGGTCAGGACAGGAGGAAGATCTTTCAAGGTTGCAGCAGCTAAACTTTGGAATAGCTTGCCTTCGGATGTCCGTCAAACAAGTGAACTTCTCCCTTTTAGGAAACGGGTCAAAACTTGTCTGTTTCCAAAATGCTAATTGCTGATTATTCTACTGTTGTCTCCCAGTGCATCTTTCTTAGGAGTTATCTCAGCGCCAGGATACCTGTAAGATGATAGCTGCGCTATATAAATGTTTTAAATAAATAAATAAATAAATTACCCCAGGGCTCTGGGCGTGGTTCCGTACTGGGCTGGACAAGGAAATAACTAATGTGTGTTTCCCTGTTGTTGTGTCAACGCCACCCGGACCACATTCAGCAATGTGTCACTCTGTGACCCAAGTATAACGACATGATCTACATGGACGTAAGGGGGAATCAATGACCCTACATTCATCCATACTTCCACACTTGAAAGATCATAGACTTGACACATCTAAAATGAATGTTTTATGCACATTCAGTGGAGTGTTGCAGCTGGAGCAGTACAGAGCCATGCAAACCCCACTTTACAATGTTGGCCTGTGGAGGGCCATCCAGAGTCCTTCAGGGAAGAGGAAGAGTTCAGTCTGCAGTCTGATTGCTGTGTCATTGGCGATCAAACAGAATATGGCAGTCCATGTCGAGGTCCAAGGTGAATGTCGCAGAGTGTATCGGGGGATAGTGGAAGGTGATGATGCAGAGGGCAGAACCAAGCAAAAACCAGCCATGTGGCGGAGATGAATGCTACTGTGTCCTTCGTGCCACGAAGGCAGGTACATTTGCATCTTCGTGGGGGCGGAGATGTGGATGGAGTGGTAGCAGCAGCATTCATTAGCACCAGGTCTTGTTGCAGCAATGCCCTAAGGATGGTCTTGAGGTCATCGAGGAACTCAGCTACCTCTCACTGGTGTGCAGGCGTGGCAGCTGCTCTTTCCACCTGCGTCCATTACATGTTCTTCATTAACCTTTGCATGTGTCTCAACTCCCAATTGACATCGCTAGAGCCATTCTGACTGGCAAGTTGTTCTTGTCTCTGAGTCAAGACTCCATTGATGTCAGCCATGGTCCGTTGGAGAGCATAGAGTGGACTGTGATTGTCCGTTAGCGACTGTGAGTGGTCCCTGATGAGACTTAGACACCCATGTATGGCATCTAGTTTGGCTGCCTTGTGGTCAAACCTCACCCGCTCCTCTTCAGCTAGCTTCTATTGGCACCCAAACACACAGCTTTGGAAGGCCTTGTGTTCTTCCTGGGGGGTCCTGAGAGGCAGCTGTGGTGGTGGGTGCTGCCTGCTGTGTGGTCTGTGCAGGGGATGGGATCTCATCGGTGCAGCTGGGCTGCCATGCTCTTCGAGGTGGGTTGATGTGGCTGTCAATGAACTCTTGGAGGGCATCAGTGTTGTAGGTGTGGCGGTCCTCTTCGTCATCAGAGAAGAGAGGTTCGGGCTACTCTGCAGGAGGTGGTGGTGTTCCCTCTGCAATGTGAAGGGGAGATGCAGTTTAACATTGTGTTCACATGTATGTTGTCGCATTGTACATGTTTACTGATGGACTGCATGGAAGTGAATATATGGATGTTTGGGAGGAGCTGCCTATTTGATGCGGGACAGTGGACAATTCAACAACATCACCGATGTGTGTTTGTACTTGTACGTTATCAACTCACATTTCCCTGTGATTGGCCAGTTTCTAAACACATGTGGCAGCAGTTGTGTCTTCTGTTCTGTTGTTAACGTGTTGCGGTTTGTACCACTTAATTGTCAATGTTGATGTGCTCTGCATGTTATGGGTGTGTGCTGCATTTTGGGGAGTCGCCCCTGCAGCTCTGATGTTGCTGCCCCTTCTCCCTTAGATGCGGTGTGGCTTTGACGTCTGTGCTTATACAGTGCTGAGATGCTGCATACATGGTCTCTTAGTGGGATTTGGGGGTCTGGGGCATGGTTTGTCTGCAGATATGCCCTACTTAATTGTGCATGTGTGCCATTGTGCCCATCTCCCCGGTCCCCCCAGTCCCTGGTCGTTACTCACCCTGTTGCTGTTTTGTCCGGTCACATTGAGCAGTGTCCCGTCCCTCAACACCTGACACCGTCTCCCTACTGATGACTGTGGACACCATTTCCTCCATATCGTCCACCTCCTCCGGTGGAGCAGGACTCCCACCTCCAGTCTGCATTGCTGCCTTCCGGATGTTGGCGGGTTTCTGCTTGGTTTTGCGCTTTACATTATTCCAGCGCCTTTTGACCTCTTCCATTGTCCTCTTCAGCACTCTGACTGCATTCACAATGGACTGCCAATTCCATTTTTTGTTCACAATGACACAGTGGAGGTGATGAACAGTAGTTGATGGTGTTCTACTACCTCCGTTATCAGGATCCTGTTTTCCTGTGGACTGAACCGCTTCTTTCTACTCTTCTTGTCCTTGCCCATCCCTGATCCCAAGGTCCCAGACTGGTCCTCCGGGGGGCTTGTGGGGTTCTGGTTGTCCTCTGTACTTGCTCTGGCAACATCTATTGTGCTTCGCTGTTGTTTGGCTTTTGTTTGTATATTTTTGTTCTACTTTTATGGTGATTTTTCCCACCTTACGTGTGTAAATTGCAGGCCTGTCTCTGGTTTTCGCTGATTTTTGCATTGCAATTGGCCTCATCGCAACTTTTTTTGCGTTCTTGTTTCGTTTTTTTGCAGCAGCGCGTTGACTTTATATTGGACATTTGGTGCGTTATTGTGGGTCTATTGCATGGTACAGCCGTGTTGTGAATACAACGTTAACACTGCGTTATTTTCCCGCGATAGACTGCAATGCGAAGAATTGCGCTAAGCTAATTTTATGGAAATTCTTGAGAATATCCCCCAAAGATTGTAGACACCAAAGCCCCTTACGACTCTTGGGTAATAACTGGGAGGTCAATAAGGCTAGATGATAAAGGGTGTAGTGGCATCCAAAAAACAGGTCCAAACATATTTTATTTACCCAACTCCAATCTGTGAAAATACATCTTCAACTGACCCTATGAAAAAAGAGTCATAGACCTCTCACAGCCTACCCCCTGGTGTTCCATGTTACACTAGCCTTTCACCATCCATCCACAAGCTGCATTTTCAACAGTATTGCAATGTCACAGTTGTTTTGATTGCTATTTACATTTCAGGCTGTAGTTTTATATTGATTAAATAATGGTGTTAGAGGTAATAAATACCATCATTTTGAGAGCAAATTGTGTTGAGTGTATGGCGTATGTAGTTCTGAAGGAACCAGGGCCCGACTGAAGAACAAATATTGGCTAGAAAGTTCAAATCAACCTCACGCTGCCAAACCTGCCTCAAACAGCCAGTGGCTGTGACTAGAAAGGTGCCTCAGTGGTTTTCAAGGTTGACTCATAGCCGCCCATCCATTGCTGAAATAATGTCTCCCCCCCTAAGCCTGACGTCCCCCAGTAAATTGACAGAGGACTGGTGTGCTACATTTGCGTAAATGATGATGGGCTGGGGACAGGCGGATGCACCTGAAATGATGGCCTGCACAAGCAGCTACAGTTACATGTTTCCAAGTTTAGAGATCTGCTTGGCTGGAACATTAACACATAAGGGGGCTCTTTGGAGGAATGCAGGTTGTCCTATACCAGTAGGGTGGTGCCGCTCAAACCCATTATTAACAAATAGCTATGCATTTGTACACAGCTTTTGAAGTTGGGTGCAGCAGTTATGGGGAGATGTGTGCACGGTTGCCTACCTGCTGGATGTCTTTAATGAAATCCTAGTCAAAAAACAAATGGGGGGAAGTAGAGGTATGAGCTAGGTTCACCCTCCTGATGCAGTAGTAGACCTGAAAAAAAACAGAAATGTTGGGTAAAGAACCTAGCCAAAAACAGGGAAGGGATTTTTCACTCAATATGAGGGTGAACATCAGCAGGAAAGAAAACTTTATTTCTTGAGTCCCCTCACTCACCAGGGTTTCCCCTTGGTGACATGCTTCATCATAGGGGCCATCTCAGTCCTCTACGAACTGAGGCGTGCTCCGACTTGCCGTATTACGTAGGAGCACTTTTGTGCAGACTTAGGGGCCCATTAGGATAACGGGTGGATCTCCACCGCCCGTATGGCGGTGGTGATCCGCCCGCCAAAAACATCCACCCGCTTCTCTTTTGCCCCACCACATTACCATGGCTGTGGGGACCCCGTCGGACGGGAAGACCGTCCACCAGTTTTGCACCGGTAGGCAATCCGCCCGATTGCCTACCGGGCGGGAAAGCAGTTTATATGGTGGCGGTGTCTGGTAGACACTGCTATTCATATTTGTATACAGGCGGGGACATGCCTTTGTTGCCGCCACAGAAAGGCAGGGGGTTCTTGACATTGGGGGCCCGTAGCAGGCCCCCAGGGATCCTGGGGTGGGGGGTGCACATGGGGGGTACCTATGGTACACCCCAGAAGTACCATGTACAACATGGCAGGCACTGCGTGGTGCCTGCCATGTTGTGCATGGAAGAGCACAACATGACTTCCAGGCATTGTGGCGGGCGGTGCTGAGGGCACCGCCAGCCACAATGACAGGAATGCAGGATGCGCCCGCCACTGTCGTGGGCGCATCCTAATGTCCCCCACAGGGCTCCCCCCACATGGCGGGCGGTCCCATTTCCCGATACTACCATCCTAATGACCCCCTATGTGTAGTGCAAAAAGAGTGGTGGGTTAAAAATACCTAGCTATTGGGCGAAATAATTTTATTCGTGCTCCCAGTTGGTATGTCTAAAAAGGGGGTAGGATACTGTCAACCCTAGCTATAATGGGTCAGGAGTCCCTATGTTTCGAGCATTACCTAGAGCTCTTCATCAGGACTACACAGGGACCTGCCCTGTGTACGTCACTACTTATTAGCCTAAATTAGGTAATCAAACAGTAAATGATGCTGCAGCTAATAAGCATGCGTGAATATATACATCCGATTGGACATTGTCATGTAGTATCTGTGGGATAAAAAGAAGAAACATTGTTAGGGGAACAGATGCCCCCCTGTAGGGGATGGAATAAACTGTAGCACTGTCGTTTTTTGCACACATAAGTCTCCTCTATGGTGCGTGATTCAAAGTAGTACTCAGTGTTTCTCTGTGCCTGTTTAGGTTGACATGCTGTCTCTTCAGGTGTTGCTTGTGAGTGACTTTAAGAATACAATTATATACACCACATGACATCAACACACAATACACACATTCAACAGGTATAACTAATGTACATACATTTTAGGTAGCAAAATTGTGTCCCATGGACTTTGGGGGGGATAAGGGTTCTCGTGATCCTAAATTCTGAAAAAGGAAGGAGAAATGGGGAAGAAAGCCTCGTTAGTGGCTTTTCACTCTAGAGAAAAAAGGGTTTTGATGTCTCTGCGGTGACTCCGGTGGTCGGGACTGCCTTAAGCCCGGTTGTCACTATGCCTGTGGAAAAAAAAGGCTTACTTGGTGGGAGATCTCCTCACGGTTTGTCACCTAGTTGGTTCCCCTCCAGACCGCATCTTCTCATGTCTTGCCTCGGGGGCCAACTTAAATGCTTCCGTATCCGCCCAGTCATTGCAGGGAAAACTAGAGCGGTATAAACCTGTCTCAACTTGTTTGGCTAATCTTATCGGCCCTATTGGGGGTGTCTCTGTAAATAAAGCAGTTACTTGTCGGTGTACCGATTGTAGTCCCTAGATGGCAGTGGCTACTCTGAATTAAGTTCAAAACTTGATCAAATACAGACTGATCTCTTCAATGTATGATAATGGAAAAAGGATAGAACCAATACCGAGGGGAATTTCTGATTGTTATTGGTGACTTCAAAGGTTCATATTGTTGTCTTGGGATGTCAGTTTATTAGGTGAAATGGTGTCATTTGTCATACACGGGGTACTGGGTATCTTTTTGGCTTTTGTACTTCATTAAAGGTTATGGTACCTTTTAAGAAAACTGTCCCCAAGGGATATCATCTTTGAGGCCCTGGCTATCAGAATGTAGCTTGAACACCCAGCATTGTTCTTTCTCATGGAGCTTACACCCTATATTTTTGTTGCTCTTGATGTGTTCTAGTACTACCCACTTCATATCATTAGGAGTGTGTTGTTTCTTTAGGAAATGGGTTGTCATTCTTGTATTTGTTTGTTTATTCCTTATGTTACTACAGTGTTCTACTATTCTGATGCTGACTTTTCTGGTGGTCATCCCTACGTAATGGAGACTGCAGGTGCAGGTGATCAGATAGACTACACCTGCTGTGTTGCAGTTGGTGAATCTTCGTAGTCCCCAAGTCATGTCATTGCGAAATTCAACTTTTTTGGTAGCTGTAGTTAGGTGACACACGCTACAATTACTGCACGGGTAGTGGCCCTGTGGTAGTGGATGTAAAAGGCGTAGTGGCGCTTCAGCGGTGTTTTTAGGACGTTTGTGTACCAGATAGTTCCTAAGATTTTTGCCTTTTCTGTGGCTGAACCTAGGTCTTTGTATGTCCAGATCACCACTGTTCAGGGTCCACCAATGTTTTTTCACTATCTTTGTAACCCTGTCAGATGCAATATTAAATGTGGTTATGCAGATAGGTCTCTTGTCTTGCGTGCTTGTTCATTTTTGCTTGGGTTCTAATGAAATCTTGCCTGGTTTTATAATAAAAGTAAGCACCTCATGCCACAATAAAGTAGGCTTTCCTCCAGGATCAAAGTGGGCATTCTGCCACAGACAAGGCCTTCTGCACAGTTGTTGCATAAATGTTGCACCGAAGGAAGATATGGGAGTTTATTGCCAGTATACATGGAATATGCAAGTACTTTGTGGACACCATGGGAAAGTGTTTTTTCGCAAAGCCCCCACCTCTCTATCCGAAGCTCTGGATTATTGCAGGATATTTCCTCTCATGTTGATCTGCCTGTCCATATAGATAATATTTTTGGGATTCCCTGGAGGACTGGCAAGCTCCCTTGGGGGTCTTATTGTCTGTCTTTACTGTTTTTGTAACCTGCCATGGCAAACATGGTCAGCCATTGTTTTGATTTCCTATGAAGCCATACAAAATTTATGTAGAGTGTTTTTGGGCCATGATCAATTTTGAATAGGTTCTCAAAGAGATGCCCTTTTTAATGATAGTTTTACCTGTTTAGATTACATCTAATGGTTGTCAGCAATAAGCAGATGCTAATAGATTTTCTCATTATTTAATTAATCAAATGTTGAGAATGTTATAAAACTTCTAGATGCAATAGATTTGCCTTTAGGCTAAGAAGGCTCATTGATGAGAATGTTTCACAGTCAAAATTGTCCTGGTTCGATGATGAAGCTGCCAGGTCACAGGTGAAGAGGGATCAAGGTGTGTGATTAAAATGTAAAATGAGATCATATTGCTATATTTTATTTCCATGTAAGGGGTACCATTTATATGTAGGTAAGTTCAGAAGCAATTCGAAAATATGTTTTTGATGACAATGTTAAAAGAAACCCTGATGATGTATACCCCCGCAAGCAAGCTTCTCAGCAGTATCTGGCTGACTGAATAGTAATGAGCCCAGGAATTAGACCTGACATCCTTGGTGTGGTGTTCCCTCAAATATGTGCCTTCAATCCCTGATTTTTGCTGAACTAATGTTTGCTGGCATTTGTACGCATTTTACCCCTGCTACCCAGTGCTTAAGTGTATGTGCACTCTCCTTCTAACAGGGCAAAATTGGACTAAATCTAATTGGTTCATTTAATTGACCTGTAAGTCCCTATTAAATGGTACTACATCTACTTACCGCTTGTAAATTAAATGCTTCTAGTGGATAGCAGCATGTATTGTGCCACCCAATAATGTAGCACAGCAAAACATGTCTCAGGACTTCCTCTGCAGACTGTAGAGCAGTTTTAAATTGCCCATTTGTCCTGGCAAGATAATATTTTTGCTAGGCCTAAACCTTCCCTTGTAATACTTATAAGTCAGACCTAAATGCTCAAATGGCAGGGTGCAAGGTATTTAAAAAGTAGAACATGTGTTTTTTAGTTCTGTCCTGACAGTGAAAAACTTCTAACGTCATTTATTCACTGTTGTAAGGCCTATCCCAACCATAGGTTAACAATGGATTAGCTTATTTCAATTAATACGTGCTAACTTAAGATTTAGAAATGTTGTTTACACTTAAATTAATTGCAATATAAATTCCTCTTTAATGGTGAAGTCATATTTTAAGCTACTTCTCAGAAAATGCCTCTTTTAGGAATTTGGCTTTTTCCAACCCAAAGATTCTGGGGACTTTGTAGGAGTTTCCAGCTGCTTGGGCATTTTAATTGTTCCCTCAACAAGAATTTGCGTTGGGCCCAGACAGTGAACATGGGACTTGGATGTATTTGGAAGAGGGACTTCCTGTCAGGATGGCTGGGGAGAAGTTGTACTCTGCCCTGATTATATTTTGAAGGAACTTGTCAAAAACATACACAAAGGAACATAACACCAGGACTGCCCTTGCCTTTGTTACCCCACACAATTTGGAGCCAGGAGCAAGGGAAGGAGAAAAACTGATCAGAACCAGTTTTGGGGGTAGGTCATGGAATTCCTCCACACAAACGCTAGCACCAGGTATAAAAATTGGACCTTCAGAATCACTCATTAGAACACTCCAGTACCCCTGGAAGTCTTAAAAGAACTGCCCTGCCTCTGGAAGGCCTGCCTTGTTGTCTGCAGGAAGATTGTACCTGCTTGCCTTGATCCTAGGCTACCCAGACTGGTCCAAGTGTCACTTGGATAACCTCCTGTGTGAGCTAGAGTGACAAAACAAGCTTTTGTGGCTCACCAGCTGACCGGCACCACCTGGAGCTGCCTGAACATGCCTGAACCCTGCTGCTAGCCTTTGTTGAAGTGAGTCCAGATCCTTAAGGTGTGACCCCCATGTCCTGGACCCTTGACTGTCATCAGTGAGTACTTATCCACAAAGGTGAAAACCTAAAAGTATGGATTCTTTACAAACAGGATCTGGCCAATTCGCGCCAAAACTCTGCCGCTCGCGATGACATAAAAAGTATGTCTCTGCTGAGACCTGCTTTTCGCACCAACAACCGTCTGAAAAAACCTGAAATGTGAGACCTGCACAACCTACAGCAACGAAACCCACGTCAACTGCCTACTTGAAGCTCCAGCAAGGTCTGGGTCTTTGCACTACATCTACTACTGTCTGTAATGCCCAACCTGCTTTTCACACGAAAGCCTCATCCTCTCAGCTTCTTCCAATGTGAACAGAACTCTTTGCACCGGACTTGAGAAGTTCATTCTTAATCAGGACTAATCTGTCTCTTGTATCCTACCCACACTTCATAATGGCTGGTCTGAACTTGTGACTTTCCCCCGTCTAGTCCAACCAGATAACCCTGAGTGTCACTTTCTGCTTCTTTTATAAAAAAAATTAAAAAATCAATATCTTTAGTTCTAAGTATTGTTGTTTGTTCATTTTGGTGTCATTTATTTTAATAAAATATACTCTATTTTTGAAAAATTGTTTAGAAGTTTTCTTTTGCTGTGCTAACACTTTATGACTGTTCGCGTGATGCTTAAATCTCTTACACATTGCCTCTAAGTGCAGAGAAAGCAGCAGAGGTATGCACCCCTGGCACTAATCAAGAAGAGAAACCAGTGGCCACTAATCACAGCCTCTGGTTTCAATTTCCATCAGTGATTTCAGCACGCCGTAATGTGTACAGGAATCCAGATGGGTGGGGCCAAGCATGGACTTAAGTAGAAGTGATTCTAATTTGACCCCTACCTTTGGAAAAAAAGGAAGCCTCATGTGCTCACACTAGAGCTTTTTTGCTAAGTCTCCCCAGCATCAGCCACTGGTGGACAGCCAAACTGGGAGGTAGTGCGCGCATCAGTCAAGGGGAAAATGTGCTTTGTCTGTGAATGTCGTAACTTTCCTTTGAATGAGTAGAATTAGAAATAACATTCTTCTTTTTGTTATAAAAGAAAGTATTTGGCTGGACCTTGGTTTATTGCTACTGCCTTGCGCTCTTTAAGTTATGAGCCTTGTTCACTAATCTGTATCCCCCCTCCCTCTACGAGAGCCTTAGACTTCTCATTTACATCTACCACTGAAAGTCAAGTGCAGAAGCGGTACTTGGCCCAGTTGCTCAGGATCCATTGTGACAGGGCCCTGGGACATCAGGAGTTAAATGTCTCAACATCTTCGGTTGGCCCCAGCAGCCCCTGAGTGCCCCGTAGCCTTCTGAAATAGCCAGATAACCTATTTATGAGAGGCTGAACTATCTACACTTGGACTGAATCCTTGGAAAAGATACTGACAAACAACCAAGTTACTGTGAGAAATAGCTCATTGCTAAGATAGCAATCAAACCTTTGTATTATTTTGTTGTGGCATCTAGAACTACATAGGTCCATTCTCATTGTGCCACGATGCAGCAGGGCCGGCTATATAATTCTCAGTCTCGAAAATGTAAATGGTTCTGGCACTTACTGTACATGTTGGGAGAGGAAACGTGCTGACATGGCCATTTTTCATGGATTTAAACACACTTTTCTAATAAAAGCAATTAGAAGCCACATTCTCAGAATATTGCACAGCTTATCAGAAACAAAAGCTATTCGTGAGTTGGGACTCTTATTTCAAATGTCACAAGAATAATTTATAGAAATATAACTTACACACTGCTTTACTCAAGCTGATTTAAATAACAGTTCTGTCTCTTCTGTTTAGTTTCTGGGCTTCCCACAACAAGGAATTGTTTGGTTTCAGTCACACCTCTTTCCAATTCCTTAGGGAGGTTGAAAAGCCTCATATGCAAATGCACGTCTACAGACAATGCAATTATAGAAACCTCGCCCCAACTGTCAGTTAATATGGGGTCAGACCTCGCCCCAACTGTCAGTTATTATGGAGTCAGCATCCCTTTACGACTCCCCTGACTGGGGGAATATGTACACATGATGAGCAACCCTTCGGTTATCATAGGTTGGTAATTGAAATATGGGGTATTTTCCCATGCTGTTCACAATAGGATAGTTAATTTGTGAAATTCTGTTTATTTTTTTTAAAATATTTCTTCTTTGAATGAATAGTTTGAAATTAATTTGATCTTAAATGGTTGCCGTTAAATAATCATGTCTTCATGTTCATCATTGCCCGCTGGTTATTCATACAGGATGCAACAGTTTGCTGAATAAGAATGCAATTTTTCAAGAAACTACTTTGTGGACCAAGTACTGCCTTGCCCATTTACTCAGTGTATTCAGGAATGATTTGGGGAAAATGTACTAAATATGCAATTTGTCCTAATGATGATCCGTGTCTAAATAAATATTTGCAAACCAAAAGGTCAACTTTCACGGACTGCTTGGACAAAGAAGATGTATTTTCCTTCAGCGCTCCTCTGCAGTGTGTACAAGGTTTTGTTCACAAGGTATGACAGTCTAAAAGTATTTCTTCATATTGTTCTTGTTTTGTCCTTTTTGTTACTTTTTTCTTGATGGTATTAGTTTTGTGCTATTGTTTCTTCATTGTGGTTTGAAATTAATGTTAAATTGATGATATGTAAATACAAGTTTATACATTTTAAAAAAGCGATGTATTTGTCTCTATAGTGCACCAGAAAAGTGGAACGTTTTCCTTCCCTGCCCTGGTATTTTGAACTGTGTCAGAAAACACCGAGTTGCTGAACTGAAAACATGGTGATTGAGCATGAATTTGTTAGGATTCTCATCCAAACTGTTAGTCTTCTTTTATAGGACACACCTCTACTACACACAATCCCTCATAATAATGTTTACATGCAATCAGCATTGTCTCGCTTGAAACATACATTATTATTGCAAGAAGTCGTGCCTTATATGACAACATCGCTGGGCACCTAAATGACTCTCGCAGAAGCCTAACAATAAAGTTGCGAGAGAGCACACTCCCAGAAAGTAGGGCCATATGTATCAAGCTAAATAGCATTCGCAAAGCCCGAAATTCTGCGAATTTCGGCCTTTGCGAATGCTAATTACCTAAATGGTATGTATGAAACATTTTCGCAGCAAAATAAGGAATCGCACATTTTGCTATTCCCTATTTTGCGATTGCACTTAAGGAATCGCAAAATTTGCGATTCCTTAAATGCAATGTATCAAAGAAATATTAATGCAAAAATGCCAATAAGGATTCGCAGATTACCACCAACTTCTCGTTGGTGATAACTTGGAATTCTTTTGATAAAACAATTTATTTAAAATTCAAAGGTGGCATATGACGCTCATACATGCCCTTAGGGCATGTATGTGCGCCAAATGCCCACACATGTCATTTTCAAGGGTGCAGCAGGGTGTTCTTGTGACACACCTGCACCCTTGAAAATATTCGCAATTTGCGATTAGCAAATTGCTAATCGCAAATATCCCCTCATTCCTATGGGCCTCCTTGCCCATAGAAAAGAATGGGAAAATTGCGATTAGCAATTTGCTAATCGCAATTTAGGAATGTGAAGGAATTGCTAAAAATAAGCGATTTCCTACATACATACCGTTTTGCAATTTCTAAATAGCGATTCCTTAAAAATCGCTATTTAGGAATCGCTAAACGGTATGATGATACATATGGCCCGTAATCCCTAGAATTCCTATTGCATTTACACTAGATGCAGTTCATAGTGTTTGGGAATCACTCACCCAAAAAGGTTTTGGCATACACACAGTAGTAAAGTTAGTTGGACTGGTGGGCAAGATAGTGGTGGTCTACACTCCTCTCTGTGTCACTCCATCACTCGACTACTCCGGCTTCCAGTTCTGACATCACCGAACAGTCCAACTGGATTGAATCACGGATATTGGCATCCACTGATTGACAGGAACTCCTGAGCGCTGCTCTGATAGTGGGTGCAGCATTTGGAACAGTCCAACCTGATGAACAGACCGCACACCCTGCATTAAGGGGAGCCAATTGAATAAACCACCATCTGCATGCCGGGTAAGCTGTGGTTGGGAAATTGCACAGACTCTACACTGAAATTGGATAAAATATCCCCACCGTTCCTCTTCTAGAACATCCAGCTTTTCCTGCAGCAGCACTGTCGTGCACATATAATAGCACAGACGTGGATGGGACCCCAGTGAAGGTTTACACTGCTGCAAATGGGGGACGGAGGTAGAATGACCGATGCACAAGGATGGACTCCCCACCAAGAAGACTCTGCAATGAGAGACCCTACTCCCTGAATCTGCTCAGAGCTGAAACGGGCCCCTCCCCTAATGGTTACTGAACATTAGTAGCGTGCTGTGGGGCAGAGGTGCCAGAACTGTTCACCATACAGCCAAATGCAAACAAAAGCACCCCCTAGGGGATGAAAGGGATTCCTGACTGGAAAAGATACATGGCAGGAGTTGCTGAGACTAGGGAATGATCCACGCTCTTCTGCGTGGAGCCTGAAACCCACTGTCACATGAAAGGGGCAAAATATTCAGCGATATATCCTACATCACTAACTGCTGGTGAACATCTCCTTCAGGTCTCGAACAGAACTACCCACCCCTAGAGGCTGGTGTAGGACAATGTTTTATTTTTAGCAGTAGTCCTCGCACTTTATGCCTGATATTTGATGGAACTTTGAATGGAGTGCACTGGGTTCATGCTAACCAGGTCCCCAATGTCAATGTTCTTTCCTCAAAATAAGGTATCTGGTCAATTGATCCACAATTAGCAAGAACATTGGAACCTCTGTAAGTCCCTAATAAATGGTACCCCTGGTACCTGCTGCCAAGGTACGAAAGAGGATCCCTAAGAGCTGAATGTATGACGTTGCCACGCGTGCTATCACGGTAGATTACAACTCAGACGTTACATCGCCCGCATTGTTACCACACATGGCTTTACATTGCAATTCATTTCTACCACTTGCACTAGATGGCGCGCTGGACTTAGGAATAGTATAAATTACTATTCCTACTCCAGTTATCGCAACAGCAGGGAATGCGTTGGATTTAAAATCTAACACATTCCCTGGTGTTGTGCGCCATCTAGCGCAAGTCGTTGAAACGACTTGCGAGGTAATGGCATGCGTGGTAACAACACGGACAATGTAACATCTGCGTTGTAAGTTACCCGTGTGGTATTACCAGCGTTGTAAACTCTGTTTTCCTTAAGAGCTGCAGCATATATTGTACCACTCTAAGGGACCGATGCAAAAAGAACAATTGAGGGACAGAATGCAGAACAATCTCGTACATTCACCCCAGTACAGAGATCTGGGCATAAATCTGTCGTTTTTTGCTCCCCATGCCATTGTGAAGTGTGAAGTGAAGTGTGGCTCACTGGTTAGAGGCGGCAGATCCGTAAGCAGAGAACGGCCCGGGACCAGGGTTCGATTCCCGACGCGGCAGGGTCGTGAACCAGGGTCAGCGGACTCGATAATTCTCGCCTCGGTGCCTACTCTAGTCAGAAACCACACTCGGCAACTCTGGGCATCAGCTTGCCTCATCTTCACAACGGCCCCCCCCAGACCGCCAGGGATGCTTGGTCGCACCTTAGAGATACCCATCAGGGACCATCTCTCAGGGTGAGCCAGGACGGGTTCCCCAGCGGTCGAAGCGTGGAGATACTCCTCCGGGAGTCGATTCCTAGCGCTATATAAACCCACAATTAAATTAAATTAAATTAAATTCCAGTTTGAACCCAGCCATATACAAATCAGTCTTGACCCTGCACCCAATGGGAGTAGGACAGCCAGAACTGCCAGGCCAGGTCCTCCCTGGTCTGGAAACAAGCATCTTGGGACCGGTTTCGGGGTTTCACTCCTCATCAGCCAGGATAGCTTGACTCCAGTGGAGAAACATTCATTACAACGCAGTCATTACAACGACCTACCTTTACAACGCAACTGTCACAACGCAACTGCCTTTACATTGCATGCCATTACAATGCATGCCTTTACAACGCATGTCAATATAATGCATGAAATTACAATGCATACCATTACAATGCATGCCATTTCAACACATTATATGTTAAGTAATGGAGATTTCTTTAGTATTAGGGTGAGTATGTGTTTTGGGGTACATGGGAATTGTAATTTTTACCCCTACACTATCCAACACTTTCCCTACTATTGCACTTACTGGAGTGGGAATTGGAATTTTTACCTCAACACTATCCAAAACTTAGTAATTTTTACCCCTACACTATCCAACACTTACCTTAATGTTGCACTCACTGGAGAGGGAATCGTAATTTTTACCCCTACACTATCCAACACTTACCCTACTGTTGCCCTAAAACTATTATGCATTGAAATGGTATGAGTTGTAATTGTATGCATTGTAATGGAATGCGTTGTAATAGTAGTTTTTAAAAATGCGATATAATGGCATGCATTATGGGTTTTGGGGTACATGGGAAAGGTACGTTTTTAGGAATATGAGTTTGGTTTGAGCACTGCTAGTTTCAATATATACGTTAAACTTGATTTACTGTGCTCCACGGTCCACTCCCCACTCAGGAGTGGGTAGTCATGAATAAGAAAAAAGCAAGTCTTTGATCGGCTTGTCTCCCTGGGCACAAGTGTAGGCTGGATCTCCAGCGTAAATTAATAAGATAACTGTTCACTTCTTCATTTGAATAGTTCCGATTTAATTATATTCCATGGTTTACAACGACATCAATAATGTTGACTCACATCAATCGAAATCTCTGACTTTTCATCAAAATAGCATGCTTTTCAATATCAGCATTAAATGGCTTCCCATTAAATGGCTTCCCAATGCATTTCGGCGCAAGCAGCGCCTTTGTCAAGGGATCTGTGGGTCAAAATACGTATCATTAGTACTACTTTACTATCGCCAACCACATCTTGCTACAATTAGCTACTAACATAATATCAAAAATAAACCTAATTAAAATTGACTCGTAACATACTGATAAAATACATAACTATACATGACTTATCTGATGTAATGATGAACTTACAACATGTCCCATTATCTATTGGATAAAGAGTGATTCAGGTACCCCTGCTACCTTGATGCTAATGATCTTACTCGTATTCCATAAGCCCTGTCATAGGTAGTGGTGATTTAAAATTAATGCATGAACACTAATCTGAGCGTGTCTAAAATTCGTTTGAACAGAAGCCATTAATAGCTTAAAAAAGTGCGGTATGATGTTATATCCATCTCGCCCGCCACAACGTTACTGGTAAACATTCATGAATTATATAGCCGAAGTCACCTAAATGGATATCCGAATGTTACAACGCTGCAATTTACGCTCGCGTCGCTTACCAATTACACATGAGTTTGCTGCATACCGCTCTGTTTGTTCTGCCGCTACGCTCCGTTTGGAATCTGCGGAGTGGCGGGAAAGACACCTAGGGACGTAGGTCGGTGGAGTCTATGACTACGCCTGAGCACTAAGGTAGCTGGAACATGTATTTCTAAAGCCACAGTGGAACCAGTATGATAAAAATAAATAACCAAGTGCTCCATAACAAGAATCCTGTAACATTGAAGGTTAAATACAATTAGAGATAACAAAGAAATTCAACTCTTTCATTAAGACCCCCCGGTCTTAGAGTCTTTAAACGATAAATCCAGTTATTTTCTCTCTTTAGAAGCTGCGTCTTGTTGTTAGTGCCTTCATGTTTTTCCACAATTTCTAAGATTCGTGCCTTCAATTGTGTTATCTCATGTTTGGCTTCCATAAAGTGCGTAGCCACTGTAGATTTGAGCATTTTCGTTCTAATGTTGCTTTTATGCTCATTGAGCCTGATTTTTAGTTTACGCTCTGTGTGTCCCACGTAGTGTAATCTGCACGGGCAACTCAATAAGTATATGACATTCATGGTGTCACATGTTCCATTTACTTTGAGAGTGATAGTTTCTTGAACTTCAGGAGGTGATAACAAGTTGCCTTTACTAATTTTAGTACAGTTGTGACAATTCCTACATGGTTGGGTACCTCTGAATTTGGTAATGTCACTAGTTTTCGATTTATGTTTTAGTAATTGTCCCACATTCATGGACCTTGTATGCGCAAACAAGGGTTCTTTTTCAAAAGTTCCTTTAAAGTCTGGTTCCACGCGTAATATTGACCAATGTTTCCTGATGATGTTTTTGAACAATTGGCTAGAAGTAGAAAATTTACTAACGCATGTTATGCGTGGTTCCTTGCTTACTGGTTTATTGGTTAAAAGATTTTCTCTAGTCTCATTTTTAATTCTTTGTTTGGCTTCATTCAAAATGGATGTTGGATAACCTCTTTTGTGAAATCGTGTTGTAATTTCATCCATTTGTATCTCAGCTATTTCCGGTTCCGAGATGACTCGTTTTACCCTCATAAGTTGGGAATAGGGTAGGTGTCTTTTCAGTGATGGCCGATGATGGCTATCATACCTGAGTAAATTGTTACGGTCTGTGTTTTTTCTGTATAGAGTAGTAGAACATTTATCATCCTCTCTAGTGATGGCTACATCCAGGAAATTGATGGTCTTTTCTTCGATCACCCAGGTAAACTGTATACGTTCATTTATTGAGTTCAATTTGGCGATTTCTGATAATAGGTGTCCTTTGGCACCCTCCCAAGCAATAAAAATGTCATTGATGAATCGAACATACAGTTTAGTGTGTTCCTTCCAAATGTTTTGACTTAAGATGTTGGTGTCCTCAAAGTCCCTCATAAAGATATTGGGATACGTGTGGGCTGCCGAATTGCCCATCGATGTTCCACTCTTTTGTATGTACCAATCTTGTCCATATTTAAAGTAGCTATGCATCAAGGTGAATTGGAGAAGCTCCATGAGGAAAATTTTCATGACATCTTCATAATCACTGTTCATTAAGACTTTTTCAACTGCCTCAAGACCTGATTGGTGAGGGATGGAAGTGTATAATGCTTTGACATCAATTGTAGCCATGACTATGGGTTGCTCTTTCGTGATTTTAATCGTGGCTAGTTTATTTAAAAAATCTGTAGTGTCTTTTATGTACGACTTCGCTTCCATTGCGAAGGGTTGAAGGTACTTATCCAAGAACTTACCAATGGGTTCATGGATGCTCTTACAGGTAGACACTATGGGTCTACACGGAGGATTTCTCAAGTCCTTATGCACTTTAGGTGTCATATAGAAAGATGGACTCCGCCGATCGATCTGTGTCAAGTATTGCTTGGTTTTATCCTTAATCGTGCCATTATCTATGGCTTTTTTCAAAATCTGTGAAAGAACGTCTTGTATTTCTTTAGTAGGGTTATATTGCAATTTCATATAGAGGTTGATGTCTGCCAGATGTTCAGTAACTTGAAACTCATAATATGCTCGGTCCATAATAACTAAGGCACCTCCCTTATCCGCTTTCTGACATATGACCGTTTCATCTTGACTGATATTTCTGATAATGTTCATTTCATTGGATGGTATATTGGTATGCTTTTTGTTGCTGAATTTGATTTTTTGTATATCCTGTTTGCAGAGAGTTTCAAATAAATCTATTGCCTTATGGCTGACTGGAGCCATATATGTCCTTTGGGGCCGAAGCCCCTTGAGTTGGTCTTCATCCTCAATTCTTGTTTCTGTGACAATGTTATCAAAAAAGTTTCTAAGACGTAATTTTCTGGTTAATTTGAATAAACTCACCTTCAGTTCAAGAACATCAGTTCTAGTTGTGGGTATATAGGAAGTTCCTCTCTGTAATATCGTTGTTTCCTTCTTTGTTAATAGTTTTGGTGATATGTTGATAACCAAATTCTCTTCATCAAATTGTCTTATCATCATTTCTTCCTCCTGCTCACTTGTTTTGTTATAGGTAAATCTTTCTCTTTTTCTGTGACTGTGGCTCCTCCTGGGTCTTCCCTTTTGTCTAGGCCTGACTCTAAAAAAGGCTTCTCCGCTGAAGTTGTTGGAATCTCTTTTGTTCTTTGTGTCTCAGTGGTTTGTGTTCTTCTTTGTCCTGACATGTCACTCCCAGTGGAGGAGGTATCTGTTTGTGAAGCATAACCTTTTGTTTGGCGTCTTTTGGCATAGACTTCCACCCACGAATACACTTCCTCCAATTTATAATCGAGGGCGTCCCTACGATATTTTCTTATCTTCCGCTCATTAACTTCCTGTGCGTGCTTTGCTAGTTGTTGATTAATATCCTCTAATGTTTTCGTAATTTCCTCTGGGCTCATAAGTTTGTTCAATTCTTCTTTCACTGAACTAATTTCTGTCCCAAGTTCTTCTAGTATCTTTGATAGTTCCTCTATGATCAATAAAATTAAGTCCAGGCTACATTTGTTTAATATAGCATACCATTTTTCAACAAACTGTTTACTGTTCTTACATAGCCGATCAAAGACTTGCTTTTTTCTTAAAGGTGCGTTTTTACCCCTACACTATCCAACACTTTCCCTACTGTTGAACTCACTGTAGTGGGAATAGTAATTTTTACCCCTACATTTCCAACACTTACCCTGCTGTTGCCATAAAAGTATTATGCATTGTAATGGTATGCATTGTAATGGAATGCGTTGTATTGGTAGTTTTTAAAAATGCGATGTAATGGCATGCATTATAAAATCATGCAATGTAATGGTAGCTGCGATGTGAACACTGCGCTGTAATTGCATGAGTTGTCATGTCATATATTCCTGCAGTGGCATGGAGAGCACGCAACCCACATCTGGGCACACCCGTCCCACTCGGGGTGACAAATGCAAAAGAAAATTGATGGACAACATGCAGAACAATGTCATACATTCACCCCAGTACAGAGATCTGGGCCTAAATTCATAGTTTTTTTGCTCCCCATGCCATTCAAGTTTGAACCCAGCCTTATGCACATCAGTCTTGATCCTGCACCCAATGGGAGCAGTCCAGCCCGTACTGCCAGGCCAGGTCCTCCCTGGACTGGAAACAAGCATCTTAGGAATGGTTTCGGGGTTTTACCCCTCATCAGCCGGGATAGCTTGACTCCAGTGGCATGGAGAGCACAGGACTCCCATCTGGGCATACCCGTCCCACTTGGGCGACAAATGCAAAAAGAACAATTGATGGACAGAATGCAGAACAATGTCATACATTTACCCCAGTACAGAGATCTGGGCCTAAAATCATCGTTTATTTGCTCCACATGCCATTCCAGTTTCAACCCAGCCATATGTAAATCAGTCTTTTGCATACTGTAAGGGATCCAGCACCAAACGCATGCAGACTGCCACTGCAGGCTGCATAATAAGTAGACAAATTCAGGTGCAAAGTGATAGAACTGAAGGAACAGAGTACTGAACTTCAAGCTACCTGGTAGACTTGGAAAACAGTTTGGGCCACTCCAATTTTTGAATCAAAGGAGCACCTTGCAACACAGAGAAAGAGGACATTGAATGTTATGTGATGTGTCTCCTGAGGAAATGACTCCCGGACCTGGATGAAATAATTTAACATCAATCTGGATTGAATGCATTGGGTTGGGTGACCTTCTGGTGCAGGATGCAAAGGTGCGGCTGTATCAGGACCTATCTCCCATAACGCTTAAGAAAAAAAACTTACTCAAGCCAGCCACCATGAGCTAAAGAACAGAGGAGTAAAATAACATTTGTGGCCAACCTTTCTGTCTCACTTTTGTATGACGTCAAAATACTGGGAGCCAAGGGGGAAAAAACGGAGAACGAGGGAAAGAGGCCGCCCCCCACTCAAACTGCAAAATGTGGCCTAACCCTCAGCACACTAATTATCTAATCTTGTTGTGACAAAGGTGTGGGATTGTTCAAATTTTACAATACCCAGCTCGTGTGTAATCCACTTATATGCTCCAATCGTAGTGTCATTTATAAAATGTATAAAAGTACGTCAACTACCATCCAGGAAACCCACCATACATACAGTGAAAATATGTGGAAAGCGAGAGAGAGTCCCTCACGGTAAAACCGCCAAGAGGGTTGCTGGTTGACAATTTCCAGTATACCTAATTATCATCATAGGCAACTCTCTCTCTTGTAGTGGAAAAGAAAAGACAGGAGAAGAAGAAAGAAAAAGACTAAACAACAAATAATAGTGTTTTTCCTCCACGGAAACCAAAAGGCATTCTGGTTACTCGTATAGTAGTGAGGTGAGACAAACAACACTTAATATTGTACACCTTAACAACCCCAGTGAGAAATAAAAAGTGTTTCTCACCATTAAAATTAAAGAGCTAGCTGGCCACTCGTAATTTGATTCTGGGCTGCACGCTCTCTAAATATAAAAGAGGTTCACACTAAACCTATTCCAGTTTAGATTTCGCCAACATGTATCGTTGCTCTATTTTGTGCAACTTCTTCAGGGCAAACGGGGGTTGTCTTCTCATGCTTCCACTTCTATATTTACAACATCTGTGATGGTAGAGATTGACATAAAAACAATGCTGAGCCAATGTGTTTCAGCCGGCCTGTACCAAAGGCCAGGTCAGCCAGAAATGCAATGTAGTGGCACTTAGATCATTTGTAACATAATCACCTGGGGGCTGCGTAATGCCAGCGTACCTGCAACCCTCTCACTTAGGACCACCATGTCAATTGATCACGCGTCCTTCTGAAGACCATCTGCAGTCTGATTTTCTGTGGATGTACATAGAGAAAAAATGAGGCATAACAAATACATATCCCCTATTGACTGCCAACCACTCTCTATCTCGTCTATACTCGCAATCGCCTCAATCAATTAATTTTAGTTGAAAATACAGTTACATCCACTAATCCAAATTACACAATGCACGCGGCATCAGCATGCTGCTGTGCCGATAGTGTCACCGGTCGAGGGCTTACCATACTCCATAGTTTAGTATACAAGCTACCCCACGCGGTCAATTCGGCCAAAACGCTATTCACTGAGCTCGTAGATTTACGAGTTACCGGGACTTTGCAGTCAGTGTTGATTTTACGACACTGGTGTGCAGCGGCTGTGGTAAGCGTCCACATATGGGCTGGTAATGCTCAGTGAATAGCGTTTTGGCTGAATTGACCGTGTGGGGTAACTTCAACACCAGGGCATGAAAAACCTAAAAGTACATATCCTTCCTCTAAAAAATAGTGCACTCTGTCCTCTAGGCGGTCTACAACCTTTACACCACGGTCAAAACACCGCGGTGCCATTACGACACGTCTTTTACAACGCAAGTCATTACCACGACTTGCGCTGGAGGGCGCTCTAGACTAAGGAATAGTAGATTTACTATTCCAACACCTTCCCTACTGTACGTAGGCTGGAGTTGGAATAGTAAATCGTACTATTCCTAAGTCCAGCACCCTACAGCGCAAGTCGTGGTAACGACTTGCGTTGTAAAAGATGCGTTGTGATGTACCGCGATCATTTTGATAGCGTTGTAACATCGTACATCCCTCTGGGCCTACCTATAGGTGACATATGCATAAAAAGGGAAGGTTTGGGCATGGCAAAAGGTTTATTTTGCCAGGTAGAAATGTCAGGATGCAATGGCAGGCCTGAGTCGGACATGTTAAAAGGACTACTCAAGGTAATGGCACAATCAGTGCTGCAGTCCCACTAGTAGCATTTAATTTACAGGCCCTGGGCACTTGTTGTGGAACTTTAATAAGGAGGTATAAGCAAATTAAATATACCAAATGGGTATAAGTCAATCTAACATGTGTTAAAGAGAGAGCAGCAGCACTTTAACACTAGTTAGTAGTGGTAAAGTGTGCAGGGTCCTAAACCCAGCAAAAACAAATTCAGAAAAATAGGAGGAGGAACGCAAAAAGGTCTGGGGATGCCCCTCTAGAAAGGGTCAGCTTCAACACTGCCCTTACTGAAACTACAGATAACAACTATCCTGATGGACCCCCCTATAGAATTTTTTTCACATTGGTATTTATTTGCATAAATCCCTCAAACATTATCACATCCCTGCACAACTAACAATTCTTGACTACATATCAGCTCTTTATGTTTTTCTATATTTCCTGAATTTTGTAATGTTTTCAGTCTATGAATATTCCAACTCACTACTCTAAGGCCATGCAGGGTGGGAACCTTCTCAATATCACTCAAACACACATTCTCAAATTCATCTTGACCATAGTGCTCATAATAATCTACCACCTGTCTTCCCTGCTCATTTAGGGCCCGATGTAGGTCGGACGGTAACGGCTGAAAATCGGTATTTTCGGTCGTTTCCGACCGGTATTCAGTAATCGGTATGTAGGGACACATTATTTTACAGATTCGGTAAATTTACCGATCGGTAAATTTACCGAATCTGTAAAATACCGATTCGGTATTTATACCTATTCGGTATTTTTGATATGTAGGTGGGACTCTTCTGAGTCCCACAAGCCTTACAGAATCGGTATTTTACCATGAAATCCAACTTCATGGTAAAAAACCGATTCCGGTGTGCATGCACATGTGTGCATGCACACCTGTGCCATATGACAGGCAGACCTGCCCTTAGGGCGGGTATGCCTGCCACATGGCCCCCGAATCTTTTTTGGGGGTGCTAGAGGGTGTCAAAGTGACACCCCCTGCACCCTTGTCAAAATCGGTATTTACCGATTCGGTAAATACCGACCGGTAATGGCCCATTCATTCCTATGGGCTTCAAAGCCCATAGGAATGAATGGGCCATTACCGGTCGGTATTTACCGAATCGGTAAATACCGATTTTTACCGATTCGGTAGCAGGAACATCTGGATGTTCCTACATCTCAACCCCTTAGATTTACCGATTTTTAATTACCGAATCGGTATGATTCGGTAATTTAAAATCGGTAAATCTATTTTACCTACATCTGGGCCAAAGTTCCCTCAAATCATTATGCATTCTTATACTCAACATTTAATTTTCTTCCTCTCTTTATTGTTCCAATCTAGATCCTTTCTTCTCTTTCTATGCATTTCTAATTTATTCAGTGGATATTTCTGCATGATACTGCAGAAATGTTGAGTACTGAGACTTCAATTTCATTTTTAGGGATTATTGTATTTCCCTTTCCATTCACTTTAGTTTCCTCTTTGATTATGTGACCTTTTACTAGGTGGGAATGAAGTACTATCTTGGTTATTTCCTTTCGTTCTTTAGAAGTTACTCTACTTATGTAGTCTGATGAAATTGACACTGAAGATTTGCTATTCCTAAATATTCCTAAGAGGCATTTTCTGTTTAGTGGTCTCAATTTTACCCAGGTTTCCTCATGTCTCAGATTACCCAACTTTGTACGCACTTCTACATTTTGAAACCTTGTGGTTGTTGGATTATCATTTTTTGTAGTTGGATCATATTTTATCTTAAAACCTTTTCTTTGACAACTTGCATAATCATTTATATCTATGAGAATGTCATCTCCATGCTTATGTTCAACTAATGTTTCACTTCTATCACTCTGGTCCCTAGATTGTCCTACTTTACTTTCCTCTGCACTTTTCTGTACAATGACTGAGACATTATACTCCTACTTTGTTTGCATATTTTGTTTATTTACTTCCTGCTACACTGATATAATCCACATTTCCTTCCCCCACTCAGTATCATTTTGTTTGTATAACTAAAGAACCAGCCTTTCTTAGAAAAGATCCAGTCTCCTCTTTTTTAATTAGCAAAGTTTTATTTTGACACAAGTTCTGAGGGAATCAACTCTGTATTAACATCTGCATCCTTGGGTGTGCGTCAGCTTGACATACAAGAGAAGACAAACACAAATTTAAATTTTTTTCTTGAAATGCTTTTCTTTGTAACAGGATTAACTTATTTTTTATTGCTTCATTGTTTAATAAAACTGATTTCAATATCCCATTAAGTGTTCTCTGCATCAATAGGTGGAAACATCGTATACAACGCGGTGTTCACACCGCACTACCTTTACCACGCTGCCATTACAACGCAAGTCGTTACTACGACTTGCGCTGGATGGCGCTGTTGGTTAAGGAATATTGCAATTTTATATTCCAACACCTTCCCTACTGTTACGTGGGCTGGTGTTGAAATATAAAATTATATTAATCCTCAATCGGCGCCCTCCAACGCAAGTCGTTGTAATGACTTGCGTTGTAGAAACCGTGTTGTAAAGTACCGCGATCTACAGGATCGCGTTGTACTGACATACATCCATCAATAGGAGCACATCCAACATTGATGATGAGGGGAGGCATAGGTGTCTGGAAGAAATTAGAAAAAAGTCACTTCTTTCCAGTGCTGATGACAAAGAAAAAATAAGTGCACAAACTAGGATTAGTAATAGAAGGAATGTACTTGCTCCATGTACTATGGGTGGGCCAAACACAAGAAGAGGGCATGACACCCGCATGCCATGAAAAATGGCATCACAGAAAATTAGAGCAATGGTGACGTTTACCAATGGTAGGAGATGGGTGGCCTGTAAGCCCATAAATAGAACACAATACTTCTCTTCTAGGCTGAGACCTGAAAACAATAGATTTTGCACAGGTGAAACCTACTCGCTTTGCAAGGCTTGTTGTGTTTAAAAAGATTTGGGGCTTTATTTAGATTTTGCCGTACAGGTTACTCTGTCTCAGTGGTGATGGAAATCCCATCTGCTGAAATATTAATCTCACTATAACCTATGTGAGTTATATTTCAACAGCTGCGATATACGTCACTCTTGTGATGGAGTAACCTGTCCACCAAGATCTTAATTAAGCCCTGTGTGATTTATCCACAATCACAATGTGTGGAACTGAGGCAGAGGCTAGGGAAATGATATGGCATCCTTCGAGAGAGGGTGTGGCATAAAGGTCAGAGCTGCTCACCATGTAGCTGGTAAACCAAGTTTGAGTTTCCGTATCGGCTTAACATCCTTTATTTTTGGTAAATCACTTAATCTCGCCATGCCTGCAAAAATGAATGTGTACGTGTGTAAATGAACTGGTGCTAATATAAAGCACTCCAATACCCTCAGCCTGGCTCCTTTGAAGAGAATTCTAGTTAAGCAACAATGACACACAGGAAAACTTCACAGTGAATGTGGAAAAAGTAAGAAAGTGTCCCAATGAGAGAATTTGTAGAAATAGACTCCCACCCTATGAAAGGAGAAGCAACAAGGCGCGGCACGAAAAGTTCAATTATTTTGCACAGAAGGATCGGGGCTATGCAATTGCAGCAGAAGGCACAGGCACTTTAGAAGCTTTTGCATGCCCTGTGATAATACATATCTGATTCACTTGAGGTCAGGTTTTCCAGCTATAAACACCATTGCTGAATAACCACATGTTTATTCTAAACACGCGCACACACCTAGTACCCTCACTCATGGTAAAGTTAATAGACCCTACAAATTTAGCAAGGTATAGCAGCAATGCCCATATGCACTAACCAGCATGTCAGCTATACACTAACAGGACATTCAGCAGGCCATTAAAAGGTTGAACACCACCACTCACTAGAACAAAACTGACTACAACGGGGATTTAAAGCAGTGACTTGGTCAGGGTAGTGGGTGATTTGGAAATGCGCAAGCACTAGGAGGTGTGAGGGAACAAGAAGTGATGGGAGGGAGGAGGTGGGGTTAACAGAAAGTAACAACAAAGGGAAAAGCAGTGACAGGGGACCGGGTGATCTGTGGATGGGGCATGATGGCTGGTGCGGGGTGACTGAGCTCGTAAAAGAAGCATGAGCACTATGTGGAGTGCTAAAAAAGAAAGAAAAAATAGGTCCTTGTATGGTTGTAAAAACAGGAGCAGTGGATGTTTCCTTTTTTTAAAAAAAATGTATTTGAAGAGGATTTGCAAACATAGTTTCATCATTATTTGATACATGTACATCTTGTGGTATCTAGCATATTCAGTGATTAATACTAATATATCATATAATATATACATCTTGGAGCGCAAAAGCAGCATTGTGTAATCTCAACATAGAAAGAACTAAGGAAAGCGAGAAAAAAAAAATAGAACGAAGTGAAGTAAAAAAATAAAAAACAAAATAAAGGATAAAACAGAAGAACAGCACAGGCTATCATATTATATTGGTCCGATCTACCATCCAACTTTATCTATATGATAGTTAACTCTGTGGTGGTTGGATCGGAATTCCATATTTTAAGTGGAGCCCAGATTGCTTGACCCCGTTTTCGGCCAGCCCGACCTTTGCATTTATAAAGTTCCTTTTCCATATGATATATGGCCAATAAGCGGCCGATCCATGCTTGGAATCGTGGGGGTTCTACGTCTTTCCAATGGGTCGAGATTAAAAGTCTCATTAGCGCGATTGCAATAAAGATAAATTTGCTCGTCTGCTAGTCACATTGTACACTTTCATCACATCCTAATAACATTAAGGTGGCAGAGATTTTAATGGGATGTTCTGCAGCTGCTGTCAGAAAAGATTCCAATTGTTTCATTACTATATTCAATTGATTGCAGCTATAGCACATGTGTATCATATCTGCAGGTCCTTGCTTGCATCTAGGGCATTTATTGTCATCTCTTTTCCCCCAGCGATGTAATTTTTCAGGGGTAAAATAAAGATCATATAATGTATAATAATGTTGAGCTTTTAAATTCGCCACTAAAAAAATCTCTTTAGATAAATCCAAGGATCTGCATACATCAATATCCTGATTCCCAGTCTTCGTAGCCCATTTAGCCTCAACCGTTATCAAATCATCTGGAAGTATATCCATTAAGACTTTATATATATTTTTAATTCTAGTCAACGGATTGTAAAAATCTCAATTAAGGGTATCTTATGAAGCGCTAATCCCTTTTTTATAGCTTTATTCAGATAACTTGTAATCTGATTATATTTAAAAAGCGAATGATCCGATAAGTAGTATTTTTGTTTGAGCTCCAAGAATGGCAATCTTTGTTCGGCAGTATATAAATCACCCACCATGAGTACCCCCTTTTCCTCCCATTGCCAAGCTGTTGTATCATAGAGCAATGGAGAGGAATTAAAGGATCGCCAAAGCGGAGTGTATCTACTATATATAGGTATATTAAATAAAATCTGCATCTTTTTCCGAATCTTTCAAACTGCGAACATAACCTTGAATTTTGTTTTTTTATAGTAGCTGGGCTCAAATTGCCTGAAGAGTATGCCTTGAGCGATATTACCTACAGCTAATTCATAAATTGAGGGTAGATCGTTATGTAGATTATGTTGCCTGACCCTGCTGCCCGGCATAATTACAAATGCCATTTGCTGCAGAAAACACGCATAATAGTAATATGTGATATTTGGGGCAGACCACCCCCCTCGTTCCTACGGTAACGTTAAAAATTTAAGAGAATGGCGAATTTTAGAATATTTCCAAGCGAAAGAGCTAAAAATGCTATCTATTCTTCTTAGCAAGTGTTCTTCTATAAGGATTGGTATTGTTTTAGATTTTCGGAAACATGACCACTTTTTAAAATGTTACAGCGTCCTATAAGAGATAAGTGGAGTCTATTCAGCCGTTGAAGATCTACACTGATCTACACTGATCTGATCAGATATAGGTTGCATGTTTATTTTCCAGATGGTGTCTATATCTCTGGTGATCTCAATACCTAAATAGGTTACTTCGGTCAGTTTCCGATAATCATTACACCCGGTGTTGATGTTGCATAATATCTGTGTTTTGCCTGCATTTAGAAGATAACCTGATTTCCGGCGATACTCTTCTGCTAATTCCTGGATTCGAACTATCGCCTTATCTGGCATTGTTGTTTTTATCGACAAGTCATCGGCGTATGCCAATATTTTTGTCTCAAAGGTATTACACTGGACTGGGGTAATGGTCTGGTCCTAGAGGATTTGCTCGATGAAAATATCAATATAGATAGCAAAAAGTATTGGGGAACAAGGACACCGCTGCCTTGTCCCTCTCGCAATTGTTATTGAAGCGGACTCTTTCCCCATATTCAATTTGGCATATGGCCGATGATACATGGCCTTTATAGCTGTTACAAAGCCAGGACCAAAACCCCTTTGTGCCATAGTTGTCCATAAATATTGCCATGCAACATGGTCGAAAGCTTTCTCCGCATCTAGGAGGATCATAGCCATCCTTTCACCAGCTGCCTCAGTGATGTCCAGCAAAGCTATCGCACGTCTGATATGATCGGTAGTGCTTTTTTGCGGTATAAAACCGTGTTGCCACGGAGAAACAAGATGGGCTATGATCCTCCCTAGGCGGCTAGCTAAGATTTTTGAGTATAATTTTGTACCCGTGTTCATTAACAATATAGGCCTATATGAGGCAGGATTATTTGCCGAATTCCCTTTCTTTAAAAACACGACTATATCAGCCCTTTCCCAGGACTCCGGTGGAACCCCATTATATTGTATCCCTAAGAATAGATCTAATAATATAGGAGTTATTTCTTTTTGTAGCATTTTATATAGCTCCAGGGGAATCCTATCTGGACCTGTCGCCTTCCCTATTGCAATTGTTTGCAAAGCTGCATGTATCTCAGCTTCTGTTATTTCCTTATCTAACTCTTGACACATTTCTGTGGTAAGTCTACGATGACTACCTAGGATACACTCAGTATCGCTATCTGGCATAGGCTCTGTGTCCCCTTGTTCATATAGATCTTGATAACATTTCTCAAATACTCTTATAATATCCTTGGTTGCTGTATGAGAAACCCCATTGGCACTCTTAATCTCTGTGATATTATTTTTAGCAGCTTTCTGTTTTGTGCGTAGAGCCAAAACTTTACCGACAGATTCCCCATACTCATAACCTTTTGATTTATATGTCTGATACATAGCTGGCCCTTCTTAACATAGTAGGTATTGATTTCAGCTTTTGTAATTGCGATATTACAGCGGATTGCATTTTCGACACTTTCTTGTTTACGCCTGACTGCCCCAGTATATTCACTTTCTAGGTCTGCCAATTTAGACATCAATATGTTAACTTCCTGTTTTTCTTGTTTCCTAATCTTCCCTACAAAGCTGATTGTCTCACCCCGAAGCTCATCTTCATAGCTGTCCAAAACTATATTGCGTGAAGAGCTATATTGATTATCTGCATAATAATCTTGCATGCTTCCATCTTGGCGAGGCTTGATTATGGCAATGCCTTATATCTTGGTGCTAACAAAGCTAGCATCAAACGCTTGCAGAGGGTCCAGAACGCAGCCGCACGTATGTTAGTGGCTCTCCCTAAATCGCACTCTGTGGCCCAAGTTCTTGTGAAGCTGCAATGGTTGCCAATTGAAGCACGCATTCAGTTCAAGGTGCTCTGTATTGCGCACAAAATCCTGAGACTTCAAGCCCCAGAGGGGCTATTGGGCCTACTGAAGCCATACCTGCCTAGTAGAGTTTTACGATCGACCTAATCAAGGTTTGGTCTGTGTCCCCCGTGTTAGGAAAGCAAGGGCTGGGGGCCGGTCGTTTGGCCTCATGGCGGCCAAATTGTGGAACTCTCTTCCAGTATGTATTCGTGCCATCCCCAATCTTCTGACATTCCGCAAGTCCTTGAAGACTTGGCTGTTTCCCACTCTGTGATATCCCTCGCTTGCTGCACTCTCTTGCTCCGGTTAGGTTTCTGGTTGCACTGGGATGCCTCGTCGCTGAGGCAGCCATGTGCATTACAAATCCTGTAATAAATAAATAAATAATTGGAGGTCCATTTTTTAACATGCTCTATATACTCTTTATTATGCAATAATGACCTATCAAATGTCCATCTCACATTCGGGAACAGTAGATTTGGGAGTGTTAAACCCAAAATTAAAGGGTTATGGTCCGAAAGTATTTTCAGGAGTTTTTAATTTCAACACCTGAGATAAGGGAAGAAGAAACAAAGAAATAATCAAGCCTAAAACATTTTTGAGGGGGGTTTGAATAATATGTATAGCCAGTGTCTGTTGGATGTATAGCTCCCCAGACATCATATAAATCATAGCTTGTTTGTAAAGCAGAGAGAGCACAATGGACTCAGGGTTTTCTACCTTGATAACTTTGGGAACTGTCAAAGCTCTTTTCATAATGAATATTAAAATCCCCGCAAAATATAAACGGGCCTGGCCATGATGCTGCCTCGACTTCTAGACTGTTTAAAATCTGGGGATCATCCTCATTTGACCCGTATACAGTGCAGATAGTAATCCCTATAGAGAGCTGGGCCATCGCCCACCTTCCTGATTTATCCTCCAGTGTACGAATAGGTATCCCCAGCCTATTTTTGATATGAATCGCTGTTCCTCTAATGGTTGAGGACTAGGTAGAACATATTGCGAGGTTGTAGCCTCTTATAGCCAATATGTCCCGACTCCCCCATGGGATATGTGTTTCCTGTTGACATATGATATCAGGATTAAAATTTCTTAACATCTCTGCAACATTTCTACGTTTAGATCTATCATTAAGACCCCCAATGTTTAGAGAACATATAATGATTTTAGCCATTTGAGAAAGATTGGATTTTCGAACCTTTAATTACAACTGTTTTTCTAATACAGACTATTTTATATTGATTTATGCAAACATCCTCTTCCTTTTTTTTCCTTTTTCTCCCCAACCCACTACCCCCCATTTCCCATCCCCCACTCTTCACCAGTGCCCTTTCCCTGCCCCTTCCACCACCCTGAAGCCCTCCCTCCCATCCTCCCAACCTTCCCTTACAAAAAGGCATTAAGACTAGTGGTAGTCTCCTGCGATGGTCACTCCTCTCTGACCAAGGTAGAAATAAGCTAAAAGACATCGAGGAAGTAAAGAGAAATGGATAAGTAGAGTACGATTAAAGAGCTAATGTTGTATATGTCAGGTATAATAAAGAGGCACATTTGAAAGATTAGAAAGATATGGGGGCAACCACCATGTTAGTCCTAGCCATACACCTACAATATGTCCTTAGTCCGAGTGCTCTAGCTCAATTTTTCCAAGTACTCCTGTACTTTAATTTCAGAATTAAAGAATCAAACGTGTTCCCCCTTAATTACTTTCAGCCGAGCGGGATGCAGAAGGAATGCCTGCCCCCCGCGATCCTGTACTGGTTTGATCATTTGTCGGAGATGCCAACGTCTTTCAACAGTAAAGTGGCAATAATCAGTTTGCACAAAAAAGGAATAATCCCCACCACTGCGCTTTCTTGTGGGTTTTGCCTTATCATACACTGCCTGGCGAAAAAGGTAGTTGCCAAAATATATAAGTACTGCTCGAGGCTTGGTATCGGGTTTTGGAGGTGATTTAAAGTTAAAGGGAACGCGATGCGCCCTTTGAATTTCCAGTTCCCAATTCCACTCGCCAAGTTCTGGAAATGCTTTGGACAAGACATCAACCATATATTTCCGAGTGTCATCCCCTTCTTTTCCCTCCGGAACCCATAAAACGCGCAAGTTATTTCGGCGTGACCTATTTTCAAAATCCTCGAACTTCCATTGTATATCGACAAGTTGCGCTTCGTGTGCTATTGTGGCTGTACGTGTGGTAGTAACATCGGTCTCCAGATTTTCTGTCCGAGCTTCCAGGGCTGTAAGTTGTTCGTTAAATACCACACATGATTTCGTGACTTTTCTTACTGCCCCTTGGATTTTACGCATTGTTGTTTGCGCCCGCTTGCTGTCTTGCCGCGTCTCTTCTCGATGAGAGAGAATACATTGGATGACGGTGTCCAAGGTTGGAGGGGTAGCAGGGGATTGACCCACTGCTGTTGGCATCTTTGTATTCACGTTGGCTATGTTGGATAACCCGGCTCCCAGGTAATCCCACCTTAGATCTTTCTTCTGTGGCCTTGGGTGTGATGTTTATTTTGTTGTTTTGCGGATTGTAGCTGTTATGTCTTTTTTCTCATTGCCTGAACCAGAGCTCTCATCGCTGAACTCTTCCTGAGACGCAGAGGGAGTGACCAGATACCATCTGAAAATGAATAAAAATCCTGCTCGCTATGGTTGGAAGATGCAGCATAGTTTTCTATCCCAGCTAATAGGCCTCCTTGTACCTCGGCTGGATTATTAGGCGTTGGTTTCACAGGGATTTCAGGAGTTTCTGCGTCTTCTGTAGCGATTATAGGCTGGGTAGTAACTGCTGTTCCCCATTTGCTACAGGGTTGAGTCTCTAGCTGCAAACAGGGGGGGCTTCTTCATAAACGACAGCCTGTATATTTTGACTGCGATGGTACGATCAGTGCATGATCAATGGCTGCACCATCGTTTGGGGGCAGTTCTCTAGCTGGCAAATTCAAAACATATTTCCCCCGAATAACTTTTCCATTGTCAATACTCCCCCCCCTGAAGCTGCTCACCTTCTGCTACGCCTGCAGCCACATATTCGTTCGGAATCTTATGCTGCTGGGTTGCTCGCAGCATCTCTAGAACTGTGGGCTCCGTGCTTGGTGGTACTCCATTTCGGGATTTCTTTCCCTCCGATTTGGTTTGCAGACTTCCTATCTGTCTCTTGGGTCCTGACTTACTCGGAGTGTCCACAGGCACATTGGTAGTCAGATAAAGTGTGGTATTAACCTTGGGAGAAGCTCCGACAGCTAAGCCTAGGCGTGCCTTTGTTTTTCCCCCCACAGCCACAGGGATTTTCGGAGCCATGGTCGCCAGATGCTCCGATCAAAAACGGGAGCGTTGAAGGCGGTGATCTTTTCCAGCGCCGGGGGACATCGAGACCGCCAGGTAAGCCCAGAGCGCTTTTGCCAATTCAGCACAAAGTAGAAGAGCAGGTCCGGGCTTTGGGGAAGTCCTTGGGGTTGTAAGTATCGGCACGCCGAGATCTATCCCCTGTGACCGGAATACTCAATGGAGACACAGTAGATGCGGCTCGGGTTTCTCCGAAAATATTGCCATTCATATCTCAGAGCCGTCGCCACCAGCTAACGTTGCGCAAACCTCCTGCTTTCTCGGTGCCGCTTTCTCCATGTAGAGCGGTGGTCAGAGAGCGGTCAGAGAGGAGTGAAAACAGCTGCTCTAGTCAGCCGCCATCTTGCCTCTCTGAGCTGTGGATGTTTCCAAGTATTTGGTGATAAAGAATATGAGATAGAGGAAGGAGAAAGCAAATGGGAAGCCTGTGGTCGGGCTAACGTCCACAAATTAAACGCAATATGTCTCTTCGAGACAGCGCATGTGCCGTCTAGCCCAGACCTGAAGATTTTGCCCCATCCATCCTCTAATATTAAATGATAATATCAGGCCTCTTTTGCCTTTGTTAGCTTCGGCCTGCTAGAGACATGGATTGACAGGGAGAAGGCACACGGCACATGAACATCACCACCAGCATTCTCCCATCTCCTTGGGGCTGTAGAAACCCTGGAGAGGCGGAAAAAGGCGGGTTAGGGCTGCCAACCGTCATCTCACGAGCACTGTCAGGCACTGCAGCTGAATAACGGGACTTTCATCCAGTTGTTCACAAAAGAGGCTTCATATAAAAGCCATTTACAACAAGCTTAAAATCATTGCCTGTTCGGCTATATAACCCTGCTTAAAAAGGTTTATATGTTGCAAAACGAGCTGCATTTTTAGAGACAAAAGATTTGAACCTACCGTTTAGAAGGTTATTCATATTGCTGAGTTTGTAAGTTCGACACAAATGAAACGCAATTCCACTTAGGCAATGTTCCACAGAGAAGTAACCATATTATGCCAATCCTTAAGGCATGATGCTGGTCTGGAATGTTCTTTTAACTAGAATCCTGCTATGACTTGGCAGCCCGTGGAGCTAAAGTGCCTCAGAACATGAAGTTGACATTTTGTCCATTGTGTTTAAAGGCACTTAATTACATCTGCTTCAAGATAAATAGCAATGGAGACCTCATTATTCGTCAGTGCTTTGCTCGCAGTCATTTGCTATTTAATTGACTGGACTCATCTAGTATGTATAATGCTAATTAAATGCTTATTAGAGAATTTGAAGTTAAAGTGATACAACTTTGTCATTAGCATATAGTATTAAAATAACAGTAAGGGATCACTGCAGCGCGTGATATTCTGTTATTATACCCTTTACACTGTTTTGTACAGAGATGTTTTGTCCTTGTCCTGAAAAGAAATATATTTCAATAATTAGGATTTTCGATGTGTTTTAATGTACCACACACAATTGCTGCAATTTGCAGCAAAACCTAAAAAAAATGTGAGAAAAGCATGCATGAAGTGGTTGATGTGAAACATAACGTCTAAAAGCAATATTTAAAAGCATTGCTCTTCAAGTAAAAGGAGAAAAATGTAAAGATTTTATCAAAGCATCAAGAAATCCGCTGTTCATATCTTGTTTCTCTGTATCATGTTGAATTCGTGTTTTTCATTCTTCAAATTGTATTTCAAAGTAGGACTGCACCTCTGAACAAGTAAATGCAAGCTTGAAGTCCCAAATCAAATTGTTAGAATGATCAATACATCTAACACCGAAAATTACATAATCGAAAGCTCTGATTTCAATAGGATTTCTTTCTAGACTGCAAACAACATGCGCAATCTGATTAAAAAATGAAATATAGATTATTTGAGATTAAAATGGATACATGTACACATTTCACTAGACATATTTGTGTCATGGGGCTGCTCGTCAAGCAACATCCTCCTTTTATTACAACAGATAAAATACAATAAGGGAATGAGATCAATATTACAGTGGACTTTTACAACGTGACCTTTGATATGGCATTCACTAGAATAGCTAATCACATTTTAGTAGAAGATTGTCACAAGCTCAGTTTAGTGCATTGTATAGCTCCCTCTTGGAGTGCAGAAGACACGACCGGAAAATATTTTAGAATAACAATTAACTTCTATGTGTTTCTCTACAAAATAAAATGGCGACTTTTAAATTCCAAAAAGGGACAATCGGCTGTTCAGTACATTTAGAAAGGCAAGTGTAAAGCCAACGAGTAACCTTGTGCGCAAGATAAACAAGGTGCTGGTCATGGAGGCTTGAACCCTGGGTAAGACATGATGTGGCAAGTAGGCTGTCCCAAGGGCTACAAGTGTTGAGTCAGGGAGGCCAAGGAGTAAGTCATTATCACCGTCTAGATGCATGACTATAAGGACTTGAACAGAAGTTCTGAAGAAAGAGTTTTGCATTACTTTCAGCGGCGGCCGTCGCCTATCTTAAGTGGTATGGCCGCTGCGGGGGGAGGACAGGGGTTTGGGGAGGGGTGAGGTTGAAATAAAATAAAATAAAAAATAAAAGACTTACCTGCCACTTCGCTGACGCTGCCTCGCTGCTCCTCTCGTCACCATCGGGCTGGAAAGATATGGTCCCTCATGGCACAGGCTCCACACCCAATCCAGACGCTGCACTCACATGAGAGCAGCACCAGGATTGGTCTAAGTGGCCTTGTTTGCTGCTCAGACAGTGCATTGGAGCCTGTGCCTTTTCTCCAACCCTGCTGGGTAACACAGCCGGGTTGGAGAAACATAAGTGGGCATGTGAGATTGACTGGCTTAGGACAGCTGGACAAGCACCCATGCGCACTTATCTGTGCACTCTACTCCTCCCTGACATGCCCGGCCTCGCCCTGCCCTATAGTTATTCTCATTTTATTTATCATCTGCTGACGGAGGCCTTGTGCTGTGGGATGCCACTCTTCCACCATTACGGAGAAGACAGCCCTGCTTTCTTTTGTAAAGAAAACTTGTAGAAGGTCCTCTTTAATTTATGGGCAATGTGTTACTCGAGGGTGAGGTTGGTGTCTATGGCGAATCCAAGTGACTTGGCATTCGGTAAATGTTGGGTTTGAAGGCGTCAATGTTCATGTCATTGAGCCTGTTTGTAATGTATCATCTTTGTCGTTCTTGGCAAACATCAGGAACTCTGTCCTAGAATATGCCCTAATTGGGGTGAGCTTCACTTCAGCTAGGCACTGCATGATGTACAAGCAGTGTTTGAGGTGTTGGATTTCGTAATAAAAGGAGACTTTCAAGTAGAGTTTTGCATTATTGCCTGACTGGGGAATCTTAGTCCTGTGATCTGTGAGTGGAGCACTAATAGGCTCCATGTAAAGGTTGAAGATGACAGGAAACAATATGGAACCCTGGGGGACTCTTAAGATGATGTAATCTTTTGTGACCTAGAGGTGCCTATGTAAACACACTGGTGTCAGTTGGAAATGTAGGAAGAGAACAAGTGAAGGACACTGCCAGTGAACCCCATTGGATGTTCCAGGGTGAGTATGACTGCAGGGGCTTCAGGGGCCAGTGTTAAGCTGATGGGTACCTTTAGTGCCAACTACAACAGGATTCCTGATCTGGGAGTACAGGAAAGCCTTTTGATCTATTGTCCTGACAGTGCAATCATGAGGGCGTATTATGACAAGAGCTGCTTCAGTGCAGTGCTGCTTCCATTGAAATTGTTTTTTTTATTTTAGTTACAGGCATATGGACAGTAGCTGCATATCCACCATTTACAATGTAACAAAAGCTTTTTAAAAGCAACCATTCAATGCAATAGATAAATAAACACCTGTAATTTAAGTAAAAGTAGGGGAAAACCTGAAGGTTCTACAGTCATATGCTGGCCAATCGCCATATTTTCTCTCAAAGTTCGACATGCCAGACAGAAATGGGAGATGAATAATTATTCCCCAGTCAAGTAGTTTTTCAGTGACATTTATTTACAGATTTTAAAGCAAGCTCATTTATTGATGACAAGGCACCTAAAATGACTAATACAATAGACGGTTCCAGATGCTATGAGTGTTAGCACCCAGGTCCCACAACAATGTCTGACATACCTGCAAATCAGGACAAAAGTAACATGTTAGTTTAGTGCTGAACAGTTGACATGGACCATTGTCACACCAGAGCGGAGAGTTGCAATGTATGTGGGATTATACTACAGGGCTCCCCTTTATGTGTGCTTTACATCCAAGAAAATTACTGTTGATGTGTTAATAACTGTGGGGAATGCTTCTCTCCTTTCCACTTGATTGATCTCAAACATGTCCCTGGTAGTAAGAATGTGGGTGTGTTATATCGTTCGGTGATACTGCCTTGCAAAGAAATACACGTGCAAAAACTGTCTGGCGTCCAGCCAGGCTCGTTTGCACAACCTTAAACTCAACCCTGGGTAGCTATGTCTTCGAGCAGCAATGCTTGAACAAATGAACTAGTGTAAAGCATTTAACAGTACCAAACAACGAAATAAGAAAGCCTTTCAACATGAAAGAAATACACCACCAATTTATAATAATAGATTATAGTTTCATTAATTTTTAGAGTCCAAAATGAGCAAATTCCACCAGAGGGTTTTAGAGATACAGATTGCTGAATACATTTTAATTTGTCAGCAAACTGTAAACAAGCATTGGCAACCATAAAGTTCGAAATCTTTAGAAAAGTTTGTAAACCTTATGCTGACTACTCCGGCCCAGCTTGGGCAACCAAATCCAATAGGGTGAAGGTCTGGGGGGCCAATGGGGTAGATCTGGACAGTTACCTGGCTTCCAGAGAATTTCCTAGTCCAGTTCCAAACTTTATAGGACAACCGCAATAAATATCAATCAAGTGTTCCTGATTCTGAGGATACAAGAGATGAAGATGTTCAAGGATGATCCAGGTACTGTGCATCCAGCGGTGGTGCCTTTGCAGTTATTCTTCGATCCACAGATCACGTCAGTTTGACTTTGTACACAGAGGTCAGGGTCCCTCAAAGTCCTCTTTGAGACAGTAGAAGGTCAGCTGAGGTTGGGCTACTAGTCTCTGCATACATCGTTTGGTGGGGGCTGGTGTCTCTCTCGGACAACCAATCTGGACTCAGACAGTCTTCCCAGGTCCAGTTAACTCGGTGCAACTTTTGACTATCGAGGTTCGGTTGCTTTGGGCAACTAGTGGCAGACAGCAGCAATTTTTTTGCGGTGGCTGCCAACTTGCTGGTGTGGGCTGCCTCAGCTGTGCTGACCCTGGTGCCGGTTCCTGGGATCAGTCCTCTGCCTCTTTGTGTCACTCCTTTGATGTGCGGCTGGGGAACAACTATTCGTTCAACTAGGAGCCACAGGCACATTCCTCTCTTCGCTAGCACAAGGTGCAGCAGCCCTTTCTTTGTGCAGCCCAGGGGGCATCAGGGCAGTCCTTCTTTGGTCCTTGCTCCAGTTCTAACATTATCTGAGGTTGAGGATACCAGGGGTGCCATATTTATTCCCAGAAAGTGCCCTGGAGAATGAAACGGTCACTAGACAATGGGATAACAAGTCACTTCTCTCTTGGTGACAATATTCCTGCTATGGGTGGCATCAAGAAATCCCAGAGGCCACTATTCATGTGATAAAGTCATAAGATGGGTCTCCTGGAGGAACACAAAATGAATCCACCAACAATTCAGTATGCATTTCTTTTGATTTGCTTTGCTGCCAACTTTATGTCCTTCACCTTGCATGTGAGAAATGAGCAAGCCTTATTGGACAGAGAAATTATACTTGTTTTCTGCACCTGGTCCTCAATCTCTGCCCAGCTATCTAGCAATCCTGATACTACAGCAAAAAAGGAACTCACGATCCTCTGACACCAGTACCATGACCAAATCCCAACTCCATCTCCCAAGAGCGGAGCAGCAAAGGTTGTCCACCCACACATCATAACTCCTGAAATCATAATAAGCCTTCTTCTTTTAAAGCAGGGTTGGATGAGTGTTGGGAAAGAATGACTTTAAAATGTCAAGCTGCTCTGACAAACACCACCCCCCTACCTCCCTGAGTGTCAGTAGAACATACTGAATTGCAACAGGTTCATGTTTAGGCACCCCCAAGACCTGCTTCAAATTGAAACCAGAGCACACTAGCATACCTTTCAAAACTTCACCATCAAAGAACAATGAGCCTTCTATTAGTACCTCCTATATTGTTGCTTGAGGTCCCCACCTCCAAGTCACCCCCTACGACCAAGCTCTGAGGCCATAAAAAAACAGAAATTCTGCTATTTTCTATATCTGAACTTCACTGAGGTCTCCAATTTCCAAAGGCATCAACCACTTCCTATTCTGTTTGGGTCTTATTCAGTCTTTTGTCGTGCCCAAAGTATTTCTGCCTCTTCTTCTTGATCCCTTTACTTAGAGGTGTTTGCTTGGCCCCTACTTCTCCATCCTTCTCTGCTTTAAGCAGTTTGAGGCAGTCCAAACCTCTGATTGTTCAGTAAAGAATAAGAGGCATACTTAGAAGGGCGTGGCGATAGTGGATCATCTCTTTTGCGATGCTCCGGTGGCACTGTGCCCTGCTCCATATATACAAGGCGGAGCTAAGCCACTTTGCAAGGATTAACACCACCTTGTAAATTTAGTCCTCCTCAATGTAGTTTTCTGTGGCAAAGGGGCATGCAAAGGGTGTTGCTGTGGGAATTCCCACGCAACTCCCATTGCTTTTTGACACTGCTCCAGATTTACAAGAATCTGTGAATCTGAGGCAACATTAAAAACGTACGCTTCCCCAGTGGAGGCATAAGAGTGGGGCAATGAGGTGAAATACTTTTATTTCTCCATGTGTGCGGCACTCTGAGGCAGACATAAAGGAAAAATGTCATTCATTATTGTTTTTGTGCAGGACAACAATCATCCCGCAGGACAACAATCAGCACAGGCACCCTTGCACCATGCTACAAGGGTGCCTGTTCTGGAGCTGGGCTGCTTTTTTTGAACAGGGGTGAGTACAGGAATATGCCATATTTTTGTAAATATGGCACATTCCTGTACTTAGAAAACAACACTGCTCGGCACAACAGAATTCCATGCGACACCCCTCTGCACCATTTTCTTGTAACTTTCCTCCTAAATACCATTTAACATCATCGTAAGCTTGGCCGTGAAAAATAAAGAAAATGAGAGGCCTGTCTTTCTGAGAGCTATTTTGACTTTGTTGAAAGAGGCCCTTTTGAACTGCATCACTGCAGTATAATCGGGGAACAAAACTGTACAGTTTTCAACCTTCTAAGGACCAGATGTCCTTGTCTTGTCCATTAATGCATCTCGCTCTCAGTAATAAATGGGACAGGTCAAAAGGGGCCCTGGGAGGCCACTAATGACAACAACCCCTGGCACAGATACAAGACCATGCTATTTCTTTCAGGGTTCTTACCACTCAAATATATTATGGTTTGGTTTCTGGGATCCTCGTCCTCCACCTGATATTACAGAAAGTGAGTTTTTTCAGAGGCCTGAGATTTGCTGCTGACCAGGTTTGCTATTAGGGCAAAGTTCATTTACAGCTTCCTCTTTGTGTTTAACCTTGTCGGCAAACATTCATTTGTCATTGTTCAGGGTGCTGACAATGACAGCTACAGTGCTGATCTTACCCGCCTGACCTTCCCTGGAATGCAAGATTGTATCCAGTATCTTGTGCTTATTTTGCAGGTTAATGTCTGCTGTTCAGATCTCTCCTAGATAGGAGCCTGGTGGCTCTTCTGCCAAGTCCTTCTCCTGGGCAAATTGACTGATCCAGGCACTGTGGTTCTTATTTGTCGTGGGCTTCTCTATAGCGTCAATATCAAAGTGCAGGCTCCACACAGTTCCCTCTTGGTCTCTGAGACCACCAAGCATTCATCATGAGTACTGTACTGAATCCTAGAATGGCCTCAAAATAACTCAAAGGGGCCACAATGCAATGTGCAATGTCAATTCCTGATCTATGAATCTGACCTCCTTGCTTTCCAAAAATTATAAATGCCACTCAGGAGCTGTTGAGGCCTCCAGGCAAGGCCAAGCATTTTGGCTGGCCACCTTATCAACAAAGAGCAGCACATGCTCCTCATTTTGTCAATGCTTGTTATTGCAGATATTGGCATGCCGTTTAGGTCTTCATAGCGTAACACTGGGATTGCTACACACCAAAAGCGTCCTACCTCCACCCCTCACCACGGGCACCATTTCACTTGCTTGATACTGTCTTCTGCTCCCAGGAAGTTCCAGTTCCAATCCTTGGCCCTCTGAGATTTAACATGTGTCCTGCCTTCATTGTGTAGTCGGGACTAAAGGCAAAAACAGACAAACTGACTATTCAGTGTACTAAAGTCACAACAGTATTGTGTGGTCATCAAAAACTAAAGACAAAGAGGCCTGTCAGGTACATAAGCCTGTGAGCTTGTAACAGTTCCCAAAGCCACCTGAACACCCATGTCCTGTGAGGCTCCCCTCCACTTCAGAGGCTTTTCCAGGTTAATCAAGGCCTTTTTTCCTGGACGGCCACTCTCACTCACAGCAGTGCCCTATCATTTGCACATGAATTTCCCAGCCAGGCTTAGCTTAAGTGTGTGTCCTTCCAGCCCTCCAAATGACAGCAGATTCCCCCAGGTCTCCAGCAACTCCAAGTCCCACTCTAATACCTGCTGTTCACTACAATGTATTTTTAAACCAAAATTGTAACTTACAAATATTAAAACTTGGAAAAGTAATACCTCTTCATAAACTGCAGATGAAAAACAAAGCCTTCAGCAAGTTTTGCAGCAAATATTCAGAGGTACAAGAGCCTAAATGAAATAGCAATAGTACAATAGCAGGTACTGGGTAATATGATCTAGGGATAATCCAATATCATGCATACATGAAGGGTTTTCAATACTTTGCAAGAGGCTTAAAGAAAATATGTTTAAAGCACTAGGAGTCTTTACTGCACACCTTCCAAAGTAGTATAGATGTGCAGCCAAAAAGTAAGTGACCTCACTGCATCAATTTCGGTAATGAGTTTTTCCTCAGTGAATCATTCAACTACCACTCACATTCTTCCAATTCCTTGAGTGTAATTGACCCAAATGATGGCAATCATTATTTGGTGGCTGTAGGCTTGGACCTCCATAAGAGTCTACCTTATTGTTTCAGCAAAAAAATATGTTGCTGTTTTTTGTTTTTTAGTTTAGAGTGCAGTATATTTAGATTAGCTTTGAGACAGGCAAGCTGATATCTTTTGTGCTTATCTTCAGAGACATTTATGAAGGTGACTGCAATTTACAAACCAAGTGCGTTTTGATGGAACAATTTTTAGAGTGGGGTGCAGGCCTTTTCCATCACTTGATTAAAAGCATAGGGGATGTGTGACAGTATTATATTTGAAAACCCAACATATTCTGCCTGTAGAAAAAATGTGCAGGGCCCTTTATCGTTTACTCTCTATTTAACTTTTTTGATTTTATGGTGGTGCTGTAGCACTGCCCCCTCCACTAGTTCTCGCACACTGTACTACTTTGTAAAGAGATGGTCACTCTCTTACAGTATAAGTGAGGTGGCAGAATATAACCCTCGTTCAATCAGATCCAGTTTAAGCACACATCCTTATCTGCAGTAAATGAATTACAGTATTGTGATGGCAAGTGGGAGAAATCAAGATTTGTTTCCACGTGCAATGCACAATAAATCTAATCATAATGATCTGGTTTATATGAATTACGATTGGCGGTTTTCAGCGTAAAAATGTTTGCTCAAGTTATGCCTTCGCTATAAAAGGCAACTTCTTTGATATATGTTCCATATTGAGAATATTGCAAGAGCAGCACATGTGATTGTGTCACACATCTAGTTTCACTGATATCGGTTTCAATTTCCTCCTCAGGCAAGTCTCCTCCTCTCCTTCCCTCCTCCCCTCTACCTGAGAGAAAATGGCATTTATAAGAGAGAGAAAAACACAAATTATGGGACACACAAGTAAACTAATTTTGAGAATTAAACAACTTTTCTTTTGCATATAAATAATACAGACAGGGTTAATTTTCTTGAGTGGTATTGGTCGAAATTTGAATATTTAATGCAAAAGTGCATGTTACAGTTAAATGGCTGGCGGTGCATGTTATAAGGACGCAGTTTGCAGTGCACCTGTAACAAAGACTTTTTATGCCTTCTGTGAAAGGACATTTTGCTTACTTCCCGACAATGGGGCCATATTTGATATGTCTAGAGGAAAACAGGTACCCCATTTCTGGAAGGGCCTAAGGTAAGTCCCTAGAATTTCTTAATTGAAACACCAAATAAACCTGAGGTCTTCCTTTGTAATTCTCATCTACAGATGCTTTGACTGTCAATTGCTGAAATACCTACTGTGGACAATATCAATACTTACAATGAGTTTGGGTCAGCCCTTTACCTATCAATTGCCAATCTCATATGGTTACTTCTTATTCAATGGCTTTCTTTCCACATTTTTATGTTTGTTCCTCCCCTGAAGCACATGCTCAGTGCCATCCTTTTGATTGGATGGCATGTAATACTCGACTGCAGGCATTCTGGAAGAAATTTTTTCTTTTTGCGTTTAGCACTACGTGGGAATTTGTCTGCTTTCTTGCTCTCTCCTAAAACTTATGTGCTGCATTCCCCTTCTCAGTCCTGTCCCTTTCTTCTCAATGATCCCATCCCAGTTCCTCTTTGCTTACCCCTTCTATCCTACATCATTGTACTGCTATTTTTATTACCAATGCAGTCCAGAATTGGCAATACCTTTGTTTTTCATTCTTTTTGTCTTACCTGAACATCCTCAGCAAAAAGCATTGGCAAACGCAAAGGGTGAGAACTGCTGGCTTTTAAAACGTTGGTTTTATGGGAAGGTGTTTCCTAAAATAGTTACTGTCATTAACATTAGGCAAACTCGATTATCACTGATGATAAAAATATTACATTTATAATCCTTTCGCCATAAATAACAGACAGCAGCTTTATCAATGGTGTGGATAATGCAAATTTTTCATGCAAAGAATGATAGAGCATCAACCAAAGTTACTATGTTGTGTTGCGTGAAAGAGATAGACCAGGACAGCACCACATTCACAGATTTAGTGTTTTTCTCTTCTCTTCTCTTTCTCTTCCAAGTGCCAGCACAATTTCTGGCTGTCTAGCACACCCACACACCTTTACACCACAGGACAAGGATATCAGTTTCAGTCTAGCACAAGTTTGATACTGGAATGTAGCCTTCCTGTTGGTCTTTCCCCAAAGATTTTGCCTTCCTTCTCCATTTTTGCTTATCTCATTTCTTATTAGCTTCAGGAATCTGTGCACTTTACTACTGCTTTCCAGTGCTAAAGAGTGTGTGATCTTCCCTTAAACATGGTAACATTTGCTTGCACTCAATTGGCATATTTAACTTGTAAGTCTCTAGTAAAGCCATACTACATGTATGCAGAGCCTGTACATTAAATGCTACTAGTGCTTCTGCAGCATTCATTGCGTAACCCACTTAAGTAGCCCTTTAAACATGCCGTTTTGACTTGGAAAAAGAAATCTTTAGCTCTGCCTAAACTTTCCTTTTTAATACATATAAGTCACCCCTATGCCAGGCCCTACCTACCCATAAGGCAGGATACAGTGTATTTAAAAGTTGAACATGCACTTTTAACTTTGACATGTCCTGACAGTGAGAAACTCTTCACTTCTTTGTCACCACTGCAAAGCTGCCTCTCCCACAGAACATTTACAACTAATAAGTGATAACTTTTGGTGTCTAACGGATTGTAATATGAAACCTTCTTAAATGGTAAATTCGGATTTTAGGTCACAATTTTTAAAATCCTCTTTTAGAAAGTTGGTATTTTTTTATCCCACCGATTTGGTGTCTGTGTCCTGTATCTTAGGTCACATGACTAGGTATGGCTGGCAGTTGGTCTTTATGTATTGCTCCCAGACATTGAGACATAGGGAAGGTAGGCTTTGGCAGGATGTGCCATCTCTGACTTGATGAGTGGGAGTAGATGTCACCTAGCACACATGCACATCACAAAGGCTCAGCCTCAGCACACTTACAACGGGTTATACACTAGTATGTTGTGACCTCACACATGCTGGAGCCAGGCCAAGTAGGCGGGAAATTCAAAACACCTCTGCGACCAATTATAAATATTGCACCCTCAGGCCGAACTCTTCAGTACACGTCTGGACCTGTGGGACTCTCAGATAAAAACTGATGTGATGCTCTGCAAGAAGTACTGCTACTCTGCTGCCCTGCTGCATGAGTGAGAGGCACTGGACCTGCATATTGAACTCGGGACCACAAGAGTGACTCAAAGGGCTAGTTGGCTGGTCTCCTGATCAGATTCTCAGGGAAGGAAAAGACTCCAACACCTTGAACCCAGTCCCGAACTCTAACTATTGGGAGCCTTGCCCCCCAAGTGGTGCCACTCCATTCCTGATCCCTTTATAGTGGGCCTTGATGTGCTCTGCCAGCCCAGCTGTGGGCCTGTGAGAAGAACCAATGCAGCATGACACATTTCATTGCAGCCGCTTCGAACCCGCCTCTGCGAAGTGCATTCGTGACAAAGGTCCTCACATCACAGCCCTCAGCCTCTTTGGGAACCCATAAAAAGATGGTCCAAACGTGCTATGCAGCTAAATGCTCTAGTTCTTGAGTATGGTTTAAGGGCGGCTAATGGCACATCCAAGTCAGACCCGTATGGTTCGCATACATTTAATAGGGTTGGCCATTCATCTGGAATAGATTATTTTCTATTAGACTATAAGCTTTGGGCCTTTATGCAGACCCTCCAGCTTATCGCGATTTCGCGATTTGCAAAAAAATCGCGAAATCGGCCGATCCGTGCAAATGCCGCGATATTTACACAAACGACCGCGAAATCCGCCGTTTCCCGTTTCCGTGAGCCGCCAATCAATCCCATTCACAAGATCCAGCATCCAGCAGCGGCGAGGGGCGACGAGAGGAGGAGAGCGGAGAGCAGGAAGGAGACCAGGGGTAGAGAGAAGCGGCAGCGGACACGAGGAGATATTATATATTGAAATATTGAAAGCACACAGCACTATCCCTGAATATTAGATAACACACGTTTAGAATGTAGACAAATGTGAGCGACCAGGCCAAAGGAGGTATAAAAGAACTGAAACCAGATCATAATTTTAAGTTCATCCGAACAGGGCCCACAAATCCTTAAAATGTCCCTGACCATAACATCTAGGTTATTGAATTCACAAGCATAAGATGTGACATGGGGTTCCACTATACTAGTTGCGCCGTGATTTCACATTACTATCAAGTGCACGATACAACACTATGGATACTGCCATTCACCCTTGATGTACTCGGGTCTCGGATACAGTTTCTTTCAAATGAATATTATAGTATTACCGCATCTGCCCTGGGGCAATTGTCTTCTATAAACCACTAAATAGTGAACTGGCAGCTGTTTTCGTTCTTTGTCCAGTAAAGTTATTGATGCATTGGTCAAGTGCAGGATTCCATACCACATGCTGGGGCACATGTCACACCGGACGTCACAGGCGTGGGGCACACGTCACATGCGTGGGCTACACTGAAACCATCTCGGGTGGACACTGCGATGGGGGAATCATGCATCAGTATGAACCCCTTTAATCCCCGTTCATGCCTCATGCTAAGGGGCACCCAGAGGTAAACATCTGGCTGAACTGGGTGTAGCGCTGCATATGTACCACAGGCCACAAGTTCTTACCAGCGACAGTCTCACAACAGGTTGACACTCATAAACGTGGGAGCCTAGAGAGGGCAAGCTGTGCATCCAATGTGACAGCGGACTAAAAGAAAACTTGTGTCTCTCTGAAGGGTGTCACTCAGCAAGCGCATGCTGTTTCTAAGCGCTATAATTATCAGGTGCTATTACCCAGTTGCCCTGCTGAGACTCAACCTTGCGCCGTACTGATAACGGGAGATGTCAAAGTGCGAGCATTTAGCTGTCATCTTGTGCTTGGCCTGAGAGTTCACGTGTGGAATGTTCTGAGTTGTTGCTGATGCATTCAGTTTCCCATCAGTCCATTGAGTTTACAAGGTCTCGGTTATGGCAACAATATACCCTGACCAGCTCTGACGCCTTGACCCCCGCTGGTGAAAGATGAGCAGATGTTGTAACTCAAAGCATTTGGTTTAAAAGTCAGCCCATCAAGGACTGTGCGGTTCAAGTCTGCACATTATTCTGTTGCATATGGCTTTCACAGATGCCACCTTAGAAGATAAAGGCTTATGGCTGATGACAATGTGACACAAGTTGTCTAATAAGTTGATAATCCCCTGGCTTGATGCCACAGCGCCTTCATCGCCACCTCTGGCTCTAAGAGCCAACAGCATGTGTGAGAAAGACAGCACTGCTGCCAGAACCTGCAGCCAGGCCCAGGAACCTGTTTAGGGAAGGGAGGAGGGCCAATACAGAACATCACAGACCTATCCTACATCCCCAAAAAACAGCATTAGTGGGAGAGATGGATAATGGAGACACCAGATATGCGATTTTATTTCTGGCAGGCCCATACAAATTCTTCAAGGAGGGGGCGAGACTGGGATTTTTTTTTTGGGGGGGGGAGAAGGGAAATACAGAGCACACAGCATTATAGCTGGGTCGTTGCCATTAAGGGGTTTTAGCATGGCCATCACTGATAGCCACTGGCGTTAATAACAGATTCCAAATCAAGTTAGTCGCTGCCTTGACATAGCAATAGAGGTAAACAAAGGCTGCTTCCCACTGTTGCTTTGTCAAAGGAATTCCAGGCTGCTCAGATAGGACTCTCTGAGAGCCTGTCAGTGCAGCATTGACCCTCTGCCCCGAAGAGAGCAGAGAGGACAGCTTTGGGAAGGAAGGAGGACATGAGACACAGAGGGTGTTGACGGTGGGTGGCAGAAGGCCAAGATTTTCTTTTAGGTTGACCCTGAGTTATGTTTGTTTTGAACGAGCATAAGAGGAGGTGACCTGTATGAATGAGGGTCAGTGAAAATGAGGTGGTTGTTGGATCATTCTGTATTTATGATCGCTGTTGTTTTCTCTAAATGAACCAGTTTTGGGGTGTATAGATAAGTAAAGTTGGATTGTTTTTAAAGCACAATGTATAAAAAAAAACTATAAAATTTTAGATTTATTAACAAGCAATTAAAATGCTTTAGTTGGGTCAGTGCTCGTTGTGGATTGACTACCTTCATTAAATAGATAGGTTAAGCATGAATGTATATATTTGTTTGATGGTTTGTTTTTTCCCTATTCACAAACCTAACATTATACTGAGAGAGGGCCCTTTTCTGCGGCGGGCCCTGGGCGGATTGCTTTTGGGGCATTTATTCATTAGTTTATGTCCTATATGCAGCCTTGAAGCCAAACAAAGTGTCTACATTGTAAATAAACCAAAAATACATAGCTTCATGTTGTTAAACAACTAGAAAAACGAAGAAATCTGTGTTTGTTGTAGGAAAAACTGCCAAATAAAATGCCGCTAAATTGCCGCTAAATTTCCATATTTGTGCCGCTAAATTTCCATTTTTGTGCCGCTAAATTTGCTAATCCATGCCGCTATATCCTGGGGGGTCTGTTTATGTCTGATATGGTTGTCATTCCTTCTACAGAAAGCGACCATAATCCGCTTTCTTTATCGCTACAGCCCATGTTAACGGCTCCTTCCCGTTTGCGGGATGTTCCAGTCTTGCGAACAACTGGTGAAGTTCTTCCGGCTAATTGTGGGAGGCGACTTAAGTGGCAAAAGTTCAGTTTGGATGAGGGTAAGGTCCATGGAATAGGCACAATTATGTCCAAGGCTATGATCAGTCTTGGTAGTAGTCCCCTTACTTTTTCATCTGTCTCCTCCCTTTTTTGTTATACTATTGATGCTGTTGGTGAGCTATTTGTGATTTGCAATAAGGATCCTCCTAAGAAGTTGTGTAGAGAACCCAGTGGGTCCTATGGATGGTATTCCAAGAAATGTCGGAGAGCGAATAGGGTCTTGATAGAAGCGGTAAGGTCTAAGAGTTTGGAGAGGATTAGGGGGCCAGAAAGGCTTATAAATTTGCCATTAATAATGCCAAAAAAAGAGTGGGATGACCAGTTTTGGCTAGACCTAAAAGAGGCTAGTGCAGGGAGGGACCCGAGGGGTTTTTGGAATCTAGTTAGGTCAAGAAATAGGCCGGCTGACTCCTTGCTAACCTGTAATTTTCCGGAGGAGGCATGGTTCAACCACTTTTCTAAACTTTACTCATCCTCCCAGGCCGACTCCGGTGAATTGTTTTTCCTGCCTCCAATGAGCACGGCTGAGTGTAGGGAAATTCAATCCTTTACACCTAAGGAGGTGGAGAGGGTTATTTCTTCTCTAGTACCCCACAAAGCACCGGGCCCGGATGGGGTACCCGGGGATTTGTTTCGTTTAAATATGACTGAATGGGGGCTACTCATTTCCTCGTTGCTTAATGCTTCCTATTGTGGTGCAGTCCTCCCTGACTCATGGATGGGTGCTGAGGTCGTTCCTATCTTTAAGAAGGGGAATAGGGACGGCCCAGCAAATTATAGGCCCATAAGTCTAATTGACTCGTCCCAGAAGGTGGTGGCGAAGGTGGTTCTGGGGAGAATACTCCAGTGGATAGAGGACAATAAAATTCTTTCAGATCTGCAGGCTGGGTTTAGGTCGGGTACTGGGACCATTGAGCAAACCTTCAGATTGATGCTTCTGTATTGGAAAGTGGTTATCCTGGGTAAAGGCAGTTTATATCTTGCCTTTATTGATTTACGGACGGCGTTCAATCTTGTCCCCCGGAGCCTTTTGTGGAAGGTTTTGCTTGATTTGGGAATGCCCATTTACCTTCTATCTTTGGTGATTAAGCTCCACTCGGGTAATTTTGCTAGGGCGAGGTGGGGTAAGCAGGGTGAGAAGTCTGCAAAAATACCAGTAAACAGGGGAGTACGCCAGGGATGTGTGCTTGCCCCCACTCTGTTCTCGTTGTACGTAAACGGAGTGGTGGAACATCTTCTGGAAAAGCCATCCGATTCACCATCCCTGGCGGGTAGGAGAGTTCCTACCCTACTCTTTGCCGACGACACCCTGCTCATCTCTAAGTCGCCTATGGGATTACGAATTCTCCTCGATAGTTTTCAACTTTTTTGTGAGAAAAGGGGCCTTCAAATTAATACAGATAAAACCAAATATTTGATCCTCAATCCACCGAAAAAGCTTGGGAAACCACCATTATTAAATCGGGTACATTTGGAGAGGGTCAAAGAATTTGATTATTTGGGCATCCGCCTGTCCGATAACCATGAGGTGGTCAACACACCTACAAAAGATGTTGTTGAGCCATAAAAGGGTGGCAGGGGCTCTCCTTAAAGAGCAGCGCTCATCATCCTTCAAACCTATAGCTCCTGTAATGGATATCTATTTAGCCAGAGGGGTTAGTGCGGCCCTGTACGGCGTTGAGCTATGGGGATCGGAGAATGTTGATCAGTTAGCATCCTCAGAATCCAAATTTTTGAAAGATTTATTGTCCCTCCCTTACAGTACCCCAACCTTACCACTATTTCTGGACCTGGGATGTCACCCCATCAGAGACCAGGCTAGACTGCGCCCTCTGCTCCTCTGGGCTCGACTTTGGAGAGTCCCAGAGCTTTCCAGTTATGCAGATGGTCTCAGAGAGATACTAGAACTGCCTGGATGGTCAAAGATTGGGTGGCTGCGGGACGTAAAATCACTACTCGGGGAATTAGGGCTTTGGGAGTCATGGTATTCTAGGACTGCCCCGCCCAAATCTACCCTGAAGAGGATTTATTGGGACTGGCTGACGGGGAAGAGAATCTCTAACCCCGACCTTTGCAGATCCTCTAGGGACTTTATCTTGGTAAAGGATGTGTTTTATCGGGAACCCTACCTCGATGTAATATCACAATCTAGAGATAGGGCCCTCTTTATCAAATTTAGACTGGGTATTTTACCAGTGAGAGAATTGACATCGACCTGGAAAATCCCGGCGCAAACCATTTCAACATGTGCCTTTTGCCCCCAGAGGACTGAGTCGGTCCCTCATTTATTTTTTGAATGTCCTGCCTACAAAGCCCCTAGATCTAGATGGCTAAAACCTATCTGTAGGGATTTGGGTATGAGGCATTGTATGGTAGCTCTGAGAATTTTAAAGTATGACACCCGGCCCTTATTTGTGTGCGGCATTGCAAAATTTTTAAGTTGGGCCTGGGTGATCAGATCAAGAAGGCTTAAATTAATTGTTTAATCTGAGATATTAACTGTACCTGTTTTAGCTAATTTATAAATGTTATTTTTTTATGGAAATCTTAAAGAATATAATGTTTTAAATCTTTTCTATTGTATGTACTGCTTTTTAAGATTTTATTATCGAAATAAAGCCTATTTTGACTTTGACTTTGGAACCACTGCTGTACAACTCATTCTGGATGCAGGACTTCACATCTCAAGCCCCTCATTGGCAGCATCCTTGATGACTGTGCAGGGCTCTGCATTGCAGCCCTACAGCTTCCCCAGAACTACCACTGTGCAATGCTTCCTTGACGCAGGATCTCGCAACAATTTGCAAACCTGGATTTAAGGTACTCCATTCAGTGAGTCAACTTTGTCCTCGTATCAGGCCCATGCTCCATCTCAATCGGCCTGAATTGTGACTTTGGGCCAGATTTAGACCTTGGTGGATGGGTTACTCCATCACAACAGTGACAGATATCCCATCCACTCTAAACTCGCTGCTATGGCATGACATTCAAAACAGGGACATATCTCAGGCAAGATCCTACCTGAAGGCAGCTCTGGCGGCTACCAACCTAACTGCGATTTGGGACATGCAACTCGGGCACAACCCATTAAAAAAACTAGTTTGGAAAACGGTCAAAACTCTATCCTTACTAGAGGACAAGGCCACATTCGCCAAAAGAAACCATGCCTGGATGTTATTAAACTCTTACAAAACACAGATACCACAACCTTACTTCAACCAGGGTTATCCCAAAACAATAAAACTGCGTGTTCTTGAAATACAGACTAGGGGTTCTGCCCAGCAGAGAGCATCTCCCACCATGGCTCAGGAGCAATGGCCACGAGGTTTGTCCGTTTTGTAACATAGATAAGGGCGATATACTTCATTTGACCTGTCTTTGCGAAGCGCTACGGCCAGCCCGTCAACAGCTCCTAAAGGCCCTGCTTAAGCAGCTAGGGACTCGCACGAGAAGGCAAGCGGTCCTCGCCTGCCTGAACCCTTCGAATACGAAACTGAATTGCAGATATCTTAAGTTCCTTGTAAGGATCGAGCAAAAACTGTTAAAATAAAAATCTCTCGATCATTGACACAGACAACATGTAGGTGGCCTACGGGACTCACGGGAATACGCTGCCCCGCCATAAAGACAATTGCTCCTGGCTAATCTGACTGGGTTCCTTTGTACATGATTTTTAATGACGAGAATAATGTACACATTTTTATGATATTTTATAGTCCTCTTTTTACTGTTTACTACTACGTTTTGCACTGGTTTTAATTAACTATGCACAATAAATGTACGTACTTACCATCCACTGTAATGTAAGTCCCATTGGATATAATGATATTTATATTTCAGTGGATGGGATTTCCGTCACCATTTTGACAGAGTAACCCATCCATCAAGATCTAAAACATACCCTTTGTTTCATTCTGGCCCGACTAGATAACCACTGTTGGTGATTTGTGATTCTAGTAACAAATTTCACTTAAATCTTTAAATTTACATATCTCATTTTCTATTGATGATTTGTTTGTCATTTTGGTCTCAAATAATTCTGGTAAATGTCACTTTATTTTTCTAAATTTGTGTGGAGTTTTTCTTGTGTTTTGTTTTCACTTAATTACGGTTTGAAGTGCTGCATAAATACTTTACAAATTGCCTCCAAGTTAAGCCTAAAAGTTAGTTAAGCACAGCATAATTTGGGGTTTGCTTGTGTTTCACCCAGACAGAGATTGTGGTTGCTGCTTGAGTAGTGCTGTACCCCCCTTTCAACCAGCAACTCTATTTCCTACATATATTATTCTTTAGACCTATGTTTAAAATATTACAACTCTGTTCGAGAGCTACATAATACATCACACACCCAGACTTAAGAAAGTTTGGAGATATTAAATCTGTTCTTCTTCTTTTCACCTTATTCCAGAAGGTGTGTTTTTTTGGAGCAAAGCCATGTTTACAAATTGTAGTAGACAGGGCTTTGTGTCAAAAAACATAGGTGGTTACATGGTAACACTCCTGTACCACTCATGAGATGCCCCTTCATGCAAAGAAGTGCAAAGATTAAATTATGAAAAGAAAGGAAAAATGCGGCTGACCAAGGTTCGCACTCAAGTTTCGTAGTAGAAAAAGTTCAAATGGTTGTGCAAATCTCATCCGGGGCTAACCGCACAGAAACTCCACTGTCTGGGCAGATACCAAATTGCATAGATGAAGGATGGTGCACCAAAGAAAGTCCGTCGCAATGAGATAATTTGAAAAAAGTTCCTTTATTATTAGAAATCGTTAAAAGGCCTCAGCCAACGCGTTTCATCCCAAAGGGGACTTCGTCAGGGCAAAAAAACAGCGAGTATTTAGGGGTGCGCCCAGGACATGCTAATACCAAACATTAGGCGTCCACATAGTTTGACGATAAACTCAGTCTAATATAGATCACAATGTACGAATGATCAAAAGTAGCAAGGTTAAATAATCATTCCTGTCATAGCGGCTCAATCTACCTGTACTGGGCATAGATATAAATAAACCAATCCCTGGTTGGTGAAAATCAATCCTGTTCACGGCTTAAGTATTATTCTCCCCATGATAAGGGAATATGCTGGTTACAAGATATCGGTCTGCGAAACGCCAGAAGATCAAAGGGGCCTTTGAACTTCTGGTGTTTCGCAGACCGATATCTTGTAACCAGCATATTCCTTTATCATGGGGAGAATAATACTTAAGCCGTGAACAGGATTGATACAAGCCCTATCACTTGCTGTCTTTTATATTCATCATAGTTCCTGTATTCGGTTGAAACATTTTTGCTCAGCGCTTGCCGGGACGCGCTCACCTTTTGGCTGTTTCTGCGAGGAGGATTTTCAGCCTGCAACTCGCCGCACCCGCTCCGCGGGTGCCGCTTCGTTGTCCAGTGAGGAGGAGTGGGAGCCTAACAACATCTGAGGGCTGCAGGGCTGCGAGCGTATCAGGGACTCCAAATCCCAGGAGTCCCTGAGTGACCGCTGACCACTTCCGGTCCGCTCTCCCTGCCGGCCCGCCCACCGCTCTCAGTCTTCGCTATATCCGGGGCAACTTCTCCCGCAGCGCGGGACGCAGCCCGGAGCGAAGACCGGGCAAAGAGCGGGCCGTTTGAGGCCGTTCGAGGTCTGAGCGGTCTGGTCTGGGCTCCCCCTCTGTCACCCATACTTCACCATCCGGTTGCTGTTGGCACTAGGGATTGTTTTCATCAGGGTCCTACTGGGTCGCCACTATTAGCCCACATGTGTACTCGTGTAACCCGCAACAGGGCGGCCAAGGCGGGGCCAGCTCCCAATGGACCTATGGACGACTTCATCACGCGAACGAACATTGCCATAGACCATGAAATCACTAAATTACAATCAAGAGTGTCCCTGGACTTAGAAGCCGCCAGAAAATTGTCGCTGGAATTTGCCACCCTCAAAAAATCTTCCCTTGGGCACATTGCATCTGCTATCACTCCCACCCGGGCTCTTAACTATGGGGGAACTGAAATCAAGGTTGATGTTCACACTATCCCAGTTTCACCTACTCCCCTTTCCCCTTTGTGCCCACTTGTTTTGCCCGAGGGTCAACCAACGGTTAGGGGTAGTCTCTCTGTTGCTTCTACTTCTATCCTGAACTCGGCAGATTCTTCTTTCGCTTCCACCACCTATGGAGGATTAGATAGCATCCCTGGCAACACCAATAAAAGAAAACGCTCACCCAGCATATCCCCCCCACACAGAAAGATCTTAAAGAGTGGAGGTAATTTGTCTGATATGGGTAATACTGCAGCTAATGGTAGCACAGGGACGCCCTCCATTGCCCTACAGTCCGCTTGGTGTGCTGCTAACGTGGGGACTACTTCTGTGGTATCTGGTGGCTCTTCGCCTAGCAGGAGACCGGACCCTGCCCCAAATGGCCAAGAAGGGAGGGAAACAGAATTTATAGGAGCAGTCTGGAACACCCTAAAAAGTCTATTGTCTCCCCTGGATTTAAGGCTCTCTCGTATAGAGAACAACCTCCTAGAGATGGAGAAAAGCATCATCGCTTTGGCCACTCTTGGCCTGAGAGGCCTTGAACACCAGGGTTTGATAGATAATAATACAGTTGTCCAGGCAGCTATCCCCGCCCCCATGGTCACTCCAGGTTCTCAGCCTAATCCCACTGTGTTTTGTCCCACTCAGCCTATTCCCAAACCACGGACCAGGAGAGTTGACATTGCAACCCCGGCGCCACAGCCTAGGTCCAACATCCCAAACCCTCCTACTACTCAACCACCTGTACGTACCAATCCGGTTAACACGAGGACACAGAATCCCATTAGGTCTAGTGCTCGTTCCACGCACACCTCCCAAAACAAACCTAGTTCTCGTTCTTGGGGGGGTCCTAGTGCTAAGAGCAACTTCCGGGGGGGATATATTGATCTTCCACCTGAAGCCAATGACTATGTGGCAGTATTGACGGGGGTGCCTGAGTTACAGAACGGCCTCTTCGAACATCAGCAATCCCTCCATAATAAAGTTATGCATTGGCTGAATTCCTACAGACCCATCCCTAATGGTAGGAAGAGTAGAGTCACAATGGTTCGCAGAGCTCCGTGGGTGGGAACAACCACGAAATCAATCCCTGGGGACTGCATAGTCGTAACCTTTGATGATGTATACACGGCCAATTACATCTGCTCCTGGGTGAGCCAGAATGAGGGCTCTTCTATTGCTCCGAGGCCCTTGTCATTCTTCTATCCACCCCGGGTGGCGCCCCCACAGAGGGGCAGTTGGACTCTGGTTCCTCGGCAGCCCAGTTGGGGGTTCGCCCCCAGGGCACAAAATCTAGGCAGTGGCTGGTCTGGTATCACAACCTTTAATAGGTTTGCCAGCCTTGAAGATGTGGATTGACTTGCATCACCCCCTGCGCCGGCTTCACTCTTCAAATCTAATACCCCGCAGGTGGAGGTTGACTCACTACCACCGTATACTATCTTGGACATGGGGGGCATTGGTCCCTTGACCCAGGTCACGCCCCTGGCCACCCCTGCTCGGGGTCTGCCGCACCCTCCCCCGCTCGATGGCAATGTTAGTTCTTTCCCAGCCGCGATTTTGTTAGCCCAGGACTTGCTGGAAATTGAGGTCCACTCGCAGCATTTCGATCCCGACGGTCTCGATGCTGTGTATCCAGCTACTGATGTCCAACCCTGCATTAGCTCGGTGGGCAGTTCCCCGCTTAAGATCCTAAGCTGGAATGTGGCGGGGCTAGCGCGCAATTTGAATAAACCTGACTGGATTTCTTTTGTGGAGCCTTTTGGGATCTGTCTCCTACAGGAAACCTGGTGCCTGGAGCCCATGCACAGGGTCGGTTTCACGACGTACCATGTGCCGGCCTCCAGGCCAAAAGGCAGTAAAGGACGCCCGTCTGGTGGCCTTCTTGTTTGGGTCAGTATCTCTCTGGGGCTTACCATAAAACAAATTAACATCCAGTCGCCAGACCTGCTGAGACTTTCCATTCGGTGCTCGGGGGGTAGGTCTATGGAATTGTTTAACCTGTATGTCAGGGGGGGTCGGGGGGGGGACTCTTCTCCTCTTTTCTCCTCTGGAGTTGAAGATGAGCTTCGGGGTTGCGACATTGACTCCTTTATCCTATTGGCTGGTGATTTTAATTGTTGCTTTGAACCGCTGGCCTGTGAAGACATCCTGGACACTTGGGAGGATGATGCCAAAAGAGGTATTCCTCTGCTTAATCTTGACCCCATCAAAAAATGGTCTCAGAATGCTATCGATATCAACTCTCTCTGCTTGGAATATGCCTTAAGAGCCACAAACGGCCGCTCCAAATCAGACACTAGGGGTGTGCACACCTACAACAGGGTGGGCCACACGTCTAGAATAGACTATATATTGTTGAACCACAATTTGTGGGAGCATTTTGTTGATATGGAGGTCCGACAAACAGCGGACAGTGACCACAATCCCTTGGCTTTATTACTTGCTCTCCCGTGGGAAGTAGGCGATCCAGTATCGCCTCGACCCATCAAGAAATCATCCAATGAAGTCGTCCCATCCAACTGTGGCAGACGGCTGAAATGGGCCAAAGTTGCTTTGGATGAATCAAGAATGGCCCAAGCAAGAACCATAATGCTAGAAGCCAAGGGTACCTTGAGCACGTTGGTCCCCGATGAAGCAGTTCTAACTACCTTTACGGAGATTATTGCTTCACTTGGCAACCTGTTCTTGGTTCCTCTGGGAAGGGGCGGGGCTAGGCGGAGAACTGCACCAAGGGGCAGAGATCAATGGTATTCACCTGCCTGCCGACTGGCCAAAAGCAACCTTATCCGAGCAGTAGGCCTGAAAGACCCCGGGCTGATCTCCTCTGCTAGGAAGGAATACAGGAAAGCCCAAGAGGTGGCTAGGGCAACTCACGAAACCAATTTCTGGAAGGAATTAATGGAAGCAGGATCCAGGAAGGACTCAAGGGCCTTTTGGGCCTTGTTTAGAGCTAGGGACAGGCCGGTTGACTCACTGTTGACTTGCAACATTACAGGGGATGTTTGGCTGGCCCATTTTTCAAAACTTTACACCTGCTCTATGGGGGATAGGGGCCACTGTAGGGGCGAAAGTCACACAATATTGACCAACAGCTCTCTCCCTGACTCTACCTTCTCAGCCAAGGAGGTAGAAGTAGCAATTAGGTGTATTGTGCCCAATAAGGCAGCGGGCCCAGATGGAGTTCCTGGTGACCTGCTGCGCATAAATATAGAGGAGTGGAGCCTACTTATTGCTAAACTTCTAAATGAGGCCTTGGAGGGCGGTGGATTTCCAGACTCTTGGAGGGGCGCAGAGGTTGTCCCAATTTTTAAAAAAGGGTGTAGGGATGACCCTGCTAACTACCGTCCTATAAGTCTGCTGGATTCGACCCAGAAGGTTGCAGGGAAGGTGGTTTTAGGGAGGGTTCTCCAATGGGCGGAGGAAGCGAAGATATTGTCTGACTTTCAGGCCGGCTTTAGATCTGGTACCGGCACTATTGAGCAGACATTTCGCTTCCTTATGTTGTATTGGAAGGTGGTCAAACTGGGCAAGGGCAGTCTGTATCTTGCTTTTATAGATTTGCGGACTGCCTTTGACCTAGTTCCACGCAACCAACTGTGGGCTGTTCTTGAGGGGTTAGGTATGCCCATCTACTTGCTGGCATTAATTATTAAATTCCATGAGGAAAATTTTGCCAGAATTAGATGGGGTGCGCAGGGTGAAAAAACATCTCGTATCTCTGTAGACAGGGGGGTCCGCCAGGGGTGTGTGCTAGCCCCCACTCTGTTTTCATTATATCTAAACGGAGTGGTGGAGCATCTGCTCGAGCTACCTGCAGACGCACCTTCCCTGGCGGGCAGAAAGATACCAACACTCCTGTTTGCAGATGATACCCTGCTGATTTCAAAGACCCCGGCGGGCCTCCAGACCTTGTTAACTAGGTTCCAGGGCTTTTGTGACACCAGGGGCTTGGCTATTAACATCAGCAAAACCAAGTTCCTGGTGTTGAATCCCCCTAGAAAGACAGTCCACCCTCCATCCCTGGATTCAGTTCCCTTAGAAAGGGTAAGGGAATTTGATTATCTGGGAATCCGCCTCTGTGACTCTATGACCTGGAAGGCGCACCGCCAAAAGATTATTCTGGCTCATAGGAGGGTTACGGGCGCCCTACTAAAAGAACATCGTGCCTCCTCGCTCAAGCCCATTGGGGTGATACTTGACATCTATAGGGCAAAGGCTGTGAGTGCGGCTCTGTATGGGGCGGAGTTGTGGGGTACTCAGAAATTTGACACTCTATCCCATCTTGAGAACAAATTCCATAAAGACCTAATGAGGCTCCCTCACAGCTCCCCAACTCTCCCTCTTTTATTTGACACTGGTACACGTTCCATAGCAGAGCAGGCGAAGTTACGCCCCCTTCTCCTGTGGGCCCGCATATGGAATGTGCCTGAACTCGCGAGTTATGCAGATGCCCTCCGCGAGCTTCTCTCCACCTCGGGTTGGTATAAGATCGGTTGGCTCCTGGAAGTAAAGCGTCTGCTCTGCGAACTTGGCCTGGACGACGCCTGGGCCAACAGATCTTCACCACCAAAACAACTATTAAAGAAATTATTCTGGGCGTGGGTGGATAATGAGAGATCTAACCAAACCAACCTATGTAGATCTGCGGTGGAGTTTTTGTCATTTAAAGGTCGTCCCTACAGAGAGCACTATTTAGATGTGATTTCTAACCCAACGGATAGGGCGTTGTACTTCAAATTCAGGGTTGGTGTTCTGCCATTGGGATCATGGACAGCAAATTGGAAACCCCCCTGGCAAACGGTATCAACTTGCCCTTTCTGTGTAAGCAGTGTCGAATCCATCTCCCACTTAATGTTCGTGTGTCCCGCATATTCTAACCCTCGCCGTAGGTGGTTGAAACCACTTTGTCTGAGGTTGGGTACACGGTCATATGTTGAGGCACTACATTTGTTAAGATCTGACCCCCAATCCTTGTTCGCTTGCGGTCTGGCGAAATATTTGGGGTGGGCCTGGAGGATAAGATCCGCTAGGATGATGATCCTCCAGTAAATGGCTTCATTCCCTTGAATCCAGCAGTTTAGTTACCTACTGTGTGTCCCATTTTATTCCCCAAAGGTCGACTAAGCATGTGTTCCTATGATCGTCCTAAAATCGACATTTTTAGTATTGTTGTATATTGCACTTTTTAACTGATTCTTCTTTGTGATTTTAAACTTTATCAATTGTTTTATCCTGAAATTGTTTTATTGTAATGCTTTTATGAAATGTAATATTTCGAAATAAAGCTATATATATATATATATATATATATATATATATATATATATATATATATGTATTCGGTTGCGCTGTGCGGTTGTTAGTATTTCCAATACTGATCTAGTCCTGGCGTGACATAATTTTCACCAACCAGGGATTGGTTTATTTATATCCATGCCCCAATCTACTTATCTTCCATCTGCTTGACACGAGGACGGAGTTCCTAGATCATTATTCTCTGCACAGTACAGATAGATTGAGCCGCTATGACAGGAATGATTATTTAACCTTGCTACTTTTGATCATTCGTACATTGTGATCTATATTAGACTGAGTTTATCGTCAAACTATGTGGACGCCTAATGTTTGGGATTAGCATGTCTTTGGCGCACCCCTAAATACTCGCTGTTTTTTTGCCCTGACGTAGTCCCCTTTGGGACGAAACGCGTTGGCTGAGGCCTTTTAACGATTTCTAATAATAAAGGAACTTTTCTCAAATTACCTCATTGCTACGGACTTTCTTTGGTGCACCATCCTTCATCTATGCAAAGATTAATTTATGTTACTTTAGGCACCTTTCCAACACAAAAAAAGTTTTGTGGAGAAAAGTAATTTGGTTAGCATCACTTTTGGTAACTTTGCACTGAGGCAAAGTGTTTATATATTTGTTCCAGTGACTTTAAAATAGGCAACTAAACATAATACAGCTTAGATCATTGGTGTTTAACCTGTGGGTCTTAGGACCCATGGGGGTCCGTGACGGCTACTCAGGAGGTCGCTACTCTTTTAAAATTTAATTATATTAAAATCAATAAAAAGTATTAAACTATATACAACTAAAGAAGCAGATGTGAAAACTGTTTATATATTTGATTGCGAATTAAACAAAATATTGTATTATTTGGGCATTTGTTTAGTGTATAATTTTTGGGGTTTTTTCGTATTGTTTTGAGAGTCAGAGAAATTGGTTAGGCTGGGGGTCCCCAGATTTCAGTTATGATTCTGTGGGGGTCGACAGCTGTCAAAACTTTAAGAACCACTGGCTTAATTGATGCAACAGTGTTAGTATCATAAGAGGAAGTACCACACATGAATACATGGCTAGATTTTCAAGCACTAAGGAAGTGGATAACTAGGGAGACAGAACGGGCATGCTTGACCACTCGATTATAAATCCTATGCAGCTGGGAGACACAACCTATTTACACTGTAAAGATGTTGGTTTTTTTGGAACATGCAACAGAAAGTTACGTAATTATCACTTTACCTTCTTTCAGTGCAGCCTGTTGTTCCTGTAGGCAGAATTATTAGGTTATATTTCAGTAGCTTATATTAATGAGCATAACGCACCGTGCTTGTTGTCTTTGGCACATTGTAAATCATGTTGTTGTTCTGTCAAACATTAGTGAATTCAAGTTGTTGGTTTTTCAGTTACAGAAATATTACAAAACCTAAAGCAAAGCTTTTTGACAAGATGCTTAATAATGTTTGCTGATTTGCCCCAAAAAATGACAAATTGTCTAGTACATTATGGTAATATATTCAAACTACTTCTCTGCGACATTAAAACGTTTTACAAACTTGTTTTTGAACGCAACTCCTCATTCTCCATGATTTAGCACCTTTCATATTTTTAGGCATCTGGATGTTTTCATGTATTTTTATTCAGGTATTGTTCAGAGTTAAACAACAACCTTTTCTAAACATATTCCTTGACTTAAATAATAAATTGCTGTTAACTTATAGTAGCATATTCGATTGTTTATCTTCAATTAACATGACAATATACAGTACTTTGAAAATGGAGACATCATCTGACTCGGCAAAAAGGACCTAAATGAGTCTAACCATGAGTCTGAAAGGAAAGGAAAGGACCTGGTCATTTGAATACATATTATGGTTCTAGACCAGCCAACACATACATTGAAGAACACCATTTTGATTGTAATACTTGTTGTAACTTTTTAATCATCACTCTCTTATTCTTCCATACACAGCTCTTTGCTTTCCATGTATAAATGTAGATCATATACTCCTAGGAAAGAGGCAGATCAGGTTATTTTGGGATCCAGTGAGTCACCTGCATGCACCTCTCCTTCTAAACTCCACACTCACCCACCACAATACCTCAGTTCCAGTTGGTCACATATTAACAGTTGTCGAATCTCTGCTCTTCAGTCTAAAAGAACCAGAGGTGCTCCACAAGGCAATCTTGTCAGTCCTGCTGCTGAATGTGACAGCAGACTGTCTTGTCTCTGTCATCACTGTAATAAATGCCTCACACTGTAAAAAAAATAAGTATGTCATCCCAGTTCTAAAAAGACTGTTGCTAGTTGGTGCAGCACAAGCAAGGTTCAGGCTAATTGCCATGGATCTCACTCAAAGACCCTAAGAAAGTATGCACAGTTGTAAATATACTACTTGTAAAATATCTTTGTGAACAGCAAACAATTGTAAACCAACACAGAAATGAAAGTTTACCTTTGTGAATCAGGTCCCCGTTGTTTAGTCCTTTCCCTCACCAGGTGAGCACTGGTATCTTTGTGAAATGACATGTGAGACCCTGCCGATAAGTGTTGTGTGTTGTGTGTACCTTCTCCTTCTCCCCTCACAGATGTCCACTCACGAGATGTCGCTCAACATGTACATATGGAGGGTATGTCCATAAAACATTGAGACAGACCCTTTTACTATCCAGGCCTTTCTGCCATAGCATTATATTGGCAGCAAATTGAAAAATCATAAACAAGTCCAACCTCAATATGACACCTGTACAATGCACTATGCACAAGCCGTTGCAGTACAAGCATATTTCTTAGTGAACAAAATTGAAAACTGATACATTGCCTTCCACACCCTTACTAAAGACACAAGTTTGACTTGTAAATCATTGAAATATGATGCATCAGAAAGGAACAAAGAATGGCTGATAGGGATGATGCATTGTGGTGAATCACTTTAGGTCATACACAGTGCTAATATCCACTTGTCATAGTTTTAGGTGTCACTGTTGCCACAGTGTGACAATGGGGACTAGAAATGTGCCCAGAGACAATATTTACTCACCTTTTCTTCAACTGGTACAAGAGCTATCAAGTGCTTGCTAAAAATAGTATGGGCAACTTGCCACACTAGATGATGAAAACAGCTGAGCAGTAAACCCCTCCAGAGTCCCACTGTATGGCCACATATGACCACAGCTGCAATACTTCCAGCATAGAAGGCTATCTGGAAACACAATGATGTACAGGTTGCAAAGCAAATTGATGGAAAGAAATACACAGGAGTTTATTCACAGAGGTAAATCTACAGGTGTATATTTACTGCGAATAAATCTACCTTTATACTTTACGGGTCAGTACTAATAGGACATCAACCAACTAAAAGGTATCTATCTCTCCTGTAACCCACTTCATTTAGAGCATAAGCATGACCATTGGAAAAACTCTCACCATGGGCAATCAGCAGTATCAGGTAGCAAACATTGTATTGCAGGCCATACATATTGTAGGTACGCTTCTAACACCCTGGTCCTTGCATTTCTGCTAGCATTGGAAAATAATGTTCATGTGTAAGAAATCTAATGCCATGTTAATGAGATGCTGGTAGTCAGAATCTATTGGGGTAAGGGAAACCTTCAAGTTAAAGGATGTAGTGTTTGGCTGAGGTATTTTCAGCAAAATGCAAAACAATATCATTAAAATCTATGTGCAATATTAACGTACAGGTTTAAATGAACAAAATGTGTTTAAAAATGTGCGAAAATGTAGTAAGTAGCTACTCTTACATGTACTAGGCCTGAAAAATGTTAAAAGCAGCATAGCTTGATGAGTAGTTTGATTAAAAGGTCCAGAAACACGCATCAAATGTTTAGATCTTGACCTTTCCATAATCATGTATTATTAAATAAATGTTTCACATAACTCTGCAAAATGTTTCTAACTTATGCAAAGAAAGGTTTGAAATGCTTGCTTAGAATTTTCGTTTAGTAGAATTATGAAGAATAAACACACATAGAATGCAGCATATTAACTGAACTTGACCTCTTTTAACATATTTGTTTTATTTCCAAAGGATGATGTTGAATAGAAGATTTCTCTCATTACTGCAAATGTTTCAATTTCTACAGAGCACATTGTTAGCTAACATACATATTGGTTTATTGAAGGCTTAGAGATGCAGTCCAATTCACGGGTTCTACAATCTGTAAAGAGTCAGCATTGGGCACCGCTGCGACAGGATCTTCCTGAATTACTGGCAGTCAGTCTAAAGTGCCCTGGTCTGATAATGCTGAAAATCTATTATGTAACGAAAACATAGAAGGAGATTGCAACAATCTGTTAGGGGGTCTGTAAAAATAACTCAGAGGTAAGGGGGTCACCACGGTGGATGGGCCATGCTTAGTATTCTTCCTACTTAGTAAAAATTTTACTATGCCCGGGTTCCTGAAATTGATTATAATACAATCTCCGTTGATGTTTTTAAACAGGGGTCCAACCCAGGTCACTCGGCGAACAGAGAGAATCTCATTTGTTATATCGTAGCCGACCCCCTTGTGTTTGGTTAACCAGTCAATGTATTTGTTATGTAACTGTACCCAAGATTCACCTTGACCCTCCCTAAGTGGTGGTATACCAGCCAAAACCAAAACATATGGGCACGACTCTGGAGGAAGGTGTAAAGCAGGACCTTGATGTTTTATCGGTCTGTTATCCTCCGGTTGTCCTCTATGCTGGCCTGGCCTGGTAAGTACTTTCTGCTTAGCTATACCACTGGGGGGGGGTAATCTTTTTAGTAGTGTTTGTGGTGTTAGGTAGACCGGGAGATGGTGAAGGAATGAGAGGCAGAGATATAGGAGAGTGGTTTTGCCTTGTATTTCCTTCCACCAAAGGTTGTGTCAAGGGGGCGGTATTAACATTTGATGCCCCTATGACCCCTTTGGCTATAGCTGAGTTACAGTTTTTGTTGGGCTCTCCGCTAGATAGGGTGCTGGTGATAGACTCTAGGTCTTTTAACAGGCGATCACCTCTAATTTGGTCTAAGCAAACCATACCTTTCCTCTTAGCTTCATCGTTTTTCACAAGGGTTTCCAGTCTATCAAACCTCTTAAAAATAATATTAAATTGTGTGATCATTTGACATTCAAGTTGTTTAAAAATTGTATCTGCAATAGTATCTATAAGATTTCCCTGTGGTTTGAATTGATGAACATTTTCATTAGGGAAATCCGTCTGTGTGCAGATTGAGTTTGTGCCCTCATTTATTATAACAGTATCACAAAGATCCCCAGTGTCAGAACAAGCTGTTGGGACCTCTGTTTGACGCTACTTCCCTCTAGTCCACATGCTCTGTGGGGTTGGCTGGTTATCACTTCTAGGAGGCTGCTTCCTCTTATTTATTTCAGTCTTTGCTGTGCCCCTTTTACGTTTTGCTCCTGTGATCTTAGTGTTTGCGGAGGGAAGCGCTGATAACGGCGCAGGATCACAAACAGCATCAGTAACCATGACAAGGGTGTTTCCTTCTTGTGGTGCTTCAGATGAGCTCACCGCAGGGGTAGATTTCACTACAATTACCTCTGGCAGTAGAGGTGTAGTGTGTTTAGGGCTGATGAAAATGGTCGTTTGGCCGTTATTTTGGGAAACCAAAGACAGCCTCCTTTCAGTCTCTGCAATCTTGTTGAAGGCATTATCCAGGAGGCTCTCAAAGGAGAGTTGTAGGGATGCAGGGACTTCAGTAGCCTGTGTATCGGGGTTGGTTGTGATGGTAGTGATATTATTGCGTTTCCCCATATTGATAATGATGGCTCACCTTTCAGTGGAAGTTAGATGGGTGGCCCGCCCGACCACTGTTGACCTCTGAGGGCCTCAGAGGGCCCGCCCTTTGCCCGGGCTTCGCCCCGGGCCCTCCCACGGCCGCGACTCGCGGGGAGAGAGGTGCACCTCTGCTTTATCGCGCCTCCGGGCGCTCTGCTCTGACTCGCGGACACCGCGACCGCCGGGGCACCTGGGGCTTGTAGTTCTGCCCTCTCGGCGATGGCGGCGGGGTCGGCGAGGGTGCTAGCTCACGTTGCTGGGCTTTACTGTCCCCCTTCGCTGGAGCGGTCAAGGAGACTGGCGAAGATTCAGCCGTTTACCTCACGGCAGGATACGTCCTGGAAATGCACCCAGCTGAGCACGAATGGGCTAGAAAGGAGGGGGGAATCGGAAAATACCACAAGTCACTTCCTATTTCAGTGTGCGCAGAGAGCCAGCCGTCAAACCCTTACCATCAAGCCAACTCAGAAGTGGCAGCCCAAATAACACAATAACACCTACTTTTTGCTGAAACATATCATGAATATGAGCAAAGAAAAAGAGTGAAGGGCAGAAGGGCAGTCCTCACCAGTGAAGTCGCAGGGGCTATAAGCACATAGGAGCAAAATGCAGAGTACAAAGACCACGAAATGTAATTACAAGGCACAATTCAAATCACGCTGAAAACAATAAATGACATTATTTGTCAATCTGAACCCATAGTATAAGGCACAATGTAAAACCTATATTCTGTCAAGGAATACAACCTTGACCCCACGCAAAACTCTGAAGTACTGAGGGAGTATGCATCTAGAATCAATCTCACGCATGCTGAGAGACCCAGACCCTAGACTTTTGTCGGAAAGTGAAACGCCGACCCCATATACTTATCAGGAATGCTTGAGGGAGCGGAAACCAAGTGTGAACCATCCCTTCCGTCTTCACAACCGGCAAGGGCAAATCAGCAATGGCACCAAAATCACTACACGTGAAACCACAAGAAGCACAAGTCAAAAATCAAGAGCTGAAGGCCCGTTGTATGGAAGAAGGTCAAGCAAAATCGTGACCACAAAAGGGAGACACTTCGAGTTCAAATCATGACCAGGGATAGCGCCGCAGGGACATGTGACAGCCAGAGACAGTTCACAAAAGAGTCAGTCGCACCCCCAGGCAGCAGAGACCCAGGAAATCCAAGGAAAAACCAAAACCTTGTCTTACCCGTGGTCTCAGCCACAAAGGAGCGGCGGCTGTGCTCTTAGGAACCTGTCGGGGATGTGCACCAAATCCACTGCAGACGTATGCAGTATGATTAACACGTTGGCGCCAGCTGTTGAGGGGAGAATGGAAGCCCTCTGGGGTGTGGTCACGAGTCACAACCCACAAACCACCCTGCTGTGGTCATGAGCCATGTGCACGTGTCATCGACGCAATACTTCACTGAGGAATAAGGAACAATGATATGAGATGACAAAAGATCACAGTTGAGGTGGCACTTTATTACACAAAAACACATGTATTTCAATAAAACGCATTTCTAGTGAATACTTTTAAGAAAACCTGGCTTCCCTCTGCCAGGAGTACATGCTAAATAGAACTTGTATCTAAAATGCTGCGAGGCAAGCTGAAATGAGTAACCCTTAAAAATGCATAATGAAAAACTGCCAGAGATCCAAAGTCATGGAGTACATTTGTTATGAAATCATTGTGCCTAGAATCAAGCCTTTCTGGTGAGAACTATAAAGCAAGCTGGAGTGAGGATCCATTAAAAATCACATTTAAATCAGCTAGAGTCTCAGAAAGACACAGAATACATTCTATGAAAATATAAAGAACTTGAAACAAGCCTTCCTGAAGAGAATGATTCATGCAAGGTAAACATTTTGAAGAGACCCAGAATGTGAGGGCCCAGGATTATTGAAAAGGCACAATTGAAATTACTTAGGGAACGGAACCTACTCTTGACTGCAAAGCTATTAATGCACATGTTAAGTGTAGGAGGAACCACGTTATTGCTTTGCAATTGCAATAATGTTTTTAGAATAAGGGCAAAGCAGAGGAGAGAGAAAAGGACAATTTTAAAGTGCCAGAGACAATTAGAGCTTCAGCCAAAGATGCTTAGATAGGGGCTGAAGGAGGCCACACAGGCGTCAGTGACCCAATGGGTCACTGCCACGAGGTAGTCTGGTGAATGGTCTGAGGAACAGATTTTTATACTCTTTCACTGATGAACTATTGACATGAGGATGACGACATTATCAGGTGTCTTTACAGGACATGACACATTTTGGTCTCGTCTGGAACATATTTAAGAACACAGAAGTGTCACCCACGTTATAGGGCGTTTCTCAAAAGGTCACAGGATGTTTGACCATGAATCATAATGAAATTGCACATCTATTGACCAGGATTTGCGTCACTTCAGGGAAACTTTTATAAGAAAGAGGAACATTTAGAAAGATATTGGTCGCATGTCTTAGTTACATTAAAGCTAGCAACAGATACAATAATATGATAGATGACAGATGGCAAGTGGCCTCGAACATCAGGTATTGCGTGATGTCTCTTTTAGCTCGGGAAGTTCCCTGTTCTTGCGGTATTGCTATTCTTGCAGTATCTTCGTGGGTGTAAGAGACGACGTGCAGATCGAGGGAGTGGGGGCCCAGGGGGAGCTGGGCCTCACTGAGACGATTTGTATGAGAGAGACACTTTGGGGCCTATTCATAGACAAAGAACAGCTGGGACAAATGGGCCAATTTAACAGATTCCTTTTTATGCTAGCTGGTGGGGGCAAATCAAGGTCTCCTGCCTCAATGGTGGGCAGAATTGGCCTGGGGTAAAAACTAGACTCTGCTTCATCTTCCCCCCTTTTTGTTCATTTTCAAAAGAACAAAATTATACGTGCTATGTGTCAATTCTGCCATTCGCAGGAGGTGCAGGAAGTGCTACGGACATGTGGTGCTGGCTGAGGAGCATTATGCTCATTAGGACACAGCCCATATGTTTAGAAACAAGTATGACACATGCGCTTTTCTGTGTCTTTAGGCCAGTGTGTGCAAACATAACATACTGTCCTGTCAACTGTCCCCTTGTCCATCTTTATCAATGGCTATCTATTCAATTTGGTACAATATCTCTGTGTCATTTAAGCAGTATCTTCGGTATAGCACTGTGATCATAATACATTTATAGTCATTATAATGGCAGTAAATAGTGTTCAATACTGCTAGTAGCACCCATTGTCATTTTTATTCATTGTTCTGAAAGTCTTGAGGCATTGTTCCAATCGTTGGTACGTGTGGTTGGTGTGACTAGTTGGAAGAATGTCTTATTTTCTGCTGTACTTTAAGTCTTTTCAAAACTTAAGCTGAAAAATTAAGCAAATCTACAGTGATCATTTCTGTAAACAGACAAAGTAACTGTTGGTGCCTGTCTTCAGGTAATTTGAGAGGTTTGCAAGCACTTCTATTACCTAGGCACTTTCAAATATGAAAAAAACAAAGTGATGAAGACGGAAAAGATATCTCGTCACAACTTGCAGATTGAGGGGTTGGGGCATTTGAAGTTCCAGACGTCTTTAGGTGATGTATCGTTGGGGTCTGCTTACACTCTTCCTTTCTCGGCTGTGTAGCACATGCAACCCATCAGGATGATCTTGGGATACCATCCCCACGTGGTGCTTTTCATGGGGCGGAGTCGCTGCTTTCTTTGTATGAGAACCATGGATCAAGAAAGTCAGTCATTAGCACTGGAAGAGAACGTAGGGGTCCTTGGATGATAGTATCAAGAGGCCTGGCCTGCTCTGGGTAGCAGGGAGCTGCCTCGGTTGAGTTGTGCTTTCCTGGAGGAAGCCTGGCCTGCAGCAATCAGGGATCTGCCTCTCCTCTAATCCTTCTTTGTTGTTGCTGGTCTGCTGGAGTGAATATTGTACCTGTGGGGTACCTTGGATTACACTATTGATGCAGGTTGAGCTTGCCCCCCTTTGTCTGGCCAGGCTTCTGGTGTCCCTTCTTCAGGAAGGCCTTTCAGAACTTAACAATGTTAGTCGTTGTAGTGCCACTCATGGACAACAGAGCAAGTGGAAGTGCATCAATCCAGTCTCTGTAGCTCCTCGCCCCTTGCACACCCCTTCAATCACGTGTGAGATGAACGGTGGTCAATTGTCAGAACACAAAAGCATAGGCACTTAAAGGTGTGGAATGAACTCCTTCAGGAGGCATTTTGGCAATAATTTATACATTGTAGTTCTTGGATCGGTGTACCAACACGTACTTGCATTTTCAAATAGGGGGCTATGATGAGTCACGGCACCAGGATGAGATGAAGCAGTCCATTTCATGTGCATTTAACCTTAGTACCAGCATTTAGAAAAACACAGTAACAATCTGATCACATCCTACAAGTCATAGACAATGAAAAAGACTTTAGGGAAATAGTACATCTCATTAACTTTTATCTTCATAACGTGATATCATGTGGAGAAGAAGCAATTTGAACCATTGTATACATACAACCAGTTACTGAAGATATTCAAATATTGCAGAAGCTTTAACGCAAGACTGATAATTCTTTGCTTTCAAAATAGAATGTTCCCAAAACAAAATGCAAAAACATTTCACCAAACTACTGGAATAAGGTGGTAAGTACCATTCCTTGCAATATAAAAATAAACAAGCATTGGTAAATTCAGTAGGTCTCAAAATTATTTGTTACCCTCTTGGCTTTGTCAATGCACACCCAGTATTGTAGTCCCTGGCTTATGTACTGCTTAAAAAGCATTTTAGCACATTCACCTTACAGTATGAGTATACACTATTCCCTGCAATTTTGAAGAACTTTAAAAAAATTATTAATATGCCCACATTTTACTTTTGTTATGCATACACATATATATTTCTACATATATATGTGTATATTTCTCATTCAGTTTAATCTTGCGATCGGTTCTTCAACAGCCTAGAACCTCTCGTTACAAACCACAGGAAATGTATTTCCTGCCTGGGTCAATGCCCAGAATCTGTGGTCGGCCATTTCCTACTGCAGCCTGAGAGACAAACTGTTAACTCTTTTCTTACCTCATAGCTTCTACAAGCATGTGTTCTTTTTTTTCTTTATGAATTATAATTGGTCATCTAAATAGATACATTTTCATATGCATTTGAAAGTGAAAGTATTTTTTATTTTATTTTTTTTTCTGCCAGGAAACTATACTACCTATACTGATGGCATGTTATGTCTTTTAACATTGTGGGCCATAGAACATTATTTTGTAAGGATCTATTTTCAATAAGGAAGAACATATTTGTTTGTTACCAGCAAGGCACTCTACTATCATTTGCTGCTGGGCCAAGTTTAGGGTGTAATGGCAACCAGAAAACATAAAAAATGTTGCTGTGTGATGAGGTCAAGTAATGCCTGCAAAATCCTTCCTCCCCCTCTTCCTACCACTTGACTCAATATTCAAGTGGGAGGATCCTTTATCAAGTGGTCAAGTACGCCAGAAATTTTTAGGTGAGAAGCGTGGCGTGTGACAGTCAAGGAACAGAATGAACTTCAATCAGGGTGTAATTTGTCAACACAGGGGAGCCTATTTAAAACCGTGCTAAAAAAGACGTAATTAAGAGCCTTGAAGGCAGCTACTTTGTAGCCAGACACAGTATATGCTCAGTTACAGTGGGTGGGCTTGGCACTTACCCAGATGTTCCTGCTGATCACTTCTTACTGCAGTGTATAAGAGAGAGATGCAAACCCATTTATAACATCTCGCAACACTAGAGTGAAAGCCTTTGTTGTCACTGTGAGCGAGAGAGCCAAGAAGGGCCCATTAAGCCAAGGACTTTCGTTATCCGACTGACAGGTGCAGCTAACATAGCAACTTATTATTTTAGAATGACTATTTAAAAGTACAATAGAAATCAGTCAGAAATTCCCAAATGCGGAAATTTTAATCATGTACGTATTTACAACTTCAAAGTATATTTAGATGCCCGCAAAGGGTGAAATTTCAAGGAGGTGTCTTCGCAAATTCATGACCACATAGATGTACAAATGATAGAGAAACATACCTCTCAGAAACATACCTCTCTGATTTATATGGTAGAAGCACTCTTTTCAACATAAAATAAGTTGCATTGGCAAAGTTTTGGCATTTAAATGCTCATTTCTGGAGTGCAAATCAAACTCATTCAAATGCAAAAAATAATATTTTAAATCTATGGAAATACTTAAAAAATGTAACCTATAATGAAAAACACACTACATGCTCATGTCAACCACCACTGCTTCATAATTGCAGCCAGCTTCTCCAACCAGTAGCTCTTGAGCCACTGGTAGTCTTCCAGTATGCAGCTCATTTTATGAAATTGTAACCTGTCTTGCGCTTAATTGAATTAATGTATGTATATCACAATTGAAGAGCATGTAAAAATATGGGCATCTTTTAAGATGCGTATGGTGTTGTTCGAAGAAAGTTGTTGCATTTGCCAATATACCCAAAGCTCGACTTTGAGTTAATAAATCATGCAGCATTGGGAGTCTTATTCCTCACATTGTTTCCTTGGTGCTAGAGTCATTGAAGCTTCAGCTACTATTCATTGCCCATCTTGAAGCATTCCATGTTAAACCCCCCTTAAATGTACAAATGCAAGGTAAATGGTGTGTTTCTGGTGTGAACCACCTTCTGCCTGGGCTATTCTTTCTTAGTGGCTATAATTGAGATCTGGTATAGGTCCCTGTCCTATACCCTTAATGACACAGGGGTATACCCTGTCTTGTAATTCTTGATTCTGTGCAGAAACCAGGGTGGCACTGTCCGACACAACTGGCATAGGAAATTTTAGACTGAAGTGGGTATTTTGTTTAAAAGCTTGACAGAATTAGCAGTCTTTCCCAACTTTCAATTTTTAAGATAAAGTATATGCGTAGAATCTGATTATTCTGCGTCTTCCCCATCAGAGATGACAATTGTATTTGAGCCGTGTGAGAGACCTGGATGGATAGAATGAGTGATAGAATGAGTGGACTGAGACGTGGATAGGGCGTCAGAGCTAGGCCTGTTGCAGAAAAATGCATGTGTGCAGGCAAATACCTCAGTCATGGAAATTGTAGAGATGTTCACCTGAGTGTTGGGAGTGAACATGAACCCCTAGAATGTTCCAAGCCTTAGCTAGGCGCTTTCGGCACTTGTTATCAAGGTATGTTATCGTGTTAAAAGTGGTATTATGTATTGATACAGGGACGTCATGTACCAGATGCATAGAGCAATTTATAGTACGTGGGGTGGTGTTGGCCATCATGAACATAGAGGATGTGATGAGGACGTCAAGGAGTTCGGGGGAATACTTGAATACCTGTCCCCCCTTTTTGACTATCAGTTGCTAGGCTACTGATAGACAAACAACACTTTTTATATCCGAGGCAAGGAGAAGCCACGTCAGCGCGTGTCTGTAGACAGCTAGCCTCTTACCTGGCAGGGCTGCAAAAGGGACATACTACTCAGACAGCAAGGGGAAAAGGGAAGGCCGCGTAGAGCACCTGGTGGCTGTGGGAGATGGAGCAACTAGTATTGAGGCGCTATATCACTGGACGCACAGAGAAGCAACTGCAAAGCACATCTACTTACACAGAGCAAGGCAATGAACAAATGACATGGAACAAACCAAATATTTAACCATTACAACAATCTCAAAGACAAATAAAAAACACATGAAGAGATGCAGCACAATACTGAGAGTACAGTAAAAAGGACCTATATATTAACTCTCACTGAACACAGCGGAGCACCCAGCTGAGCACGAATGGGCTAGAAAGGAGGGGGGAATCGGAAAATACCACAAGTCACTTCCTATTTCAGTGTGCGCAGAGAGCCAGCCGTCAAACCCTTACCATCAAGCCAACTCAGAAGTGGCAGCCCAAACAACACAATAACACCTACTTTTTGCTGAAACATATCATGAATATGAGCAAGGAAAAGAGTGAAGGGCAGAAGGGCAGTCCTCACCAGTGAAGTCGCAGGGGCTATAAGCACATATGAGCAAAATGCAGAGTACAAAGACCATGAAATGTAATTACAAGGCACAATTCAAATCACGCTGAAAACAATAAATGACATTATTTGTCAATCTGAAACCATAGTATAAGGCACAATGTAAAACCTATATTCTGTCAAGGAATACAACCTTGACCCCACGCAAAACTCTGAAGTACTGAGGGAGTATGAATCTAGAATCAATCTCACGCATGCTGAGAGACCCAGACCCTAGACTTTTGTCGGAAAGTGAAACGCCGACCCCATATACTTATCAGGAATGCTTGAGGGAGCGGAAACCAAGTGTGAACCATCCCTTCCGTCTTCACAACCGGCAAGGGCAAATCAGCATTGGCACCAAAATCACTACACGTGAAACCACAAGAAGCACAAGTCAAAAATCAAGAGCTGAAGGCCCGTTGTATGGAAGAAGGTCAAGCAAAATCGTGACCACAAAAGGGAGACACTTCGAGTTCAAATCATGACCAGGGTTAGCGCCGCAGGGACATGTGACAGCCAGAGACAGTTCACAAAAGAGTCAGTCGCACCCCCAGGCAGCAGAGACCCAGGAAATCCAAGGAAAACCCAAAACCTTGTCTTACCCATGGTCTCAGCCACAAAGGAGCGGCGGCTGTGCTCTTAGGAACCTGTCGGGGATGTGCACCAAATCCACTGCAGACGTATGTAGTATGATTTACACGTTGGCGCCAGCTGTTGAGGGGAGAATGGAAGCCCTCTGGGGTGTGGTCACGAGTCACAACCCACAAACCACCCTGCTGTGGTCATGAGCCATGTGCACGTGTCATCGACGCAATACTTCACTGAGGAATAAGGAACAATGATATGAGATGACAAAAGATCGCAGTTGAGGTGGCACTTTATTACACAAAAACACATGTATTTCAATAAAACGCATTTCTAGTGAATACTTTTAAGAAAACCTGGCTTCACTCTGCCAGGAGTACATGCTAAATAGAACTTGTATCTAAAATGCTGCGAGGCAAGCTGAAATGAGTAACCCTTAAAAATGCATAATGAAAAACAGCCAGAGATCCAAAGTCATGGAGTACATTTGTAATGAAATCATAGTGCCTAGAATCAAGCCTTTCTGGTGAGAACTATAAAGCAAGCTGGAGTGAGGATCCATTAAAAATCACATTTGAATCAGCTAGAGTCTCAGAAAGACACAGAATACATTCTATGAAAATATAAAGAACTTGAAACAAGCCTTCCTGAAGAGAATGATTCATGCAAGTTAAACATTTTGAAGAGACCCAGAATGTGAGGGGCCAGGATTATTGAAAAGGCACAATTGAAATTACGTAGGGAATGGAACCTACTCTTGACTGCAAAGCTATTAATGCACATGTTAAGTGTAGGAGGAACCACGTTATTGCTTTGCAATTGCAATAATGTTTTTAGAATAAGGGCAAAGCAGAGGAGAGAGAAAAGGACAATTTTAAAGTGCCAGAGACAATTAGAGCTTCAGCCAAAGATGCTTAGATAGGGGCTGAAGGAGGCCACACAGGCGTCAGTGACCCAATGGGTCACTGCCACGAGGTAGTCTGGTGAATGGTCTGAGGAACAGATTTTTATACTCTTTCACTGATGAACTATTGACATGAGGATGACGACATTATCAGGTGTCTTTACAGGACATGACACATTTTGGTCTCGTCTGGAACATATTTAAGAACACAGAAGTGTCACCCACGCTATAGGGCGTTTCTCAAAAGGTCACAGGATGTTTGACCATGAATCATAATGAAATTGCACATCTATTGACCAGGATTTGCGTCACTTCAGGGAAACTTTTATAAGAAAGAGGAACATTTAGAAAGATATTGGTCGCATGTCTTAGTTACCTTAAAGCTAGCAACAGATACAATAATATGATAGATGACAGATGGCAAGTGGCCTCGAACATCAGGTATTGCGTGATGTCTCTTTTCGCTCGGGAAGTTCCCTGTTCTTGCGGTATTGCTATTCTTGCAGTATCTTCGTGGGTGTAAGAGACGACGTGCAGATCGAGGGAGTGGGGGTCCAGGGGGAGATGGGCCTCACTGAGACGATTTGTATGAGACAGACACTTTGGGGCCTATTCATAGACAAAGAACAGCTGGGACAAATGAGTCAATTTAACAGATTCCTTTTTATGCTAGCTGGTGGGGGCTCATCAAGGTCTCATGCCTCAAGGGTGGGCAGAATTGGCCTGGGGTAAAAACTAGACTCTGCTTCACCACTGGTACTTGTCTCTGTCTAATTCCTCTGTGCTCATTTTTTCCTTATTGTACCCCCTTCCTCTGTGCTCATTTTTCCCTTTATACCCCCTCCTCTGTGCCCTGATGCTTTTGTACCCCCTTCCGCTGTGCCCATATGTGCCTTTTGTTTTTAACTTCCCGCTCGTTTTGGCCCCTCTCCCCCCATGTACCTCCTTCCTTTGTTGCCCCCTTGCCTCTGTTTCCCACTGCAGCGCCCCTGCGGCCCTGCCCCCTAGCACCCCATTGGCCACCCCGCTCCCACCTCCCAGATGCTCCCCCACTGGTACTTGTCTCTGTCTCATTCCTCTGTGCCCATTTTTCCTTTTTGTACCCCCTTCCTCTGTGCCCATTTTTTCTTTTTGTACCCCCTCCTCTGTGCCCTACTGCTTTTGTACCCCCTTCCGCTGTGCCCATCGGTGCCTTTTGTTTTTAACTTCCCGCTCGTTTTGGCCCGTCTCACCCTTGTACCCCCTTCCTTCGTTGCCCCCTTGCCTCTGTTTCCCGCTGCTGCGCCCCTGTGGCCCTGCCCCCTCGCACCCCAATGGCCGCCCCGCTCCCACCTCCCAGCTGCTCCTCCCTCCCTCTGACCCTCATATGGAGGCCGTGCCAGAACCAAAAGGCAAGCCTGTCTGCGCCCATCCGCACCTGGACCGCGCCCAGCGCCAGAACCACTGGACCCTACACCCCGCGTAACGTCAGACTGCACTACGACTCCAACACACTACACGCACTCAACACCGCACGTGACCACCCCTGCTACCAGACATCCTGAAGCGCACCCAATGGCCCTTCGCCTGCCGGAACTGCAGATTCACCAGCATCCAGCCCACCAGACCACCAACCAGAGAACCCAACCACCTCCGCTGCATCCTCCTCAACACCTGCTCCGCTCGCAAGCACGCCATCGAACTCTGGGACCTCCTAGACTCCACCGCCCCGACGTGGCCTTCCTGGCGGAGACATGACTGAACGTCACCTCGGCACCAGACATCGCCATAGCCATCCCAAAGGGCTACAAGATCACCCGGAGGTACCGCACCAACGGAGTTGGAGAGGGAATCACCATCATCCACAAGGACACGCTCAGAGTCTCGACCAACACCGACGACACCCTCACCACTGCCAAGCACATGCACTTCCGGATCCACACCGACCCCAACACCTCCCTCAGAGGAACATTCGTCTACAGACCTCCCGGACTAAGACCACAGTTCAGCGACACCATCGCCGACCTCGTCAGCACCCACGCCCTCGCTTCCATGGACTACATCCTCCTCGGGGACCTGAACTTCCATATCAAGAATAACAACGAAGCCAACTTCAGCGCCCTGATAGACAACCTCACCAACCTCGAACTCAAACAGCTTGTGACAACTCCCACCCACGCCGCCGGACACAGGCTGGACCCCATCTTCTCCACAAGCCCCCACGTCTCCTTCAACCACACCACTGAACCCCACTGGACCGACCACAGATGCGTCCACTTCACCTTCAGGAAACACACCACACACCACCGCACCCAACAGCTGCCACGTCGCTGCTGAAGCAAGGTCACCAAGGACCAATTGACTACCACCCTCGCCCTGAGACCACCCGCCGACCCCACTGACCCCGACACCGCCGCAACTAACCTCAAGCAGTGGATCAATGTCTGCGCCAACGCCCCTCTCCAGACCTCCACAACCAACCACACCAACAAGAAAGCCGCCTGGTTCACCGAAGACCTCCGGACCTCCAAGAGCACCTGTCGGAAGCTGGAGAAGAAATGGCTCCGCGACTGAACACCAGACAGCCACACAGCCCACAAGAGCGCCACCTGCAAACACCACCAACTTATCAGGACCGCCTTCAAGGACCGCTTAGACAACAATGCACACAACACCAAAGAGCTCTTCAGCATCGTGAAAGAGCTCTCCAACCCCAGCTCCAACACCAACGACATACCACCATCACAAGACCTGTGCGACTCCCTGGCCACCTTCTTCCACCACAAGATCACCAACATCCACAACAGCTTCAACTCCGAGACCCCCACACCCACCACCGAGTCCACCACTCCCGCAACCACCACCCGCACCAGCCGCCTGACCACCTAGCCCAACGTCAGCGACGAAGACACCATCAAAACCATGAACTCCGCTCCACTCCGGATCCCCATCCGACCCATGCCCTCACCACATCTTCAACAAAGCCAGTACAACCATCGCCCCCCACCTCCGGAAAACAATCAACAGCTCCTTCGAGACAGCGACCTTCCCGGAAAGCTGGAAGCACACCAAGATCAACGCCCTTCTTAAGAAGCCCAAGGCGGACCCCAAGGACCTCATTAACTTCCGGCCCATCTCCCTGCTCCGGTTCCCGGCAAAAGTGACAGAGAAGATTGTCAACAAACAGCTAACCCGCTACCTCGAAGACAACAACATCCTGGACCCTTCCCAATCTGGTTTTCGCAGCAACCACAGCACTGAGACCGCCCTCATCGCCACCACTGACGACATCAGGATCCTAATGGATAAAGGAGAAACAGCCGCCCTCATCCTCCTGGACCGATCAGCAGCCTTTGACACAGTCTGCCACCGCACCCTATCAGCACTCATCCCTGACGCCGGAATTCAAGAGAAGGCCCTGGCCTGGACCACATCCTTCCTCTCCGGCAGAACACAGAGCGTCCGCCTCCCACCCTTCTGCTTAAAAACCACCGAGATCATCTGCGGCGTCCCACAGGGATCCTCCCTCAGCCCGACGCTGTTCAATATCTACATGGCACCGCTCGCCCACTTCGCACTTCAACATAACCTCAACATCATCTCCTACACCGACGACACCCAGTTGATCATATCCCTCACCAAAGACCCCCACACCGCCAAAGCCAACCTCCACAGAGGAATGAAGGCCGTAGCCGACTGGATGAAGGACAGCAGACTGAAGCTGAATTCAGACAAGACGGAGGTCCTCATTCTCGGACCCACCCCATCAGCCTGGGACGACTCTTGGTGGCCCACATCGCTAGGCACAGCCCCGCATCCCACAGACCACGCACGCAACCTGGGAGTCATCCTCGACTCCACCCTCTCCATGACCAGGCAAGTCAACGCCGTCTCTGCATCCTGCTTCAACACCCTCCGAATGCTCCGCAGGATCTTCAAGTGGATCCCCCCCGACACGAGAAAAACCGCCACCCAGGCACTCGTCAGCAGCAGACTCGACTACGGGAATGCTCTCTACTCAGGAACAACAACCAAGCTCCTGAGACGACTACAACAAATCCAGAACGCCTCGGCACGCCTGATCCTCGACGTCAACAAGAGGATCACCTTCAAACTCCTCATCCACGCACACAAAGCATTACACAACGCCGGACCTACATACCTCAACAACCGACTCAGCTTCCACATCCCCACCCAAAGCCTCCGCTCAGCCAACCTCGCCCTCGCCACAGTTCCTCGTATCCAAAAAACCACCGCCAGCGGCAGATCCTTTTCCTACCTCGCCGCCAAGACCTGGAACGCTCTCCCCACCAGCCTACGACAGACTCAGGACCTGTTGGCCTTCAGAAGACCTCTCAAGACATGGCTCTTTGACCAGTAGCGGGCCCCCCACCCCTCCCCCCTAGCGCCTTGAGACCCTCACGGGTATGCAGCGCGCTTTCAAAATGCATTGATTGATTGAATGGCTCCTGTCAAAACGTATTATTAACCTGAAGAATAGGGGGTAAAGCACATCAATGCCTCCAAAAACTAATGAATATGAATGGGCCTAGTCAGGATGTAAATTAAAAGGCCCTGTGAATACATAAACAAAAATTGCCTCCAACGAATAAGGAGCTTTAAAGTCTCTGTGCATTATTGATCAATAATGACCATTAACAGTAATGACCATTAATGCCCCTTGCATTGGGTATTATTGGGCCCAGTCAATAAGAAACCTCAAAGGCTTCAGATAATAAAGGGTTTACATGACCCAACCATGAAGGATCATAAATGTCCGTGCTCAGTAATGAGAAATGATGGCGCCATCCATTATTGCTGTACAGCAGTAATGAATGTCAATGGCCAGAACAAAAGAAATACAAATAGGCTATAGCTATGTGAGTTTTTCGGTTCCCATAGAGCAGTACAGATGTAAAAATAGTTTTTTCATTTTCTTTTTTGTGTGTTTCCTGGTCTTTTGAGGACCTGAGAGACTAACAAAAGAGATACTTTAAAAGTTCCATAGTACACAAAGCTTGCGATTGTGCCATAGTTCGAAATTTCTAAAAGAGTTTCAAAACATTTTAAAATCTCTTCAAATTTTCATGAACATTGAAACCAAAAAAAGGTTTGAAACATTTATTTTTCTCAATAATATTCTGTGGGACAGAAGAGTCAGGGAATCATTGATGTTCATCTAAATGTCGGTAAAAAATAACAGGCTCCTGAATGTAAAATTGCAGCCTCCCTCCTCACACTATCCAAGGTTGAGTTGGAATCTGTGACTTGATTTTTAGGACGTTAAGTGGGGGAATTGAAGATGCCCTGCTGTCCTGTTTGCATGCATACGGGACTCTTCAAAAGCTGCCAGCGCTTCTGCTCCTCTTAACTTCATTTTTTGAGGGTAGTCAGAGGGCCAGGCAAGTTAACAGATCCCTGTGCACTGCCTGCTCTCAACTGAAAAGAGTACACAGAGATAACTGTCAGCTGCCACAGTCCTTGTTGCCCAACAGCAGTGTGCAACAAAAGCAGCGGCGGCCGGCACAGGTAAGTGTGGTGAGGCGGGGCAGGGCGCGGCAGGGGGGAAGCCGACAGACCCCGTAATAGGTGTTATTTTTTTATTTATAATATTACACCTATTCCGTGGTCTGTCGACTTAAACCTCCTTCCCACCCTGCCTACCCCACTGCATTTACCTGTGCCGGTGTTCCTGGCCGCTGCTGAGCACAAGAGGACTAGGCTAGCTGATCGTGGCAGTCCCTGAGCCCTTTTCCCAATTGTAAGCAGCACATCGGGGCAGTTGTCAGCATTAAAAGTGCATTGTGAAGGAGGGAGGCAAAGTTAATACAAAAAGTGTTTTCCTTTGTGGTGTTGTGCTAATCTTAGCTACAAAGGCCTCCCTCACAAACTGCACTTTGTAGTACTACAGTAGTGCTACAAGTACAACTACAAAATTTGGTACAAGTGCTATTGAAAAACTGCACTTTTGTAGTAACTTGCACTTACACACTGCATTATTTTCTGAGGGGCGATGTTGTAGTGTCAGTGGTTGGTCGTGTTGTAGTGCTGGATTTACTACAAAGTGAAAGTTACCACAAAATTGCAGTTTGTAAATATCGACAATTAGTAAACTTACTTAAAAGTGTACACTTACTCAAAAGTGAAAGGTACTTTTTCAAATCAGGCCTGCCAAGGAAAATGTGACATCTGGGATATGTATAGGAACACATGCACAAGCACAAATAGACACCACGCCGATGTATCTGTATTTGGGACGCATTCTGCTTTTAAAATGTATAATTTGATTTATTAAAGATGTAACATGGATAACGTGACAAAAGACTGTTGTCAAGGTTGGAAGTAAATTATTCAAAATCGGCAATTCTGTTTTAAACTGTGATTTATTTTTAACCTAAAAAATGACAAAAAAATAAGCATAGATTAGGTGTTTAGAGTTGAGAAAAAATACAGATTTACCGAAGGGTAACACTTGACATCTATCCAGATTGCTTGGAATCCCTTCCTTCTAAGGAGATTAATAGCACTAATTATAAACCCTTGCTTCTTTTTTTGCATGATGCATTGCAACAGAGTAACCACTTATGTTGTTCTTAACCCCAAGTGCGATGTTCGTTAGATACTGGCTTATGCAGCTTAATTATCCTTGAATTAGTCCTCTTCCCAACGCTGACTTCGTCAGATCCCCTTCCAATGCAATCTACAAACACATCAGAAGGAGTTTGTTTTTGCTCCGGCAGGAGGCTGAATCCGTATCCTCAAGACGCTAATTAACAGCACCCTGAACGTACTGTATTCACACGTACTGTAATTTCCCATGAATCAGCTACGCCGTTGTAGGTCGTGACCTGCTAAATTTTCACAAGTTATCGACCCGTAAGTAAAGCTGAAAGTAAAACTCACGTTCGGTCACAGCCAGCCACCACGTTGGACATGTGTATATATAGGCATTTTCTACCACAGAGGCACAGAGGCAACCAGTGAAACACCACCCTACCTGACAGCGCCAGCTTGGGAGAGCGCACAGGGACCAACCAGCGGACCTGCACTTCCCGCCACCAGTCGCGCCGCCGCCTAGGGACTACAAATCCCATCAGGCTCAGCGGCGGCGCGTTCCCCGACGCGGTAAACGCGCCGGGAGGGGCATTACAAAACAGGAAGCCCTCGGTGGAGCGGGGGGAGGCATTTTCTACCACAGAGGCACAGAGGCAACCAGTGAAACACCACCCTACCTGACAGCGCCAGCTTGGGAGAGCGCACAGGGACCAACCAGCGGACCTGCACTTCCCGCCACCAGTCGCGCCGCCGCCTAGGGACTACAAATCCCATCAGGCTCAGCGGCGGCGCGTTCCCCGACGCGGTAAACGCGCCGGGAGGGGCATTACAAAACAGGAAGCCCTCGGTGGAGCGGGGGGAGGCATTTTCTACCACAGAGGCACAGAGGCAACCAGTGAAACACCACCCTACCTGACAGCGCCAGCTTGGGAGAGCGCACAGGGACCAACCAGCGGACCTGCACTTCCCGCCACCAGTCGCGCCGCCGCCTAGGGACTACAAATCCCATCAGGCTCAGCGGCGGCGCGTTCCCCGACGCGGTAAACGCGCCGGGAGGGGCATTACAAAACAGGAAGCCCTCGGTGGAGCGGGGGGAGGCATTTTCTACCACAGAGGCACAGAGGCAACCAGTGAAACACCACCCTACCTGACAGCGCCAGCTTGGGAGAGCGCACAGGGACCAACCAGCGGACCTGCACTTCCCGCCACCAGTCGCGCCGCCGCCTAGGGACTACAAATCCCATCAGGCTCAGCGGCGGCGCGTTCCCCGACGCGGTAAACGCGCCGGGAGGGGCATTACAAAACAGGAAGCCCTCGGTGGAGCGGGGGGAGGCATTTTCTACCACAGAGGCACAGAGGCAACCAGTGAAACACCACCCTACCTGACAGCGCCAGCTTGGGAGAGCGCACAGGGACCAACCAGCGGACCTGCACTTCCCGCCACCAGTCGCGCCGCCGCCTAGGGACTACAAATCCCATCAGGCTCAGCGGCGGCGCGTTCCCCGACGCGGTAAACGCGCCGGGAGGGGCATTACAAAACAGGAAGCCCTCGGTGGAGCGGGGGGAGGCATTTTCTACCACAGAGGCACAGAGGCAACCAGTGAAACACCACCCTACCTGACAGCGCCAGCTTGGGAGAGCGCACAGGGACCAACCAGCGGACCTGCACTTCCCGCCACCAGTCGCGCCGCCGCCTAGGGACTACAAATCCCATCAGGCTCAGCGGCGGCGCGTTCCCCGACGCGGTAAACGCGCCGGGAGGGGCATTACAAAACAGGAAGCCCTCGGTGGAGCGGGGGGAGGCATTTTCTACCACAGAGGCACAGAGGCAACCAGTGAAACACCACCCTACCTGACAGCGCCAGCTTGGGAGAGCGCACAGGGACCAACCAGCGGACCTGCACTTCCCGCCACCAGTCGCGCCGCCGCCTAGGGACTACAAATCCCATCAGGCTCAGCGGCGGCGCGTTCCCCGACGCGGTAAACGCGCCGGGAGGGGCATTACAAAACAGGAAGCCCTCAGCGTCGCGGGACGCGAGCGGGACGCCCGGGGCGAAGCCCGGGCAAAGGGCGGGCCGTCTGAGGCCGTCCGAGGACGACGGAGGACGGGACGGGCTACCCCGCTGACATCCATCAATCCCGAACATCCCGCGAGTAAGATTAAGACCTTGATATACACTGCCCAAATTGGTGATCAAACTCCCACTCTCTCCGCAATGTCCACAAGGGGTAGTCGCAGCAAGACTGCTGCAGGAGCAGGAAAAGTTACCGGGCCAATTGATACTTTCATCTTCAGGGCCAATGAAGCAATTGATCAAGGAATATCCTTATTGGAGCGAAGAGTCTCCTTGGATCTGGCCCATGCCAAACGTTCTTCTTTGGGTCTCCTTGCCACAGCAAATACCCCCAATAGGAACAATCTTGCTGATGGCGTCCACGGACTTAGTGCCAGTACAGAGATCCACACTATATCTAACATCGTGGATTTATCAGTAACACAACTGCTCTCAGACTCATTACGGAGCCTGGAGAAATCACCTAATTTAGACATTACTGATAACTTTAATACACAACTGGATTTCGTCACTAACTCTATTCCAACAATGAGTCTTCCAGAGAGTTCGGGCATAATATCTATTGTAGAATCCCAACTACCTCCTACCTTAATAGCAGACATTACATGTGACCAAGCCACAGACCCAATTACGTCTACAGACCTTGACCCGATGGCTAATAACTCCTCCCCTCCCCGAGATGTGACCACTACACATACTCTCGTGGACTCAACCCCTACCTCAAGAGCATTACGAGGGTTAAGGGAAGGAGCCATACAGAAACAGAAGCAGCCCAAAGGCTCAAACGCACTTATTGGAAGCCCTCTTTCCCAGAGTAAGCAAGGGAAAAATCCACCCAACAACCAAAAAAAGGCTAATAAGAAATCTAATGTAGGGTCAGGTCACAAAGGAGGCCCGGCCCTTAAGGAGGGGCTATCAGAAGATTGCTCAACAACAAACCAACTTATAAAAAAGGTTGGGGAAATCATATCTGCCCATCTCGCTACTATTGAAAAAAGGCTAGGGAATATGGAAAAACAACTTAACGAATTAAGTGCCCTAGTCAAAAGTCCACCAACCAAAGACACACCAGTCTTAATGGCAGTAAAATCACATATCCAACCTCCCTCGGGGCAAGCTGTGAAGAAACCAGCCACAGCTCTTAGTAACACACATAAGCCAACCCCACCTCCGAAAGAAGCTCCGAAACAAACAAACCCACCAACCTCAAATACAATCCCACGGGGGAAACAACCCAACCCAACACAACGGAAGGGGGATACCACTAATAATCATAGGGACAAGAATAAAGGAAATCATGGAAGATTTCATGCCAACTTGCCCCCTGGATCTAGCCCATACGTAGTGGTAATGACGGGAGTCCCCGAGATACCGGATAATATCGAAGAGCCTACCTGGTCTCTTTTAAATAAAGTCAGTTTTTGGTTAAACAATAACAGACCCCTACCCCCATACTGCAGGAGTAAAATCCTAACAGTCAGAAGAGTACCGTGGGTGGGCCGCGAAACACAGAAAACACATGGTGACTGTGTGATTGTTAACTTTGACGACCCACGCACAGTAGAACATATTTGTTCATGGAGAAGTGAGGGGTATAACGAAGGTATAGAAATAAGGCACCTCTCATTCTTCTATCCATCTAGGAGATTTAACCAGTATGACCATACCTTCGAAAGAAACTGGTTCCAGGCGGGGCAAGAAGATGTGGGAAATAATTGGGGTGAGTGGGGGCTAGATAATCATAGGCACCCCCATAGAAACACACTAAGCAGAGATGCCTATGGGGGCATACCAGTCTTCAATAGATTCAGCAGCCTTGAGATGGTCGATTGACTCCCTTCACCACCAGGGCTGCAGAACACTGAACTGGAGGGATTAAAACTGGGTTGCCACGATGAGTCAGATAAAATCACAGAGCTGCACGATAAGGAGAACCTAAGCACCCAATTGGCCCAAAACCATCATAGGCTGCCACCAGCAAGGAAAGGTCAAGCTATGGACTACACCACAGGTTGTGAAACATCCAACCCCTCAGGTCCATATACCCATAAAAATCCTAATAGTATGTTAACAATCATCAGTTGGAATGTAGCCGGACTCCAACAACGGGTGTCGGACCAGGAATGGTTAAAATTTATATCTAACAAAGATATTATAATGTTACAAGAGACATGGGCCACCTCTGAAATAGCCATAGAGGGTTTTGAATGTTATAGTATCTGTGCCAAAAAGCCAGTCTTTGGTCGCCCCATGGGAGGCTTGCTGATCGGGTTCAGAATAACTCTAGGGGGGACCATTAAGCCAATACCAACCAAGAGCCGAAACATTCAAATCATCGAGTTCACATGCAGATCACCGATACATCTGATCAACTTCTATAATAATGACTTTCACTCGACCCCTAATAAGAACTATATTGAGCTATTCGATAACATTACAAAAATAACCGAATCAGCAAACAACAGTGTAAATAATGGGATCATCCTAGCTGGAGACTTTAATGCCAAATTGTCGGAAACTAAAGCAGGCGCTAATCAACTAGATAGGGCCATTAAACGTGGGATTGAACTGAAAAATTTCATAAATACCCACACCCTATCAAATATAATGGATACATTTATAAGTAGCGATACTGCTTATATTCCAACTTTTAGAGGGAGAGATTTCTCGAGCACAATAGATTACATCTTCACGTCTGTGGAACTACTGGATAAAGTCATCCAAGCAGGAGTAGTTGAGACAGCCTTTGGAGACCATAATGCATTGGAACTTAGCTTAAGAGTAGGCCCAATCCAAGTACCCCCCCGCACCCTGGGAGCAAGGGATATCATGACATCAACAGATACCCTGAGGTTAAAGTGGAAAGGGGTGAATTGCGGAGCCATTATGGACACAATTACAAATAATCATCAACCAACAATCACCTCCTGCTCACTTGCCGATGGGAACCACCATAGAATAATTAAAGACTTTGAAAATCTGTGCCATGTCATTAAGACTCTACTGACAGTCCCCTATAGGAATAATAATGGCGAACCTAGGTGGTTTGACAGCTGTTGCTCAGGGGCAAATAAGGCTCTTCGTAAAGCACTTAATTCCAAACCAAGGAACCAAGCAGATGTACGTTCCGCCAGGCAAGCCTATAAAACAGCCATAGGGATAAGGAAGGCCACCATGATAGAGGAATATTGGAATGAACTTTCAGTTTCCGCTGCCGTGGGCAATAGTGCAACTTTTTGGCCCGCTGTAAGGAAGATGCGGGACATGGGGAAACAACTGTCACCAATCAGCTGTACCATCTCAAGTCAGAATTGGGAGCAACATTTTTCTAAAATATATGCCAATCCTGCTGCTCATATAGAAGCCCATAACCATGACAAACTGAGCCCATTGGATATAACCCTGGGGGAGGTCGTTCTGGCCATCAACCAAAGCCTGGGGAATAAGGCGCCAGGGCCAGATGGCTTCCCAATTGACTTAATCAAACACAAACCAGAATTTTGGGGGCCAATACTGGTAAATGTTTTCAATAGTGCATCGATAGGCGCCATCCCCGCTACTTGGTCAACAAGCACAATAGTGCCTATTTACAAAAAAGGCGAAAGATCTGACCCCGCAAATTATAGGCCCATCTCACTCCTAGACAACACCCTGAAAATTTTGGGCCGGGTGCTGTACAACAGAGTAAATGATTGGGCCGAAGAAACTGGGGTGCTGGACAGATGTCAGATGGGCTTCAGAAGCAAGGTTGGGACAACAGAACAGTGCCTGAATCTCAACCTCATAATAGGCAAATATACCATAGCCAAGGCCTCTCCTATTTACTTGGCCTTTATGGACTTGTCGTCCGCATTCGACCTAGTGAATAGGTCGAAGTTGTGGGCGACACTCCTCTCACACGGCCTTGATGAACCTCTGGTACACTTCTTAGCCTACCTACATGTGGACACTAAAGCCCAGGTACGAATTGGAATGGAGGGTGAAATTTCAGGGGCAATTAAGGTAGAAAGAGGCGTCCGACAGGGGTGCGTTTTGGCACCCCTGCTGTTCATCATATATATAAACGGACTAAGCGACTCCTTGAAAAAAATAACAACGGATGTCCCGAAAATTCAAGGAAACTTGTTACCCGCACTCCTCTACGCAGATGATGCGGTGATCATGGGCCTAACACCAAATGCTCTCCGCGCCCTGGTCAAGAGTTTTGCACATTTTATGGGGAACCTGGACTTGAAGGTGAATTTTAAAAAATCATTTATTATGACATGTGGGCCAGGGGCCAAACAACTTAACTCTATCTCGATTGGACAAGAGAAGTTACACTCCACCAACTCATTCCCCTACTTAGGCATGGTCTTTGCTGCGAACGGCCTGTGGAATGGGCATCTTGCCCACGCCACAGGCAAGTTCTCAAAGGCCATAAATTCAATCCTTGCCTTGCCACGACCAAAAAGGTCAGAAACAACCGAGGCAATTGTAAAAATTTATAAATTGCAATGTGTCCCGGTTGCAACTTATGGCGCAGAAATTTGGGGGATAGTGAGTCCATCTAGCCTGCAGACAGAAGAAAACCGGCTATGCAGAAAACTTCTAGGAGCTCCAATATCCTCTTCTGGGTATATCTGCCACGCCGAGCTCAACTTGCCCTATATAGCCGATTTTATTTCTACGCGACCTGCAATATTTTGGCTGTCCATCTGGGCCAATGAACGTGCTACCTTAACACAGGAAATTGTGTCCGAATGTTTAAACTGTGATAAAGGTATGAGCATACCGTGGCTTCGGGCAACAAAGGAAAGCCTAGATAGCATTGGCAAAACTCATCTTTTTAACGACCCTTCCCAGATTAAGAGTACGGACAAAAAGGACACACAAATTGAACTTTACGCCCTCTTCAGGGAAAAGAGGTTGGAGATAGAACTACAAAAACAAACTGTCAAATTTTATGTGACCAACATAAACAATGACTTATCTCCAAAACAAATACCTCTATACCTAAGACTCCCCATGACCAACTGGGAAAGGTCACTTTTATTTCGCCTAAGAGCTGGATCCTTAAAATATTCACTTTCCTTTCCCATGGGTCATAGCACGAGGACTCCTGGACACGAGCTTGGCCCCTGCCCCTGCGACGGGCACAGCAGGCAAAATGACTCACATTTCTTCTTCCATTGTAAATTGTTCATGAAATATATTAAGTGGTTTTTAGTCCCATATTTTAAAAAACAAAGACCAGTTTCCCTAATTCAATCATACTTTTTGCTTTTAAAATTAGAAAATGATGAACTGATTTTCCGTGCTAGCTCATTTTTGAAAGTTATCTCCTACGCACGGAAATCCATGGAACCTCCCTGAAATGTTTACGTGCCTAAAAAAAAAAAAAAAAAAAAAAAAAAAAAAAAAAAAAAAAAAAAAAAAAAAAAAATGCCCCCCTCGCATTAAGTATTTTAGCTAATAAGAATGCACATTAATATGCACTTTAATAATCTGACTTTGATTGTTTGCATTGATACTTGATAAACCAATTGCAGTTTTTTTAATTATTCATTAGAATTGTTTGAACTATTTTTAAACATGTACTTTTTAATGTAATATGTGACTTTTATGGATTTCTTGCAATCCGAATAAAGTTTTCTTTGAATTGATTGAATTGTGTATATACCTTATTATTTTTCTAACCTTGCAACTTCCGGAGAGGTGTAGACTAAGCGCCCGTTTCAACAGAAATGCAGAACCTGTTTAATTTGCACAGAACGTCAACACGATTGCAGTAAAATCGAAAGAGAAGTCATTATTGCATTTCCAAAACGGCTTGACACAAATAAAATAAAAAAAGAAGAACCTGGCACAATCAAAGAGTTTCAAATTCAAAATAAACCACAAAAGGGTGTTTCTTCTGGTTAAAAAAAATGCGAAGATGAATTACCGACGAGAATCAGGAAAGTGCATTATTTATTGTGGCTTTTACATTTGTTTTATTGTGTATGAAAACCAAGTGAATAGTAAAGGCTAAAGATATTGCCCTGCACTTCACTGATCATGAATGCTTTTTTATACCGACATTTTCGTTTTGAACGGGATGTTTTGGCGGTAAACAGTGAGCAGATTACTCAAATGCGCATTATTCCTTTTAACATTCTTCACAGTGGTGGCTTGTTTGAAGCTCTGTGCGAGCGCAAGAGGCAATTACTCATGTCATTTGCTATTGATATCAGTGAAAAAAAAAATGCTAAGTAGATATGTGCCATATTAGTGCCCATGGCAGTCCCTGCTTCATTCTCTGACTTTCAGCTGCCATGCTCTAATGCACCCCATGAAATTGAAATGGTTTCCTGGGCTCAGCTGTCAATGCATGTTTAGGTTAGAGTGACTTAAGATAGGGCATGGGTGACAAGTAAGCAGATACAGGGGAGCGAATGCTATTTCTGAACACACCGACTCTTAAACTAATTTCACATTCCCAAGAATTACAGTTTAAGAAATGCAATTCAAAAGAGAAGACCTTCTTTGATCTGCGCCAAAAATATGATATACTTTTTTAAATCTGAGCTCCTGTGAGGAGGTGTTCAATATTCCAGCCATAGATTTGTTGAAGAAAGCATGGAGGGAGGAAATAAAGTGCATTGCAGTTTCTAAAGGGAAAAGGTGGAGAGCAAGACCCAAGCAATTTACAGTGACAAGTATATCCTGGGTTGTAAATCATTCACAATATGAGAAGAGGGAGGGGGCGGGCACATCGGTGGAGTTTCATGGAGCAAACTTCAACCTAAAATGGCTTTCAAAAGTGGAAAGCAGAAACAGGGGATACATATTAGAGGAAAAAATGAGTGAAACCGAAAAACAAATAGGATCAGTGATCCTGGACCTTGATTACTAGTGCCCTGGCAGGTGTTGAGATATTGACTAGGGTCGGACTGGGACCAAACGCAGCCCTTGCAAAAATGTTCAAACCAGCCTCACTCACATCCTTTCGGTTTTTGTTCATTCAATCACTTTCTCTCACCATCTGCCTCTTTTTCTCTCCTTATGCCCCTCCTAAGCATGCTGCAATGCACTCATGTGAACTGGAGACAGAGGCGCTGTCGTCAGCCTGTAACAATCAAACTCCATTTGCTCCAGCACCCTGGGAAACACCCTCTATCAATCAATCAAAGCATTTATATAGCGCGCTACTCACCCGGAGGGTCTCAAGGCGCTAGGGGAGGGGGGGTCCGCTACTGCTCGAACAGCCAGGTCTTGAGCTGCTTCCTGAAGGCGAGGTGGTCTTGGGTCAGGCGGAGGTGGATCGGGAGGGAGTTCCACGTCTTGGCGGCCAGGTAGGAGAAGGACCTTCCTCCTGCTGTGGCTCTTCGGATGCGGGGGCCGGCGGCGAGGGCGTGGCTGGTTGATCGAAGCTGGCGGGTAGGAGTGTAGAAGTTGAGGCGGTTGTTGAGGTATCTTGGTCCTTGGTTGTGTAGGGCTTTGTGTGCGTGGGTGAGGAGGCGGAAGGTGATTCTCTTGTTGATCGGGAGCCAGTGCAGGTCTCTCAGGTGTCCGGAGATGCGGCTGTGTCGGGGGATGTCGAGGATGAGTCTTGCTGAGGCGTTCTGGATCCGCTGAAGTCTCTTCTGAAGCTTGGCGGTGGTTCCGGCGTAGAGGGTGTTGCTGTAGTCCAGTTGGCTGGTGGCGAGGGCCTGGGTGACCGTCTTCCTGGTCTCGGTGGGGATCCACCGGAAAATCTTACGTAGCATGCGCAGGACATTGAAGCAGGACGAGGAGACGGGATAAATGGCAAGTCCGTCCCTGATATGTAAAATCTGATAGCCTGGTACTTTCACACCAAAATCCACATGTCCTGTATTTATTTACAAGGTCTTTTTCCCTGTCAAATTCCAGAAAGTTTTGAAGGACACAATGTGTCCATGGTGTGGACTATACTCCTCCAATAATTAGCTAAGAGGGAAACTCCATGCCACTTGCAATTACAATCCCAGGACAAACAGTTGTTTAATAAAAGCGACAGACTTGAAGTAGAGGACTTAAAAGTAGATGAAAGAGGCAGTGATGCTTCTGAACAGTAATGCACACTCACTCATTCGGATCATTTTCTATTCTTTGTGTTTCAAAGACAGATTTGCTTTTGATTCACATATGAAGTTCATTTGACATAATGAAACCAACCCTGCGTTTACGTAGGGTACACAACAGCCCCTTCCTAAACACAAATTTATAATTCGTGGTAGACCTGGGAATGTGCCATAATGCTGCTCCTCCCCAGGTGAGGTGTAAAGAGGAAAAATATCTTTATTACTCCTCATTTTTCCTCTTTCTATATGTGTTGCATTTGCAGACAGACAGTCGAAAATGCCTCTGAGATTGTTTTTTGTGCAGGAAGGTGTCCCTTCTTGCACAAAAGCAATACTGCCTTCAATGCAGGCACCCTTGCACAATGAAGCAAGGGAGCGTGCATTGGCTCTAGTCAGCCCAAAGTGTGCCAGCACTAGAAAAAGACAGGCATTCACCATATAATGTCAAATATGGCACATTCCTGCCCTTTCCCTTTCATGCAGCGCAGTGCAGCAAGGTGGCTTGCTGCATGGCACAGTGTGAAAAATGAAAAATATGAACTCTATTACCTACTACAAACTATATCAAAATAAGATGTGAGGAATGTGTGTTTATATTGTTTATGGTATGCACACAAAGTGCACGTTCGCCTGTCATGGCGTTCGAAGAAATTGATGCTGCTTCTGTTCACAGCTCGAAAAACCACTGCAGCCCGAGTCCAGTGCAAAGCGCATTTGTGGTGTTTCAATGTGTTACTGTGTGTGTTTTGTACAAATGCATGTTAGAAATGAGGGTCTCTAGTTGGCAGTGGCTTGCACCCTGTCCAAGCAGGGACCCTACCTTTTAGTCAGGGTAAGGGAGTTACACACCCAAGATAGCCATCGTTCACCCACTTGGTACCTTGGCATGAGCAGTTAGGCTTATCTCAGAGGCAATGTGTAAAGTACATTCCTGGACTGTTTCTATGAGGAGCAGGGTCAAGACTGATTTGCATATGGCTTGGTCCAAATTGGGGTGGCGTAGTGAGCAAAAGAATGATGGATTCAACCCAGATCTCTTGAATGAGGGTGAATGTTTGGTTAATTCAGCATTTCGTCCATCATTTGTTGCTGCAGAACTTTTCGCCCTAAGTGAGAGGGGTGTGCCCAGATATGGGTCACTTGTTCACTGTGCCACTGGATTCAAGCTAGCCTGACTGATGAGGGGTGTTACTCTGAAACTGGTCGCAGGATGCTTGTTTCCTGTTCAGGGAGGTCCCAGCTTGGCAGTTCGGGTTGAACTGTTCCCATGAGGAGCAGCGTCAGGACTGATTTGCATATGCCTGGGTCCATACTGGGATGGCGATGTGAGCAAACCAGCAATAGATTTATCGCAGATCTCTTGACGGGGGGTGCATTTTTCATTCAGCATTCCGTCCATTATTTGTTGCCGCAGCACTTTCTAAAAGTGGCATTCTCAAACAAAAAGTTTTAAAACCAACAGTACTAAACATGCATTTTTAAATTCTGAGTTCAGGAAGCCCAAACTCCAATTCTCTATTTCTTTCCAATTGCAAGTTACACTTGTAAAATGTCCCAAGGCAGCTCCAATGATAACTTATAGAACAGATAGTCCTTGCAATAGTGAAAAAACGAAATTGGCAGTATTTCACTTTCAGGACATGTAAAACATATCAGTACATGTCCTGCCTTGCACATGCACTGCACCCTGTCCATGGGGCTACTTTATGCCTACCTTAGGGATGCCTTACATGTAGAAAAAGGGAGGATTTGGGCCTGGCAAATTGGTGCACTTGCGCAGTGTAAACCTGCACTTGCAGACACGGCAAGGACTGGCCTAAGACATGTTTACAGGCTACTCATGTGGGTGGCACAATCAGTGCTGCAGGTCCACTTGAAGCCTTTGATTTAAATGCCCCAGGCACACCCAGTGCATTTTACTAGGGACTCACCAGTTAATCAAATATGTCAATCATGAATAACCAAACTTAATCACGCTTTACACAGGAACCACTTGCACTTTAGCACTGATCAGCCAGAGTACACAAACCAGCAAAAACAAAGTCCAGCATACAGTAAAAAATACAGGGGATAGAGGCAAAAATACAGGGGGAACCATGCCAAGGATTACAGGTCTAACAGCCTGTGCATTGTATCTGTGACAGGTGTGTACACTTCAAGCTTGTTCCCTGACCACTGGGCAAAATAAATTCATTGTCCCTAGTGTTAGACTTGGAGATTTAGGAGGCCCAACTCAGACAGTCCGCAAAGCCTGGAAATGTGCTGCCCCTTCTCTTTCAGTCCAAAACACCTTTTACCATTGGCTTTTCAATACAAACTTTTTTGAGATTGTTGGGGCAGAAAAGTCCTCATGCATGGTAAGAGACATGTACCCATGTCCTGAGTGCCTAAATGTGTTGTTGTCTGGATCCCTAATTCTGATTTTTGTTGTCATAGGCAAACACAGTTCATGCATGTATGTGATGACATAGGCCTGTCTCATGGATTGTTGTTTTTTTGAACCGGACTGCACTCCTAAAGCTCTATCCCCATAGTGGTGGAAGGCTACCACCTTCACCAAGGGTTAAGCAGCACAAGTGTTGTGGTGGCACCATACCACGTAACGATAAGTAGAAATGACCAGGTCCTTTTTACATTATATCACTGGAGCGAGGACTACAGGCTTACTCACCTTTTTAAAGTTCCACTGCTGTGTGCTTATCTCAACCTCGACCTGCATCAGGTAGATATAGAGTGCTGTGCAGTGCAGGCGTATAGACTCTGCGATGGATGTATCTGTGGCCGGGATAGGTAAAGTACAAGGTGACAGCAGTGCTGTGTGTTACATGTATGGTTAGTGCAGGTTCTAAGAGTATGTATGCCTGTGAAGAATACATTGTATTGTATTGTATTGTGATTTGTAAAGCGCGATTGCTGCCCAATGGGCGTCCAAGCGCTAGTCTCACATTACATGTGAGAGGTAGTGCTATGAAGAGCTGCACACGCAATAAAAGCATTTGCTGGGTTTATGCGTGCTTGTGAGAAGTACAATACATGGAGGGTGAAGTGCTGTGCAGTGTGCACATGATGAGTATGTGTGATGGCAGTGTGTGTGTTTGTAGGTAGCACACCCTGGTACAATACAGAAAAGCTGCAGTACTGAGCAGAGTGCATTGACTGAATATGTGTTGAATGTATGTATGTCAGTAGGGGTAGAATGCATGGAGGTAACAGTACGGGAGAGTACATTACATTAAGGACCCCTGGATTTCAATTTCGGAAGCCCAGGCCTGCCTGACGAAGACATGTGACGTAGAGGAATCACCCCAGGCAGATTTGTATATTGCTGCTTTCCTGTGAGCTGGGTGGGACACATACTGGAGGAAGGGAGAAAGAGACCCCCCTTTACACTTCAAAAGAGTCCTTTTTGGTAAAGTAAAAGATCACAAGGAAGGGGCCTGAACACATCTCAGGAAGGAGACAGCGCTAATAAATGAATCATAAAGAGTAGGGGTGGGAGACTAGGATTAATATTCTGTGGCTGACTTCTAGATGTGAATTTAGGTCACTCCCATGAACTGTGCTGTGGGTTTGTCAATTTCAGGGTCTTTTCTGCTGTGACAGAAAGCCTTTCAAGAGGGAAGAAGAGAATGAAATATGTACACTGTAAAATAATCAGAACCTCAACATAAAGCTAAAAAGACTCAGACACTAAATCACATTGGGAGTCTGGAAAATGAATTTAAAAAGGGGAGGTTGACACCCCAAAATGTGTCATCTGATAGGCAGCTAGAGGGGCTCTGAGAGGAAGAGAAGCTTAGCAAAACATCTGCCTGTGACCAAGACGGGACCAAGGCCTCCCTGCTGTGTGAGGAGACATCCCTCAGGCAAACCAAGACCACCTGCTCTGGAGCAACAGCACCTGTCTGCTTGTCAAGACCAGCATGCCTTGTGGGGAAGAGGGGAGAGTTAGAAGGAGTAAGGTCCAGTGGGGAGCCCCACCACTGGGACTCCCAGTGTGAGGGATCGGGTGTGCACTGAATTGGTTGCTGCCCATGTGCAGTATTGTTTTCCGTGATCCCATATGCCAGGAGGGGGACGCCGTAGACCGAGCTGTGGATTGGGGACTGTGTGACTGACCCCTGAAGACAAAGGAAGACACTGAAGAAGAAGTTGCATTCTAGCTGGGCTTCAGTCGGGAGCTGTAGGATCTAATACTCCCACTAGACCTGCAGGGAAAGTTGACTTTCATCATCTTCATGAGCCTGAAGCGGCTTCGTCACTGGGGAAAGCCTGCAGCGCTGCTTGGGAAAGAGAGGGTAGGAAAGTGCCTCTTTTGACATGGTTACCACCTACTTTTTGCTTGATGCCTGATGTGATTTTGAACTGTAAGTGCACTGGGTGCCTGCTAACCAGGTTACCAATGCAAGATCTGTTATTGAAAATTGTACCACGATTGGCACAAATTAAGCCACCCCTCTACCCCCTGTAAGTCCCTAATAAATAGTACATCTGGTACCTAGTGCATGCATACTGAAGAGGGTCCACTGGGGCTGCAGCACAAATTGTGCCACCCCACACACCCCTCACAGTTCATGCAAACTGCCATTGCAGGCTGGGTGTCTTGGTGTAGAGACAACAGAAAAGTTTACATGTCACACAGGCCTGTGTGCAGTGACCCCCTACACTGCATGTGATTAAGATAGGTCACCCCTACTGCAGGCATTACAGCCCTATGGCAGGGTGCACTATGTCCCATGTGTGAACATAACTGCAAGAGCAGGGAAACTGCAATGTCTGAGCCATTCTCGGATATTGTAAGTGCACTGGGAAGTCATAAAGATTACATGGGCTGAATGTTTGTCATTATGAGTTTCCTAGCTCAATGATGGCTTCACCGTACCCTAAGATGTTTGGTACCAAAAATCTTGTCTTAATAAATCCTCACTGAAGTCAGTGTTGGATTTGTTAACAAATGCACACAGGAGTCCCTTTAGAGGGTACCCTGAAACCTTACCAAGCACTGGTGTGGTCTCTGAAGAGTCATAGCCAGCCTGCCAACACCAGAAATATTTCTGAACTCATGGAGTAAGAGCACGCGCTGTCATAAGCCAGAAACAAAGCCTGCTCTGGGCAGAGGTGCTTAATTCCTCCTCCAGGCCAGAATGGTCTTTAAGAACAAGAAAATTCAAAGGCAATGCTACCCTGAAAGTTCAGCCTAGGCTTCCCCAGATAGTGGGGATGCCAACTCTCCTGTTATGCTCCACATTTGGTGGGAGGACAGGTGGGAAAATTAGTTAGATGAGGAGGAGTGTACACATTCAGCCAGCACCACCCCCAATTTGTGGCAGGTGAAGTGATCCCATCTCCTGAAAATCCACCATCTTGGGTTGGTGGAAAAACAAACTAGCAGGGCTAGGGCTGTGCCCCTTCCCACAGGAAGTTGTCACTTAGAGGGCGTAGACACCCTAAAGGTAGGTCGCCCATTGGCTACTACTTGTCTCCCCCTTTAACACCCCTACATTTTAGATTTAGGTGGCACCCCTGGACTTTGAACTATAGATTTGATGGACAAGAAGAAGAAACAGACAAAGAAGAGCTGCTGGCCTAGAACGGAAGCCAAGCGGCAGAGAAAATTAATAATAATAATAATAATAATAAAACCATTTATAAAGCGCCTGGTTACCCAAAAACAGTGTGTCCCTGCGCTGAATACTATAAAATAACTTAGAGGAAGGGACAGGGGAGTATTAAACGGGAACAGAAACGGAACCAAGGTTATGCCGGGGGAAAGAGAAAGGTTTTAAGTTTTCTACGGAACATATTCTCAGAGGGCTCCATCCGGAGACCGAGCGGAAGTTCGTTCCAGCATTTGGCAGCTAGAAATCTGAACGAGCGTCCGCCCATCCTAGCTCTGGTGATTTTGGGAAGTTTAAACATCATTGTACTGGCTGATCTCAGGTCTCTAATGGGGCGATGTATTGTGAGGAGATTTTGGAGATAGTCCGGACCTATGCCCTGAGCGATACGATGGGCGAAGCAGAGGGATTTAAATTTAATACGCTCTTTTATAGGTAGCCAGTGGAGTTTGGACAGAGCAGATTTCCCTGATGCTCTGCGGGGAAGTTTGAGTACAAGGCGAGCTGCGGCATTCTGAGCACACTGGAGTTGGTGTAGTCCTTTTTGGCTCAAACCTAAAAGCAGGGCGTTACCGTAATCAAAGTGGGGGGTTACCAGGGCATGGACTATGGTCTTTCTAGAGTCGATGGGTAGGAGGTCTAGAACCTTACGGAGAGCTTTCAGTATACTGAAGCACCTGGCTGTTACTTTGTTGACATGGGATTTATAGGAGAGATCAGAGTCAAGGGTTATGCCCAAATTATGCACCGACTCCACAGGACAAGGTGGACTGCCCAGTTCCGTAGGCCACCACATGTCCGACCATGCTGAAGCTGATTTCCCTACTACCAGCAACTTGGTTTTATCGCCATTAAGGCGTAGACAATTGCGGTTCATCCAGGCTGCTACCGATGAGAGACAGTTCGAGAAGTTGGTGGCGTGTTCTCTATGGTCGGGCGTGAGCTTAAGCATCAGTTGTGTGTCATCGGCGTAACTGACAATGCCCACCCCAAATGTCTCAACTATACGGGCCAGGGGTGCCATATAGATATTAAACAAAGTAGGGCTCAGACTCGAGCCCTGTGGAACCCCATGGCTTACGTTTCTGTGAGAAGATTTAAAGGGGGGGCAGTGCATCTGGAAGCTCCTGTTGGTCAAGAAGGACTCTATCCAGGCTAGGGCCCGTCCCTTCACTCCCATGTCAGACAGCCGGGACAGCAGCGTTGAATGCAGCACGGTGTCAAAAGCTGCACTAAGATCTAATAAAACCAACGCTGCTGTCTTTCCATCATCCACTATGCTCCTTAGGCCCTCGGTGGAAAAAAGTAGGGCTGATTCTGTGGAGTGCCCTGCTCTGAAGCCCGATTGAGTGGGATGCAAGAGAGAGTGTTCCTCCAAGTAACTCACGAGCTGCTTATTCACCACCTTTTCCACGATTTTAGCGCAGAAGGGGAGGAGAGAGATAGGGCGAAGGTTCTGGAACTGAGAGATGTTGATGTTGGGTTTCTTTTTAAGGGGGATAACCTGAGCAGTTTTCCACGCATCCAATACCTTACATTCTTGGAAGGAGAGCGACACAATAAGACTGATCTGATCTATTATTGTGGTCTCCAAACTCCTTTATAGCGAGCCGGGGGGCAGACATTGCTGGGTGAGCCAGATTGAATGCTATTGGCAATGCTTACTTACTAAATCTTGCCTCTCAGGTGTAACAAAACAGGAGAGACGAGGATTCCCCGTGTGGATGTTATTGACTTCTGCATGTTTAAACGGGTGGATCTCATCCATCGTAAAGGTGGCATGGATCTTATCGATCTTGCCTATAAAAAACTCTGCAATAGAGTCGCACAGTTCTTTCGAGTAGGTATCTTGGGCGTCCAGTCTGGTAGGGACCGTGAGCTCTCTATAGATAGTAAAAAGTTCTCTGGTGGGGTTGTTAGCTGAGTCAATTCTGTTTTTGAGGTGACAGCTTTTTTCTACTCTCAACAATTTCTTATATTTGTTAAGTTCCCTTTTGTAGTGCAGTTTATCCTCAGGATTGTACGTTATTCTCCACCTCCGCTCTAAGTTTTTACATCTGGTTCTGGCGTGTTTGAGTTTTTCCGAGAACCAGGGGGCGGTTTTGGTTTGCCTAGCAGGGGGCTTGGATGTCCACGGAGCTATCTCATCGAGTGCAGTGGTCACCCATTTTTCATACCTATTCCAAGCCTCCTCCAAAGTGTTGCTTTGGGGAGGGGGAGTTTTTTGAAGTGCACATCTAAAAACTTCTTGGTTAAAATTCTACCATTTTCTCCGTTTCAAGGGAGGGGGGTTAGAAAGTTTGTTTTCTAGAAACGTTTTTTCTACTGTGAACGGGATGATAAAATGATCTGACCAGATTATTCTAACAGGAGTGGAGACTTTAATGCCCTCCCAGTTAGCAAAGATGGGGTCCAGGAGATGGCCAAGATGATGAGATGGGGCATTGGATTTAAGGTTGAGGCCCAGAGATGTCAATGCAGCAGCCACATCCTGTGCCTCCCTGTACTCCATGTCATCAAAATGGAGATTTAGATCGCCTAAAGTAATAAATTGTTTGAATCGGAGAGCCGAGATTGATGCCAAATCCTGCCTGCCACTTTAAGGACTCAACAATCATAGTTGTGCAGTCTCGTCCTGAACCTGTGAAGACTCCAAGAACCCCAGATCTCATCCAGCCTTTAAGATATCACTAGGAACCTCCCTTGGACTAAAGGTATCATTGCCTTGCACACCACAGGCAATGATCCTGCTAAGTCCAGTTTGTCAACTTGCTGCTCCCCAACGACTCTGATGCAGCACGCACATCAAAAGAGGTACATCAGGTCCAAAGGGTCAGATCTGTCTCCCCAACAAGTTTGGAGACATGAGGACCCACCAGAGCTGCATCGTACCAATTCCCGAGGTACCGGAACCCCTTCAGCAAACATCAAGACAATGAGTCTGTACCGGACTCCAACTCCCCCAGATGCACGCACTCATCAAAGGACATCAAGACCCCTGAGAACCACATTGTGTATGGCCCAGCTGTCCCAAAATCATCTCTCCGAGTTGCCTGCTCCTGACCGCAAGGATTTCTCAACGTACGGAGCACAGCTGACCTAACTGCATTGCTTCTAGCTTGACCAGCCCTGGTAACGATGACCCAGCTGTGCTCCCAAGGTCTTGAGACCCTTGCAACCTCCTCCCTCCAAGGGCACCCACCAGACTTACCTTTAAGTCCTCCTGTGCATTTTCTTTCCAGATGGCCCCCTTCACCGCAGCTACAGTCACCTTCAGCATCCTACTCCCGGTTAAATCTTCTGCTGCTGAAACTTTGGATATGGTCCTGCTATTGACCTAAAACGAGAAGGTGAACTTCATGAAAGCACTGTCTGTTCCATATATGCATTTTTCTGATTTTCGATATTGACTTCAATGGTGTGCAATTTTGCAAAAAAGTGATATAACTTCTGAACTCTTAAAAATTGTGACTTTGAAAGTAGTCACTGTAGATCGAAGTTATTGGTCTTAAAAATTCTATAAAAATCTGAACTATTTTTGTAAATTGGTCTTGGATTTCTTCTTGAGTGTGTGTATCATTTATTGCATCTTGGAGCACAACAAATGCTTAGCAATACCCTTTGATAAGCCTTACTGCTCGCCCACACTGCCTCAAATAATGAGTTATATTACCTTTTTCATCTACCTTTAACAACCAATTATGGACTCACTGGACTCTCTGCACCATTCACTTCATTTTGGTACACTATACATAGAGCCTGCTTCCTAAAGATAGCCTGTGGCTGCCAGGTGCTATTGCATGTGTCTCGTGCAGACTGACTTTCCCAAGCAGGATCAGAACTTATGAGTACCTGCACTCAGGGCACCCCCTGAAACGCAAAACACTTTCTGTGCTGGAGTTGTGGGTAAGACTTGATCTGGGCTTATGGGGCCCCAGTACACTTACTGCTGAATGTGCTGTGCCACCATAAACACTTTTTACTAATTCCTATAAGTCGAAGGGGAACTCTTGATTACAGCCTACTAGTGAGCATTCCCTGGATGCAGCCACCAGTAAATGGGAATAACCCAGACCACTTTAGAAGGAGAGAGTGAGACAGGGTTTTGCCCAAGAAAAACTAGAGCCCTGACCTCAAGGAGATTGTGTTATTGCTTAAAAATGTTGCCATACATTTGATTGCGTTGAGTTAGAAATCAAATACTGCATTTTCTTATAAAAGCAAGTATTAGAGTGAACATTAATTTATTAACAGTACTCCTTCTACTTTGAGTCACGAGTAGTGTTCAGTTACCTGTATATGCAGTTCCCCCCTTTCGCCTTTGCCTGCTCATCCAAAGTAGCACTGAGAGGCAAGTGCAGAAGCTGTCCAATTGTTCAGGGTCCACAGTAGGTCGATACCTGGGACATTAGGAGTAAAAGACCTCAACCATCACAGTTGGCCCAGTAGGTCCTACGTGCCCCTTGTCCCTCTGAAAGAGATTCTGACAGTGATCTTGTCAAACTATCTCTAGGGACCAGATATACAAAGCCTCTTTCCGGTTGCAAAATTATAAAATTTGTAACTGCTAAAGGTCTACTATGCATGTATCCAACCAAGTTTCTGAGCCTTTCTAACATGCAAAATCAATTTTGTGATCCATAAAGAATCACAATTGGAAGGGGACATGAAAGGGATGCTGTCTCCAAATTGTGAGTTACATTGCAATGTAGGAATGGTTTGCAACTGCAATTGGGCAACCTTCACCTTTGGGAAGTGTCAGCTGTCCTGAGGAACCCGCCCTGGACCACGGTACACCAAGCCCAATGTTTTCCAAACAGCAAACTTTTTTTTGTTTAACGCAGCTCCAGTTCCAGTAGTGAAACATGGGGTGTTTTGAGAGAAAAATCTTTACTTTTAGGGAATACAAAAATAGAGTTGGAGGGCTGCCATTTCCATGCACGCCATTATTGTGGGGTTTGTAGTTGGGCAGAGTTTGTGGAGTTCCGCATAGCAGAACTCTGCGAAGTGACAAAAAACTCAGCGGAGTTCCTGAAGTGGTGGAGTGCAGATTGATCTTCTTACCCCTCGAGTACAAATTCTACGCTAGCCGCCGCTCGCGCTTGCCAACTTATTATTGGCGAGCGAGGAAAAAACTCTGCTGCACGATGCAGAGCTGAGTTTTCTGCACTCTGCAAGCTCTGCAGAGCGTGGAGTGCAGAAAACACTTCAAACTCCATGAACGGAGCAGAGTTCACCTCCCAGGCCTATTTGTAGCCAATTACACGGAATCACAAATAATGTTCTTCCTAATTAACATACATTATAATGTTCGGCAACCCCTAAGACCAGACATTTTGAGATTCAAACTTTTAGTAGGTATTTCACATCACAACATTAAAGAATTGATTCTAAAAGACAGTGTTCAGTTTATGACCACTTTTTGCCACCATTATATCATCTGGCTTTAGAGGCTCTGTCTCAGAGCCAAAAAGCTCCAGCGTTCATGCATCTCAGAAATCAAGTACAGCATAGCACAATATAAAATAGCATAGAGTAAAAATTATAGCTCTTTTCACTCATATGTAAAATTTTACCATTACCCTTATATGTATGCCTTATTGAAATTTTAATGATTAAATCGACCCTGGTCCAAGACCCCAGACTTTTTTGCACATCAGCTATGCGTCCATGTTTAATGTAATGCCTTTTTTATGGCCCAAACTGCAATTATAAAAGGTATGTTGCCTGATGTAAATGCCACAAGGAATAGTAAAAAAATCCCATTCTCTATACCAGGCCCACGAGTAACACCTACGCAAGAAGTGATCAGAAACTGTTAAATAGGAAGTTAAAAATGGAGGAAAGGGGGGCTTTGGGGAACAAAGGGAGGGATACCGTAATGGAAGGAAAAAGAGGTATAAGAAGGGGCAACGGAAGTGCAAGCTCCATAGCTTCAGAGGGTGGAGATGGTGATAAGTTAAGGATTTACCTCGAACCTCTTCCAAATCAGAAGAAAGAAAAGAGAGGTCAGAAAGTTAGTCCCCCTGAATCGAGCTCCGTTACTTTTTTCCTTTTCAAAATGTCCCAGTTAATAAAGTAACCAAGGACCTCAGACAAGCAGGATTCACAAACAACAACACAGGGAATGAGGTAACTAAGGTACTGCTAGACTCCAATCTGGTCAAGGCAGTGCTTGATAAGGTGTAACTGAGGTGTTAAAGGAAGGCATTAGATTGGTGCCTGAAACTGAAATACCCGAAGATGGCAACTCGAATACACACTATCTGAGGTACTATGAGTGGTTAGAGTCAAGACAGCGCATGCTGATCAAACATGAGTATAGGAGAAAGGAGAAACTAAATATAACGGTCCCATACTCCAGTTCAGTAGGAACTCAGTAGACCAGTACTTGTTAGAATATATATGAAGTACCACCAGCCTACAGTGATGATGGGTGACTGAATGACATAGATTAAGATACAGATTGGTCGCACAGCTTGGCGGTCCTATCTTGGAATATTAGGGAATACGTGAGAATGTCAATCTCAGAAAGGTTTAAAGAGGTACTAAATAAATATGAGATTGTAGGTTTACAGAAAACCTGGCTGTGCGACGACACTCCAACTACTGATAGGTTGTGCAGGTAAATAGGACAGCGAAGAAGATTCAGCAGGGGCCCCCAGCCAGGCGGTAAATCTGATATCCACCAAAATGCCAAAAAAGGTATTGTTAGAAGTAAAATGTGACTGTTTGGTAGCGTGTATACCCAGACAAAAGGTATGAATATATGGTAATATTTTAATGTGTACATACATGTGGGAAGAGTGGGAGAGTACAGGCCTGAAGGAAGGAGATTTAAGGAGGACGTGGACTCTTTGTGTACAACATATTGTGAAATTTTTATTATTCTGTTGCGAGTCTTCAATCCCAAACTAGACCTAAGAAAGTCTGATCCCTAATTTAAAGATATGTTGCCCTCATACAATATGAACACTGCTAGTTTCTCAGCCACTACATTGGCAACTTGGGGCATTGCACTTGGGAAATTATTGGGCTCTAGGGGCCTATTTTGTATTAATGGGCAGAAGGATCCTGACCAGCTGGCTCAACAGACATTTAAGAAAGCATTGCAATTCTGTCCTTTTGATTATATCTACATGCATGCATTGGTATTGCAAGTGGAGGATCGCGACCATTGTCCCCTATCCTTAGGAATAACTATAGGAGCATGTACCTCAAGAGAAAAGATTTTACATTCACAGGCAGATTATCTGAAGCATCTCACCACTAGAATTTCAGAGGATTTTTTAGCAAAATTGCCCAATTTCCAGCAGGAGCAAGCACTGACTCATGTCCCACCAAACTGTATAGAATGGTATGAAAATATAATTAAACAGGTCATTCACAGCCTAAGGGTAGAATTGAACAGTAACATGAAGCCAAGGACTAGGGGCCGGGCTAATATGAGTAAAGCAAATGATTGGTATGACACTGATTGTGGAAAGTTAAATGCCCAAATAAGAAATAGAGTTAAAAGCCTTACGATGAAGTTTGACTATGAGTTGTATGATAGCCTTCAGAATACCAAGAAAGTATGCAAAAAGTTGATTAGATATCGCAAAAGAGCACATAGAGAGAGCTGCTGGGAAAATCTGTTAGAGGCAATAGAAACAAAAATGTAAATGTTTTGGAAGCTGGTGCAGCAAGGTATGAGTAAAGAGGAGGGAGCTATGAACTGTGTGGTAGAAGAAGGTGCCTGGGTTGAATATTTAAAATAAATCTACAGAGAAAACCCAGCCACCAAGAGTACGAGACATAATCAATGGAAGAGGGTGAATGTGGAGCTTAGAAACCAGTTCACGCTGGCTAATAATATAAACATCATAGCGTTGCTGGTATTAACTAGAGCGGCAGGCTCTGATAACTTTCTGGACCAGGCCAAATTGGTGGGCAGAGTTCTTTGACCAGAGGCTCCAAGAAATCTTAGACACAGGCCAGTTTCCTGACAATTGGAAAGGGACTATTATCAGGTCAACACATAAGAAGGGGGCACGAGGGTGTAGGCAGGTTAATCTGCTGGATGTGGGCAAAAACGGTTTACAAAAATAATCTTGGGTAGTCTCAAGGAATGGGTTGAATAAACCATATTTTGCCCCCAGAACAAGCGGGCTTCAAGGAAGGCCACTCCGTGGTAAGCCACTGTTTCTGCTTATAGTCTGTTACACGGAAGTCAGGAGAATAAATGGTCAGCTTATTCCGTTGCTTTGTAGACTTCTGTGCTGCCTTCGATCTGGTGGACCAGAATTTTTTATGGGAAGCACTGGTAAAACAGATATCCCTAAGAGCCTTCTAGCTTTAATACAAGATCTGGAATTTGCATAATTGGGCACAGGTAATCACAGATAAGGAAGAGACACTAACTCCGAAAATTCCAATTAACAACGGGCTGAGACAGGGGTGTGTTCTGGTTCCCTTACTCTTTTCCCTTTTTATAGTCAATTTGCTGACAGCATTAACAGCAGCAAAAAGAGTCAGCCCCAAAATGAATGGGTGCCACAAAGCGTGTCTTTTATATGTGGCTGGTCGTTTGATTATCGATATCACAGCGTTAGGATTGCAAAGAAAGTTAGATGTGCTCATGAAATATTGGGGCATATCACCAACGTTAAGCGATATTTATCGCTAACGATGCTTAGCAACGAATTTTTTACCGCTAAGCATCGTCAGAAATTATCGCAGATAAACCTGGCTATTATCAAGGTTTATCGCAAATGCGATAAAAAACGGCCGCAATGCATGAATATCGCTGAAAAGTCAGCGATATTCATGCATTACCGAGCTAATGCTCTTAGCCATGTTATCCACCTCCCATTGGATAACATGGCTAAGAACTGCTCAGGGCAGGTGTTAGTTTTTGGAGATATTCGCGCTTAGCGCGAATATCTCCAAAAGTTGGTAATAGGAGATAGCGATGTTAGCGACTGTTTCCAGTCGCTAACATCTTGGCACGCCCACTTTGTATGTCATTAGTGATAAATATCACAGACATGCAAAGTGGGGCCCAAGATGGTCGCTATCTCCTACTAGCGGTCGCTAACTGGTGTTAGCGACAGCTAGGTAATAGGGAGATAATTTTATCTCCGCTTTCTTGGCTTTTAAAGCCAAAAAAGCGGAGATAAACCCCCTTGATAATATGCCCCATTGTGACTGCAAAAAGTTAGTGGTAAACATAGAGAAGAATAAGGTCCTGGGTTTTAGTAGAAAATCTATAATGTTTGTGTGGCACATAGGTCCCAATAAGCTATAATCTGTCAACAAATATAAGTACATAGGAGTATGGTTTAAGAAGAATTTAAAGAGGAACGCTCGCTAGGATTAGCTGACAGTAAGAGCCCTCACCTCAGTAAGCAGACTGAAAAGTTTAATACAGACTAAGGTGAGATGTCCCACAGACTAGTGTTAAAAGCTTATGCCGCCGAGATCTGACCCGAATTTCAGTATGGAGTCGAGATGCTAAGCACTAGAGGTAAAAGTTGTTGTGAACTTGAGGAGGGGAAATGTCTAAACATCTTGCTGTCCCTCTCAAGCTCCTCAATGGTACAGGCAGCGAGAATAGAAATGGGTATGACATCATGGAGCTAACAGACCTGGGTGGCAGAAGTCAGATTTTGGCAACAGCTAAATGCAGGAGAGGAGCAAAAGGTATCATGATGGTGCAAAAATAAGATTGGACCAGGGGTGTCAGGAAAACCCTTGAGACCATATGTAGGGAACTGAGTGTTAGGGTGTGTACCCAGAGTTTAGACATAGAAACCACGAGCTGTGAACTCTGACCCTTAATGAGAGAAATTTCCAAAGAATAAAACAGGCAGAATCTACAGGTGAAGCCTTCAGTCCAGTTTATGCTTAATTCTTGGAGTAACGAGGAGGTGTTCTCTTATGGGGATTCTCTTTCCAATCGTTGGCTCATATATGAACTGTTAAGGTTAAGAATGGGTATAAACCCATGTTATGACAGTGATAAGATAAAAATGGAAATGATAGATGTAGCAGGCAAATGTACATGTGGCTTGTGTGTAAAGTAAAATGCGACAATTTGCACATTCTTATAGATGCCTAAAACTCCTGCCCCTGTGAAAGACCTTTTGTAAGACTTTTTTTGCCTAAAATATGGAACCTGTAATCGTATGCAAGCAGTGGCGCTCTTAACGGACATGGACCATTTGGATGTGGCCTGCGCCACTGGGAGATTTATGTTTGCCATAAAAAACCTTTAGCTGGAGTTGGACATGGGTTGGCAGTTTTAAAGTGTTTTTAATAATTTTATGGTGATGTCAGTGCTTATTCCATAATCCTATGACTTGATCTCACTCTGTTTGTATTTTTTGAGGATAACCTTTTATGAATCTTATGATTGTTTTTTATTGTTAAAAGTTTTTTATTATATGTATCTGTATGTATTTATTTTAGATGATTAATGCTTGTGTGTTTTATGTTGTTTAAAGACCAAGGATCAAAATAAATATTTACTTGACTTGACTTGACATACATTAACTCTAAAACTCTTGAAGTGTGTGCACTGGCTGCAGACATCAGATTTAGAAAACACAAAGGGCCCTATTACGCTGATGGTCAGTAAGCCTCTGACTGCTAGTCGGAGAATTATCAACCAACATTGTTGGTTTACATTCAAACCGCCGAATTATGTTAGCAGTAGGAGTGTAATCTGGCTGGTCAAACTGACTGGCTTCCGATGGGCTCAAGGAGCCCGTCAGCCAGTCGAAATCCGCATGTAAGTGATTCAGCGGGAGAGGAACATGGCGACTGCAGCGTAAACGGCTGCAGGTCTCCAGTCGGCTTTTCCATGACTAAATGAATTGGGCTCCCTTCACCCCAATGCCTTCCCCCTCCTCCGTACCTAAGGATTCTGATGCGACGACGGTTACAGCGTTGCTTTAACTTGCTTGACTCACCTTTAAAGTACAAGTGGTGCTGTGTTTTCCCCTCAATGGTACTGGGGGCATATTGTCCTCCTGCCTTGCTGTGGTGCCGGGTCCCCTGCTGGGAGGGAGCTGCCCGGAGACCACACTAGCGCCAGGTTGCTCAGTTCCTGGGGCAGCTGTAGAAGAGTCAGAACCTGCAGGGACATTTTGGATGGCCTGGACTTCCAGAAGTATGCCGGTTGGATCTGTGCCTTCAGATCAGATGGCAGTAAGACCTCTCCATTAGGAGAGTGTGCATCACACTGCAATATTCTAAGCAAGTTTGGCGGAACTATAAGAGAACAAGCTGGGATATTTGGTAACTCGGTGGATACATTTGGGGTGTTCTACCCTGTATACAAATAGAAGGGATTACAGAAGGGGCTACTAGGGGCCCAAGTGGGCCTATTTAGAAGAAAGGTCTGCAGCCTACGGAGAGTGGGAAAGCTCCACAGGATAGGCTTATTACTGCTTCTGGGAAAGTGTGTAGATATACCCTCCCCACTAGAGGAGGTCTGGCGACCTCTCTTCAAGGGCTGGAACCCCTGGCCCCTCCCTGTTTGGGCTCAGATCTAAATTTTGTAAAAAAAAGGGGGGGGGGGACAAGTCTCTGGCCAAGGGAGAAGAAAAAGTAGGGAAAGTTACATCCTCCACTATGTTAGGGAAATCTCCTAGAAATAGGGGCAGAGGGATAAATACTGTGGTACCCAAGATTAAGGTTACCCCCTCTCTGAAGTTGTTCTATAAAGTTTTAGCCTCCCCTGCTGTTGTTATCTCTGAAGCTCCTAGACCCCCTAATATGGTACCGCCAGGAGGTGCATCTCAAGGCCCCAATGTGATTACTCCTGCCCAGGGTATTTCAACAGAGTTACTTCAAGATGATGCCTCTTGTGCAATCTCGATTTATACATCAAATCGATTTCAGGTCTTAGAGGTAGTTGAGGGAGCGGAAGTGGGTGCATCTGGAGAAGATTTTCATGTTCGGGTGAAGTCTTTGCAAACTATGCAAGTAACGTCTGCGGCTAGTAAATCCTTACACACAAATCTGAGGTCTGACTCAGAAATGGTGGTGGGCATTCTTCTGGCCTTTAAGGAAGAAAAGAAAATCCGATTCGCAATTTTGGAGCAGAATCAGGTCGCAATACAGGCGTCCTGTGCCGCTTTAATGCAGAAGCTTGAGGAGGTCTCATTGAGAACTGAGGCCTTAGAACAAGAGTTTCCTTAATTAAAGCAAAACATTGATAACACATCAATTGAGGTGTGTTGTTTATCCCATCAAAATAAGGAGATGAGGGAGGACTTGGAGCGTCTTGAAAATCATAGCCGGAGAAATAACCTCAGACTTATAAATATCCCCGAGGATGTGGAAGGTTCTGGTTTTAAGGCCTTTGTGATTAAATTACTACAAGATACCGCCCTAAAACATCAACCAGATGTAGATCTTTCAAAAGAAATCTAGTGGGTGCATCATGATTCATTCTAAAGAAATCCTGGAAGACAAAGACCAAGGCGAACTTTATTAATTACCTTACTTTCACTTTTAAGGAGGCTGGTTTCTCCTCAGCTCTAAACGAAGGGTCTTTTTCAGCAGGTTCCTACTCATTCTTGATTAGGTCAGACCTGTGCCACACCACCTCACTAATATTTACAACAAGGGGTGGTGAGGGACAGAGTCTCTGAATTAAGCAGAATACTCTCACCCAGTCAAGAGATCAGGGCTAGATCCAACACCGTTTTTTAGCTCATTGCACCATCCCAGTTTCAGAACCTGGCTGTATGCAAATTAGTCTGTCCCTGGCCCAGTGCATCATGGGAACAGGGCAGACCAGACTACAAAAGCCAATTCTTACACTGGGAAGGAAACAAGCTTCCGGGGACCGGTTTCTGGCATTACAGCCGTCTTCGGCCCGGCTTGCTTGAATCCTGATGGTGCAATGAGCAAGGGACTCATGTCTGAGTATACCCTTCCACGCTTAGGGTGGACAAAAATATTTACAACAAGGGGTGGTGAGGGACAGAGTCTCTGAATTAAGCAGAATACTCTCACCCAGTCAAGAGATCAGGGCTAGATCCAACACCGTTTTTTAGCTCATTGCACCATCCCAGTTTCAGAACCTGGCTGTATGCAAATTAGTCTGTCCCTGGCCCAGTGCATCATGGGAACAGGGCAGACCAGACTACAAAAGCCAATTCTTACACTGGGAAGGAAACAAGCTTCCGGGGACCGGTTTCTGGCATTACAGCCGTCTTCGGCCCGGCTTGCTTGAATCCTGATGGTGCAATGAGCAAGGGACTCATGTCTGAGTATACCCTTCCACGCTTAGGGTGGACAAAAATATTTACAACAAGGGGTGGTGAGGGACAGAGTCTCCGAATTAAGCAGAATACTCTCACACAGTCAAGAGATCAGGGCTAGATCCAACACCGTTTTTTAGCTCATTGCACCATCCCAGTTTCAGAACCTGGCTGTATGCAAATTAGTCTGTCCCTGGCCCAGTGCATCATGGGAACAGGGCAGACCAGACTACAAAAGCCAATTCTTACACTGGGAAGGAATCAAGCTTCCGGGGACCGGTTTCTGGCATTACAGCCGTCTTTGGCCCGGCTTGCTTGAATCCTGATGGTGCAATGAGCAAGGGACTCATGTCTGAGTATACCCTTCCACGCTTAGGGTGGACAAAAATATTTACAACAAGGGGTGGTGAGGGACAGAGTCTCTGAATTAAGCAGAATACTCTCACCCAGTCAAGAGATCAGGGCTAGATCCAACACCGTTTTTTAGCTCATTGCACCATCCCAGTTTCAGAACCTGGCTGTATGCAAATTAGTCTGTCCCTGGCCCAGTGCATCATGGGAACAGGGCAGACCAGACTACAAAAGTCAATTCTTACACTGGGAAGGAAACAAGCTTCCGGGGACCGGTTTCTGGCATTACAGCCGTCTTCGGCCCGGCTTGCTTGAATCCTGATGGTGCAATGAGCAAGGGACTCATGTCTGAGTATACCCTTCCACGCTTAGGGTGGACAAAAATATTTACAACAAGGGGTGGTGAGGGACAGAGTCTCTGAATTAAGCAGAATACTCTCACCCAGTCAAGAGATCAGGGCTAGATCCAACACCGTTTTTTAGCTCATTGCACCATCCCAGTTTCAGAACCTGGCTGTATGCAAATTAGTCTGTCCCTGGCACAGTGCATCATGGGAACAGGGCAGACCAGACTACAAAAGCCAATTCTTACGCTGGGAAGGAAACAAGCTTCCGGGGACCGGTTTCTGGCATTACAGCCGTCTTCGGCCCGGCTTGCTTGAATCCTGATGGTGCAATGAGCAAGGGACTCATGTCTGAGTATACCCTTCCACGCTTAGGGTGGACAAAAATATTTACAACAAGGGGTGGTGAGGGACAGAGTCTCTGAATTAAGCAGAATACTCTCACCCAGTCAAGAGATCAGGGCTAGATCCAACACCGTTTTTTAGCTCATTGCACCATCCCAGTTTCAGAACCTGGCTGTATGCAAATTAGTCTGTCCCTGGCCCAGTGCATCATGGGAACAGGGCAGACCAGACTACAAAAGCCAATTCTTACACTGGGAAGGAAACAAGCTTCCGGGGACCGGTTTCTGGCATTACAGCCGTCTTCGGCCCGGCTTGCTTGAATCCTGATGGTGCAATGAGCAAGGGACTCATGTCTGAGTATACCCTTCCACGCTTAGGGTGGACAAAAATATTTACAACAAGGGGTGGTGAGGGACAGAGTCTCTGAATTAAGCAGAATACTCTCACCCAGTCAAGAGATCAGGGCTAGATCCAACACCGTTTTTTAGCTCATTGCACCATCCCAGTTTCAGAACCTGGCTGTATGCAAATTAGTCTGTCCCTGGCCCAGTGCATCATGGGAACAGGGCAGACCAGACTACAAAAGCCAATTCTTACACTGGGAAGGAAACAAGCTTCCGGGGACCGGTTTCTGGCATTACAGCCGTCTTCGGCCCGGCTTGCTTGAATCCTGATGGTGCAATGAGCAAGGGACTCATGTCTGAGTATACCCTTCCACGCTTAGGGTGGACAAAAATATTTACAACAAGGGGTGGTGAGGGACAGAGTCTCTGAATTAAGCAGAATACTCTCACCCAGTCAAGAGATCAGGGCTAGATCCAACACCGTTTTTTAGCTCATTGCACCATCCCAGTTTCAGAACCTGGCTGTATGCACCACCTCACTAAGGCATAGGGAACTGGGGAAAAAGGTGGAAGAATTGAATAAACTTGGAGCAAGGGCTCAGTTAAAGTTTCCAGCTCCTCTCCACACGATGTGGAACAACGATATGTACATACATAGTTCGGTGGCGGATGCTGATTTGTTGATTGAGGAAATTAAGAAGGGGCAAGTAAATAGTGAGGTAGGTCTTTGGCGGCGGGGTGAGGGAAGGCAAGATGTAGGTTTTTTTTTCCTTAGCCGACTGGGAGACCAATAGGCTTTATGCCTAATCTAGTTGGGGGGATTCCCCTAGGGAGTGTGAGGGGGTGCAGGGGGCACTGAGGCTCAGGGTGAAGGGATGGGAGGATGAGTGGGGTCACGTGGTGTGGAGCAGTGTGGAAAAAAAGAAAAAATATATTTTCCCTCTGTCATCTTAATATTGTAAGCGGCTTACGTTGTCAGTCTATGGGTATGGTTGCCTTCGATAGGTCAGATGGAGGGTTTAATGAATTGAAAATCCTTTCCTGGAATGTCAACGGGCTCAGGTGTAGATGTAGACAGAGGTTGGCATTGAGCTATTTGGAAGAGAGTGGTGCTCATATCTGCCTAATACACGAGACTCATACCCCAGAAGCTAATAAGGTATTTTCCAAATGCCGATGGATAGATCGTTCTGTGGTTTCGGACCAGCTTTCACATTGTAGGGGAGTTGCAATTTTAATCAGGAAAGGAGCTGATTGTGTTATTTAGGCCTCTCAGTCTGATAAATTTGGGAGGTGACTATGGGGGGACTGAATCGGTATGTGTGGTCTTTTATGGGCCAAATAGCGACAACCCCTCTCTTTTGTCCAATCTAGAATGGAATCTAATGGAGGCCACCACCCCTGTTATATTGGTGGGAGACTTAAATGTCTTGCTGGAATCTGTTCAGGATAGATCCAACATCGGTCGATATGATACCACCCCTCGAGTCAGGAAGACGCTAATGCTTGATTTGGATTTGTTGGGCGTATGGAGATATAAGATGGGTAATAGGCAGGGTTTCACGTTTCATAGCAAGAAACATGGCCACTTCTCTAGATTGGACTACTTTTTTGTTGATAAGACCAAGGGGAAAAACATATTGTCTATGCATATATTACCTGCCTATATTTCTGACCATGCAGCTATGACTCTCTCTTTGGTTGGGTATTCTAGCTCTGTTGGATCTAGATGGAGTCTAAGGAGATCTACCTTATCTGATCCTGAGACAGGCCAGGTATTAAAACAGGTATGTAGGCAGTTTTGTCTGGACAACTTGGGGTCTGCCTCCCCAGACATAGTCTGGGATACTTTTAAGGCCTTTCTAAGAGGAGAATTGCAGAGTCAGTCTTCTGCTCAGAAAAGGGCTGACCAATTAATTCTTAAAATCCTAGAGGGCAAAGTGGCCTTATTGGAAGGCAACCTGCTTCAAGCTAGAATGCAAACCTCAGATGTTCATACAAGGTTGCAGAAGCAACTTGCGGATGGAATATAGGGTCTTTATTGATAAAAAATTTAGAGCTCAGTCGTATGCTAAGTTCATGCAGGAATTTGATTATGGGGAGAAAGCAGGTGCACTACTTGCTTGGAAGGCTCGGACAGACAGGTCAAGGAATTTTATTGAAAAACTGGTTGTTAGTGATATGGGTGACACTTCAGGGAAACGGGAGGATATGCAGGCTTGTTTATTGTCTCTTTTTTCCAGCTTATATCGAGAAGACATCTCTCCTAATTCAGAGGATATTAAGAGCTGGTTAGGGAAGATGCAGCTCCCTAATCTAACAGATGTAAGTTGTAAGGCTCTGGATGATTTTATTACTAAGGAGGAGATTCGGTTGAGCATAAGTAAGGGTAGGAAGGGTAAAGCTGCTGGTACTGATGCCTTTCAAAATGAAGTCTATAGTCTTTTGATAGATGAGCTAATATCTGTTTTGAAAACTCTGTACAACTATATATATATATATATATATATATATATATATATATATATATATATATATATATATATATATATATATATATTACCTACTGGCGGTCGCCAGTAGGTATATATAGTTAGGATTTTTTCTCTATGGGATTTTTGAAAATTCTATGTCTAATAACTTTGGCGTTTGTGGACGGAATTGGCTGAAATTTTCAGGAAAATGGCACATTTTGTTTCTGAGCAGCCCCTGAAAATTTTGGGGGGGTTCGTCAAGGGGGGGCCGAGAAAAAAGGGGGGTCCCAAAACGCGTTTTTCCCATGTTAATTTCCATAGGGCGGTTGGCCTCACTTTTAGCCCGAACGGCTGAATGGATTTGCACGAAACTTGGCAAAATTGTAGGGACTGGTAGCCCGATGTGCCTTTTGTAGGTCTCAATATATGTGCTCCAGTGGATTTTGAGAAATTAACGTTTAAAAAAAGATATATATCTGTAAGCGCGCTCTGGGCAGCGCTCCAGGACGCGTACTTTTCGCGCAACGGAGCTTTGTGAAGCGAAGCTGATTGGTTCTCTGGCGTCTGTCAACATTCCAAAAAGTCCGTAGCGGCCGCCATCTTGTCTCTCGGTAGGATCGAGAGACAAGAGGAGGCCAAAACAAAGGGGCAAATAACCATAAGGGGGCATAGTAGATCCTCCCTGACCCCCTAGGTTTAATGTGGAGGCTTTAAAACGGCCCCGCGGGGCAAAAAAAAAATAAATTTTTTTTTTGTTTTTTTGCGTGGGTAGCGCCCGGTCCGGGAACCGGGAAGCTTTCTGGGCAGCGTACTGCAATGAAAAATGAATGATAGACTTTTCAAATACTGTTGTTAATTGATTGTTGGTTTTGTTGATTATTTTTTATTTTTTTTTATTTTTTAAGGATTGTTTATTGTGTTTAATAATTTATTAAACTTTCTAACGCGGCACGTCATATGACGCATTACGCGACAACGCAGGTCCAGAATATAGTCAAAATGTCTCCACCAACCAGCGGACGGCACACAACCCCTTTCAGCAGGCTAAATAGTTCTGTTAAATGACAACAGAAGGGACAGGCAACAAGAACCATCAGTCAAAGAGGGGAGGGCAAGTTCTTCTCTACCGGGTCACGTTGGAGCGCTACCGGAACTGATCGAATTGGTAGTCTACAGTGTTTCTGGATGTTTCAGACTGAAGCTGGCGTTAGCATGAGAGCACCACCATTTCGTAGCTCCGTCGTGGCCATTCCACGAGCAATCATGCTAGGCGCTCCCCACCAGAAGCCTGCGGGAGTCGGGGGCCCCCAAGACTTTTGTAGAATCTTCAAGGATGAGGGGACGCTTTCGAGAATGGAGCCCAAGCTCTAGCAGACAAGCGTCCGAGTTCCAAGGTGTCGCAGGCCCATTTTAGTGGACCACGCCCAAATCTGAAGAGATGGCCGCCATTTTGAGAGTCCTGTGGCAGCCGCCTATCGCTGCACCGCAAGAGCGGGAGCAACTCAAGTACATGGTGAGCGAGACGCTGTAGTCGAAAGAGCGGGCGGTAAACAGCTGAATAGCGGAAGAGGCACAGTGTAGCAAAAGCGGGCTGAATGGCAAATGAAACGGAAAAGGGGTGCCCCACTACAGCGTGTCTTTAGGTGAAACGGATTGTGGGACAAGGTGAAGAATGGAAGAGTCACCAAAAGGAAAAAAGTTCCGCTTGACCCCGGGAGCCGGCCACCTATGTCGGGGGCGATCTCAGGCCACACCAGGGCAACACGACTTGGGGAGGGGGCCGGAGCCAAGCGCCCCCTCCGAGTCCGCGACATGACACCGTCCCTCGGGGGCCTCCGTCAAGCGGTTCAGGGTGGCACCGCATCACAACAGCCCCCACTTACTTTAAGAATAGTGAAGATGAAGCAATTGCAAATAGGCTTCAGACAATGTTACAAGCACTCCTCAAAACTTTGAACTTTCAGAGTGCATGAGTTGGGACAGCGAGGGGTGATTTGGTTTCTCGGACTGTTTTTCTGGTCTCTCACCACTGGCATACTTTAACGTTTTCTTGTTTCTAGGACATTAATAGGTTTTATCATTACGTTATGTTATCGTTTCTTTGTTTGTTGTTTAATAAAAGTTCATGTTCATCAGTGGCCTACTGATTTTCGTTTTCCTATTTTTTTCTTTCCAGGTTGTTTCATGGTAAAGTTTCTGTTAACAGGATACAGTGATCACTTCGTTATTATTGCATATGTCCTTTTCACTAGGGGTGCTCTCTGGTCGGGCCAGATGACGTATCTCTAGTAAATGGTCCGGGTGAAAAAGGTGCATCAATCAGTGGGGAGTAGATAGGCATGACAGATTACAACGGGGGAGAAAGGTCCGCATTACGTACCCTTTCACTACTTGCAAAGATTTTCCTACGTTTATTTGCAAACAGGGAATACCTCCAAAAAGAACTAATTCCCAAACAGTCAATGTTCGGACAATCAATCAATCAATGAGGAATGAAATAGGTACGACGTGTTAAAGGCTTGCGTTACCTACCCTTCACTATCTGCAAAGGGAGAGAGAATATTCCTATTCTTCCTCGTTTGCAGGTAGAGAAGATCCTTAAGAGAATTAACTTCGAACAATTCAATGCTCGATTGAAACAATCAACAAGGGGTACTGTGAACACAAATGAACGCCGCTTATGTACATACGCATTGCTATTTTCAACAGGTTGTTCCTAATGTTTCTATTTTAGCGAGGTCAAAAAGAGATCCCATTAGTGGCCTACTGATTTTGCTCGATTCCTTTTGTTTTTTTACACGATTTTTCGCTATCTGCAAAGACTAAACAGAGTATTGCGACTCTGTGCTTGTTTGTAAATAGAGAATGAACCAAAGAGAACAATCAATCAAATGGAGAGAGAAGCAGGCACGACGTATTACAAAGGGGGCAAAGGGCTGCGTTAACTACCCTTCACTATCTGCAAAGAGAGAGTACTCCTAATAGAAATGAGGGGTGGGGGGCAGTATTCAAAGCAGATCAGTGTGCATAAACACGAAAATGTTTTTACTTACCACGTACTTGACATTCGACAGCTTATGATATTTGCTATTAAAAAACCATTGAAATTCACTGAAAAAACCATAGGTTATAGACCATATATAGTTAGGAATTAGCATTTACAAAACCTTGAAAATTCACTGAAAAAACCATAGGTTATAGACCATATATAGTTAGGAATTAGCATTTAAAAAACCTTATTTTACTCACACAAAACCATTGAAATTCCATATATAGTTAGTTGCACTAACTATATATCGCGCACCCGCAATCCACTGCTGATCATGTCACATATTACATCATTCATGACATGGTCAGTGACATCACTGATGACATCACTGATGACATCTCAAATGACATCAATGACCACATCACTGATGATATCATTCATGTGACAATACAATGCATCTCCTCACGTTTTAATATAACCTCTGTTTCACCCAGTGTTAAATACAGAGTATAATTTTTGAAACCATTGACACACCAATACTAGTTACTACATACGTACTCACTGATTCCTACGTCTACACACACATTCACTCATTCACCCATACAATCATTCATACATACAATCACTCATCTTTACAACACTATCATATGCACTCATACACCTATACAGACACTTACACTCTGCCACTCATCCATGGAGTTACTCACACACCTAGTCAGTCCTGTAAAGAATCAATCACACTTCCATTTTCTTGTCTATACAGTTAAACATAGAGCACCTTACATTTTCAAACATACACTAACACATACTTACTTTCTTATACAATCATTGATACAAGTACACATTGATCGGCACAGAGTCACACACCTCCCAGCCAGCCACACACACACTCAGTCTCCTATACAAATACTTGGACAATCAATCAATAACCCATATAGTTAATCATATAGCTACTGATCAACACATGCAGCAGTTTACAGAACAACAGACATAATGATGCACAAATTAAGACAGTTTAGTCACTAACCCATGCACTCAGTGAGACACATTTAATCACTCACTCATACATTCAGTCATGCACCTACTAAATCCTTCGTCCAGACACTTATACATCTACTCATTCTTCAATATGTAAAACATATTTAAACTTTACAGAAACACACAGTCACTGGATGATGTCATCAGTGATCTCATCAGTGATGTCATTTGAGATGTCATCAGTGATGTCATCAGTGATGTCATTTGAGATGTCATCAGTGATGTCATCAGTGATGTCACTGACCATGTCATGAATGATGTAATATGTGACATGATCAGCAGTGGATTGCGGGTGCGCGATATATAGTTAGTGCAACTAACTATATATGGAATTTCAATGGTTTTGTGTGAGTAAAATAAGGTTTTTTAAATGCTAATTCCTAACTATATATGGTCTATAACCTATGGTTTTTTCAGTGAATATATATATATATATATATATATATAAGCTCCAATTTCCTAACAATGCCCAGCCGGGTGTAAGGAAAAGACAGCACTCATGGGTATAGCAGCATATCAGCAAAGGGTTTATTCAGAACAAACGCGTTTCAGGAACAGAGTCCCTTCGTCAGTGTTCACATCAGGAAACGCTATGCGGCACCATTATCTATGTTTGCAAATCTAATAGAAACAAACAATGGACTAAAACACAAGCGCAATATTACGCGCCATCTTTGAATGTCTGATAGTTAAACATGCATCATAGGAAATGCCAATCGGGTTATATAAACCGTAATTACAGCCGTGTATCGGCAAACACAAATATTCATTCATTTCTTGTTACAACCTGTAGGACAAAATATATCCAAACTAGGAACAAGAACAAACATCATGCATCATTGATATATTTTATTGCAACCCCGTCACCCTCAACAAATATATATATATATATATATATATATATATATATATGTATATAGATATATTTCCTACTGGCGCTCTCCAGTAGGTAGTTATTGTTAGGACCATGTTTCTATTCAAAAAGCATTTCTTCTTTTCCCAATAATTTTGGCGCCGGTTGTCCAATGTTCGCAAATTTTTCAAAACTAATGGGGCGCTCCGGTAAGCTCCTATCTTGAAAATTTTGAGGAGATTCAGCAAGCCGGGGCTGATAAAAAAGGGGGGTTCCAAAACATGTTTTCGCTATGTTAATTCCCTTAGTAAACTTTAGACACGGCTACAGCCCGAACTGCAGAATGGAATTACACCCAATTTGGCAAAAAGGTAGCCCTTGGTACAGAAAGAGACCTTTTTTTAAATGGTGTAAATCTGTTCAGTAGTTCCTGAGATCTTAAAAAAATAAAAGTCGAAAAAATATATTTCCCATAGAAACTTTAGATACAGTTATAGACAAAACTGCTGAATGGAATTACACTAACTTTGGTACAAAGTGAGCCCTTGGCACAGAAAGAGACTTTTTTTTTTTAAATGGTGTTAATCCGTTCAGTAATTGCTGAGTAAATCAAAAATAAAAGTTTCGATATTTAGAGGGGCTCGCCCCCCACATGCCCCTGGGACTGCCACCTCCCCAAGGCACTAATATTTAAATGCGGGGGTCCGTAACAGAGCCCTGGGGACTTTGTCAATGTTGGGAGAGGGGCCGCACGTCAGCCAGAACCGTGCTACAGAGGCCCCCGCATGGTAAGCTGGCCAGGTTGTCACTGGCTTTGCTTCGGCGAACTTTGTTTGGCTCCAAGTTATTGGAAGGACCAGTGCCCCCACTGCATCCGGGAGGAGAGGAGGCGATGTTGGGGTCATTCGGCTCCACCCCGGGCGAGAAGCATTGTCTCTTTGCCCGCGCCAACAAAACACCTGGATGCGTGGTCATGCTGTCTGGGGACCCAAGGAGGTCTGAACTTTTCGTGTGCAACACAGGACATGGGTTTGATCGCATCATGACGTCTGCTGCCCGCATAAACACTGTGTTTTCCCCGCATCACTTACCTGTTTAGCACTACTGCATTCTGGGACTGGCAGTTCTTCTCAACATTTGGGAAATGTTTCAGGTGAGCGCACTGAAGTTTCTGGGCAGAGCGGACTACTATCCAATCCAGAGGTAGCAGGACATTCAAAGTTGTGTAAGCGCCCAAACCTCCTGCTTATTGCCGGCGCTGAAGAAGGCTACACAGCCAAAATGAATTCGCCGAATTGTTGGATTTGGGAATAAAGATCCTCCATGGTGTCCCCTACTGTGGCCTCTGCCTTTTTCTTCGAGGAAGGTTTGCTCTTCATATTTTGCACGTCATCCAGAATCGTGCTTCAGAGGCCCCCGCATGGTAAGCTGGCCTGGTTGTCACTGGCTTTGCTTCGGCGAACTTTGTTTGGCTCCAAGTTATTGGAAGGACCAGTGCCCCCACTACATCCGGGAGGAGAGGAGGCGGTGTTGGGGTCTTTCGGTTCCACCCTGGGCGAGAAGCATTGTCTCTTTGCCCCCGCCAAGAAAACACCTGGATGCGATGGTCATGCGGTCTGGGGGCCCAAGGAGGTTTGAACTTTCCGTGTGAAACACAGGACATGGGTTTGATTGCATCATGACGTCTTGCTGCCGCATAACCACTGTGTTTTCCCCGCAATACTTACCTGATTAGCACTACTGCATTCTGGGACTGGCAGTTCTTCTCAACATTTGGGAATGTTCAAAGTTGTGAAGCACCCAATCCTCCTGCTTATTCCCGGCGCTGAAGAAGGCTACACAGCCGAAATGCATTTGCCGAATTGTTGGATTCGGGAATAAAGATCCTCCATGGTGTCCCCTACTGTGGCCTCTGCATTTTTTCTTCCAGGAAGGTTTGATATATATATATATATATATATATATATATATATATATATACATATATTACCTACTGGCGGTCGCCAGTAGGTATATATAGTTAGGATTTTTTCTCTATGGGTTTTTTGAAAATTCTATGTCTAATAACTTTGGCGTTTGTGGACGGAATTGGCTGAAATTTTCAGGAAAATGGCACATTTTGTTTCTGAGCAGCCCTTGAAAATTTGGGGGGGGTTCGTCCAGTGGGGGCCGAGAAAAAAGGGGGGTCCCAAAACGTGTTTTTAACATTGAGTTTTCCATAGGGCGGTTGGCCTCACTTTTAGCCCGAACGGCTGAATGGATTTGCACGAAACTTGGCAAAATTGTAGGGACTGGTAGCCCGATGTGCCTTTTGTAGGTCTCAATATATGTGCTCCAGTGGATTTTGAGAAATTAACGTTTAAAAAAAGATATATATCTGTAACAGCGGACCGGTTAGCGCTCTGGTTCGCGGACTTTTCGCGCAACGGAGCTTTGTGAAGCGAAGCTGATTGGTTCTCCGGCGTCTGTCAACATTCCAAACAGTCCGTAGCGGCCGCCATCTTGTCTCTCGGTAGGATCGAGAGACAAGAGGAGGTCAAAACAAAGGGGGAAATAACTATAAGGGGGCATAGTAGATCCTCGCTGACCCCCTAGGTTTGATGTGGAGGTTTTAAAAGGGCCCCGCGGGGCAAAAAAAAATAATAAAAATAATAATTGAACGGCTGAATGGATTTGCACGAAACTTGGCAAAATATTAGGGACTGGTAGCCCGATGTGCCTTTGCTAGGTCTCAATATATGTGCTCCAGTGGATTTTGAGAAATTAACGTTCAAAAAAAGATATATATCTGTAACAGCGCTCCGCTTCGCGTAACGGAGGTTTGCGAAGCTGATTGGTCATTCTGTCACTGGGCTATAGTTGGGCTACATCTGGCTGATATTTGGGCTACATTTGTTTTTTTGTGTGTCTGGCGGCCATCTTTGGGCTACATTGGGCTACATTGGGCTTCATTGGGCTACATTCGGCTAATTAGCAAATAGCTCATCGCAAACTAGGAATGGTAAAGAATCGCTATTTATTCCTTAAAGTTCGCTATTTAGGAAATGCAAATAACTTTGATGATACATATGGCGGTTCATCTCTAACAAGATAAGAAGCATAGGGATAGATTTATGATGACTGGCGCATCACCAGGGATGTGTTAGTCATTCTGTGCCGCTGTTCCGTCACCTATGGTGTGCTGCATTTACAATGCGGCGCATCACGGGGCAAAAACAGCACAGATGCGTGATGTATCTGTGCCGTAAAGGTGGCGCATTGCTGGAGTTGTATCGCAAGTGTGATGAAGGTCCAGCAAGGGTCGGGGGTGCCCCTGTCGCAGGGTTTCTGTTCTCACACAGAACTGTGGACAGAGGATTGGAACCTCGGCGAATTAGGGTGTCCCAAAACTCACGTTAGTAATCAAAAACTATTTAGCAAGCTAGGTACAGTGTCACATTGGATATAACAAACTCTCAATGTTTAGACAATCCAGAATATGAACTTATAGTACCTCAGGATACGTGGAACTCATGAACAGTCGGTCGTTATATATTTCTTAGAAACCAGAACATGGAGTTAAGAAGAACACATGTGTATTTGAAATGTTTATTTACTAATGCCGTCTTCTCAGGCGTAGTACCTTAGATAATAAAAGTACACATATTATCAGTAGCAAAATTACCAGCATAGTTACTAGTACATAAAAAGTGAATGGTGATAGTATGTTAACATGCTGTAAATGAATAAGAGTTAGCAACACTTATAAGCAGCCGCGGGCCGTGGAGGGAGTTACGGTGAGGCAGGGAGGCGGGGAGGGGGAGAAGCAGGGTGGAGAATACAAGTACACATATTATCAGTAGCAAAATTACCAGCATAGTTACTAGTACATAAAAAGCGAATGGTGACAGTATGTTAACATGCTGTAAATGAATAAGAGTTAGCAACACTTATAAGCAGCCGCGGGCCGTGGAGGGAGTTACGGTGGGGCAGGGAGGCGGGGAGGGGGAGGGGCAAGGTAGAGAGGGCTCCACCCTGCTTCTCCCCCTCCCCGCCTCCCTGCCTCACCGTAACTCCCTCCACGGCCCGCGGCTGCTTATATCTCACCCTCCCTAATACACATATTATATTATTTGCTAAGAAGGTCTCTTTGTGTTGGTTTAGGGCGTGCCCATACTTTAGTGTCTTAGATTTGAAGGAATCACATCAGCATACACCAGCTCTCTCTTCATGTGAACCGCATCAACTGTTGTGTATGTGTGTTCGGCAAAGCAATATAAAACCCGCCTCATGCCCAGAATTGGCAGAAGTTGCACTTATGTTATGAGTATGAAGTCGTGGAGATCAGACCTCATAACAATTCTGTATCGTGTTGTTCTTGAAACTTTAGCACTCGCTGTACAGATATAGTTTAACAAGTAAAGCAGATAGTAGACCAATAACATATTATTCTCATGTAAACCACGATGAACTACTAGGTGGAAAGCTAAAGCAACAACTAAATGTCGTGTGCAGAAGTTGCAAAAAAGGAAAAATGGCGTTTAAACCGGTAATGAGCCCATGCTAACTTAACACGGTGTAAAGATATCCAGGACCTAGATGACACCTCCTCATGATCCGGAAACGAACTGAATAAGATAATAGAAGTGCCATCTCATGAGAGCAGATTGCAAGTTTATATGTGGACGGTCCGCAAGGTAAAGCATTAAAAACTAGGAAAATTCAATGCTAAAGAAAAATAAAACAGCCAAGTACTTTATCGAGTCTTAAGCCAATAGGCAAGGTAAATAATAAAAACTTGACAATTAAGTCAATGAATTGTCAATGAAATGCTAGTACTCAGCATATGAAACATGAAAAAGGTCTATGACATAACTGTGTATGCAAAATAAGCTGCAACAGCCTCCAACAGGAAGTCACCGTCTTCATCCGAAAACAGTTCAGCCATCCAATTTAAAAGCGGAAAAGAACATACGTGCTCTCCCAGCACCGGATCCTCTATCACCATCAGAGGACAGCTCGGTGGGTTTTCAAGAAAGCTGTGTTCCAAGAAAGACTGTGCTGCCGCCAGTAAATTCCAGGGACCAAGTAGTCCATGCATCAATGCCACAGCCATAATCCTTTCGCCAGGACAAATCAACTCGTGAGTAATGATAGGAGTCATCAGCTGATTAAAGTCGACGTCAGGAGAAACCGGTCCGCAGAGACACAAATCAATGGCCCAATCGAAATCACAGGTCAGGCAGTGAAATACAGGCTGGACACAGGTGAAGTAGGAGAACCGAAAAGATAATCCATATGCCGTGCTTAATATCGCCAACGGCATTGTGCCATAATATTCTAGCATGCGATTGCGGAACAGTGTCAGCAGCTGCAGGGTCGGAGGTTGCATAGGAGGGACATCCATATTTAAAAATGTAAAAAAGCACAAGAGCGTCCGCTGGTAATGCAAGTAAAAATGCAATCCACGAACCAGAGTGGAGAAAATGGAATGAAAGGGAGCAGGGATGAGTCCAAAGATTTTCTCAAATGAAGTCACGAGACCACTGGTAACAACTTTAAAAAAGTGTGCCAGGGATTTTGTGGAGGATGCGTTAAAGATAGTCGGAAACATGTTGCTGAAATTGAAAGGCAAACCTGTGTACGGGTGTTCGCTATGTGAAGTACGAAAGTTTCACGGGCCGAACTCAAGGCCACCTCTCTCTGAGACAAAAGAGCTCTTATTCTTGTCATGCCGTTGAAACGTGTCCCAAGGTTGGTATTTGTGGCCAGATTGAAAACTCCCTATGTTCATGTGTGGGAGGAAATAGAACATTTCTGCAGCAAATAACCCGTTCACTTACTGTTACGATAAAAGGAATACTTTTAATTAACTCAGAACAATCTTCATTATTGAGCATCAAATAACTACCATTTTCCAACAACTTGAACGTGGGGATGATAGCAGGAACTGGCGTGCCTTGCAACACGCAAGCCATATTTGGTCGGTGTTTGTTGCATGAATCGTGTAACTGTATGTGCCTACACATTAGTGAATGATCTGGCGTCTCAGTGCATTCCTCTCCATTCAGATAAACTTCTTGATCATCTTTGAAACATCTGTATGTGTATGGAAGCGACCAGACCTCATGAACAAAAGCACTACCTAAAGGTTCATAAAGACCTATTGGTATATATTTCATACAATTTGAAAACTTATATAAAGCAAAAGGCAGCGTTATTAAACCGTCGATAAGGCATGTTGCCAAAAAACCCGCAATCCTCTGCTGATGATGTCACTGAGCATGTCATGAATGATGTAATATGTGACATCATCAGTAGTGGATTATGGGTAATAGTATCTCTAGTTTACTCCCCTATAGCTGTCTTTCTTTTAACATAAGTGTGTGTTTCCTTCCCTTATACTTACTGTTTTTGGTTCGCTTCCAGTTCGCGTACCAGCGAGCGAACTAGGAAGCGAACTAAGAGAAATAGAGGTTGGCACAGTTCCAAATATTGTACCAATTTTTTAATAACGGGGAGGTAGTTCTGAAAAGAACTTTTTTTTTTATTTTTCTGAACATTTTTTTACTGTAAGGTTCCCGATTCGCGAAGCGGGAACGAAGAAAAAAAAATATTTAAAAAAATAATTATTCATAAACATATAAAATATATTTTTGGATTTAAAGAAGAATAAATTTTACAGCTACAGATATTAGCTGTTAAAAAACCAATGAAATTCACTGAAAAAACCATAGGTTATAGACCATATATAGTTAGGAATTAGCATTTACAAAACCTTGAAAATTCACTGAAAAAACCATAGGTTATAGACCATATATAGTTAGGAATTAGCATTTACTAAACCTTATTTTACTCACACAAAACCATTGAAATTCCATATATAGTTAGTTGCACTAACTATATATCGCGCACCCGCAATCCACTGCTGATGATGTCACATATTACATCATTCATGACATGGTCAGTGACATCACTGATGACATCACTGATGACATCTCAAATGACATCACTGATGACATCACTGATGACATCTCATTTGACATCAATGACCACATCACTGATGATATCATTCATGTGACAATACAATGCATCTCCTCACATTTTAATATAACCTCTGTTTCACCCAGTGTTAAAAAGAGAGTATAATTTTTGAAACCATTGACACACCAATACTAGTTACTACATACGCACTCACTGATTGCTACGTCTACACACACCTTCACTCATTCACCCATACAATCATTCATACATACAATCACTCATCTTTACAACACTATCATATGCACTCATACACCTATACAGACACTCACAGTCTTCCACTCATCCATGGAGTTACTCACACACCTAGTCAGTCCTGTAAAGAATCAATGACACTTCCATTTTCTTGTCTATACAGTTAAACATAGAGCACCTTACATTTTCAAACATATACTAACACATACTTACCTTCTTATACAATCATTGATACAAGTACAGATTGATCTGCACAGAGTCACACACCTCCCAGCTAGCCACACACACACTCAGTCTCCCATACAAATACTTGGGCAATCAATCAATAACCCATATAGTTACTCATATAGCTACTGATCAACACATGCAGCAGTTTACAGAACAACAGACATAATGATGCACAAATTAAGACAGTTTAGTCACTAACCCATGCAGTCAGTGAGACACATTTAATCACTCACTCATACAGTCAGTCATGCACCTACTAAATCCTTCGTCCAGACACTTACACATCCACTCATTCTTCAATATGTAAGACATATTTAAACTTTATAGAAACAAAAAATCACTGGATGTTGTTATCAGTGATGTCATAAGTGATGTCATTTGAGATGTCATCAGTGATGTCATCAGTGATGTCACTGACCATGTCATGAATGATGTAATATGTGACATCATCAGCAGTGGATTGCGGGTGCGCGATATATAGTTAGTGCAACTAACTATATATGGAATTTCAATGGTTTTGTGTGAGTAAAATAAGGTTTAGTAAATGCTAATTCCTAACTATATATGGTCTATAACCTATGGTTTTTTCAGTGAATATATATATATATATATATTCACTGAAAAAACCATAGGTTATAGACCATATATAGTTAGGAATTAGCATTTACAAAACCTTGAAAATTCACTGAAAAAACCATAGGTTATAGACCATATATAGTTAGGAATTAGCATTTAAAAAACCTTATTTTACTCACACAAAACCATTGAAATTCCATATATAGTTAGTTGCACTAACTATATATCGCGCACCCGCAATCCACTGCAGATCATGTCACATATTACATCATTCATGACATGGTCAGTGACATCACTGATGACATCACTGATGACATCTCAAATGACATCACTGATGACATCACTGATGACATCATCCAGTGACTGTGTGTTTCTGTAAAGTTTAAATATGTTTTAGATATTGAAGAATGAGTAGATGTATAACTGTCTGGACGAAGGATTTAGTAGGTGCATGACTGAATGTATGAGTGAGTGATTAAATGTGTCTCACTGAGTGCATGGGTTAGTGACTAAACTGTCTTAATTTGTGCATCATTATGTCTGTTGTTCTGTAAACTACTGCATGTGTTGATCAGTAGCTATATGATTAACTATATGGGTTATTGATTGATTGTCCAAGTATTTGTATGGGAGACTGAGTGTGTGTGTGGCTGGCTGGGAGGTGTGTGACTCTGTGCAGATCAATGTGTACTTGTATCAATGATTGTATAAGAAAGTAAGTATGTGTTACTATATGTTTGAAAATGTAAGGTGCTCTATGTTTAACTGTATAGACAAGAAAATGGAAGTGTGATTGATTCTTTACAGGACTGACTAGGTGTGTGAGTAACTCCATGGATGAGTGGCAGAGTGTGAGTGTCTGTATAGGTGTATGAGTGCATATGATAGTGTTGTAAAGATGAGTGATTGTATGTATGAATGATTGTATGGGTGAATGAGTGAATGTGTGTGTAGACGTAGGAATCAGTGAGTACGTATGTAGTAACTAGTATTGGTGTGTCAATGGTTTCAAAAATTATACTCTGTATTTAACACTGGGTGAAACAGAGGTTATATTAAAATGTGAGGAGATGCATTGTATTGTCACATGAATGATATCATCAGTGATGTGGTCATTGATGTCAAATGAGATGTCATCAGTGATGTCATCAGTGATGTCATTTGAGATGTCATCAGTGATGTCATCAGTGATGTCACTGACCATGTCATGAATGATGTAATATGTGACATGATCTGCAGTGGATTGCGGGTGCGCGATATATAGTTAGTGCAACTAACTATATATGGAATTTCAATGGTTTTGTGTGAGTAAAATAAGGTTTTTTAAATGCTAATTCCTAACTATATATGGTCTATAACCTATGGTTTTTTCAGTGAATTTTCAAGGTTTTGTAAATGCTAATTCCTAACTATATATGGTCTATAACCTATGGTTTTTTCAGTGAATTTCAATGGTTTTTTAATAGCAAATATCATAAGCTGTCGAATGTCAAGTACGTGGTAAGTGAAAACATTTTCGTGTTTATGCACACTGATCTGCTTTGAATGGTGCCCCCCCCCCCTCATTTCTATTAGGAGTACTCTCTCTTTGCAGATAGTGAAAGGTAGTTAACGCAGGCCTTTGCCCCCGTTGTAATCCGTCGTGCCTGCTTCTCTCTCCATTTGATTGATTCTTATCCAAGTATTTACTGTTTTAGAATTAGTTCTCTTTGGTTCATTCTCTATTTACAAACAAACACAGAGTCGCAATACTCTGTTTAGTCTTTGCAGATAACGAAAAATCGTGTAAAAAAAAAGAAAAGGAATCGAGCAAAATCAGTAGGCCACTAATGGGATCTCTTTTTGACCTCGCTAAAATAGAAACATTAGGAACAACCCCTCATGACAAATACAAAACTAGTGAGATGAACTGAACTCCACACAATGATGGCTGCAAAACAGCTCGGCTCCGCCACCCACCCCGCCCAAAATAACGATAAAGAGCGGCTGCCATGATTGGTTGCGGAATGGCCACAACGGAGCTACGAAATGGTGCTGCTCTCATGCTAACCCCAGCTTCGGTCTGAAACATCCAGAAACACTGTAGACTACCAATTCGATCAGTTCCGGTAGCGCCCCAATGTAACCCGGTAGAGAAGAACTAGCCCTCCCCTCTTTGACTGATGGTTCTTGTTGCCTGTCCTTTCTGTTGTCATTTAACAGAACTATTTAGCCTGCTGAAAGGGGTTGTGTTTCGACCGCTGGTTGGTGAAGACATTTTGACTATATTCTGGACCTGCGTTGTCGCGTAATGCGTCATATGACGCGCCGCGTTAGCGCATCCGGAAGTCATCCGGGGCGCGCAGCGCGTAACGTAAGCATAACAAGTCATGTGACTTGTTAATAAAACTTTTCATTGGTTCATTTTACTTTTCTTATTCTAATGATGAAAGCCTTGGTCATATCACCTAAAAATTACGCTTTTAATTACTTCCGAACATTATTTTCTCTTAAATATATGTTATAATGTTCCAGGCTAATGTACTTTCCCAGAAATTTTACAACTGTCCTGCAAGTAAAATATATTCTTTTTTCGAGAAAAAGAGCGTTTCTTCGTCCCATGACGGAGCCGTTGAGCAAAAGAGGGTCGACCTGCTGTCTTAGTCGCCGATACGCCTGAATATGAGATTCTTATCGATCACTTTATGTTGCAGGAATAGAAAACACAACAGCCCTTGACCATTTATCTTTACTGCGTTCCTTCGTATTATACCTTTTACCCTTCATGTAATTGGTCTGCTTTATTTCACTTGCCTTTTAATGATTCTAAAACAGTGACTATTATTAAAAACTTTACCAATGTATACACTACTACCATGTTTTCTTTTAAAAACCTTTATTGTGAAAATTTCATTATACAAATACGAGCCTATAACCACGTGGGCCTGCCACGGAGCAAACTGTAATCGTATATGATGAATAGACATTTACACTGTAGAGGAACGTAACGGGCGGGCCATTAGGTTGCAAAAACTAAGGTGTCTAACAGTTACGGAATCGGTGGACGTACATTTTATAATTAAAATACGACAGGGCCAGTTACAATAAAATTATCTAGATATACATTTGCGGGCAAGTACCATGGGTGACGTTAATTCGAATTTTCAACAGTACAGTAATCAATAACACATCAGAACTTAATATCAATAGGGATGTCGAAATATTCAATCAATTCTCGTCCCCGCCCGCCATGTGCTTCAAAACTGCATACGTATCTCGTGATTTCAAGGTTCTGCAACCAGTACACAACAAGGAGTTACGAGTCCCATTTATTCCGGCGCCATTTTGGGCGAGGACGGGCAGGTCCAGGATATAGTCAAAATGTCTCTACCAACCATCGACTATGATGATGTTCATATGCTGTATTTATTAGAGTAACACTCATCTGCCCACATGAAATTAATTTACCACAATCTAAACATGTCATTTTAATCTTTCCAAAGTTCTTCTAAATATTTGGGACCGTTTCCCTTGCCTCTGAAGCTCTCAGTGCCACTTCTTTGATGAATGTACTAGCAGGTCAGGGGTTCTCCTCCAAATCTCTCTTTTATGCAGCACTATAATTAATTGGTGCCACCTCTCCATATGACGATGCATGGTATAGTTACCACAACTATATATTTTTTCGGTTCCTCTGGAGAGTTCATCGTGGCAGATGAAGCGTGTAACATACCGGGCATTTACCTTTTTTTGCATGTACAGGAAAGGAAAAAAAAATCGAGCGTTCGAGTTCTTAGGTGTCCCAGGGCCATTTTAGTGGACCAGGCCCAAATCCAAAGAACAGCCATCTCACAGGCTAATGGGGCGACCCACGCCGAGTTTCAGCATTGTAGGATGACCACACAAGTACAGCAACTTGCTAGACATCACCTCGGTGCCATCCGGATCTCGGCGCCCCACTGCAGATGAAGTGCCTCTCAACTATGAAACCACCACGGTGACATCCGGATCTTGGCGCGTTGTGCTGCCTTCGGCCTATTCGCACATCGGTCCGCTACTGACGCCATCTCACAGGCTAATGGGGTGACCCACGCCGAGTTTCAGCATTGTAGGATGACCACACCAACTTGCTAGACATCACCTCGGTGCCATCCGAATCTTGGCATCTCAACGCCTAGTGGTATCTTCCATACAGAAAATATTGTTACGCTGCCTTTGGCCCCATTCGCACATCAGTCCGCAACTTAGACATCACCTCGATGCCATCCGGATCTTGGCATCTCAGCGCCTTGTGGTGTCAGTCAGAAAATATTGTTGCGCTGCCTTTGGCCCCATTCGCACATCAGTCCGCTACTGACACCATCTCACAGGCCAATAGGGCGCCCCACGCCGACTTTTACCATTGTACGATGGCCACACCAGTGGCACAACTTGCTAGACATCACCTCGGTGCCATCCGAATCTTGGCATCTCAACGCCTAGTGGTATCTTCCATACAGAAAATCTTGTTACGCTACCTTTGGCCCCATTCGCACATCGGTCCGCAACTTAGACATCACCTCGGTGCCATCAGGATCTTGGCATCTCAGCGCCTTGTGGTGTATTCTCTTCAGAAAATATTGTTGAGCTGCCTTTGGCCCCATTCGCACATCCGTCCGCAACTTACACATCACCTCGGTGCCATCCGGATCTTGGCATCTCAGCGCCTTGTGGTGTCTTCTACTCCGAAAATATAGTAGAAAATATTGTTGCGCTGCCTTTGGCCCCATTCACACATCAGTCCGCTACTGACACCATCTCACAGGCCAACAGGGCGCCCCACGCCGACTTTTACCATTGTACGATGGCCACACCAGTGCCACAACTTGCTAGACACCACCTCGGTGCCATCCGGATCTTGGCATCTCAGCGCCTTGTGGTGTCTTCAAATCAGAAAATATTGTTGCGCTGCCTTTGGCCCCATTCGCACATCGGTCCGCTACTGACGCCATCTCACAGGCCAACGGGGCGCCCCACGCCGACTTTCAGCATTGTAGGATGGCCACACCAGTGCGGCAACTTACTAGACACCACCTCGGTGCCATCCGGATCTTGGCGCGTTGTGCTGCCTTCGACCTATTCGCACATCGGTCCGCTACTGACGCAAACTCACAGGCCAACGGGGCGCCCCACGCCGACTTTCAGCATTGTAGGATGGCCACACCAGTGCGGCAACTTACTAGACACCACCTCGGTGCCATCCGGATCTTGGCGCGTTGTGCTGCCTTCGGCCTATTCGCACATCGGTCCGCTACTGACGCAAACTCACAGGCCAACGGGGCGCCCCACGCCGACTTTCAGCATTGTTGGATGGCCACACCAGTGCGGCAACTTACTAGACACCACTACGGTGCCATCCGGATCTTGGCGCGTTGTGCTGCCTTCGGCCTATTCGCACATCGGTCCGCTACTGACGCAAACTCACAGGCCAACGGGGCGCCCCACGCCGACTTTCAGCATTGTTGGATAGCCACACCAGTGCGGCAACTTACTAGACACCACCTCGGTGCCATCCGGATCTTGGCGCGTTGTGCTGCCTTCGGCCTATTCGCACATCGGTCCGCTACTGACGCAAACTCACAGGCCAACGGGGCGCCCCACGCCGACTTTCAGCATTGTAGGATGGCCAAACCAGTGCTGCAACTTGCTGGACACCACCTCGGTGCCATCCAGATCTTGGCGCGTTGTGTTGCCTTCGGCCTATTCGCACATCGGTCCGCTACTGACGCCGCCTCACGTGCCAACGTATTTTCTCCTAATTTTACACCCTATGCCGCATAACAGGTCATGTGACTTGTTTATAAAACTTTTCATTGGTTCATTTTACTTTTGGTTTCCTAATGATGGAAGGCTTGATCATGTGACCTAAAAACAACACTTTTCATAGGATGAAAACTTTTTTTTTTCCCCAAACGATGAAAGCCCCACCTTGTTTCTGGATGTTTCAGACTGAAGCTGGTGTCAGCATGAAAGCACCACCATCTCGTAGCTCAGTCGTGGTCATTCCGCGAGCAATCATGGCAGCCGCTCCCCACCAGAAGCCTGCAGGAGTCGGAGCCCCCAAAACTTTTGATGAATTCTCAAGGCGGAGGGGACGCTTTCGAGAATGAGGTCCAAGACCTAGCAGACAAGCGTCCGATTTCCAAGGTGTCCCAGGGCCATTTCAGTGGACCAGGCCCAAAAAGGAAACAGCCTGCCGCCATTTTGAGAGTCCTGTGACAGCCGCCTATCGCTGCACCGCAAGAGTGGGCGCAACTCAGCTGAATTGCGGCTTTTGACACAGTGGACCAAAAACGGACGGAATGGCAACTGAAACGGTAAAGGGGCGCCCCACTACAACAGATGACACTCCACCTGGAGAGGCCCGTTCACGCCGCCTCCCCCGGGGTGCTCCACGCCGTTATTCGGAGCAGCATTGTAGGATACCAAAACCAGTGCGGCAACTTACTGGACATCACCTTGGTGCCATCGTTCTGCTGCCTTGGAACTATTCGCGCAACAGTTTGCTACTGATGACCCACCCCCCGCGACGCCCCATGCCGTTATTTGCTGGGTGGCAACTTACTAGACATCACTTTCGTGTCATCTAGATTTCAACGCGTTCTACTGCCTTGGAACTATTCGCACAACAGTTTGCTACTGATGACCCACCCCCCGCGACGCCCCACGCCGGAAATCTGGACGTTGTGCTGCGTTGGGACTATTCGCACAGTCGACCGCTACTTCGTTGTTTTTCCCTAAAAATGTTTATATGTTATTACTATTTTTGTTTTCTTGTATATATTTATAAATTATTAAAGTTTTATAATCTTACTACTTTGTCGGAGTGCTATATATTTTTAATGTGACACATAATTGTAAAAACTTTGATGTACAAACAGTCATCCCTGGAATCTTCCGCTTCAGGCTCGGTCCCCTCCCCAATCACAATACAGGATGGTTTTCAGATAATAGCAACGCTTCTGCTGTGACGGATCTCATCGAGTGTGGGCCTTGATCTACTATAACTCCTTTGAAGAGGGGTGATTCTTTACAGCTGTGGCCATAAACTACATCTGCAGGGCTAGCTGATACCCTAGGACCAGCCTGGACAATCGGACACAGAGGAAAAGGAGTGTCAGAGGGTGCGGTAGTGAATAGGGCGAAAGGGAGGTGTCGGGCGGGCACAGGGTGTGATTCTCAGGGAACAGCAGCGCAGATGGGGGAGGTTTATTACCCATGCATAAGACAGAGAGCGGGGGTGACCACTGCCTGGGGGAGATGTTTGCGAGGGTGGGGAGCCATGCTAAGGATCGACAGCGTGCACAGAGTGGGTCTGGTCAAGGCATCTAAAATGGCTGCCGTGCACGACAAAAGTGTGGCATTTGAAAAAAGACAAGATGGCGCAGACAATGTTTTTCAACACTTCCTGATTTCCTTCGAATCGAACGTTAACAGACGTTGGGGCATATTACCAAAGTTAAGCGATATTTATCCCTAACGATGCTTAGCAACGATTTTTTTACCGTCAGAAATTATCGCAGATAAACCTTGCTATTATCAAGGTTTATCGGAAATACGATAAAAAACGACCGCAATGCATTAATATCGCTGAAAACTCAGCGATATTCATGCATTACCGAGCTAATGCTCTTAGCCATGTTATCCACCTCCCATTGGATAACATGGCTAAGAACTGCTCAGGGCAGGTGGTAGCTTTTAGAGATATTCGCCCTTATCTCGAATATTTCCAAAAGTTGATAATAGGAGATAGCGATGTTAGCGACTGTTTCCAGTCGCTAACATCTTGGCATGCCCACTTTGCATGTCATTAGTGATAAATATCACTCACATGCAAAGTGGGGCCCAAGATGGTCGCTATCTTCTACTAGCCGTCGCTAACTGGTGTTAGCAACAGCTAGGTAATACACATATAATTTTATCTCCGCGAAGCGGAGCGCTGTTACAGATATATATCTTGTTTCTGAACGTTAATTTCTCAAAATGCACTGAAGCACATATATTGAGACCTAGCAAAGGCACATCGGGCTACCAGTCCCTACAATTTTGCCAAGTTTCGTGCAAATCCATTCAGCTGTTCGATCCTACCGAGAGACAAGATGGCGGCCGCTACGGACTGTTTGGAATGTTTACAGACACCGGAGAGCCAATCAGCTTCGCTTCGCAAAGCTCCGTAACGCGAAAAGTACGCGAAGCGGTGCGCTGTTACAGATATATACCTTTTTTTGAACGTTAATTTCTCAAAATCCACTGGAGCACATATATTGAGATCTAGCAAAGGCACATCGGGCTACCAGTCCCTACAATTTTGCCAAGTTTCGTGCAAATCCATTCAGCTGTTCGATTATTATTATTTTTATTTTTTTTTGCCCCGCGGGGCCCTTTTAAAACCTCCACATCAAACCTAGGGGGTGAGCGACAATGTACTATGCCCCCTTATGGCCATTTGCCCCTTCGCTTTGGCCTCCTCTTGTCTCTCGATCCTACCGAGAGACAAGATGGCGGCCGCTACGGACTGTTTGGAATGTTGACAGACGCCGGAGAACCAATCAGCTTCGCTTCACAAAGCTCCGTTGCGCGAAAAGTCCGCGAACCAGAGCGCTGCCCGGTCCGCTGTTACAGATATATATCTTTTTTTAAACGTTAATTTCTCAAAATCCACTGGAGCACATATATTGAGACCTACAAAAGGCACATCGGGCTACCAGTCCCTACAATTTTGCCAAGTTTCGTGCAAATCCATTCAGCCGTTCGGGCTAAAAGTGAGGCCAACCGCCCTATGGAAAACTCAATGTTAAAAACACGTTTTGGGACCCCCTTTTTTTCTCGGCCCCCACTGGACGAACCCCCCCCAAATTTTCAAGGGCTGCTCAGAAACAAAATGTGCCATTTTCCAGAAAATTTCAGCCAATTCCGTCCACAAACGCCAAAGTTATTAGACATAGAATTTTCAAAAAACCCATAGAGAAAAAATCCTAACTATATATACCTACTGGCGACCGCCAGTAGGTAATATATATATATATATATATATATATACATATATTACCTACTGGCAGTCGCCAGTAGGTAGTTATAGTTAGGATTGTTTTCCATAGGAAATCCACAACATTCTATTGGGAATACCTTTGGCGCCGAATGAGGGATCTGCCTGTAATTTTCCTTAACTTTGCCTCGCTGCGCTCCGCTCCTTCCCTGAAAGTTTCGGGGGGATCCGTCAAGCGGGGGCCGCTTGACGGATCCCCCCAGATATACACCTCATCCCCCCCAGACACACACACACACACATACACACCTCACAGACACACCCCGCACATCCCCCCCACACACCTCCCCCACCCCCACACATGGGGAAAACTCAGTGAAACACTAAAATAATAATTTAAAGTGCTTAGAGGTAGGATATCTCTGAATAGAGTTGTTGTGTTGTGTGGGTGATTTAAGTACCAACATGTAGGTACCAATGCAGAGTCTTAAATTCAATGTACACCGTTTACTCTGTAGATAATTTGCATGTTGTTATAGAAGTTATTGTGGTATATGGAATGCATACCATAGTCTGTCAGGAAAACATAAAGAACATGGAGGCAGGAGATGAAAAAGAGATGTCAAATACACTTTGGAGATAATATAGTGGGAGAAAGGAAGTATCTATGAGCAAAATTACTCTGTAAAACAAAAAAGTTGCACAGTATACTATAAGTCTCACATTATATTATATTCATTTTGGTACTATTTCATTGATTACATATAAAAAATAATAATGTCTGGAACAATTTTTAATTATTAAGTATAAATGTATTGCTCTGATTTTTCAAAATTTAATAAGACTTCCAACATTATGTCATCGGGAATGTCCTCATTTGGATTACATGATTCCATTTCTTCCACATATTTCAGAAACTCTTCATCAAGAGACTGATCCAAAAAATCTGAATCGTTATTCTCTTCCTCTGGGTTGTCCTGAAGATCAAGTTCGAATTAAATATTACATTTATTTTGATCTCCTTCCATTATGTTGCTGTAAATTGCATAAAAAATAAATATATCAGTAGAGATAGGGCACTGTTGGGTTTAAGTTCAGACAGGTAGTTTTGATTTTTTAACAGTGAAGTTATCTTTGGGCAGTGTATGGTATCAAGCTGGAAGTAGAAATATAAAAAAGTGTATGTGATGAAACCTAAGTAAATTCATAATTATACAAGACAAGCCTAAATCCATCCATAACTATAACAGAGAAGTCTATCTAAATCTATAACTATTACAGAGGGATAGTATATAACTATCAGAAAAAGTTTTCCATATTAACTTAAAGTGCACAATATACTTCAGTTTTCAAAATAACAACTTACCTTTAAAAAGAAGTTGAAGTTATTAGTGAAAATCCTTTTGAAATGTACACCAGGAAGTAGTAGCCAAAATGGCTGTGTTTCCCTCTCTTTCTTTATATATATTCATGTACATAACCAATCAAATGTCAGGTAAAAAAAGTAGAAAATGAAAGTAACATTTTAATTGGTTGTCAATTCTAACACTTCAGATGTGTTTTTGGGAAGTAATTTACCTCAGGGTATTTAGAGAGGTCTACAGGCTAAATGGCTCAATGGAATTCCATCGAATTTGGGAAAATGGTAGGGATTGGTATGTAGTATGAGCTATTCTATATTTGGTGAAAGTGTCTCCAGTGGTTTTTATGTAAATCAACTTTTAACATTTTTGGGAGCGCTTCCCGGTGCGCGCCCCGGTACGCGAACCGGCAGCGCTACGAGAGTCCTCCATTTTGTGTTTCGGTAGATTTGAGACTGAAAATGGAGGACAAACAACATTGGGAATGGGTATAAGGGGGCATTGTGGTAAATAAATAATTAATTACCTGTTCTATTTTTGACTGGATACAATATAAACAGATAGCTCAATAAATAAGAGTCAAGATACGAGATAGCTGAAGTTGACAGGCTTTAATTAAGCATAAAAGGACAGGAACAGGACAGCCTGTACGGGAATCGGATGGCACGGCCCGGCAGCTGCCGGGGCAGGATCTGGGAATGGCTAGCAAACTTTTAATAACAGTGCACAATATTTATAGTTAAACAAATACATTGTATTCAATACAGTAGGCGTAGCAGTAGGCGGAGTTTGTAGCAGTCGCGAAAGATAAGGCATAAAGTGGGTGTAACAAGAGGTGTGTACAGGGCGTATACATGGACATGTGATGCAAACGTAACAGAATATGTCATAAAAGGGGCGGAAACATGGAGGGGGCTACCTGAGCAGCTGGGACCTTAAACCTAGTGGTGCGCGCAAACTGACAATGACGTGTTACTAGGGAGAACTGGGGGGCTATGACTTCTGCGCTAGAAGAGGAGACGAAAGTCTGGAGTGTCAGAGCGACATGTACCTAAAGCCTATCTAGTATCTAGTGTTTAGAGAACATGTTGATAGAATCCAAAAGTTATCAGGGCAAAGGCTAACAGACATTAAGACTGGTGCATACATAATTCTACATATAGTGCGTGTGTGAGGAATATTGTATGAATATTAATACAGTATTTCTCTTACATGGAGACATAAAGGCTAGACCATGACGGAAACTATTGATGCGATTCAGTAGCTTAGGAATGCAGAGAAGGAGGGCTGGACTGATAACTAGAAACATAACATACTCTTGGCAGACTAAGAGGCAGAGCCAGGCCGAGCCGGGCACTGCGAGGCATGAAAGTAAGCTAAGGGTCAGGGATACAGGTGGGGGCTGTATCGCTCCTCGGAGAGGGTTCAGGAGACAGGAGCTGAATCTGAGTCCGGGCCCTTTTGAGGCCTAGAAACGGGGACAATTCAATGAATTAACGTGCACACTGTAAAACGTGGCAACGTAGCTTTACATAGGCCTAATATTCGTTGTATTCACGAAGACTGGAAACTGGCATACTAGAGATGGACACAACTGTAATTGCGTCTTTAATCGATCAGAAGGGGAATACATGCATATCGATCATGCACATATAACATAAGATGGGGAACACGTAGGCACATATAACATGGCAAAATTTACTTTTCCACATTCCCTCCTTGTGCCCTACGTTTCCATCAGGAAATATCTATATTCATGATACCATCTATCATTTCATATAGCATCATTTGCTCGTCTCGAATTGTCTTGGAACGGGACTTAGGACTAGGAATACAAGAGGTAGCACAAATGCCGCAAATCGCAGGGCCACATTGTATACAGAGGCAGCAACTGAATATGATCGTTACTGCAATACCTAGGAATGACACTACTTTCCATCCCCAGGCAGATAAGATACTCCAGAGCCAACCGGACCATGTCCAGGTGCCTGGATTCTGGTGTAACTGATGGGCAATTTTATGAAGTCTGGTTATAGCTGAATAAACAGACGGCGCGTTATTAGGAATGAAAATGCAGCAACTAGATCCGATGACTCTACATGCTCCTCCTCTATCGGCCAGTATGACGTCAAGAACGAGACGATTTTGGAGCACGACAAATCTCATAGCAGATTGCTCTTCAGTTAAGTTACCTAGAGCAGAAGTAGTCTCATTTACTACTGCTTCGAGGGTTCTGGTTAACCTACGTATTAACTTACTATTCTGGACAGGTCCTATAAAGAAGAAGAAACCTTTATTGAAGTCTTGATATTGTTCTAGAGTAGTTTCAGTTTGATCGACAATTGGGGACTCGATCTCCCTTCTAGGTCTGACGTGTACTAGATGTGTGTTTCTGTGATAATCAGATGGGGCTAGAAAAACTGGTGGCAGTAGGAAGGCAATGTAACATGTTCCATCCCAATCGAGGGGCAGACGAACATATGCGGTCTGACCACAAACAAAATAAGAATGACGTGAGGCTTTGAAAATAGATTTCCCACTGTCACTATACTCGACAGTAGTAGTACAATCACTATGTCCTACATGTGCGGAACCATTATTTCTGACACATAATTCGCCTTTGACTGGTAGTACTGAAATAGCAGGTAAGTCTGGAGTAGTATCAGACTGAACATTCAGGACCATAAAATTCGAAGAATAATTACCTAAATTATAAACCTCATTTTCTAGATTTAACCCTGTTCTATGGAAGAGACCTTGCTTGTCTGGGAAACATGTTCTATTCAGAAGGGACATATCATTGGAGGATGACGTTAACGTGGACCATGCTCCACACGAACCATTATGTGAAAACGGATAAGGAAAGAGTGGCAGAACTCCCTTCGGTGTCTGGAAAGGGGGGAGTCGACCACACACCCAACAATTAGTAGCATTGCTGGTCTGGTGTGAATAGTGTAACATTCTGATGAATGTATTATTTCTCATAGCAAGACGATAGGATAACTCGTGAGGAGGCAGATCACTAAATGTGTGCTCTACTGTAGCATTAGAAAACTTATTTACATGAGAAATTGGAAAACATAAATGCAATGCATAACTTGTGCAGGTAACCATCAAACTTAAAAACAATAGAAAACTTAGAAAAACGATACATCTGATAGAGTTTTGACTAACTCTCTCACTATGGGGGTCTATCTCATACATGTCAGATACCTGTCTAACCGTTTCACCCGAGGGGGACTTAGACAATTAAACTGGCTGACTTATTTTACTAGACCGGAGTTTTAATTTATACTCCTGCTGCGGAGTTTTCTCAAACAGAGGAACTTTCAGATTAATGTCTGATTTAGAGTCTTGTTTCAGGCAGTCTTTAGAAATGGAACAGTCTTTGGAATTGTCATTAAAAGTCTTTTTCCGGACTCCATGGAATTTCTTGATATGCGACAGATGGACCCAACCCTTGCGGCCTTCCAACTTCACGGCCGTGCGGGTGGTCAGAAGGACTAGTCTCGGCTCCTTCCAACGAGGCTCCAGCGGACTTGAACGATCAAAGTTCCGGACCAACACGAGGTCGCCTGGAATGACCTCATGTGGTTTCACTTCAGTATTGTCTGGAAATGCGGCGGCAACCTGTGAACGACAAGAGTGTAGGGCAGACATCAAGGAAGCTAGGTAATCTGTCAACATATTACTGGAAACATCTGTAATACTGCGGGGTCTAGGTGTACCCCACATATTTGGGGGACGGCCGAATACGACCTCATAAGGGGACAGACCTGATCTGGAATGTGCGACCATGCGCATGAAGAATAAAGCAACTGGCAGGGCAACTAGCCAGTCTACACCTTTCTCTTTACATGTCTTGGCAATACGGATTTTCAAGGTCTGATTATGTCTCTCTACGAGACCGGCTGCTTCAGGATGGCGTACACAATGGAACTTCCACTGGTACCCTAACAAAAGGGAAACATGCTTCATTAACTCAGATAAGAATGGCTGGCCGTTATCAGAATACACGACCCTAGGGAGTCCATAACGGGGGAAGAATTCACGAACCAACTGCTTGGCAGTGGTCGCTGCTGTGTAATCTGGAACTGGATATGCTTCTGTCCACCTGGACAAAGCGCATACAACTACAAGGACATACTTGAAACCTCGACATCGCTCCATCTGAATATAATCCTTCTGGAGGACTTCAAAAGGGTGGTCAGGGGGTTGGAATCCACCTTGTTCCACCGGGACACTTTTACCTGGATTGAACTGGCAACATATCATACAAGTACGGACTTTCTGCTTGGCTGCAGCTCGTAAGTGCTTGTTGAACCAAAGGTTCTGTATACTGTCTAACATAGATTTTTCTCCTAGATGTGCTGGACTATGTGCGGTATTAATAATGACTTGAACCATAGAGTCGGGGAGAAACCATGTGGCTTTTCCCTTCGTCACCCATCCCTGATCTGTCTGGATCCCTCCTTGTTCGGACCATTTCTTGATTTCTTCGGGAGTAGCATGTAACTGTATGTCTATGACATCTTGTGTAGGGTCCTTAACTGTCATACAAGTAGTCGGATCTAGAGTGAGTGTCTGTGTCGTGTTAACTGGAATGTCTGGTGTCTGAGCTGTAAGCTTGGCTGTTCGATCTGCTAGATCATTACCTTGGGAAATAATGTCAGTAACTTTCGTATGTGCCTTGCACTTCATGATAGCGATAGCTGTCGGTAAATGTATTGCATCTAACAGAGCTTGAATGAGGAGACCATGCTGAATCTTGGTTCCATGAGAAGTCATGAAACCTCTTTCCTGCCAGAGCACTCCGAAGTCGTGTACAACTCCGAATGCGTAACGTGAGTCTGTATATATGTTTACTTTCAGGTTCTTGGCACGTATGCATGCTTGGGTCAGAGCAACTAGCTCTGCTGCTTGAGCAGACAAGGTGTCAATACGATGTGTTTCAATAACTTCGGTTTCAGTAGTCACTGCATACGCGGCTACTAGTTCTCCTGTACTAGTTCTCATACATGAACCATTCACATAAAGTGTCAGGTCGGGATCAGGTAATGCAATGTCTGTCAGGTCTTGTCTTGGCTTTGTCATAGTGTTAATAACTTCCACGCAGTCATGTGTGGCAGGATTTGAAGTAACTGACGGTAACAGTGTAGCAGGATTTAGAACGTTGCAGCGTCTGATTTCTATGTGTGGCTGGAACAGTGTCAATTCATAACCTGTTAAACGTGCAATGGTCAAGTGCTGAGTCTGTGTTCGGTTTAAAAGAACTTCCACGGAGTGTGGAACTTGTACTGTCAGGGAGTGTCCTAATACTATGGAATCACTTTGTCTGATTGCTAGACCTGTAGCTGCAACTGACTTGAGGCACGCAGGCAAAGCCTGGGCTACTGGATCTAGTGTGCTCGAAAAATAAGCACAGGGCTTGTACTGTCCGGCTTGATCTTGTGTGAGAACAGATAATGCAGTACCATCACGTTCTGTGACAAAAAGTGTAAAAGGCTTACTGTAGTTCGGTGTTGCTAGAACAGGTGCTTGGCATAAGGCTTTCTTTAATTCATTAAAACTAAGTGTATGTTCAGATGTCCAAGGGAGGACAGTCGATACGGCTGCCTCCTGTGTCGTTAACTGTATCAGTGGCTTTGCTAGAAATGCGTACTGAGGAATCCATTGTCTGCAGTAAGAAGTAAGGCCGATAAAAGCACGTACCTCCTTCTGTGTCTTGGGCTGTGGAAGACTCGCTATTAACTGGATACAGTCTGGTGTCAACTGCCTACCCCACTTGGACAGTAAGTGGCCTAAGTAGATCACTTGCTGGACACAGAACTGGAGCTTCGAAGGGGACACCTTGTGCCCCATCTCGGCTAGGAAATACAGAACTGTAAGTGACGCTCGCTCGCAGTCACATTCAGAACGGGCTGTGATCAGTAGATCATCGACATACTGGAGCAGGGCAGTGTCAGTTGGCATGTGAATATTGTCTAGTTGTCTCTTAAGTGCTTGACTGTAAATACTAGGACTTTCTGTGAAACCTTGAGGAGCTCGTGTGAATTTATAGCTCCTTCCATTTAAACAAAAACCGAAAAGGTACTGGCTGTCTGAATGAATGGGGACACTGAAAAATGCATTCTTGAGGTCTATTACAGTAAAAAATGTAGCTTCAGAATCAATGGCTGTTAATAAGGATGAAATATCTGGGACTACTGGATACTGGGGTATGATACATTTATTAAGTTCTCGAAGGTCAATCACTAATCGATATACTGGAGGTGCATTTGGATCAGTACGTTTCATGACTGGAATGATAGGAGAATTACATACATTGGAGTCAGTTTCTACAACCACTCCTTGAGCAATGAGCTCATCAATAATTTTGGATAAGGCTGCTACAGCCTCAGGTGGCAATCTGTACTGTCTGATTCGTGGCAAGACTATACCTTGCTTGAGAGTCACACGATGGGGTGTGATTTGCATAAAACCTACATCAGTTGGACCTTGCGCCCATAAATGCTGCGGTACATTGGACAATCTTGGATCAAAATCTCGTAATACATAGTGACCTTTAAAATCCCTTAAAAACAAACGGATTCCTTCTGGGGAACAGCAAATAACTGCACCTAATTCTTTCAATGTTTTAATGCCTAACAAATTTTCTGGACACGATTTCGTAAGTAACAAATCAGTAGTTCGGGACAATGGACCAACTTCTAGAGTAACTGGCTTTGATATCTCGTTTACAATAGGCTTTCCTGAAAATCCAAGGGAAACATTTCTAGAGCCTGAGAGCGGAGCCCCTGGAACCTCGTCATGACTGATAGTAGTCCTACTTGCCCCTGTATCAATCAAAAACTTTCTGTCTTTCCCTAATACTTGACTGTGTACATAGGGACCCTCTTGATCTACAGGTATCTCGATGAGAGGCAAGCCTACCTCCCTCTCTAGGCTGTTTCATGAATACGGTTGATACTCTGGATACTCTGTCTGGGCATACTGGTACATCTGCTGTGTAACATGCTGTGTTGCAGCGATAGGCTGTGGTGCTGGAGCTGTCTGTTGTGCATTCTGTGGTGACTGAGAAGTCTGTGAAACTTGCTCTTGTCTAGGCGGACGTGGTCTTTCTTTAGTCTTACCAGTTGCTATATTGTGTTTCAGAACTGCACACTCGTTTATAAAATGACCTGGCTGTTTACAATAATTGCATGTCCCTTTAACGGGAGCTGCAGGATGACTGGCTTGATTCGGACCCCTCTTCTGACTGTCTTGTGGAACAGATTGTGCAACTAGTACCTTCATTTTCGTGTCTTTCATACGTCTCCTTTCATGTTCTTGCTCTTCCCTGATTCTATTCTGGTGATACTGGAGCATCTGGAGCATTTGTGACGGGGTACTAGCTTGCCAAGTACTTTCGACTTTCAAAACTCGATTTTTAACTTGTGGGCTTGAATTCTCGACTAGTTTAGTAACAAAAAGATGAGGGTATGACTCGCTACCTGTCTTCAAACCACTGTTAATTATAAAACATTTTTCGAATCTAGAATAAAAATCACTAGTATCTTCATCCTGTTTCTGTTTGCATGCTGAGATTGCATCCCAATCTTCCTTTTTCGTGGCTAATAATCTTGGCAAAACCTGAATCAATAACTCGGGCAATTCTTTACATTTGTCCCCAAGACCGGTACCTGGTACTCGTATTTTATCTTCAGCTTCTAGAGCTGTCCAATCAATCTTTTTCTCTCCCACCTCCCATTCTTTTTCCTTGAGTTTTTCATATACCCCTGCGGGCAACAGGACTTTTAGCATTTTAATGATATCTGGATACGTGTACTCTCCCATACGGAGCATGTCTTTTAATTCTCGATGGAACCCTGCTGGATCTTTGTCGTGACAGGGAACTAATTTCTTCATCTCTAAGAGTTCCATCTTTGTAATAGGGGTGTAAACAAATACTCGTTGCATTTCACCATCCGGTGTCCTAACTGGATGTACTTCTCGTAACGGATTCTGTCTATCTATGTAGAATGGTTTACTTTCTGGGGGTGAGACGTGAACAAAATGTGGATTCAGAAACGTTCTATATTTGTGGCGCTGTTCTAGAATGACGCTAATTAAATCAGTACCTAAACCTCTCCATTTATACTGGAGTAACTCGTTCAGGACATCATGTAACGGACCTGGATCAGAATGTTGACCCTCATACAGTGTAATGAGGTGCTGGATCATATACATACCCACCAGTCGCTGCTCGGCTGGGGGCAATTTCAGAAACATTTGTGCCACTATTTCGTCTGGAAAAGTGGTAGAATCAGTAATCCATCGGACTGCTGATCGGGCTAGTTCTTGTTCATGCATGGTACTGAGTTCACTATAACCGATACGTGATTTCAGAATGTGATCGGTAGCTTGAAATACTTGTTCTAGAGAACCTTGTTCTGGTGCTGGAAGATGAAAGACTTTCTTGTGTTCTAGGCGTAAATGTCGGTCTGGAAATCTAGATTTACCTACATACGCTATTCTGGCGGGATTCTCGTCTTCTACCTCTTCAGTATCAGTGTTGTCTTCTTTCTCGCTTACTTGTGCTGCTTTACGATTGTCGTGTAACCTTATTATTTCCTTACGAATTTTCTTGTACATACTCTCTATACTATTGAGTGTCTTGTGTCTACCCTCGGCTATATTATCACTCCACCTTGTCAGAACTTTCATTTCGGTCGGATCTTTAGTCGGACAATCTTGTTCCCTTATTAAACAATTAATTAGAAATTTTAATAGCATGAGCTGGGTCTCAGCTTTCCTTAGAGACATGATTTCGCCAATACTTTCTGGATCGTCCCCTGTACGGATGAAACGATATATTCTGTCTAGATCTTCTTTCATATTCGGTAGGGTGTCCAAATACTCGGTCACCCGTCTTACGCGCAATGAATATATAACCATATTATCATCGCCTGGGACTGGATCATAACGGCATTCGGTAAGAGCTCGTCTGATTTCTGCAACGGACTGGTATTTGGGCGTACGCTGTGACGCACGTTCATGTAACTCGACTAACGTTACACGTTTGTGTGGCGGCGGGGTACCAGGAGGACCTCCTCCCGCGGCCCCTAAACTGGAATCGTCAACTGATACTCTTCGTGCTGGCAGAGTGACTGAAGTAGTGGGAACTTGTACTATGGGCTGGACCGGGGGTACCGTAACAGGTGCTGTAACAGGTGCCCCGGTGGCTGGAAGAACAGGAATTACATTATTTACAGGAGCTGGCGGAACAGGATTTGCATATTCTGGGACTGTGTCGTCCAAATAGGACGAGAGAAAAATATCAGCTGCGGTCGGTTTGTGACGTAGCTTAATCGGAACTAATGGCGGCGGGAAATTACATGGTGCTTCCGGGGTTGCTTTCGACAAGCCCTCGGCAAGCAGAGGATACATACCCTTAATGAGGGCATTTCTCTGTCTGTCTGACTGTTCGGCTTTAACTCGTTCACCTATTTCGATTAATTCCCTTTCTTGGGCTCTTTCTGAGGATTCTCTACTTAACTCTGACTTTCTGATTTCTTTCTCTGTTCTTTTATGAGATTCTTTGCGCCATAACTCGATGGCATCTTTCTGGGACTGTCTAGATTTCTTTTTCCATAATGCTTCTTCTACTCGCATGATGCACTCGGCATCCCACGTACCTGATACAGGCCATCTATATTTCTCTTCTAATTCTTTGGTGTACTCCACCCATAAGTCTAGATATAATATGGCACTTATGCCATGCTTTTGATACATAAAATGACCTGGACTGTCCCTAGGCGGGACAGGAACTGCTTCCTCGAGCAGACCTTTTCTAGTTTTTAACTGACGTAACTTCGAGAACACAGGCATAACTAGGGCTGGAGTCTGGACACAAATACAATACACGATAAAACACAATAATAATAACTGAAACAAATCACTCATACCACGACATTGAAAACACATGAAATAACATTTAAAAATAACGGTTCGGACAGAATACTATCTGGAATACTGAAAACAGAACACATGAATTTCTCGAGAACAGAACTTACTAGAACAGACTAGATGCACTGCTAAAACAGTACGAAACTTACCGGTCCCATAAAGAGACACGTCAGGACCCGCATCCACCTAAGTGGATACTTCGTGTTGGATCTGTGTACCCAAACCCACGGACCAGAGACAAATTAATTGACCCTGTCTAGATACTACCCCAGCAACGGTACTCACCGGGCAGCAAGAACGGAAGGCCTCGGACTGGACTGGACTGCTACGACGACTGACGGACGAACTTTGGACTTCAGTTACAGGTGGGCCTCCGGATACCTCGGACCTTGGACTCTCGGCTTGGGCTCTGGTCGGGACTCGCCGCGTTCCTCCACCGCCTCGTCTGGACGCTGGACCGCAACCTCCGTCTCCTCCGTGGGCCTGAGGGATACTTGAAGCAGAAATATCTGCACGTGCACGGTATGGTTCCGTCACAGCTGCAGAGGATCAGGGGGCCTGCGTGGCTTCTCCGGCGCGTGGGGAAAGGGGAAGTCCCTGTTCGGGCGCCATTATGTGGTAAATAAATAGGCGTAGCAGTAGGCGGAGTTTGTAGCAGTCGCGAAAGATAAGGCATAAAGTGGGTGTAACAAGAGGTGTGTACAGGGCGTATACATAGACATGTGATGCAAACGTAACGGAAACATGGAGGGGGCTACCTGAGCAGCTGGGACCTTTAACCTAGTGGTGCGCGCAAACTGACAATGACGTGTTACTAGGGAGAACTGGGGGGCTATGACTTCTGCGCTAGAAGAGGAGACGAAAGTCTGGAGTGTCAGAGCGACATGTACCTAAAGCCTATCTAGTATCTAGTGTTTAGAGAACATGTTGATAGAATCCAAAAGTTATCAGGGCAAAGGCTAACAGACATTAAGGCTGGTGCATACATAATTCTACATATAGTGCGTGTGTGAGGAATATTCTATGAATATTAATACAGTATTTCTCTTACATGGAGACATAAAGGCTAGACCATGACGGAAACTATTGATGCGATTCAGTAGCTTAGGAATGCAGAGAAGGAGGGCTGGACTGATAACTAGAAACATAACATACTCTTGGCAGACTAAGAGGCAGAGCCAGGCCGAGCCGGGCACTGCGAGGCATGAAAGTAAGCTAAGGGTCAGGGATACAGGTGGGGGCTGTATCGCTCCTCGGAGAGGGTTCAGGAGACAGGAGCTGAATCTGAGTCCGGGCCCTTTTGAGGCCTAGAAACGGGGACAATTCAATGAATTAACGTGCACACTGTAAAACGTGGCAACGTAGCTTTACATAGGCCTAATATTCGTTGTATTCACGAAGACTGGAAACTGGCATACTAAAGATGGACACAACTGTAATTGCGTCTTTAATCGATCAGAAGGGGAATACATGCATATCGATCATGCACATATAACATAAGATGGGGAACACGTAGGCACATATAACATGGCAAAATTTACTTTTCCACAGCATCGTAGGCACTCCTTGACCCTCTAGGCTTTCTGAGGGGGTCTTAGGAGGCCGAAATAGGCAAACAAAAAAAAAAGGTTTTATTTTTCGCGGGGGGAGCACCCGGTATGCGCACCGGGAAGCGTACCGGGGAGCGTACTATTGTGAAAAATAGTGAAAAAAGTTAGAAAAAGATAATCATTTGGAGTGATCAGAGATAGGGTAGCCCTGAAAAGGGCTTTTGGGTTCTGTGGCTGATTTAGGTACCTACAAGTAGGTACCAATGCACAGTCTTAAATTCAGGAGGAATATTCTATTCCCCTCATCTGAGAAGTGCACACCATCTCCTCTGTAGATATCTTGCATGTTGTAACGCAAGTTGTTGTTGTATATTGAACCCATTCCATAGTCTCTCATGTAAGCAGAAACATATTTACTCACATGTTTCCGTGCTTTCTCAAATTGTGGACAAAATTGATTGGACCACTTCCATTTCTGTCTTTGGCATATATTGGAATATACTAAGGCAGTTTGTGGAAATAGTGCCATCAAATGATCAAAGGTGTCCTTTAAAAGCATTTCCAGAACTAGCCCAGTCAAAGTGCCCAAGTCATTTCCTCCACAGTGCACAATTAACAGGTCAGGGTGTGGCAAATGCAAAAAGGTTTTCACCAATGGAATCAATTGGTGACATTTTAATCCTCTCTGGCCAATCCTTTTGATGTTCACGTTTGATAAATCAAGGTTGTGAACATTTCTGGTACTAGCATACCTTTGAGCCCAGTGGATATAGCTATGTCCAATAATCCAGACAGAATACATGGTGAGAGGAGATTCTGATGCAGTCAGATGAAGTGTGGAAAAGAAATGGCAGTTGGAACAATAGGAGTTTGCAAAAAAAACCTGTGGAGTTTCAGTGCTCTATGCAATGATTGGTAGAATGAGATAGGTGAAAACTGAAAGTTAGGGTGCATGGTTGTGTTCTGTGTAAGAAGTAATTTGAATGGTTAAAAAAAGTCATTTAAAGAAACCTTACACCAGAAAAGCTGGTGTATTTGCAGGTCAAACATCCTTGCAGAGGTGATTTGCAACATTGTAGAATAAACTTTTAACCCTGGCAGCTCAGTGAGGAGGGAGTTGCTATGGTAACAGGGAGAAAGGGCTGAGGGGGGGAAGGGTGTTGGTTTGAAAATACAGAGGGAAGAGTTTTGATTGATTACCATGAGCAATATGTGTGTAGAATTAGAGGTTTTCTGTGCCTTTATGGTTTGCAGTGCCTGGAGAACATACCTTTTGCTCTGCTAAAGAAATATTGGTGTGTGTATCTGACACTGTTCTGAATCTCCTAAAGCATTTGTAAAGGTGAGTTATGATTCATTTAATATACATAGAGACTTGTATACTCTATGGAGAAGATTTGGAAGCAAATTGTGGTTTTTTAATGTTGCTTTGTGTCATGCTTTTTGATAATGCTTGGTAAAAAGTTTTTACTGCATAGAGGAATTGTATTTTGTAAAATTGTGAAGTTTTAGTAGTGATATGGAATGCTTTTATTTGGGACCTGTGCTGTGTTTTTTAAATGTGATGTCAAAAACGATTTTGTGAAAAATGAATGGATTTTACATTTTTTAAAAGGAATAAAGAATGTGTGCATGTTTAAAGAAATATATTTGACTCTTTACAATGATTTTACCTGTGTTTTAACTCAGTGTAGGAAGCATATTGAGTTTGTTTGCATAGAGGAATTGTATTTTGTAAAATTGTGAAGCTCCATGTAAAAGCGTTTGCCTCAGTCTTATCCCCGTTGTGAGGCAGGTGCAAGATTTTGCCTCAGTCTTATCCCTGCTGTGAGGCAGATTATTGTAAATAGGATATGTGCTGTGTTTCCTAAATGTGATGTCAAAAACGATTTTGGGAAAAATAAATGGTTTTTACATTTTTGAGTATAATGTGGCGCAAAGGTTTAAAAAGTGACGCATACATGTGTCACTTTTTACATATGGGGAAAAAAGGTACATGTTTGGGCTTTCCTGGGGAGCATAGGTGGTGAGGCTTGTATCTAAGAGTGCAGTGGACTAGGCTTCATGAAGCATATCCCTGTCTGCATTCTTAGACACAGGTGTCAATTTGACTCTTTACAATGATGTTAGCTGTGTTTAAAATCAGTGTAGGAAGCATATTGAGTTTGTTTGCATAGAGGAATTGTATTTTCTAAAATTGTGAAGCTCCATGTGAAAGCCTTTTCCTCAGTCTTATCCCTGTTGTGAGGCAGGTGCAAGATTTTGCTTCAGTCTTATCCCTGCTGTGAGGCAGATTATTGTAAATAGGATCTGTGCTGTGTTTCCTAAATGTGCTGTCAAAAACGATTTTGGGGAAAATAAATGGTTTTTACATTTTTGAGTATAATGTGGCGCAAAGGTTTAAAAAGTGACGCATACATGTGTCACTTTTTACATATGGGGAAAAAAGGTACATGTTTGGGCTTTCCTGGGGAGCATAGGTGGTGAGGCTTGTATCTAAGAGTGCAGTGGACTAGGCTTCATGAAGCATATCCCTGTCTGCATTCTTAGACACAGGTGTCAATTTGACTCTTTACAATGATGTTACCTGTGTTTTAACTCAGTGTAGGAAGCATATTGAGTTTGTTTGCATAGAGGAATTGTATTTTGTAAAATTGTGAAGCTCCATGTGAAAGCGTTTGCCTCAGTCTTATCCCTGTTGTGAGGCAGGTGCAAGATTTTGCCTAAGTCTTATCCCTGCTGTGAGGCAGATTATTGTAAATAGGATCTGTGCTGTGTTTCCTAAATGTGATGTCAAAAACGATTTTGGGGAAAATAAATGGTTTTTATATTTTTGATTATAATGTGGCGCAAAGGTGTAAAAAGTGACACATACATGCGTCACTTTTTAAATATGGGGAAAAAAGGTACATGTTTGGGCTTTCCTGGGGAGCCTAGGTGGTGAGGCTTGTATCTAAGAGTGCAGTGGACTAGGCTTCATGAAGCATATCCCTGTCTGCATTCTTAGACACAGGTGTCAATTTGACTCTTTACAATGATGTTACCTGTGTTTTAACTCAGTGTAGGAAGCATATTGAGTTTGTTTGCATAGAGGAATTGTATTTTGTAAAATTGTGAAGCTCCATGTGAAAGCGTTTGCCTCATTCTTATCCCTGTTGTGAGGCAGGTGCAAGATATTGCCTCAGTCTTATCCCTGCTGTGAGGCAGATTATTGTAAATAGGATCTGTGCTGTGTTTCCTAAATGTGATGTCAAAAACGATTTTGGGGAAAATAAATGGTTTTTACATTTTTAAGTATAATGTGGCGCATAGGTTTAAAAAGTGACGCATACATGCGTCACTTTTTAAATATGGGGAAAAAAGGTACATGTTTGGGCTTTCCTGGGGAGACTAGGTGGTGAGGCTTGTATCTAAGAGTGCAGTGGACTAGGCTTCATGAAGCATATCCCTGTCTGCATTCTTAGACACAGGTGTCAATTTGACTCTTTACAATGATGTTAGCTGTGTTTTAAATCAGTGAAGGAAGCATATTGAGTTTGTTTGCATAGCGGAATTGTATTTTGTAAAATTGTGAAGCTCCATGTGAAAGCGTTTGCCTCAGTCTTATTCCTGTTGTGAGGCAGGTGCAAGATTTTGCCTCAGTCTTATCCCTACTGTGAGGCAGATGATTGTAAATAGGATCTGTGCTGTGTTTCCTAAATGTGATGTCAAAAACGATTTTGGGGAAAATAAATGGTTTTTAAATTTTTGAGTATAATGTGGCGCAGAGGTTTAAAAAGTGACGCATCTACCTACATGCGTCAATTTTTAAATATGGGGCAAAAAGGTACTTGTTTGGGCTTTCCTGGGGAGCGTAGGTGGTGAGGCTTGTGTCTAAGAGTGCAGTGGACTAGGCTTCATGAAGCCTATCTCTGCTGCATTCTTAGACACAGGTGTCAATTTGACTCTTTACAATGATGTTACCTGTGTTTTAACTCAGTGTAGGAAGCATATTGAGTTTGTTTGCATAGAGGAATTGTATTTTGTAAAATTGTGAAGCTTAATGTGAAAGCGTTTGCCTCAGTCTTAGTCCTGTTGTGAGGCAGGTGCAAGATTTTGCCTCAGTCTTATCTCTGCTGTGAGGCAGATGATTGTAAATATGATCTGTGCTGTGTTTCCTAAATGTGATGTCAAAAACGATTTTGGGGAAAATAAATGGTTTTTACATTTTTGAGTATAATGTGGCGCAGAGGTTTAAAAAGTGACGCTTGATACTCCTTTCTCCAAAAGAAATCCAAAACCTCTCCAAGGGGAGGATTTTTTTTGTTGGTAATAAAAGACATCATAGCTTCAAATCTATGATTGAAATATCTGCATACATTCACTAGATCCAAAGAACCTACGTTGTTGTGGATTAAAGATGCACCCAAATTTGGAACAGATTCGGATGAGACAGTGATGAGCTTCATTGAAGAGTATTCAACATGTGCTGTTCCGAAAACTACAGAGGAAAACAGTTTAAGGCAACAAGTTTTACGCTTTCAATCCCATCGTTGTGGAAAGTACTGTCGTCCAAAATTCAGAAACAAGGACAAGTTCTACACAAAATGTCGTTTCGCTTTTCCACGATCAGTGATTTCTAAAGGAAGAGTAAATAATTTAATGTCTTCTCTGTGACATACTGTAGCTCGATATGTGACGTCTTACATCACAAAAAAAGAAAAGACAGAACTGAAGTAAATGTGGGAGGACATTTCACATGAAAAGAGCCTAAGCAAGAAATTGTACAGTTACAGTCTGAAGATGTTGTCGCATCGAGAAATTGGAGCATATGAATGTTCTGATCGATTGTCGTCAGCAAGTCTCTATGCCAAATCTAGAACCATCATTTGGGTGAGTCTAGGTCTTGCTGCAATACGAAATCGAGTTTTGAAATCTGTACAAGAGATAGAGTATTTGGCGGAGAAAGAACCAGAAAGTACAGATATTTTGAAGACAAACATGTTGGATACATACTATCCAAATAGAAGTCCTCACCTTGAGAACGTTTGTCTCTATGAAGTTCTGCAAAGATATATTTATAAGAGGAACATCAGAGAAGATATCAATATTGGAATATATGGAATCATTGGATGTGAAGGATGTCTAGTGAAACAGAAAAAAGGTCATTTGATTAATCATCGAAAATTGAGTTGTGAAAATCCAGACAAAAGAGAGTTTTACTATTTGGCTCTTTTGCAACTCTTTAAACCATGGCGAGAAGAAGAGGAACTACTTGGAGATTTTCTCTGTTATGAAGACTCTTTTAATGCTACAAAGGATACCATAGAATGTCCTGTTTTTCCAAATTATCTGCAAATGTTGAATGAAGAAATAGAGCAAGAATCAACAATTGCTGCAGAGATTGCGAGAGATAGTTCTCAAGGCAGTCAGAGTTCTGCTTCATTGAGTCAGGATCCACTAGGAGGACCAATTATCCAAAATGAAGCTGCCACTGCCATGGATGAAGTGGAAAGAGCTATGGAGCAAGTTCAAGAGGATGTAATTCATTTAGAAGATTTGGTGAAACAATTAAACCTTGAGCAGAAACTGATATATGACGAAGTCACAGAACAGGTTGAACATGGATTGAGTCATGAGAAGAAAGAGTGCTCATGTACATCATTTAAGCCGGTCCGACTGTACGTGAGTGGAGAAGCGGGAACTGGAAAAAGTTTTCTGATTAAAGCAATTGCATCTTATCTGCAGAAAAGGACTGAATCACCGCTGTCTTGTGTTGTTACCGCTCCAACTGGGCTGGCAGCACATAATATTAAATGGATTACTTTACATCGTTTACTGATGCTGCCAGTGGAGCATGATAACAAATTGCAATATCACAAGCTATCTGGAGATGCGTGTTCCGAAGTTTCGAGAGTCCTGAAGAAAATGAAACTTCTTATCATTGATGAAGTAAGCATGGTGTCAAATATAATGCTTGCTTTTGTGCATTTGAGAATGCAAGAAATTCTTAGAACAGACTATGATGTTTTATTTGGAGGAAAACATATTATTGTTTTTGGAGATCTTCTGCAGTTGACTTCAGTGAAAGGACAACCTGTGTTCAAAATGCTCACACATGAAGATACCAGGAAGTGCCTAGGAAGTATTGGAAACGTTAATATATGGTTAAACTTCAAATATGCAGAACTGCTTCAAAATATGCGGCAGGCAAAGGATGAAGATTATAAAAATATTTTACAAGATGTAAGAGTAGGAAAAATAAGTCAACAAGGGAAAGAAGCTTTACATGGACGGTTAATTTCTAATTTGTACCCAAATGAAAACATTCTTCCAGAGAATATTTTTAAGTAAATTAACGAGAAGAAATCTGCCATATGTTTGAAGCCTACTCTGAAAGAATGTTCCATGTTCAACATCAAAATGCTGAAGTTAAAAAATGAAGAGATAGTGAAACTGGAAGCTATAGATAAAATAGAGCATATGGGAGCAACAATTATTTTGTCAGAAAATTTGAAATCAAAATTGGATTCATTGGAGAAGACTATATCTAAAACTGCTGGTTTTGAAAAGACTCTGAATGTTTGTTTGAATTGTCGTGTCATTTTGAGAAGGAATTTAAATGTTGAAAGAGGTCTGGTAAATGGAGCAATGGGTCATGTTGTTGGTTTTGTGAATTACAAAAATAGAGATGGAATTGAAATTTTAAAAATTAAATTCGATGGCATTGATGAAATAGAACAAATTTGTCGTTGTTTAGCTAGATTTTTGCTCGTGAAAGACTTATATGTTCGCCGAAAACAGTTTCCTATTTGTTTGGCATATGCGGTGACAATTCATAAGTCTCAAGGTTTAAGTGTAGATAGCGCTTTGGTGAACATTGGAAGTTCTGTGTTTAAAGAGGGTATGGCATATGTGGCATTATCACTAGTCAGAACTTTATCAGGATTGTACTTGATTGAGTGTGACGAAACAAAGATTTGTGCAGATCTAGATTGTGTTAAAGAATACTATAGGTTAAGAGGAGAGTATGCTCCACATTTGCCTCAATATCCTCTGATTGAAAAACGTGTGGTAGGCCGAAAAAGAAGAAATGAGAGTAATTGCAGTGAGGTAGTAGCAAAAAGACAAAAAGTAGATGAAACTGTAATTGTAAGCAGAAGGAAAAAGGATTCTGTTGAGGATGTTGTTGGATTTCAGTTTGAAAACAGTTCTGGTGTCAACTGCTATGCTAATGTAGTAGTTAATGTTGTTTTTTTTCTTCAAAATTTACAAAAACAGATTGTCGAAAATCGGGAACAAACATTGTGCTGTTTATTGAATTCTGTGTTAGAGAAATGTAGTAGTGATAGAGGAAAAATAGAAAGTGTTTCAGAAATTAGGAATCTTGTAGACATATGTTCAGGGCAAAATCAATTTTCACAGATAATTCAGCAGGATTGTCAGGAATTTTTAATGTATATGTTTGATGTATTGGAAGATGAAGGGGTAGATATAAAAAATCTTTTTAACCTTTCTTATCAATGGCAACATGACTGTGATAACTGTGCTTCATCAAGTACTACTAGAATAGACAGTGCAAGATTTATATATTTGACTTTACCAGACTGCAAATCAGTGCCTTTTAATAATCTAGTTAAAGCAGCTGATCACAATATGGTGTGTACCCAATGGAAGTCTACAATGCTGTCCACAATATTTCTACAAAATTATGGTCACTATGTCATTTTAATGTTCCAACGATGTAGACTTGATGGAACTAAATTGACAACTTCTATTAAAAATTTCGTGGCTTCTCAGTTGTCGATATCAGGAAGAACCTTTGCAACTGTAGCTATTATTTTTCATGACGGTCCTTCTACAACATCAGGGCATTACACATGCTATTTAAAAACCTCTAAAGGTTGGACCCAATGTAACGACACTCATTTGACTTTCAAACAATGTTTGCCTTTTGGCTTTATAAATTCATACCTAGTGTTTTTACAGCCAAAATTTAGGTAAAGGTAATTGGCCTATGAAGACGGGAGGAGTACTGATATATACTCATACATCTGACACTATTTGACCAAATGGAAAGGTGCAGGAATGAGTAAAGAGTCATGACTGAAAAAAAGGAGTATATGAAAATATTGAAAATATTTCAGATGTTCTTGGAGTTTTTCTTCTAGAAAGTCGATGAAATGGATTTTTTACTGAACAGCAAAGTACTTTGCAACGAGAAAAGGACCTCCGTGATATACTATTTGGCCTCAAGGAAAAGTAAGTCAATCAAAGATTAGTGTACATTTGTCATTTGTTAGTATCTAAGGTTTTTTTTTTCCGCTGTCATTTGATGAGTAATTTGAACTCACTGTTTTAAGTGAAATTCAATATATTCAGAGAACAGCAAAAATAAACTATGTAACATGTTGTACAAGTTATTCTATACTTTGGATTGTGTAAATTAAATTGTATTCCCATTCTCTGACACTCACTTTCCTTTTTCCGTCCTCTTTCAGCTCTTTTAACTCACTTATAATGTCTTTCTCTCACTCTCTGTAACCCCCGTTCCCTTACTCCACTTCTTTGACAACCCCTCATTTTCATTTCAACTGTCTGCATCACCTCTCTCCCTTGCATAACTTTTCAGCTTTCAGTCTCTCTGCTTTACTTCCCTTTTCCGTATTTTCCTTCTTTGCTCTTTTAGTAATTCCTGTTTACTCACTCAGCACTATTATCGCACTCTATCACTATAAATCACCCACTCTCCCTCGCTTATCTTTGTTTGCTCCTTACTTTTGACCTTTTCTATCTATTTTTCGTTCACTACTTCTATGTCCTCAGTGCCTCGTGTTATGTTCACTTGTGTTTATCTACCATCTATCATTTCTTTTACAACAACTTCACTGCTCCTCTCTCATCGTTCTTCATCCCATTTCTTTTACTCTGGTTCCATTACTATCTCTCATTTCCTATGTTTCACACTGTTATGATTGTTAACCTCTTCATTTGTATCTTTTAATTTAAAATACATATTTTACAAATTATAACTTATTTTTTCTGCTCTCTTTCACAGATATAAAGTGTACTTAGAAAATGTATTTAAAGTTACTTTTATTATATGGTAAGGGTGACTAAAAAAATGTAGTTTATCATCACCATTTGCTTTAAGCTCACTAATATTTATTCACCCAACCTCACTCATGTTTATTTACTCTGCTTCCCTCACTTATTCTTATTCTCCATGTTTACTCCAATTTCCCTGTTTCCCCTCTCATATTCAACTTCTTTCAGTCCCTATTCTTTACTTCACTTACCCTCTGTTCTCTTCCTTTGCTTCTTCACTCATTCTGTTTTTCTTAATTATTTACCTTACTCCTACACACACACCTCATCCCCGTCCCAACACATACACACACCTCTGACATACACCACACACACACATCACACACACACCTCATACACAGAAAAAATCCCCCCACACACACACTTCACATACTCACACACTTTCCATTCAGGTACTGTTACCTTTATTTTCTCTGTCCTTTGTGTTTGTCACTCCCCATCTCTTATCCTAATTCAATTTTTCACTGTCTTTCACCCCTCTTTACTTATACTAACTGGTCTTTTCTTACCCTCCCTCACCGTTATTCATTTATCCCAGTTACGCCACTACCGTTCATTCTCAATTTTTTCTGTCCTATCGTTTTCTTTCAACACCCACTCACATTCTCCCACTATCTCTAGTTTAGTGTTCTTCCTCTCTCTTCCCTTCTTTCGCTCCTTTAGTGATTTTACTTTTCTCATTTTCACCCTATTACACATTGTCTGTTTTTAACTATGTAGTAAACAATCCCTCTGTGTTTCTCCCTCTAGCTCTCTTTCTCTTAACATTACTCTCTTGTTGTTCTTCCCTCATGCTAACTCCTTCATTAATTTTTTTTTCTTTTTTTTTTTGCGCTCCCCGGTGCGTGCCCCGGTGCACGTACCGGTACGCGTACCCTGCAGAAAAAAGATTGACACAGATTCTTTAAAAATATAGGTTTATTTTTATAAAGTAAAGGTAGTTCTAAAAAGAACTGTTTTTTTTCTTCTTTTTGTTGTCATGACGTTGCGCGATCGTATGCGATCGCGTGATTCCGGGTGCGCTTACGCAGTGCGTCATATGACGCATCACGCGACTACGCGAAACGTCATGATGTTGTTTTCATTCGCGGGAATAGTGCTCTCGGGACGCTCCCCGGTACGCGCCCCGAGGCGCGCCGTAACATTGCGCTTACTCGTGCGTTCACCGGTACGCGCCCCGGGAGCGCTCCGGAGCGCGTACCAGGGCAAACAATAAAAAAAATAAAAAATATTTACACTATTTAAAAATTGTTATAAAAATTATTACTTTCTTACCTATAGATATTTTCTATTAAAAAACCTATGAAATTCACTGAAAAAACCATAGGTTTCACCCCAGTTATAGTTAGGAATTAGCATTTAAAAAACCTATTAAATTCACTGAAAAAACCATAGGTTTTACACCAGTTATAGTTAGCTGGAAATTTTACTCGCATAAAACCATTGAAATTCCCATGTTATAGTTAGTTGGACTCACTATAACTTGCGCGTGAGTGATGTCACTGACCATGTCATGAGTGATGTATGTTTTCCCGCCCTCCAGTGGGCCAGATTGTATGATAGAACCTATAAGTGACTGAGTTTACTCCCCTCCAATGGACCTCAGTATAATGTGAGGGGATTTGCAATTTGGTGGGTGTCGGTCCCCCGAACTGGGTGAGTTGCTGTAGCAATATAAAAGGACGTGAGTGGTGAAGGTTGTTAAAAAAGTTTGTGTGAAAAGGTGTAAACGGGATGGCCTATAGGGAATTTTTTAAGAATTATTCTGTCCTCATAAAAGTTACAGGTGTATATACAGTTCTTCAGATTGGTTAAGACCAAAGGGGGTCATCGTCCTGAAATTGAGGGTATGTCTGGATTCCTTTTGCCGTAAAAGTTTTTCTTTGTGGCCTCCCCTGTCAGACAAAGACATTGTTTCTATGCCCCAAAAACGCAGCATTTTCCAATCTCCATTATGGTGGGCCTCCATATGTTTAGCAACTGCGTTGCTCCTGCCCTTGTGTACTGTCACTCGGATGTGTTCCAAGATATGTTTTTTAAGGTCGCAGATGGTGCTCACGATGTATCTTAGTTTACAGGGGCACTCGATCATGTAGACTGTATATTGGCTGTTACGTGTTATGCATTCCCTGATTTGCCATATTTTCTTATTGGGCATTACTATTTCCCTGGTTGGCTTGGCGATTTCACACGCTTTACAATTGTAACATTTGACAAAGCCCTTGGTTTTCAGCCACAGTTTTTTCTTTTTAGTTTTTTTGAAGTGGCTATGGATCAATTGGTCTTGTAAGTTCTTAGCCCTTCTGTAGGTGATGACTGGATGTTTGCCCATTCTTTTGCCAATTACTGGATCCAATTGTAAAATGTTCTAGTTCTTTTTTAGGATTTGGTTGTAACTCAGGATCAATCTGATTGGTTCTTCATCTGTTGTGACCTGATCTGTCTTCTTTTTCATGCAATCCAATCTTGATTTTTGATTTGCTCTTTCCCAGCATTTTTCAATCACTTTCTTGTTGTATTTTCTTTTTTGGAAGCGTCTGATGGTCTTTTTGCTATGTTTGTTCCATTCACTTTCCTCGCTACAGATTCTCCTGAGGCGAAGGAATTCACCATACGGTATGCTGGATATTAGTGTTTTTTGATGGAAGCTTGTCGCTGCAAGGGTCGCATTGGTGGCTGTGCTTTTTCGGTGAAGCGTTGTTTCCATGTGGTTATTACTAATATACACTTCCGTGTCCAAAAAGATTGCCTTTGTTCTGCTCATTGTATATGTAAATTTTAGGCACGGAGTGCTGGTTTTCAATATTGTAAAATATTCCTGGAACTTTGCTTCACTCTCATTCCACACTATAAACAGGTCATCTATGAACCTTTTCCATGTTACAATGTGTTGGGTATATTCTTGATGTTTTTGGTTCCAGGCTATTGTCTCCTCCCACCAGCCCATAGCTATGCACGCATAGCTTGGGCTGAAAGAAAGCCCATTGCGGCTCCATTCTTTTGTCGGTACATCAGTTCCCCAAACATAAAAATGTTGTTGGTGAGTACATTGCAAATCATTTCCTTCAGCATATCGTTGTGATCCTTGTAATGAATGTTGCGTTCCTTCAGATAATATCTACATGCATTCAGGCCCAGTTCGTTATCAATGTTAGTATATTACGCCGTCACATCCATAGTGATCATTAGAAAGTTTGGTTGCAACGTCAGCTCCTTCAGGATACATAAGAAGTCCGTAGTATCTTTTATGTAAGATTTAAGTTGTTTTACATAGGGGTTCAGGTAGTAATCAATGAAGTTGGCTAGTGGTTCAAACACTGAACCCTTTGCTGACACGATGGGTCTCCCTGGTGGTTTAGTGGGGTCTTTGTGTACTTTCGGCAAGAAATATAATGTTGCAGTTCTGGGGAAATCGACTATCAGATATTTCTTTTCATCAAAATCCATTAGACCCTTTGCTTCCCATAGACCTAATTTTGATCTAATTCTCTTTTAATTGTGTCCAACTGATTTGTTTTCAGTTTCTCGTAGTACTGGGAGTTGTTTCGTTGTTCCATGGCCTCCGTGGTGTATAGGTCCCTGTCCCACAACACCACGTTGCCCCCTTTGTCAGCCATTTTTATCTCGAAGCTTTGATCGTTGCTTAAAAATGTTAGTGCTTCTCTTTCTTTTGGGGATAAGTTGTCCTACATTTCATTTTTGGAATTTTGTATAAATCATGGGTGACTGCTTCCTGGAACATATCTATCTTGTTCCCTGGTGTCAGTTGTGGATAGAATATTGATTTGGCTTTCAGGTTGCTGGTTCCTGCTCCCAATTGGGGTATTACTGTGTTTAAATGGATTTCTTTTCCTTCTTCCGCATTTATGTTCATTAGAGCCATGTATGTATCCGCCTCCTTGGCCAATAATGTGGATGTCAACTCAGGACGAGTTTTTGTGATTTTAGGTTTGTTTTCTCTTTCCATAAAAAACTTGGCTGATTTTAACGTACATTACATCACGTAATCACAAACACATCATGCACTCCAACACGGGAGGATAGATACTAATCACATTCCTCACACAGGTTGTTAAAAATTGTCAATCAATTCGATTGGTGTGAATTGACAATATGTTATGTTGTGATTTTACGTGAAAAACTATAGAGCGACTACAATGCCCATAATGCTTGCAACATCAGGGGCGGGATCAAAAAGTTGTGGGGTTTGGTAATGCCCCCTTTTGGGGAGTGACTTTGTATGCAACTTTATTGTTTGCTTTATAAGTTGTGAAAATGCACTCAACAAATTAACCGTGAACAAGACAGCGGAGGCTGTCGAAACGCGTTGGTTATTGCTTTGTTTTTTATACCCCAATGGATTGAAAAATAAATTAACAGAACACTGCCTTGTGTGGATTACGATTAACTAACTGTGACTGCAAGTTTTCCTCTACCTGGAGGAATCGTTGTTGTGATATATATATAAATATATATATATATATATATATATATATATATATATATATATATATATATATATGAAAATCAATCCTTTAGAAAAAGAAACTTCTTCGACAGGAACGGACCACACAAAGGTTTTTCCAAAATTACGTGCGTTTATTATCCTTCACACAACATGACGCGTTTCAGCCGGGTCACCCCGGCCTTGATCACATGACGTGACAGGAAGAAAATTCACCCTTAAATACCACAAATTAGATGCTAAACCCTCCCATACTTCAATAGAAAGGGTAAAAAGACTAGTAAGGTCTTATAAAGTGCATGGTACAATCGTGCAAAAGCAAATTATGTCAAATATAAGATATACATCCTATACAACATTTTTCAACATAATTTAAATGTAGCCACTCACTTCAAAAGTAGTACATTTCACAGGAATATAATTAATTGATTTTTACAAAAAATCCAGGGCAAGTGCCCAAGTCCTAATAATAAATCAGAATACTAGTTCTATCAGATTCTAATAGCAATTGTTTGTGGTAAACCCATACGTGAAGTTAAAAAAAGTGGTTGATTACAACCCTTCATTAATAATGAATTAAAATAACATGAACGGAGATGCGGATGCAAGTATCAATGGATCTGATGTATACATCACAGAGATGAATGCGCTATTAGACATAACCATGATATTTTAACTAACGATGTGAAAATTTGGCAAGGATCAGTTAGACAATAATAAATAGAAAAATAAATGTATGTATAAAAGATATATATATGTAAACATACTTTTGACATTGAAATACAAATAGAATAAGATTTCAATAATGTAGTGGAATCATGAAACGGTCAAAAATGGATTAGCAACCTTTTCTCAGAACAACCCCAGATCAAGCTAGAACAAACTAGAAGACCATATAGGTTTTAGACTCTTAAAAGTTACAATAAAAATCATTATATACACAGAATTAATAACTCCAATCAAAATTATAAAATCAGAATTCATATATATACATATACACACAAATATCAATCCGTTTCTAGAAAATATAGGATCATCATAAAGTAGACATAATATGTAACCAGCAACAGGAACCACCTGGTATTGAGCCCAATACCAAGTATGTGTCTAGAAAAATCTAAACATCAAAAAAGAAGAAGAGGGGGGGGGGCCTTAAATTCATAGAAAATTCACCATATCCTCTCCCGTATTCAACCCCTTGGGTATCTTAGTATTCAGTCTTACTATGTACTTGCTCTCCAACTGGCGGAGCTTTTTCTCCCTGTCTCCACCACGTATTGATTTTGGAACAGAGTCAATAACATAGTATTTAAGGTCCTCCAATTTATTCTGGTGTACAAGTTTAAAATGGCGGGCAACTGGATACGATGGATCTGAATTAACAATTGCTCGCAAATGTTGGAGGATCCTATTAAACACCGGGAGTTTGGTACTACTAATATATGATAACTGACATGTACATTCTAAGACATATACCGCACAGTCTGTTTTACAAGTAAAGTAGCCATTGATTTTATTCGGTATACCAGAGAATGGATCAATAAATGATTGTTTATTTATACCAAATTTACAGGCACGACACGAGAAGCATTTAACAAAACCTCTCTTGTCCGTCAGCCAATTCTTGTTATCTTTCACTTCAGGGCTAGTTTTAACTAGAGCATCTCGCATAGCTGGAGCTCTTCTGAAAGTGACAGTAGGCTCTTTTAATAATACTGGGGACAAAGTAATATCTGTATGAAGAATAGGCCAATGCCTATTCACGATTTTCCTGATATCATGTTGTTGACTACTGTAAGTAGTTATTAACCTTACTTGTGTAGGGGCGGTTACTACAAGTTGAGTCTCTTCAGATACCACACTGGTCTCTATTGTAGTGGTGAGGTCAAGTTTATCAAGGGCCCACTGTAAGTCTTTTACACTATATCCTCTTTTTAAAAATCTCTCCTTTGCTTCGTGTAAACAAATGTCTAAATCCTCCTTTCTATTGCAGATCCTTTTTATACGTAAAAACTCACCATAGGGAATACTTTTTATGAGGTGCCTAGGGTGAGCACTGCTGGCGTGAAGAATAGAATTTCCAGCGGTTTCTTTGCGGTGTAGTTTAGTGCAAATATTGCCATGATCAATAAATACCTCTACATCTAAAAATTGTACTCTACAATCACTGACCTGAGACGTTAATTCCAAATTCAGGGAATTGCAATTAATTTTCTTGACAAAATCGGTGGCTGATTCTGATGTACCCTTCCATATGACGAACACATCATCAATAAATCGCCACCATTGGATGACATGTTCTAGATATTCATCTTTGTGGGTCTGCATGAGGACGTGCTTCTCCCACCAACCAACGTGTAAACACGCATAGCTCGGAGAGAAGCACGCCCCCATAGCAACACCCCGTAATTGATGAAACAACTCCTTATTGAAAATAAAGAAGTTGTTTGTTAAACACATTTCTGTCATTTGGAGTAACATTTTGTTATGCTCATTGTAACAAATATTTCTACTTGACAAGAAAAAATTGACTGCATTCAAACCATCTTTATGATTAATACTTGTATATAATGAACAAATGTCCATCACTAACAAGTAATAACCATCCTCCCAAGTCACATCCTTTAATTTATCCAAGAAGTGACCCGTGTCGCGAATAAAAGATGGTAAAGCAGCTACATAGTCGTGAAGAAAGAAATCAACGTATTTAGACATTGATTCGAGTAGACTACCTTGGGCCGATATAATGGGACGTCCTAGCACTGGGGTAATCTGTTTGTGAATCTTAGGGAGTAAATACAAGGTTGGAGTAATAGGATGCTCTGTTTTTAGAAAGTTATACTCATCCTTGTTAATTAAACTTTCTCTCTTCCACTTAGATAATTCTTTAAAAGTTTGATCCTTTATTTTCAAAAGAATTGGAAAAGCTACCTGTTTGTAACAATCAGCATCACTCAATTGTTTTTTTGCCTCTTCCAAATAGGCATCTCTTGGCCATAAAACAATATTGCCGCCTTTGTCAGCCTTATTGATTATGATATTTTTCTCTTTAATAAGCTTGTCCATAAGGCGGAAATATTGTTGTTCTTTGTATTGTATTTTCTTATTCATACAAATACATTTTTTGTGAAGAGCCTTAAGATCACTGATGACACAATCACCGAAAATGTCAATGGCGTCACGTGCCATGACGGGCATAAATGTAGATGCCGGGCGAAAAGGAGTAAGGGTAGCCCTTGAAGACAATATACCCATAGTCAAAAGATCTTCCTGTGTGTTCAAACCACTTTCATCATTATCATCCGCCAAATCACTCACTGTACGAAGAGCAGATACATCAGCTACCTGAAAACGAGTACTAGGCTGGTTTTCAACAGTCATTGCTGTTGCCTTAACATTTGCTTTCTTCAATTTATGGAACTTAACAAGTTTTAACTTTCTGATAAACTTAAAAATGTCAATACGAGATTGTACATATTTAAAGTTATTTTTAGGACAGAAAGAAAGTCCCAAAGACAGCAATTGTAATTCTGCAGTGTTTAATTGAAGCTCAGTCATATTAATAACAGTGTTGACTGATGAAAGATCCACATCATTTCACTGGTTTATTTGCGTGTTTAATTTCTTTTCTTGAACCCTCCGCGCCTTCCTCCTCTCTTTGCGCTGTTTGTTCCTTCTGCAGCATTTTGCGGCTGTGATTGGGGTGCCCATGACCTTAGTGTTTGACGCCGATCCTCTATCATAAACCCCAATTCTTCCGAGGGAGTGAAGCTCTGGGGTTCCGACAGGTTTAAATTTTCTCCTGAGTTTGATTCTGCATTACTTGAAAGCGCGCTTGATCCTGAACTTGATGCAATATCTGAGATAGTACCTTGATTTATCGAAATTAAAGGTGGTTGAACTTTGTTTGCTGCCAATTTTTTGACATTGTCGAAACGCTTGGCAAAAGTAAAAATGCGCCCAGTCTCATAGTCACGTTTGTCCCTCGCAAATTTAGTTATTTTTCGGGTCATTATAGTATTCTCAAGTTTATCCAAGCGTCTCTGTATCTCATCTCTTCCTTTTTTAACTGCATCTTTTTGGTCTAATGCATCTAATTCAGAAATTAACAATTCAATTTCTACCGCTATTTCCAGTCTATCAATCTCTGCGAATTCAACCAACATTATCACCATGTTCATGGAGCATTCTAGATTGTTCGTAGCCCATTTTTTTAGCATCAAAGGATTAGGTTTATCGAATGAAGGTGGAATCAAAACACGCAATCCTCTAGGCACCCTTCCTGCCTCTTTGTATTTTTCCAGGGATTTTCGTTCCCACCACTTCGTTAGTTCATTTTTTTGTAATTTTTCAAGTTTTTTCAGTAAACTTTTAACATCTTTCACCTCTGTGATTTGAACATTCTGCTGCTGCTGACCGGTACCAGAGGCTGCCGGCATATTTGCAAACATTGCATCCGCACGTTCATCGCGGTTCCTGAGCACGTCGGTTGTGGACGCCATAGCGTTGAATTTAAGGCAATTATAAATATATGCACAATTCAATGATGTATCGACTTAATCCCAATATTTATCTCTCAACCAAAACACGAAACTTGATATTTAGAGCAAGTAATCGGTAGATGAAGTGAGAGAAATTTTAAGTCGATATAGTCCTTTACAATCCTCACACCCACAGTTCTTTAAATAACAAGGCTCCTCTCGCGGACGTGAGCAAAGCGCCTCACCTGCTCGGCAGCACACTTTAAACCGGAAATCCTCCGACGCCGTAGTTCAAAAACTGTGCCCGCAGCAAGCTCGATGCTTCGCCTTCGTTCCGCTCGGTGTTTCCTTGCTTCTGCCTAGTGGGGGGCTGGAATACCGTACCACTTCCGGGTCAATTCCAATATCGCGAACGATAGCAGCTGCCAAAGAAATCAGCCACAAACGTGAGGAGGGTCCGTTAAACACGCCAACAGCTACTGCGTGTTAGAATCAATGAAAATCAATCCTTTAGAAATAGAAACTTCTTCGACAGGAACGGACCACACAAAGGTTTTTCCAAAATTACGTGCGTTTATTATCCTTCACACAACATGACGCGTTTCAGCCGAGTCACCCCGGCCTTGATCACATGACGTGACAGGAAGAAAATTCACCCTTAAATACCACAAATTAGATGCTAAAACCTCCCATACTTCAATAGAAAGGGTAAAAAGACTAGTAAGGTCTTATAAAGTGCATGGTGCAATCGTGCAAAAGCAAATTATGTCAAATATAAGATATACATCCTATACAACATTTTTCAACATAATTTAAATGTAGCCACTCACTTCAAAAGTAGTACATTTCACAGGAATATCATTAATTGATTTTTACACCCCAATGGATTGAAAAATAAATTAACAGAACACTGCCTATATATATATACTGGCGGTCGCCTGTAGGTAGTTATAGTTAGGACCTATTTTCCATAGGAAATCTGCAACATTCTATTTGGAATAACTTTGGCGTCGGTTGACAAATCTTCGCGAAATTCTCAAAACTGGTGGGGCGCTCTGGTTCGCTCCTATCCTGAAAGTCTTGGTGTTATTCGTGAAGTGGGAGCTGAGAAAAAAGGGGGGTCCCAAAACGTGTTTTCCCCATGCAATTTTCCTTAGGAAGCGTTCATCGCGGCTACAGCCTGAACTGCTGAACGGAATTACACCAAATTTGGCAAAGAGGTAGTCCTTGGTTCAGACTCGTGCCTTTTGCATGGTGTAAATCTTTTCAGTAGTTCCTGAGAAAATGTACATATATATCTACGGCCGCGGTGGATCCGTGCATCCTGAGCGCACCCTATTCGCACCATCCCGATTACGCACTGAATGCTAATTGGCTGTCAAGTGGTTGTCAACATTCGAAACCAGGAAGTGTTGGCAGCCATTTTGTAGAAGCGAGGGACTAGAAATGAATGGAATTAGTGTTCAAAATGTATACAGGGGCAGGTTAGAAATGTTTTAATCCTCTAGACCTGCTTAGGGGGTCCCACAAGGACCCCTAGGGCTCCCATAAATGGTTTTTTTTGGGGAAAAACAGAGAAATGTGCGCTGGGTGCATGGATCCGCCGTAAAAAATAAATAAAATGATGCACGGGCTCCTGTGCTTGTTTAAATTTTAGCTACCTTGGGGGGGGGCAAATCCTGGGGTCTAAAATATAAAATTTGATGGGGGTCCAGAGGGGCCCTGTAGCCTGGGGACCGCCATCCCTCTGTGCTACAAAATAATTGGGTGGGGGGCTCAAAGGTACTCCCTCAGTAAAATTATTGGGGAGGGGGGTCTTAAAGGTCCTCTCCAGCCCCGGTGACCGCTACTCTTCGAGACTTTGAAAAAAATGGGTCGGAGGGCTCAAAGGTCCCTCTAAGCCCCGGTGATCACCACCCTCCGGGGCCTTTTATATTGTGGTAAAAGGGGCCCCATGGCCCTCATTCTGGTGCAGTCGATGGCCCTGGGGAACACCACTCCGCAGGGCCCGCTCCTGCTGTGTCTCGAGGTGCGTACCCCGGGACACTGCTGTTTGGTGTGGCAGAGCGGGAGTCGAGGTTCCCGCTCTGTCATAGCAAACTTCAGGGCACATTAACAAGGGATATTTTGTCGAATTTTGTTTTAAAAAAGGCAAAAATGTGGTAACAATTATATCGCCCTGTTTACTGTTTAGGCGTATAGACAAGGTTGGGGACCATGGGTGGAGCCCCAATGTCTCTATCGTCCTAGCCAGCTCCCTGCATCCTTCTGAAGCCACCATTAGACAGGGACCTGCTAATATGAAGCTCCCCGTGGGGAAAAGCAATCTGCTTAACATTTTAAAAGAGTGAGCAGGTTTGCCTGTTCTCTCTTTCAAAATCCAAACCAAGAGGCATATTAGCAAGAACGTCGTTAAAATTATCGTCGTTTTAGCAGCAGGAGACTGCAGCTAAAATGCAGATAAAGGGCTTGCTAATATGCGTTATAGAATGCCAATAGAAGTCCTGGTCAGATGTCTGGCACATCTAACCTTGGCTTCTATTGGAATTCTATAAGGCATATTAGCAAGCCCATTATTTAGCGGTAGTTTGCTGCCGCTAAATCGGCAATAATTTTTACGCCGTCCTTGTAAATATGCCCCTAAGTTTTGGAATGTCGGCAATGCTGTCTTCCGTTTAAGTAGTCACAAAGTATTTAGTGAAGTACACACTGTGAAACATGAAGCAGCAGTGTGTGATTGGGATCAATAAAGAATTGCCCATTGTTGAGTACAGAGTTGGGAAATTGTACGTGGGGTTTTGTAACACCAGTGATGGAGCAAGGATTCGCATATAAAGCGACTTGCTTGTATTCATGTACCTCGAATAACGTTAAAAGCACTATTCAACATGTTTGTTTTACTAAAATCGTATTTTACATAAACATTTGGTGTATGAGAGAAGCTTGCTTATATGTTTTACTAACCGTAATACGCGAGCATCTAATATGGTTGCTGCTACATGAGGGTTTCTATTGCGCATGCGTCTGTCATACTCACGTGACATGATGTACTCTTTGCTTTGGAGGGAATCTTTTCACTTCTGCGCACTAGTATTAATATTGCTGCTCTATGTCTTCACGTGCAAGAAGCTTGCATTGTTGCTTTTGCCAAGCTGTTCGTTCTGCTTAATCCTAATGCTATAGTTAAATATAAAATAATGGGTATAGAGTAGAGATACATGGTATACAGTGTATTCATTTATTCTGTGTTCTAAAACTGTTTCCTTTCCATTTCATGTTACTCACGGAAAACTGGCCTAATGTATAACGCTGTACTCCATCTTTGTTGAAACTGCGACTGCGTGAAAGTCTCAAGTCTCTGGAACAGTGAGCTTTGGACTGCAGCCAAGGAGCTGACTGACTAGAAGATGCTCCTGAGAACATGAACTATTGAACTCAAAATTTTACAATGTTATAACAATGTATTTGCCAATAGAACATCCATTGTTGGGTGGAATAAAGATGTCACGTGAAAATAAATTGATGGGCGGGAACATAAAATTAATATTCAATACTGAGGTATCAAAATTTGGTGTGGCGTGATGACCTCTCCTCATTTTGTGTCCAATCAAAATTGGGGATCCTTATACTTTCAACATTGGGGGGTGGTACACTGACCTGGAAAATAGTATAACAAGCATAGGTTTAGCTAGAGAAATTGTCCCACTTGTCCGAATAGCTGACTTGTCACTGACCCAATGCACTCAATAGGTGATCGAGAGCAGAGGTGCTGCGAAGCACTATGTCAGAAGATTCGCTGACCCAATCGGGGTCCAGGAAGCTGAAGTGCTGGCGAAGCACTTTGTCGGGGAAATCGATAACCCAATCGGGGTTCCGGCTGTTAGCTGCAGAAGGGAAGTGAAAATAGAGATACAGCAACATCACAATTTCTTTTGAGTGATACGTTTTTCAGTGAGGACACCTACTGACGGTGCCTGAGAGGGGAGGACGAGGAGTGTGTACTTGGCCCCTCCTTGCCGGTAGATCAGTCAGGTTCATACATTGAAGGAAAAGTTGAAGGAAATGATGTCCCCTTTCTGTTGGACACTGGTGCTACCCGTTCTACTGTAAGAACAACAGACGTTACAAACCTCCCCCTCTCGGGAGAAGAGATCCAAGTAGTGGGTGTTTCTAATAAACAAATTAGTACCCCAGTTACTGAACCAATGGAAGTTAGAATAGGGAACTTCAAAGAAATGCATAGATTTGTTGTATGCGATTCAAGTCCAGTAAACCTGTTAGGTCGCGACTTGTTGTGCAAAATGAATTGCACCATTTTCTGTACCCCAAGTGGTGTTGAAATTCAAACCCCGGATGAAGATGGAGTTTTTAAACTGATGTTAGCAAAACAAGAGACAGAGACTAAAAGATTAACAATAGAAGACTTACCAGAGGAACTACAACAGACTGTAAAACCTAACGTATGGGATTTTACTGGAAAAGATGTTGGATTAATGGCAGATGTTAATCCATTAAAAGTGACAGTAAAGGAAGGAGCAGTTTACCCAAATACTTGACAGTACAAAATGAGCTGAGAAATAAAAGCAGGTGTTGCAGCAGAAATAAAACGTTTGGTTGAAGCAGGCATTTTACAAGAAATAATGAGCAGTCCTTGTAATTCACCCATAATTGGTATAAAGAAACAGAGTGGCAAGTACAGGGTCGTACAAGACATCCACAAAATGATTAAGATTTTTGTTCCATGCTGTGTCGTGCCAAACCCTGCAGTAATTCTGTATCAAATACCATGGGAGGCTGGATGGTTTACTGTTATCGACTTTTGTCACACATTTTTCTCAATCCCATCACACCCGGATAGCAAATTTCTTTTCTCATTTGAATTTGACAGCCGTGTTTATGTTTGGAATCGTGTCCCTCAGGGGTACACAGAGAGTCCTTCGATTTTTAATCAGATTTTGAAAAAGTGCCTTGACTCATTGGTACTGCCTGGACAGTCAGTCCTGGTCCAATATATAGACGACCTCTTGGTGGCGTCTAAAACACTAAATGACTGTGTTGTTGATACCATTGCTTTACTGAACCACTTAGGTGAAGGGGGCATAAAGTGTCACCTGAAAAACTATAATTTTGTACCACATCAGTGAAATATCTGGGGCACCAGATAAAAAGGGGTGTCAGAAGGGTTACCTCAGAAAGAATCAGGATAATCAGAAACATGAATTCACCTCAAACTCAGAAAGAGATCAGAATGTTCCTTGGAGTAGTAGGTTACTGCAGGCAATGGATTGTGGGATTTGCAGTCCTAGCAAGACCACTGATACAGATAACAAAGAAAAGAGCAAAAGACCCAGTAGAGTGGGATGACGAAAGCATGACTGCTTTTGTAAAACTGCGACAATGCCTGTGTACAGCTCCAGCATTAGGGATGCCCGACTATTCAAAGGACTTTGCACTTTTCTGTGACACACGGGAAAATTGTGCACTTTCAGTTTTAACTCAAATTCACGGTCTGATGAGACATCCTGTGGCATATTTTTCTTCCACATTAGACCCAGTGGCATCTGCCTTGCCCGGATGTCTGAAAGCAGTGGCTGCAACTTGCATGAGCCTGGAGCAGAGTGAGTCCATTATTATGGGGCATCCTGTGATCGTGTATGTTCCACATGCAGTTGTAATTTTGTTAACTAGGACTAAGACCCAGTATCTCACACCCAGTTGGCTAACTAAGTATGAGAGAATCCTTGTAGAAGCAGAAAATGTAACAATTGCCAGGTGTAATATTTCGAACCCAGCAACACTGCTACCTGATTCACATTTTGCAGAAGTAAAGGGAGAGATTGAACATGACTGTTTCGACTTGACTGAATATAGCACAAAACCACGTCCAGACATAAGAGATGAGCCATTAATTGATTCAGAATATGAGCTATTTGTAAATGGCTCATGTATGAGGCATGAAGAAGGAGGTCTAAGTGCTGCTGACGCTGTATGTACACTGGGAGGCCTAATTGAAGCATCCTATTTGCCTGGAGTCTGCACATATAGCCAAATTGGTTGCATTAGCAAAGGCCTGCAAATTTGGGGAAAATTGGAAGGTAACCATATACACTGACAGCCAGTATGGGGGACTCCAATTAAAAATGGTCATTATGTAAAAGATTTACTTGAAGCGATTCAATTACCAAAAGAAGTGGCTGTGGTCAAGTGTGCTGCTCACAAATCTGGTAATGGCACAGTGACAGCTGCTAACCGATATGCTGACCAGTTAGCCCAATATTGTGCGAAATATAAAATGGCTGTTAATAAGAATGTTGAGGTGGGCGGAAACAGCTGCCAACTTATGTTGCTTGAAGGTGTGAGAACATGGGAAGAAGTGAGAGATTTGCAAATTGAAGCAGAACCAAAAGAGAAGGAAGAGTGGAGAAAGATAGGTTGTCAGAGAAGGGTTGAAGATGATGTCATTGTATATCTTGATGGAAGACCAGTGTTACCAGACTGTATGCTTGCTCCTATGGCTAGGATGGTTCACGGAGATTCTCATTTGGGAAGAGATGCTATGATACGTCTCTTTAGACAGTCATGGTTCAATGCGAAGTTCAGAAACATAGCAGAGGCGCTTTGCCAGACATGCCTGGTTTGTCAACAAATGAACCCAGGAAAGAAAACAGTAGTGCTACTAGGAAGATTGGGAAGGCAGAGGGTTCCTTTATACGATTGCAGATTGATTTCATTCAGTTACCTCCTTGTCGAGGACTAAAATACATTCTTGTCATTGTCTGCCTGTTTTCAAAATGGGTGGAAGCTTACCCCACACGCAGGAATGATAGCATCACTGTAGCCAAACTCTTACTCAGAGAGCTTATACCACATTTCGGTTTTCCAGTAACAATTGAATCAAACCGAGGCTGCCATTTTAATAATGAAATAATTGGTTTACTTTGTAAAGCATACAAAATTACACAAAAATTGCACTGTGCATATCGCCCAGAGGCTTCTGGAGTGGTAGAGCAATTGAATGGCACAATCAAGTCAAGACTAGGAAAGATGTATGAGTCTACCCGATTGGAATGGCCAGATGCTTTGCCACTTGTTCTGATGGGACTTAGAAGTATTCCAGACCGGAACACAGGCTTGAGTCCCCATGAAATACTGATGGGAAGAGCAATGAGGCAAACATGGGTGCCAGGACACAAACTGATAAGTATATCCGATGATTTAGTACTGGAGTACTGCAAAGAATTGGCTGACCAAGTGCGTTCTATCTCTCACCAGGTTGGGGAAGACACTGTCGCCAGGCAAGCAACACCAGCACATGACCTGAACCCAGGTGACTGGGTAGTGCTAAAGAAACATACTCCAAAATTTTGCCTTACACCAAGGTGGGGAAAACTACGACAAGTAATTTTAGTTACCACCACAGCTGTAAAATGTGTAGGAGTTCCACACTGGATTCATGCCAGTCATACAAAAAGAGTGACTGAACCTGATGAAACTGAAGCTGAAGGTTGTGCAGCTGAGGGGTCTCAAGATATTGATCCTGAAGTAGCTGAAGAGGGACAACCGAGCACCAGTCAAGATGATTGGATTCCAATAATCGATATACCTGCAGAATATGTAAGACCAGAAGTCAAACTTACCAAGATAGACAGAGTGATAGTGAGGATGAGACAGGTTTATAAGAAGGTACTCAGATCATAGAAATACAAGTCAAAAGTGATTCTGAGGAGGATCAGATAGGGATAGATCAGAATACTCAGATAATCGACACCCCACCAAGAACTCCGGAGTCTGAGGAGGTACAGACAGGTACTAGGGCGAAAGCTCAGACGGAAGAAAATCAAGAGTTCGAAGAGCCCGAGCCGGACCAGATAGGTGTAGAATAAGATGTTCAGGAAGAAGAAGGTGAATCAAAACAGAGTCAAAGTCAAATTCAACAAATACCTGAACAAGGCCAGATTAGTAACCAGGCAGAAGAGACTGTAATAAGACCTGGACCTAGTCAGATAGAAAGGGACACAGAAGACAGCATTGAAATAGATGTGCCACAACTGAATGAAAATAAGAGTGCATTGGAAGAAGGCCAAAGCACAGTGCCAGCTAAAAGACTCAGAAAAGAAGACAAATGGCCTAGGTTTGTCAAAAGACTGAAATTTCATTTAAACACCATTAATGAAGAACCTGAGCAAGTGAATGAGATAACAAGTCAAACTGAACAGTCTGTAATACAACCAAGAAGGAGAAGTCCACGACTGAACAATAAATTCAGAGGCCCTGAAAGGACTTACATCGTACTTGAAGATTTTGAAAATTTGGAAATGAGTGATGGAAGCAATGACGAATTGATTAGTGATCAGACTGACGGAGAAGGGAGACCCACTTGAAAACTTACAGTGTAAAAGACTGTGTAAAAGCCACAAAGAGGGGTTAAATCTCCTTAGTCCGAAATGGCTGATCGAAATGTTAATGGAAGACCGAAAAGAAGTTGCTTAAAAACATGCTGTAGAATGTGAACATATAGTATAGCGTTAGTACTCATAGTATGGTTAGGACTGACAATAGCTATTCCTTACATCATGTGTAGAGACATGAAGAATGATACTAATGAACTACAAACGACAGATACAACTAGAAGAATAGATACACAAAAAGGACACTTAGCATTAAACAATAGAAAGTAGATTTAGAAGCATCAGATGAGGAAGGACTACATTATACTGGAATTAAAAACAGAACTCACATAAATGTATTTGCAAACCTATAGGTACACTATGTGGAACCTATGGAAATAGAAGATTGCTATGTTTGTATGAAATTACCCACTTCAGTAGCCAAAGGTGTTACCTACCACCATTTACCTTTAACATATGGTATTTCATGTAGTGTTTTAGCTAGTTTATTCTATAAGAAAGGACCTCTGCAGTATTGCTATTCTAATTCAGATGTGATATTTTCTGAACTTCCTATACGTAGTAACCTTAACCCTGTCACACGTTATATGGGTGAATACTTTCTAACAATAGGTACAAGAGATATAGCTGAAGCACACAAGAAGAATTTAACATGCTCATTACAAGAAAAAGAGAAAATATTTTTGAATATTGTAGAGAAAAGAAGAGAGAGTTTCCAAAGAAAAGCAGATGATAAGAATCAGAAAATTCCTAAGTGGGCTGAAAATATAGGGTCCGCCCCGAGTGGCAAAGCTCATGCTGCTATGTTGCTGGATTTCGAAAAGAAAGGGAAACTCTGTCTCCATAGGGAAAGAACTAGTTATTATAACAATATATTTATTGGTTCCAGTGAGTGTGAGCACAATTATAAGATAATTGGGGGTTGGGGATTCAAAGATGGAACTGAACCTGTGTTTCCTGAAATGTATTTTATATGCAGAAACAAGGCTTATTACAAATTGCCAGATCACTGTTATTTTGGAATAGTTTTCCCTAAAATATATCATGTGGATAAAATCACTGGAAACAATGAAGAAACTAATTGATTAATACGTAGTAAAAGAGGTAGTTTTGGAGAAATAGTAGGTGATATATTTAGTGCATTAATACCTACAGTGGGAGTCGTTCTGAATACACACCGAATTTGCAAATTGTCAACAGTAGTGGGTCGGTTATCGACAGACACTGCTGGAGGGTTCTTGATGGTCAATATCGAATTGGTTGCGAGCAGATCAATAGTTTTACAAAACCGACTTAATCTTGATACATTATTAGCAAAAGAGGGCGGAGTCTGTAGAATGTTGAAAACGCAACTTTGTTGCACTTACATACCTGACAAGAGTGTTATAATTAAAGGGTATGTAAGAAATATTACACATTTGGAAAAAGAGCTCAAAACACTAGAGGTTGATAGTGCATGGAAGAGACTGACTGATGGTCTCTCCTCAATAGGTAGCTGGATTTCTAACGTAAGGAAAAGTTTTGTAGGTAGAATACTGATGCCAATGGTGGGAATAGGCCTACTGATTTTAGGGTTATTAATTTGTTGCAAATGTTGTAGACACAGAAAGAGACATACAGTAGATGAAAAAGGGAGGAAAAGAAATTGCAATGAAATGGAGCTTGAAGAATTAAAAGACAAAATCTATAAGAAAATGAAGACTTTTCATTTAAATAATGAAAAGAATCCTAGAAGAAAGATTGAAGCAGTTGAATTGGGTGAATTGTGAAAAGTTGGCATCTGTTTCATTAATTAGTGATGATATAAAATATCATCAAAGAGGGGATTGATGGAGCAAGGATTCGCACATAAAGCAACTTGCTTGTATTTACGAACCTCGAATAACGTTAAAAGCACTAATCAACATGTTTGTTTTACTAAAATCGTATTTTACATAAACATTGGGTGTCCAAGAGAAGCTTGCTTATGTGTTTTACTAACCGTAATACGCTTGCATCTAAGATGGCTGCTGCTACATGAGGGTTTCGATTGCGCATGCGTCTGTCATACTCACGTGACATGACGTACTCTTTGCTTTGGAGGGAATCTTTTCGCTTCTGCGCACTAGTATTAATAAGGCTGCTCTCTGTCTTCACCTGCAAGAAGCTTTCATTGCTGCTTTTGTCAAGCTGTTCGTTCTGCTTAATCCTAATGCTATAGTTAAATATAAAATAATGGGTATAGAGTAGATATACATGGTATACAATGTATTATTTATTCTGTGTTCTAAAACTGTTTTCTTTCCATTTCATGTTACTCACGGAAAACTGGCCTAATGTGTAACGCTGTACTCCATCTTTGTTGAAACTGCGACTGCGTGAAAGTCTCAAGTCTCTGGAACAGTGACCTCTGGACTGCAGCCAAGGAGCTGACTGACTAGAAGATGCTCTTGAGAACATCAACTATTGAACTAAAAATGTTACAATGTTATAACAATGTATTTGCCAATAGAACATCCATTATTGGGTGGAATAAAGATGTCATGTGAAAATAAATGGATGGGCGGGAACATAACATTAATATTCAACACTGAGGTATCAAAATTTGGTGTGGTGTGATGACCTCGCCTTATTCTGTGTCCAATCAAAATTGGGGATCCTTATACTTGCAACATTGGGGGGTGGGACACTGACCTGGAAAATAGCATAACTAGCGTAAGTTTAGCTAGAGAAATTGTCCGACTTGTCCGAATAGCTGACCTACCACTGACCCAATGCACTCAATAGGTGATTGAGAGCAGAGGTGCTGCGAAGCACTCTGTTAGAAGACAGACCCCGGACCCAATCGGGGTCCGGGAAGCTGAAGTGCTGGCGAAGCACTTTGTCGGGGAAATCGATAACCCAATCGGGGTTCCGGCTGTTAGCTGCAGAGAGGGAGTAGCGCAGGCGTTGCAACTTAACTCCGGGTGCCAGTCTTAACCTTTGGTGGTCCTGCCCTGATCCAATTTGGCTTTACCTGTCCTGAATCTGAATCTGCACCTGCAAGCCTACTGGCGACTGCAACTTTCGGGGTTCTGTCCTTTCACTGACCTGTGGCCAGGGATAATTCTTCACACCATTTCTAAGTACATATAAATTTGTGTGGGTTCAACATTGACTTGATTCCTTCTCTCACCCTCCCTAAATGTTATATGTTTGATAATAGTGATTGCATTACATGTTCCTTTTTCTTTACCCTTCCTATTGATACAGCTTGACATATGTTTTCTTTTTCCACTCCCTTTTGTTAAATGCTTAAACATTTGATCGTATGTTATGTTCCTTCTTTTACCCTCCCTATTTGCTAAATGATCGAAATTAGTTTAATACATCTTTTGCATAGTTACATTTTGATTCTGATCTTCATAATTGAAAGTCTTTTTGTGTTTAATCTGTGGATCATGACCATTTAAGAAACTTAGATAAAGAGTTTAAAACTTCCAGAGTTTGTGGTTATTATATGAGTTCAAATGTTATATTTCCTATTATGCTAACACCTTTGATCCCTTCGGACTTTAGGTACCGGTGACGTGAATTGGTAAGTAGATAGGTCAAAAGTCCTAAATGTTTGTGACCTGCGCGCTCTATCACCAGTGGCAAGAAATATTTACTAATTGTTCGAGGAGTTCGAGGCAAATTAAGTCCGGGAATTGTCATGCTCAGGATCTTTATTTTAATATGCAGGGTGTTCCTGGGCAGTCTCTAAAGCCTCGGTGGTGCTAGGCAGTGCCTCATTTGTTTTGTAATCAGACGGGCAGTACTTATGCTGTTATAAAGGGATACACTCATAGAACTCTTGTAGTTGTATAATTACTCAGGATTTATGTGCCTAAGAGTTACTTACATTCTTTTTTGTAGGTGCACTGTATTGTTAAATAGTTTTCATTTTAAAATCTTCTCTAAGCAGATGATTATCACACTAAATATAAGTCAAATGTTGTCATAAAAAGAAGACGTGTACACTAATTTTTTTAATTAACTTTTATTAAAACAGAAATAAACATATAGAAACGTAACTTTAATATAAGAGTATAATAAACTAAATGTGAGATGGACTCCAGTGGTAGCAGCGTAGGTAACCTGCAAAACAAAAATGAAACATAAGTCCTTAAAATTAGATCATTGTGATTAAATGAGGTGAGAGATTACATCATTAGGAAAGTCAAGATCATTTTTTTTCACATGCACTCTCAGGGTAGTGCACCCCAGCCCTCCCGCAGAATCACCCTCAACAGGAGTCTGTAGGGCAGTTCTGCTTGTAGGCTTAGGACTATCTTATGGTATAGATTGTATTTAAAATGAGACAGAGATGTGACTGAATGAGGTCAAAGATCACAGATTAACATAACACTTGGCAATATTGCTTATTCGCACGTGTGCAGTGTGCTATACATCCCACCTCTCTCGTAGGCCCGGCCTGAAGAGGTGTCTGTAGGGAAGTGCCTGTTGGGTCAGATCTACAGTATGGTCCAGCAGGTCTTTTAAATGTATCAGAGATGAGACAGAATGAGGTGAGAGATCACGTCATTATGCAGGACAATAATGTTTGTTCACAGCAAGTTTAATTGGAGGCATTGTGTATCTAGGCCGCTCTGCTTACCTTTTGCAAATACTGCTTTTAGCAGAGCTAGCAACTTGAATTCTGCTTTGGATCAATATTGCAGACAATATTGAATTTAGCCTGGATTTATTTATCTGCAGTGTGGACAGCAGCGTTCATAACTTGAAAAGAGAAACAGTGTGTGAGAGAGAGAGAGAGAGAGAGAGAGAGAGAGAAAGAGAGAAAGAAAGACAGTGAAAGTGTGAGAGAGAAAGTAATAGATGGAGCAGGAGAGGTAGTGTCGATATTGGAGAAAATCTTTGCAGCTCACCTTTTTGCCTCCGGTGTTTTTCCAACCACGTGCCGGTTTATAGTGCACCCTCAAGTTTAGTGATCTGAAAGATAGTATAGAATTATTAATTGCACATACAACTGCACACGTATATTTTTGCGTTACGCCTTTGCACACCCAGGGTACTGTATTACATCAACTCCCACTGCAAGGAGGTGTCTGTGCACTCTTTTCCTCCCAGGGTGCTATATCCTATGCACTCCCACTGCATAGTGCTGAGTTCTCATTACTGCACACCTAGATTGCTGCACCCCATTGACTCCCAGTGTCCGGAGGTGAGTGCCCTTTCCTGCGGACCCAGATTGTTGCAAACTATCCACTCCCACTTCCCAGAGGTGATTGTACATTCCTACGCACTCAAGTTGCTGCACACTATGCACTCTCTCCACTCACAGGTGACTTCTCGTTGCTTCGAAAACAAGCTTCTCTGCTCACCTTGTGCCATTGGCGTGTTTCAAAGAGGGTCCACCACGTGTAGAAGCAACCTTCCTACGTGTTGTTACGATGGCCAAGCATCATCGCAGAATCCTCAAACGTTGAGCTTTGGAGGTGTTGGGGGGACGCCAATTTGTGAACCACAACCTGATAAATAAAAAAGAAGATAAGATTGTGTGTCATTTGTTCATCTAAGGGAAGAGAAAGTGAGAGAGTGACTGAAAAGAATATTCGCAGCTCACCTTTCCGTCACCGGTGTGTTATAGTTAGGAATTAGCATTTAAAAAACCTTAGGTTTCAGGGGTGTTATAGTTAGCTGGACATTCCAGTCGTACAAACCATTGAAATTCCTCCGTTATAGTTAGTTGTACTAACTGTAACTCATGCCCCCACAATCCACTGCTGATGATGCCACATATTACATCATTCATGACATGGTCAATGACATCACTGATGACATTACTGATGACATCTGAAATGACATCACTGATGACATAATTCACGTGACAATCTGCTACAACTGATCATACACTAGTATAACTTTTCATCACTCACTAACAAATATACAGTACCATTTTTAAAAGAATGACACACCAACACAACTTTCTAAAAACCCACTCACTGCTTTGCAGATCTACACACACTTCTAAACATTTATGTATATATTTACTCATGTATGCTGACAAAGATCTAAATAACACTATTAAATATGCTTATAGATTTATATTGACATTACCCACCAGCACACATTTTATTGATGTATATAGTTATCCTACTCACTTATGCAAATAATACTTTATACTTACATTTACTCAGCTATATACTCTTACAAACACCACTTTATTTATTTATATAGATAGTAAGTCATACTTAGTGTGTTATAAAGTCACTATTATAAGTATACAGTTTTCCATACAGTGAATCAGACAATGTCTGCCTGTTGTGTAAACTTATTTAGGTAGAACAACTATCACATACACTGTGTTTTATATTTCTCCTTTCTTGGTCATGTATCATTGAGAAATATATTTACTCTTTAACACACCAATAAAGAGATTCACCCACCGAAACAACTGTTTCCACATGCAGTGTTAACCTCATATACCTACTAAATCAACTATTTACACATCTTTGGACACTCACACACTTCCCACCCAACTACATACACATTCACTGTTTTATACAAATAGTCACTTAACTAATTAAAAACTAATATAAAGTTTCACATAGCTAGTAATCAATTATGCAATAGCTTACACAACAAGAGACAGAGTGATACAGATATTCACACAGTTAAATCAGTATTTCATATATTTAGTGAGACACTTTAAATTACTGACTTAGACAATCAATTACAGTGCTACTAAATTCTCCATCCAGACACTTTTACATTCACTCACTCTTCAATGCAGATTCCTGTATATATAATAGTAATTTAAATATGGAAGCAAACCCCATTCACTGGATGATGTAATCAGTGATGTCATCAGTGATGTCACTGACCATGTCATGAATGATGTAATATGTGACATCATCAGCAGTGGATTGTGGGCACGGGAGTTACAGTTAGTACAACTAACTATAACGGAGGAGTTTCAATGGTTTTGTACGAGTGAAATTTCCAGCTAACTATAACACCCCTGAAACCTATGTTTTTTTCAATGAATTTCTAAGGTCTTTTAAATGCTAATTCCCAACTATAACATACTTGAAACCCATATTTTTTTGGTGAATATACATATTCACCGAAAAAACATAGGTTACAGGGACGTTATAGTTAGGCTGATTTTTCACTTGAATAAAACCAGAGAAATTCAATAGTTAGAGTAAGCTGGTGCCCCGCAATTCACTACTAATTAATTCACATATTACATCACTCTTTACATTGTCAGTAACATCACCGATGACATCTCAAATGAAATTACTCACCACATCACTGATGACATCATCCAATGACTGTGAATATTTTAAAAAATGTTAAATACATATTTCTCAGTGTATTGGTGAATCAGCAGGTGTATGAGTGCCTGTATGGATGATTTAGTGGGTGCATGACAGACTTTATAAGTGAGTGATTAGGTTTCTCACGGAATGTATGGGTGAGTGACTAGGATGTGTGAATGTCTGGATCAGACTGTCAGTTGGTGTATAAGTGGCTGCATGGGTAGGTGAATGGGTACATAAATGACAGTATGGGTGATTGATTAGTTGTCTGACTACCTGTATGGGTGTATGAGTGTCTGTATGGGCGGGGGAGGGTGTGTGTGATTGCCTACATAGAGAGGCTGTATGGGTTATTGAGTGCATCTGTAAGAGGGTATATGGGTGACTGAATGTGTGTATGGTTGTGTCGATGAGTGAATGAATATGTCAGTGTCAGACCTCATCCTTGGTTCCATCTCTTTCACATGGGACAAATAGTGGTGGCCCCCTGCCCTCGGAACCCCTCCACCCAAACAGACCTGGCACAGAACAACCGCATCATATTAGACTCATCCTTCACAATGAAGCACCAGATCAATGCCAGATCAACGCCATGTACTCAGACTACTTAAACACCCTCCGCATACTCCAAAAAACATTCAGTTGCATCAAATCTGAATCCATAAAAATGGTCACTCACGCTCTCGTCAGTAGCACACTGGACTACAGCAATGCTCTCAACTCTGGAAGCAACAAGAAACTACTTTGCAAACTCCAGATCATCCAGAACGCCACAGCCATACTGAAACTAGACATCCCCCATCATAGACACATCACCCTTCACCTCTGCTATCTCCACTGGCTCCCTATTGAAAGAAGAATAACCTTAAAACTCCTCACTCATGCATACAAGGCCATCCACAACACTGGACCAACATACTTAAACAACCGCCTCTCCTTCCACACACCCAAAAGACATCTCTGATCAGCTAACCTCTCTATGGCCACCAGGCCACGCATCTAAAAGACCAGAACTGGAGGAAAGTCCTTCTCCTACCTCACAGCCAAGGCATTAGAATGACCGCGTCTGCACCTCCAGTAAGCCCGCACACTGCTCCCATTCAGGAATGACCTGAAGACCTGGCTCTTTGATGACCCCAGCACTAAATGGAGCCCAATCCCAGTACCTTGAGACCCTTGTGGGTGAGTAGTTGTGCCTTATAAACCCTGATTAATTGATTGAGGGGTATATGGGTGAGAAACTGCACATGTGAAAGGCAGTATAGGTGAGTGTTGGAGTATATTGGTGACTCTATCAGTGAGTCAGTGAATGTGAGAGTAGCTGTATGGGTGAGTGCATGCTCGTGTCAGTAACTGTACAGGTGAGTATGTGTTAATATATGTATGAGTAAGTAAGTATCTGTGTGTTCCTATATAGGTGAGTAAGTGTCTGTGTGATTGATTATATAGGTGAGTGAGTAGGTGTATGAGTAGCACTATGGGTGACCGACAGTGTGTGAGTTGCTGTATGGGTGTACAATTCGATATATCAGTGACTATATTAGAGAGTGAGTTTGATTATGAGAGGCTGTATGGGTGACTGCGTGGGAGTGTATGTAGTTATATGGGAATGTGACTGGGTGCTTCAGACATTCTGTGGATAATATCTTCCGCAATGTCACTGTCCATGTCATGAGTGATGTAATATGTGAATTCATAAGCAGTGCGTTGCGAGGGGTGAGTTATAGTTAGCTCAGTTAACGATAACTGCTGAATGTATCTGGTTTTGTATGTGTGGAATGCCAGCCTAACTATAAATCCCTGTAACTTTTGCTTTTTTTCAGTGAATTTCAAAGGTATTTTTTTAATTCTATTTCCTAAATATAGTGAGATGGTGCTGAGGTGAGGTGCTGGTACACTTGGGGATGAAAGCGTGCGCCTTAACCGTGAAGTGAGTGCTGTAAACTGATGTGCTCTGGGTGTTGTAGCATACTGGCCGCTGTAGCATAGCTGTGCAGGTGGTGTTAGTATGCGTTTAGAGTGTAGCGGGAGTGGGATGCAAACTACTCACTGGTTCAGGTCTGAAGACTCGGAGAGGAAACCGTGAGCCTAAGCCATGAGCTGATTGCTGTAAAGTGATGTGCTTTGAGCACTGTAGGATACTGGCAGTTGTAGCATACCTGTGTAAGTAGTGTTAGTATGCGTTTATACTGTACAGGGGGTGGGAAGCAAACTACTCACCCCTACCGGTCAGAAGACTCGAATGCAGTGTTTTAGCAAGCAGGAATAAAGAAATAATCATGAAGAATATAATGCAGAATGTTCCAATGCCACAGAAGACAAATGGTGAAATCAGGTGTGTCTAAGAAAGTGGCTGTTTGTAATAAAGCAATAGAGTTTGAAAGTTATATAAAAAGTGCCTTTATTTAAGGGCCATAAGTGGACCCATTGGTGCAAGAGCAAAGGCATCCAGCTGAGGCAAACTCTAACCGCTTCTGCTGTATTAAAATGTAAGCTCCTGCATCAGTAAATTCCACATTACATGGTACAGTTCCATGTGACATAAACAATACCTATTAAACTTGAATGACTCTAAATTCTATAATGAAAATAAAGGTAGGATACGATTACCACATGTATCCTTTAGGAAAACAAACAAAACAAATTGCAAAATGTAATCATCAAACTACTTAGGTACACTGGTACTCCTTTTTTGTAACACAAAATTATCAACAGTAGAACAGTCAGCTATCGCTTGTACAGTAGATTCAACCTGGTGTGTGTCAGAAATGTTAATAGTTCTAGCCACATCGGAACTTTAAGGAGGAACACAAACATTACACTTCTGAGAAGCATATTCGGTACCCTTCTGGTCAAACCATACATTATTGTCTTCAGCTGTTTCAAAATAACATTCTTGTGCAGAGAGCTAAGGCATCGAGCTGAGGTAAACTCCAACAGCTTCTGCTGTATTCAAACCGAAGCTCCTGCATCAGTGAATTCCACATTACATGTTACAGTTCCATGTGACATAAACAATAGCTATTAGACATGAATGACTAAATTCTGTAATGAAAATAAAGGTAGGATACGATTACCACACTGTGCCAACCAGTTCCTAAACAATGTCGTGTTTTTTTATCTTGATCACCAGCTTGTGAGCAGAGGCTGAGGATGCGTAAATTTGTGTGACAAGGCTTTGTGGATAACAGGCAGGCAGAGAAACGTGTGCCCTAAGAACAGACATGGTTTCAAAAGGATGTAGGGTTTAGGCTAATTTAGCAACTAAATAGCGTATTTGCATAGGCCATACATCACCCATCCCTGGTTAGAGTGGAGACGTAAGGGGCAATAATGAAAACAGAGTTCAAATGCCTGAGCATACTTAGAAAGTTATTATACGAAAGTAGTTCAATTGAAGTATATCAAAAATGGAAAAAGTAAAAAAAGATGGAAAAAACCAATCCAAGAATAACATGAGTTTCTTACAAGTCTTGGAGATTGCAGTCCGGAAGTTATTCAGCGGCTTGAGATGCTTAATGTTCCAAGAGGTCATTGTTGCCATCGTGTGAGAAAAGCGAAGCGATCCAATTCATATCCCCGAAGGGACAGCAATCTTCCTCGAATGTTGGAGCGGCAATTTGAATTGGCAGGCAATCTGCAATGTTGTCAAAGGTCGCATGTTGCAGGAGATCTTTCGCAGCTGCGCAGAAATCCTATTCCCCCATGATACCTTTTTGCGTTGCATCCGCCATTTCTCCACTTCCTGAACAATCAAGTTCATGGTTCTCAAGATACTCCATTACCTGCTGGATATCGGGAGCGATTGTTGGGATGTTGGCAAGGCATACATCCATTCGCCAGTCGAATGGGCAAGTTTTACAATAAAAAGATGGTTGCACGCAAATTGCATATGTGTAAATAACTGTCATGTTGTAGCTGGCTCCGATAATAGATAGAGGCAGGCAGCCGAAAAGTTGTTTCACGGTATTTATGTAGCTTTGCGTAGAGGTGTATTCTGTCAGACATGGATGTTACCACAGGGAGAGCACCATTTTTTACATGCAAAAATAGTAGTAGGATGGCCACAAAGAGAGTGAGAATTATGGGCACTGTTCCTGTTATTCCAGAGATGATCGAATGAATGAAGTCTGGTATTATACCAAAAACTGTTTGAAAGCCTGTGACAAGACCAAAGGAGACTGTGTTAAAAAAGTGTGCCAGACCTTGAGTGTGAAATGTGTTGAAAATTGTGTAACAATTCACAAAGTGTAATGGGAGGTTCGTATTTAAAAGGGACTGTATTTTACTTGAAGTTTGTGCTATCTGCAGTCTATACATTTCTTTTGCAGAAGTGAGGGGCACTTCTGTTCTGAATAAAAGAGCTTTCATTTTGGTTAGTTTAGGGAAATCTGTTTTCAAAGTAGGGATTGAAGGCCAAGTTGAAGTTTGGGAAATACTTTGTGTGGGTGGGAATAGACATTGCCACGGGAAGTTACTCAGTTTGAAACAGTAAGGACATACGGTATGCCAGCTCACATTCCGTAGGAGTGCATGTTATTGAGAAGCAGATAACTGCCGATAGAAAGCTGTGTGAATGCTGGTCTTACTATGGCAGTTGGCATGCTTTTAAGAAAGCACGCAAGATTGGGGGCTGTAAGCTTAGAAGCATTGTGCAGTTGGACATTCTTGGATAATAATGAATGACTGACATTGTGGTCGCAGTTTTCACCTGTGAGAAAAACATCTGTATGCTCTTTAAGACAGCGATATGTAAATGGGAGGAACCACTGCTTGTGAATAAATGTGCTACCTTGTATGGTCAAATACAACATGACAAACAACATGTACACCTAGCAGACACAACAACACTACGTACTGTGGAAACCGTGGCTAGCCATGTACACAAACCAAACATAGCGATACAAAAGGGGATGATGGACGGAGCGTTTGAACAAATCAAACACCCACCCCCAGTCAACTGATCTGGGTTTAATCCATCACCATTCTTTAGTTCACTCAGCCACCCCAGTTCAGACATGGCTATATGCAAATCAGTCTGACCCTGTGCCTCATGGGAACAGTCCAGCCCGAACTGCCAAGCCATGTCTTCCCTGGACCGGAAACAAGCATTCTGGGACCGGTTTCGGATTCATAATCCTCATCAGCCAGGCTATCTTGAATCCAGTGGCCAAGTGAACAAGGGACTCACGTCTGAGCATACCCTGCCACACTTAGGGCGAACAAAGCGATACAAAAGGGGATGATGGACGGAGCGTTTGAACAAATCAAACACCCACCCCCAGTCAACTGATCTGGGTTTAATCCATCACCATTCTTTAGTTCACTCAGCCACCCCAGTTCAGACATGGCTATATGCAAATCAGTCTGACCCTGTGCCTCATGGGAACAGTCCAGCCCGAACTGCCAAGCCATGTCTTCCCTGGACCGGAAACAAGCATTCTGGGACCGGTTTCGGATTCATAATCCTCATCAGCCAGGCTATCTTGAATCCAGTGGCCAAGTGAACAAGGGACTCACGTCTGAGCATACCCTGCCACACTTAGGGCGAACAAAGCGATACAAAAGGGGATGATGGACGGAGCGTTTGAACAAATCAAACACCCACCCCCAGTCAACTGATCTGGGTTTAATCCATCACCATTCTTTAGTTCACTCAGCCACCCCAGTTCAGACATGGCTATATGCAAATCAGTCTGACCCTGTGCCTCATGGGAACAGTCCAGCCCGAACTGCCAAGCCATGTCTTCCCTGGACCGGAAACAAGCATTCTGGGACCGGTTTCGGATTCATAATCCTCATCAGCCAGGCTATCTTGAATCCAGTGGCCAAGTGAACAAGGGACTCACGTCTGAGCATACCCTGCCACACTTAGGGCGAACAAAGCGATACAAAAGGGGATGATGGACGGAGCGTTTGAACAAATCAAACACCCACCCCCAGTCAACTGATCTGGGTTTAATCCATCACCATTCTTTAGTTCACTCAGCCACCCCAGTTCAGACATGGCTATATGCAAATCAGTCTGACCCTGTGCCTCATGGGAACAGTCCAGCCCGAACTGCCAAGCCATGTCTTCCCTGGACCGGAAACAAGCATTCTGGGACCGGTTTCGGATTCATAATCCTCATCAGCCAGGCTATCTTGAATCCAGTGGCCAAGTGAACAAGGGACTCACGTCTGAGCATACCCTGCCACACTTAGGGCGAACAAAGCGATACAAAAGGGGATGATGGACGGAGCGTTTGAACAAATCAAACACCCACCCCCAGTCAACTGATCTGGGTTTAATCCATCACCATTCTTTAGTTCACTCAGCCACCCCAGTTCAGACATGGCTATATGCAAATCAGTCTGACCCTGTGCCTCATGGGAACAGTCCAGCCCGAACTGCCAAGCCATGTCTTCCCTGGACCGGAAACAAGCATTCTGAGACCGGTTTCGGATTCATAATCCTCATCAGCCAGGCTATCTTGAATCCAGTGGCCAAGTGAACAAGGGACTCACGTCTGAGCATACCCTGCCACACTTAGGGCGAACAAAGCGATACAAAAGGGGATGATGGACGGAGCGTTTGAACAAATCAAACACCCACCCCCAGTCAACTGATCTGGGTTTAATCCATCACCATTCTTTAGTTCACTCAGCCACCCCAGTTCAGACATGGCTATATGCAAATCAGTCTGACCCTGTGCCTCATGGGAACAGTCCAGCCCGAACTGCCAAGCCATGTCTTCCCTGGACCGGAAACAAGCATTCTGGGACCGGTTTCGGATTCATAATCCTCATCAGCCAGGCTATCTTGAATCCAGTGGCCAAGTGAACAAGGGACTCACGTCTGAGCATACCCTGCCACACTTAGGGCGAACAAAGCGATACAAAAGGGGATGATGGACGGAGCGTTTGAACAAATCAAACACCCACCCCCAGTCAACTGATCTGGGTTTAATCCATCACCATTCTTTAGTTCACTCAGCCACCCCAGTTCAGACATGGCTATATGCAAATCAGTCTGACCCTGTGCCTCATGGGAACAGTCCAGCCCGAACTGCCAAGCCATGTCTTCCCTGGACCGGAAACAAGCATTCTGGGACCGGTTTCGGATTCATAATCCTCATCAGCCAGGCTATCTTGAATCCAGTGGCCAAGTGAACAAGGGACTCACGTCTGAGCATACCCTGCCACACTTAGGGCGAACACTGGATTCAAGATAGCCTGGCTGATGAGGATTATGAATCCGAAACCGGTCCCAGGATGCTTGTTTCCGGTCCAGGGAAGACATGGCTTGGCAGTTCGAACACTGGATTCAAGATAGCCTGGCTGATGAGGATTATGAATCCGAAACCGGTCCCAGGATGCTTGTTTCCGGTCCAGGGAAGACATGGCTTGGCAGTTCGGGCTGGACTGTTCCCATGAGGCACAGGGTCAGACTGATTTGCATATAGCCATGTCTGAACTGGGGTGGCTGAGTGAACTAAAGAATGGTGATGGATTAAACCCAGATCAGTTGACTGGGGGGTGAGTGTTTGATTTGTTCAAACGCTCCGTCCATCATCCCCTTTTGTATCGCTTTGTTCGCCCTAAGTGTGGCAGGGTATGCTCAGACGTGAGTCCCTTGTTCACTTGGCCACTGGATTCAAGATAGCCTGGCTGATGAGGATTATGAATCCGAAACCGGTCCCAGGATGCTTGTTTCCGGTCCAGGGAAGACATGGCTTGGCAGTTCGGGCTGGACTGTTCCCATGAGGCACAGGGTCAGACTGATTTGCATATAGCCATGTCTGAACTGGGGTGGCTGAGTGAACTAAAGAATGGTGATGGATTAAACCCAGATCAGTTGACTGGGGGTGAGTGTTTGATTTGTTCAAACGCTCCGTCCATCATCCCCTTTTGTATCGCTTTGTTCGCCCTAAGTGTGGCAGGGTATGCTCAGACGTGAGTCCCTTGTTCACTTGGCCACTGGATTCAAGATAGCCTGGCTGATGAGGATTATGAATCCGAAACCGGTCCCAGGATGCTTGTTTCCGGTCCAGGGAAGACATGGCTTGGCAGTTCGGGCTGGACTGTTCCTATGAGGCACAGGGTCAGACTGATTTGCATATAGCCATGTCTGAACTGGGGTGGCTGAGTGAACTAAAGAATGGTGATGGATTAAACCCAGATCAGTTGACTGGGGGTGAGTGTTTGATTTGTTCAAACGCTCCGTCCATCATCCCCTTTTGTATCGCTTTGTTCGCCCTAAGTGTGGCAGGGTATGCTCAGACGTGAGTCCCTTGTTCACTTGGCCACTGGATTCAAGATAGCCTGGCTGATGAGGATTATGAATCCGAAACCGGTCCCAGGATGCTTGTTTCCGGTCCAGGGAAGACATGGCTTGGCAGTTCGGGCTGGACTGTTCCCATGAGGCACAGGGTCAGACTGATTTGCATATAGCCATGTCTGATCTGGGGTGGCTGAGTGAACTAAAGAATGGTGATGGATTAAACCCAGATCAGTTGACTGGGGGTGAGTGTTTGATTTGTTCAAACGCTCCGTCCATCATCCCCTTTTGTATCGCTTTGTTCGCCCTAAGTGTGGCAGGGTATGCTCAGACGTGAGTCCCTTGTTCACTTGGCCACTGGATTCAAGATAGCCTGGCTGATGAGGATTATGAATCCGAAACCGGTCCCAGGATGCTTGTTTCCGGTCCAGGGAAGACATGGCTTGGCAGTTCGGGCTGGACTGTTCCCATGAGGCACAGGGTCAGACTGATTTGCATATAGCCATGTCTGAACTGGGGTGGCTGAGTGAACTAAAGAATGGTGATGGATTAAACCCAGATCAGTTGACTGGGGGTGAGTGTTTGATTTGTTCAAACGCTCCGTCCATCATCCCCTTTTGTATCGCTTTGTTCGCCCTAAGTGTGGCAGGGTATGCTCAGACGTGAGTCCCTTGTTCACTTGGCCACTGGATTCAAGATAGCCTGGCTGATGAGGATTATGAATCCGAAACCGGTCCCAGGATGCTTGTTTCCGGTCCAGGGAAGACATGGCTTGGCAGTTCGGGCTGGACTGTTCCCATGAGGCACAGGGTCAGACTGATTTGCATATAGCCATGTCTGAACTGGGGTGGCTGAGTGAACTAAAGAATGGTGATGGATTAAACCCAGATCAGTTGACTGGGGGTGAGTGTTTGATTTGTTCAAACGCTCCGTCCATCATCCCCTTTTGTATCGCTTTGTTCGCCCTAAGTGTGGCAGGGTATGCTCAGACGTGAGTCCCTTGTTCACTTGGCCACTGGATTCAAGATAGCCTGGCTGATGAGGATTATGAATCCGAAACCGGTCCCAGGATGCTTGTTTCCTGTCCAGGGAAGACATGGCTTGGCAGTTCGGGCTGGACTGTTCCCATGAGGCACAGGGTCAGACTGATTTGCATATAGCCATGTCTGAACTGGGGTGGCTGAGTGAACTAAAGAATGGTGATGGATTAAACCCAGATCAGTTGACTGGGGGTGAGTGTTTGATTTGTTCAAACGCTCCGTCCATCATCCCCTTTTGTATCGCTTTGTTCGCCCTAAGTGTGGCAGGGTATGCTCAGACGTGAGTCCCTTGTTCACTTGGCCACTGGATTCAAGATAGCCTGGCTGATGAGGATTATGAATCCGAAACCGGTCCCAGGATGCTTGTTTCCGGTCCAGGGAAGACATGGCTTGGCAGTTCGGGCTGGACTGTTCCCATGAGGCACAGGGTCAGACTGATTTGCATATAGCCATGTCTGAACTGGGGTGGCTGAGTGAACTAAAGAATGGTGATGGATTAAACCCAGATCAGTTGACTGGGGGTGAGTGTTTGATTTGTTCAAACGCTCCGTCCATCATCCCCTTTTGTATCGCTTTGTTCGCCCTAAGTGTGGCAGGGTATGCTCAGACGTGAGTCCCTTGTTCACTTGGCCACTGGATTCAAGATAGCCTGGCTGATGAGGATTATGAATCCGAAACCGGTCCCAGGATGCTTGTTTCCGGTCCAGGGAAGACATGGCTTGGCAGTTCGGGCTGGACTGTTCCCATGAGGCACAGGGTCAGACTGATTTGCATATAGCCATGTCTGAACTGGGGTGGCTGAGTGAACTAAAGAATGGTGATGGATTAAACCCAGATCAGTTGACTGGGGGTGAGTGTTTGATTTGTTCAAACGCTCCGTCCATCATCCCCTTTTGTATCGCTTTGTTCGCCCTAAGTGTGGCAGGGTATGCTCAGACGTGAGTCCCTTGTTCACTTGGCCACTGGATTCAAGATAGCCTGGCTGATGAGGATTATGAATCCGAAACCGGTCCCAGGATGCTTGTTTCCGGTCCAGGGAAGACATGGCTTGGCAGTTCGGGCTGGACTGTTCCCATGAGGCACAGGGTCAGACTGATTTGCATATAGCCATGTCTGAACTGGGGTGGCTGAGTGAACTAAAGAATGGTGATGGATTAAACCCAGATCAGTTGACTGGGGGTGAGTGTTTGATTTGTTCAAACGCTCCGTCCATCATCCCCTTTTGTATCGCTTTGTTCGCCCTAAGTGTGGCAGGGTATGCTCAGACGTGAGTCCCTTGTTCACTTGGCCACTGGATTCAAGATAGCCTGGCTGATGAGGATTATGAATCCGAAACCGGTCCCAGGATGCTTGTTTCCGGTCCAGGGAAGACATGGCTTGGCAGTTCGGGCTGGACTGTTCCCATGAGGCACAGGGTCAGACTGATTTGCATATAGCCATGTCTGAACTGGGGTGGCTGAGTGAACTAAAGAATGGTGATGGATTAAACCCAGATCAGTTGACTGGGGGTGAGTGTTTGATTTGTTCAAACGCTCCGTCCATCATCCCCTTTTGTATCGCCACAAACCAAACATGGCATGGCACCTCTGTTACACGATGCAGAATGCGGGGAGAGATGAGATCAAAGTATGTGCGAAGGAGGCAAGTCATTCTCGATTATAAAAGTATACAATGCAAAGTGTTGAGGGGATGTGCCGGACAGACTTGAGTATGCAGAGCAGAGGCATGTACATGTCAACATACACTGATGGTCTATTGAGTGAAGTAGACAGTGGATGCAACCATGTTAGTACAGTCAGTAGGGAAGATTATGGAAACATAGCATGTATGTGCCCCCTCCCCCCCAAAATCTTTAGCATAGTGGGCTGGCTTGGCATACGCAAGGCTAACGTAGGGTTATGAATATGAGGCACATTTCTCTGGGTGTGGTTTTGTTCCGAAATGGCGAACATGTCTGCCAGGTCTGCGCAGCTTATACCGCCACGAGGTTGACACTGTGAGCGAAGGTGGCTGCGTGAATGATGCTCTCAGCGTGCTGGTACTCAGAAACCGCCATTGCCGCTGCGACGAATATATGCCGGGCAGTTCACCTTTCAACACTGCCGCATGTGAAAGAGGGCCAGCCACGTGCCAGCGGAAGCTCCTAAGCCGAGGTCTGCATGCTTGGAAGGCTCCTGATATCAACACTGGGTACTGTGGCAAAGCACCCAGCCTGAGGCCCAGCAGCGTAGAGTGCTCTGTATACTACTAACAAAGTAGTCAAACGGGTACCAACAGTGGAACGGTGTCTTGATCCCACAATGGGCGATGTTAGAACTGCATCTGAGAGTGGAGATGAAGGAACTCCCTTCGACCAGGTGCAACCAACTCTAGGTCCCAACAGTGGAACAGTGTCTTGATCCCACAACGGGCGATGTTAGAACTGCATCTGAGAGTGGAGATGAAGGTACTCCCTTCAACCAGGTGCAACCTACTCTATGTCCCAACAGTGGAATGGTGTATTGATCCCACAATGGACGATGTCCAATATTATTTGCTGCTTGCTTTTACAACTCCCTTCGTTGAGGTGCATCAGACTCTGTGCTTCCGTAGCTAATTGCTGCACATGATAATTGTGCTTGGGTGACACCAGTCGCTGGAGTACACCGCGGTACAGCAGGTCCGAACAGTGAAACAGGGTCTTGCTTCTATGATTGAGGATGTCAGAAGTTAAAGTCTGTGATTATTTCTGTGTACCCCCTGTGCAACCAACTCTGTCATTTTGAATCCAATGGGACGTGGCTGTGAGGTGTTAATGACCACTGCCTCTGGCCTACACTGCGGTCAGCAGGGCTCACAATTCAGATCAAGTGGTGATTGTTTAATTACAGAATATAGTAGTCAAGTAACTGCAAAGTCTATTGAAATATACACAATATCCTATTAGCATACTGGCTTGAAGAACTTTTTTTAAATAAGTTACAGGTTTAGTACAATGACCAAATTTTTCTTGGTAGTGGAAAAGAACACTGAATAACAATCTACACTGTGGACAGCAGAGATCGCAATTTGAATTGTTTTGTTTTATTTATTGCAGAGTTTTCTGTAATTTATGTTGTATTTCGTGAAAAGGACGTGAGATAAAGTATTCATGGATGTCTGTGTGACTACTTCCTTCAATTTACACTGCAGGCAGCAGTGTTCACAATTCAGATCGAGGCAATATTGTAGATGACACAGTCCTGTAAGAAAAGACATTGCTCCAGTGCGCTCTAACCGCACCACGCATACGCATAATTCCAGGCTCCGCACACACTTTTTGTTGCTTCTTTTATGACAAACTGGGCAGCTCAAGCCCACTTTACTTAGCTGTGGGCCCTTGCTGACTGCTCTCTCTGGCCTACACTGCAGACAGCAGTGTTCACAATTCAGATCGAGTCGCTATTGCAGATGATGCAGTGTTGATGGCAACAGACATTGCTCCTAGTACGGCCCGCCTGCAGCACACATCATCGCTGGCTGTGCACATGCTGAATGCATTTGATGAAGCTATCTGAGTGAACTAGAACTGATGGACCCTTTATGATACAATATTTTTGTGTATTATTTCAGATCTATTGCTTGTGTCTCAGTATACCACAAGTTGTGGTTCTTTTTTACGATATAATTTTTTCTGTATTATTTTACATCTACTGTCCCTACCTTACTGCAGCACAAACTATTGACTCTTTTATTATTGAATCTCTGTGTGTGATCCAATGATTACTGTTGTAGTTGATGCTAGCAGCAACCATTCCCAGAGGGCTGGTTTACACTCAGCCCACATGCATCCAGCACAGACGTCACTGGATATGTGACCCTGGTAATAACAAAAGGTGTTGAGCGCACGTGCCCATACCCACTTCCACTATCTATCAGTGTCCGTGCATTCATTATCTATACATGATACTGCCTCTGGTCCGTACCACATTACATTGTGCTGTGGACAGCGTATGCAACCATGTTACCTTTTGTAGTGGTGAAAACTTCGGTTATGTAACTTTTAGGTGTATGGCAATCAAAGGTGGAAGGCTACTTTACAGACCATGAATATTGATGAAGAAGATGGTTGCATGTTTTGTGTAGTGTGAGATAAGGGTACATAGCAAAAAGTGTTCAAAAAATCTCTCTAAGCAGAAGCTGTGTGTCTCATCAAATGCTGTAGAGAGAATGACAAAATGGGTGGTGTATTCCAACTGCTACAATGGGAAATGTTATGAAGTAATCAAATGCTTTTTTTTAAGGTCACATGGCAATCGCGCACCCAACACGCTAGGAGAACACACCCAACACAATTTTGAGAAAATATATTTACTACAAGTTTATTACAGTTAGAAATATATAAATGTTTAAAATATTTTAGATTATCGCTTGCTCTCATATACACTTTAAAGTTATTTTGATATAGTTTTGAGACATAAAAAATGAGGGAATGGAGTACTAGGTGCGACACCATATGTCTATGACGCAGCACAGGGCCTGGCAGTGTGCACTCGTCGCATACGCAACGTGCAGCGGGCGCGACCCCATATGTACATGAGGTAACGCATGGCTTGGTACAGCGTACCCGTTCCATACCAAAGTAGCAGCTGGAGCGACCTCATACATATATGTTGTTACGCCGGACGTGCTGCCATGAACCCGTTGGATACGAAATGCGCATCATTTCAGAATGGCTGATAGGATTCGCATGCTGATGGAGCTTGGTAGACTACCGGTACGGGACTCTAGTTTTCTCCCCCCCAAAAAATTGATATACGTATTTTTTTGAAGATATAAACATTACATAATTTTCAAAGTAAAAAAAAGCATAATAGAGTTCCAAAATAATATTTAAAAATGAGAAAAAATATAGGTTTTATGAATATAAAAATATGAAATTAATAATTATGAAACCTTCGGAATTCACAAAAAAACCATAGGTTTTACCAACGTTATAGTTAGGAATTAGCATTTAAAAAACCTTGGGAATTCACTGACAAAACCATAGGTTTCAGGAACGTATTAGTTAGTTGGACATTTCACTCCTACAAAACGATAGAAATTTCCCTGTTATAGTTAGTTGAGGTAACTATGACTTGCGCCCCCGCAATGCAATGCTGATGATGTCACATATCGCATCATTAATGACATGGTCAGTGACATCACTGATGGTATCACTGATGATGTTGGACTTGGCCCTTTTTGCAAGGTCATCCCTGAACTTTTTGCCTTCCTCCTCTATTTTTTCTGACCTGTTGTTGGCTATTTTATGACTCTGGGCCCTTTACCACTGCTGACCAGTGCTAAAGTGCATATGCCCTCCCTATTGTAAATTGATATATTAATCAGTGATTCCATGTTTGGCTATTTTGGTTTACTTGTCAGACCCTAGTCTAGTGCACTGAGTGTGCCAGGGTGTGTAATCCAAATGCTGCTGGTGGGCCTGCAGCACTGGTTGTGCCACCCACAGAAGCAGCCTTGTAAAATGTGTCTAAGGTCTGCCATTGCAGAGCCTGCGTGCATTCTAGTACTGTCATGCTGACTGGGAAAGTGCACCCACTTCCTAGTCCCTAAACCTTCCCTTTTCTTCATATCAGTCACCCCTATGGTAGGCCCAAGGGCAGGGTGTATTGTAAGTATAAGGTAGGACAAGCCCTGATGTGTGTGGCATGTCCTAATAGTGAATTACAGCCTTTTTCGTTTTTCACTATTGCAAGGCTACCTGTACTCCATAGGCCACAATGGGCTGTTAGAATTGTTACAGTTTATAATCCTAACAGGCTCAGAGAACATCGTAGAAATTCGAGTTTAGTATGACTGAACTCAGAATAATAAAATGCATCTTTTAGTAAAGTTTATTTTAATTTTTTGTGTTTGCAAATACCACTTTTCAGAAAGTAGATATTTGCCTGTCTAATCATTCAAACCTGCCTCTGCTAGTTTGTGTATTCCTATGTCTGGTTTTGTGAGTGACAGGGCTGGGGAATTCCAGGAGACAGGCTGAGTCACCCAGTGGTGAATAGAGAGATCTGCATCTTGAAGGGAGGGAGGAGTGCACCTGAACTCTGAATAGGACTGTGCCCACCCCCCATAGTGCTGGCTCCACCCCCTGTGGAGCGTCTGATGTCTCTGCCCTGCACAGTGAAAGAAGAGAAGGAGTCCTGTCAACAAAGTGCTCCAGGACTGCACTTGCCTTCCACAATGCTGTTTCCAACTCCTGTGGGGAGTCTGATGTCTCTTTCCTGCACTGTGAAAGGAAAGGAGAAGTCTGGTAAACAGAGTGCTTCAGAACTGGTTTGGACTGGGCAAAGGCCCCTCTCACCTCAGAGAACAAAGGATTTTGGGGTATAAATATTGGGACCCTGCTCCCAAGAAATTAGATCACTTTTGGACTACAAGAAGAAACCTTTACTGAGGAGAGGAACCTGAAGAAACTGAGGAGAGTCTATTCCCAAGCTGAAGTGCTGCTTGGGGGATTGGCCTGCAGTGGTTGCCTTACTGCCTAAGGAAGGAGAAAGAAATTGTGTGTACTTTGCTTTCAACTTGTGAAGGATCTCCAAGGGCTTGGAAAAGGGCTTGCCTCCTGCTGAAGTCTCAGGGACAACAGACTTTAACCCGCAGCTCCCTAGTGTTCTTTGGAAGTGCCTGCTGCTGTTTTGGGCAGTCTGAGGAACTGTGTGTCGCAAGGAGCTGGAAGCGAGACTCAACGAGAAGAAGTGGGTCGCCGTCGTTGTGCCTGCCGACACAACTCCGGAGAAAGGAGGGTGTCGCCACTGAAACTGTTGCACTGCACTGCAACGGAGAGAAGCACGCAGCAATGAAGAGGAAGCGTGTGGCCGTCACTGCTGCTGCCGTTGCAACTCCGAAGAAGGAGGGTGTCGCTGCTGTGGTTGTTACACTGCACCGCATCAGGAGAAGAATCTCGCAATGAGGTCGGAGCGTGTCGCCGTCGCTGTGCCTGCCGTCGCAACTCCGGGGAAAGGAGGGTGTCGCCACTGGAACTGTCACACTGCACCGCAACGGAGAGAAGCGTGCTGCAACGAAGAGGAAGCGTGTCGCCATTGCTGTGCCTCCCGTCGCAACTCCGGAGAAAGGAGGGTGTCGCCGCTGGAACTGCTGCACTGCACCGCATCGGAGAGAAGCGTGCCGCAATGAAGAGGAAGCGTGTCACCATCACTGCTGCAGACGTTGCAACTCCGAAGAAGGAGGGTGTCGCTGCTGTGGTTGTTGCACTGCACCGCATCAGGAGAAGAATTTCGCAATGAGGTCGGAGCGCGTCGCTGTGCCTGCCGTTGCAACTCCGAAGGAGGGCGTTGCTGCTGGAACTGTCGCATTGCATCGCATCGACCAAGAGCACCTCGCATCCCCGAGAAGCGCGCCGCCATTGGAGCTGCTGCCGTCGCATCTTGGAAGTCACCGCTGTAGTTGTCGCACCGAGCGGAAGCTTCATGCATCGTGGAGAGGAGCCTCGCCGCTGGAGCTGTTGCTGTCGCATCATAAGGGTGTCGCTGGTGCAGTCGAACCGAGAGTTTCTCGCATTCCTGAGAAGCGTGCCGCATCTGGAAGATCTTCACGTCTTTATTTCTTTGTACCTGACTTTGCCGCATTTCCCATCACTGCGACACTGCTTGTCGTGGAAGCGCAATGCAACTGAAGGTACATTGAAGCAGAGTGTCGCATCTAGGAACTGAACTGAACTAAGCTTAAAACTGCCATCTTAAAGTAATCATAGTGTGTATTTTTGTGGTTTATGGTCTTGTGGTAACTCTATATAAAGTCTACTTGTTTTTTATATAAAACCTGTGTGGTGTCCATTTGTAGTGTTGTCACTGGGTTACTGTATGTGGTCACAACTGCTTAACTTACAACACCTCTGAAATAAGCCTTAAATGCTCGTGCCACGCAACCTAGAGAAGAGCAGGGGTTATTTTAGGTGTGTAATCCCCTTGTCCTGACTAGAGGAGAGGGTCCCTGCTTGTCACAAGTACCTACCTGTGCCAACCAGAGACCTCCAAATCTAACAGATGACATCCCAAAAGACATCACTGACGACATCATTGATAACATCATCCACGTGACAATCTGATGCACCTCATCAAACCCTAATATAACACTTGATACACCCACTCTAAAATAAAGACTATAATTTTCGAAACCATGAACTCACCAATACCAGTTAGTACATATCCACTGACTGATTCATAGGTCTACACACACATCAATTCATTCACCCATACAGTCACTCATATATACAGTCAGCCATCAATACAGCATTATCATATCCAGTCACATCTATACAGACACTCTGACACCGCCTCTCTTTCATAGAGTTATTTACACACCTAGTCAGTTATGGAAATAATGAATCACCCTTTTATTTACTCACCTGTACAGTTATACCCATACCACCTCACTTATTTAAACATATACTAACACATACTTCCACTCTAATACAATACCTAATACAAGCACACACTGATCCATACAGGCCCTCTCACAATCACTCACTCTCACATATAGTCATTTATACAGTCCAACACTCACATATACTGCCTTTCACATATGCAGTTACTTACACATGTACCACTGAGGCATCCATTCACTCACCAAAACACCCATATACAAACTCACCCAGTCATACAGCCCTTCACAGATACAGACTTGAACACATAGACACAGTGAATTATCAACTCACACATTTATGCACAGGGTCACACCCCCCATCCACCCACACAGACACTCAGGCACCCATACAGATACTCAGACAAGCAATCAATAGCCCATATAGATCCTCATGTAGCAGCTAACCAAACCATGAAACCGCTTACACACCTTCTGACAACCTAAACTGTGTGAATGTCTGTATCAGTCGCTAATATATGCATTAAGTAAGACACAATTAATCACTCACTTATACAGTCAGTAGAAGTACACCTACCTAATCATGCATCCTACTGTTACACACCCATTCATTCTTCAATACACCTTGGCATTTATATATAAAACATATTTACATTTTAAAGAAACACATAGTCACTGGATGATGTCATCAGTGATGTCATTTGAGATGTCATCAGTGATGTCACTGACCATGTCATGAACGTTATCACATATTACATAGGTTTCAGGGACATTTCTCTCGTACAAAACCATAGAAATTCCCCGCTATAGTTAGTTCAGCTAACTATAACTCGCGCCCCCGGCAATGCACTGCTGATGATGTCACATATTACATCATTCATGACATGGTCAGTGACATCACTGATGACATCTCAAATCACATCACTAATGACAAAGAGATTCAAAAGACGAGGATTTCGGTGAATCTATTAAAATCGACTCTTACACAGGTTGACAGAATTCCCAGAAAGCTTCTCCTGAGAGATAAAAAGCATGACTCAGTAAATCTTGAAAAACCAGAATTCAGACTGATCATGACTTACACCGATGAAGTCCACAATGTATCTAAAATTGTTCAACAAAACTGGCATATTCATAAAAACAGATCCAGTCATAGGAAGAAACCTGTCAAATTATCCTAAAATCACATATAGGAGAAGTAGATCATTAAAAGACAGCTTGACCCAAAGTCACTTAGACCATAGTAGAAGGAATCCACTTATAAGTGAGCTGCAAGGCCTGTAGACACATCAGTAAACCACTATCATACAAAGTACCAGGTTCAGATAGACAGAGAAAGATAAATACATTTCTCACATGCAATAACCCATTCTGCATGTACGTTCTGCTGTGCTCTTGCAACTTAATGTACATAGGGAGCACAATTCACCGAACCAAAAAACGTATTCTCAAGCATGCCAGAGCCATAAAAAAAAGATCAAACATATTCTATCGCTAGGCACTTTGCCCAATTGCAATCCAGTAACAGAAACCTTTTACGTATTTTCTGTATTGACCATGTTCCCCAGAACGAAAGAGGAGGAAATAGAGAGCTGCGGGACAATTTTATATGTATGTTGGATGAATCACCAACAGTTACTACATTATAGGGGGAGATTCTGTAATTTACCTGTGGAAATAGAGAGCTCCACCTACAGAGACTCGAGTCCAGATATACAATTGATCTTCAGACTAGGACTCCAGGAGGCCTAAATACTGAAGAATAACTGGCCATTCACGTGGGTTGAAGTATCTCCTTTGAATATTAGTAATCATGAAATTTCAATGTATCTGCGTGTGATACACCGAAATGCCTGATTTCATATATTTTATGAATTTAGGTCTCTTTTTAAGTTGAAACAATGGAATGGCAATGCTCATCCTAAACGTAATCATTGCTGCGGTGAAAAATTATGATAATGGTAAATGTTCGAATTTTCCTGACATTGGATGAAAGTGATTGATGTCATACTTTAATTTTAATGGCGGAGCCAAATCAACAAAGATAAAGCTAGATGCATCAAGCAAAATACCCTTCGCAAAGGGGCAGATTCTCAGAATCTGCCCCTCTGCAACCGGTATTTATGCATTTGGGGTGCATCATCCCAAATGCATAAATCGCTATTTGCGATTGCATTTAAGGAATCTCAAATTGAGATTCCTTAAATGCAATGCATGAATGTAAAATAGCTAGCGATTTCGCTGATAGGGGTCGCTATTTACCGTGAAATCCAACTTCATGGTAAATAGTGAAAACTGTGAAAAATGCACTAAAGTGCATCTTTCAAAGTTGCATGTTACACACACACATGTCCTTGGGACATGTGTGTGTGCAATACCAGTGTCCTGGTCAATTTAAGGGGTGCAACAGGGTGTCCTTTGGACACCCGTCACCCTTGAAATCGCAATCTCAAATTGCGATTAGCTAATTGCTAATCGCAAATTGAGAATTCCTCCCAATTCATTCCTATAAGCCTCTTGGCCCATGGGAATCAATGACATGTAATTCCTTATTTGTGAATCGCACTCTGCGTGTCGCAGATAAGGAATATTTAGGAATTGCTAATATTTTAGCAAATCCTACATGCATCTGATTTTGCGAGTCACTAAATGCGAATCCTTAAACTTTGCAATTAAGGACTCGCAAAGTCGAATGTTGATGCATCTAGCAGTTCGTGTTCGAAGAAGGCGTGAGCCGAAACGCGTCCCACTTTTTGTTGAAATAAACATCGTATAAAATCACCTGTGATTGCGGCATCTTCTTTTTGACTAAAGGAGCGTGAGCTGGTATGTATATAGCGGAAGCGTTGCCGAGTGCCCTCTGGAAAGCTTTCGGGCATTTGGATTAAAAAATCATGATCACGGCTGCCCTGCCGTGCAGATGAGCACCATCGTACCAATATAACGAGGCTGTGGAGTAGCACGAATCTACGCCAATTCAGCGCAACGCCTCAATGCAAATTATGCTTGCAGACAGTTCTGAACCCTACTATAGGTAAAAAATGGTTTCAATTTTGAATGTACATCAATCCCACTAATGGATTTCAATGTTGCTTACATGAGGGACTACCCTTCCCATAATGCAAGAAAAGAGACTGGCATTAAACAATGCCCACTGGGGGCCATGACGCTTCTTTATAAGTCGGAAACAGGGTCATGATGTCAGCCTTTGATGTCACGTTCGGACCAGCAGCCCAAGAAGAAGAGGCAACCCAGCCTTGAAACGCGTAGGCTTTTAACAATAATTATCGGAACTTTCATTGCAAGCTGCAAACTGATGCCTGGTGGCGGAAGCGTTGCCGAGTGCCCTCTGGAAAGCTTCGGGCATTTGGATTAAGATATATATATATATATATATATATATATATATATATATATATATATATATATACTAGCAGCCCGTCCCGACTTTGTCCGGGTATGAATTGCTGCCCGCCAGTAGTATATTGTTTTGTAGGATTTTGTTTTGATAGCATTTCTTATCTGTGACAGGCCTGTGAAAAGCTCCGATTCACAGTGCACTGGTGATGCACTTAAGAGTGCGCGTTCAGTAGTGTGTGAACTCGAGTTTCCCTACTTTATTTTTCCTTGCAATATTATATAGCGCGAACTCGACAACATGGCATGAGCACAATTTACAATACAGAAGAACACATTCATTTGTGGTAGGCACGGGGAGACAAAGTGATTTGCCTGGAATCACAGGATGTTGAGCTGATGCCGAGATTCGAACGTAGCTCCCCAGCTCTAAAGTTTGCAATTCTAGAACTTGTGACGGGAGGTGTGTCTAAAAGTGTATGTCAGTGTTGGCCTTTAATGAGAGAGACCTGTGCATTTTTCAAATCGGTGGTATAAAAATAGGGTTGGAGGGTTTGGGCCTTTTGAAACTGTGGTCTGACCCCCTATCCACCTGCCAACTACTCCCCAAAAAGACACTGGCAAAGGTATATCATGATAGCAAACTAATGGCACTGTACCGTTGCCAAAATCAAGGGACATTGACAGAGACATTTCTAGGCATCAAGGACATCTACAGCTTTGAGTCAATGTTAGACAACTTATATCCCTCCTTGCTTAGGAAACTCTATTTACAATGGAGACATGGGTCCCTCCCACTCCGATTATTTACAAGCAAGTGGAGCAAACATGTGAATAGCGTTTGTCCAGCTTGCAAACTGGCCGAGGAGTCTGAGCTCCACATAATCTTTTTTTGTCCAGTTTATCGTGAGACACGCAAGAAATGGATCGTCCCTTTGTGCAGAAACCTGGGATTTGTAGACTGTATAGTCGCTTTTAGAGTCCTCAAAACAGACCTGTCGAAACATATTGTATTTGCTGTAGCTAAGTATCTAGGAGCTGTGTGGTTTCTGAGGACAAAATGTATTAAGGCCGCCCAGTGACCATAACACATAATAATGTGATGAACTTCTTTGAATGAACTGAACGAACCTGTAAAGTATAATTATGTTTTAACTGTTTTAATGGATTATTGTAATGTCTTTTATGGTGATAAAATTTTACCGAAATAAAGAATAAAGAAGAAGGTATGAAAATATGAGTATGTTGCTGGAGATGTGGGCCGCCGTGCCACCAATGTACTTATTAGGGGAGGGTAAACACCCATTATTCCACAACTTTCTTTCCGTATACCATCACTCCTCATACTTTCATTACGAAAGTACCATGACTCCGCAATGCCATTATAACGCATGGCATTACATTTTAGATGCTTTTACCACGCATACATTTACAACGAAATTCGTTATAAATGCATGAATGGTGAAATCATGTTTTTTTTTATGTTTGGATAAGGTGAGTATGGGTATAGGGGTATATGTTTTGGGGTACTGAGGTATATGTTTTGGGGTGTTTGGGTATTTTAAGGGTTCAGATATGGTTTTGGGTTATGGGGTACGGGGCAGTTTTAGGGTTTAGGGATAGGTATGGGTTTTGGGGTACAGGGCTATTTTTAGGGTTCAGGGCTAGGTTTGGGTTTTGGGGTATTTTTAGGGTTCAGGGGTAGGTTTGGGTTTTGGGGTACATGGTTATTTTAAGGGTTCAGGGCTAGGTTTGGGTTTTGGGGTACAGGGGTATTTTTAGGGTTCAGGGCTTGGTTTGGGTTTTGGGGTACAGGAGTATTTTAGGGTTCAGGGGTAGGTTTGGGTTTTGGGGTACAGGGGTATTTTTAGGGTTCAGGGGTAGGTTTGGGTTTTCGGGTACAGGTGTATTTTAAGGGTTCAGATCTAGGTTTGGGTTTTGGGGTACAGGGGTATTTTAGGGTTCAGGGGTAGGTTTGGGTTTTGGGGTACAGGGGTATTTTTAGGGCTCAGTCCTAGGTTTGGGTTTTGGAGTACAAGGGTATTTTTAGGGTTTAGGGGTAGTTTTGGGTTTTGAGGTACAGGGGTATTTATAGGGTTCAGGGCTAGGTTTGGGTTTTGGGGTACAAGGGTATTTTTTGGGTTTAGGGATAGGTTTGGGTTTTGGGGTACAGGGTATATTTATAGGGTTAAGATGCGTTAGTGTTTAAGAGTGTTGGGGTATTTTAAGGCATAAGGGTGTGTTATGATTATGGGGTGCAGGGGTATTTAAAGGGAGCAGGGTGGACACCCGGAGCTGGAATGTGCAGAACCTGGGAAGAAAAAACAATGAATTATTGGGCACAACGCTCGCTTTTTTTCCCCGTAATCTCATGCCCCGCACACGCCCACGCCCCCAGCACACGCCCATAGCACACGATATGAGACATGGCATGAAGGGCGGTACGTACCACACGCCCCAACGTTTGTCACGCCCCCAGCACACGCCCACAGCACAACACAGACACGCCCACAAGGGACTACTTTGCTGGCACGGTTCTTTTACCTTTTAAATATATATGGTGGGCGTCTGCAAAGCCTATGTCCTTCTGCTGCAACTGCCCTTTCCAACGCTGTATTGGGTGTTGTGATTGGTGCTGTGGTTCCTGAGATTACCCGCCTCAAAGGTTTGGGCTCTCTCTTTATTATGTTAGTATATATATATATATATATATATATATATATATATATATAGGGCCCGCCTTGGTGTTGGGGGAGAAGCTGGCGGTGCTGAGGAATTCCACCTCACATCGGGCGGCGAGCACTGTCTTTCTGCCCCCACTGAATGGATTTCCTGGCACTGAGGCTGGAGCAGTTTGGGGACCCGAGGAGGCTACCAGCACATGATCAAGAAGCAGGAATAAGCGGCCCTTGCTGTGCGCAGTGTCCTGCACCGAGCATAAACCACTTGGCAATATTTCCCCCAGCACAACTTACCTGGGATCCTTGAAAGGCATTCTGGGTCTTGCAGTCCTTCGTGAGATCAGAGGACAGGCAACAGGTGTGTTCACATCGATGGGGGCGGAGCTCATTTGAATCTTCAAATGGGTGGCAGGACGTTCATCACAGCAAAGGACAGCTTCCTGATTGCTTGGGCGCTGAAGAAGGCAAACCTATGCCGAAATGCATTCGCCCGTTTGTTCGTGTGAATAAATGGCTTCCTTAATCCTCCCCTGCTGTGGCCTCTGCGTGCTTTCTTTTCTGTGAAGGAGGCAGTTTTTGGATACAATTCACGTCTGCCAGAGACGTGCTTCAGAGGCCCCTGCTCTTTCAAGTGGCCCCGACTTTCACTGGCATCCTGTCTTCTGACATTCTAATATTCCGAGTTATCGGACAAGCCTGGGCCCGCCTTGGTGTTGGGGGAGAAGCTGGCGGTGCTGAGGAATTCCACCTCACATCGGGCGGCGAGCACTGTCTTTCTGCCCCCGCTGAATGGATTTCCTGGCACTGAGGCTGGAGCAGTTTGGGGACCCGAGGAGGCTACCAGCACATGATCAAGAAGCAGGAATAAGCGGCCCTTGCTGTGCGCAGTGTCCTGCACCGAGCATAAACCACTTGGCAATATTTCCCCCAGAACAACTTACCTGGGATCCTTGAAAGGCATTCTGGGTCTTGCAGTCCTTCGTGAGATCAGAGGACAGGCAACAGGTGTGTTCACATCGATGGGGGCGGAGCTCATTTGAATCTTCAAATGGGTGGCAGGACGTTCATCACAGCAAAGGACAGCTTCCTGATTGCTTGGGCGCTGAAGAAGGCAAACCTACGCCGAAATGCATTCGCCCGTTTGTTCGTGTGAATAAATGGCTTCCTTAATCCTCCCCTGCTGTGGCCTCTGCGTGCTTTCTTTTCTGTGAAGGAGGCAGTTTTTGGAGATATATATATATATATATATATAGGTCCTAACTATATATACCTACTGGCAACCGCCAGCGGGTAATATATATATAACAAAACACTTAATACTTGCCTTAAAAATACTTACACTTACGTGTAAAGTTATTGCAACGCATGTTCCTTTACCACATTGTAAACTCATCCATGATAATGGCATACTCGTCGTAAAAACAGTCATGGTAAACACTGTTTCATTATAAAGCTGTAGTTGTGAAGGCATTCGGGCTTTTGCCGTTGTTGTAGACAATGTTTCCCCACAGCAGTAACTGCCACTGTATAACACATATGCTCCTTGAGTGGGTCTGACATCTCCATATGATATCAGAGTTTTAAAGAACAGATAAGTTGAAAATAGTATTTTTTTTTAAAGAAGTGAAAGAAATGCAAATCTTGTATTACCTATCTATTAGTCTGCATCAGGTGTGTTAATTGATTTCCTCTTAGGAAAGGTTAACACTAGGCTGTTTCTCAAGGGTTTTAATATTGATCGCAGTTAGTACTTAACAGTAAATCTGTCATCTTGTATGCAAAAAAGCATCGTGGATAAAGCCTTCTGCAACTGCAGAACTCGCGGATTAAAGGTTAGTTTGACCTTCTTGGTGATTAGCTAAACTTCATGAATAGACTTCTACTCTTTTCTGACTTCCACCAGCCTCCTTGAATGCTTTTAGAGTTTTACGTGAGTAACACCCTGCCATTTTTTGTTTTGACTTTTTACGCCGAGGATCAGTTGATATATTTAAATATGTGTAGAACATGCTTCTGGAAGCAGGTGCACTAATAAACGTCCATTCAGACTTGCAATGCCACGGTGCAAAAGTTACATTTCACATTAGAACCATAGGACAGCCTACCTTTATAAACCATTGTTTGCTCCTTCACAGAGGCCACGTTACAATCACCCTAAAGAAGAAAACATGTGAGCCGATTGATACGATGCTTTCGAAATAGGAGCTCATTTATTGATTCAACAATTATACAATTCCCCCTACTCACTAGCAAAAAACATGGATTTAACTGTGTGCAGACCTGTAGAAAACAAAGCACTACTTATTAGCAGGGTTGAACGAAGGCAGTGGCATCCTCCCCACTCGAGGCCTTCTCTCTCATGAGGCATGGCCCTCATTCAACAATGACAGTAAATAGTATGTTTCCTTTTGCGCATTTACGCACTTAAATATGATTTATGTCACAAAGAATCCACTATTGCTTCTTCTACTGAATTAACAAGTCGTTGTGAATATCATTTGTAAAGCCAAAGAACTCTTAAGTGAGAATATAAGTATACTATAATCTGAGGGGTATTTTATTCCATATAATGCGCACACCATCACACTTCCCACCAACCCTATTTTAATTCTTTAGACTTATGTTCATTGTGTAAGAACGATCTTGGATGCAGATGTATAAAACAAATGTGGATTCTGCACCGTAAAGACAGCCCCATCAATACAGCTTTAAATTCCTTCGAAATGTATTTTAAGTAGCTAATGTGTCACTTTCAAAAGTAGCTCTATTAAGGATGGGTGCGAACATGCAAATTGATTCTTGCGTTCGAGATCCCAGCGGTGTAAACAATAACCATACTGCATAAAGTAATCCTTATCAGCTACCAGTGGAACATTTTAGGGAAGAGAGTTCGGAAAAAAAAAGAAAATCTATTAAACCCTTTCAATGTTAAAATACCCGTTGCACTACTGCTCAGTGACCTGCCTTAATGACTGGCATCTAGTTCTCTCAGCATTTTGACAATTACTTATTAGATTAGCGCACAAATGTATCTTTTTTACAAGGAAGCATTAATTGCACAACAATACTGTAATGTATGGGATAGCATATTTGCCCGTGCTTTGAATTTATATTGTAAGTTAACAAAGGAGATTGGTGATCATATGTAAAGAAACAGTCCCAAAGTCGAGCTTACTGTAAAATAAAAGAACTCTGAGATAACTTTAAATATCTGTATAATGTACACTAAGACATGTACTTATTGCTCACACTAACAACCTGTCCCCAGCATTCTTTAAACAGCTTCATTTTCTTGTTCCTCCTTATGAAAAGTATTATGGCTGCAGAGAAGTAGAATCAATGTGAAATGTGCCCTTTGGAAATAAGCACCAACATGCAACTTGTATTTTATTTTGTTGAAAATGATATTTGGGGAAATAAATATGACACATTCAATATCAGATATGCTTCATAAAATGTTATATATTACAGACAGATTTCAGTTTTATTTTAACAAGCTTAACATATTGCTATGATTCTTTCTTAATCTAGGATGTAATTTATATTTTCAGATGAGAACAGCCTCATACATAGAACTGCTTCATCCATTCGATGCTTAAACAGCAGTCATAGTTCTGCTCTGGGTGGCCTGTCTTTCATGTTGATGTTGACTTTCGCAATAGCCATTGTGAACTCACAACTATCCTCTAATAAACTGTTACAGTGAAGTAATGACATTTTCTTTTTACAGCCAAACAATGATGCCACAATTAAATTGCGGTAAAAAAGATACAGCTATTTATGCATCTATTGTAGGATCTCGAGTTATATAAACAAACTAAAGGAAAATGTCATTATAAATTTTACAAGCATCTATTAACTATGCATTGGATAATATTCCCCCAAATTTACACAATATCATATTGGGTCAAGAAGCCACATCCTGAGCGCCCTTATGAGATCTCAGTACTATGAGGCGATATGATGAGCTGCTATACAATTTGAATGTACACTGAGGGGGTACATGATTGAATCCAATAAATATTGTGCTACACTGTTCCACAGAGTGTTAATCTTTCTTTAGTCAGGCTTAAGTAGGCTGTCACATTCTTTTTTGGTAAATTCTGGCACTTTTAAGACTAAGGGGCATATTATCAAGGGGATTTATCTCCGCTTTTTTGGCTTTAAAAGCCAAGAAAGCGGAGATAAAATGATCTCCCTATTACCTAGCTGTCGCTAACACCAGTTAGTGACAGCTAGTAGGAGATAGCGACCATCTTGGGCCCCACTTTGCATGTCAGTGATATTTATCACTAATGACATGCAAAGTGGGCGTGCCAAGATGTTAGCGACTGGAAACAGTCGCTAACATCGGTATCTCCTATTACCAACGTTTGGAGATATTCGCGCAAAGCGCGAATATCTCCAAAAGCTAATACCTGCCCTGAGCAGTTCTTAGCCATGTTATCCAATGGGAGGTGGATAACATGGCTAAGAGCATTAGCTCAATAATGCATGAATATCGCGGACTTTTCAGCGATATTCATGCATTGCGGCCGTTTTTTATCGCATTTGCGATAAACCTTGGTAATACCAAGGTTTATCTGCGGTAAAAAATCGCCGCAGCTCTGCGGTAAAATTTTGCCTCTAACCATATCGCTATTGCTTGGTAATATGCCCCTAAATATCTAAACAATTAGCTGGATGCATTGCCCTAATCTGACCAGCAACTCTGGATAAGCAATTAATGTGTTGTCCCGACGCCTGTTAGATTGATTATGACTAATCTTTTCTGACAAAGAAAAAATAAGAATCTATTCTAATGGGCAACATTAAATCTTATTTTCGATCTTCATGTCTGAGGTTCACATTTAGGTGTTTTCGAACATGAATTCGGTCTTTCTGTTGGAGAGAGAATGAGTACCACTGATATTGTGAGTGTGATCAACATTTACAATGTTTGCTTTTAGGCAGAAACTACTAGTAAATACCCTTTCTGAAGTATTTCATTGATGCATTTTCTAGATTCTTCTAGAACATGGATACTCACAAACATTTGCCCAGGGGCCAAAAAGTACGGTTTCTGGTGTGCCCGAGGGCCGCACTGATGCCAGCAGGGTGGCCGGAGGGGTCTGGGTGGCCCATGGTTTGTGTAAGGGGGTTAAAAAACATGTTAAATAAACAGGCATGCATTTATTTGCAGGGTAATAAATGTTTGCTCATTTATCGAACATCTTTTTCTAAATATTGGTGCTAGCAAATAAACAGCAGTAGGTGCTGCTGTTCATCAGGGTGGCTGCATTTAAAGGTCAAAAGGGCAGCAAGCGGCACCCAGGCCATACTATGAGTATCACTGATCTAGATACACAAAGTTCATTTTATATACCTTCTGGTACTAAATTATTAAGGCTAATCACACTATAAATGGTCCACTGGCTCAACCATCTTAGATTACATAATAACAAGCTGTGAACCATTTCAGACTGTTAGTAGCGAACAAGACAGCAACAAGAACCTTTCTGTCACCCCAATCCCGATAGTCACAGATTTTTGGGGGATGTTGTTGAAGCAAGGTCTCCACTTTTCCTAGATTCCTAGATTCGAGGCTGAACTGAATGCTTTGCTATGTAGAAGCATCCCAATAACAGGCTCTTTCTGTCTTCTTAACGACTCAGGACAAGAGATACCTGCTTGTAGAAAGACTAGTGTGCTGAAATTACTATTCACCCCGATCCTTTTTGACTTGTCCAGGTGGCAGCAGACTGAAAAGCGTCATGGCTGCCATCATTCCTGAAAAGCTGGCAAAGCCTCATCCCTGGTTCTCTTTTCCATATCATTTCTGCCTTGAGAACTTATCCCGTAAGATGGATTAAGTGTAGTTGAACTTCCTAATAGAAAACCTGTAAAGGTGGAGCCTGCTGGCACAAGTACAAACCCTGCTAACTGAGTCTGCTGACAACAATATGCCAAAACTCAGGACTCTTTGAACTGAGACTGCTATTCTGCTGAGCAAGATCTAGCTACAAGCCAATGGGATTTAACAAATCATCTAGTCTGTTCAGAACAGAGCATTAAAGAAAGGATCTTCTGCAGTTGGAAGCTGATGCTGCCCCAGCTATCATCAGAATAACAGCCACCTTTTTGTGGGGGGTTGGTCATTGATAGTAGTGACTGTATTTTGGACTCTAGACCTCAGTTCTTGAGCCTTGACAGCTAGTCCTGGTCACTGACTTCGTTCCCATCCTTCGACCAATGGTTCTCCCATATGTGCATCTTCTTGTTTGTATATAACTAGTGCACTTGCGGCTGCCTTGTGGATCAATTAGCTTGTGCTTGTAATTTCACTGCCAAAATAGTTATGCTTGCGAGTTTGCATGTAAAGTAGGAGTGCTTATTTTTCCTGCTTCACATCTTTCATTTCAACCTTTCCCAGAGTCATGGAGCTCACCGTCGCGGTTCTCTTAGTGGGAAAGCTAGCAGGAGTGACACCTTCTTTAACTTGCCAGAATCATTTGATATCCCTATCACCAACATCATGGAAGCTAACTTGGATGTCTCTCTCGTTCACTCAGAAGTGGTTAAAAGATCTTTCAGTCTCTGTTTTCAAAATCTGAATGCATCATAAACTTAACCCCTTTGATGCGGATGACAAAGCCAGCTCGTCATGGGCGTTACCTGCGCTACGCAGATGACGAGCTGGCTTTGTCACAAACCGCGCAATTTTCAAATTTCAGCGCACAGCGGGAAAACCCGCCAGCGCGGTAGCAGTTAATGGAAAAGCAGGAAATAGTTCCAGTAAATAAACCCAGGGAATCAATTAATTTTTAGCAACTGGCCAACAAATAAAGTAAAAACAATGTAATGGGGAAAATAAGGGCTGTAAAGAAGGGGTATAAGATCACCTACAGGATTATCTGCAAGGGATTGAGAAAAGCCAACTTGAGATACCAAATTCTCTATTAAAGTAACTCTCAACATTACAAATTGTTTAATATATTATATCTAACCCACTTCATTCTCCTGACTTCTCTCTGTAGTCTAGTGCTATTGAGTTAGATCCACTGGTTCCGCTGTATACCCTTTTGAACCAAGACTCTCAATGTATCCCCAGCAGCTCACCTTCTGGTATAGATGTACGTTTGCATGTCTACACTTATATACTTGATCATAATTTTTTTCCTGATGAGTCCTTACTTATTAACGGAACAAAAATTATGTCTACTCTACATTTAACTCCACTCCTGAGTTTCTTGAATTCTGATGACATCAAGGTATTGCAACCAAGGTTAGTGCAGAATATTGAGCTAGACCAAATTTAAATTGATAACTGGCTGCAAGTCTCCCTAAACACTACGTTACAAGCTAGGCCGGGAGCCTCGCTCTGACATCACCCACCTGCCCCATCATTTAACGAGTCCTTAAAAGCAGAAAAGATCTCTGTAAGCGACTAGAACGGCCCTGGGGGAGGCTATATGACAGTGACTCAAAAACAAATTTTAAAATAGCCCTGACCCAGTACAACTTGCACTGCCAGAATGCACGTTTTACTCAGGAAAGATCTCCGAAGCAAAACTGCTCTAAAACTCTTTTCAAAGTGGTCCAAGATCTTTCAGACCTTAGTCATATTTCCCCCTCTCCCTCACTGTTTCAAGCTCAATGCCAGGAACTTGTTGACTTTTGTATCAAAAAAGTTACAGACATTCAGTCTACCTTGATCACCACCAGAGCTGATAATTTTAATCTAAAGCATGATAGACCCATTCCTTCTTTGCCTTTACCCCTAAACTAAGGACACAAATACCTTAGGGACAAGCGAGGTGCCCATAAGACTGCAGTCCCTGCTTCTGTTGGACCACCCCCATCTGATGAACCTACTGTCATTTATTAAATCAGGGTCATTCTAGATGCTCTCCCCCCAGAACTAAGCATCCTAAGCCGGCTATCCATGCAGCCAGTACTAGAACTCCTAAACTCCTCCTTATGCAACAGGCAATTAGTCCAGGCCTGGAAACATGTAATGGTCCTCCCCTTCCTTTAAGAAACCCTATTTGGACCCTGCAAATTGGTCCAGTGGTAGACCTATCTCTCTGATACCCATTTTTCCTCAGATACTAGAAAAACATGTACATTCTCAGCTTACTTCATTTGTGGAAACAAAAGGCGCACTCCACCCCTCCAAGTTTGGTTTCTGAGCAGGGCACAGCACCGAAACTGCCCTTTTGGAAGTCACAGAACATATAAGATGACTCATAGGATTGGGTGGTACAGCTTTGATCTCCGAGCCACGTTCGACACAGTGTTCCATGCTATTCTCATAGAAAGTCTGATCCAACTGGGCCTCCAAGGCATGGCCTTGGCATGGCATGCCTCCTTCCTGACAGACCATACATTCCAGGTCTTCTCACCTCTCCCACTGATCTCAGGAGTTTCTCAGGGATCCGACCGTAGCCGCATGCTTTTTAACAGACTTGTTGGAAAGCTGTGGGCTAACTCTGTTCTTGTACGCAGATGACACCCAGTTCATATTTTCCTTGCAGTCTGGGTGGCATCTCAACTCTTGGCTTGGCCTTGTCTCCACCTGGATGAATACCAACTGCCTGACACTAAACAGCGACAAGGCAGAGGTGATGGTATTGAAAAAGAACCATTTACTCTTGGGGCTCCATGTTGGATGGTTGTGCTGGGAACATCACGATTCCCACAAATAAACTAAAGAACCTTGGCTTCTTGCTTGACTCCACCCTGTCTATAAAGCTGCAAGCCACCAAAGTTGCCTTCACATGCTTTACTGCTATTAAATGGTTTAAGAAGATACTATGGCTCCTCCCATTCTCTGCTCAAAGAGCAGTCATTCAGGCCCCTGATATTATCCACACTTGATTATGACAATGTCTTATACCTGGTGCAGACAACACTACTTTAAGACCCCTGCAGGTGGTCCAGAATTCCACCACCAGGATTCTGTTCCACCTCCCGAAAACCTCCTTAACATCTGGGCTTCTTCGCCAACTCCACTGGCTCCCAGTGAACAAGCGAATAGAATTTAAAGCACAAGATCCGGTCTGCGCAGGAATACAGTATTTGCAAAAACAAATGACTCCTTACTACCAGGCTTGCACCCTGCACTCAAGCAGTAGATATCTGTGCTCAGTTCTGAGAGTCAAATATACCTGCGTGGGTGGACACTCCTTTTCCTTTTTCTGTCCTAGGCTAAGGAATGCTCCCCCAGAGTCCTTAAGATGCTGTGATTCCCTTTCCATCGTTTGCAAGGAACTGAACACTTACTTGGATCTTTTAGCTCCTCCTAGGCAGATGTACCTGCTCTCAAAGTGCTGGGAAACCCTGGCTGGGTAGCCATGCGCTATAAAAGAACTGTATAATTATAATCAAAATAATGTCTGTTGTACTCAATAAGTACAATTCAAAGTTGAGTTTGTCTTGTATTTAGAACCTGCATTAATGCAGCAAAATGGGGATACTCTCAAGCTATGGGCATTCATGTCTTTCCTTATTCACTCAAAAGACTCCATTAGATTCCCCTAGCGAAAACCACAACACCTGGTGGGGCTTAATACCAAAAGAGATTGTATCTTCTCCCCATCGTCTTCCCTAAATTCTGCAGGAAGAGTGTTAGTAGGGTATCCTGGTCAATTGAAATCACACCCAAATCAACTGAGAACATTAAAGCATGCTAGTATGGACACTATACCCAATCTAATTATACTAGAAGGGTCCCACTGGCCCAGCCATCTTACAGTAGATAATAATATACTGTGAATCATTTTAGCTTGTTTGTACCATTCAGGTAATATTTTAATGATCTCAGTGATCTTTCACTTCTTAAGTTAGATCATGATCTATAGACTCATAAAAATTCCTCCTAGCATTTGGAGTATGCTCTACTGAAAGTGCAAACCTCATGCAAACAGTTATTTTGGTGCTTGAGGGATGGATGTAGTTTAAACTAAATGATTCAAGAAAGAACATTAAGGGAAATACACCCACATTAAACTCCCAGCACAATATGACAGGAGAATGTGAAGACACTGTAAACTAATTAGTGACAAACATACACTCCTACACTTCTCCTCTTTACTGCAAGTGACTTAAAAAAGATATTGTTTGAACAACTCACTTCAGAAAGAAATACTTGAATTCATTGCCAATTTAGAATTTATATTCTGGCCTGTGCAAAATTCATGAGATCATTGAGAAGAAGACTCAGTAAATACCATGCTCAGTCTATATTAATCTTTCAGGACCAATAATGGACTGATATACACATGCAACATGTGAATAAAACTTTAGGAATTATTGTTGCTCTCCATAAGGGCACCACATTTCCAAGTGAGCAACTGGATGAATTGCAAGTCTGATCATTATTCAGTGCTATTATTTATAAGGTGTCACAATGAAGAATAACAAAACTGATGAATAGAATGCTTGAATTAATCTCAGCCACTGGTAAACCAGGGCTGTTATCAGCCTCGGGCCTGTACGAACAGGGCAGCCCGAACTGCCAAGCAAGGTCCTCTCTGAACCAGAAAACAAGCAAGCCAAGACCAGTTTGAGCATATTTGGGCCTCCTCAATCAGGTGCAGTTGGCCAAGTAGGCCGAAACTGGTCCTCGACTGCTTGTGTTCTGGTTCTGAGAGGACCTGGCTTAGCAGACTGGACTGTTCCGATTGGAGTAGGACTAAGATTATTTTGCATATGACTTGGTCTCATCTGAGGTTGGATGGTGGCTAAAAAAATGGAGTGGGATGTGGGATATGGCATTTAGAAATCACCAGTAGCTAGGATCAATTCAAACATTCCATCCATCACTTTTTTGTATTCTTCATTATGATGTTCTAAGGGTGCTGCGTATTCCCAGACATGGATCACTTGGAGTCTTGGTTTCTATAAGCAATATTATCACCCTGGAATAATCACATTTTAGGCTCAAACTCATCCACAATGGATAATATACCATGAAAAACACAATTTTTAATATATATCTTCTGAATAGATGTCAATCAGTTTATATAGCCCTTACAGATCTGTATACACCATCTGACAAAGCGGACAGGCCAACATTATGGCAAACGTTATTAACTCTGACATCCCTAACAGTATGCATCCACTTTTAATAGTCCTTCCACCTGGAGGCTGGGTATGAGGAGCAAGGATAGGGTACTTATTCCCTGAACTAAAAATAAGTATAGGCTGAAGCAGAGTTGTCTGCTGGCACCACTCCTATTTTCATTATACTTATACACATGCCCATTAATCTTTGAAGTAGTATTAATAATAATAATAATGATAATAATAATAATCATACTACGTATCATTATTATTATCATTATTATTATTATTATTATTATTATTATTATTATTATTATTATTATTAATATTATCGTTATTATTGTTATTAATAGTATTGTTATAATAAATATTTTTATTGACTTATAGAGTGTGACTGTAACCTGAAAATGCATCCTGGTGCTAGCTAAAGCAAACACTAGCACTTGAGTAGTATAAAGGACCACTGAATAAAACCAGGTTTTAAGGGCTTTCCTCAAAGTGAGATGATTGTAAATGGCTCTAAAGGTGGGCAGAAAGTTATTCCAGAACTGAGCCACCTGCACAGAAAACACTCACCCTTAGTGAGGTTAGCATTGGTGGAGCGTAGCAATCTTGGGGGGCTGTAATGGCAACGTTTATTTGAGAGAAAGTGTGGTCCTACTAGAAAAACAGGCCTATGGGCCATACAGAGAGTAACTTGGGCACAGCGAGCCAAATGAGTGAATCTAGTACTGCTGTAGTGGAGCTGTTTGAGGAATAAGGATTGCAATCTTGGCCGAAGCTGATTCTATTGGAGACAATAGCTTAACCAGATGCTAAGGAGCCCCTGCAAACAATGAGGCATATTTACAAGGGCCTTGCACCACGTGAGCATCCCTTTTTAGGACACTTCAGTGGCGCAATGCCCTGCTTCATATTTACAAAGCGGCATTAAGCCAAATTGTATGGCTTAACGTTGCTTCGTAAATATCGCATACTTTCATGCAGATATCTGCATGAAAGGGGTGTGCAATGGGTTTTGCTGTGGGCCTTTCACTGCAACACTCTTTGCTTTTTTACGTTGCCCCACATTTACAAGGCTGTGCACATTTGAGGCAGAGCCAAAAACTCACAGCACTGAATAGCAGGAGTTCGATTGGTGCAATGAGGAGAACTATTTGTATTTATCCTCGTTTTTACTCTCTCTATGTGTGCTGCATTCTACAGCACACATAGAAGCAACACATCACCTTTAAAAATAGATTGTTTATGTGCAGGAAGGTGTCTTGTCCTGCACATAAACAATCATCCCTGCAACACAGACACCCTTGCACCATGGTGCAAGGGTGACTGCGTTGCAGGGATTATTCCCTACAACTCTGGCACGCTTGCACAATGGTGATAGGGTGTCTGGGCTGGCGATAGGAAGATTTTGTTAGCACCAGCGCATGGGAAAGCACAGGGTTGCACCATTTTTGAATGACAAAGTGTGGCACAGATAAATTGCTTGCAGCGCAGCGCTCCACCATTTCTTTGTAAATATAGCCGAAAGTGTTTCCGTAGTCGTTTGCTCAGAATAGCACACTGAACTATCACATGATGTCATTGGCAGGGAATAAGAGGCATGATTTTCAGCTGAATCTGTATTAGCCAAAATCGTGAGGCACATTAACATGGGTAGTGAGTGATAGATCTGTACCCTAAGTTAGGAAATGAAGTTGCTACCACTGGAGCTACATTGTTTTTTTGTGGGCCACAATTTGTCGGAAAGGGAGAAATAGGTTTCCCTGAATGACAAAGCATTACCCGCATATTGTCAGTGTTAAATTTAAGTGAGTTGGCACCCAATCAGACAGAGATATCATGTATGCAGTCGTGAAATGCAGACATTGCGAGTTTGGATCCCTTGTCAGAGGTGATGCTCAATTGTGTCATCCGCTTAGTTGACAAACTTTAGTCCATGGGATCTACTCAGGAGAGCTAGTGGCCGAAGAAAGACATTAAACAATGTTGGGCTTAGAGAAAATCCCTGGGGCTCCCCCCTAGATGACTGGTTTGAAAATGGACCATTAAGGAGGAAGATGTAGTACTTGATTTCTGTCCTAAAAATATGACATGCACCATCTTAACACCAAGCTTCAAACCCCACCACTACAAGTTTAGAGTTTAATAATTTATTGTTGACTTATCGAATGCAACGGACAAGTTAAGCAGCACTAAGTTTACCTGATGCTCCCATCCACTGCCATATAAAGTTCATCTAGCACTGTTGTAAACGCAATTTTAGTTCCAAGTATTGGATAGAAGCTGCACTGTGCTTCATCAAGGAAGGAATGTTCTTCTAAGTACTCAGACAACCTCTTATTGATGTTATTTTTTCAGTAATTTCCCTGCGCTTTCACTGAGTTAAGTGATATGGGTCTACAACTGCTGAGGATGGTAAGATCAGCGGAGCTTTTTAAAGCGCTGCAGCCTTTTTCCAGTCTAACGCCACTGTAGCTGTTTGCAGATAGAGATTACGGATTTTCAAAAGAGGGGTAGAAAGCATGTTGATTGACGTTTTTCAAATTCTAGGTGGAAGAAGGTCAAGTGGAGACCCAGAATTTACAATATTGGTTAAATCTGTCTCTGATAAACCATAATAACTCCATGGCAACTGAACGCTGAAAGAGCAGGCGATGATCGAAGGTTTCTGTATGTGAGTTAAGAGATGCTATGATGGTTTTGACTTTATTGTCGAAGGAATCAGCCAAATTATCACATAGCAGTTCTGTAGGCATAACCTGCTGAGATACACAGTATGAATTGGACAATGATCGGGCAATAGAAAAGATATTCTCAGCCACATTAGGGGCCTCTAATATCTATTTTACAAAAAACTCTGCTTGTGCAGCTTTGATCAGTTTTTTATAGTTTTTCACAGCTGATTTGCATTCAGGTTTACACAATATGAAGTAGTTGATGCACCAAACTTGTTCAGCTTTTTTACAGAAGTGCTTGGCTTCCCTTAGGGAGTCATTTTACAATGGAGCTGACGCACAAGAACGTGGGACCTTTTTTGAAAAAAAGTAGCCCCATTTCCACTGCTCTTGTGAATTATTTTTTGTATTTCTCATCTCCTCTATACCCGAACAATCAGACCTAATGGCAAAGGGGAGTGCCAGCATTCACATTGAGCTGAATGAGATCATTTGGGACAAGGCCAAATGAGCTTGTAACAGCATGCTTTCTATGAGCTTAATTAGTTGGATGTCCAATGAATCAAGCTGAAAAATAAAAAATGAATATTCTGTCTAGGTTTGGGGTACTATGTCTAAGACTGTAATCAGACCTACGTGAGCAAAAATCAAATCTAATGTATGACCAAGATTTTGATTAGGTAGAATAATCAAATGTTGGAGACCTACACTACTAAAGAATGTATTACATTTGATGTGACAGGATTAAAAACGTCTTCTGCCCAGAAGTTAAAACTTACCAAAAATGAAACAAATCTGAATAAGACAGCAGTAGAGGCGCCAGAAAGTTGGCTAAAGAATGTGAATAGTTGATCTGTGTCCTCTGGGACGAGGGAGCAGTAACATAGAGCTATGGTGCATTGAGCAGAGAAGAAAGTGGAAACCAAGGAGTTATGCTTTATCAAAATCCCCTAAAGTGAGAAAGATCATTTGAATATAACTGACAAACCTCCTCCTCAGCTGCCCAGCCATGGGAAGTCTAAGATCTCATATCCCTTAAGGACAGCTTCACTCAATCAGGGTTAGAGTCATTAGAAGACCATCATTATCTCTCAAATAGTAGCTCCAACCTGGTAGACGATAAAGAAAGTTAATTTTTTGTTGAATGCTTGACTAAGGAACAAATATTTTTTAATCCACATTTTATACAGTTACAAAGTGGCACAATAGTAGAGGAAGTCGGTTTTCTCTAAAAAGTGGGACTGGCCACTAACTTAGGTAGGGGAAGAGATGCTGACCTTATAAGTTAAGAAATAAGTGGAGAAACCCCAATGTTACCTTTTATCTCCTGGAGCTCCTTCTTGCAGTAGCATAATTTGTATGTAGCCTTTGGCACAGTTGACATGTCGGAAATCTAACCAGAAGCATTTCATGGTTGTATGACATACATTTATATATTCTATATTGCGTGTCAAGTTTAAATTTCTATATTGGTTTTTACTGTGTTTTTATCATGGTTTATATCTTTTATGGTTATTTATTTAACCGAATAATGAAAATGATCTTCTTCTTCTATATTACATACAAATGTATTACATATATTCCCCCCCATTTGGTGGACGCCACCTGCATACCTTATTCTAATCTGATGACATCATCTTTTTTCACCTTACACATAGACGATTGCAATGTTCCCTAGACACACTTATGCTACACCAACACAAAGGTCCTAAAGATAATATAACAAAAACCAAGATTGCAATTTTTAATGGCAGACACAAATCTTCTCCTTTTGAAAATGCTCACTCGAAAAAGTAAAAACTGATACAAATCTGGGGTTAGTCCTTTCACATAATCTTAGCAATGATCGCAATAGCAAACATTTATTCTGCAAAGCGATAAGGCACAGTGGTGGAATGTGTTCTCTTTATAAAGCATAGGGGATAAGGCACTTCCCTCATCTGTTGAATATGTATAGGGTTAAGTTCTATCCACTTTCACTGATTCAATAGAATATTTCAACTTAACTTTATATCGGATAAATGGAAAAGGTAGACAGTAAAATCATATGCACTTTTGCACACTGACCAGGGAATGGACCAACTGAGGCACTAGACCAACTAGACTAGAATACCAATTTTCAAGTGCCAATTTAACAGCATTTGCTGTAATTAACAGATACGTTTATCAGATTCTTCGTGCTACTCCCAATACCTTGAGAGAAACTGTAAAAAATGTAATTAATTCTTCATAAGGTTGGAATGGCTGTTCTTGTGTTAATTTACAGTTTGCATTCAGACTTTACCCATTCTCACTGCAGGAACTCGAAGGGTGGTCAACTAAGAACCAGAAGAAAATTGTACTAAAATATAGAGATACATCTTTAGCTATAATCTTGATCTGGCCCTTTGCTCCATGTGAAAACATTGCTATTTTATTGATTCTATATATATTGAAAACTCGATCTGATTCATGAACATAAAGTCAAAATATTTATCTTTTTACTCAAAATCGGTGGGCTACCACTCATAACTCACTCTGTGACTTGGGGGAGAGGGGCTTGTTCACTTTATACTGATGATGTCCACTGTGCATGGGTAGTCCCTAAAATCTAATGCACTTTATTCAGGGCCGGCTTTAGGCCAGTGCGACTGGTGCAACTGCACTGGGCGCTGAACTGTGGAGGGGGCACAGACCTCAGGAGGGGGGCTGTGTTTACCAATAACTTATGATTAGAGAGATAAGGGGCACTTATGCCCAGTGGTAGTTAGAGAATCCGAGGAGGCGTCATGGGGTGTAGGGCGGCCCCAATAATTATTGTTGTTCTGGGCGCTAACAGCGCTAAAGCCGGCCCTGACTTCATTTTTTATTTCCGTCCATCCTCTGTCCCCAGAACAAAGTTATTTTGTACTTTCTCTCTACACTTAAATCTTAAAGGTTTGGAGGTAAGTGCTGTCTTTCATAAAGACGCCCTTGCCTGTTAAACTTTGTAATTCAATCAACCAATTCTTTATGTTGGATTTCATTTTAATATCTACAATCAACATAGTCATACAAAGAAACAATCTTCATAAAATCACAGATCAAATACCAATCTAATGTTCACAACAGAAGATAAAATCATGCAACAGAACAAAAAGGTAAATCATTATTCAACAATTTAAAAGGGTAATGATAAAAACTCATCTAGGCAAGGCATGAAACTACAGATGGCAAAGTATGTGTAAATATCTTGTGGAGACACATGGTCACAGCGACAAGGATCTACTTTTTTGAGTCAATTCAACCTTTAGAGAAGGACAGAAGCAAATGTGTTGAGCTCAGCCTAAAGCAGTTAACAAGAAACACTGATTGATATCAGTTACCGATGTGAGATGGGGCTAATCATAAAAATCTGGGTCTTATTTACAAGCCACTTGCGTCGCCGATGCGTCAGGGGGCTTGTAAATAAGCCCATCTGTTTTCAATGGTAAATATGCTCAAACAGAGAGCTTAGAAAATGCATGGCCTTCTCTTTCAGCCTGTTGTCCAATCAGTAAGGTTTTCTTTGTCAAGACCAAATCAGATTTAATCATTCGATCAGGTTTGACAAATAAATCATGGCACCACTCCATTATGGTAATTATTTGATCAATATAATTTAACCAAGGGATGCACTCGACCTTGCTGGGGAAGAGACAATCCAGCAGTATTTCTTGATTACATTTTGTCGTTGATCTTGAGTAAATAGTTACTCATCTTAAAAGAAAATGAAGGACCAATACATCCCATGGAGGAATAAAACTTAGCTCGTGATGGACAATAAGCAGGATTAGATTGTGGGACGTTCAAGAGACGACTTGCAAATTAATTTTTCCCAGTCTGTAACAGCAGATACTCATTCCAACAATCTACGACAGTGTTTTCAGTCGTTGTTTCTCCAACCTACAGATTCATTCAGAGACAGAGCCTTTTGTTTGCATGAATAGTTTTTTCTTAGAGATAAAAAGAGGGGTTTAAGTGCCTTGCAAATCAATCAAGTCTCCTAAATAGGTGAGTTAACTCCGGACAATTCTTGGTCTTGGACACAAAAAATTCTTGACCTCGTTGACTTAAGTCCTACTACCATAACATGAGACTTTCCATAGTTAGTTGTCAAGTTCAAGTTGTCCATAAAGAGACAGGTGAATCCAAGAGCTTTTGCATCCCTAGCATGGTTGTAGCTCAAACAATTGTGTGCATAAACTAATACAGAAAGTGGACGATTTTCAACTTTGGGGAAATCTGTAACATTAGTAAGCAAAGACATTTCCAATTTTTTTATGCATAGGGAAAACAAGAAAGGTGATACGATACACCATTGTTTGACTCTGCTCCTAACCCAGAAACCATCCAATCAATGGCCCTCACTGTTGTAATGAACTACCACAAACATGTTTAGGTGAAGGTCACATAAGCAGTGCAGAATGTCAGGATCTATTCCCAAGGTCAAGAGGATGTTCCACAGTTTTATCCTGTTCACCCTATTTAGGGTTGAGGTCAGATCCCTATTTTTTGTATTATTTTCTGACAATATTTAAAATACCGTGGGCACATAAGGACATGAGTGTTGATTGTCATCCCATAGGCATTAAATACGTCATTAGTTTAATTGTGAATGACTTGTGAGTAATTACAAAAAGGGGGTGGTGATGGACAGAGTATCTGAGTTAATCAGAACACTCCTACCCAGTCAACAGATCAGGGCTTGATCCATCACCGTTTTTTAGCTCACTGCACCATCCCAGTTCAGAACCTGGCTATATGCAAATTAGTCTGTCCCTGGCCCAGTGCATCATGGGAACAGGGCAGACCAAACTACCAAACCAATTCTTCACTGGAAAGGAAACAAGCTTCCGGGGACCGGTTTCTGGCATTACAGCCGTCTTCGGCCCGGCTTGCTTGAATCCTGATGGTGCAATGAGCAAGGGACTCATGTCTGAGCATACCCTTCCACACTCATGGTGGCCAAAATAATTACAAAAAGGGGGTGGTGATGGACAGAGTATCTGAGTTAATCAGAACACTCCTACCCAGTCAACAGATCAGGGCTTGATCCATCACCGTTTTTTAGCTCACTGCACCATCCCAGTTCAGAACCTGGCTATATGCAAATTAGTCTGTCCCTGGCCCAGTGCATCATGGGAACAGGGCAGACCAAACTACCAAACCAATTCTTCACTGGAAAGGAAACAAGCTTCCGGGGACCGGTTTCTGGCATTACAGCCGTCTTCGGCCCGGCTTGCTTGAATCCTGATGGTGCAATGAGCAAGGGACTCATGTCTGAGCATACCCTTCCACACTCATGGTGGCCAAAATAATTACAAAAAGGGGTTGGTGATGGACAGAGTATCTGAGTTAATCAGAACACTCCTACCCAGTCAACAGATCAGGGCTTGATCCATCACCGTTTTTTAGCTCACTGCACCATCCCAGTTCAGAACCTGGCTATATGCAAATTAGTCTGTCCCTGGCCCAGTGCATCATGGGAACAGGGCAGACCAAACTACCAAACCAATTCTTCACTGGAAAGGAAACAAGCTTCCGGGGACCGGTTTCTGGCATTACAGCCGTCTTCGGCCCGGCTTGCTTGAATCCTGATGGTGCAATGAGCAAGGGACTCATGTCTGAGCATACCCTTCCACACTCATGGTGGCCAAAATGATTACAAAAAGGGGGTGGTGATGGACAGAGTATCTGAGTTAATCAGAACACTCCTACCCAGTCAACAGATCAGGGCTTGATCCATCACCGTTTTTTAGCTCACTGCACCATCCCAGTTCAGAACCTGGCTATATGCAAATTAGTCTGTCCCTGGCCCAGTGCATCATGGGAACAGGGCAGACCAAACTACCAAACCAATTCTTCACTGGAAAGGAAACAAGCTTCCGGGGACCGGTTTCTGGCATTACAGCCGTCTTCGGCCCGGCTTGCGTGAATCCTGATGGTGCAATGAGCAAGGGACTCATGTCTGAGCATACCCTTCCACACTCATGGTGGCCAAAATAATTACAAAAAGGGGGTGGTGATGGACAGAGTATCTGAGTTAATCAGAACACTCCTACCCAGTCAACAGATCAGGGCTTGATCCATCACCGTTTTTTAGCTCACTGCACCATCCCAGTTCAGAACCTGGCTATATGCAAATTAGTCTGTCCCTGGCCCAGTGCATCATGGGAACAGGGCAGACCAAACTACCAAACCAATTCTTCACTGGAAAGGAAACAAGCTTCCGGGGACCGGTTTCTGGCATTACAGCCGTCTTCGGCCCGGCTTGCTTGAATCCTGATGGTGCAATGAGCAAGGGACTCATGTCTGAGCATACCCTTCCACACTCATGGTGGCCAAAATAATTACAAAAAGGGGGTGGTGATGGACAGAGTATCTGAGTTAATCAGAACACTCCTACCCAGTCAACAGATCAGGGCTTGATCCATCACCGTTTTTTAGCTCACTGCACCATCCCAGTTCAGAACCTGGCTATATGCAAATTAGTCTGTCCCTGGCCCAGTGCATCATGGGAACATTGCAGACCGAACTACCAAACCAATTCTTCACTGGAAAGGAAACAAGCTTCCGGGGACCGGTTTCTGGCATTACAGCCGTCTTCGGCCCGGCTTGCTTGAATCCTGATGGTGCAATGAGCAAGGGACTCATGTCTGAGCATACCCTTCCACACTCATGGTGGCCAAAATAATTACAAAAAGGGGGTGGGGATGGACAGAGTATCTGAGTTAATCAGAACACTCCTACCCAGTCAACAGATCAGGGCTTGATCCATCACCGTTTTTTAGCTCACTGCACCATCCCAGTTCAGAACCTGGCTATATGCAAATTAGTCTGTCCCTGGCCCAGTGCATCATGGGAACAGGGCAGACCAAACTACCAAACCAATTCTTCACTGGAAAGGAAACAAGCTTCCGGGGACCGGTTTCTGGCATTACAGCCGTCTTCGGCCCGGCTTGCTTGAATCCTGATGGTGCAATGAGCAAGGGACTCATGTCTGAGCATACCCTTCCACACTCATGGTGGCCAATATAATTACAAAAAGGGGGTGGTGATGGACAGAGTATCTGAGTTAATCAGAACACTCCTACCCAGTCAACAGATCAGGGCTTGATCCATCACCGTTTTTTAGCTCACTGCACCATCCCAGTTCAGAACCTGGCTATATGCAAATTAGTCTGTCCCTGGCCCAGTGCATCATGGGAACAGGGCAGACCAAACTACCAAACCAATTCTTCACTGGAAAGGAAACAAGCTTCCGGGGACCGGTTTCTGGCATTACAGCCGTCTTCGGCCCGGCTTGCTTGAATCCTAATGGTGCAATGAGCAAGGGACTCATGTCTGAGCATACCCTTCCACACTCATGGTGGCCAAAATAATTACAAAAAGGGGGTGGTGATGGACAGAGTATCTGAGTTAATCAGAACACTCCTACCCAGTCAACAGATCAGGGCTTAATCCATCACCGTTTTTTAGCTCACTGCACCATCCCAGTTCAGAACCTGGCTATATGCAAATTAGTCTGTCCCTCGCCCAGTGCATCATGGGAACAGGGCAGACCAAACTACCAAACCAATTCTTCACTGGAAAGGAAACAAGCTTCCGGGGACCGGTTTCTGGCATTACAGCCGTCTTCGGCCCGGCTTGCTTGAATCCTGATGGTGCAATGAGCAAGGGACTCATGTCTGAGCATACCCTTCCACACTCATGGTGGCCAAAATAATTACAAAAAGGGGGTGGTGATGGACAGAGTATCTGAGTTAATCAGAACACTCCTACCCAGTCAACAGATCAGGGCTTGATCCATCACCGTTTTTTAGCTCACTGCACCATCCCAGTTCAGAACCTGGCTATATGCAAATTAGTCTGTCCCTGGCCCAGTGCATCATGGGAACAGGGCAGACCAAACTACCAAACCAATTCTTCACTGGAAAGGAAACAAGCTTCCGGGGACCGGTTTCTGGCATTACAGCCGTCTTCGGCCCGGCTTGCTTGAATCCTGATGGTGCAATGAGCAAGGGACTCATGTCTGAGCATACCCTTCCACACTCATGGTGGCCAAAATAATTACAAAAAGGGGGTGGGGATGGACAGAGTATCTGAGTTAATCAGAACACTCCTACCCAGTCAACAGATCAGGGCTTGATCCATCACCTTTTTTTAGCTCACTGCACCATCCCAGTTCAGAACCTGGCTATATGCAAATTAGTCTGTCCCTGGCCCAGTGCATCATGGGAACAGGGCAGACCAAACTACCAAACCAATTCTTCACTGGAAAGGAAACAAGCTTCCGGGGACCGGTTTCTGGCATTACAGCCGTCTTCGGCCCGGCTTGCTTGAATCCTGATGGTGCAATGAGCAAGGGACTCATGTCTGAGCAATGACTTGTGAGTGCTCTTGGATTCAAAGGATGTGAGTGTATTCATTCATGTGTATCTATGAGGGGCATTCAACAGCAAACACCACAATATTGTCTCAACCACTTCAACACAGCTGGGGTTGAGAGGCTAACTCTCATCTAAATAATCCTGTCAGATGCACAAAGTTACATAATTCGTAGCAATCCAGATCCAAAACGACATACATATGGAACCCTTGCTCAGAGTTTAAAAATGTATTCGGCCCTCCATATCATCCTTGACCTGCTTTTAATCCTCAGTTTTTACTCTTCAAAGATTGACAATCAGTCTTTGACTGGATGGGCTCTGAGCTAACATCAATCTATAACAGAATACTCCACTAAGTGTGCAAGGAATGTCGGACACTTCATGATAGTTTTATGGGGAATTTTCATCAAATCAAACATACAGAAATAGCCATCCTCTTGCTGGCCTTCAACCTTCTGCCCTTGTCTCATGTCTTCATTCTTCTTGTGAAACCTGGTCATTGAGCTTAACTCTGAGCTCAATATAGTAAAGGAAGAATGCAATATCCTCTATACATTGGTTTTCATGTGAAATTGACTGTGTCACCAAGCTGATGAACTTGCCAATAAACATTACACAGCATCCATCCAGTTCCAAGGTACCATGAATGTTTTAAAGTGCCAAGGAATAATTGTATGGAGACATTGCCAGTCTTTGTTGATTAGCTGTACCTGGGCCTTCATGAAGAAAATTATGAGACTCTTCAAATATTGATAGTCTAATAATCGTGATTTATGTGAGTCTTTGCTTACATGGAAACAATCTCTGTATAAAACTTATTATTCTAACAAAATTTACTACTCCATTATTTTTTCAATTTCAAACTACAAGCAGTTCTTCTTGTGCTAAAAGGCTTTGAGCACATTATTCTGGCTTTCCTGCCCTGCACTGCTTGCCAATGCAAAAAGGTATTCAGGTCCCCTCTGTGCGCACAATTTATTGCAGCAAAAGTAATCCGCAACTACCCCAGATCAAAACATTGTTGGTACTGAGATCTTCTTCTCTCCCTTCCACACCTCCCTAGGTCATGCCCAAATCTTCATTCACAGTTTGGTCAATCTGTTATTATTGACAATTATGATAAGTCATCCCTGCTTGCAAATAATTGCTGACTGGCTGTCACTCTGAAAACTCATGGTGCAACTATGTTTGCTGTGTTGCCTGTTTCTGTCTTGCCTTTCATTTTTGGCTCAGAATAAAAATACCGCACTGGTGGTAAATCTAATTAATACCTAAAATGTCCCAATTAAATGAATGACTACACTGCTGACATCTGCAAAATGTGTATTCAGCTCATTCTCATGATTTGGCTTTAAATGCTAAAATCCCAAAAAGTGTAAAAACAGGTCAGGGACAACCAATATTTGCCCGGCGGTATCGCCTCTTTAACCCACAAAATATTAATCAATGAAGAGGCAGGCGCTGGAGACTGGAAGGCAGGAAACAAGGTTTATTCTCTCCGGAGGAGAACATATCAGTTCGGACAGCAGGTTTCAGGTTTTAAAGTCTTTATTTCGATTCATAAAAAAATCATAAAAGACAGGCATTTGACAACATTACTTAATTTAAAAATATACATAATCTTTAAATTCATAAAACTAGTATTAAATGACAAGGAAGACAAACCTGTAAAATAAAAACAGAAAGTTTACAATTGGGTTCAAAACAGTTTTCGATGGCATGGACAAAAAATGAACAACCTATTTTGAAAAAGCTCAGTACATCAAGGGGGAGCATATTCATGGTCAGTACAGTAGTTATACTATGGTTTCGACCTTAGTATCCAGGCCCACCCCAGATATTTGGCCAGGCACACTGAAATGAACTCAGAGGTGTTGGTAGTTAGTACACGAATAGCCTCTTCGGATTTTCTTATGGGCAAACGTTGGAACAATGGTTTTAACCATTTGGCTCTAGGTGCTCGGTATCTAGGGCAAACAAACAAAAAATGTCCTATTGTTTCCCTATGACCCGGGCACCAACCACAATCATCCATATTACTCCTTTTCCAACTTTTAGTAAATGTATTCAAAGGTAATGCACCCACCCGGAACTGATGGTAGAGTTTCCTGTCCAGGGTTTTAGAAATTAAATCCCAATAGAGTTCACGGGACAAGTCCAACTTAAATGACAGGAACCTACCCGTAAGATTAATAGAGCTTGAGGCATTAACTCTATTCTGACGGACAGTAGCCCAGTACATTTCCTTGAAAACTAGTTTAGATGGAAAGGTGCTGGTAGAAGGGGATATCCAGAGTTGCTCTAGCCCCATATCCGTCAGGATAGATTTTACCATTTTGAACCATTTAATTTTTCCTGAACCCCCAAGTGACCTAACTTCAACTACCTCATTGGCAAATAGGGTAAGTTCAGGGGTTGTCCACAAACGCCTCCAAAAAGCGGCCAATCTAAATTTAGCCATTTCATTAATCGGGGGGCATCCCATGTCCAAGCAGAGAGGGGTGGATGGGGTCGACTGTGGCAAGCCCACGAGGTTACGCAAAAATTTGCATTGTATTTTGTACAAACCCATAAGATCCATATAACCCCACAAATCTGCACCATATAAAATTGCTGGGTTAATTTTAGCATCATAGATCTTAAGAACCGGACAAACCCGCTTAGTGATAGATCTCTTTTGTTCACTTAGTAGGCAGCCGGTAAGGCGGGCAAGCTTTAGTTGTTGTGCTTCGACTTGTGCTTTCCATCCCAGACGACTATCTAAGGTAACCCCTAGATATACCATATTCTCCACTTGGTCCAGTTTAACACCACCCATATTAACTGTGCACCGGACAGGGCGATTCTTTGTTAGTACCATAAGCTTAGTTTTCTCGACGTTCACCTTAAGGTCGCTGATGACACAAAACTCCCCAAACCGGTCCAACGCCCGCTGTAGACCAGAGCGTGTCCGGGAAAGGAGAAGGGTGTCATCAGCGAAGATGAGCATCGGGAAGCGTTGTCCTGCAAGCATCGGGGCGTCCGTTGGTGTTTCCTTAAAAAATTTGACCACTTGGTCTATAAACAATAAGAAAAGAGTTGGAGCCAGAACACACCCCTGGCGGACACCTCGGGTTACTGGAAAATGTTCTGTCACTTGCCCCTGGGCACCCCATCTCACCCTCGCAAAATTGTCTTCGTGCAATTTAATTATTAAAACTAATAACTCCTCGGGCATTCCCAGGCTCCTCAAAACTCCCCACAGTTTATCCCTCGGGACTAGATCGAACGCGGACTTCAGATCAAGAAACGCTGCGTAGATTGTACCACCGCCAAGCTGAACCACCTTCCAGTAGATCAGACAAAATCTGAACACCTGGTCGATGGTGCTCGTTCCCGATCTGAAGCCCGCCTGCATTGGAGATAGTATGTCCTCTAGTTCGATCCATCCTTGTACCCTACCTAAGATCATACGTGCAATAAGTTTCTGGGTTGTATCAATGAGGCTAATTGGGCGATAATTACCCGGAGTTGACCTACTGCCCTTTTTGTAGATGGGTAATATCTCAGCCCCCTTCCAGGATTCTGGTATACTTGCACCAGCGGCTATTGAATTAGCCACTTTAGTAAGGTAAGGTATCCATAAGCCGGGGTCTGTTTTGAACAGGTCGGCTGGTATGAGATCCATGCCCGGTGCTTTCCCTTGCATTGTAAGACCTATGGCCAGTTCGACCTCTTTTTCCGTATCGCCTCTTTAACCCACAAAATATTAATCAATGAAGAGGCAGGCGCTGGAGACTGGAAGGCAGGAAACAAGGTTTATTCTCTCCGGAGGAGAACATATCAGTTCGGACAGCCAGTATCGTCACGAGGTGCTCTAACCGCATCTCTGAGGCCTGGCCTCTTATACACAGTTTTATGATCTTTATTGCAGGTAACACATTCTTGCAATGCTTTGAAGTATGAAAGGACATCCTCGGAATCTCCCCTTCAGGCCCGTTCCCACACACATTTACAGTTGAAGTCCCCACCCCGGTCACAATAGGTGATGATTATCGCGCAGCTGGACATTCCGCCGATTCACGGAATGTGTGTGGTTGATCGGATATCATAGGGTGGGGGCTTTGATCAATTCGAGGGTCCTTTAATGGGGGAAGCTTCCTACTGTACGGGGGGGGGCAATAAACAGTATCCGCAGGGCCAGGTGGCGGCCTGGGAACCAGGAAGACAAACGGGCATGCAGGAAAGGGGGTTTGTATCAAAGGGCCTGGGACCATGAAAGGAATGAAGGGAGGTGTCGCGCTGGGAACAGGATGGGGTTCTGAGGCAGAGCTGCGCTGAAGAGGGGTTTATGACCCAAGGCATGTGAGAGCGGGGGGGGGGTGGCCAGTGCGTGGGGGGTTTGTGAGGGCGAAGGGCTGTGCTGGGGGCCAGTGGCGTGCAGAGGGTGGTTCTGATCGAGGCACCTAAAATGGCGGGTGCGTATGACAAAAAGTGTGGCATCAGGGGAAAAGGCAAGATGGCGCAGATAATGTTTACCAAACCGTACTAATTTTCCACAGTCCTCCCTTTAACATTTCCAAGACATCTTGCTGGCCTATTTCCTATCCATGTCTACTGTGGCGGTCATAAGTAAAGAAGTAGGAACCCAGGTGAAGGAGCTATAAACATTACATTTAAAATCTTTCGTCTTAGGAGGCGGGCCTATCGATAAGCTCGTTTGCAGGAAAGTCATAGTAATGCAATGTCGGACAAAAAATGATTCTGTAGTGAGAGCGTTGGGTACATTTCATAGATACTTATAGTCATTCGGAATATGAACTGATAGGTTATTACATATGTAAGTTCTTTTCGCATTCGGTTGGAGCACAATCAATACAATGGTGGCTGGGAGAGAAATGAGACGTAGTAAAAACGATAATCAGGGGTGTCATTGTTCGAAGGGGAAGTCCTATTGTCATGGACCATTATTAGTGAGTTCTCAGCATTCTTTGTCGTCTTCTGTTGGCACTGTGGAGCACCGGCGGTGGAGCTATGTGTCCAGCTCTATTCTAGGTCCCGCGTTGCAGGGCATGACCTTTTTCTCGCTTTCCTGGTCAAAAAGGTCCTTTTCGCCCTGTGTCCTTTCGAGTCGATTGTCAAAGAGTTCAGGTGGAAGAAGGGGGTGGGTGAGTAGTCCTTAGGGTAGGTCAGAGGAAAAGGGGATGGAGCAGGGCCAGATCGGGAACAGACCAGGGGGACGGAAAATTTTAGGTAGGTGGGCCCATGACCGAGTTCAGAGAGCGGGGACTTTTCGGCACATGTTGATCATCGAGCAGGGGCATCAGGTCAGCCCTTTCCTCTCATTTTGTCGGAAACAGTGCCTCGTCCTGCGACTCCTTACTGTTGCGGTCTCGCCTTGGCCAATGTCGCAGATGTTCCACGATCTGTAGTCAGGCCGCGTGCTCCCACATCCGGTCTCTCTCTCCTCCGACAGTGGTACCCTTAAATGAGTTTGAAAAGACAGTCTTTAGAGAATTGGCAGAGGAAGGTAATCACATAAGTCTATTTCTCTCCCAGCTCCAAGCAAATGAGAAACATCCGTTACATTGGGGTTCACAACCAACATATAAATAATTGATGATGGGCTTGCTGGATTTCCTATAACTTTCCTTCGTAACTATTTCGTTGGTGTTTGTTGGTGTTACATTCATTGTCGTGGTACGAGATCTGGTACCTATTCATTGCATTTTGCTTATTACAGTTACGTCAGTTCTTCTGGCAGAGACCCACTTTCCTAGTACGAGCCTTACGAAGCTATACCGTTCTCCAGGGCTTTATATTTTACGAAAAAGTGCAACGTGCTATCACCATGGTCTGATAGGTATCTTTCTGAGGAACGAACATAGGCTAAACAATTTTCCATTCTATCAATGCATCCTACCTTTCAGCTAAACATTTTACTTTCAACAGGGTTTATTGCAACAATTTCTTCATTTCGGTCTAATCTTAACTTTGCAAACATCATTCTAATTTCTACATAGTCTCTTACAACCTGACTACTTTATTAAAAAAAAACAGGGGGCTTGCGATAACTATCCGACTCATTCCTTGGGGTGACCGGGGTCTTATGGAAAACAACTAGGAACATAGCAAACTGGGGTGAGGGACTATCGTCTTGCTTTGTGTCATGAGGGCGTTATCTAGCAGAAGGCCACAGTTCAGTTGGTAAGCGTTCAGTGACATTTCTCGAATTCGAAACTCTGCAGCTTGCTCATCAACAAATCATTTCTAGGAACCTGGCCTGTGTTAGTCGTAAGTCGACCCATCTCTTGCAACCGGGGGTGAGGGACAGTTTTAAAACTCTCGTCCGGGGCAGCTGATACAAAACTGAGGGCGTTCTGGGAAGATGGGGATGTTTCGATCACCTTTACTGTTTGGGTGTTGCGACAATTCGGGACAGGGAAGGTCGCGTTATCTGAGGCATTTTTTTTTATCATAGAAGCCACTGACATGTAGTTCCCTTATTACGGGTCAGATTAGGGAACCTCAGTCGTCTTACCTGTCCTTTCCCTTTTGGCCAATTCTAGGTTTCATCAATTTTTAGCAGAAAGGAGAGGTAGTGACATGGCATCAAGGTGATTTTATTTAAGACGAATTTGCGCAAATACTTGCGGTAGTTGGAGCCAATTGGGTGGTGCACCAGGGGTGGCGGTTTGCCAATTAGGTGCTAGTCGTTCGGAAGAGTGAGAGTGTGGAGGAGAGAGAGAGAGAGAGAGAGAGAGAGAGAGAGAGAGAGAGAGAGAGAGAGAGAGAGAGAGAGAGAGAGAGAGAGAGAGAGAGAGAGAGAGAGAGAGAGAGAGAGAGAGAGAGATGTGCAACAATAGGCTAAATAGTACACGTGCGACATGGGGAGTGTCCGTGTATTAAGATAGGCTATTCAGCGCATTACACAACATGAGACATTACGGGTCTGTGTTAGAATTTCGAAAACATGCAGTTTGGGACGGACGAGCATTAGGCCGGGTACAGGGGACATGCATTGAGTAAAAGGCACCATTGTGTCGCACTTCTCGCACTCTCGGTCCTTTGACTAGTTAAGTCAACGCTTCAGTCGCATAAAAACATTTTCTCATAGTTTCAGACATACGTGACATGTGCCCATTCACGCAACACGGATTAGGGGTGATCGTGTTTCATCATATCATACAACTTATTAGTTCTTTCGTTACAAGAGCAGTTTGTGGGTGTGCTTAGGTGCCACCTTGCAGCGTTAGTCCGCTTCATGTATCAGACATGGCGAGGCTTCAGATCTTCACCATACCTCAGTCGTGATTCCAATGTAACCTGTAGAGGGAGGAAAAGAGGGGAAGGGAGGGGGACAACATTCGAGCATATCAAATGCATGGGTACGAAAGTCCTTTACTTACCACATACTCGTCTTATCTCCTTGGGATAGAATCCCTGGGGTCTTGGTTTCTGAAGCCAGGGGGGGGGGTAGTGCGTCCTTATAGGCCGTGTGTAGGGAAACATTAAAAATCAGAGGCACTTAGTGCGGGGTATCTAGTTTGTAGATGTATCTAGCTATCGGGGTCCTTAAATCTTTTCCAACGCTGTGATGTTCTAAGGCATATCAGCTCTTCGGCCAACTCTGTTCCCTAGTACCTTTGAGTGCCGTACCTTTATAACATTCTATCATTTACACCGCTTCACTTTACCCATCCTCAACATTCTATCATTTACACCGCTTCACTTTACCCATCCTCAGAAGTCGAGGTCCTTCTCCATGCGTTAGTTCCTGAGCCAGTCGCATATTTGGAGGCAGAGTATCGTGTCTTAGAGTCGATCCTCCATCCGGGGCTGAGCAACCATCTTCTAATAACCTTAAAAAGAGAACAAAGCAGGGTGCACAGAAAAACTCTCCCGCTGATCCCACATTTTTAAAAAAACATGCAATACCTGTTCATAGTTTGGAAAACCTTTATTTGCACAATCGTTCAGCATGTAGATATGACAGTGCAATCGTATTTGGCCGGACACGGCGATGGCTGAAGCACGTACAGTAAGGGGGGGGGCTAATTTGCAGCATTAAAAACATTTAAAAGGGTTTATTTAGTCATTTGCAGGAAACTAAAAAGGTCTATCAATAGGTGAGGGATCAAGGGGCATTCATTTCATAATTGGAAGCACAGTCAGACTAGTTGCAATCAAATTTCCTAAATGCATACCGTGGGCGTGTGTCACAAGCGAGGTTATGTATCAGTTACAATAATATCATAATAAATCGTACATTGAAACCGACATTTTTAACGGGATCCTTTTACATGTTCGTCGAGTGAACCCTCCCTTTTTTTCGTTAAGTGTACAAAGGATCATATACATATCTCAGAACATCAAGTCTTATTAGTTAAAAACACCACGAGGTGTTTGTAAGTTCTTATTGACACCGGCGCCATTTTGGGCGGGGCCGGGTTAGTCCGGAAGTAGCATCAGGGACAAAATGTTTCCCACAACCGGCGGTTGGACCAGAGTCCTTTTCGGCAGTTCAAAAAAACTCGTGCTAACAGAAGGGGTGGCTATGTCGTGATTATTTCGTTAGCGATCAAGGCAGTTGTTCCTCATCGGAAGCCTGCAGGGGCCGAGGGCTCCTGGGACTTTTTGTAGAATCTTCAAGGCTGTGGGGATGCTGTCGGAGGTGGGGGCTCGTGCCCCGGTGGGCAAGCGTCCGAGTTACATTGCTGGTCAAAGTTACTCTAGCGGCCTAGACCCGCCTTCCAGGGGGCCCAGACGCCATTTTGAGATCTTGCAGTAGCCGCCCTTCGTCGAGTCTGCAAGAGTGGAAGAGACCTTTTGGGGTGAAAAAATGGAACACCGTGCCGTGGGAGCAGGACATTCGGCTAGGGTGCAGCTGTGGTGCCCCCACCTGGGGGGGCGAGGGAGACTCGTTCGCGCCGCCTCCCTCTCCCAGTGCACCCCACGCCGCCCCTTCTCACGGGCATACATGATGGCCACTCCACATCCCGTGCTCCACAAGTACACTTGAGGGCCATCGTATGTCTTGTGCTGCGCAAGTATGGCCGGCGCCATCCCATGTCCTGTGCTGCGGAAGTATGGCCGCCTGCGGTGCATGTCCTGTGCTGCGGAAGTATGGCCGCCGCGGTGTATGTCCTGTGCTGCGCAAGTATGGGCGCCGCCGTTGCATGTCCTGTGCTGCGCAAGTATGGGCGCCGCCCGGCTGGAGGATTTCGGCATCGGGCCGGGGCTGGGAAACCTCCTATCCGAGGAGGTGGGAGAGGCTCGTTCGCGTCGCCTCTCCCTCCCAGCCCACCCTGTACCAATTTCAGCGGAGGTATTTGTGATGGCCGGACCAGGAGATACGAGGGAGGGGGTCATCTGCATCTGCCCCCTCCCTACTCGTGGCCCGGGAGACGCCACCCCACGAAGAAGAGGATGGGACGGCAATTTCATGCTGGGCCCGTGGTGCCTCCTGGACATCCCACTGGCGATCTTTTCGATCGATGGCTGTCAGCAGGCCCCGCCCCACACGTGCTGTGTGTTTCACCTTCCGGATGGGCGTGACCGGTGACCTGCGGCATTTCGGGAACTTCCGGAGTGGGGGTAGGTATTTTGTTTGGACAGGCATGTCTGGGTAATGGGGTGTTGTCTATGCAGGCCTGTAATTGCTCCTTTTTTACAGAGTGGGGGGGGCAGCAGAGAGTAATCAGTCCCATTGCACTCGAAGTTTGAGTTCATTAATGGAATGTATACTAATCTGTCCGAGACTACTCTGTGTATTGTTTCTGTAGGTTATCCGAAAAGGGTGGCTTTTTTTGTGTTAGGGAACAGTAGCGGTAGTACGGGGTTCGTCACCGGGTAACTTAGAGCTAGACTGGGTTTCCCGTCTTAGCGTTGTTCGATCTATGAGGACTCAAACATGTCGCTGAAATCGGTCTGGCGAAATCTGTGCCATCGGGCATAATCAAACGTGGTGGTTCTATCTGGCCTGTCCGTGTCAGCCTGATTCATCTTTGTCTCACGCCTTTTCCCTTTCTGCCGGCCTGTTATTTCTGTCGGCCCTCTGCTCTTACCCTCGTTCAGTAGAGTCGGGCATTGGGCTTTCCAGTGCCCGGAATATTTACAAAAAGCACATTGGTTTTGCCCTAAGTCTGGTCGTCCTGTGCGTAGTGTCGGGGGATTACTTTCGGGTCGTTGTGTCTTGGGGTTGTCCTGTCGATATATTCCTTTACCTACTCTGACTTCGTCTCTTTTCTTTCATTGCGTTGCTTCTTTGCGCCACATACCGAGACTGTCGAGCATAATAGGCGTTGTCTTATTACTACAAAGGGCTATTTCTAACGTTTCTATTTTATCAAGATCGAAGGATCCTATCAGTGGCCACTGTTTCTCTTGATTTTCTTTGGTATACTTGTGCCACAGCTTACTATAGGCTATGGTAACTAATCCATACTTTGTGAACATGTCTTTATTAGGGGTGCCTTCCAGCGGAGCTAGATGGTCCACCTCTAATAAACGGTCCGGGCTGAACCAACTACCAATCAGTGGGGAGAAGACAGACATGACGGCTCACAACGAGGACAAAAGTCAGCACTGCCTATCTGCGTGCAAAGACTAGACAGAATATTTCTATTCTACGTTGTTTGCAGGCAGTGAATACCTCATGAACCAATATCAAACAGTCAATAAACAATCAGTGGGGAGAATAAGTAGGCCCGCAAAAGGTCTGCGTTCTCTACCCTTTCACTATCTGCAAAGAGGAACCTGTTCTTTCCTGTTTGCAGACAGAGAATCTCCAGAAAACAATCCGCGAACAGTAGTTCGGGGTCAAAAACAATTAATCAGTGTGGGAGAGGGAAATCTCCCGAGAACAATCCGCGAACAACCAATCAATCAGTGGGGGAGAAAGATAGGCACGCTGGCTGCGTTACCTATCCTTCACTGTTTGCAAAGAGAGAGAGCCTGTTGTTCCTCCGTTTGCAGACAGTGAATCTCCAAACAAGTCAACAAAGAGTAATACTAGTATTTTCCGGACAATCAAACAATCATTTTGCAATTCGTCGTGTTTACACGACCTTACCCGGACCGTATGGACAGTTTCTTGTCTTCCGAATCCAGCGCCTGATCGTCCTCTTTTCCTCGTATTCCTCGCGGCACTCCAGATGGTTCCCAGTCAGGACCGTAGATCACTCGAGAGAGGTCTGTTCGGAACCAGTGAAGTTCGGATGATCGGCTGCCAGACGAGGGTCTATTGGGCAAGAGCTCTCCCGATCGTTGCAGTCGTTCACTCTGTCGTCAGGACCTCTCCCACTGGATCCACGTGTCGCTGATGGGCCCCACGCTTGGGACGCCAATTGTAAAAACAGGTCAGGGACAACCAATATTTGCCCGGCGGTATCGCCTCTTTAACCCACAAAATATTAATCAATGAAGAGGCAGGCGCTGGAGACTGGAAGGCAGGAAACAAGGTTTATTCTCTCCGTTGGAGAACACATCAGTTCGGACAGCCAGTATCGTCACGAGGTGCTCTAACCGCATCTCTGAGGCCTGGCCTCTTATACACAGTTTTATGATCTTTATTGCAGGTAACACATTCTTGCAATGCTTTGAAGTATGAAAGGACATCCTCGGAATCTCCCCTTCAGGCCCGTTCCCACACACATTTACAGTTGAAGTCCCCACCCCGGTCACAATAGGTGATGATTATCGCGCAGCTGGACATTCCGCCGATTCACGGAATGTGTGGGGTTGATCGGATATCATAGGGTGGGGGCTTTGATCAATTCGAGGGTCCTTTAATGGGGGAAGCTTCCTACTGTACGGGGGGGGCAATAAACAGTATCCGCAGGGCCAGGTGGCGGCCTGGGAACGAGGAAGACAAACGGGCACGCAGGAAAGGGGGTTTGTATCAAAGGGCCTGGGACCATGAAAGGAATGAAGGGAGGTGTCGCGCTGGGAACAGGATGGGGTTCTGAGGCAGAGCTGCGCTGAAGAGGGGTTTATGACCCAAGGCATGTGAGAGCGGGGGGGGTTGGCCAGTGCGTGGGGGGTTTGTGAGGGCGAAGGGCTGTGCTGGGGGCCAGTGGCGTGCAGAGGGTGGTTCTGATCGAGGCACCTAAAATGGCGGGTGCGTATGACAAAAAGTGTGGCATCAGGGGAAAAGGCAAGATGGCGCAGATAATGTTTACCAAACCGTACTAATTTTCCACAAAAGAACATACATCTGTTATCCTTACAGTGCTTGATTTATATGAAGAGTAGTGCTATGTATACTTTAAAGACAGTGTAAACTAATTGGCTAATTACTCCTTTTTTGAAGGAGAAAATTGTTATTTCCTTATGGTAAGAGATTTACATTGAGCAGCGGGTTTCTGGTAACCTCAGCAGCACCCTAAAGAAACAGAAAATCTTTGGAGATTTGAACGTAGTCTGGCTGTCAATAACAGAAAAGGATGAATGGCTTCTAACTGCTGACTCAAATTATCCAGCTCAATTCCAATGTCTCTGGTTCCATTGCCTCCGAGTACTCGGCTTTCATAGTTTCTAAAAGGTGTTGAAATTACTTTTCAGGACAGGGGTTGGTCATTTTTGTAAAGGAGTGGCCTTAAAGTTCAAGCTTTATCACCTAACAAAAGATTAGGACTATTTTTAATTTTGGCTGGACGAATAATTTATGTCAGAATTAGCTCTCTTACTGAAAAAGACAAAAACTCCATACTTGCGTGTAAGTCAGAATGAGCACATAATACACACAATTAGAATTGGTTTACGGTTACTTGACAGTGCAGAAAGCCTTGCGCTTGTCAATGCCCATGACTAAGAAACTGAACTGTGTGATATGCTAGGACAGTAGAAGCAGAAAAATGACTTTCTGAAGCAGAAAATCCTTTCTTGCCTACAAGTGTGCTATAGGCCTTTTTCTTAGATCTGAGATAAATAGATTCCTGAACAGGTCACCAGAAATAGCTGGGTCTAATTTGGACTCAAATAGCTGGATTTGTTTGCAGGAAATCTTACCTCCTGAAGAGAAATACTTATGCCTCCTGCTGACGCTTGAAATTTCCGCAGTCAGAAACAAAACACTCATTAGATATGGCAAGTAAATTATGATTAGTATCTCAAGGGTCAACATATATCAGCGAAGACAAATCAGGTAGTCACTATACTACTTTACTAATTGTGATAGAACACCTAGAACAATCACATAAAACCACAATTGGCGGTGTATTTAATACTAGTCCAAGTACTGCTGAGGCTTTTGCCAATTATTATTGGTACTTATAGATAGCAAGAACCTCCTTGAAGTGTGTATCAGAATCTCTATACTTGTTGAGTTGCAGATAAGTGAATTGACATAAGTATAGCATGAAATGCTGTAGTCAGAACTTACTATTGAGGAATTTGGCGAAGCTCTCACCAGTATGTCAATAGGGAAAACATCAGGCCCCAATCTCCCACTATAATTTGTTATCAAATAACAAGCCTGTAGCCTTATCCCATAGTGCTTAACATTGTTTTAATGAAGCCATTCAAACTAGCAAACTAACACATGTCCTTTGAGAGTGGCGAAATAGCAGAGATTCCAAAGCCAGAACAACCTACAGAGTTATACTCCTCGTATCATCCCACATCTTTAAATAATGGTGGATTTAAGATACACACCAACGCATTGGCAATTATGCTTTCAAAAAGGTACCTACTATTGACCAAAATGGCTTTATGCCTGGTAGAGATAGGCTGAAGTGAGGCGCCAGCAGATTATCCATGCTTCAGCCAAGGCGCTCAAGGGCCACTGTGGCCTGATGCTTCTAGACATTGAAAAGGCATTTGATTGAATAAGAGGGTAGCTCCTCTGGTGAAAACTACAAAAAGTGTAAGTTGGATAATAACTTTTAACCCTAACCCCTACATGAATGAAATTCTGGGTATCCTGCAGGGCTCACAGTAATGGTTAATAAGAATAAGTCATTAGTACAAAGTAGATGAATAGGTAATAAAACTGCACCAAATCCTGTCAAATTACTGAAATACATATCTCCACTAACCCAGCAGAGTGCTGGATATTCAACCTAATTCCATTACTGGCGTGATGTTGGTGAGATGTGGCTATGGGATTCTCTTCTCTTCATGATCCTAAGAAGATGTAGCTCTACTGAAGATGAGTATATATGCCTTGAGTTTATATATGCCATTCAAAATTACTCATTTAAAGTCTTGGATCACTTCTTAATGGTAGTGAAAGTGATCTTTGTTTTCCTTCACATGGAGCTGGAAGACACCCACAATCTCCTTGGGCAAATGCACTTATTACCCTTACAATCGAGGTCTGGGAATTTCTGATATACATTTACATCACTGGCTTCATTTGCTACCAGTTACAATCTACTAGCTCTTTGGTGATAGAGAAGACATGTCAGTAAGACTTGAACTGGACTTTTTTGAGAGACAGTGTCTGATTGTATTTTTTGTATGGTACACAGATCTGCCATCTCCCTACCAATCCCAATCAGGATGGTGCTAGGTGTATGGGGGAAACAACTCCAATGAATCAGAATGGAAAGCATATTATCAGACAAAACACCCTTATAGCAGAGCAGAATACATTCACAGGTGCTTTCACTTCAAGGATTCAACAACAGGAAGATGTTGGAGTGTGTAAATTCAGTGATGCATTGGTACCATGGAAACTTGAAATATTTGAGATTTTAGCAAGGGAATATGACCTACATAAATCTCAGTTTCATAGATATGTATGGACAGTGCCTGCCTTAGATACATGGCACACACAAATGGAAGCTGGTCCAGATAATAATGCCCTTAAGGTGAACATTCCTATTGAAGCATTGGGGTGGAAGGGAATCCCCAGCTTATACTGTTCACTAATATTTATTGCACCCTAACGTTTAGCAAACCTGAACGTTCAATTGAAAAGGTACACTGGAACCATGGAGGATGAAGACTGAGCAGAAGCCAAAACTACTCCCCAGGAGCCAGCAGACTCAACAAGAATCTGGCATATTAAATTTAAAATGGTAAGCTGGCATAAATATTACATAATCCAAAGTCGTGCTATCCACTAAAGAGGTGAGAGCATCCCTTGTTGCACTGCTGTAAGATCCTACTGGGGACTACCCAGAGTTCCTCTGTGATTCACTCCACACTAGGTTTTAACTGTTCATGTTTTTTATTGTTTCACACAAAATTCATTCTTTTGCTGCTTGTGTTCATAGTTTAAACATCTTATATATACATTTCTGTTCTTATGTCAGCCCAATGCATTTAGGTCGTTATGACCTTCATCTGGGACCATTTGAGCTGAAACAAGGCATGACAATGCTATATATCAGTGGTGAAATGATAAAATATAAACAAGAAAACATTCATGCATATTCATAATGCTGATTAAAACAAAACTGTGACCATCTGTGATGACACCCAGGTGTAGACATGCTCTGGTGCTGTATTTGTGACCAAAAAAACGCCCATCAGGCACTCACTTTTTTCTGTATGTACTGCTCGCGTTTGAACACAACACTATATGAGAAATTAACAAGAAAAACGAACGAAATCAAAAATGGGAAAACGCTTATCCAGAAACATACCGTTCCTATCTCTATTTTAGCCTGTTCACATATCCATGTTACTCACTTAATTGACGTATAGAACACGTCTTCTCTATCCTGTTCACTCTTTCAAACAAAACTAAGGGTTTCAGCATTAGCACGATGCCGGTCCAATTGTTGGTGCTTTAACTGAACGTTACACACGCTCTTTCGTATGCTTCGTTCTCATTGGTTGTATGTCCAATCATGTGATCGGGACTACAGCCAATGGGAGCGAGTCTATCCCTTCAGATGTAATGTAAGCGTTCGAGAAAAGGGTACAATAAAGCTATCATTGTGGTTACATATAAGAAGTTCTTCACTCTAAACCACGCAATTTGCCACAAAATAAAATACACTACCTTATCAGTGAGGGATGTGTTTCTACAAAAAGGTAAAACATAACAGCATAATTAAACAAACTCAGTTAGACTCAATGTATTTATGACAGATGGCTCAGACGTCCATGGACGTAGGTAAGGCTAAGCACGCATGTGCTTCTTTGGATTTATGGAAGGTGTCTATAAGTAGCAGGTAAATTCCACACGATCATTAAGCCCGAAAGGCTTATGTGAGTTCAACATATACATCCAACTGTTCTCCCTCTGAAGGAGAAATTTGTTACTGTCCCGTCCTTCAATTTTTTCGATCACTTCTAGAACTGTAAATTGTAACTGAGACACGTTGTGCTTTTCTTCCTTGAAATGGGCCGCTACGGATGACTTGATGTTGCCAGTCCTGATGTTCGACTTGTGTTCATTTAGTCGTGTTTTCAACTTGCGGGTGGTTTTTCCTACATTAACCATCCCGCAAGGACATTTGAGCATGTAGATAGCATTGGCCGTGTCGCAAGTCGCATTTACTCGGAGTTTGATGATGTGTCCTTTCATTGGATGTGTAATTGCACTTCCTCTGATGATGTTATTACAGTGCCCACATTGTAGGCAAGGTCTGGTGCCTCGATACGTTTCATCTCTCAGTTTCCTTTCTTTTAATAATTCGCCAAGATTCTTGCCTCTGGTGAAAGCAAAGATGGGAAAATGTTCAAAACTATTATCGAAATCACTTTCGGCTCGTAAGATGATCCAATGAGTTCGTATTATCTTCTTGAATTTGTAGCTCATTGTTGAGTATTTAGATACTACAGTCATTCTTTCTTGCTTTGCTTTGACTCGCGTCTTCATTAGTTCTGATCTCAGGATGCCTTTCACCTTTTCAATTGATTGTTCAATCAGGCTAGTTGGATATCCTCTCTTGCGAAATCTTTCGCCCATGGTTTCTAGTGTGCTTTTTATTTTGTTCTGAACCCTCGCTACATAGCTGAGGGTTTCACCCCTGAGAGAAGCCTTATAGCTGTCCTACACTGTATTTCTAGTGGTGCTATATCTATTTAAGTCAAAATATCCCTGAGTCCAGGTCCTGATATAAGAAATATAATCCTCATTGACCAGCAACTTCCGGTCAAATGTCCAGTTGCGGATCTTAAGAGTTGAGGGAGATATATTTACTATCAGAGCCAGGATATTATGATCTGATATCAGCTTAGGGTATTTTGTGATGGTGGCTTTATTTGAGATATCTCTGGTGGTAAATATATAATCAATCCTGGTATATTTATTGTGAGGGTGAGAAAAAAATGTGTAGCCTGGGTCTGCAGGGCGATTTAAGGACCACATATCTACAAGGTTGTAGCTAGCTATTAGTGAGCTGATTGCTTTAAAAACCCTAGGCTTACGGCCACGATAATTTGAACTAATTGCACTGTTGAGGTCTGACCCGAGTGAAATATTAAAATCCCTGGTGAGAATTAGTGGGCCGGGCCATCTTGCTAGATCAATTTCTAAAGCTTCAAATACAGATGGGTCGTCCAGATTGGAGCCATAAGCCGAACATATAGTTGCGCCGAGTGCTAATTCCACAATTGCCCATCTACCGTGTAGATCCTGGGCCTGCCGGACCGGCTTACCTAAGTATCTTTCCCCTAGGTTGGCTACACCCTGTGTGTTAACTGTATGTGTTGTGGTTACTAGAATATCATACTCCTGAATTTGTAATAGGCTCCTTTTGTTCCAAGCAAGGTGAGTTTCTTGTAGACAAATAATGTCCGGTAAGTGCTGCTTAACTACTTCGGCGAGCCAACCCCGTTTATCCCTGTCTAGGAGCCCAGCAACATTCCAGCTCCAAACGGTTAACCTCCCCATTGAATACTGTACAGTGTTCCTTTATTTCCTGTCTCTGGACTGCTGTCTGCTTTTAAAGAGATACACTTACAAATATAGAACAGTTTTCTTTGCAGTGGAATTGTTTTCTTTTTTTGAGTTTTCTCCCCCTTCCCACCCACGTTCCCCCTCCCCGTCTACTCCCTCCCACCTAGTCCCCCCCTTGCTCCCCAAATGAGGCAAACAGACTCCATCAGAGTCTTAAGAGCGATGTGTGTGATCTCAGCTGCCAGGTCCCTCCTGACATGCTAAAAAAAAAGAGAAAAAAACTATATAGAGAAAGAGGAGAAAATAAAGAGCTCTGCTATAACATCAAACCAGCTACGTTAGTTTTTCCTTACTTTGATGCTAACGGTTTATGACCACCGAAAAAACTTTCAAAAGCATTTCTAGAAAAAAACAAGTGAAAAAAAACAATCCAGCCCTTGCTATAATCCTGACTACTTAAATTCAGTTATTGACCCACCTCAGGGCAATGCCATTTCAGTGCTACTGGGGCCTTATATTTAGAAGAAGAGAAAAAAAAACAGATTAGCAAATATAACAATGAGGCTTAGCCGAAAAATGGCTTACGCGTACCCGGTGCTTTAGCAGACTGTGGAGCTACGTACAATACACTATGTATGTAAACCAACGACATTAATTTCTCATGCATTTTTTAAGCTAACTTACAGTTGTTTCCAAGATTTGCCTATTTTAAGCTATCCAAATATTCTTGGGCTTTAATTTCTGAGACAAAAAACTTCGTCTGCCCCCCATAAATAACCTTTAGGCGAGCAGGATTGTTTAGGTACACTGTCGCCTTTTTATCCTGAAAAGGTTTAATGAGTTGGCGCAGCCTCCACCTCCTTTCGACTGTGGTGTAACAAAAGTCGGGTCTCGTAAAATAGTAGATCTCTTTTAAGGTACGTTGCGCCTCTGGCCTAGCTTTCTCGAAAACCGCCTGTCTAAGCAAGAAGTTTCCAAAATAAACTAGGATAGCCCTGGGGTTTGCTCCAGGTTTCACGGGGGACCTCAGTGTGAGTGGCATACGGTGAGCCCTCTGTATCTCAACATCCCAGTTCCATATTGAAAGCTCCAGGAGGGAGTCACGAAAAAAGTTTATAACAAAGGAGCGGATATCTTCCCCCTCAGCTTTTTCGGGAACACCCGGGATTCGCAGGTTGTTCCTGCGCTGGCGATTCTCAAAGTCCTCGAGCTTCCATCGAATGTCCCCAATTTGCGCTTCATTGGACTCAACCTGTTCTCTTATTGCGACCACTTCCATTTCATTTGTTAAAGTCCTGGATTCATTTTCGGTCAAACGGTCGCCAAATGATCCACAAGTCTTTACTAGTTTCCTCACCACTCCTTGCACCCTGCGAAGTGCTGCCTGAGCTCTTCGCCCGTCTTGGGAAGTTTCCTCCCGATGGGCTGCAATTGAAGGACGCATTCTGGCCATATCGTTACTTGGACTCACCGTATTGCTGCACTGCCCTGCCCTGTAGAACTTGAATCTCGACCCCGGACCTGTGTGCGCTATTCCGCTCCCCCTCCGCTGCTGCAACCCATCAGCAGCCGCTGAGTGAGGGAGAGCGAGAGGGCGCGAAACCACATCTCCCAGCTGCCCTTGCACCGGGACCGGAAGGGTGTCAGAGAACCAGCGCGCCAGGCGGCGCTTAAGAACAAGCCTCCACACCCGCGTCGCGGGAGCGCCGGGCGAAGCCCGGGCAAAGGGCCGGCCCTCTACGGCCCTCAGCGGCCAGAAGAGGCTGGCCTGGGCTACCCCCCTAACTGCACCACTACAACGAAGAAGGTATTTACGTGAAGCCATTTGACATTCTAATTGTTATCTACTGTACGTGGGCGGTCCGTCCTCAGCATCAACCAAAGATTACCTATCTTCCAGGGGCAATCCACTCTTTGTGTTTGATTTTGAGTAACATGAGAACGGTCACCAAAACGACCAGGATGCCCAATTTAAGGTCAAACTCTAAATCGAAGGCGGCTGTCCCTCAATCTGTCCCTACACTCACTGCAATTGATATAATGTTGCAGCAGACCATAGGGGCAGTCTCAACTGCAATAGCCAACACAGAAAGGAGAATGTCCCTACCACCTACAATACTTGCCCCAGACTTGCAAGATGTAGCCACTAATCCTTTGGTAACCACCATAAATGTCACTGATGACTCAGACCTAAGCCTTGGTGTCACCTCTTCCTTTGCTGAGCTCCCTTGTGCCCAGGCTCCGACTGAGCTAATAGGGGATATGGAAATCTCCCAGTCTAACTTGAGTACTTTACGGGATGGGGAGAGGCTGAACTTAAACTCAAGCAGCTTAATGTAAAAAAAAACTAGTGATGTCTCCGCACATAAGAAAAAGAAAAAAAAAAGGGGACCGAACACTTTGACAAACCACAATTTAGTTGCTCCAATCCCCAATTCGACATCAGGAATACCTTGCTGGGTAACAAATATGGTAGCTGACCTCAAGGCAGACCTTGAAGATACGATCATAGCCCATATTAAGCCACTCATGTCAAAAATTGACAGATTGACGTCACTAATAAATAACAAAGGGATGGGTCCTATTAGGCAAGCTGCAAATGAGGGTTTACTAACCAAAGGGGGATCACAAGGGGGCATGGTTAATAACACCTCAAATGATAAGGTCACAACAGCTAATCAACCCCAAGCTAGCAAACCTAAGGATGCAAAACAAGTTAACATTATGACTGGGAAGAAAGTACCCGCGCCCCCGAACCCTAGTGCTCCTACTTCCATTTTACAGGCCCAACCGCAGCAAGGCCTTGGATTGGGAAATGCTACACCCCTAGCTGATAAAACTGGCCAACATCTCAAGAAAAATACAATCATAGATACTGCACAAATAGACAACCAAGCAGAGAAGGCAAAATTGGCACGCTTTAGGACAATTAATCTTCCGCCTGAAGCCCTTCCCTTTGTGGTTGTACTAGCCGGTGTGCCATCCATGAGGGAGGGTAAAAAGGAAACACAAACTGAATTAAGGAACAAATGTGTCCAATGGTTACAGCTAAATAGACCCCTACCCCCTAATATCTCTGGAGAAATACTTACGGTCAGACGAGGGGATTGGATAGGCAGAATTATTAAAACTATAGCAGGGGATGTAATAACTGTTAATTTTAGATACATGGCTGCGGTGGAATATATATGCAATGCACCCTCTTCTGGAACTAATACGCAGATCTACCCTCTACACCTTTCATACTTTTATCCAACTATACACCAAAGGCAAATACCAAGAAATCGAATTCCCATGAGCAGAGGATACCAGCAAGTATCCCAATAAAGGCTCCCCCAATGGCAACCCTCTTGACAAGGTATCCACAATTTTGATCCCTTTCTAACACAGTACGCACACTGGAATAGGTTCTGCACACTAGATGAGGTGGACTGACTCAAATTTGAGGGAACCAATACCCCGCCATTGGACCAGAGGCTGGATATGGAAGGGAATTTTCCAACGGAAAATATAACTGTATGCACCCCCCCATTTCCCACATTAGAATCTAATAATGCCCTGGCTAAATCTTTTCCAGTGACCAAGCCTCCAAGTGAAGCTCTGGACCACCGGAATAACAATAACAATAGCTATGATCCTAAGGGTGCACTAATGATCCTTAGCTGGAACCTAGCAGGTATCCATTGGAAATTGGGGTCACCAGAGTGGAACTCTTTGGTGGAGGCGCATAAAATCTGCTTGTTCCAAGAGACCTGGAGCCTAGAGCCACTCCATCGTGTCGGCTATGTCACATATTTTGTAAGCATCTCCCTCAATTGCTGTATAAAATCTAAGCGGATTAACTGTCCAGATATCTTAGGACTATCCTTAAAAGGTTCGCGCAGGGGGCCAACACTTGATTTGTTCAATATTTATGTCAGAGGTACTAAGCATGGGTCTATGTCCCCGATTGTAACCATCCTTGAAACAGAACTAAGAGAAAACACCAAGGGTGCTCAAACCTTAGTTGCGGGAGACTTCAACTGCACCTATGAGCCACTCTCATCAGACGACATTCTGGATTTGGGTGAGGATGACATCAGAAGGGGCATTCCAGCCCTAACTATTCCCCCGATCAAAAGATGGACTCATAGTGCGATCCAGTTAAACGCTCTGACATTGGAGTTTGGGCTAAGAGCTGCAAATGGCTGCACACCATCAGATCTCCTGGGTGCGGTTACATATAATAGAGTCAACCATACCTCGAGGATCGACTACATCCTGTTAGATCTCAAGCTATGGGGACTAGTTCAAGACATGGTAGTCTTACCCACGGTAGAAAGCGATCACAATTCGATTTCTCTATCATTAACAAACCCCTGGCCCAATGAACCAGCTGAAAATCCCTCTAAACATCCTTATAAAACTTCTGTGTCTACCTGTGGGAGACGTTTAAAGTGGAACAACATCTCCACCGATGAAGTCAAACTTAAAATAATAAACAAACTACTTGTGACTTCTCAAATGGAACTGGATACTATTGATCCAACCCAGGTAACAGGAAGGGCGACATCTATTTTTGAAAACACTCTTAGGTCCATAGGGGATATATTCTTAAAAAAGGGGTGTGAGGGGAGGAACATAGTATCCCGTAGCTCTAGGGGTAAGCATGATTGGTATACACCTGCATGCAGACATGCCAAATCCCTATTGATTGAGGCCGTCAAAGGCAAATCCCAACCTAAGATACAAGAAGCCAGGAAAGAGCACAAGCGAACATTGACCAGAGCAAAAAAGGAGTGGGAAGAAGTGTTCTGGTGCACCTTAAAAGAGGCAAGTGTTAAGAAAGATCCAAGGTGCTTCTGGGATACAATCAGAACCAGAAACAGATCAGATAGTGACCTTATAACATGTAATATCACCAGCCAAGCATGGGTCAAACACTTTTCCAAACTATACACCCGTCAACCAGGAGATAACACTTTAGACATTCCCAAGGAGGTCCAGAAACGGGAAGTGGCTTCTATTGAGACCCAAAAGGCCTGGGATGCAGATCCAATAGACTCAGACTTGTCGATAAAAGAAGTAGAGTATGCCATTAGTACCATCTTGCCCCAAAAGGCACCTGGTCCTGATGGCATTCCAGGGGATCTCTTGCGATCAGACATCCCGTTATGGGGGAAATTTATTCACTGCCTACTTATTGCCATCTGTAGAGGTGGACCAATTCCCACATCTTGGAAAGGGGCGGAGGTCGTCCCTATATTTAAAAAGGGCGCTAGGGGCGACCCGTCCAACTATAGGCCTATAAGCTTGTTGGATATAAGCCAAAAGGTGGTCGGAAAGGTACTGCTGTTTAGAATATTGGACTGGATTAATGACAACAATATCCTCTCTGATTATCAGGCAGGTTTTAGAGCTGGTACTGGCACAATTGAGCAAGCATTTAGATTGATGCTAGTGTACTGGAAGGTGGTGGTTTTAGGCAAGGGCAGTCTTTATCTCGCATTCATCGATTTAAAGACTGCCTTTGACCTTGTACCTAGAGAGACCCTTTGGAGAGTTCTTGTCGATTTGGGGATACCGCCTTATATTCTATCGCTACTTGTTAGGCTCCACGACAACAGCTTTGCCCAAATCAGATGGGGTACGGGGGGGAAAAAAACAGCAGCATTCCAGTGGAGAGAGGGGTTCGCCAGGGATGTGTTCTAGCTCCCACCCTCTTTTCCTTGTACATCAATGGAGTGGTTGAGCACCTGTTGAAAGACCCTTCTGATGAACCATCCCTGGCGGGGGAGCGTATCCCCACCCTCCTCTTTGCTGATGATACGCTCCTCCTGTCCAAATCCCCAATGGGCCTCCAAAAACTGCTTAACAACTTCCAGACCTTTTGTGTAGAACAGGGCCTGGTAATCAATACCGATAAAACTAAATATCTTGTAATGAATCCCCCCAAAAAGACTGTACGCCCCCCTAAGTTGAATGGTATACCTTTGGGGAGGGTTGATGTATTTGATTACCTAGGCATCCGTTTGTCACACAATATGCACTAGGCTCCCCACCTAGATAAAATGCTGTTAGCCCATAAGAGGGTAACTGGGGCCCTCTTGAAGGAACAACGATCTTGTGCCATAAGACCTATAGCCCCTGTCCTCGACATCTATACAGTAAGGGGAGTTAGCTCTGATCTGTATGGGGCAGAGCTATGGGGATCATGCAAAATTAATGAATTGACAAGATGCGAGAGGAAGTTTTGCAGAGCAATTATGTCACTTTCCCAAGGCACTCCCATGACCCCATTAATGCTCGATCTTGGCTGCCGATCTATCGAAGACCTAGCAAGGTTCCGGTCCCTTCTTCTATGGGCCCGGTTGTGGCGAGTCCCGGAGCTCGCTAACTATGTGGAAGGCCTTTCTGAAATAATGTCTCTACCAGGATGGCATAAAATCAAGTGGTTAAGAGATATGAAATCCCTCCTATATGATTTGGGTTTGAGTGAAGCCTGGACTAACAAGACATCTCCACCAAAGGCAACACTCAAGACCCTGTACTGGAACTGGATTATGAGCAAAAGAAGTAACAATTGCACACTGGGCCGATTGACGGAGGACTTCTTGAGATTCAAGGACTTGCCAATTCGGGAACTATATTTAGACATCATTGAGAAACCATTTGACAGGTCCTTGTATTTTAAATTTAGAACTGGAACTCTTCCTCTGCATACCTTTACATCTCGGTGGAAACCGCTGGCTCAGACTACTGAGTTGTGCCCCTCGTGCCCACTCAAACAGGAGACAGTGGCACATTTCATGTTTGAGTGTCAGGAGTATGCCGGTCCAAGACGAACATGGCTTAAACAACTGTGCCGTTTGCTGGGGACTAGACACCATGCCGAGGCATTGTGCATTCTAATATCAGATTCACGTCCATTGTATGCTTGCACCCTTTCAAAAAAATGTATCTTGGGCTTGGTGCATTAGATGCAAAAGGCTTAATGAAAATGTTTAATTCTTTTTTAAATTAAATATCTTTGATATGTTTATGTTACTGGAACACTAACATTTTTAAGCCTGATATAACTAAATTGTTGTATTTTTTACTATATTCTAATGAATTTGTGTACTTCTTATGAAGCTTTTATGATAAATTTTATCGAAATAAAGCCTTTTTGACTGACTGACTGGCAATTGCCTGTAAAACCGCATCTATATATGGAGGAGCAGTAGCCAAAGCGGAGGCAGTGGTGGCGCTTGGATATCGCCGGGGAAGCTGACTTTTCCAGCACAAAAGATTGTCTCTCCGTGCCCCGACGTTCGGCTGCCTCCCTCTGGGTCTGTCTTGCTGCCCTGGCACGGGCAGCTGCCGAGAGTGCTGGAGGAGCCACCACCTTAGGAGCGACCTTAGGAGCCATCCCCACCGGGGCTACCACTGGAACGAGCGCTGGATCTGTGGCTGTGGTCCGGATCACCCTTATATTCGTGAGGTGAGTCCTGCACTCGCAACAGGCAGGAGTTCTTGATGGCTGCTGCAGAGGTCGAGTCAACAGGTAGTAGTGCCTTAAAACTGCGCGGCCAATATAAATGTAGAGTACCACCGCCAGATGCATGGAGGGGGTCCGGTCCGGCACTGCCGCGGTAAGCCAGCTGAGTAAATTTTCGAGTTTGTCAGCTGTTTCAAACGCTTCAGGTTAGAGCATTAGCTGGTCTTTTCATTCTGGTAGGTTACGTCCTGTATTTCGAGAAAAGAACAGAAGCTCCATAGCATGAACAGGAAGGAACCTGGAGCGTGACCACTGCGATCCTCGTCAGATCGCCATCTTGCCTCAGTTCAGAAGTCTACTAATGTAATACAATGAAGAAAACCCTATTCTAATCTAACAAGGTACATGATAAAACACCTGTAAAAAAGAGAAAAACAAGGTAGCTGCTGCAATATTTTACAGAAATGCTACTTGTGGATTCAGGGCTAGTTGCAAGTTAGGATAACATTAGACTTAGACTTGACTCTAAACAGGTATAATTAACAGAGGTAAAAATATTGAATACATTTAAGAAAGGATATACAGCTTTATACAAATATATTTTTTATAATTCCACTACATATACTAGTGGCTCTCATTTATATGAATACACAGCCACTCACTCCTATTGATGACTAAAGGCACACAGATTAATACAGTTAAACACATGTTGAATATATTAGTCGCATATAGAAAGGGGTGGGGGACTAAATTATGCTGCTCCAAAGGTCAAAAGACATCCCTATATGCAAAAAACCCAGTCCTGCCCAAATTGCAGGCCCCCATGCACCATGGCGTGAGGGTGTCTGTGTTGGTTCTAAACAACCTCAAGTGCCCCAGCGCAGGAAGAGAGCCAAACCAATCAATCGATCAATCAGGATCGGCAAAGCGCAGTTACTTCCCTGTGAGGGTCTCAAGGCACTGGGGGAAAGGCGCTGGCTCCGTTGAGTGCTGGGGTTATCCGAAGAGCCAGGTCTTGAGGTCCTTCCTGAACTGGAGCAGTGTGGGGGCTTGCCAGGGGTGGAGGGGGAGGTCGGTCAAGGCCTTGGCTGCGAGGTAGGAGAATCTTAGTAGATATGGTGCTTTTCAGCTCTACCATGCATGCAACACAGCACAGCAATTTGGCTTGTGCACTGTGTTAAGTGAACTCTAGGTAATTCTGCCCCTGCATGTCTTTGACTGAACTGTGATGCACCACCAATAGAGGAGTAGCTTCAGCAAATAGACAGATGCACGATTTTGGGAAAATGTGAACAACAGATGGGGGGATGTCAAAATGAATACCAAAAGATATGGGTAGGATGGCTGGAACATTCTAGCCTGCAATCAATGGTGTTGAAAATAAATGGAATTTACTTATTATGGTAATGGGAAGGAGGAGAGATTTTAACTACAAATAGTGATGTACATAATAATTTACCAGATATTCAAAAGTCACGTGGGTGGTGGTGCTTGAATGCCTAGGAACTATGCATGGACACTACCTTCGTGCAAAGTGGTGCAAAGAGGTGTTAAACAGGTAAGGGAAACCTTCCAGGGATAACATTTCTTTTGCTGGAAAGTAAATAGTTCAGCAAGACTTAGTCTCATTTTGCGTGACTTTACGTGACTTTGTGATGGCCCAAAGTCTTGATAAATCTGCCCCTATGCATGCTACCACCCAATGTTTACGATTCATCATATATATGTGAAAGTCATTTGAGGACTACACAGCTCAGAATTAATTAATTAAAAAGTTAACTAAAGTAGTTGAAAATTTACATGCAATTTGTTATTTTATATTATTAAATGTAGTCACGTTGGTACAGAAGTGTGGTCAGGCTACTTGAAAAAATGTTTGACAAATTTGAGGTTTATATATACACCTTCTAAAGTGAATTGCGCACCTCACTCTAGATCGCAAAATGTAAAATAATATAGGGGCACATGCATCAACGAAAATACCAATCGCAAATGGGCAGATTCACAGAATCTACCCCTTTGCGACCAGTATTTTTTGCATTTGGAATGCATTAACCCACATACAAAGTCGCAATTTAAGTAATCACAAAATTTGCGATTATTGTGAATGCATTTAGGGAATCGCAAATTGTGATTCCCTAAATGCAATGCATGATGCAATTCCAAATTGCGAATTCGCAATTAGGGATCACAAATTACCAAATTACCATCAATTTGAACTTGATGGTAATTTGCAAAAAGTTTGAAAAATGCACTAAAGTGCATTTTTAAAAGTTTCATGTTACACACACACATGCACTTGGGGCATGTATGTGCGCAGCATGTGGTAACATCTCAATTTCAGGGGTGCAACAGGGTGTCCTTTTGGCACCCTTGCATCCTTGAAATTGCATTCGCAATTTGTGAGTGCCTATTTGATACTCGAAAATTGCGCTTGCAATTCCCATTCATTCCTATGGGCCTGCCAAATGGCAGTTTTGAATCTTCTTGACATTACGCATAATTTTGCAAACATTTGGCATAATTACACAAAGGCAAATTTCGTGAATTTTGCACAGTCCCAATTGTTATGCACATATGAAATAATTACATTGATAGTAAAGCCTGAGATACTGCCACTGAGAAAAGAAAGACATGAAGAACTATTAATGAAAAGAGATTCCCATTTCTGCAGTAGGTAAATATTTATGGTATTAACAATTAACATTGGCTTTACTGTTATTTTGCAAAAGTTGTCGAAGAAAATATTTACAATTTGTGATGCAGTGGTACGATTAAAATGATCCTGTCAGAATGACTCACGCGAAAATGTTTCATGTTAGAATGGTAAACAATTTGATGCATGACCTCATCAAGGCCACCTTTCATCACAAACATAAAAAGTAATTTTTTTCGTCACTAACCCTACCCCAAAATGTATGCACGGATTAGAGCTCATGAGCATTTTTCTTGATTAGTTAAACCCTAAGGGTGTTGTTTGATGCATTTACACGGCCTTACGTTGTTACAGGGCTGAAGGGGAAATCAATCAATACCCCCGAGGGGCACAAGCTGCTTCTCAGAAGAGCTCTGAAAACTGCCATGTTAGAAATCCAGAAATTAGCTACTGTTTGTTCCACTTTTGTATTTTCCAGTTATTACACAGAGAGTCTACAGGGAGCTGTGTGACATGATTCTTCGTTCTATGATGGGGGTACTGACTGGAAAGGGAAGGACGGAAAGTAACTCTTTAACTTGATGGAGTTTGTGACCGTGGCTGCAACTAGATGGATTGTGTGACTGTGACTGCATAGTAGCAGGGGGGTAAAGCAGGTCCCTGCACCCCTTGTGGTGCAAGGGGGGACCCCAAGCTTCAGGGGGGCCCGTCAGTCAAAACCCTAATGAAAGCTATGGGACTTTTCAGGTGCCCACACCATATTATCCTGGGGCCCCAATCATTTTGCGTTATGCCACTGTAGTAGAGTTCTGTAATCTAGGAGCATGCTTATTAAACACTTCGGCGCTCATGACGAGCTCAGCTCGTCATGAGTTGCGCCGCTCGCACGCTGATGACGAGCTGAGCTCGTCATGTAACGCAGCTTTTTGAAAAACGCAGCGCCCAGCGGGAAAACCGCTAGCGCGCATGCGGTTAAGCTTTCACACAACTCAGCGCAGTCAGGAAAGTTGCTGAACTGGGTTGCGGGAAAGGGCGTGGGCAGACATGCGTCATATATACATGGATATGGTGCAGTTCTGCACACTCCTTGCTCTGGCACACTTATGGCGGCCTGGCGCCACTGCAGGCCCCCCTATGTCATTTTGCAAGGGTGCCTGCATTGTAGTCAAGAGGCATACCATCCTCCATACAGCCTGCTCCTAAAAAATGTTGGCACCCACATTCACAAAGAGGAAGGGGTAAACAGCAGACACTTTCAGCTGTCAGTTTGACAGTAAACTGATGTGTAACAGGAAGGAAGATCGCTAACCATTCATAATAAATGTTGCTCGTTGAAGCATTGCAGTTTGTGAAACTAACCACTCTCTTTGTACAATGGTTCCACTGTAACAACTTCAGAGACCCAATAGAAAAACCCATTCAAACTATTTAAAAAGTTGACAGCTAGCTTACGATTGGGTACGTAGACTAAGCATAGTGGGTTATAATACACCACGATTGTTTGGTATTTAATTGTATTTGCTTTATATTACAAAACATAGCATTGTAATGGAGAAACGTAAACGTGTATTTATTAATAAAGGACACTTTTTCTTTACAGAGGAGTGATTTGACATATAATACGCTGTTCAGTGTTTATGGATTTTGCTTAATATTCAAAGAATGAAATGTATCAAAAAACTCCAGTCAAGAAGAACAGTTAAATGAGGGGTTTTACAATGAATTCTGTGTATTTGTGTATTATTAATAAAAAAGGGCCCCATTGCTAAAAGCAACTGCATTAGCAGACTTAAGCTGTACTCTGAAACAAGAAAGTTATCAAAAAGTGAAGAGAAGTTGGTTTTGAAAGAGGTGATCCTAAGTGGCCTACACCACACAATTGTGTAGTACGTCATTTTGACAAGGGGAGATTATGTTTTTGCGTGTTTAAGAAAGCCTGTGTATACACATTTGTATTTTTGTAAATGAAAAAGCTACCATGACATCAAAATAAAATAAATAATGCACAACTGTGTCTTAAGGGCTTATTATTGCAACTGAACAGCATACACTTCCTGAACAATAAAGCAGCCATTGAAATGTGGCTGTGTCAGCAAAGTAAATACATCAAAGAACACGTTGGCTCTCAACTATAAGCTAAAGTTCATGTTTCATCTGCATTTTAAGAAAAGGACTCCTTGGCACCCTAATGAGAACACAAATGCATCAATCCACATCATTTCATAGCCTCTATTGACAGACCAGCCAAGACATGGCAAACCTTAAGAAACACATGAAAGCAAAAAGACTGAAGGCCTTTAACCCAGAGTCCACTTTTGCTTCCTCCTTCTTCTTGTTGAACTTTGTTGCAAGGTTGATGACATGAGGTATTTAGGCCACTAAAGCTATCGGTAGCTAGACTGAAAAAGAAAATCTTGCATTTTCCAATGCGTATTTAAGCCTTAAAGAAGCACATTTTCCCAAGGGAAATGTTACCTACGTTTTAAGGACAAATACCTCCATGATAAACATGACTGGGGATATTTAGAAATATGACTTACACTTGTAAGTTACACATGTAATACTGCAACACCCTCCCACAGAAAATACTAAAGTCAGGGAACCGCATAGGAAATAATGTTAGTTTGAGTATGTATAATAACAAAAATAGATTTTATGATAAAATATGTCCATTACTTTTTCAATATATGCATAATTTTAAATTAATTTCAAACAAATCATTTTTTGTAACTTTAATACATAATAAATACTTTACTTTCGTTTTTAAATAAATCTTTAAAAAATATACTTTAATATATTTAAATTAATGTAATATTTAATTCTAAATAAATGTAGCAGTGCTATATTATTAAGGTTTTTATGTTTTATATTGTTCTACATTTAAAATAAATAAGTAACATTAATTTATATTATGCTTTTACATAAACATATTTGTACAATTGTTTTTCAATGTAATATATATTTGTTTTACTTTTCCCTTTACTTTAAGGACAATCTCCCTCCCTCCAGTAGTGCTACTTCTGGGAAGTTGTTGGGGGTCTGCATAAGGATAGAACTAAAATCCTGCACATACTATAGCCCATATCTATCAAGGTTTTGCACCACCCTTGCACCATGCAAGGGAATTTAAGGGTGATGTAAAACCTAAATGAGATTTATCAAGCCACACAAGGCCACCTTGCATGGTTGTACGTGACTTGATAAATCTAGAATAATGCAATGCAGCACAAACCATTGCTTTGCCTTACTCTACATCAGGAAAGTGTTCCATGGGTGGAGCATGGGTTTTCCCACGTGTCCATGCTTGGATTTTGTCATGTTCCCAGAATTAGCATTAGAGGTAGAACTGGGAATGCCTCAAAATGCTACAAATACTCAGGTGAGGCGTAACAAAGAGAAATATCTTATTTTGCTAATTCTGCAGCACACATAGAAAGAGGGATTCTCTCAGGATTTTTTTTGTGCAGGAAGGTATCACTTCCTGCACAAAAACAATTCTACCTAAAACGCAGGCCCCTTGCACCATGATGCAAGGGTCCCTGTATTGGTGTTAGGCGATTAAAAGCACGCCAGCACTAGGAAAAGACAGAAATGTGCCGTATAATGTTAAATACGGGGCATTCCTGCCCTTTCACGCAGTGCAACAAGGTAGCTTTCTGCATTGCACTGTGTGAAAGAATGTTAAATCTACCCATAGATAGTATAATCTATGGCATATAAAATTATAGCTGGGTAGGTGATTAATGGGGGTTGTGAGTTAAATCAAACAGACCACAATAGCAAAGCTCAGGTTGTCTATGATGTCTCTCAGAACCCTAAGTCTATTACATTTTTTGCCTCCCTTCAAATAATGTTTTCATGCTTTTAATTGCTTTGCAGGGGCAAAATAGTAATGTTGCCTGCCCCCAGTCCTTATAAACATAACAAATAAATGCCTGGTCTCCTGCCACATACTCCACTACCCTATAAATTAACCCTCCCCTGCCCAAATTAAAAAACAACCAGGTGCCCTACTAATCATCTGCAACACCCCCACTTCAACCCTCTCACGTCCCTGATCAAATATAAAAAGAAATCCAGCTTCACGTTACATACCCCACCACATTCTATTTCTTCTTACACCTTCTGAGCTCTTTGAGTGCAGAACCGATACCATGCAGACAGTAGTCAATTTGACATGTTTTTGCATATCAGTGAAGGTCTCAAGTTAACAGGAGAATGTGGTGTGACAGTTAGCACAGTTAGCATAACACCCTCCTTCTCCTACTTCTATTGGGTTTGTGGAGACCCAAGAGAGGTGAAAGGAGGTGGCTGAGACGGCAAGCCATCATTCAATCACCTTGGTTGGCTCTCAGAAGACCAGGGCAAGGGGTGGAAAAAAAGACATAGTAATTGAGCATTTGGGAAGTAAAAACAGCTTTTGTTTCTCACTGCTGCTCGGTCAAAACAGAGAACAGTCACATTTTAAATCAAATCAATCACACCATACAAGCCATTGCATTTTTCATATTGACCGAGAGTTCCATCTGAGAAAAGCTGCAGGGGATGTCAAATTTGCTGCCATCAAGGGACTGCAAGTCCCAGGAGACCTGCCAGCTGGAGGAGTAGGGGCCGCATCCTCACTGTGCTATTTTGCGCTATTCAGCGCTTGTCAGTCTCCCACTGTCAGAGACACTCCGGGACGAAGACCAGACGAAGAGGAGGCATGTCTGTGCCTGCCTGAGCCCAGAGGAGTCCGTGTCCCCCTCTTGGCTGTTCAACATTATGGACTTCAACGTAAGCGACTGTTACTTGTTTTTGCCTGTGAATTTTCAACTTGGTGACCCTTGTATCCCTTATTCCATGTGTTTTGGGGTTTTTAGTTTTGGATATTTTGGCTTTGTATCCTTCTTATCACTTCTTTCTTACCCTTCTTTTGTGATGGGGAAGCTCAAGTTTTAAGGGCGGAGGTCTGTAGATGGTAGAAATAATGCTACATTGGATGGCTTTTTGTAAATGGTTGTGGTGGTTATTGATAAGGGTATCCAGCTTACTAAGAGACATTTGTCACTCATTATGAATGACAAGGGCTTTCCTGACATTCCACTTGGTTGGTCTACTACGAGGGCTGAAGCAAGCCTTATACCAGACACTACCTCTTTTAAATTTTATGGTGTCTCCACAGCTAATGACCCCAGCCGGTCACCCCAATACACGAAGCATCTCAGACGGGTGAGAGTCACCAAAAACCAGGTGGAACTCACCTGTTACACTTCCTGCTCCATCTTCTACTTTTTTTTGCCTGATACTGCCAATAGGAGGAAAGAGAAAGGTCCTAGACCACCTACTTGTCATTTGCCACCAGCTGCCTGTCCATATGTGGCAATTTTGACTAATGTTCTGAGTTTGGGCCAGTATGCTACTGAGACAACAGGCCAGCTTATAAATACGTTCACACATTGGTTCCACACCCACCTTATAAGGTTGTTTAACCACATTATTTTATCTTGCAGAGTGGTTTGGGTGGGCCCCTTGGCTAAAGAATGTTCTGGGGTCCGCATTATTGTTAACTTCAAAACGCCAGCTCCTGCGGCAAACATCTTGCTGGCTTTGCACCTTGACCCCTTGGCAGATTCTAGGAATAGGATTATGCCATTGGGTTACTTTTACCGGCAGCATAGGCCTAAGCCCGCATTTGAGAACTGACGACCTGTGGTTACATAGCCTCCGGCCCGCCACAGCTGTGCCATACCTCTCACCAATAGGTACTCAGTGTTGCTTGATTTACCAATCCAGTGGCCGCTCCTCCGCTAAGGAAGAAGAGCATCGCCCCACTGCTTTGCAGCAATGAAGTAAAGTAACATAAAATTATAATAACTTGTGTTATTATCATTGTATGTTTCCTTCTGCTGCAGCTTTGCATTTGGGGTGGGGCTGCTCCAACACCAGCGGAGCAGAGGCGGAGTGGTTTACCTACTCCTAAGTGAGCATGACTTCTCGGGCCAGTCAATCATTGATGCGCATTTCGCATCTTCTCCATGCAGGCTGCATTACAGCCTGCATGGAGAACATGCTCAGGCATCATTCCCTGGCTGAGCGCCGAATCACGACACTCGCACCAATCACATCGTTGCAATAGAGCATTGTGATTGGCTATCGGGAGGGTAGGAGCTGGGTTCTCCCGTCTGCTTTCTGCATCCTGCTGTGGGACCAGAGTCAGGGAGAAGATGAAGGAGGAGAGGCGCCAGCCAGCCATCACAGGTAACTGTTTATTTTGTACTTATTTCATCTCTGCACACCCCCCTACCCCGCCACTGCCCCACCACCCGGGTCTGGAAGCAGCCCCCACCATACCAACCATTGAGTGACCTTTGGAGGTCTGGCCCAGTAAGGTTGGCAATCAGCAGTACAGTCTCAATTTTAATATCTGTGTGTCTACTAGGCCCTGCGGTTTAACCAATTGGCCTGAGTCTGTTATGCCGAAGACACCTTTGAATCTTGACAGCTGGCATTCAGGCTAAACTACCCATGGACAATTTTGTGGAATTTATTCAGGCATATAATATTGCACTTCTGCAGGAAACTTGGGTTGCAACCAATGTTTTCTGTGATGGTTTTTCTTGTTTCTATGTTGCTGCTATCCCTGCTGCCTCTGGTCATGCCAAAGCAGGGCTTGCTGCCTGCTTGAAGACAAGCCTACTGTGTTGCATTTGTCCTAATACGTTCAAGTGTAGCCTGATCCACACATATCATTTACATTGGTCGCAACATTTTAGCATTATTATTAGCTTTTATGATGATAATTCCAATCGTACAAGCAACCTTATCAAGGATACATTGCTTGCTTTCATTAATTAACTTATTAGCAACCAAGCAGAGGATGGCTCAAGGTTCAGTTTATTTCTAGCTAGGTATTTCAATGCCAAACTGGGGAATTCTCCACTGGATAATTGGTTTTACTGGTGTGAGCCCTCTTGGGTTAAAGTGGTACCCCAAAATCAAGATGCAAGGGGGCATGAGCTTTATTCTTATCTGCTTACTATTGACCTTTGAATGCTACGGTGGCAGCTGGTACACACAATACCACAGCTGCTACTAACATGGAAGGGGGCATGCGACTACTATTGATTACATCTTTATTTTGCGATCCATTATGAACTAGGTAATCAATGGGTCTGTAGAATATTCTGTTTTTAGTGACCATAATGCTTTGACCATCGCTTTAGAGAGGCTGGTGAATAGCCATGACAAACCTAGGGCTGTGCCTGGGACCTAGTTACCACTTGATCAGGTAACAAGATTGAGATTACCAAGAAACTGTGCTCAGATCATTTGGTGTTGGTACTCAACTGTCTTTCAAGTATCCATGAGTGCCGAACAGGTATACATGATTATGTCAGCTTGGGTTCTATAATTAAAGAAGTATTTACTAAGCTATCTCAGATCACGCCTGATATATACCCATTTTAGTTTGACAGATACTGTTGGTTAGCCAATACACAGCTCAGGGAGGCTCTCCATTCTACTTCAAAAATAGGCCTTTGATCGTGGATTGTCAAAGGATTTATAAATAGGCCCTGCGTGAGAGGAAGTTGGAAAAGCAGGCTAATAGTTGACATAACCTGGGTTTTACATGTGAAGTAGAAACACTGGCATGTTCTGATGCATTGGCATCAGCATTAATTTTTAGAACGTTAACAAGCATAATATGAGTATGAATATTAAACGAGGCCAGTGGGTGGATCATTTTCAAAAAATGTATAATCCCTCTATCACTTCCACTACGTCTATCGAAGCCCATATTTAACTCTATCCCATTGACATAGCCTTTTCTGTACCCGGAACACTTGAGTCCATTTCTGCTAGCCCTGCCAATAAAGCACTGGGTTAGATGGCATCACCAGGTACCTTTGCAAGGCTAATCCAGGCCTGTTGGCCCATTACTTATCAACTACATTAATGCTGCATGTGCTTCTGGGTTCCTACGTTCATGGCTGTCGGTCCTAGATGTTACTGGCCACTTTTATTACTGAACTCGTTGTGAAGGCCATGGGAGGGTGGTGTTTTATTTGCTGATTTCAGGGATGGACGAAAATCAAATCCTCACGAGCATGCAGTATGGATTCTGTAAGGGCCTTGGCACAACGGAGCAGTGACTCAATCTCTATTTGCTGGTCAGTAAATATATTGTTGCTAAATGAGGCTCCATCTGCCTGGCCTCTACGGATCTCTCCTGTGCCTTTGATTGTGTTTTGAGAACCAAGCTTTGGAATTTCTGGGAGGATTTTGAGGTTGACCAAGGCATTGTTACTTTTTTATGTGGACTTCAATATGATTTGTGAGCTTTTCTTAGATATGGTATCAACTGCGAAAGCACAGATCCTTTTAATATCTCTCAGGTGTGAGATAGGGTTGCATGCTCGCCCCTGTAATTTTTAACATAAGACTATAGTTCACTTTGATTCAGCAGGGCAGACATAGGGCAGACATAGCAAGAAACCCTAATAGACTAAACATTTGTTTGAAACGATTCCATGCAGGACCTTTGTTATGGCCTGTGGTTGTATGAAACTCATGTGTAGTAGTATGTCCCTACAGGGAAAACTCATTAAATTCATCTACTTAGGTGTTACATTTGATTCTAAAGGTAGCTAAAGACCATGGCTGTCTAAGTGGACACTGAGGTTTTCCAACTCTGTTGTTTTTTTTATTTTTTATTCTAAAGGTAGCTAAAGACAATGCCTGTCTAAGTGGACACTGAGGTTTTCCAACTCTGTTTTTTTTTTATTAATCTGGCCTCCTCTAACAATAGCAAACCAATTGCCCCCATTAGAAATCTGCAACAGGAAGTGTCTTCCAGTTCTAACATATGGCTCTGGGGTGTGAGGCTACAAGGGTGGGAGAGCATTGCAATTGGAGAAGAACAGGTTCTACAGAGGCCTTTTTGGGCTGTCTGCCATTTTTTCTACTTTTGATATTCATAAGGAGCTGGGGCTTGCTTATGTGTAGGATTCAATTATTTTGCCCCTTTATTATTATTGTGTTAGATCTAAGGCAATCCGCAAATGGCTTTTAACAGGTAAATCATTGATCATCTCCTGTCTTGAGTTCTTGGGCTCCAAATACCTTTGTTCAGAAATATCCAATCTGTTGTCAATAAACTGAGCAGATGATCAATTTTTTTCTAATCCTCGAGGCTTAACCTTTAAAGATAAACCTTTGCTAAACGTGAATTTTCTTGCTGTTAGGATGGACGAAAGGGGGGCTGTAAAACTAACCAAGAGTACAAATTTAAAGCATATGATTATTTGTACAACCATAGAAGCAGAACCCTACCTGGATGTGGTCATCAACAACTGGGACCAGACCCTCCTTACTAAATTTATATTTGGCATCATTCAATGATATTAGTGTTTTCCCTCAGGGCAGCACAATCGGTTGTCTATTGTGATGAATGCTCCACCCAAAGCCTTTAGCACTTTACCTTTTTCTGTAAATTGTATGTTGCATTCATCAAGAGTTGTTTACCAGTAGGCATGCATTGCTATTTCTTCAGCAACTTAGCTCACCTTCTGTATGTTTCTATGTCAGTTCTTTTTCAAAATCCACTCTCTTTCACAGACAGAAAAAAACTGCTGTCTTAATATAACTGATTTGTTTGACCTTATTTTTTTCAAGGTTTGTGATTTTTGTGTCTGTGTTAATTATTGACTTATGCTTTTATTTAAACTGTATGCTTCCCTCAATTTCATGACTATTTTTAATGATCGATTAAAGTTTCAAATCCAAACCTATCATGGTGAACATAATAGTGATTACAACGTATCCAAATACTATGGCCTAATTTTTAAATGATTTTAGGAATTTTGAAACAGTAGAACCTTTACTGAGATTTGCTCAAATTCATTTTAAGATCAATTGATTACTCCGTTATTTACATTTTTAGAAGGTTTAGTGCTTTCATTTATGGAAATTTTCTGTAATTTATTCCCAAATTAATTTAAGATTGTATTTTATCTATATAGTCTTTTAACTGTGTGCTTTTATGGTTTAGTTGTAAAACCAAATAAAGTTAATTGATTGATGGATTGATTGATTGATTAATTAGAATGGCTGCCATTTAAAGTATTTTCTAATATCTATAGGTAATAGTTGTAGTGAAATTTGCATTAGCAGTAAGCACTAAGGGTCACTTGTACAACTGTCAGATTTTTGTGACTTGCAAATTGCAATTTTGCAGACTCGCAATTAGCGAGTCAAAAAATCTGATGTACTCACACGACCGGGGCAGGAAGAGCCAATTGCTAATATGTCACATCGCAGATACCGTAATCTTTAATTGCGAGTCGGTATCAGGTCACAAATAGTGACTGCGGTCACAATTTGGAAAAAGCGGTCGCAATTAGCAACTGCAAGGACTGAAAAATGCCTTTCAACTTCCTGAATCAGGTGAAGAACCCCTAATACCAAAAGTGGTGGCCCTAGATAAACCTGGAGAGCAGCCAGAGTGCAGTGCATAGTCCAGCAGCACACACCAACTGAACAGAGGAGCCTAGGCAGCTTCCAAACAAACTTTTAAATGGTCACCCGGCAGTCTGATAATGCAGCAGAGAAGAGACACACAAAATTGAAGTTCTCCGAGAGGGAAACTAAATCCTATCAGGGGAACGCTGTAACAACCATGACCAGCTAAGCAATCGTGCCTCCATGACTCTGCCTGAGTCTAAAAAAAGGAACACATAGAGGGACATGCAGCATAGAATCAATGCCCTGGGAGTGGCCGACCGTTTCACTGAGTAAATCGAGAAGCGCTGGTATGACCAGCACTCTCATAACATAGAGAAGGTTGCAACATGCCTGCAGGCCGTTCAGGGAACAAGAGGTGGTCCTTCAAATATACCTCCACCTTGATCTGTGGAGGCAATGGCTGAGACAAACCTTGAGGCTGGGTCAGTAGCAGAATTCTGAAACCTAGACATGTGTGCCCCTCCACCATCAACAGATGAGTGCAATCAGGGGCGGATGGCATCTCCAAAGGGTGGGTGGGTAAAGTAATTTCTTTTTTAAAAAAGCACTTACCAGATCCTGACAACATCCTCCTCACTCCAAATGTGTCTGCTGGGACAGCACTGCAGGCCCCAGCATACTCCCTTGACCAATCCAGTCCTGCTTACATGCTGTTAGACTGCATGTGAGCAGTGCCCTGATTGGTGGGAGCGGTCTCTCTCGGTGCTCGCGAAAGCCCTCGATGCCTGCTTGTAATGAAGTATCAAATCACAAGACAGGGATACTTCAAGATTGCGATTTATTGGTCACAGCTGCAGCAGTCCCAAGTAACTGTGAAACATAGAATCCGTATACCAGGAAATACATTCAAGATTCTAATGACAAGGGGTCATGATGTAATACAGCCAGATCACCACAACATCTCCCTTCTTTACATAAAAGTACATAACTTAACCAAAAATAAATAATTGGATAAATAAACATAAAAACAATATAGTATCACATTAACATGAAAACCTAAAACCAATGGAAAGAAAATGAACTTAAGTAGCGACATTAATCACGAAACCTTAAGGGTCTGACTATATTACGTTTACCGGTTCTACGTTCAGATAAAGGATAGGAGTTGGTTCAGCAACGTGGATATCAGGAGAGGAGATTGTAAGAGGAACAGTATGGAAAGATGTCTTGGTTGAAACACTGGAATCATGGGAAGAAGCATCATGATCGTAAAAAGGAACATCATGAGTATGCACCTTGACCACTCTTCCCTTATTCCACCATTCATTTCTACTAGTTCTCACTGCAGTCTTTGTCACCACCTCAACTCTGATCGGAGGTTTAAATTTCGACAACCCTTTCGGAAAAGGATTAGGATCCTTAATGCGGACCCAATCACCTACATTAAGTTTGTTTTGCACAGGTTTTACCCTGGGAATAGCATCATAGTGATTTTTAATCTTATTTTGAAATTCTTCCACCTTAGGTCTCACGACTCTGTCTATGCTTAGCATATGATCATTTTTATGTTGAAATTGTCTCAACCAAGCAGGACATAGTCTTGAGGCAAGTGGCCGTCCTCGTAAGACCTCAAATGGTGAAATACCAGAAACCACATTTGGACAGCATCTATGAGACCAGAACATTTCTTCAACACACTTACAAATATCAAACTTATTTTGGATCCCCCATCGAATACACTCGACTAATGTGCGATTCATTTTTTCTACTAGACCATTGGCCTGAGGGTGATATAGAGCCACACACTTATGTTTTATCGCATTATTGTCAAGAAAACTCCTCATCTCTTTAGATACAAACTGGACACCATTATCCGAAATAATCTCTTTAGGAAACCTTCTCTTATAAATACGTTTTTCAAAAACTTGATGACACTGAGAGTATTAAGTTCTTCTGCAAACCTTACCTCCCACCATTTGGTGTAATTAACAACAACTACAATAGCAAACCTCAGTTTCCTTGGAAGTGTGCCAAAAGGGCCAATAACATCTATAGCAAACTTCGACCAGACAGTACTTGGCAAATCAACAGTCTGTAAAGGAACAGCTTCAGTTTTTAGACCTTTGTCACTTGTTGAACAAACTACACAACTACGGACACTGGCAACAATAGCAGAGTCCAATCGGGCCACCAGTATCTGTCCCATCCTCGTCGCCAAATTGTAATGAAGTATGAAATCGCAAGACAGGGATACTTCAAGATTGAGATTTATTGGTCACAGCTGCAGCAGTCCCAAGTAACTGTGAAACATAGAATCCTTATACTAGGAAACACATAATACATTCTAGATTCTAATGACAAGGGGTAATGATGTAATATAGCCAGATCACCACACTGCTCTTACTCTCAACCTAGCTGTCTTAAGACAGCTGGGTTAAGAGGTTTAAAGTGCGCATGTGTGGCTGGCCATCTTAAGACGGTTTGCCAAAGACACAAGCACACTTTAAACAAGTACAAAGGCAGCCCTCTGCCCACCACTCCTCCCTGCTTGCTTGATTCAGGACGGGAGGGTAAATAATAAAATGGTAATGAATGACCATTTATTTTTTATCTCTGGGTCAACGCTCCTCCGCTCCCATGGAGGGGCCACCACTGACTTTAATAATAAAACTAGGCCAACATTTAGGCCCTTACACCTGGTGTCTACATGCATGCAACACACCCTTATCCAGACATATGTGGAAGGTCCATGCAAAATGTCACACATGGTGCTTTATGGAAAATGTATACACATACATAAATAGAGGCAGTTATTGGCAGACTTTAGCTGAATAAAGATTATGGCCAATGAGATAGTGTTTAGCACATCACTTTTATTTGTCTCCCCATTTGCCACATAGATACATCTGTGGAAGTACAGGAATGGGTTGCAGATGAGGGGGAAGATCAGAGACAGATGGGGGAAGGGCAGAGTGAGGTGCCTGTGAGTCTCCCTAGTACATTACATGACCTATGGCATGGTGTCATTTAGCTCCCAACAGACAACTGCAGTAGAGGTGCAGGAGATCCACAAGCTAGTCACTTCAAGACCAAATCAAGTCAACATTGTCTGGCAGCGGCGCCCCACACAAAAGTGACACGCAGGCACCAACAGCCAAGGCAGGCATCTCAGTCCCAGGTAGCATCCAACAACCAGGAGGTATATGGCAGGATGGAGGAGGCAAAGCTGCAGGTTCAGCACCTGCAGCAGAAATAGATATGGTTGATTAACCAAAAACTCACCCAGGGATTCAACACCCAGCAGTTGGCTGAAAACCTGGCTTGCATGGAACCTAAAATGAATGCCCCTTACAGGTGCCATTGGTCATCTGTGCATTGAGCTGGTTTAGGACAGGAACCTACAAAGGGGCAGGGAGTGAAGCAGAGCTGTCAGGTTGAATGCCATGAGAAAGGCCAAAGAGAGGCTTGAGCCAGCATCTACAATGCTTTTCAATCTTTCCGTGGCCCTCCAGGTCGAGATGGCCACTACAGTGGTGGTGTCACTGGGCCTGGCAACGATTACGACAGCCATTGGTCAAGTCAAAGAGCCCAAATTGCCAGTGGGGTTAGTGCTGAGGCACCATACAGTGTGATATCAAGCTTCAGTAGTCTTACAGCATCAGATGCTCATGTGATGTGCAGGAGTAGCAGTCACCCACCTGCAACTACACATGGCACCAGCTCCAAAATTGGACCTACATTAAAAAAAATTAATGCACAATGACAGTGTGGTGTGTGTTTTATTCTGTTTGTTTCCTGTTTGCGGTGATAACCACACCATGGGCCCGATGAAGGTAATCCCAGATTACCGATTCTCAAATACCGAACCATACCGATTCGGTATTTAAGAACTGGCAATCGGGATGTAGGTAATTTTACCGAATTATTTACCGAATCGGTATGATTCTGTAATTAATGAATCGGTATTTACTGATTCTGTAATTGCCATTGATTTCTATGTGCCTTGAGGCGCATAGGAATCAATGTCAATTACCAAATCGGTAAATACCGATTCGGTAAAATTACCGAATTTGCAAGGGGGACAGGGTGTCACTTTGACACCCTGTTGCACCCCTCAATTGTGCATGGGTGCACATGTTGCAGACATACATGCCCTTAGGGCATGTATGTCTGCAACATGGCACTGTTTAAAAAGCAAAAGAAATTATTTTTAAAGGGTTTTCATAATTTACCACCAACTTCTAGTTGCTGGTAAATTAAGAATTCTAAAACCCCTGTAGCACTGCTTACAGTGCTACCTACATGTCAAAATACAGATTCGGTAATTATACCGATTCAGTATTTTACCGATTCGGTAAAATTACCAAATCTGTATTTTCACATGCCCCTACATCTCAATCACCAAATACCGGGCAGGTGGTTGTGCTGGTGTATGTGAAGGAGCATGGTGTCTAGGAAATTGTGAAAAACATTTGAAAGCGCACTCTGCGACATCCCTCCCGCCACTGTTATCACATTTTGGTAACTGCCACTGGCTTATAGGTTGAGGGAGCACAAAAGATGACATATGTGGGCATTGCATTGCTGTGCAGCATAATGCTTTCACGGTGTGGCTTTAAGATGGCTATTAGCTCCAAGATCACATTGCTAATCAGTCTGTATTGTTCATACATCTCTTCTGTCCTCTCAAAAATGGCTAGCCTTGCTCAGAATATCCTCTCCTGTATCCGCCTCCTCTACTGAGCAACCAGTATGCACATCCTCCCCGCTATCAAGTACAGGGCAACCCGCAAAATCGGGGCGCACTTTTACTGAGTTGCAAAACGGTTGCATCTCTATTTTCATTTGCGAATGTGTGTCATACATCGTGTACGGCCGTTTTTGCATTCACAAAATGATTTGCGACCAATATTCAACTCACTAATCCATTGTACATGTGGCCCCAAGCATGATGCTCATTGAGAATGTAGCTCAAGAAATGAAGTGTGATTTTTTAAGTAATGAAGAGGCGCATACAGTGACATTTCAAAATGCTTGTGAGGCTTGCTTGCATCTACTGTGATTTAGAAATGTATTGAATAGTGGAGGAGGATCATTTTTTTGAATAGCAGGATCTCTGACATTATAAGATTTGCACTGGAGCTTACTTTAAACTACTTTTAGGCATGTAGAAAGAGTTTTATTCAGATTTTCATTTCTGCATTTCTGCAAAATAAGCATATGAAAAGCTCTGATATAATTCTCCTGTTAAACATTAACAACTCGTGAATACATTTGAAGCAGCAGCATTTTTCTGACCTAAAACTCAGGACCACCCATGGAACCAAAATTAATTTTGTACAGTACTAGCTATTCCCACTTATGCAAATATGACTGCACTTATCTTGTTTAACCAGGACTACATTTTATTTCTAAGAAGATATCTCTATATCAAGATGGTAATTTTCAAAGTGCAGTTTGTGAGCAGGGAAACAATGTAACTTTGGGTAAATTCTGAATGTTGAACTGCCCTGTTGGTAATTCCTATATACACTATGGCAAACAAGTTGCATGTTTGATTAATCAATGTAATAATAATTTTGTTTTGGGAATATGAGAGAAGGGGAAAGTGGGGTCATGGTTCATGGCTTTCATCCTCCTCATGGAACAAGGTTACTACAACCACAACACCTGAGACAGTCCAGGGGTTATGTTACGCATATTTGTAGAGCGCACTATCACACAGAAGGGTATCCTGGCACTGAGCATGTGTGTGTGTAGCCAAACCTAAGGCCTAGTGAGGCTATTTTACAGCCAGGTCTCCAGCTTATTGCAGAGTTCAAGAAGTGAGGAGGAGACTCCTAAGTGTAGCCACAGGTTACTCCACGCTTTCAGAGCAATGCAGGTGAAGGCTCAACTACCACCGCTGGCTTTTCATATGCATTGAATGTGTGTGAGTAGGAGTCCGGACTAGCAGCGGTGTTTCGAAGGTTTGTGAAAGCAGATGCGATTGTTGAGATATGCTGGGCCAGTGTTATATAGTGCCTTGAAAGTGTTGGTAAGGAGTTTTAACTGTGCTCATTTGTGTATGGTACTGAGTTACATGAGTGTGGCATCAGAGGTTGAGAGCGATTCTGACCGCTGAGTTCTGAATGGTCTGCAGCCTTCTGGTAATATTTTTGTTGGAGGTGTTATTTCCAGGGCAAATAAGACTACAGACCCCTGAACCCCCTGTTTTTGCCCTATTCACTGTCCGGGGAAAGCAAGTTATCTACTGCACTAAATATTGAGGATTGTCAGGAGCAATGGGAGTAACTGTGGAGGTTTGGAGTGCCTCCCCTGGTTTAGAAGATGGGTATTGTTTTGTCAAATTATTGAAATCTGGCAAAATAATATGGATTATGGGGACGGTTTGCCATGATCGGAGCTGTCATGGACCTACAACCTACTTATCATCAATCAGTTGCCAGTTCTTGAGAACTCATATAGTGAGTAATGCTCCCAGGAAAGAGCCCCGACATACTTGCATCAGCGCTTCTGTAGACCTCACCCGAGTTTCACTGCATGTTGATCCTCATAGCCAAATCCTGTGAGACATGCAACAGGTCAGAGAGACATATGGTTTTCCAGGTCTGATGGTGAAAGGGATAGATATCAACAAATCCTAGAGTTTCAAGGTGACTTGTTTATACAAAATTAACTTACTTAGGGACTGATTTAGAGGTTTGGCGGATGGGTACTCCCAGTGCTAAGTTTGTAAATGAATAAGTGGCACGGCCCTGTCAAGAGTCCACTTCTGCTTGAATCACTCATTGCTGCTGTCAGCACTGCCAATTACAGTTTCAATAAAACTACTAACCCTCACACTCCTTCAAGGGTGACAATTCTGACTATTCCAGACCCGCAAAGCTATAAAAATGGCTTTAGCAGCAGGTATTAGTCATGTTTAATATATATTGAATAAATTAATAATTAATACATTGAATGAATCTGTTTTTGGGTTTGGCTCTAAATTAGACAAGCAGCACCACCATGTGGCAGCCTCTCATAGGTGCCGGTATTGACAATTAGGTGCCATGCCGAGAACCGAAAACCATGGTCTCAATTCTGGCACTGTGCCGTCACAAACATGGAGGATATGCCATCCATCTTATTATGGGTGCATGGTATCCTAATGCACTTGTAATAAGTCAGATGGGATAGCTGTCACATTTGAGACAGAGGGCATAATTGTGATGCAGGACAGTCGAACCACCAACTGCTATCGTTGCGGCCAAGAGACAACCGCCATGCATGCAGGCGTTCTGACCGCCCTGTAATGTTGCGAGGGCCGGTTTGGCAGTCAGCAACATGGCATGGATATGCTGCAGCCCTGGAAAAGGGCCACAGCACAGGCTGATGCTGTGAAGGCACATCCTGCTCATCTGTGCTCCATGTACCATGCACCATGTTGTGCATGGCAAAAGGTGCACAGAGCCACTTTGCAGTGCCCTATACCAGACGGGGCTCTGCTTAGAACCCCCAATATCCCTTTCAGACAACCATTACATGGTGGTGTTCCCTACATGAAAAAGCAGTCAGAAAGGGATATTGTAATCCAGACAGCGGTGCCAGCATCAGCACCACTGACATTGTGGACTGCTGCTCTGACCACACCTCGTTGGGATCTCTGATCCTGGTGGGTGTGGCAGTATTTTGTCCATCTGAATAGGGTCCAGCCACCAGCATTGTAATGCGGTGGTGAGACAGATGGAATGTTGGTTGTCAGACTAACACTGACGGCTTGTCTGTGTGCGGTTCGACAGCCATTTTAAAGAGGCCCAGATTACCCATCTGCCAAACTCTCAATCAGTCCTCTAGTTGTGAAACCGAAACTGTAATAACAGAATAAAAACTTACGTTGCAAAAATTGTTCATCTGATCAAAAGACATAGGTCCTCATTACGAACTGCCCAAAATATGGAATGGACTCCCCCCCCGAACAAGAGTTACTGATACCAGGGTCCCCGTAACTACGGGAGTGGGTAAAATCAGTCCAATATGACTTGGACAATAAGATCCATTCAAATTAAGTAATTCTCAATTCATTATCTTGCCAATTTCTTGGTTTATGCTAGAATTTTATTTGGTAAGATCGACAGATGAAATCTGAAGGTAAAAATCTTGCAACTCAGCTGTAATTGCTGTTACGTGCCCCACTGAAATTTGGAGGACAATAGAGATTAATATTAAGGCACACAAAGATAAAACCTAAATTCAACTAAGTATCAAAATATATCTGCAGCCTGCATAAACGAGTTGTTGTGCATGGGATCAGAACAAATGTTTAAACAAGGTGTGAAATGACCAACAGAAGTGCAACACAGTAGGACATTACAATCTATGTAACAATCAATTTCTAATAATCCAAAAGAGAGAGCACATTGGTGAGGAGATGGAGAGATACAAGTTATTGAGAAAAGCAACTGTTGCACTGCTCCATGTATCAACTGTTACTTAACTTTTAACTAAGGGTGTGTGTCAATTTCCGTTGTGTAAGACACAGAATTGCTACAAAATGAGGCCCCTGTATGACTAATAATGCGAGGAGCCTAATACAGCATTTAGTGATATTTTCCCATACTAAAATGCACCCTTGTATCCAAAAAGGACCAAGGATGCATTTCGCTCTAAGCACATAGTGCTAATTGCAACATAACACAAATAGCTGCAGCCGCTCATGCTCTCTTAGTATGTTGTTCCTGTGGTATGTTTCTTGCCTTAAATTAGTTTTACAGATAGATTCATGAAAGAAAATGTGTCTTGCAAAGGGCCTGATTCGCAGAATTTGGCCCTTTGCGAGCGCAATTTTAGCATTTGGCATTCATCATTCCAAATGCAAAAATCTCTATTATCGAAATCGCATATTTGCGAGGAATTGTATTTAAGGAATCTCTATTTGAGATTCCTTAAATGCAATTCATTAACCATTTTTAAATTGCGAATTTGCAATTTTTGGTTGCTATTTACCACGAAGTCTGACTTCGTGGTAAATAGCGAAAAAATAGAAATAAGCACTTTAGTGCATTTTTTTCAGTTCCATGTTACACACACACATGTCCTTTGGACATGTGTGTGCGCAACACCTGTGTAAATTTGCATTTCAGGGGTGCTACAGGGTGTCCTTTGGACACCCCTGGCACCCTTGAATTCGCATACTTATTTGCGATTAGCAAATTGCTAATCGCAAATAAGGAATAATTCCCCATAGGAATGAATGGGGAGTTATTCCTTATTTGCGATTAGCAATTTGCTAATCGCAAATAAGGAAGATGTAGGAATCGCAATAAATATTGCGATTCGTACATGAATCCCGTTTTGCGAGTCTGTAATAGCGATTCCTTATGAATCGCTATTAAAGACTCGCAAAACGGGTCTTTCATGAATCTAGCTGTTTATTACTTAAATCGGCATAATGGAGAAGTTTTGGTAATTATGCGTCACAAGAGTAACAATGAATTACTAAAAGTTCCAATTACTCCTGTGTTTTTCAATTTTCATACAGGCTTTCTTTTAACAACACATCCTTGAATAGCCTTTTATGAATGCTGCAGAATAAGTTGTAAGCTAAAGGTATTCATAGTCAAATATGCTTAAGAAAACCAGAAAGCCAATCACGTACTTTACACAGTGATTATATTTTCAGAGACAATCACTACTGTCTTATTCCTTTTCATGCAGAAACAATATCCCCTGAAAAGAAGCAAGATGAAACCTGAAGCGGATGTTCCATTAGACTACTGGCAACAGTGGATGAACGATTCACAGTTTTTCTTTTTTCTTCCCAACTCCTTTCCTCTGCTGTTGGTGAGACTTATGTTAGAAAGTGGGGGCTAGGTAGATGTGGAGCACCTTGGTGCAGTCTTTTGATCTGGTTAGAGTGTATGTTCATTCTAAGCTTTGACAATTGGGTAGGAAAGGGAGAGCTAGAGATAACGAAAAGAAATGAATGGGGCATATCAACAAGGGCCTTATCTCCGCTTTTTTTGCTTTAAGAGCCAAAAAAGTGGAGATAAAACTATTGCCCTATTTACAAGTGGGTGCTAACATGCATTAGCGCATGTTAGCACCCGGTTTCCCCAACGCCTCGCTTTGCATCTCTAATGAGATGCAAAGTAGGCGTCACTGGGCAGTACTGCTTGTAAATTATTGCTGATGTGCACATTGCGATATTTACAAGGAGGCCCGTGCATTTTAGCAGACATTAGTTTTTGGCGAAAACAGCGGTTTTCGCCAAAAACGAACATCTGCTAAAATGCTGACTTACCTATACTTTACATTGGGATGGATTATGCTGATACGACCACAGGGTCGTAACAGCAAGGTTATCGCCATTTTCCATGGAACATCACTGGAAAACCAGCAATGTTCCATGGAAAACACCGCTATCCTGGAGTAATTATCGCCATTGTGCTATGCGTTGTTAATACAGTGCTAGCATGGCGATAATTTCCAGTGATAGCCGGCGATAAAAAATCTCAGGCTAAGCGCGGCCAGCGATAATTATCATTGCCACTTGATAATATGCCCCAAATGAGAGGATTCAGATTTAACGATAGAAAGAGTAAGAGGGAGAAAAGTCCAGAATGGATCTTGGGCCTGCGCGCTTTGTACTGCTGAGGCATTTTAACTGTGCTTAATTTTAAAATTTACTCGCGCCCCTGGCATCGCGCCATAGAACTGTTAAGGGCTCATTTAAATTGCGCTGTTTACTTTTTTCTTACTGTCTACTTAGGTGTCGGATTCTCAGGCCGGGGAACTAGCTCAGGCTCACCTGCATTCTAATTTGGTTTTCACCCGCACTTGGCGGGATACAGACAGTTTAGCAGGTCCGACCGCCATCTTGGGTTGGGGCGAAGGCTGGGAGCACTCCGGGCGCTATCTTGCTGAAGGCAAGGGACGCTGGAGGCGGACTTCCGCTCGGTCTAATATCATATAAGGATGGAAGACCAAGCGCGCAGCGGTCACGCGCAGCGGGCGCGACGTAGGCACGCCGGAGGTGCGCCAGAGGTAAGCCCGTTTGCGCCCGTTCGTGCAACGGGCGTGCCTAGGGCCGCTACCTCTGGTCTTTTGCATTCTCCCCGCCTATTCTCGGGCTGACCTTTTGGACCTAAGACCGACTCAGGCGCCCCTGACGCAGAGGGCCACTGCTCTACCCCCGTCTCAATCTCTGTCTTGTGGGCTGCTTAACGTTCGGTCGCTTTGCAAGCACCATACGGAGATTGCCTTCCTGATCGATTCTTCAGGGCTGGATGTGTTGTTCCTAACCGAAACTTGGACTCGGGAGGACCGTCTAGTTGAACTGGGATTGGCTTGCCCCCCAGGCTTTAAAATCATTCACATCCCTCGGCCGAAGAACCGAGGTGGTGGAATTGGTATCATCTATAGAGAAAGGCTGGGCCTTTTCCAGCTTAAAATTGGTGAGGTTTCGGGCTTTGAACTGATGGGGTTCTCTATTAAAGATCTGGAGAGAACACTGATTACGGTTGTGCTGTGCTATCGGCCACCGGGCACGTCACCCTCCCTATCAGATTTCCTTGACCTGATATACGATCTATCTAACACTCACTCTAAGCTGTTGGTCCTGGGGGACTTCAACTTATGGCAGGGGGGCCCATTGGATGGGGCGTTTATGACACTCTGCCAAGCTTTTGGTGACATTCAGTTGCAGCAACTGGTCCGTTCAGCGACGCATAGGGGAGGTCATGTTTTGGATCTGATTTTCGCTGACGCTCAATCAGTAGTGATCAACGATATCCTTTGCCAATGCTGGACCGACCACGCACTTGTGGTTTTCTCCCTCTGCATAGGGGATTATCCCTCTGAAGCAGCCGGGGTAGGATTATCGAAACTGGGTAGACCTTGGTCCCGACTACTCAGTTCATTTCCACTGCCCCCTTTACTACCAGACAACTTTTGTCTGAGTAATTCGGTGGAGGAAAGCTATTTTACTCTGTGTCGGTCCATTACCGACACGCTAGACAAGGTGGTGCCCCTTCGAAAGTCCCGATGGAGAGTGAACCGGGCCTTTCCCTGGTATACGGAAGAGCTACGACAGTTGAAGTTGAGCTGTAAACGCGCTGAGAGAGCTTGGAGGAAGCAGTACTCTACCTCAGCAAAAGCCTCGTTCAGGCTCGCACTGCAGGGCTATAAGGCGCAGATTAAGCTGGCTAAGGCGGCTTTTCTGGAATCCTCCTTGAACCAGGCGCCTAATAAATCTCAAGCCCTGTTTAAAATTGTCAGGGACTTGTCCCACCCTGTGTGTGTGGCTAACACGGTCCTCGCGTCGCCGGCTCTGTGCGACTCCCTGGCGGGTGCTTTTGAGGAGAAGACGGCAAAGATCCTAGAGGGCTTAAAAAACCCTTTGCCCGCTGCTCTCGGCTTGGGAGTTCCGGTTAGCCCGTTCTGTCGACCCCGGCCAGTCGCTTCTAGCCTTGGCTTGGGAGCTCCGAACGAGTTACCCAGTCGACCCCAGCCGATCGACTCTGCTCTCATATTGGGAGCTCTCGGTTCGGGAGCTCCGGTTGGCCTGCCCAGTCGACCCCAGACGGGTGCCTCTGGCCCTAGTCTGGGAGCTCCGGGCAGTTCACCCAGTCGACCCCAGCCGAGCGTCCCTGTTCTCTGCTTGGGAGCTCCGGATACCTCCTCCAGTCGACCCCAACTAAGACTTTTTCCCTGTCCCTCCTTTGAGGAATTCTGCAGCCTGGCACATACGGTGTCCTCGGGCTCTCCGCTCGACCCACTGCCTCCCAAATTCTGGACGGTTTTCCACGCGGAACTTTTTCAGCCTTTGTACTCCATCTGTCTCCAGTCTTTGGAGTTGGCATCTGTGCCCGAGTGCTGGAAGCTAGCAGTAGTGTCACCTCTGCTCAAAAAACCAACATTGGACCCTGCTTGTCTTTCCAACTATAGGCCAATCTCCTTGCTCCCTTTTCCTATCAAGATCATGGAAAAATGGGTGACTCGTTCACTTTCAGGCTTCCTGGAAAACATCGGATGGTTCGATGAGGCACAGTTTGGCTTCCGCCCCGGGCACGGGACGGAGTCCGCGCTGGTAACCGTACTGGAAAATCTTCGTCCGCGTGTCGACAGTGGTCGGGCAGCCTTTTTAGTGCCGCTCGACATGTCGGCCGCGTTCGACACGGTTTGCCAGCGGACCCTTGTCAGGAGACTAGAGGAGTGTGGGGTCACAGAGGGCGCAAGAAACTGGCTGATATCCTATCTTGGCGGCCGGCAACAGTTGGTCTCACTCCCCCCATTTCGTTCTGAGCCAAGGAGAGTAGGGCAGGGGGTCCCACAGGGCTCAGCCATCAGCCCTATACTTTTTAATCTGTACCTCCGCCCCCTGGTAGAGCTTATAAAATCTTTTGGTGTCTCGGCTTTTAACTACGCCGACGACACCCAGCTGGTCTTTTCTCTGGAAGGAAACAATGCGGTCTCGCTGGAGATTTTTCATCGCTGTATGGCAGCCACAGCGGACTGGCTACGAGCTAACTCCTTACAATTTAACAGCTCTAAGACGGAGGTGCTCTATTGTTCCATAGATCGGATCCCGCGGGTACTGAGGTTCTGTGAGAATCAGTACGACGTTTTGGGCAAGCTCGGATATGGACGAGTTTGGTATCTATGAACCGTAAATGATGAGATTAGTAGGTGTACGCGTTTTCGCTACACTACCCAGAAGGGTTCGTCTCATTTAAGGGTTTTTCCATCTGAACCCTCGGGTTCCATTTTAGATACGGCATCCATTTTGTTTCTTGCCCTCACGTAGCCAGCGAAGGGACAATGTCCGCTTCGTGACCCTGGGATTCCCAAGCTCTGGCGGAAGATGAAGATTCTTTGGGGTCGTCTTTACGACCGGGGGAATGACACGGCAAAGGTAGATGGCTCAGCTTGAGGCTTATTCTGCCGCGTTGGTCTATTGTTTCAGCTTTACATATGTTAGGTTTGAGTCCTTTGATCCTGTGATCACGCTTCCGATATGGCCCCCACACTCTTCTGTTACGGTTGTCTGTCTTTCTTGCACCTGTTCCTGTTTCTTTCTTTCGCCTATTTTACAACTAGAGTGGAATGTACCTTATGGCGAGATGATGTGCTTTTACAGTTGGGAACCGGCAAATGTTACTGTAATCATGTTCCGGGCTTCTGAAAACATGAATGCAATCCTTTTTGAAGTTTACTGTGGGAACTGAGTTGTAACCTTTTGTCCGTTATGTCGAGCAATGACGAAAATGTGTATAAAAGGAGCGATTCCCTTTTGCAATTTGAAGCAGACTCTCAGAACCTACACTATGTTGTACTTCTTGCGATTTCTGTATCCCTGCAGTAATAAACGCTGATCTTTGACGCCAAAGGAAGTGTCCCGTGTCTCTGTCACGTGTACGCCAGAGCAGGTAACCCACGAAGGTTTTAGGTGTTGTTCCCTGGCACCGCTGGGTCTTAAAGAACCCAGTCCTTCAGTTGGCGCCCAACATGGGGCGACATCAGCGGTACCGGTCCAAAACCTGACGATCGTGAGGAACTTCGTGTGAAATCTCCGAGGAAAGGTGCACCCCGCTTCATCGATCCTGTTGTCGAAATAAGTGGTCCGAAGACTTTTCCTGCGAAGCTCCCCGCCTCCTGACGGTTGCGATGGACCGATGCTCTGACTGTCGACCTGTTTTGGCGCCTGGCGTAGTCCTTTGTACGGCGAGACGATAGACGGGCCTTCCTGGTGACGCTATTGAGCTCTCAGTTAAGTATTTGTGGGTCGCTCCCAGTATCCTTGGTTGTTGTTGGTGCTTAGTCGTTTTTGCATGGTTCCATTGCATTTGTGGTTCTTAGTTGTTTGTTCTTAGTTGTTATTTGACAGTTGCAATTGCCAAAAACCGAGGGTTTTGTATTTCACGAAGATTTTGTACTTCGATAACCCTTGAAGTTTGATACTAGGTTAGCGTGCAAGATGCCGGGCCATAGTGGTTTCCTTGGTTTCTTTAAATGTTACAGTATGGACTCCCGGTTGGAGGATTCGTGTCCGATACCTCCAGTTGGAACTCCGATATATGAGCTCTATAGTCGACATGGTGTGGGCCCTATTATATATAATGAATATTGGATTCGTTATACGAAAAATGACGGTGACCTTAGTTGGCCACCACATGGAAGTTTCAACACTAAAATTTTAGATAATCTCGAAGCGAAATTGTTTAAAAGAAAATCTAGGCCGGCTATGTTCGATTCCTTTCGGTTATGGCGCAAAGAGGCCAGGCAGAAAGAAATCAAACAGCTTAAGAAAGATAAGAAAGAAAGTAGTATAATTACGATAATGCAAGATGCAGAACGTCACCATCAAGATAAAGCAGATAAAGAAACGGAAGTTTCAGTTAGACTGCATCACATGTGGGCGGATAAATGTTATCCGGTGTTATCGTCAAACCTTGATAAAAAGGAAGAAGACTCGAAAGAGGATTCTTTGTTAGCATATTTAATGAAATCACCACCTCCTTATGCACAGGGTGCTACAGCTCCTGTAGTTCCTCCTGTTCCCCCTCCTGTTGTTTTGGCCGCTGCTGGACAGCCTGTTGTTGGTCCTGTTCTTGCTCCTCTACCTGCTCCTCTTCCTACTGTTTCTTTGCCTGTACCTTCTCAGTCTATTGTTCCTGCTACCCCCACTGATCCTACAACCACTTCTAATGTTGTTGCTCCTGTTCTTTTTTCCTCTTCTCCTTCTGTTCATAATCGTATCCCTAACTCTGTTGCTACCCTCTACTCCCCACTTTCTGGATCGTTACTTCAATCCGATGTCTCAGAAACTCCCCAGAGACGAAGTCAAATCCCTGGTGGAAGGGAGAGAGCAATGTTAGAAACTATGGCGCGTAGATGGATTAGACACCCTGCTAAATACACTCCACGCATAGTTTTCGATACATTTTCTCAGTTTAATGAGCCAACGCAGAGATTCGTGTTTGAAGAAATGTGCAACTCCTTGAGAGAAGAGTGGGATAATGATGACTTAGATGATGTACCGCCCAAGATGACCCAACTTCAGAGTCGTTTTTTCAATGGTATGATCGTAGGTGCAGATGTACGACGTGCATTAGAGCGATTATTAGCCTTTAGGTCCACAGTGCCTTCTCGAGTGTCGTTTGATGACGATTCCGATACTCCAAAAGCGAACTCCGGTCAATATCCCATGAGAGAGGTTCCGCCAGTTTGGATGCCAGGGGATGCAAACGCTAATCCTGTGATTCTGCCGTATTTCCAAAGGGTTTGGATACACCTCCCATGGAAACGATCAGAAGTCTTACAGGTGAAGCAATCCTTGCCTGATCCACGTAAAAATCCGGCAGGTTATTATAAGGAGTTATCCCAACTGGGGGATGCTTCTATTATGAACCTTGCTGACATCGACATGTTGTTTGGTAATATTGTACCGCAACCGATTTGGGCAAAAATTCGCCAAGAGAATCATTTAGCTGAGTTGGGTGGTGATTGGGCTACGCTATTAGCGGCTGATGGTCGACAAATTGGTGGGGCTAAGCCCGAGCAGTTAATTACGGATTTGCCCCAAAGAATCATTGCGCTCATGAAAACGTTTATGCCAGCGATGAGGGTGAATTGGGACAAATTGTCGGCTTGTAAGCAAAAGAAAGACGAGAGTGTCTCCGATTTCTTTACTAGATTTGAGGAAGCATTCATTGATCATAGTGGTCAGGACATGAGTACGGAGGGAGGCCAGCGGCTGTTTGTTGATAAGTTTGTGTTAAATTTGTTGCCTGAACTATGTAACAAATTGAAAAATTCAGAAAGTTCATGGGCCGTTTCAACCACTGCTCAAATACTAGCGACGGCTCAATACTACGAAAATAGGGAAAAAGAAGAAAGTGATCGTTCAGATAAGAAAACGAAGGAGCTTAAAACGAAGGTTTTGTTGCAACAAGCATATCCTCCGCGTTCGAATCAAAATGATTCGCAACAACAGTATCGGCCACAGGCACAGTCTTCCAGGATGCAGTCACGCTCTGACTCCTCTGACTTTAGATCTATGCTTGGATATAATCAGTGTGCATATTGTAGAGGAGAGGGACATATCAAATTTAATTGTCCCGCTTTGCGTGATCGCTATAATCATGTTTTGGCTCGAGGGGGACGTGGTGGTCCCCAACAGACATTTCGAGGTAGAGGTCGTGGTAACTCTCAAAGTCAGAATGAGCGCTCTCCTACTTCGTTGGATGCGAATAATTGTTTTGACCAGCGAAATGCGAGGTCCGATAGATCAGGCACAGTACCATGTGGACGATTATTACGTTGGACATGAGATTGAAGCAGGTGATCGTTACTAGGACAGCCACCGACAAAGAGAGGGAGTAGTGTCAGTTCCGGTTGATCAGAGAGGGCCTTACATCGCAGTTGCTACATCTGGCGTAGTTGAGCCTTTTCTGTTGGACACTGGTGCAGCAAAAAGTTCCATCATGCATTCAAAACTCCCTGGCGCACCTTTGTCTGGCTTAACAAATGTTTCCATTGGATTCTCTGGCGCCCCTGTTAGCAATCCTGTCTCTAGCCCTTTGTCCCTTACAATTGGTCCTCGTGAGCTGGAGGCTCCATTGATTCTATCCACTGGTTGTGGCGAGAATCTTTTGGGTTTGGATTTGTTAAAACGGTTATATGCGACTTTGTATTGCTCTCCTGCGGGAGTGGAGCTTACATTAGGTCAGAAAATAATCTCTCCTATGTACTTATCGATCGATAAGTTCCCACCGGAACTGAGTTCCCTTCCTGCGTCACTATGGGCCACGGGCCCCAATGATGTGGGTCTGTTGGACATTCCACCTTATGTGGTCCAGTTGAAATCAAATGTGCGATTACCGCGTATACCTCAGTATCGTATTTCTCTTGATGGTGAGCGAGCGCTATTAGCGATCGTTTATGACCTGATCGAAAAGGATGTCATTGAAGAAACTTGGGGAAATGTGTGTAATAGTCCTGTGTTACCCATCCTGAAACGAACTGATCCATCTAAACCTCCTGTGTACCGTTTTGTAATCGATTTAAGGGAAGTGAATAAAATCGTGGTCCCACAATTTCCTGTGGTGCCAGATATCACGGCCTTGTTGACTTTAATTCCAGCTTTTGCCTCCTGGTTCACGGTGATTGACCTAAAGAATGCTTTCTTTAGTATTCCGATCGCTGAGGAAAGCAGAGATCTATTCGGATTCTCATTAGGTGGTCGCAGTTTTAGATTTAAACGCGCACCACAGGGCTATTGTGAGAGTCCATCGATCTACAGTCAAGCCCTTAAAAGTCAACTGGATGCATTTGTATTACCGACGGGTGCAGCTTTGATTCAGTACGTTGATGATTTATTAGTGGCTGCTGATACCGAGGTTATTTGCAGAACTACTACAGTATCGTTGTTGCAGCATTTATGTGACTTACATCACAAGGTGTCACCTTCTAAGCTGCAATATTGTTGTCAAGAAGTAACCTATTTGGGTCACTTATTGTCAAAAGAAGGGAGAAGGTTGACCCCAGAAAGAATTGCAGCAATTGCGCGAATGACTGTGCCAAAAACTCAGAGAGATGTGCGTGCCTTTCTAGGTATTACGTCATACTGCAGACAATGGATTCCAAATTTTTCATTATTAGCGAAGCCATTGTTAGCTCTCACGTGCAAGGATGTTTCGACTCCTTTGCCTTGGACTGAAGAGTGTCAGAAAAGTTTTTCGGAATTACGTGATGCGTTGTGTTCGGCTCCTGTGTTAGGTACTCCCGATTACAGTAAGCCGTTCACACTGTACGTTCACGAGAGGGATGGTTGTGCGTTGAGCGTCCTGACGCAACAATTTGGCGACAAACAACGCCCATGTGCGTATTTTTCCTCAACCTTAGACCCAGTAGCTAGAGCATTACTGAGTTGTTTGAAAGCAACAGCGGCAGCTGCGGTGTCCATTCGACAGTCCGCAGGTTTGGTCATGGATAATATGCTTACGGTGATGGTTCCGCATGCAGTTGACACTCTTCTGAACCGAACGAAAACTCAACACCTGACAAGCGCAAGGTTGTCTGGTTATGAGCTGACACTGTTGGCAAGTCATATACGGATAAAGCGTTGTAATGTGTTGAACCCAGCAACATTGTTGCCGATCAACATGGAATCAGATGATGTAGCACCACATGATTGTTACTTAAGAACTGAAGAAGAAACGAAGGGTCGCATTGACCTGAAAAACACTCCATTGGTAGATCCCGATGGTACTTTGTATGTTGATGGCTCGTGCTTCAAGTTGCCGAATGGTGATACGACGACTGCATATGCTGTAGTGACGTTAAGTACGGTTGTGGAAACTGCGAGATTGAGTCAGAATTCGGCACAAGCAGCTGAATTGATCGCGTTGACGAGAGCGTGTGTGTTGTCTAGAGGAAAGCGGGTGAATGTGTTTACCGATAGTCAGTATGCATTTGGCGTAGCGCACAGTTTTGGTCGATTGTGGAGAGAACGTGGGTTCTTTACGTCGCATGGCACGAAGATACAGCATGGACAGCTTGTGAATGACCTTTTGGATGCACTTACATTGCCTAAACAGGTGGCAATAATCAAATGCAGTGCGCATCGGAAAGTGACAGATGATGTTGGCCGCGGTAATGCGTTTGCGGATGAGATTGCTAAGGAGACAGCTAGAGATCTGACAAATCGAATGTATGTTACGACTTCAGTAAGATGGCCAGCGGAGACTGGTATGTGTGAAGACACAGTTGAAAGTGTGAAAGAGATACAGAATGAGGCTACCGAGATGGAAAAGACTCAGTGGAAAGAAAGCACGGGGAAGTTAGATGAGAATGGATGTTGGGTTGATTTGTCAGAAAGGCAGAGATGGATGTTACCGGATGCATATGTGCTTGCCGTTGTTACCATGGCTCATGGCACGTCGCATATTAGCGCAAAAGGCATATGTAAGTTGTTGTCCTCAGTATGGAAGAATGAGGGAATTACTAAGTGTGCGGAGAGAGTGGTTAAGAATTGCATGATATGTTTGATGTACAATCCTGGCAAGGGCACTCCTACTCCACCTGGTCATTTTGCCCCTCCTACATGTCCCTTTGAAATTATTCAGTTGGATTTCATCCACATGGAGAGATGCAACAACCTGAAGTATGTCTTGGTTGTAGTTTGTGCATTCTCTAGATGGATTGAGGCTTACCCCCTTAAAGATAATACTGCCCTATCTACAGCAAAAGTGTTGCTCAAAGAGTATTTCCCTAGGTATGGCATGCCACGGATTGTATGGTCGGATAACGGAAGTGAGTTTGTGGGAAGTGTGATGAAAAGTGTATGCAGTGGCCTTGGTATTCATCAAAAATACCATAGTGCTAATCATCCTCAGTCGGCGGGTTTGGTGGAAGGATACAATGGTACCCTGAAACTGAAACTTGCCAAAATCCAGGCCACAACTGGCTTATCATGGCCAGATGCTTTGCCTCTAGCCCTCTTATCGACCAGAGCGACTGTGCACTCTCGAGTAGGGCTTAGCCCATATGAGATTGTGTTCGGCCGTCCTACGAACATTTGGGGAGTCCCAAGGCCTAAGGAATTTAACAGACTTGAATATCCAATGTTGATTGACTATCTTCATGATCTGACTGCTAAATTGAGTTTGATTCACCAACAGGTTTACGAGGCTCTACCGGCACAAACAGAAGGTCCTGGTCATCGGCTCCAACCTGGCGATTGGGTCGTTACCCGAAATTTTGGACGAAAACGCAATCTTGAGCCAAGATTCGTGGGACCCCACCAGGTGTTATTGGCGACGAGGACCGCAGTTCGGCTGGAAGGAAGAAAGCACTGGGTGCATGCCACCCACACCAAGAAGGTTCCGCTTCCCTTGCCAGTAGACACATGGATAAAGAAAGGAGTCGCCTCGACTGAAACAAAGACCCCCTTGCACTATGTACCATTTAGTGATGCCCAGCCTGTAGGGAACGATTTAGTTCAGTCAGACATCCCTGTTGAATCATCGAAAGCGATACCGTTGTCTTCTGCATTGAAGAGTTCAAGTTCTGAACTGTTACCTGAACAATCGAACACTGTTTTGCCATTGGAACCGTTATTTGAAGATCAAACTCGACCTAGAAGATATCGTTACTCTCTTCGATCACGAAATAAAGTATAATGCATTTTTTTTTTTGAATTCACGTTACCCCTACAGTTGCCATGAATGTTATGATTTTGCATATTGTGTGTGTACTTTTTTCCTTTGCAGCTAGGAGACTTATGTTAATTAAAAGATAAATTGATTAGACCTACCATCTGGGTTGACCGTAGGGCCGTGCGGGTACCTCCTTCTGTTTAGCAGGTTTCTGACACTAGGTCGATTGCCTTTTGTCAATTTCTGGGAACTCCTGGGAATTGATAATCGCTACTCAGAACGAAGTGCGTCAAGAACGTCACGGACGGTTTTCAGAGGATGGAGTTTTCTAAGCTGTCGGACATAGACAAAATGGCGGTACAAAGATCCAAATTGCATAAGATGTTTCGAACAAAATGTTTTCTGTTTCAGGTTTTTATGTTGTTCCTGACTGTTTCTATGCTACTAGTGGGTGGAGTGTACTTTGGGATTCAATTATTATTGCCTTCCATTTCACCCGTTTCCTTTCCACTTGATCTAAATTCTGTTTCCACTATTTCACCACATTCCTTTCATCTTCTGCCTCAACATGAACAAGCCAGACGTACGGAATTTATGAACAATTCCTTTGTCCAACTCCTGCATTAGCATCAGTTGGTGATGAATACTACCAATTGTTGGGTGTGTGGGTTAATGCCACATACCATGGTATTTGGTTCTTCCTTACAGCACCCAGGGGTCAGCTCGAGCATTCCAAACTATGTTCCGTAGTGCACTAGATTCCTACCCCCGTCGAGAGCCTCGCTCCACAGACCTTAGTCCCGGCCCGTACCACAGGCCTTTGGCGATAGCGATTGCTGATTTAGATAAAGACATTTTTGATGCAACAATTATCCCAGAGGAGGAGGTGCGAGCTTACAAGGATCTGAGTGAAGTTGAGTATAGTATGTCAGTAAGTGATAGACAGCTTAAGAGCTCATCTCCGATCTGGATTGTACCTCATCTCGGCCATTTTTGTCTGCAAGGCCTCGGTCGAAATCCGAGAGCTCAGCTTGGGAAGAGTGCTTGTACTGAAACGTATGTTTTACCGATGCTCTCTTCCCCTGTCTTCCTGTCTGCCAAGGGTACTTATTTTGTGTGTTACGATTGTGCTTATACATGGTTGCCTCGTGACTTTTCAGGCACCTGCTATATCGCGAATCTTTTACCACCGACCTTTACGGGTGCCTCAAACTATCACAAGACCAGAGTTGTGAGAGGCGTCGTTAGTAAAGAGGACACTGCTAGTCAAGAGGCAGGAGACTTCTTTAAGGGTTTCCTACCGTTTTGGGGTCCTATGGTTAATAGTAGAAACTTGAGACAGTTGACTCGTGTGGTGGAATTGACTGCTAATATCACTGCAAGTGCCCTTGGTAACCTGACAGCAGAGCTTCAAGCGGATAGACTTATGACGCTACAGAACCGTATGGTTCTAGACGTTGTACTTGCAGATAGGGGTGGTGTGTGCCAGGTAATCCATTTGAGCTGCTGCATTTTTATCCCTGATAACGCTCCAACTGTTTATCAAGCCATCTCAAAGTTGCATAAAATCTCGGAGTCCATACACGTGGACGAGGGAGATTGGACGCTTCTAGGATGGTTTTGGGGTCTGATGTCGACTTGGGGTTGGAAACTTCTGATGATCATAGGCGTCGTTATAACGTTTCTGTTCACGTGTTGTCTTTGTGTGCAGTGTGGTCCTGCCTTATGTGGCCTTTGTGCTACAACGTGTATAAGAAGGCCATCTGTTACCAAAGAGACATTGATGGATAGGATGATGTTTCAACAACACCTGAATGATCTGATGAATATCGAAATTGATTCTGATTTCGACTAGTGCTTGCCTACCTGAGGGCAAAAGGAGCATCTGAGGTTCTGTGAGAATCAGTACGACGTTTTGGGCAAGCTCGGATATGGACGAGTTTGGTATCTATGAACCGTAAATGATGAGATTAGTAGGTGTACGCGTTTTCGCTACACTACCCAGAAGGGTTCGTCTCATTTACTGGTTTTTCCATCTGAACCCTCGGGTTCCATTTTAGATACGGCATCCATTTTGTTTCTTGTCCTCACGTAGCCAGCGAAGGGACAATGTCCGCTTCGTGACCCTGGGATTCCCAAGCTCTGGCGGAAGATGAAGATTCTTTGGGGTCGTCTTTACGACCGGGGGAATGACACGGCAAAGGCAGATGGCTCAGCTTGAGGCTTATTCTGCCGCGTTGGTCTATTGTTTCAGCTTTACATATGTTAGGTTTGAGTCCTTTGATCCTGTGATCACGCTTCCGATATTGCCCCCACACTCTTCTGTTACGGTTGTCTGTCTTTCTTGCACCTGTTCCTGTTTCTTTCTTTCGCCTATTTTACAACTAGAGTGGAATGTACCTTATGGCGAGATGATGTGCTTTTACAGTTGGGAACCGGTAAATGTTACTGTAATCATGTTCCGGGCTTCTGAAAACATGAATGCAATCCTTTTTGAAGTTTACTGTGGGAACTGAGTTGTAACCTTTTGTCCGTTATGTCGAGCAATGACGAAAATGTGTATAAAAGGAGCGATTCCCTTTTGCAATTTGAAGCAGACTCTCAGAACCTACACTATGTTGTACTTCTTGCGATTTCTGTATCCCTGCAGTAATAAACGCTGATCTTTGACGCCGAAGGAAGTGTCCCGTGTCTCTGTCACTTGTACGCCAGAGCAGGTAACCCACGAAGGTTTTAGGTGTTGTTCCCTGGCACCGCTGGGTCTTAAAGAACCCAGTCCTTCAGTACTTCCAGAGAACTTCTGGCCTGACACCTTTCTCGAGCCAGTGTTGGCGGCAGAATCAGCTCGTAACTTGGGGGTGATCTTCGGCCCAAACTTACACGCTTGAAATGCACGTCAACAAAACCACCTCTACGTGCATGATGCTGTTACGCATGTTGCGTAAAGTTCTGCCCCTTCTCCCCGCTCAAGCCAGGCCGGAAGTAGTTCGTGGTACCATACTAAGTCGTCTAGACTACTGTAATGGGCTACTTCTGGAGGCCCCAAAAAATCTGTTGGGGAAGCTACAACGGGTGCAGAATATGGCCGCCAAGTTGGCTCTCTCCCGCCCTAGGTCTAGCTATTCTACTCTAGCTTTAAGAGATCTACACTGGCTCCCGGTACACCTGCGAGTGTTGTATAAAGCTGCGTGTTTGGTGTTTAAGGCAGTACATCAACAGGGTCCAATCCCTCTGCAAAATATGTTTGCCTGGTACTCTGCCTCGCGGCCCCTCCGCTCTTCCTCGGCGCAACTGCTTGTAGTTCCGAGGTTTCAGAGAGTTAGGATGGGTGGCCGCTCATTCAGTGTTGCAGTGGCCAAACTATGGAACTCCCTGCCACTATCCTTGAGAAGCCACAGGGACTACCTTCTGTTTAGGAAAGCGTTAAGAACGCATTTGTTTCCTAAAATTGCTTGAGCAGTGAAAAGTGCAACCGTTCGAAGATCAAAGCGCCAGGATGCCCTTTGGGTGACAGGACTGCGCTCTATAAGTATACAAAATAAATAAATAAATAAATAAATGAATAGAAAGAGAGTTAGAGAAAGAGAGAAGTATAAGAGGACCGATGTAAGGGTGGGCAGAATTCACAGTATTTGATTCCACTGAATCATGCAGCATTACACACACATTCAGCCAGGTTCAGCGTAATTCTGTGTCGGGGTGAAGTGGGAATTTTGTGCTATTTTCTTAAAGCAAAATGCACCTCAAAGTCCAAAAATGGATGCAAGGATGCATTTTTCCTAAGAAAATAGCACATAGGTGAAAGCACCAAGTGGTAACTATGTGGTTTCTAAACATAGAAGGCCTACTCATAGCAAGAAGAGGGAGCAATCCCTCCATCTACGTTTAAAAGTTGCTCCGCTCGGTGCCCTTACATATTTTCTAAACAGTGCGGGAAGAGAGAGCAGTCCATCTATTTTTAAACATCACTACAGGATAAACTGTATTCTGATGTGGTTTTTAAACCTATAAGGACTTCCCTCTCTTCCGGCCCTGTTTTAAAATCATTGCAGTGCATACCGCTCATTGCACTGACTCCGCGGTAATCACTGTAGAGTATGTAGGGGCAACGTATGCCCTGCAACGCAGTGGTTCCTAAACAGGGCGGGAAAAATACAACAGATTAAATTGTAATTGCAGAAATACCAACTTCCTATGATTCTGCAGGCAAAAATAAAAATTCCACAAGGCCTACACAGAGAGGGGAAAATAAGTTAGCGCACAAATAGAATTAACATTTTGTTCGAACATCGGTCTAGTAGATAACGCTTATAGGATTGTGTCAAATGTAGTCTTCTCATTTTTAGTGTTGTCCTAATTCCAATGGTAAGGTAAGGTAATTTTTATTATGCATAGTTAATTAAAACCAGTGCAAACATTTTACAAAACAGATTAAATATCATAAAAGAAGTTGTATCTTTAAAACGTCATTAAAAAAGCAAACAGTAAAAGCCCAATACAAAGTTCCAGATGCATTCCTTTTGGGTAAGAACAGGTGTCTATAAGTTCAAATTGGCGTCTATATGTTTTACTGTGTAATGTTTTTTGGCAGTTTCTGCTCAATTAGCGCTAGGAACTTTACATACCTGCAGTTTAGTTTTGTGTTTGCAGGGTTAAGACAAGCCAGTACTGCTTGCCTTCTAGTGCGAGTTCCTAACTGTTTAAGATGGTCCTTTAAAAACAGCTGGCGTGCTGGCCTGAACTCTTGGCAGAGGCAAGTCATATGAAGTATGTCGCCCCTAATTCCAATGGGATCTAATGCAGCCGAAAACTCTGGGTGAAAGACCAACCCAAAATGAACAATGTCCAGGTGTATTGACCAGATCTTCTGATTCCCCTGGTAATTTATCATTTGTTTGTGGGCCCTAAATTGAAGAAAAAAATTCTGTTGTTAAATGATGTGGCACATGCAACAAAAATAGTTTATGCGCATCAGAAATAATGATTTACTATGAAAGTTTAGTTTAGTTTTCATACATCATTTAATGTCTCATGTAAATCCCTAAGCATTTTACTATTGTCACTACCTCTCATTTATTCAAAACATTTTGTGCTGAAGCTTGCCAAATTGATGTTGGTTATGTAAGACTTAGGGATACATAATGTATAGTTAAACATAACTTCCAAAACCCTCCATAAGGTAAAGTATTCCACTTTTCAGTCTTCAAAATCAATCCCATGTTGTCAGAATATATACAAATTATCCCTATACTGGGGCTTATGCACCTGTCAGTTACCAACCGTTTCATACTTGGGCATGGCATAAGCTCCAGAAACAAAGCAAAAGCCAGTGCCTTGAGCAACAGGAAAATCCTTGGAAACAACCACATAGTAGCGAAACTTGCAATAAATCTGGACACTATCCAAATTGCCTTGGTAATCTAGAATGGGATTCCAAATATCAACATTAATTCCCCCACAATTCTTTCTTTTTCAGGGCAAAAGCTTTCTCTGCATTTACCAAAGTCGTATTTGAGTCTATAATAAGTTATTTTATAGCTAGCAGTCTCCCAGTAATAAAGCAGCCAGGAAAAATTACAACACCATCTTTGATAACGAAACACCTAAGAATTTTATTTAGATCTACAACTATGGTCGACAGGGTAAAAGACTGATAAAGAGACATATTGGTTACTTCTAGGTAACAGGTGTTTTTAATTTAGGTTTCACTAAAAGGCCTCTTTTGAAGAATTCAGAGCACGCTTTTCTCAATAGATTCATGCCACATGAATATATGATGTTACACTGCATGCAATTACAACACATGCTTTTACAATGCAATCTTTACATCACAACTACCATTACAACACAGTATTTTACAATGCATGCCATTACAATGCATTTTTTAAAACTACCATTACAACACATTCCATTACAACGCATGCCACTACAACGCAAACCATTGCATTGCATAATGCTTAAAGGGCAAAAGTAGGGTAAGTGTTGGTTAGTGTAGGGGTAAAAATTACTATTCCAACTCCAGTGAGTGCAACATTAGGGTAAGTGTTGGATAGTGTAGGGGTACACATTACTATCCCCACTCCAGTGAGTGCAATAGAAGGGAAAGTGTTGGATAGTGTAGGGGTAAAAATTACTATTTCCATGTACCCCAAACTCCATACCCACCCTAATACTAAAACAATCTCCATTACTTACCTTATAACGCATTGCAATGGCATGTGTTGTAATGGTATGCATTATAATGGCATGCATTGTAGTGACATGTGTTGGAATGGCATGCATTGTAATGTCATGCGATGTAAAGGCATTTGCGTAGTAACAGTTGCGTTGCAAAGGTAGGTTGTTGTAATGTCTGCATTGTAATGGATGTTTCCCATGCCACATACATCCTTGTGGTTATTAATCAATGCAAAATCACCAGTATAATAACATCCTTTCACTAATAAACCCTCCTAATGGCATTACCCTTGGTGGAGGCAGACATTATATCATGGAAAAATTCTTCTGTGATACATCTGTTCATAGAGCCTACTGCTGCATTCATCAGCTTAAAAACATCTGGGAGATTTCTTAACAAATGCATGTCTTTTTTCATAGGAGATACATTCTCTTTTTTACAATGAAATGTGGTGTTCCATAAACATCTGAGGTATTTCCTAAGGCCCTTTGGCATCTCCCTAATGCAGTTGTGCCATATTTGTGCAGTTCTGTTCTGTATGGCACACTTCTTACTTTTTGAATTTCAAGGCCAATAGTTTACTTAGCTACTTTCTTTCCTTATATTTCTTCTGAAAATATGTATGTTGGTTCTACATATACTTGACATTGTATCCTTTGTGCCACCTTTCTTTCTGTTTTCAATTGTTCTTTTCTATTCTTTCGTAGTCAAGGAGAGTAATGGGAGGAACTTAGAACACATATTTTGCGCTGAGTTCAGTATTGACCTCTTGTTTGCAAAAGATATATGTACATACATAGCACAATGTTTGTCACTGCATTCATCAGAAATTACTCACATCTATAGACTAAAAGCCAGATGTACTAAATACTGGTCACAAAAATCTGATTGCAATTTGGAACAGTATTTTTGCGACCAGTACTCAATTCTATGAACCGACCTATGCAATTATAGTTGGCTTTAGACTCTTTAGAGGAAGAGCAAACTAATAACCCCTTGTGAGCTTGGGAAATAGAATGAACTGAAGTGAATGGCTCACAATGGGATCAGTTACTGTATCAATTATGCTTACAGAACAATATTTAAGCGGCTATAAATGTGACACATTCAAACTAAACAATGAGACTCAATCAAAAACAGATACCACTAAAGGAACAAAATCAAAACAAATAAACAAACAGTCTTTTAAAGTAAGGATGTTGCATTCACATTGAATATGTACATTTCCAAGTATAAATACTCAAATGAATATAAAATAGGTACAAGGAAAGCAATGTAAATGCATCTGTCTAGTGTGTTGGTTGTACATGATTTTTCACAGTCCACTTGTCAGACTGATCTGTGTAAACTACACTCTTATTTAAAGGAAAATTCCAGAGAGCACATAATTGGTATGTAGAAGGCATTCCTTTGTTGATTGATCTGAAGGAAAGTAGTGGAATCTACATGAATGTATGCAAGACTGCCCCCAGGATTAACTGCTTATGGTGTTTGTTGGAGACCCTTTATAAGAAATTGGGTAATTGGTTGAGTGGAGTCGAAGCCTCTCTCAGGCAACAACCACAATCCTTGTCAACATGAACCACAAAATGTCAGTAGACCTAAGCAGTCAGGCCTAACTTAGAGGAAAGGTGTAAAGTATGTATGTAGTACACAAACAGTAACAAAGCAAAAACATAATCTCAAATCAATTTAGAAAAAATAGAGACTTTTTTTTATACGAGAATGACAATAATCCAATCAGTAGAACCTGAGATATTCCAATTCAAATTTTCAATGACCCACAAGACATGATCCCCAGCATGCTGTGGTAAGTTCATTTGATGGAAAAGCATGGCCAAATTGGGCTAATGTACTGTCTCAAGCTTACACAAACTGAGAGCAAAGCACTGTGTCAATTCTTTGTATCTATTTCTATAAGTGAGGACCAAATCCAATTAAACTTACCAGCAGGTGAAAGTAAGGATTTAGTGAAGTAGCTGCAACGAGGAACACTGCCGAAGATGATGATTAAATGACTGACAGAAAGCACTAGCTCTGCAATTCATATCCAACAGGACTGATGTATGTTTTCTTCCAGAATCCACAGCCAATCATACAGAAGAGTAATATGTCGGTGAGCATTGGGTGAGGGCAAAGGAGAATGAGATGAAAGAGAAAACAGACATAATGGATATCACTACTCTGGCTCATCAAAGAGCGGGCTTTGTCTTCTATTGGGGCCTATAAACACAATATTAAGATCTTTTGTATCTCTTCAATGTGTTGCAGTGTTTAAAGGTTTCAGTTGCAAAACAAAATACCTTCAGAATATCTATATGTGTCTGACTATATTCTGATGGAATTCAGAAATTCCTGAAAAATGAAAAAGAAATAATATCTGAAATGTGCCCACTTCATGTACCATAATAATAACTGAGACTCTTAATTTTGCAACTTAAACTCCCTTTACTAAGAAATGAAATTTAACTTGAATAGAAGTTGTATTTATTTATAAGAAAAATATAGCACTGAATGGACATTATATTTTGTGCACTCTCATTCTGCTAGTTGCATTCTACCCTCGCTAATATTGAAGACTGAGGTGCTGATTCAGAGTTTTCCTGGATAGCAGGTGCTATTTATTAGGCCTAATAAATAAAGATACCCTGGGGTACATTATTTATCAGGTACAATAAATAGTTCCTATTCTGAGTTTATAGGGAATAACATGCAGAGTTTGATGCGCAACGTACTAAAATCTACGTAATACAGTACATACTGTACACTTTTCCTGTTAAAGTGTGGCATGTTTTACCTGCTGAAATTTAACAAAATGTGAGGTATTTAACACACTGTGAAAGGGGCGACTGGCGCGGGAGTAATGGAGTCTGAAGCTTTCAGCAGTGTTTTTAAAGATGGCTTTATTTTAAGATATGCTCTTCTTTGTCTGCTAGTTAGTCTTACTCTTGCAAAAGCTGCCGGGTCCGTCTTGGTAAACTTCGGGGACGCCAGGTTGGAAATGTCCGGTACCAGGTGGAACGCTCTGGTCTGTCCGAACCCCAAAAGCAAGAGAAAAAAACAAGGGCAGATATTAGGGGGTTGTTCAGGACGCTTCTGATGCGAGGGACCGGGGAGTGAGGGACACCGAGTGCTCAAGTGATATTCAGCTGCCTGTCCGGTGCTCAAGTGCTCGTGAGAGGATATATGGGAGCAGGGACTGTACAGATGTTTACACTATTTACAGGTGTGAGGCGGCACGGTAGACTGACTGCTCAGACCCACCCACCCCGCCACCTTGCCCCGTACCTGTCTGAGCCACGCTCCTCCCGTGGGAACGTGGCGGGGCGGCTCGTGAGGACGTTGGCCTCCTGGCATGATGGTACTGCACAGGTAGTCTGGAGCCTGGTCTGTCCCGTCTTCTTCCTCAGCTATCTTCGGTTTCTCGGTTCTCCTTCTCTCGCACTCTCCGTCTACTTCCTCCAGGGAAACGCCGTTCGACCAATTCCGGGTTCCTTCTTCCTTTGACGTTCCCGCCATGATGACGCTCCCAAGGGGAGGAGTCTCGTTCTCCAAGATTCCCCAGTTCAAGATTCAAAATTACTTTATTCGGTTAAAAACAAAATAACCATGAAAGTAGCATGAAAGGTACAATTTACAAGAGGTCGAGTCAGCTTATTTTTAAAATCACAGAAAGAAAAAGAAAGCAGCAAAATTAAATTCATATATACAATAAAAACAATCAATCTATATAAATTAATTTACGACTTTTAAAAACTAGTTTTAAAAATTCTGCAATTGAGGCAACCATAAAAACAGTTTCCATTTTCTGGCACTCTGTAAACGCTAGGCGACATCTATATACATTTAAATCCTTGAGGATAGGGATGATAAGTTTCTTTCGTGGAAGGGTATAAAATTTACAAAAAAATAAAATGTGTATATCGGATTGTTGGGATACATCATCACATGGACAAAGACATAAATCCTTCAACCAACAATTCATCACGGGGAACGATAATGTCCTAAATACAATATTCAATCTAAAACGAGTCAAAAGGTAACGTTCATGATTGGACATGTGCAATGAAAGATATGGCTGCAATTTTTCACCACATAGAGTCCCCTGGTGGACGGAAACAGTCTTTTTTCTTGCCTCTTCAATAAATCTATTTTCCCTGAGGTACGCCATACACAGATTTTTCAAATCTCTTCTAGAGATATGTTCCATTAATTGTGGGTCCTCGAAATATTGGAGGCAACATATTTTTTCAAGAAAGTTTCTAACGTAGCCTATCCATTTAAAATCACAGATATTGTCCGATACCATGATATCCTCTAAAATAGCCCGATTGACAACACATTCATCATTTGTCCAGACCCTATGCCAGAGAAGGACTGGCTGAATTTTAATAATATCGGTAACATAAGGTATACCCAATTCAGCATGGCATATCATCGTTGCGGTACTTTGGGGTACGGACAGAATGTGGCATAAAAACTTATTTTCCATGATCTGAATTGCACTAGTATTTGAATACCCCCATAATCCTGCACCATAGGTTACTACAGATATACAAGTCGCATTGTAAACAGTTAAAATCTCCTTTATGGGTTTTTTACCTAATTTTTTCATAAAGCATTTTAGGGCCATAATAGTCTTAGAAAATAACAAAGCTCTAGCATGGATTGCTGTAGTCCATGAGCCACTTTCATGGAACAGTATCCCCAAGTACGGGAAAGTAGGGGTCCTTTCTAAGGGGTTGGAGTTTACAAAGATTGGCTTCAGGTGCTTGTTTGATCTAGACCCACAGTACATGGATAATGTTTTAGAACAGTTAATTTTCAAATCTAAACCAAGCATAAAAGTGTTAAAAGCTGTAACCAAAGTTTGTAAGGCCATTGGGGTGCGTGCCATCAGAACCGCATCATCGGCGTACATCAGTGCAGGGACAGGCCTACCTCTCACCATAGGCATGTCTCTGCCCTCCCGCACGAGGTGTTTCTCCATTCCATTTATATATAGTAAAAATAGGAAGGGGGCTAGGACGCACCCCTGGCGCACACCCCGACCAATCCCAAATTGTCGGCTGCATTCGCCATTGTTCCCGTATCTAACACTAGCAGTGGCCCCGGAATAGAGCTCTCTCAAGAAGCATATAATGGCATTGTCTACCCCCAGATCGGCCATAATTGACCATAATTTAGTGTGTGACACACAGTCGAAGGCTGATGTTAGATCGACAAAGGTGAGGTATAGACGTTGTTTTTTAACCTTTATATACTTCTGTTGCAAGGTGAATAAGTTCAAACCTTGCTCTATGGTCCCTAAACCTTTTTGAAACCCAAATTGGAAATCACTTAAAACCCCATTATCCTCAGCCCAGCTTTGCAATTTGGCTAAAATCACTCTCCCCAAAATTTTTATAGAAGAGTCCAATAAGGAAATTGGCCTATAGCAAGTACAACTTAGCCTATCCCCTTTCTTGAAGATTGGGACTATTACCGAAGTAAACCAGGTAGGAATTAGGCTATTTTCCAGAGCGGCATTAAAAAGCTGAACCAACAGTGGCCCCCATAACTCGGTGTTAGCCTTGTAGAGGTCGGCTGGTATACCGTCTGGTCCTGCTGCCTTGCCCCCCTTGGTCGCCTTCAAGCTTGCTATAACTTCAGGAAGGGTTACAGTTAGAGTTCTCGATGTAACTAAATTTAGCAACCCCACATCCTGACCTATTTCAGGGGTTGGTTCCACAACCTTATAAAGGGAGGAAAAATGAGCCACCCACTCATCTTCTGTGATGGCAATTTCCATGCGTGCTTTTTGTTCATGTAGAAGGGGGGTATTAATAACCCCCAGTTAAAGGTGCCGTGTCTATTTACGTCTTCAGGTGTCCATGGTGACTCCGTCTCGTCTTGCCATTCCGTGAGGAGATATGGATTGTCCTGCTGATGAGAGGAGACAGAAGCTGGTGAGAGGGTAGTAACCGCCCACCAGTCTGTTGACATGTCCGTTTCCTCTGTGGGTCGACTGTCCCCGCTACACACACCTAGAGGCATATTATCATGGAGGGCGATAAGAGAATATCGCAGTTTTAGCGGCCATTTTTGGCCGCTAAGCGGCGATAATTCTATCGCCCTATTAGCAAGCTGTCGCTAACAGCAGTTAGCGACAGCTTGTAGGCGATAGCGAGCAGTTTGGGGCCCGCTTTGCATGTCAGCGATATTTATCGCTAATGACATGCAAAGTGGGCGTACCCAACCTGTTAGCGACTTAAAACATTAGCTAACATCGCTTTTGCCTATTATCAATGCAGGCGTAGCGATAAAAATATTTGCGCTAAGCGCGAATATCTTCAGAAGCTAACGCCTGCTAAGACCATAATATCCAATTGGAGGTGGATATTATGGCTAAGACCCTATTGGTGTTAATGCGTGAATATCGCTGTATTCTCAGTGATATTCACGCATTTCGCCGCTATCGCCGAATATTTTATCGCTTCAGAGATAAACGTTGCTAATAGCACGTTATCTCTGCGATAATATCCGGCGATGCTTGGTAATATAAAAAAACTCGCTAAGCCCATATAGCGATAAATATCGCTAGTTGTTGGTAATATGCCCCCGTGCAGTTGTTTTGCTTCCTTTCTGTTTCTGATAAACATTAGAAATATAAATGTGATTATAGAATGCTAGAAATCCATTATGCCCCAAAAAAAGAAGTTTATATTTTTCAAATAATATTTAGTACTTTAATTAGGAAAATGTCAGATTACAGACACTGGTGCAGGAGTCTGATAATAATGGTCTCAGTGCATAGCTGGATGCACAGATGTAGGAAATAAGAAACCTGCTTATTCTGTAATGTCACCTCAGAGTTTTCACCATTTTCGGGCCCCTATTTTTGTTGGTTTTGCATCTCTGTACACTTTACTCTGCTAAACAGAAGTAAGTGGCTGGGCTCCCCCTTTAAACATGGTTTCATTAGCTTATTCCTCAGTGACACATTTATAATGTAATGACTATAACTCCCTGGTAAATGGTGTAGCATAGTACCCAAAGCGTGGAAGTTAAATGTCACCTGTGGTATGCAGTTCCTATTGTACGACACACAATGTGGGTCAACAAAACATGCCTTCAGGCCCACCATTGTACCCCAACTTCTGCAATGTAAAATCTACAGTGTGACCTGTCAAAATAAAGATTTTTGACAGGCAAAACCTCCCTTTTTAAATATGAGTAGGTCACCTCTATGTAGACCATGTATCCCAAAGATAGGGTGCAAGATATTTTAAAGTGGGACATGTAGACAATGAATGTCACCATATCCCTATTGTGAAAAGGATCCAAAAGCTGTTTTCACTGTGGCAAGCATGGGTGTCCTATGCAGAAACCACAGATTAAATTATTAATTGTGGATCTAGGGTTTGGGACCAAATATAAAAATAATGCATCCACTCTTTTTAAAATGTATAAAAGTTCAATTCAATTGTGAAGTTGGATTCTTAATACATACTTAGGAAAATTCAGTTTACGAAAGTTACTGTTTCCCTGCTTGAAGCTCTCAGAGGCCGATTAACATTAGGTCTCCAGCAGTAGGCAATCAAGTGCTTGAACGTAATGAGGTGTGCAATTCCTTCCAGAAGCTACACAGTATGTAACTTTGATTGAGAGGTCGACATGAATGGACAGGGATGACTCCTCTAAGCTCAGTTGGACATTCAGGGTGGGGACTCCTCCCCTCTAGTTGACACCACAGTGTCAAATCCTGCCTGAAGATCCTCTCTGAGGCACATGTAAAACATTTGCACCTTGGTAAGTGATCAAAGAGAATCAGAACTCAGTTCTGTCTTATTTCCTGTCTCGTGGCTGAATGACCCTCCTTTATCTTGCCAGATTTCTGTCTTATATTTTTGTTGGTTTTAGTGTTGGATGAACACTTGTGAGTTTCATACTACACTCCTCCACCTACCCAGCTTTCAGAGAACAAGTTTAGAATGGTCATCTTGAAATTGCCCTGACACATTGTATTTTGGACCTGTTTGCAGTAAACAGGTATTTCTAAAAGTGTTAGTAGGCCAGGACGTGAGAATGTTTACCCCATTGGTAAGGGCATGCTCATAAGTCACCCCTACACACTAATTAGTGTTAACGATAAAAGTAGCAGCCCAAGGCAGCATCCTCTGAACAATTTCTGGACCTGCTAAAGATCAGAAGAGTACTGGATCGGCTGTCTATGAGCTGGTACAAGTCTGAAAGGATTGGACCTGTTCCCTCTTGTACTCAGGACAATGAAATGGCTGATCTACTGTGTGGCTACAGGAACACAACAACCTGCAAAAGCCTTTTCCCTGAAGCTCACAACTAAACAGAGGGAACTAGACCTGGACTGGATTTTGTGGTGGGCATCTGCCTGACACACTGAGAGTCTCTAAGTACCTTGCTCAGAGTTCTTGGAGGCATTGGAGGTATACCCCTCTACTGTTTGATCACCAAGAGCTTCAGCGGGACACACAGGTAAAAAATAATTTGACTGCCAGTTTCACAGTGCCAGACTAACTTTCAGTTTCATTCCACACAGTGATCTCCACGCCTCAAAAAAAGACATAATCTCAATATATGCTGGGATTTAAAACATTTTCAGCAATAAAATCTCCAAAGCTCGACCAGGACTAACCTGCTTCAGGTATACAGCCTTCAGTTCTACAGTGGCAGCTACAATTTCAGAGGCATCCCATGGGTGGAGGATTTTTCTTCTCAAAAACTACAAAGTCCTATTTTGGATTTGGACTTCATAGAAATAAAAAAAATATGTAGGAAAGTGAAAAAGGCCCCTTTCTAAAGTGGCAATGTTTTCAAACTGTTTAACGTCTATACTTTAACCAGGTTCCAGCCACTGGGCATATCTTACCTAGGATCCATCATAGTCATCCTCAAATTGGGCCTAGATTTCAGTCTAACACTTTCATATTATTGGTGCTTAGTGCTTTTTCGTTCTATTTCTACTTAACATTTTAGCTTAATTGGTTTTTGTTGTTTTTGGGTCATTTTTTCCCCATTTTACTCTGTTTTACTCTGGTTTTTTTAATTTGATTTGGGATTGTCATTGTTTAGTTTTTTTACTTTATTACTGTTTAAACTATATAAATCATTCACTCATTGTCCTATCCATGCCAAACCTGGGGATGACCTCATGTTAATTTAGTGACTTTGATGGTTCACCCTGACAATGAGTTTTATTATTCCTTGAGGAGAGCAGTCACTCACCTAGAGTAAAAATCCATTTTCTTATTGTACAGAAGAAGGAAATCACTTCCAGGGAACAGCTGTAAAACGCTCCCAAGAACCACAGAGCCGGCGCGGCACGGCAGAACCAACGCAAGGCGCGGCAGCGGCAGAGGGGAAACAATAGTAGCAGAGGGCTTTAAACAGCAGGAAAGCCCCCCAAGCCCCTTGAGTCTAAGAGGGGGTTATAAAGGCACGGCATCAATAAAGAACTTTTCCAGGACACCAAGGAAAACCAAGGAAAACCAGAAAGCCCTCTGAGCCCCTTTTGAGACTAAGAGGGGAATTCAGTAAAAGCTGAATCAGCGGATTGACACTAGACAAGCGGCCCTAGACGTATCTTTGAGAAAACGTACTTCTCAGGAAAAATCAATGTAAAAGGTCTCCCAAGAGGCTCAAGGCGCTGAGGACATCAAGCCGGGGGAGCCCGGGGCAACCCTGTAGCCGTTATATCATCAACTCATTCCCTTGACTTTGAAGACTGAAGCTCGAGGAAGGACCTGACCTCCCCCAATCAACAAGGCGGAACAGCAGAGTATAATCTTGGGTCACGAGCTGGTTTTTCTGAGTAAGGGGCAGAAAGGAGGCAGAGGTGTCGCGCAGGATCCCGAAACTTATAGCATCAACCTGGAGAAACCCTGAGAAACCACAAGAGATCAGAGAGCCGAGACAAAGACAGAGCCAGCATAAGAGCCAGCATAAGAGGCAGAGGCAAAGTGCCAGAAGCCGAGTGACACCCCGCTGGACTCAATCAAGAAACAAGCAAGGAGTGGTAAAGGAACAGAGGGGCGACAGTAATCACTGGCACTTGTTTTGGTATTAGCCCAGCCAACCGAGTCTTGGCACCAGAGCAAAGGGGCTGGAGAGTGATACCTATGAGAAAGGTACATTTTGACGGACTAACAAGAAATAACAAGTCACAAAGGCGGGTTGAGTAAGCGGAATCAGCCATTCAAACGGAGTCCATTTGCAGTAACATAGAAACAAATTCTTACACTCCTTATCAAAAAGCTATTTTTCCAACCATCCAATCCCCGTTCATACTCCCAAGGTTATTCCCCCGACGGCAGCTGTCGCGCAGGCGGCAGACGGGCTTGGGGATTCCAGGGAAAGACAACGTAGGAGAGGAGCAGGAAAAGGCAAAATTCCGGAAAATTTGTCAAACATGCGGTCAGGAAAAATTCGACAAACTCGAATACAGAAAGCAAAAAGAAGGATGACAGTAAAAGAGAAGAAAGATGAAGGGAATAAAAGTAATACAGAAGAGTCAACCAGGAATAAACATTCTGACCAGGCACCTACTCACATGGCGGAACCTTTCAAGTTCGGAGGCGAAATGTTGAAACACAATTTTCATTTCTTAAAAGAGCAAGGGGCAACAAGACAAAGCAATGACGCAAAATTTCTAAAAAGCCCTAAAAATCCAATCGGCTCGATTGCATCATGCAAAAAACGTAAGATAAGAAATGACTTGGAAATAAGTATAAGTCCTAACCTCAAAGAAAAGTTGACAATAAAAAATTGGCTGATAAAAACCTTGGCACAAGTTCATGCACCTCAAAATCAAACTAAGTTAACACCTAACAAAACATCAGATGAGGCTAACGAAAATAGCCCAGCCTCCGTAAATCAGAGCAATCTAGGATCCCAAACAAATCTGCAGAAAAGCGAACAAAAGATCGAGTGGTTTAAATCATTCTCGATCTTCGATGAAACAGAATTGCGTAGAATGCTCGAAGAAAGCACACACAAGGAGGCCGACCCAACGCAACTGAGCCTAGAAAATTTGAGAAAATTGGAATACCCGGATAACATTGGCGAAAGAAAAGCTAAGGGTCAAGAATGGAAGATAACAACCGCTCCAATAATCCTTACATCAAGCCCAATAAGAAAACCAGAGGATAAGAGCCAAGACTCTGCCATAATAAAGAGCACAATAAAAGAAGAACACCCTATAACTATTTCTTCTTTAGAAAGTTTAAATATATCAACAGGGGTACACCCACAACAAAAGGAAGGAAAATCTACACTTTGGGGGGATGTGCTCCTAAAAAGTTTACAACAAGCAATTAACGCGCTAAACTTTCAATCCAACAAACTGGACGTGCAGGTAGATTTGATGAATTTAATCGCATCTCACATAGCGGGAATAAATTTGAAATTGGAAAAAATTTCGTCATACATCACAAAAGAAAAGGAGGAAGATAAAAAATGGAAAGAGAAACTAATAGACCAAAACTGCGTTTGTAAGGACATAATAGACAAATTAGCAACCTTACCAGACATCTTGAAAGAAATATTAGCAGCAACAAGTGGGAAAATCAGCAAAGGTGAAAATCCAAACACAGAGGAAGATAAAAACGGAAACCAAAACCGAATAAGTCACAACATCGAGGAAGAAAATTCTTTAAACGATACCGAAAAAAATGAACAAATAAAGGGAGGTCTGGGAGAAAACAAAACAATGGGTTCATCGGGCACATCAGAACCTCTAACAAAAAGACAGCGGAAACGGGCAAGGAAGGCAAGAAAAAACGCTATCAAAAGTAAGCAAGCAAAACAATTCTTTGCCATCTTTAAACAGAATACAAAAGAGGCCATAATAAACCCAATTACAGACACTCCAATTACAGACACCCCAACCAAAGAAGACGGAAACAAAGAAATAAACACAGACGAAGTAGAGGAACAAACAAAACCTCCAGTTAGAACCAACATAATAACAAACACACAAGGAAAATCAAAAGATGAGGAACGGTTAAGCACAAACAAAGCTAATGAAAACAGCAAAACGCTAAAATCGAATTATATAGAGGTGTCAGAACAACAAAAAACAAAGGAAAATAATTCAAAAAGAGAATGTGAAACATGGGACAACAAAGGATTAATTCAGCATACTGAAGGAAATTCACCATACACCAAGGAAAAAAAGGGAAAAGAGCAAAACCATAAAACAAAAGTTAATCAAGCGAGGAAATCAAATACTGGCCTGATAATCACAGCAGGAAATAATGGAAGAACATGCAGAGACCAGGAAGCTGAGTCAAACAATAAAACAAGCCAAAACGAAGGAAACTTCCAAACAGGTCAAGACAAAATACACCCCCCACAACAAGCATGCACAGTAGATGCCATTCGTCCGGACTCAACATCTATGGCCGGCCAAAATGACAACATAACCCACATTCGATTTGATGCAACAGATGGAAAAAGGAGAATTTACCAAACCGGAAACCCTGAAACAGCAAGAAGGGAAACAGAATGCAAATTACTGTTCAAGCCGGAATTCCAAACAAAAGGAAACGCAGATACGCTGAACAGGGGAAATATCCTTCGATTATGCAAAGAGATACCAATACTGAGGGGGATAACAACAAGTGACCTGAAAGCAGTAGAATTTATCCAGGGAAATACAGATATGGGCTCGGAGATAAGTAGTACCACCTGGGCATCTAAAGAAATAGCAGAACTCATATTCTCAACTAGGACACATTTCACAGAATGGGGAATAACCTTAGAACGCCTGACCCCAATAAAATATCCATTCCCCTTATTAATCAACAAAATTACCCAACCTAACAACGTAAAGGGAAAAACCCAAACAATCCTGAAAGGAGCAAGAAATAAATCTATTTCGGAACAAGACCTGAGTAGTTCCAAAACAAAGCAACCAAACCAGGGTCTGACGGAACACAATGACTGGACCTGGCTGACACAGGCGCTAAACTTTCATCGATCCTGATGCATGCAAATTGATACAAAATATTCGAAAAGAAAAAGCCGATTTATCCCCAATATCAGAAACAAAAATAAGGATTTGCTCGTGGAACGTACATGGTTTCAAAGAAATGTCCCAAGACAGAGAAACAACAGATTACCTGAGTAAATTCGAAATAATTCTACTCCAGGAAACCTGGAATGTAACCGCGAGGCAAATCATGGGATACGAGGAACATCACATCATGGCAGAAAAACTTGCAAAGTATGGACACCCAAGGGGAGGTCTGTCAATCTTCATAACTAACAATGTTGACTGGAAAACAGAACTGCTCGACTCAGGAGAGAATTGGATACAAGTGATCAAAGTAGAGCCGAAAGCAAACAAAAAGAACCCAGGATGGAGTTTACTTATTATAAATCTATACATTCATCCAGAAAAGTCGACCAAAATTGAAAAAGCTCAAACTTTGATAAATTTGATAAAATCTTTACACAGAACTTACCAATCGCACGAGATATTCATTTCTGGTGACTTCAATTGTAATCTGATAAAAACAAATAACAAAAAGGATAAAATCCATAATATCTGGAGTGATCTGGAAACATTAGGTCTAACAATCCTTAATGGAAAAATGGAGGGAGATATACCTGCCAAAACCACTTTCTCCAGCGGGAAAAAGAACTCCATAATTGATTTCACCCTAACAAGCACTGAACTAAAAAAGAACATAGAATATTTTGGTATCCAATCTCGACCAGAGAGCGACCACTTTCCACAAGAGACAATAATGAGGTTAAACACCGAAGAGAAAACAAAATTAGAATTCCTTTCCGCAATTCCGGAAATATACAAACTGAAAAAACTTAAAAGCAAGGGCCCAGTAAAAAAGGAGATAATGGACGCAGTGTTAGAATACGAAAGTTCTTCTACGGGCATGGAAAATCAATCACCTGTAGCAAATTGGGAAAATCTACACAAACTTGTGCTAGGAAAATTTGCAATAAATACACCTTTAATTGATGGTCACAAAGCATACAAAGAGCCATGGTACAACACCAAGCTAAGAGATAAGAAAAGGGAAATTGCGAAAAAAATAAGAATAAGGGCAGCAGAAAGAAGGTCAGGAAACGAGGTAGATAATAACGACATACAAAAATCGAGGAAAGAATATAAAGAGGACTGCAGAAAAGCTAAAAGAGCTTACACAGAAGAAATCTGGGTGGACCTTCTAAGAACAAGTAAACTTCCAAATAGCGGAGAATTCTGGAAAATAATAAATAAAATCTCAAAAGTAGTTGGTGAACAAGCCAATATAGGAATAAGTGAAACAACATGGGCCGCTTATATTAACAATCTGTACAACATCCAGAGCGACCCAATCAACATTGAAACATTCAAAAACCTAAAAGATCCAGAACAAAAAGATACAGTTCCCGGGCAATGGACGAACGTCCAGCAGGAAAGCGCTGCCCAAGAGGAACAAGCACCGTTGACAACGATTAAACACCTAACCGCATTAATAAGGAAAATGAAAGCGGAAGGAGCTGCCGGCCCAAATGGTATGCCGAACGCCCTATTCAAATATGACACCGACTTCTGGGCAAAATACCTGACTCCACTATTTAATTATATTTATAAAGAAAAAAAGATCCCACCGTCCTGGCAAGGAAACATCTTCCATCCAATTCATAAAAGTGGATGTAGAATGGAACCCGGGAATTACAGATTAATAGCCTTAATTGACGTGGAGGCGAAGCTTTTTTCATCCTGTATATTGTCCCTACTTCAACTTTGGATAAAAGACAATAATATAATACCTAAATTCCAAACCGGTTTCAGGGAAGGTATGGGCTGCTTAACCAACCTGTCAGCACTGTCGTTATTAATCGAAGGAGCAGGGAAAAGAAAGACTGGACTAATAGCCTGCTACATAGACCTGAAAGCCGCCTTCGACCGGGTCCCCAGAAAACGCCTATGGAAAAAACTGGATCTTTGGGGTCTACCGCCGGCATTAATGGAAACATTAATGGCACTATATAGCGGAACATGGGCAAAAATAAAACTGGGAGACGGAAGAAGAATATCCGCAAAATTAAAAATAACTAATGGCCTCAAACAGGGCTGCGTGCTCTCCCCAAGCCTTTTTAATATATACCTGGCCGACCTAAAAGACCATCTACAGAATGCAAACGGACATCCGCCAAAATTAGCCAATGAAAGTATTCAGTTTCTCCAATATGCCGACGACATAGTAGTCTTAAGTCAAACGCCAATAGGCCTACAAAGAATAATATCAGAATTAACAGATTATTTTGAGAGAGAGGGCCTAGAACTAAACATCAAAAAAACAAAAGTGGTGAGACTAGCGGGCAATTGTAGAAGATCTTTTAAATGGTACACAAACGGCAGACAAATTGAGGAAACAACTGCTTACAAATATCTGGGAGTTACAATAAGCAAAAACATGTCACTTTCAGATCAAAAAAGAATCATAACCGCTAAAGCTCAATCATTGAGCTTCGCTTATAAAGTCCTTCAAGACAAACTGCAATGTCCATCATACGACCACCTGTTAAAGGTAATGGCAGCCCAAGTCTTACCATCACTCTCATACGGACTGGAAATATGGCATGGAAAAGAAGCAGCAATTTTAAACACTCTCCAGACAAAAATATACAAATCTGTGTTCCATCTATACAAAGGAGCAGCCCCGGCCCAAATTAGACTGGAATTTGGATTACAAAATCAAATATACCAACGGAAAGCGGCGCTAGCAAAATGGTGCTGGAAACTAAGATCTGCGGAAATGGGCTCTTTAAACAACTTATGTTGGCAAGAAGTTAAAAAACAATATGACCGACATGAAGCCAACTCATGGGGCAATGACCTACGAACATCACTAGAAACCCTCAAAATAGAGGAGATCTGGAAGAAACCACTGGAAGAATCATCTTTCAAAAAGATTTGCAAATTAAATGCGAAAGCTTTATCTTTGATAGAAGATAAAAAGACTTTGGCCAAGCGGCGCCATGCATGGACCGTTTTAAATTCTTACAAACAATTAAAACCTCAAGCCTACCTCATAGCGCACTTCCGGCTATCTTTAAAAACAAAATTCATGGCCCTCAGAATGGGAGACCACTGCTCCAAAGACTTGATTCCATCATGGAAAGCCACGCATCAGGGACGAAGTTGTAGGTTATGTGACTACCACAGTGAGACCTTGTGTCACCTCCTGTGCACATGCGAATCTTCCATAGAAAGGAGGAAGAATTTACTGAAACCTATTTTTAAGATGCAACAGATCCGTACCTGCAGGCAAGCTGTGACCAGTTGGATGGGAGCGGGTTCAAACATTCTAATATGCCGCGGGGTAAAATTTATGAACTCTGTAGAGAATTTGCTCCAAAAAATAGAAACAGACCACAGATAATGCAGGGGAGGAAGTATTTAATTAATGAATGCAAAAACAAATTTTAACTATATGAACTTTTAACCTACTGTCATTTTAATAGAATTTTGTACATGTATGCTTTATGGTTGTGATAAACCAAATAAAGTAAAATTTTTGACTGACTGACTGGCTCCCAAGAACCAAGTATCATTGAAATCCTCGAGGCATCATGTTCACCAACAATGAATAAAGAGAATAAGTGATCCTCTGATCCTCCCATGATCAACATCCGTAATAAAGCAACCCTCCGATCAGTTGCTTGCCCATGAGGCATGCACACCAGTTTGAAACATTCAGTACTGTGAGCACATGAGGTCATAGTATTCATTGAAGGAATTGCTGATAACTTTCTGTAAATGGACCAGGTCATCATTATACGGCTTCAAACTGTCTATTCTGTCCTGTTGACTTCACTATGAATAACCATGTAAAAAGACGTTATCAATATCACTGCCCTGGTGTAGTCCAGTGGTCTATGAGCAATGACCTGAGTATTTAAAACTCTTTATTCAGGTTGACGTCCATGACCCTCTCCACCAAGATTTCAGTGTATAGAATGGATTTTGACACACTTCTCAAAATCAAGCAGGGTGTCTTCCATTGGGTTAGAGTAGCTCTCAATCACGTTGAAAGAGGTGGTGGGCCTGAATTTACATTCAAAAAGTTACTACTATTAACTTTTCACACGCAGGAGAAGTTCCCTGTCACAGGTCCAGAGATCTCCCTATGGTAAAGCAAAGGAAAAAACACTTAAATAAATGTTAAATTAAATGTATATATTTCATTTACCTGTAAAACAAAGTCTAGAGCACAATTAAGTTGATTCTGAATTTAAAATGTATGGTTTAGATTTCTTTATTATTAATTCAAAACAGAAAACACCAGCTGTGCAAGGCCTGTAATCAACATGTGTCCAAGCCTATGAACATGCAATTTCCCACAACTCCATCCCTCCCTCCCCAACCTTGGACTTAATAGGACGAAAACAAAAATAAAAAGATAACGCTGTTGCCTGCCTAGGGTAGCCCAGTATGAGGTTTTCCTAAGTGGTGTCTGTAGGGACCTCGAATAAGTGGAGTAGTCGCAAATACTTGAGGCAGGTATTCTGACAAAGTAGTTTCAAAAATTGGCTCCACAGCTTAGAGAATTTAGTACATTGGTTTGCTAATGTATGAGTGTTTCGCAACATCCCCATTGTGTAACACAATCTGTGTAACCCTCCCTGGTATGTTGGAATATGACCTGAAGCCCAGTGCAACAGGATATGTTGCAGGGCCATGCCTAGTGCCAACCCAATCTCTCTGCCCCTGTGGGATTTAAGTGGGAAGGTGAATGCATTTGAGAGGCCTAGGAGGATGCAGGTAGGGAATCTGGGGAGCTCTGTGTCAAGGTGGGTATTGATGTCCCTGCGACCCTGAGCCCAATAAGATGCCAACTTTGTGTATTCCCATAGATCATGTAGCAGTGTGCCTGGGGGCCTGCACTGGAGCCAGCACAAAGATGATCTGGACGATTTATATTCATGCAGTCGGGGGGGTGTGAGATACCAATATGATACAATCTTTGTTGCTGTTTCAATACCAGGCATATTGTGGGCAGTCTGTCATGCACTGTAATATATGTCTCCCCACTCTCTCGATGTCAGTCCCTGTCCTATCGCTGACTCCCAACATTTCTGGTCTGTGGATTTATGTGGCTAGTCCATAGGGCTTATGAGGCGATATCATTGCGTAATGAGAAGTTTGTTAGAAGAGCTCAAAAGAAGCCAGCTCTTGAAGGGGGTGAGGTGACGTTGTGCTCCTGGGAGAACTGAAGGGCGTGTCACCCAGTGACTAATTTGGGTATAGTTCCAGCACTCGCTTTCGGGCAGCGCATGATCTGTGCTGAGAGTCTCAAAAGCAATGGGCACCTCCATATCAAATAAGTGGCCAACGGATCTACAACCCGCTCGATTCCATAGGTGAAACGTTGGGTCAGTCAAAGCTGGTGTGAAGTTAGAGTTACCGACTATAACCGTCAGTGAGGAGGGAAAGGATGTGAGACTCACCTATGTTGCGAGCCTGTCACAGACAGCCAGTGAGGACTTGATGATAGGAGAGAGATATAGATTTTTAGGTTGGGCGTTGTTGAACTTGGCCCTTTTGGCAGGTTCACCCCAAAACTTTTTGCATTTTCCTAGCCTGGTTCTGTAACCTGGTGTTGGTGATTTTAGGCCTCTGTGCACTTTTTCACTGTTGTCCAGAGTAAAGTGTGTGCACTCTCTGTGTATGTGTGGTGAGAGTGGCCTGCCCTCCAATAGGAATGCATAGGGATATGTGTGTCCATGGTAGTTCCTGATGTGTGGGGAGTGCAAGGTCGAGTTTGGTTTTTGCGAACTTGTGAGATTAAATGCTGCACGATGATGTGCGCTGATTTATTGTGTCTAGTGGAGAAGTGCCACTTTTAGAAGTTGGCATGTCTGTGCAGTGAATGTTAATTGACTGTCTGGCTTGTGATTGGCTGGAGCTGGCTGGTGTGCCTGGCTTCAGGAGTCAGAATGTGTCTGCCCGGTGGTGAATGGGGAGATCTGCATGTTGATGGCAGGGAGGAGTTACACCTGGGACCTGAATAGGGCTGGGCCTTCCCTCCACAATGCTGGCTCCACCTTCTGTGATGTGTCTGATGACCCTGGCCTGTCCTGTGAATAGGCAAAGGGGCTGAGCAAAGCAAAGTGCTCCAGAACCAGTTGCAGCTGGTTCGCCACTTGCCTGCACCTTTGGAGATAAAGGATTTGATGTATAAAAGAGGGGCTGTGACCCCATGAAAATGTTCTTGTGTTCAACTTGAAACAACCAGGGGCGTGCTGCTGCTGGGGCCCAGGGGAAGGCTTGCCTCCCCTGGGCCCCAGCGTGGCAGGGTGTGGCAGGGTATGCTCAGACGTGAGTCCCTTGCTCACTTGGCCACTGGATTCAAGATAGCCTGGCTGATGAGGATTATGAATCCGAAACCGGTCAAGGATGCTCTTTTCCGGTCAATAGAAGACATGGCTTGGCAGTTCGGGCTGAACTGTTCCCATGAGGCACAGGGTCAGACTGATTTGCATATAGCCATTTCTGAAATGGGGTGGCTGAGTGGGCTAAAGAATGGTGATGGATTAAACCCAGATCATTTGACTGGGGGTGAGTGTTTGATTTGCTCAAACACTCCGTCCATCATCCCCTTTTGTATCGCTTTGTTCGCCCTAAGTGTGGCAGGGTATGCTCAGAGGTGAGTCCCTTGCTCACTTGGCCACTGGATTCAAGATAGCCTGGCTGATGAGGATTATGAATCCGAAACCGGACCCAGGATGCTTGTTTCCGGTCCATGGAATACATGGCTTGGCAGTTCGGGCTGAACTGTTCCCATGAGGCACAGGGTCAGACTGATTTGCATATAGCCATTTCTGAAATGGGGTGGCTGAGTGGGCTAAAGAATGGTGATGGATTAAACCCAGATCATTTGACTGGGGGTGAGTGTTTGATTTGCTCAAACGCTCCGTCCATCATCCCCTTTTGTATTGCTTTGTAAAGAGTTTGAGGTCAACTTTCAGGAGGAAAATTGGCCTGTACAAAGAGCAATGTGTTTTATTCTTCCCTGTCTTGGAAATAAGCACCAGGGACGCATGGACATAGAGGGAGGGTGAGATGACGAGGTCCCTATAGCATTGACCAGTCTAGTGAGAAGAGGTGCCAGGATCTGTCAGAAAATCTTGTAGAAGATGGCAGGAAAGCCATCTGGGCCCGGAGATTTGGGTAATTTCTGGCGGGCCATACAGGAGATGACCTCCTCAATGAGGATAGGGCAATCTAATTCAGCTGCTTGTTCTGGCATCAGTTCAGATGTGTGTGCCTCCCATAGGTACGCCATTGCGGCATCCGCTGGGAGATGCTGTGCTGTGTAGAGATCCTGATAAAATTTACAGAACGTCTCCACTGTGTGGGTCATCCTCCATTCTCAACCCTTGGGATTGAGCACTGCATGGACCCGGGATTCCTGACGCTGGATATGCAGTCAGTTGGCCAGAAGGTGCTCACACCTATCGCCACCAACGTTGTATTGGTGACTGAGGCAGAGAGCTTTGTATTCCACCCTGTCTACATCAATGACAGCTAGTTGGGCTTCCAGCCGTCTCCAGACCCCAAGGGCACCCGTACTCTTATGAATACGTTCAAGTTCCAAGACGTGAAGGAGAGGCACACCCCCTTTTCTCGACAGAGTTTGTTTTCAGCAGCCGATATGGCAATGAATTCCCCTCTGACTGCTGACTTAAGGGTGCCCCACAGGGTTGTGACTGCAATAGCAGGGGTGTTGTTGATGGCCAAATCATAGGTAATCACCCTAGAGATTTGGTCAATGTTTTCCGGGCATTGTAGCAAACCCTCCTGCAGGAGCCAAGTCCTAGAGAACGGGCAGCTCATGGGGCCCCAGTAAATAATGACAGCCGAGTGGTCAGACAGGGATCGAGGTTTGATACTGATTACTTTTAACTAGAGAGGTGATTTTGGGCGTGCCGAGGAGGTAGTCCAGCCTGGCATAGTTTTTAAGTGCAAAGGAATAATATGTGTAGTCTCTGCACTGTGGATTGAAGGTTCTCCAGTTGTCAGCTAGGCCCACATCTTTCAACCACCCCACTCCCTCTGTGGATGGGGCTCCTGCTTTGCCAAGGAGCTGCGCCGAACTGTCCATATTTTTATTTAATACTAGTTGAGATCCCCTCCTACAAAGACCAGGCTGTCCTGGGACCCTAACACCTCCGCTACCATCCTTCGGAGAAAAGGCCTCCATTGGGGGAGTAGAGAGTGCCTTCAGGGATGGAGCTAGAACCCCACCGTCAATGAATATGCAAACAGCCTACCTTTTATTTCGGCCTGTTTGGGACCTACCTTTCCGTGAAAATGGCGAGAGAGTAGGAACACTAACGCTGCTGATTTATTAGGGACGGATGAAAAGTACTGGTGAGAAAAGGCCTTAGAGCCGAGCCTATGCTTGTCTTTGGGGAGAAGGTGCATCTCCTGTAATAAGAAAATGTGTGTCCGGGGGTGCTCCAAATAGGAAAGAGAGTGGTTGAAACCTTTAACACTGAATGTGAGAACCTCTAATTGGTCAAACATAGGACATCGCAATGAAGGCAGCTATTGAAGCACCCCTTCCCTGGATGGGAAAAGACTACAGTGAAAAAGGTTCACAAACACAGTCCCCGGGTCCAACAAAAAGGAACAATAAGCTGCCCAATCGGCTGGCATAAACAATAAATGAGAAGCAACATGACATTCATCAGGGTCCATTTAGTTCAGTCTCATGGGAGGCTCACAAAAAATAGGGGTGTCAGTGGCTGAGGCCCCCCTCCCTTTCAGCCTGGGCCCCCCAATCCCAGAGCAGACAGTATAATGGAGGAAGTGGGAGCAGAAAAGAGAGGTTCTAGATCATAAGGCTTCATGTTGCTGCTGATTTGCTCTCCATCCAGCGATAATGGTTTCTGGTTCTGGACGTGGGTCCTCGGCCTGCCTCGATCATGGTCCCCTCCCTGCGTAGGCTCCAGTGAGCAGTCCTTGAGATCCAGCATGAGGTGTGCCTCCTCCAGTAGGCAAAGCTGGTCCAGTTTCCCTTCGAGGCAAAAGAGCAGGTGGAAGGGGTGCCCTCACGAATACTGTCCTCCTGCTGCTCGGAGGTGGTGGTTATTGGGTGGAATGCTTTGCGCTTCTAAGAGTTATGGCTGCAAGATCTTGGTAGAGGACCGGGCTGTGGCCCTGAAATTGAAATGGGAGTTTATTGCTTGCCCATTGGAGGATGCGCTCCTTCAGGTTAAAAATAATGGCTGCACGTCAGTATGTTGGGTGGAGGAGTTGCAGATGGTCGCCTGGGACCAAGCCTGTGCATGTGATCCAGTTTGATGTCCAGGTCTGGGGGGGGGGCGTCCAGGATTGAAATTGTTATTTTACGAAGGAGGAGATGTCTGATTTCTCTGCTCCAGATGGAACGCCCCTTATGCAGATGTTATTCTGGCGTGATCTATTCTCCAGGCCTTCAGAATGGGCCTGTAGGTCCAGATGTTGGTCTCTGAGGTGGAGGATTTCCTGTTGAAGTTGTTCTATTTCCTCCTCGCTCAGTCCACCAGGAGGGTCTTGTGTGGCAGTTGCCACAGGGCTTCCTAACAGCTCATGTGCGGGAGAAGGCCCGCCTGTCGAAGCAAGAGTCCGAGGCCTCCCCTGCACCTCGGGCTCCTGGTGTTTAAAGTGGTGGGCCAGGCGTCCAGTCGTAGGCTTTGTTCGGTTTCTGAAGATCAGGACTCAGCCACTCAGTGCTCTGCGGCCCCTGTGGGCAAAGGGGGATACCTGGGGGGAGCTCTTGCTGACAGGACATGGAGGCCAGAAGGGGAGAGAGGGCTAGCACCACCTTCCTCCCCAAGACCCTCTCTGTGCTACAGACCCACAGTCCAGGAATATGAGGGGAGGGGCCACCTTGCTCTAGTATAGCTTAGGATCCCCTTCAGTCCTAGGGACAAGGCCTCCAGGAGCCTGCTGGGCAAGAAAGGCCAGCTAGTGATAGTCAGGCTCCCTCGGGGTTGTGCCTACTACATAGGTACCGCTCTGCTCCGCCTCCAGGTCCGTGGGGCACCGATTTGAAAGGAGGACTCCCGGTCCCAGGCCAACAGCACCATCACCAACACTCAACCTCAGCTGCGCTCCAGGGCTGCATATGCTCTGTCCTTCCGGCTTCATCACTGTAGTCATGGCGTCTGGCTGAATCTTGGTCAGGACCTTGCTGGCGATGGCAATTTATGGGGGGATACCCTGTCCAGAGCAGCAGCCCGCACCAGGCGACACGGGCCGGGTCCGGCTTACTTAAGTCCACTACTGCACAGGCCCTGATTCCTGCGGCTCTGCCCAGCTTTCTGCGCCGGTTGGGAAAAGCACAACAGGACCGCTGCCTGCTTCTGGGTGGCTCTCTGGCAATGCAGTGGGGCAGCAGCGTGCTCTCGTGGCTCACTAAGCATGGGCGTAAAATCCGTTCCGCTCGCGGATTTTGCGGATTTTCGGTAAATTCGCAATCCGCGAACTCTCGCGAACTTGCCGAAAATTTTTAAAATCCGTGCGAAGCGGATTTTTTGCTTGGTCGCACTTGCCAACTAGAATACTATACAATTTCGCGGGAGTAAACACTTGCGAACACGTAGATGCGGCGGGCAGCGACAATCTCGCAATTGCGAGATTGCAAAATTTGCAATTTCGCACAAGAAATCCACCAGTAGGCAGCATAAACCTTGAAAATTATGATTTTTATCAGAATAACTCCTTAGGTTGACATTTGCCTGCACTTTTTCTTTGCAAGGAGTCCATTTTGGGGGGTGGGGTGGGAGGAAGGAAGTGCCCCACAGTCTCCAACTTCCTGTTCCTGTCCACCAGGCTCCTCCCAGTGCTTTCTTCATGTGCTGGTCACTTTGATTTGGATCTTGTTCTGGAAGGATTACTTTTTGTGGATGCTGCTGGATATTTGGATTTTTGCAAAACTGAAAGCACTCAGCAGGTGCAAAAGTTCAATCTTATCATTAGTAACCATTCCCTGTAGTGCTTCCTGAGGGGCCCCTTCAGAGTTCATTTGCCTACTTGCAACTATTCTATGACCCTGCTCTGACCCTCACAGCAGGCTCAGAGAATAGCTACAAGTATACAACAAAGGTCCTGTTAAAAAAATTACACTGCAACAGAAAGCAATTACAGACAAAACTGAAAGCACTCAGCAGGTGCAAAAGTTCAATCTTATCATTAGTAACCATTCCCTGTAGTGCTTCCTGAGGGGCCCCTTCAGAGTTCAGTTGCCTACTTGCAACTATAGGCCACAAAGGTCCTGTGAAAAAAAATTGCACTGTAACAGAAAGCAAATTACAGATAAGGAAGCAGGTGCCAGCCAGACTGGAAGTTTAAATTCAGTGACACATTAATCAACCCCAAATTAATTCATGTCAGTTGAAGCAGGGCAGGTGTGCTTGCTTTTTTTCACCCCCATAATCTACAGTGATAAACCAACCAGAGGGTGGCAGTGATGTACCAGAGGGTGGCATGGGTGTACCAGAGGGTGGCAGTGGTGAAACAGAGAGTGCTGTGAACCTGTGATGATGAACCAGATGTAGAAACAACATAGTCGCGGCTGTTGCGAGCTGACAAGTAAGTTCGCAATTGCGAACTGGTACAGAACCCTCGCGAACTGGCAGAAATCCTTGCGAACACAAAAAAAAAAAAATCCGCAAATTTGCGAGAGTTCGCGGATTTAGCGGATTGCGAATCCGTAAATACGCAAGTTCGCGGATTGCCAATTCGCAAAATCCGCCCATGCTTATGGCTCACCCCCTTTGCTTTATGGCCCTGGGCAGTTGGGCCCACCAGTGGGGAGAGGAGAGACCTGAAGACGCGTCTCACCCATCTGCCATCTTGGACATGCCTCCTGAATGTAATATTTCAAAGTAGAATGTTTATATTTATTTATTATATATTGAAAAATTACATATTGTATAGAGTTAAGTTCAATTAAGTTGTATTATTGTGTTATCATAATTATAGTTATATTCATTTTTATATAAACATTAATAAATACATGATCATAACATAAATGATATTTATTTTTCATTGGTATGTATTTATAACATTAAATTAAATTTCTATTTCTTTTTAAAGGGGTTATTTTTAAAGTCCTTGCCTCCATTATTTTTAATGAGAGGATGTTTCAGTACCAGTTGTTGGTTATGTGTGGTGCTGGACTTACTCCAAGTCTGAGCTGAAGTCCAGTTACTACTGTTTTGAGCCCTTTTTTTGGCTGTAGCAAATTTAATGTGCAGTTTGAGAATAGCAATGGACTAGGGACCATATATCCAAAACGATTTTGTGGTCAGAAACAGGCGTTTTGCAAAATCACCAGTTTTACAACTGCAAAACAGCATTTTTCAATGTACAAATGTCAAATTGCGATTTCATAACTTGGAACCGAATTGAAATTTGGTTTAGCGATTCGGTATTTGGAAGGGGCATGTTTAGGGCATCCCTTAAAAGTACTGAAGTGCAGTGCAATATATGAATGTTTTGTGACAGAATTATGATCACAACATTTTCATTTTTACCAACACCTTGAAGGAGGTGGTACCCAGTCACCACTGGAGACCCCATTGCCCTTTGAGAATGCTCAGCAAAATACTATTTAAGAACAGGCAGTGGTCCCACCAAACACTCCCTACTCTTAAAAAATTTGCCAGGGAAAACCTGGTCTTAAACAGGTACAACAAGAATAAACAATCAATTAAAAAAAATTATGTTTTGCAATTTCTATGTGTGCTGCTTTAAGGAGCACGCATACCTTGCAGCCCTGTGTTTTGAAAATGGCGGAGCAAGGCATTAAGTAAATAAAGTAAGTAAATATGCCCCTCAATGAAGTATATGAATTCAACCAGTATGAATTGAACTTTAGCAAATTGTAATAGAAGGTTTCTAGCCTAATAAGAAAGTTTAAACTTAACAAAGCCATCACAAATGTAAAGTTTACCTGAGGGACCATTCCAGGACACTTTGCAGGCCATCAGGATCTAATTATAGCTTTCAATAGGTGACAGATACATCAATTCAATTTAATTCAATGTTCGCTTAATTTTATTATAAATGTGGCCATAAGAGCACATAAAACACATAAAAAATACATCAATCCGTCACTTTAAAAATGAAAAGTACAGTTTTTATAAAAATCCAACAGAAAGTAATTCCCCACGATTACATGAATTGTTTACATAGCAAGCACAGTAAATTACACACATGCTGTTGTCTTACATAGCAGGTTGATACATATAAAGTGCAGAGAATAGTGCCATGGTTGCAAAATTGTTTCAATAAGGTGCATATAACTTCCATCTTAAAATAAGACTGTGATGAGGAGCTGCCTATGGGCTCCTCCTCTGGTATATGGACTGATTAATTACCCCCTTACTTATCGCCTTATCCCATTCTCTGTTTCCAGCCTTCCACCGGAACGAGCGGGATGCCATGACCCTATAATTTCTCTTCGCCCTTGACTTCCGGATCAGATCACGTGTCCTCGTCAGCTGACCGTCACTCCTTCAAAGAGCTAGATACCAGCGGCGGAGGTTGTTGGTCACCGCCCCTTCTCGTGGAGTATCAGCGAGAAGGGGCATCGGCGTCCTGGAGGGCAGGAAGAGGAGCTGAAACTTTCTTCGTTACACCAGGACTTGAAGAACCAGGAACCTACATCGGGACGGAGCCGGGAGCCCAGCAGGTCGAAGAGATGCCATCCCTGACGGAGGAAAAGAGGGAGCCGGCCACCTTCCGGCAAAAGGCAAAAGCCAGCCACGGCCCAGGAGGGTCCTGGCTTCTAAAGGTATGGGGCCACCTGGGGGCCGTGTGGGATAAGGGGAAGGTGGGAGAGAGAGGTGGGCAGTCTGACTAAATACAAGCTCAGCCACACGTAACTCACTTTTAAAAAAGCAGCATGTCTCACGGTGATGGTCGGGTGCCCAATCGTTCACTCCCTTTCCCTTGTGTATCTTAGTTGAGGAAACGCCCCCCCTTACCAGGTCTTTCTTTTATTTTGTTTGTGGCCCTGCATTTTCAACACGGAGCGAGGAATCAGTGTCTGCTGTGCCTAGGAAGCAGAACCTCAGCGAGTGACTCCCTACTCTCTGAAAGAAGAGAGTGAAGAACTCCCTAACAGACATTGCTTCTTTCTTTTGTTGGTTCTTATTATAAAGACCACAGCCAACAAATCCCTTTCATTGTTTGAACTTCCTTACGGTCTCCCTGTCTCCTTCTCCATCGCGCTACACGTGGTGTCAGAAGTGGGATAAGAGTTCGCCTCCACACTTGCGACATGGAAAACCTCATACAGCAGCTTATACGCAGCCAGGAGAAGCTGGAATGGGCCGTCGAGAAGCAGATGACAAACACCCATGAAAACAGGGAACTGTTTAGAGATACCCTTGCTAGTGAAGCTGAATAGCTACAAAAAGTAGCAAACGATCGCCTGGAACTGACCACCCAGCTCCAAACCCGTGCTGGGGTAGGCCCGAACGTCTCCCTACAGAAGTATGTAGTAGGAGAAGATCCTGACGCATTTTGTTTAAACTTTGAAAGAGCAGCCCGTGCTTCAGGATTGCCAGAAGGCAAATGGACGCTTTTTTGGGCACTAGTCCTCACTGGAGAAGCTCAGGCTGCCTATCAGGTGGCAAATGTCAATGGCCACAAGCCATAACAGGAGTTAAAGCAGATAATCCTGGATCATCTCGGAATGGACGCTGAGGCGTATACGGTCCGATTCCGTAAGGAGAGAGGAACAGCCACTGACAACCCGAAAAACCTCTATTTTAAACTTAAAGCAGCCGTAGATAAGTGGCTAAGACCTCAGACCGATACCAAGGAAGAAATAATGTCGATAATTTTTTTGGAGCAGTATGTAGAGGCATTGCCGTACCCTATACAACGCTGGTTCAGGCAGCACACCCACTTAACGGCCGAACAAGCAGTTGATATGGCAACATCTTTTTATCGGGCCCAACCTCGCCCTCAGCTTTGGGACATTGGTAAAGCTAACCGCCCTTCTCTTACCACCAGTAAACCAGAAAAAAACCCTGTGAAACCCTTGATGGAACCCCTGAAGACTCGACAGTACCGATCGGACCCCATTCCTTTTGCGAGAGGCCCTCAGTGTTTTGAGTGCGGAGACTGGGGACACATCGCTAGAAATTGTCCCAGGAAAAAAAAACGAGAAGAACCAATGGACGTGAACTACATCCCGCATTCTATCCTATACACAGAAGGAATTGGACCACATTTTTATGTAAGTGTTCTAGTAGGTGGGGTCACTGTAAAAGCCTTATTAGATTCTGGCTGTAAACAGTCGGTTATTCGTCAGTCCCTGGTACCCCTTCCCTTTCCCTTTATCGAGTATGAAATACCCATTCGTTGTGTATATGGGGACATAAAGCCCTAGCCACCTTACCTATTTCTCCCGGGTGGGGTGCTTCTGAAAGTCAACCTTGGGGTACTCACTTCCCTACCCGAAGAGCTAATATTGGGGCAAGACAAACCATCCTTTCTAAGCTTTTTGCGCAACACCCTTCTTCCCCTGGAAGGCCCAACCTCACCAAAACCCTCTTTTCTTACTCAAGCACCTTGGCTTTCCGACAGAAGCTTCCGTTATAGCCAGTCTAACGATCCCACCCTTCAGTTTGCATGGGATCATGAACAACAGACTTTACTTTCCCAGAAGCCAGTTTATCCCCTATTCTGTGTGATGAAGGAGCTTCTCTATAGGATCGCAAAAGAAGGCGATACACCACAGCTTGTGGTTCCTCAAGCTTTCAGGGAACAGGTTCTCTTCTTTGCGCATTTCCACCTGCTGGCGGGTCATAGAGATGCCCAAAAAAACATTGATATGATCCTACGCCATTTCTATTGGCCAGGTATTTTTTCCCATGTCACCAAGTTGTTCCAAGAATGTGAGATTTGTCAGAGGAGAAACCCTTATAAACCCCTACCGGTCCCACTGCAACCTCTCCCCATCATTGGTACACCTTTTGAAAGGATTGGTATGGACCTTATTTGCCCACTTTCCCGAACCAAAAGAGGTAACCTCTATGCGCTAGAGGTGGTGGATTACGCCACCCGTTATCCGGAGGCTTTTCTCCTATATGCCCCTACCAGTCAAAACATCGGTGACCAACTCCTAGAATTATTTTCCCAAGTCGGATTCCCACAAGAGATCCACACGGATCAAGGGAGCCCTTTTGTTTCCAAGATCATGCAGTAGGTATGTAAGTCCCTAGATATCACCCACATCAAGACTTCTGTATATCATCCCCAGACAGATGGTCTATGTGAGCATTACAATTCCACTCTTAAACTAACTCTGTAGAAATTACTGAATGTGGAAGGGGAGGACTGGGATAAGCTCCTCCCGTTAGCCCTCTATGTGGTACAAAGCCAGACCCAGTTGAGTCTGGGCTGCTCCCCTTTCCAGCTCCTTTATGGCAGAGAGCCCTGAAGTTTACTAGAAATTACCAAGGAATCTTGGGAACAAGAAAAAGAGGAGGAAACAAGGTCCTTCTTGGAGTATACCCAAGACTTACGCTTATGACTACAGAAATTGAAAGACTTTGCTGATGAGAACCTAGAGAAGGCCCAAATCAAACAACAGGTTTTCTATAACAAAGGGAAAAAATGTGACACCTAAAAGTAGGAGACTGGGTTCTAGTCCTTACACCCTCTAGCAATACGAAGATTAGGTCCGACTGGCAGGGTCCTTTCTGGATCATGCAGAAGGTTGGACTTACATCTTACCAGGTTCAGGTTACGCCCAAATGTACCCAGTTATACCAAATAAATCTCTTGAAAAAATGGCTGGGTCCTCTCCCCAAAGACCTTCATGTGGCAGATCCTGTGACTAGCGCCGAAAACACTCTACCCCACCTTGTAGTTAATTAAGAACTAACAGGAAAACAAAAAGAGGCCCTGCACAAAGCTTTGTCTCCATATGCATCAATATATTCTGACCTCCCTGGCCATACCACCCTGGCCAAACATGCCATTCCCACCCAACCAGGAAGAGTTGTCAAGCGAAAACCCTATCGCGTTCCAGCTGCTAGGAGACAGACCACAGAACAAGAGGTTAAAAACATGCTTGCCCTAGGGGTCACCCGCTCTTCACAAAGCGATTGGTCCTCGCCGATCGTTTTAGTGCCAAAACCGGACAGATCCGTCCGGTTTTGTATTGACTTCAGGGCTGTCAACGCCATTTCTAAGTGTGACTCCTACCCCCTCCCACAAGTGGATGAACTAATCAAGCGATTAGGGGATGCACAATTTATAAAGACCCTTGACCTCACAAAAGGATACTGGCAGGTGCCTCTAAGACCCCAGGATCAAGAAAAAACAGCCTTTGCGCACATTCCAACGTCTTATGAACCGGGTCTTATCAGACCTATTCCTCAGCGTATTTAGACGATATTGTCATCTATAGTCCCTTAAGGGAGTCCCATCTTCGCTATTGTCAGCTGGTCCTTCAAGCTCTCCAAAAGGCTGCATAATAACATGAAAAAATCAAGAGCAGGCTTCCAAAAAGTTAAGTATTTGGGGTATCTCCCAGGTAACGGCTACATCGAACCCCAGGAGGAAAAGGTGAGAGCGATTTCCCAAGCCCCTTTCCCACCTCGAAAAAAGAAGTCAGGGCTTTCCTTGGCCTCCTGGGGTCCTACTGCCATTTCATACCCCAATACTCTGAACTGTCCTCCCCTCTCACTGATATCCATAGGAAGAACGTGCAGCCCAAAGAACTCCTCTCCCTGTCACCTGCTGCCCTGCATGCATTTCAGCTTCTTAAAAAAGTCATTACATCTGGTCCCATTCTCCATTCCCCCGATTTTTCCAAACCCTCCCTGCTTCAAACCGATGTTTCCAAAAATGGGTTGGGGGCTGTTCTTTTTCAGGTGTCCACCATTGAGCGTGAACATCCCATCCTCTTCCTGAGTAGGAAACTATTCCGTAGGGAATGGGCTTATCCCATCATTGAGAAGGAATGTCTCGCTATCAAGTGGGCGGTGTAAAAATTGAGGTATTAGCTTGAGGGTTCCAATTTCTTCCTGTATACGGATCATGCCCCCTCCTCTGGATGAGCCGCAACAAGGGGAATAACCAGCGGGTCCTTCGTTGGTTTCTGGCCCTACAACTCTTCTCTTTTGAGGTTCACCACCACAAGGGCTCGGATAACAGTAATGCGGACTTCCTTTCCTGACTCCTCCTGCTCCCCAATCGTGAACAGGCTGGGGTGGGAGTGTGAGATGAGGAGCTGCCTACGGACTCCTCCTCCGCTATATGGACTGATCAATTACCCCCTTACTTGTCGCCTTATCCCCTTCTCTGTTTCCAGCCTTCCACTGGAATGAGCGGGATGCACTGGCCCTTTAATTTCTCTTCGCTCTTGGCTTCCGGATCGGATCACGTGTCCTCGTCAGCTGACCGTCACTCCTTCAAAGAGCTGGATACGAGCGGCGGAGGTTGTTGGTCACCGGCCCCTTCTCGTGGAGTATCAGCGTCCTGGAGGGCAGAAAGAAGAGCGGAAACTTTCTTCTTTTCACCGGGACTTGAAGAACTGGGAACCTTCATCAGGACGGAGCCGAGAGCCCAGTGGGTCAAAGAGACACCATCCCTCGACCGAGGAAAAGAGGGAGCCGGACCCCTTCCGGTAAAACGCAGGAGTCAGCCATGGCCCAGGAGGGACGTGGCTTCTAAAGGTACGGGGCCACCGGGGGGCCGTGTTGGATATGCGGAAGGCGGGAGAGAGAGGTGGGCAGTCTGACTAAATACAAGCTCAGCCACACGTAACTCACTTTAAAAAAAGCAGCGTGTCTCACGGTGATGGTCGGGTGCCCAATCCTTCACTCCCTTTACCTTGTGTATCTTAGTTGAGGAAACGCCCCCCTTACCAGGTCTTTCTTTTCTTTTGTTTGTGGCCTTGCATTTTCAACACGGAGCAAGAAATCAGTGCCTGCTGTGCCTAGGAAGCGGAACCTCAGCGACTGACTCCCTACTCCCTGAAGGAAGAGAGTGAAGAACTCCCTAACGGATATTGCTTCTTTCTTTTGTTGGTTCTTATTATAAAGACCACGGTCAATAAATCCCTTTTATTGTTTGAAATACCTTACGGTCTCCCTGTCTCCTTCTCCACCGCGCTACAAAGACCTTCCAGTTCACTCACACAGCATGGTCTTCATTCAGTTATACAACTTAATCATAATAAAAGAGTAAAAACAAATTTAAAAACCTTGTACATAGATTAAAATGCAAAAAACACCAAAATTATATAGATTGCAGTGATTCTAAAACAGTTAAAAACAACACCCAGTCTTATAATCTAAGACCAATGGATACAGCTTTAAAAGCTCATGATTTTGTTCCAATGTAAGGCATCTTTAAAAAAAGTTGAAACAGCCAGCATAATAGCATGATCTGGTAATAACTGTAAATGTAGGAAAGTCGTCTGAAACTGCCTAAAGGCCCTCGTTTTAAAAATGTTAACAAGTATCTTTGGCGAAGTGTACTAAAAAGTCTACAAAATAATACCAGATGTTCCAAAGTTTGGAGGGAGCACCCATCACAGGGAATTTCGAGATGGAATAAGAATCAAACTGGCCAGGGGGAAAACAAATAAGTGGATGTCCTGAGCCCAGACAGAATTTCGTTAGGGGTGATCTTTCCTAAGGATGTCTACAATGGAGAGATGGGGCTCAGGGCATTCAACAGTTTTTAAGAGAAAAAGAGATCTAGTGGTTGATTTCTCAAGCATCTTGGACTCACTATCTTCCTTTAGCTGATTCATGAGCCATTTCTTGACTAGTCCCCTATATCCTCTGTTGTGGAGGTCTGGTCTATAGAACGAAGGAGGGCAACCAAAGGTCCAGGCAGTAGTCTTGATGTAATTTAACCAAATATTTTGTGACCCTACACCAAGGTAATCTCCAATTATGTCCCTTTTAAATGCTGTGTGCTCACTACAACACACTGTAACCCACAATAACAATGGGCCCAGCTTCACACAGTCCTCTACATAACCAAGGCCCAACTCTACATGGACAAATAAAGTTGAGCTGTTTGGACCCAGACGCAAAAATATTCTGCAGAAGCGATTCTACTCTTGCTGGATGAGCTTACAATTGTGGTACCCCCTAAATTGCGGCGCCATACATCAGTACAGGGAATCTTTTTGTTTTATAGATTTGTAATAAGGGTGGGAAAAGTTTGCTCCTTATCATTAATGAAAATTTAAACGGAGTGCAACAAGCTTGACTAAAGCGTGTACAGCGAATGGTTAGACAAGTAAGCCAATTATTCTGCTGGTCAAATGTAACCCCCAGGTAAGGAAATGGAGGCACCCTAGAGATCGTCTTTCTCTTCGTTGCAATGGGTCTGTTCTTGAAAGATTTTCTCCCACACACCATATAATTGGTTTTAGAGATGTTTGTATCCAATTGCAGCTCATCCATATAACTAACAAACAAGTCGACAAGCACTTTAAGGCCGTTTGCCAATCGGGCCAACAGCACTGCATTGTTGGCATAAAGCAGGGAGGGCATAACAACTGTCTTTGCCTTGGGCAGGTCTTTCCAATTAGATACTATATAGGTGTTCATACCATTAGTACAAAACAGAAAAAGACATTCATTATCAGGAGCATCTCCGGACTAATACGGTTGTCAGCTCCTGGCAACCTCCCTCAAGAGGAGAGGCCCTCGGTTATTGCCACATCAGCTGTATTTTCTTTTACAGGATGCATAACTGTTAATTGGGCAAAGGTCCATCTGGTTGGGCAGATGTCTCACTATTCATCAAATTGAACGTCAGACTTTGTAGAACAGTCATTGCCGTTCACTAGCATGTATCTGTGGCTAGTTTGGCAAGTGTCCTTCAATGCAACTAAGGTGGTCATATATAGGCTGCAGGCTGTTCACTAAAAAAAAGTGTATATTTAGTACAAGCTAGCTTGCAATAGCATTGTGGTCATCAGTAGTATTATGGGCTTTATTTTGGTTTCTCCTCACAATGTTTTGACCCCTTGTTGAATTCCTCCTATGTTTGACTAGGTGGAGTAATGATAGCATTATTAAATCAGTAGTCACCGCAGTGTCATGAGGCCCAAAAAGTAGATCATTTTAGTCATGTTGCACGTGTGCAGTAGTCTGCATAGTCTGTTGATGTTTCAAAATAGGGCCAACAATTGAGAGGTGCCTCTCAACCAATTAAAATTCTTCCAAGCATACTGCCACTGCCCGCACTAAAAGCAGTAAATTGTAGAGCCTTTTGGCTTCAAAGAACCTTTGCCACCCACCTTGTGCTTACTCATTATGTTCAAGTTGCAGATAGAAGGGAGGTGGCCCACTTGGTCTTTTATGAGCTCTGATAGACACAGATGGGTTTGATCTTGGCTCAGTCTTTGCCCTGGGCACGTCCCGAATCACCGCTGTCTGGGCCCCAACTCCTCCAAGTAAATGCTGAAATGCAAAGTGGGATCTGTAGTTGCTTGGTTCCTGGTTTTACAACCACGTAAACAATCTTTAAAAAACCCAGGTGACATTGCCTGTATAAACTTTAACAAAATACTGTAATATGTTCACATTTGATTTGATCATGAGAAGTGACCTAACCTCAGATGTAAGCCAAATCTTCATTGGATCTCTCTATAGAGTTGCAATACTGAGTGCAGAATGTTTCTTTAATATGTCAGCTACATAACCTTCTATTGGTCTAATAGTCTTTGCAACTAACTGGTGTGTGGTTTAGTAGCACTAGGTTATGAGTAAAGATAATTGCTAAAAGTATAAATATAGAACTTCAACTTTCTTGTGCAGGTGTACTGTACTGAATATAAGATGTGTACTATTAGGAAAAGACTTGCTGAAATGTATTTCATTTCATGTGTACTATTAGCAATAGACCTGATATCTGTTTGGTAATTAAATATTTGGCTCATCAAGCTGTGCAGCCATGTCTTTTTTCACAGGTGCACAATTCATCCATAACTGATGTGTAATTTTCCAAAGTATAATTCAAGCTATTGAGAATAAACAAAGCTGGAGTGATCATTAGATGGTTCTTAACAAATCCACCCACCTAAAATTGGCAACCCACTTCCCGTTGTGTAGAAATGAAGATACTCCCTCTGCAGGTAGGTATGTGCTACTTAGTTCATTAACATAGCTGTAAACATTTATGAACCAGAGGTAATGAGGGGTTTATACATGCTTAATGGCAGCTGTAACACAAATACACAGCCTGTTAGAGCCTGTACACACCTGGAGCACGCTGAGAGCCAGGAAACATGGTCTCATCACTACCCAGCAATAGTCCACAGCACTCCTTATGTCACTAGATCCAGGACGACATTCCCTAAACTGCTGTCATGCCACACCATGGTAGGAGCTTTCACCTGTACCCACTGTCAGTTCTCCAGCAGCCATCCACCTACATCCCCACGCAAATACTAACAATGCCCTCAACATCCCCAACATGCAGACAACACAAGCACCAACGATGACTGCACTCTGCACAACACACCAAAGGAAATCCACACAGCAATACCCAGCCAAATGCCTGCTCCTCAATGCACAATCACTCAGTAAAACCACAATAAAAATATGGAACCTGCTGAGGAGTGAATCAACTGACATCGGCTTCATCATAGAGACCTGGCTTAAAACCTCATTGGCTGCCAACATTGCCACTGTAATCCCAGAGGTCTACAAGATTACACAACATGACTGCCTTCATAAGCCAGGAGGTGGACTCGGTATCATCAACAAGGAATCCATCCAATGCTCAACATCCACAGAGAAACCCACCCCATTCACGGAACACCTGCATTTCAAGCTGCGGATCTCTGAAAACTTAACCATGAATGGAACTCACTGAAGCTCCACTCACCATCAACTCCAGAACCTACATTCTCCTTGGTGATCTCAACTTTCACTTGGAAGAGCAAACCTACCCCTGATCTACAGCAATCCTTGAAAGCTTGAGCAACATCAGGCTCAACTACCTTGTCTCAGAACCAACACACACAGCAGGACACACACTGGATCCCATCTTCACCGCAAGCAACAGCATCAAATGCAACTCCAACACACAGCTCACATTGTGCAACCACTCCATCACCCACTTAAAAAAACAACGCACCCAAAGTCAACACCCCTACCAAGTTCAGCATGTAAAGCTTGTCTTGGGTAAATCACAGAGCCAGACTTGCTCTGTGCCCTCAGCATGGATCAACCTAGCACCACAGACAACCTCGACAATGGCATCAACAACTTAAACAACTGACAAAAGAACTGTGTGGACTCCCTCACACACATCAAACCCAACTATCATAGTAGATCAAACAAGTAGGCCAGTTGGTATACAGAAGACCTTCAGAACACCAAACAGCACTGTAAACAGCTAGAAAGGAAATAGAGAGCCAGGTACGACACCACGAACATAACTACCTGCATAGCTATACTCAGACGCTATCACCAGCAAACAAGAGACACCAAGAAAAGAAGCACTAGTGTATCGCATCAAAGGAAGCTCCAACAGCTGCAAGGAGATCTTCTTGATTGTCAAGGAGTTCACCTCACCCTCAGGCATTATCAACAAAATTGCTGCCTCCCAACAACTCTGCAACAACCTTTCCAACTTCTTCCACTGCAAATCGCAAACATCTACCTCAACTTCCCATAACAACTGTGAGAAGCTGGCCTGGTATGATGTCCACTAATGTAAGTGGGCAACTTGCATCAGTTCAGACAACCCTTATGGTGATTTAAGAGGTCTTAGACAACCTTAGAAGCTCTCTAAGTGGTAGCTGTGGAGAACAGCCTTTAGTCTTAGTCCGGAAGGAGTGTAAAGCAGCTTGGTCTACCAGAATGCAATCTTATAGTATAGATTAACAAAAGAGAACCACACAAAGTATTTATAAAAATATATATTTATTATAGAATACTCTCAAGTACATTCAAGTATCTCCCACAAGAGGATAAACACAATGCACACAATACGTCAGCAAAGACACACAGTAAATAGCACGAAATACATTGTGGCCCAGTGGGAACAAACAATATACTAAGGAAGTGGTATAAGAACCACAACTTGAGTCAACATGATGTTGAGGTGACATAGAATTGTGGGGGATGCACAGAACCACCGAAGGTAAGCCGATAGGGACCCCAGGGAGAGCGTATGCAGTGTGAGAACACAACCACTTGCTCCCTACAAGTCTATGTGCAAGTCGCGGTTGGATTTTTAAATATTAAGGACCCTTCCCAGTGGACCCTAGAGAAACCCAGTGGAAGACCAAAGGTTGGAGAGCCATCCCACCCATAGATACCCTTGTACCCACGTTACCAACCCCAGGGAAGCCGGGTGCATACATGTGAAGTGGTGTCGGAAATCGCTGTTGAACCCAACGGAGGACTTAAGGGAAGTGCTGCTGCTGGAAGAGGAGAAAGTGTCTGTGGGCATCCAAATATGGATTGTTGAAGAAGAGTACCTGAAAACAGAGGGGACAGAGTCTATGTCACTTAGACGTGGCCAGGAGACTTGGAAGATGAATGCCCTCCAATGTCGGGTGCTTCAGGATGAATGATGAGGACCTTGACTCTGCAGCTGTGAGGACCAAGTGATGCTGTGGAGGACCAGGAGCCATGCACAGGCTGCCCCACGAAAGATGTTGAGTGCTGAGGGGTCAGTGTCCGGCAGGAGCTCCAATAGGCCTTGGCAAAGGCAAGCCACACAGGAATCAACGTTGGGACCAGCAAGGTCCAGGGGACTCAACAAGGGCAGAGAAGTCTGGGCAGGCCCGAGCAATCATGGGAGCCCAAAAGTAACAAGTGTGACCCTCAAGTGGACCCACAGGCAGGAGGCACTGGAGTCACGAGAGGACTTCAAGCAGCTCACCAAAAGATGCAGGCTACAATGCACACAATGCAGTGTGGCTGACGATTCTGGTCAATGGAGGAGAGTGACTCCTTCTGAGGTGCTGGGTTTTTCAAAACCGATACTGAACCGGTAACCCAGTGGTGTCAGGGTACACACCCAAAGACCTTGAGTACTTTCCTGATTTAGACCACAGAAACTCAGAGTCTTCTAGGTGAAGTCAAGGATCGATTTTATTGGCTGCAACCAAGTAACAGGTTCTAGAAGTACAACAACACGGGATGTATATTCTCAGGAGACTGCTCAATCTTACAAAGTCAGGCTTCTCTTTTTATACAAAATATTGTGCTTTAGGCAAACATTCTTCGAATTTTTGTATACTATTCACATGTTCCCATTACAAAGAAAAAGCAGAGTCATGATGACAAGCCCACATTTTAGTTTGTCCAGCCCACAACAAATTACCCGGCAAGGCCCAACAGTTTCATCAGATATCGGTGGACCCCCAATAAAAACGGGCACCTCCTCCTCGTAAAGCAAGTCAGAGAGAAAGGAACAGGGACAGGTGGGAGCAAGATTAGGCAGGGTGTGTGTGCGATGAAAAGGGTATATGACATGTTGTGCCTTGATGCTATTTCGTTCGGCCACTGGGAGAGGAACTGACCAAACAGGTTCGGCCTGAGGCAAAGGTTTCAGCTTGCCCAGGTCAGAGAAAAGTCAATCAAGGTGTACGTGTTCTTTGATATCGAATTTAGCTGTATTATAAGCCTATGTCAGGGCACCCCACAAAATGGCTGCCGTACACAAAATGGAAGCCACGGGTTCAAGACGAAAATGACGATTTCGAGGTGAAATCGTCACTCAAATATGACGAAAATGCTTGTACATAGTGTACTAGCCATTTTCGGTCTTTTGATATAAAAATCGTCATGCTACAACGAAGTTTTATTCACGAGTCCAGAATTTTCAGAACTACAAACCCTCCTTTTGCCCTTACATAGGCAATTAACATGTTCTCATGCTAATCTGAGTCCAGGTCTATATTCCTAAAGTCATTGAGATGTTGCTGTAACATCATTCTAGTACTTAGCTTGTCTCTTGATACAGGTTTCCTTACACATGATGTAGCACAGAGGCCACATATTGCAGGAGCACACTGCACACACAGACAGAACAGGAAAAGAATGGCTAAGACCATCCCAATGACCATCAGAATTTTCCATCCCCAGGCGGATATCAGTTCCCAGAACCATCCCATTAAAGACCAATCCCCTTTATCCACATGAATAGATTCGGAAATCTTATGCAGTTTAGAGATGGCCTGGTACACTGTTGGAGCGTTATCTGGAATGAAAACACAGCAACTCGATTGGATCAATCTACATACCCCACCTCGGTCTGCAAGTATGACATCTAATGCGACCCTGTTCTGAAGGGTCATAAGACGATCCGACTGGAGCTCAGCAGTCAAGTTACTAAGGGCACCAGCAGTTTCAATCACGGTGGACTCAACCACCCTTGTCAATTGCCTTATGTTCCTGCTGTTAACAACGGGTCCCCAGAACTGCAGAAAACCCTTTACGAAGTCCCCAAATTCTTGTCCTGCAGTGTCTTCTTCGCTGAAGACACCTCTAACTATCCTTGTCTTGTGGTAATCTGCCGCCGCTGTGTAGGTGGGAGGCAGCAGGAACGAAACAAAACATGTGCCCGAAAAGTCAGTGGGCAACCATGTACAGGCTCTATCATGGCAGATGAAATAGGTACCCTTAGCTGCTAAAAACGAAGGGGAAGTCTGGGCTGCAAAAACATACGTTTTAGTGCAGATACTCTTCCCTAACTGAGCTCTGGGATTCTTGTCATTACCTTGCAGACACAGGTGACCCTGATGGGGTACAATCCAAATCGGGGAAGATCTCTTAGCTTGCTGTTTCTCACACAGAGTAGCTCCATATCCGGTCACGTTCCATCCTACGTATACTAGTGTCTCATCTCTCGGGATAGTCTCATAAGAAATGTCTTCCTTTATCATATCTACTATACCCTTAACTAGAGCACTATTCTTAGGATTGTCTGTTACAGAACGTAGGGGGTAGACTTCATGTGCATATATGAACATGGTTCTGTATGCCCACACAGAACCATTGTGGCTGAAAGACAGGACCAGATAAGGGATACCTTTATCCGTTGTGTGAGGCATAAGACCACACACCCAACAGTTAGTCGTGTTCATTACAAGTTGGTGTTGGGGCAAAAGCTGAACAAAGGAGTTATTAATAAACTCTAATCTCCTAGCGGATTCATGTTCAGGAAGGGGTTGAAAAGAATGTGAGGAAACAGTGGAAGGAGGAGGTATAGGCGATGTAGTGGGTGCAAATGTTACTCGAAAAGAGAATAAAACATAACTTATTAAAAATATCATCACACTGAATAACATGAAAATGCACAATATCAAAAAGCTTTTCTTTGTCAATATTTTACGTATCTTGGCTTTAAAGTTCGTTTTGGCAGGTCTCTCCGTCTCGAAAAACTCCATCCTCTCTAAAGTGCTGCCCGCGATGGGAGGTTGTTTCTGCTAAGGAATGCTTCTGTCAGTCTAGGGCAACTCCCTTGGACCAACCAGAACTGTCGACCTAACGTCGTCAGCTGCACCCCAAAGACTTTGGGCAATCGCGGCCCTAGCAGCGGAACCCGGATGGCGGTTCGAAAAACAAAAATAAGCAAGTTTCTCAGATGGGAGAGCTGCGCTTTCAAAAATAGTACTTGGAGGAAAAAAAAACTTCTATTAGTTCGTATTTCTCATCCGCAGATTATACCGTTGTTTTCCTGGTATTGTATTATCTTGGAAAAGGAGTTCAGGTTCTGTAGTGTCCAATCGAACTGATGGTGATACAGCTGGTTGCAAAATGTTATCACTCTCTTGTTCAGTAAGTGTTCCTTTTACTCGTGCATCACTGAAAGGCAGAAAACGTGGCACAGTTTCAGTCTCTGAGTCGGCGACACCCTTCTGGACCCACTGGTCGTGTGGCAGGGGTAAAGGTACCCTCTTGCAGTGGACTCCGTGGATCCAGTGCTTCTTCCCTTCCACTCGAACAGCTGATCTCGTGGAAAGAAGGACGAGGTGCGGTCTGGTCCACCTGGGCTGGTCGTTCTTGGTTCGCTGGAAATTTTTCACGAGAACCCAGGTTCCAGGGTCGATGGGGTGACCTGGAGTCTCAGAGACCGGAGGCAGGGTGTCATGGACCTGTTGATGCAAAACACGCAATTTAGCCGTCAATTCGTACAAATAATCAAGTAAAACAGGGTGTTCTATTTCACTGAACTTGGTGGGCCTTGGCACTCCCCATATGTTGGCCGGGCGGCCGAATACGATCTCATAGGGACTAACCGCCTGATTCATCAAGCTAAATTGCGCTCGCAATAGCTGCGAAAATGCTATTGCGGGCGCAATTTCCCCAATCGGCATTCATCACGACAATAGCGAAGTCGCAAACACATAATAGCGAATCCGCAAATAGATTCGCAGAAACCCGGCAGGAGAGCAATAGCGAATCGGAAAATGCGACAAACCACGGATACTGCGAAAATAATAGCGAATTCGCTATACATTCGCAATCGGTAATCATGAAAAATCGCAAATAGCGAAAAAAAACAAAATCGCTGTTTGCGAGGCGCAAATTAAGGACAACCCAAAGCAGGTGGTAACCATTAAAGCCATTGAAAAAAATGTTTGAAAAACCGTTGGCCAATCAGTAACAGGTGCAGGCCTGACCAAACACAAATAAGGAGAATCAGCAGCAGCATTTGGAGTCTCACAATGCCAGGAATGTACATGGTGGTTAGGCGGCGAAGGCTACAGCGAGCAGGACGGAGGAGATGCAGAATCCAGGACAGGATATTCCGCTAGCGGGTCACCCTGCTGGGCCAAACCAGAGAGCAAATTTATGCAAAGTACCGCCTGAATGGGGAAATGATTATCCAGCTAATACAGGACCTTGACCCCCTGATGCAGCACCCAACAAGGCGGCCCAATGCCGTGCCTACACATGTCCAGGTATTGTGTAGCCTGCACCTCCTGGCCTCTGGGAGCTTCCAGGGGATAGTAGCGGTTGCTCGGGGGATATCCCAGCCCACCATGTCCCGCTGCCAAGGAGTTTCCTTGACGCAATGCTGACCCAGCTACACCAACACATCAAATTTCCCACCAGCCAACAGGATTTGGATTTGACCAAGCTACAATTCTACAATGTTGCCCATTTCCCACATGTGATAGGATGCATTGACTGTACCCACATCGCCATCTGCCCACCAGCTGCAACGGAGTACATGTACCGCAATCGCAAGTCCTACCACTCCCTCAACATCCAGATGGTCTGCAATGCTAAGGCATACATCACGGACATAGTGGCACAGTACCCAGGGAGTACCCATGACTCATTCATATTCCGGCACAGTGGCCTCCACACACGACTGGCCAGGGGAAACTTTGGGGAAGGACACCTACTTGGTAAGTACACTTTGTCCACAATGTCACATTGCGATGAAGTAGCTGCGCTGCACAGGCACTCACCCTCTGCTCCTCTCATTCAGGTGACAGTGGCTACGCCCTCCGTGAATACCTCCTCACCCCATACCTCAACCCTGCTACACCACAGCAACAGCGTTACAATGTTGCGCACATACGGACAAGGAATTGCATTGAAAGGACTTTTGGGCTGCTGAAGAGCAGATTCCGCATACTGCACAAGACAGGTGGGGCCATGTACTACAGTCCTGATGTGTGCTGCCGCATTGTGGCTGTCTGCGCAATACTACACAACATTGCTACCAAGCGCAGGATACCTGTAGACATCTCTGGCAGTGAGTCGGAAGGGGACGACCGGCCACCTGCACATGGGCGTCATGCACGCGGGGAGAACCCAGCTGAAGGCCACAGACGCCGCAACCCCATCCCAATGAACAGTTTCTAGTCCACCCACTCCCCTCACCCAACAAATCACAATTGCATGCAAATGGAAATAATGACATGACACCAATGTATGATGCAAGATTAAATATTATTGTTTGATTCACAATAATAGTGCAAGTTGCCATCCTTCCTATGCAATCAGTATTGCCCCATACTGCTGCGTCCAAAAGACAGGGCAGGCTTATAGTGTCAGCCTGTGCCTGTAAAAGTACAAGTTAGTCATGTGCGCCTCCGGCGCGAATCACCCAAGCGCCTCTCCGGCTCCTCCTCTGCCACCGCACGTGACCCTGCAGTGGGCCTGGTGCTACGTCGTAACACCGCTACCTGTGAGGCAGACTGGCTGCTCACACTTGAGGTGCCCTCGCTGGCATCGTCCCCCCCGACAGTGCCAGGTACAGGGGGGTGGAGTGCAATAACGGCAGTGGTGAGGTGTTCTAATACTCTGGCCACATCCTCGCAGCATTGGATTAGCTGCTGCTGCTGCGCCAGGGACCGACGCGATAGCTGAGATGTCGCATTGCCGATCACATAGTTAGACCTGGTGTATGACGCCAGCCGCGTCAGTAGCTGCCGGTGGTGGCGGCGCCCGGTGTTGCGCTGTGATATTAGCGCAGCAGTGTTGGCCTCCATGGCTGCCGTCATGCGGTCCATCCTCTCCCCCACACCTGCCATGGCTGCCGTCATGCGGTCCAACCTCTCCCCCACACCTGCCACATTGCGGCCAATATTATGCAGCTGCATCTGTATGGCCCCTTGCCGGCGTGCCTGCATCTGGTGAATGCGTAGCATTCTACGCTCTATGCTCATGCTAGGCAATCGCACTTCCATCCCCCTCCTGCCGCTGCGTGCATTGTTCTGCAGGCGAGCCCTGCCATGCCTGCTCTGCTGGCTGCCCACAGTGGGTGGGCGCTGTGTCACCGCTGTCGCTGGAGCAGATGTGGAGGCTCCAGCTGCTGCAGGCCTGGTTGCAGGGGTTGGTGCAGCGCCTGTTGGTGCTGGTGCTGATGCTGTGGGCCTGGCTGCAGGGGTTGGTGCAGCGCCTGTTGGTGCTGGCGCTGATGCTGTGGGCCTGGCTGCAGGGGTAGGTGCAGCGCCTGTTGGTGCTGGCGCTGATGCTGTGGGCCTGGCTGCAGGGGTTGGTGCAGCGCCTGTTGGTGCTGGCGCTGATGCTGTGGGCCTGGCTGCAGGGGTAGGTGCAGCGCCTGTTGGTGCTGGATGTGTTTGTGATGGCACCTCCTCCGCATCCTGTGGTTGCTCATCGATGAACAGCCTGTCACTGTCGCTGCTGTCTGCGCCACCTGTGAGGGGAAGTGGACGTCCATTAGTTGCATGTATCTGTCACACATACAGTTGCTACATGCATGCTGGATGACATTCCCTGACTGGCTGTGGCATTGCGTACTTTGGAACCTGTCTGGCTGCATTGGGGTACTTGTACATTGTGGCCACACTACATGTCCCACAATGCTTTAGGGCATTACCTAATGTGCACCGATGGCATGACTTTAGAACATTATGGGAGGCTATAGGGTAATGGCCATTCATAGGGGACAGGGTCGCAGTCGCATGCCACTTACCTTGGCTCTCTTGGGTGGGGCGGGATGAGTCCAATCTGATGACCCCAATGCACGCCTCGGACTCCAACGTGTCCTCGACGCGGTCCTCCATGGCGGTGTTTGGAGGGACTGTAGGTCCTCCCCCTCCAGTGGCTAGGGTCTCTCCCAGCCTCTCGGCAACCCTCTCCTTGGCACGACCTCGGAGGTCATACCACCTCTTCTTTAGTTCATCCAGTGACCTGTCTGCCACGCCCACGGAGTTCACTGTGGCCGCTATCCCGACCCATATTCTCCGCTTCTCCTGCTCAGGCACCCTCCTTGACTCTTTTCCAAACAGTTTGAAGTGGTTCTCTACCACCCCTTCGATGAGGTGCTCCAACTCCTGTTCTGAGAACTTCAGTTTTCTCTTGTGCCCAGTGTTGCTGGGCCCTGGCACAGCCTCCTCTGCCATTGCTGCAGTGAGATTGGGTGTGGTATTCCAAGTTGGCAGGTGTCCTTGCAGGAGCTCACTCAGTTGCTGCCTCGAGGTCTGCCTCACTGTGGTGAATGGGGGTGGGAACTGGCTGCTTCCTGGTTGTGATGTCATCACTGTGCTCGAAAAGCGACTTCCCGTTTTCCCGCTCACGTGTATTAGCGATTTCGCAATTAGCGAAATCGCTAATCCTACACGGATGTTGCCGGAAATAGCGAATAATCAGCGATTTTCGACACTCGCTAACGCTTTTTGCGCCCACGTGCGAATTGCTTTTTTTAATCGCAAACAATCATGAATGCCGATCTGCGATTTCTAAAATGCAATTTGCAATTAATCGCAATTGGGAAATCGCAGATTCCGGTTTTCATGAATCAGGCTGTATGTCCCACTCGCGAATGCACAGTCATTCTGGTGGATAGGAGTGCTAGGGGTAGAGCGTCAGGCCATTTAAGACCAGAGCTCGCTTGGATTGTGGCCAGTTTAAGTTTTAAAGTGCCGTTGTAGCATTCTACTAATCCAGCTGATTGGGGGTGATTTGCAGCGTGGAACTTTTGCTGAATGCCTAGCCCTTCACATACTCTCTTCATCACACAACCCACAAATTCACTCCCATTGTCACTCCAGACCATTCTAGGCATTCCGAATCGGGGGAAGAACTCTTTCACAAGGGCTTTAGCTGTGGATAAGGCAGTGTTGTCTTTTAGGGGTAGGCTTCCACCCATCTTGGGAAAGGCACAAACAACAACAAGCACGTATTTTAAATTGTTGCACCTCTCCATGTGGATGAAATCTAGCTGCAAAACCTCGAACGCATACGTAGGAGGTGCAAAATGACCAGCTGGAGTTGGGGTTCCCCTACCAGGATTGTGTTTCAGACACACCATGCAATTCTTGACCACATTCTCTGCACACTTAGGAATTCCTGCATTCTGCCATACTGGAGCCAACAACTTACAAATCCCTTTCACACTGATGTGAGCATTCCATGAGCCATTGTAACTACTGCAAGTACATACGCATCGGGTAACAACCATCTCTGATGCTCTGATAATTCAATCCAACAACCATTTGCATCCATTCTACCCGTACTTTCTCTCCACATGTTCAACTCTTTCTCTGTAGCTTCAGCTTGAATAGACTTCACACTCTCTATCGTGTCTTCACACATTCCAACATCACCAACCCATCTTGCAGGGCCTGCAACATACATTCGACTCATCACCTTCCTTGCAGTTTCTTTTGCGATTTCGTCAGCAAATGCATTTCCACGACCAACATCATCAGTCACCTTCTTGTGAGCACTACATTTCACAATCGCCACTTGCAGAGGCAAGGTCAGTGATTCAAGAAGCTCATCCACCAACTGACCATGCTGAATCTTAGCTCCATGCTAAGTCAGGAACCCACGTTCTTTCCACAATCGTCCAAAACTGTGAGCCACACCAAATGCATACTGACTGTCGGTATAGACAGTCACTTTCATTCCTTTTGACAACACACATGCTCTCGTAAGTGCAATCAATTCTGCTGCTTGAGCTGAATTATGTGGGATACGTGTAGCTTCAACAATTGTATGCAAAGTTGTGACAGCATATGCTGCAGTCGTGTCACCATTCGGGAGCTTGAAGCATGAACCATCCACCCATAAGGTACCATCACACTTTGCAAGAGGAGTATCTAGGAGATCTATTCTCCCTTTCGTTTCTTCTTCTGTTCTAAGAAAACAATCATGCTGTTCTAAATCATCTAATTCTGTTACAATTGGCATCAACGTAGCTGGGTTGAGTGTGTTGCATCTTTTTATGTGCACATGACTTGCTAACAAGGTTAATTCGTAACCTGACAATCGAGCACTAGTTAAGTGCTGTGTCTTGGTTCTGTTTAACAACGTGTCTACTGCATGTGGAACCATAACAACTAACATGTAATTCATCACTAGACCAGCAGACTGTCGAATAGAAACAGCTGCTGCCGCCGTTGCTCTTAAACAACTCGCCAATGCTTTAGCTACCGGATCGAAAGTCGACGAAAAATATGCACATGGACGCTGCTTGTCTCCAAACAACTGAGTCAACACTGATAATACACAACCCTCTTTCTCATGGACATACAATGTAAAGGGCTTACTGTAGTTGGGTGTACCTAACACAGGAGCCGAACATAATGCTGTGCGCAATTCAAAAAAACTTTTCTGACACTCTTCAGACCAAGGAACGGGATTGGGTGTATCTTTACACGTTAATGCCACCAAAGGTTTGGCTAATAACGAAAAATTTGGTATCCATTGCCTGCAATATGATGTAATGCCCAAGAAAGCACGTACTTCTCTCTGTGTTCTTGGCACACTCAATTTCACTATTGCCTGAATTCTTTCTGGGGTCAGTTTCCTTCCCTCCTTCGATAAGAGATGACCTAAGTAGGTCACTTCTTGTCGACAATATTGCAATTTTGAAAGAGACACTTTGTGGTGAAAATCACACAAATGACGCAACAAAGACAACGTGGCTTCTTTACAGATTTCCTCAGTATCTGCAACAACAAGCAAATCATCTACATATTGAATGAGGGTAGCGCCATCAGGTAAAACAATCGTATCAAGCTGTGTTTTTAGAGCCTGACTATATATCGATGGGCTTTCACAGTAGCCCTGTGGAGCGCGTTTAAAGCGGAAGCTGCGTCCTCCTAAACTGAAGCCAAAAATATCCCTGCTCTCCTCGGCAATCGGGATGCTGAAGAAAGCATTCTTCAAGTCAATCACCGAAAACCAGGTGGCAGAAGCTGGAATCATAGTCAATAGGGCAGTAATGTCAGGAACAACTGGAAATTGTGGCACAACTATTTTATTGACCTCCCTAAGATCAATCACAAATCGTTACACAGGTGGCTGAGAAGGGTCAGTTAGTTTCAAAACAGGCAGAACAGGACTATTGCAACCGTTGCCTCTTGTCTCTTCAATCACATCTTTTTCAATCAAATCGTAAATGATCGCTAGCAAAGCTTTTTCACCTTCACTAGAAATTTTGTATTGGGGAATTTGTGGCATCTTAACATTGGCTTTCAATGTTACAACATATGGCGGTATTTCTAGAAGACCTACATCATTAGGACCAGTAGCCCAAAGAATATTAGGGAGAGATGACAATTCTGTTGGAAGTTTATCCCTTGACAAATACATTGGAGAAATCACTTTCTTACCCAGTGTAAGTTGTACTCCAGAAGGAGAACTGTACAAAGTCGCATACAATCTTTTCAGCAAATCTAATCCTAGCAAGTTTTCACCACAACCTGTTGTCAGAATAAGGGGTGCTTCGAATTCACAAGGTCCAACAGAAAGGGACAAAGGGTCAGAAATCGGATCTCTAACTGGGGCGCCAGAAAAACCTACAGAAACATTCATTTTGCCAGACAAAGTTGCGCCAGGGAGTTTGGAGTGCATAATAGAACTCTTTGTAGCACCAGTATCCAACAGAAAAGGCTCTGACACACCTGATGTAATCACCTCAACGTAGGGTCCACTCTGATCTACTGGAACTGAAACAACTCCCTCTCTTTGTCTATGGCTGTCCTAGCAATCATTACCTTCCCAATGCTCATCTTCTGCATGGTAATCATCAGCGTAGTACTGAGCTGTCCTACCAGACGCGTTATTCTGCTGATCAAATTTATTCATAGAATTTTGAGGTGGAAGAGACTGTGTGTTCTGGGGGAAATTTCCACGTCCTCTACCTCTAGATGCTTGTTGAACACCTCGACCTCTTACACCAGAAGCACCATTTGCGCGCTGTAATAAAATAGGACAACAATACTTGAAATGACCCTCTTCCTTACAATATGAACACTGAGTGGGGCCTACAGGGACACGTGGTCGAGTATATTCAACTCTTTGCGAGTTCCTCTGATACTGTTGAGGCTGCTGATAATTATTCTGATAGTTACTCTGTGTACCACTATTTTGACCACCACCACGTGGCGGATATGCTTGCTGTAACAAAACCTTCGTTTTTAACTCTTTAGTTTTCTTTTCTGCTCTATCTTTCTCGTCTTTGTCTCGATTTTCGTAATATTGTGCAGTAGCCAATATCTGTGCTGAGGAGGAAACTGCCCAAGAACTCTCTGAGTCTTTTAACTTTTTACACAACTCTGGAAGCAGATTGTGCACGAATTTATCGACGAACAGTCGCTGACCACCTTCTGTGCTCATATCTTGACCACTGTGGTCGACAAAAGTCTCTTCAAACCTGGTGAAGAAATCTGAGACGATTTCATCTTTCTTCTGCTTACATGCAGACAACTTATCCCAATTTACACGCATTGCAGGCATTATCGTTTTCATATAATCAATGATCTTATCAGGGAGTTCTGCTACTAAAGGCTCAGGTTTAGCACCACCAACTTGTCGGTCATCTGCAGCAGCAATATTGGCCCATGAGTCACCTAACTCCTGATCATGATCTGCATAACGAATCTTTCCCCATAAAGGCTGTGGAACAACGTTCCCAAACAACATGTCTATGTCAGCTAAATTCATAATGCAGGAACCTGCAGTCTGTGACAATTCCTTGTAATACCCTGCGGGATTTTTACGGGGATCAGGTAAGGTCTGCTTAAGGGCCAAAACTTCAGCTCGCTTCCAAGGAACATGTACCCATACACACTGAAAATGTGCTGGTATAGCTGGTGGAACATTACCAGGACCAGCCGCTACTTCTTCCTTCCATACTGGAGGAACTTCTCTCATGGGATATTGTCTTCCCTTCTTTTTACCAGTAGAATCAAATTCAAACAACGACTTAGAAACACCTTCAGTCCTAAGTGACAACAACGTCGCAACTGCTTTCCTAACATCTGAACCCACAATTGCGCCTTTTGAAAACTCAAAACGTACATGGCTCAACTCGGGCGGATTAGAGTCCAAATCATTTTCCTCTAAATCTTCACATAGAAAAACACACATTTTCTCAAAAACGTATCTCTGCTTTGATGCTTCCCACTGGGTGAAGACATCCATAACACATTCTAAATCATATTTTTCCAGTTCAGCAACCCATTTATGTGCCAAATAATTCAACGTTTCTTTCTCCCTAGAATCAGGCTGTTGACTACGCAACTGTTTGCGCTCTGTGTCAGGAGTTACACTCGTTGCACCAAAGAGAGGATGCAAAAAATTGGCGACAGTACTAGCCACTCTCTGACGAACAGAAGGAGAGGTCGATGAAAAGACAAGAGGGAAAGCAGGGTGAGACAAGGCAGATGCAGAGGCAGTGTCAGGAGAAGTACCAGGAGTGGTAGTCGATATAGTACTCAAAGTTGCAGGAAGCATAGGAGGAGCAGATGTAAAAGTCGGTGGCCCTTGAGGAGGCTGCACCGGAGGAGCAGGAGCCAGCTGAAGAGTAGCTGGTGGGTGCTGTGGAGGAGCAGGAGGCAATGCAATCACAGGTTGCGCAACTAAAGGTTGCAGAGGTGCCGTAGCATTTTGTGCATTGGGGGGTGGCGAACTTAACAAATGCACTATTAACGGATCTTTTTCAAGCTCTTTTGCTGCATCTTGCTGAAGAGGCGGCAAAACTGGATAGCATTTATCTATTACCATTTTACGTTGCCTGTGCAACTGCTCACTCATCTGTTCTTCTTCATTGTCTTTATACTGCATGGCAGCTTGCATTATCGAAATACCCCTTTCTCTCTTATTTTTCTTCTCTAATTTAATTTCCTTCTGTTTGGCTTCCTTACGCCATAGGCGGAAAAGTCAAACATCGCCGGCCGGGCTTTCTTCTTAAAAAGCCTAACTTCGAGGTTATCTAAGATTTCTGTATCAAAGCTACCATATTGGGGCCATTTTAAAACACCATCTTTTCTGGTGTAGCGGATCCACACTTTATTATATGTGATGGGGCCTACTCCATGTTTCACATACAATTCATAAGTTGGAGTTTCAATCGGAGGAACCGGACACGAGTCCTCCAATCGGGAGTCCCTATTATTACAACCAAGACAAAACTAATTTCCAAGTCTGCTAAGACCAGGCATCTTCGCTCACTAGTCTAGCTTCAAACTTCAAAGGATTATCGATTACGATATTTCTTGTGAATACACGAGTCCTTTGGCTTTGGCACTTGCAAGTTCCAAATAAAGTGATTGTAGCAATCACCAAGGGAAGACCAAGACTCAGGATGGTGATATAAAGGAAGTATTTATTCCACAAGTGATAACTCCTGTGACCCCAGCCACAGCCTCGTTTGCTCGAGTCGCCTCTCACAGTCCCCGGCGCTCGCCTTAGAATGCTGATCGCGGTGACATTCGAAGTGATGTCACCGCGAGCAGCTCCATTACATGCGAGGCGCCGGGGGAGTTTATACGTGGAAGATACCACACATCCCCCTTCCCTGCGGAAAGAAAAACATGAACATAACAAGAACTGAAGAACGCACCCGGAGGCACAGAAAACACCCTGCTGGGTGTGGCACAGTAACATTTTAGTAAACCTGGTGAAAGGTTGACAGAGTGGGCAGGGCAACCCCGTTACATCATTATATACTGATAAAAATGTCTAGGTGGTCTGGTCACTCTTTTGCTAGGCCTGATGTTTGGGCGGGGAGTTATGGTTTGCCTCTTCGTGGTGGAACTAGTGTCCCGCCTAGGGTCTCCCTCCCGTCCCCTTGAATTCTCAGGTGGATGGTACTTTACAACCCTCCCAAGGTTCCATATTTTTCCTTCTTGTGTCTTGACTGCATTTTTGAACAGTTTGGTGATCTTGGTGGGGTTGCTGTACTCCGACCAACTTGCCTTCCCTGTTGGAGCTCTGATTTTGATACTGTCTCCCACCTTGAATTCTACTTCCTTTGTGGCATTGTGCCGGTCATATCCTTCTTTCCTCTTTTCCATGGCTTCTCTTTGTTTCTTCAGGCTTTCTGCTTCTTTAGATCGGTCTGACCACCCCTTATGCCACTCCATCCATCCCGGGGTCAGCTTCGTGTTGGGTATCCTGGCACGGAGCAATTCAAACGGGGTGACCCCCGTCGTCTGATGTGGCGTGAACCTGTACGCTTCTAGCCGTCTCCACGCCTCCTCCTTCCAACTTATTCCGCTGGCTTTGGCCAATTGGATGCTTTCTTTGAGGGTTTTGTTAAAGCGTTCGACCATGCCATTAGTTTCAGGGTGGCAACGCTTGTGTCTGATGCCTCTTTCCTCCAGGAAGTCTTCCATCTCCTTCGAACACAGTTGTACGCCGTTGTCGGTCAAAATGTTGCTAGGTAGTCCTTCCCGGATGAACACCTCCCCTAGAAAACTGATGACAGTTTTGGTAGTGACTTCACTGACAAACTTTATCTCTGGCCACCTGGAATACAGATCCACAAGCACCAAAATGTAGGGTGTCCGCTGTTCTCCTGACATGGGGCCCACGATGTCCAATGCCAACTCGACCCATGGTCCTGAAGGGGACGGCCTGCACACCATAGGGGGCGTCTGTCGCCTTAGGACCTTGTCGCTGTTACTGCACGGGATGCACTCTCTGATTCTCCTTTCAGTGATCAGATCCATGCTCGGCCACCAATAGCTCTCCCTGAGTCTCTGCTTGGTTTTGGTGATGCCCAAATGCCCCTCGTGGGCTAGCTCGATCAGGTTGTCTCTTACCGTTGCAGGAGGTACCAGTCTCGTACCCCTGAATAGACATCCGTCTATAATGGACAGCTCGTCTTTAATGGCTAGGTATGGCCGCAGGTTTTCATCCCGTTTGTCACCGTGCTTCCAACCGCCTCTTACTCTTTGGCAAATCTCCTCCAAAATTTTGTCTTCTTCTAACGCCTTTCTCCACGTTTCTTCTCCCAACGCCTTCTGGATGGTGCAGACATCCTCCATCTGAAGGTCCTCTGGTTCTTCATCCGCCATCTCCTGCTTCTCTCTTGATCCTTCATCACCGACGAGCCTGGATAGACAGTCAGCTGCAAGGTTCTGTGTTCCGGGGACGTACTCGACATCAAAGGTGTATTCTTGAAGACCGACTACCCAACGCCTTATCCTGCTTGAGATGGCATCCAAACCCTTCTTACTGAATACTTCCACCAACGGCTTGTGGTCAGTTCGGAAGGGTGAACTGAGTTCCCCAGAGGAAGTCTCTGAATTTTCCCAACGCCCAAAATACTGCCAAAGCCTCTTTCTCGATGACCGAGTAGTTGTTCTCGGACTTCTGGAGTGACCTCGAGGCAAAAGCTATGGTTTCTTCTCCTTCTTCTCCTACTTGGGTGAGGACAGCCCCCAAACCTTTAGCGCTTGCGTCGGTGGTGATTATAGTTATCCGGTTGGGTATATACAACTTCAAACTGGGGGCCTCTGCGAGTGCCTTCTTAACGTCCTCGAACTCTCTCTGGCACTCTTGACTCCACTGGAATTCATTCTCTTTCTTCAACAGTAACCTGATGGCATATGTCCTTCCCGCCAGGTTCCTTATGAACTTCCCGTAGAACTCTAACATCCCCATGAACGACTTGACCTCGTCCTTGCTCTTGGGGGGTGCCAGGTTCACGATGGTGTTTTGCAATTCAGCTTTCGGACATATACCCTCAGTGGTCACCTTATGTCCCAAGAAGTCCAATTCAGCACAGCCAAACACACACTTGTCTCTTTTCACTGTGAGGCCTTGTGACTGAAACCTCTCAAGTACGCATCTCAGCCTACCATCGTGCTCCTCATGGTTTTTTGCAAAAATGAGTACGTCGTCCTGGTAGCACATGACGCCTGGGATGCCCTTCATCATGTTGCCCATGATTCTTTGAAACACGGCGGCCGCCGAGACTAGCCCGAATGGCATTCTTTTGAATTTGTATGCGCCCATGGGTGTCACGAATGCCGTGAGTTCCTGAGACTCCTCGTGTAATTTAATTTGGAAATAGGCTGAGGTGAGGTCGAGGGTGGAGAACACCTTGGCACCTTCTAGCATGCTCATCATCTGGGTGATGTTGGGTAAGGGATAACGGTCAACCACGACCTCCTTGTTTAGTGCCCTTAAATCTATACAGAGCCGGACCGACCCATCCTTCTTCTTGGCTGCCACAATGGGGGCCAACCATTCTGTTGCTTCCACCGGCTCGATGACTCCGGCTTTGCACAGTTTTTCCAGTTCAGACTTCACCTCCTCCTGGATGGCAATAGGGAGCTTTCTGACTTTGGCCACAACAGGTCTGGCGTTCTCCTTCAGTCTTATTCTGTGGCAGTAGTTTTTCAAACACCCCAAATCTTCCCTGAACACCTCTTTGAATTCTGTTACAACATCTGCTTTGTGTTCAATGACTTCTTGTACCCGAATCTGGGGATCACAGTTGGGATTCAAATAGACCCCTAGCTCTTTCTGTGCCTGCCACCCCAAAATGTTGTCTCCTACAGTGGACACATACACCTAGGAGACCGTTGTTCTGTTGCTGCATTCTACTTTCCCAAGGAAATACCCCTTCATGGAGATGGGGCGGCCTGCATACCCCCCTGGCCTAAGATCCATTCTTTTCAACGTTATAGTTCCCTTTGACACACGTGAGAACTCTTTGGCATTGATAATGGTTATTCTAGAACAAGAGTCAAATAATGCTTCCACCTCAACCTCCCCAACCTTTATGGTGTCCTTGGGACTGCTGACTTGTCCTCCCTCGACTTGCACCACTATTTCCGCACACGCAGGGTTGCTAGGATTGGGGGCTTGTAACTCTTGTACCTGCACAACAATCTCGTCGCACACCACACTCGATCTGTCTCTGCTTTGCCTGCTGACTCCTTGCCCACTCTTACAGTACTGCTTGAAATGTCCTTTCTTCCCACACTTGTTGCACGTGAACCTGAGAGCGGGGCATTCTCTGTCGTTGGCCAGGTGCCCCTGCTTGCCACACCTATAGCAAGTGCCTCTAAACGTTCCCCCCGGCCTGCCCTCTTTGTGTTCTTTACTCACTATTCTCTGGCCTTTGACTACCGACACAACCTCACCTTCAGTCACCACCTCACTGACATTGGCCCTTTCCTCATTCTTCTTCTCCCCTGCGTCTTGTTTTATTTCTTTGACGCACTGAAGCATATGCTCCACCTGCTTGGCTATAATGAGCACTTCCCGCAGTGGCGGGTCGTCCTTGAGCCATAGCTCTTCACGTACTCGTTCCATGTTACACGCTAAGACAAATTGATCCCTGATTCTTTCTTCACTTGCTCCACCAAATGTGCAAGTGGCGGCTAGCTTCCTCAACTCGGATACAAAATCTTCTATCGACTCACCCTCTTTTTGGGCTCTCTTCCCAAAATGGTACCTCTCCATAATCGTGCTTGTCTTAGGAAGGTAGTGTAAATCCAACTTCTTAAGACTCACTTCCAACTCGTTCAGACCTCTAGCCTCTTGCGTCCCTAAATCTGGGAGATGATCCAGGACCTCCTCACCTTCCGCACCTAGATAATAGGCTAATAATGCAACCTTTCTTTCCAAACCTAGGTTTGGCCCACAAACAGTGGCATAATTTAAGAACACCTTTTTCCATTTTTTCCACTGAATATTGGGATCCCCAGGGGTGGTCAAGAAAAAAGGTGGAGGGGTCACACTCTGCATGCTAGGTGCTAAATCTTCCCTTCCCGGCACCCAGGGAAAATACGCACCCTCAAGATACAGTGACGCTAGAAAGAAAAGGTAGGTTAGCATACACCATGAAAAGTACACCTCCTTCACTTCAAGTTCCTGCCAGTGACTTTACACAAAAACAGACGGAGAGGGAAAAATGCTCGTACAATCCTTAAAACACAGGGCTGAAGTGCAGCACTTCGAGTGTAGTATGGTGCTGGGTGTAATTGTCACGTTTTACTGATGTACCACATTACGCTCCGACCACTTCTCAGTGTAGCCTGACTTTACCCACGCCTGTGGTGGAGAGAAAATCAACCAGAACTCCTCAATGCATCTGGCTGAGCACTTTTCAGAAGAAAACCCATGTGCAGTCAAATGTTGTCTCCCTGCTCGTGCTACTGCACCACGGCTACGCTCCCTCACGTTCTGCACTTCCCACGCCGTGCTGTCACTTGAACTCAAAGTAATAAAAGTACAATGCTTCGTATTTCAACACGAAATGCTGTGCTCCTAAGCACTACTCTCCCTCCCGCGTTGCGCATCTAGATGCCCTCCGACGTGCCGCTCATTATCCTTCCTTCCGCCATCAATGCTCCTCGCATCCTCGCAGCGCTAAGCATGGGTCACTTCCCTAGCAGCCTGATGTACAACACTCTGACATCCCGCGCGGTGGGAGTCTTCACACCCCAACCGCGCTAATTTTCCTCACGCGCTGCCTTGTGTGCGCTTCCCTCGAGTAGGTATCACTGTCTCTGAGGAGGGTGGTTTTTCTTTACGGTTTCACGCCCCCCCGAGGCGTCAACACACAACGCTGCTCCCTTGCGCCTTGAAGTACGCGCGACGAAAGTCTCTTAGGAAAGTCTATTCCGTGACAGTCCGTCACTGACTAAGCTCGAGCGGAGCTCGCACCTTCTTTTCACATCGTACCTCGAGAGTCATACTATTTGTCTCTGCTCGTCAGGCTGAGGCACGTTCTAATTCCTGGGACACCAACGCTTCTCAGATGCCAGCGCTTGCGTGAGGTAATCCGTAGGGGTGCTGCTGGATTGCGCACAGTGAGCATAGGGGAATACCTTACTTCAGGGCGGTTCTCTTCTTCAGTACATCTGGTTCCGCTCACCGCTGCCAGTACCCTTCGATCCTCCGGACTGTCACCACTTGTTGCCGCGGCGATCAGAAGCTTTCGCCAGCGCCCGCTTCATCATCTTCCGGTCAACCGGGCGTGTTGAGGTCACAGGAAGGCTTCACCCTCGTCGCCAGTGTAGCAATCACCAAGGGAAGACCAAGACTCAGGATGGTGATATAAAGGAAGTATTTATTCCACAAGTGATAACTCCTGTGACCCCAGCCACAGCCTCGTTTGCTCGAGTCGCCTCTCACAGTCCCCGGCGCTCGCCTTGGAATGCTGATCGCGGTGACATTCGAAGTGATGTCACCGCGAGCAGCTCCATTACATGCGAGGCGCCGGGGGAGTTTATACGTGGAAGATACCACAGTGATCCCAAAGGGGATACCCAAACTAAGAACAACTAAGGACTGGGAGACGCTCCACTTATACTTAACTGAGATATAGATGACGTCACCAGAAGACTCGTCTTATCGTTTCGCTCTACCAAACTTCAAGGGTCCAAATCAGGGTGATAGCCAGGGCTGCAGTCCTTTGTAGCCGTCGGGAAGCGGGGAACCTCGCAGCAAAGACTTTCGGACCACGTCGACATGCAGGGGTCGATGAAGTGGTTGGCCTTCCTCCAGAATTTTCACACGAAGCTCCTCACGAACCTCTGGCTGGACCGGTACCGCTGGTATCGCCCCACGTGGGCGCCAAATGAGGTGCTGGGTTTTTCAAGTTCAAGTTCAAGTTCAAGTTCGGGTATTTATATAGCGCACTACTCACCCAGAGGGTCTCAAGGCGCTTGGGGAGGGGTTCATTATTTGTCGAATAGCCAGGTTTTAAGTTCTTTTCTGAAGGAGATGTGGTTTTGAGTAAGGCGGAGGTGAGTGGGGAGTGAGTTCCAGGTCTTGGCAGCAAGGTAGGAGAAGGATCTGCCACCCATGGTGGTTTTTCTGATGCGCGGGACTGCGGCGAGGGCTTGATTGGACGATCTTAGTTGGCGGGTGGGTTTGTAGAAGGACAGTCGAGTGTTGAGGCATTCGGGTCCTAGATTGTGGAGGGCCTTGTGTGCGTGGGTGAGAAGGCGGAATGTAATTATTTTGTTGACTGGAAGCCAGTGGAGGTCTTTTAGGTGTCCGGTGATGTGATCTTGGCGAGGGATGTCTAATAAGAGTCTCGCTGATGCGTTTTGGATGCGTTGGAGTTTTTTCTGTAATTTTGCTGTGATTCCGGCGTATAGTGTGTTACCATAGTCCAGACGACTCGTGACCAGTGCGTGGGTGACAGTCTTTCTTGTCTCGAGGGGGATCCAGCGGAAGAAATTTTTGAGAATGCGAAGTACGTTGAAGCAGGAGGATGAGACTGCGTTGACTTGTCTGGACATCGAGAGAGAGTAGTCCAGGATGAAGCCAAGGTTATGTGCATGGTCTGTGGGTGTGGGTGCTGTGCCCAGGGCAGAAGGCCACCAAGAGTCGTCCCAGGCACAGGGTGAGGATCCTAGGATGAGCACCTCCGTTTTGTCTGAGTTGAGTTTTAGGTGGCTGTGTTTCATCCATTCGGCTACTTGTTTCATGCCTTCGTGAAGGTTTGTTTTGGCGGTGATAGGGTCTTTGGTGAGGGAAAGGATTAACTGGGTGTCGTCGGCGTAAGAGATGATGTTAAGGTTGTGTTGACGCGCGATGGAGGCGAGTGGACTCATGTAAACGTTGAAGAGGGTGGGACTGAGTGAAGATCCTTGTGGTACGCCACAGATGACTTCAGTGGCCTCTGAGTTGAATGGGGGAAGTCGGACTCTTTGGGTTCTCCCAGCGAGGAATGAGACAATCCAGTCCAGGGCTTTTCCTTGTATGCCGATGTTGCTGAGGCGTTGTATAAGGGTGCTGTGGCAGACTGTGTCGAAAGCGGCGGAGAGGTCGAGTAGAATGAGGGCTACTGTTTCACTGTTGTCCAGTAGAGTTCGGATGTCGTCAGTAGCTGCAATTAGGGCAGTTTCGGTGCTGTGTTTGGCTCCAAATCCGGATTGGGATGGGTCTAGGGAGTTGTTGGATTCAAGGAAGGCGGCGAGCTGGCTGTTGATGACTTTCTCGATGACTTTGGCCGGGAATGGGAGGAGGGAGATGGGCCGGTAGTTTTTAAGTTCAGAGGGGTCTGCTGTGGGTTTCTTCAGGAGGGCACTGAGCTCGGCGTGTTTCCAGCTTTCCGGAAAGGTGGCAGAGTTGAATGAGCAGTTGATGACATCACGGAGATGGGGTGCGATGATGGAGTCTGCTTTGTTGAAGATGTGGTGGGGGCAGGGGGCAGTTGGCGAGCCAGAGTGGATTGAGTTAATTAGGCGGATGGTTTCTTCAGTGGTGATTGGGTTCCAGGCGCTAAGGATGTTAGTTGGCGGGGTTGGCTCTGAGGGGGGTGGGGAGGGATGAACGCTGGGAGTATTCTCGAAGCTGTTGTGGATGTCGGCAATTTTGTTGTAGAAGAAGGAAGATAGCGCATTGCAGAGGTCTTGGGAAGGAGTAATGTCGTTGGATGCTGCGGTGGGGTTGGTGAATTCTTTAACGATGTTGAAGAGTTCCTTGCTGTTGTGAGAGTTGTTGTCAAGACGATCCTTAAATGCTGATTTCTTGGCGGATCGGATCAGTTGGTGGTGTATTCGGGTGGCTGCCTTAAGGGTGGCCATGTTGTCTGTGGTCGGGTTTTTTCTCCATGTTTTCTCCAGGGTGCGGCATAGCTTCTTGGATTTTTTAAGGTCATCGTTGAACCAGGGAGCCTTTTTGTTGGTTGATTTGATCTGGTGTTTTTTCAGGGGTGCTAATTCGTCAGCGCTATGGGTGATCCATTGCTTGAGATTGGTGGCTGCTTGGTTTGGGTCCAAGAGAGGGTGGGAGGGTTTTGATTGAGTGATGTGAGGAGTTGGTCGGAGGTGATTTTATTCCAGTTTCTCCGAGGAATGGGTTGTGGGCGGTTGTGGTTTAGGGTGGTTTTGTAGCTGAAGTTAACACAGCTGTGGTCCGTCCAGTGGAGGACTGTGGTGTGATTGAAGGAGATGTGCTTGCTGGAGGTGAAGATAGGGTCGAGCGTGTGTCCGTCTGCGTGGGTGGGGGCGTCAACGAGTTGTTTGAGTCCGAGATTGGCCAAGCTGTCCAGAAGGGAGGTGGTGTTGCTGTTGTGTTTGTTTTCAAGGTGGTAGTTGGAGTCGCCTAAAAGAATGTAGTTATCGGAGGCGAGGGCATGTGGGCTGACGAAGTCCGTGATGTCATCGCTGAATTGGGTGCGGGTGCCTGGGGGTCTGTAGATGAGGGTGCCTCTAAGTGTGGTCCTGGGGTCTGTGTGGATTTGAAAGTGGAGATGTTCTGCGGATGTAAGATTATCATCGGTGCTGGTCGTGACTTTGATGGTGTTCTTATGGACGATGGCGATGCCTCCTCCTGTTTGGTTGGTGCGGTCTTTACGGGTAATCTTGTAGCAGTCCGGTATGGCTATGGCGATGTCGGGTGCTGATGATGTGTTCATCCATGTTTCTGTAAGAAGGCGATGTCAGGTGAAGCAGTGTCGAGTAGGTCCCAGAGTTCCGTAGCGTGTCTGTGGACTGAGCAGGTGTTGATCAGGATGCACTTCAGGTGGTTAGCGTCGGGGCGGCGTGTGGCGGAGGAGGGTTTGGTGAGGGTCCTGGAGCAAATGAACTTGCAGGAGAGGCAGGTGAATGGACCATGGGTACGTCCTGGGGTGGCTAAATAGCATTGTGGTGTGTGTCCGGTGTTGAGGGCGAGGAGAGTTGCGGCATCATATGTGACTCTAGTTAGTTGGGGGCGGCGGGGAACAGGGGGTCTGGCACTGGGCGCGGTCCAGGCGCGGACGGGCGTAGACGGGCTTACCTTTGGCGCACCTTCGGCGCCCATGGGGCGCGACCGCTGCGCGTAAACGCTGCGCGCAAAAGCATCTGTCATAAGTCGTTGGTGGGGGGGAGGGGCGAGGGAGGGTCAGCAGGGAGGCGGGAGCGTGATTGGAGGGACGGTGCTGGGACTGCACAAACAACAAAATGGCAGCAGCAGTAAACAACGGTGATCAGGGAGAAGTTGGGGCGAGCAGTGAGCACAAAAATAAAATACACAGTAGCGTTATGGTTACAGCGCGTTAAAGCAGAGTGCAGTGCTATGGGATGTGGCAAATGAAATGCGGTAACAGTACAAGTAGCATCTAGTCACAGGCACAATGCGGCTCTAACAAATGTGGCAAATCAAATTAAGTTACAAAGCACAGGTAGCGTCTAAATACGAGGCACAATGCGGCGCTTTGAAATGTGGCGAGATAGAAAGCGACACCAAATAATTGCAAGCAAAGCCCAGGCAGCGTGGAACAAGAAGCGCTACGATACCAGGAGGAAATGCTGGGAGTGACCGCTTCTGTGCAGGACAGGACGGTCACAGCTCACAGGGGGGGTGGGGTCGGCCTCTATTCCTAGTGGGAGGGAGGGTCAGCAGCGAGGCGGGAGCGTGATTGGAGGGACGGGGCTGGGACTGCACAAACAACAAAATGGCAGCAGCAGTAAACAACGGTGATCAGGGAGAGGTTGGGGCGAGCAGTGAGCACAAAAATAAAATACACAGTAGCGTTATGGTTACAGCGCGTTAAAGCAGAGTGCAGCGCTATGGGATGTGGCAAATGAAATGCGGTAACAGTACAAGTAGCGTCTAGTCACAGGCACAATGCGCCTCTAACAAATGTGGCAAATCAAATTAAGTTACAAAGCACAGGTAGCGTCTAAATACGAGGCACAATGCGGCGCTATGAAATGTGGCGAGATGGAAAGCGACACCAAATGATTGCAAGCAAAGCCCAGGCAGCGTGGAACGAGAAGCGCTACGATACCAGGAGGAAATGCTGGGAGCGACCGCTTCTGTGCAGGACAGGACGGTCACCAAACGGGTACCGAACCGGTAACCCAGTGGTGTCAGGGTACACACCCAAAGACCTTGAGTACTTTCCTGATTTAGACCACAGAAACTCAGAGTCTTCTAGGTGAAGTCAAGGATCGATTTTATTGGCTGCAACCAAGTAACAGGTCCTAGAAGTACAACAACACGGGATGCATATTCTCAGGAGACTGCTCAATCTTACAAAGTCAGGCTTCTCTTTTTATACAAATTATTGTGCTTTAGGCAAACATTCTTCGAATTTTAGTATACCATTCACATGTTCCCATTACAAAGAAAAAGCAGAGTCATGATGACAAGCCCACATTTTAGTTTGTCCAGCCCACAACAAATTACCCGGCAAGGCCCAACAGTTTCATCAGATATCGGTGGACCCCCAATAAAAATGGGCACCTCCTCCTCGTAAAGCAAGTCAGAGAGAAAGGAACAGGGACAGGTGGGAGCAAGATTAGGCAGGGTGTGTGTGCGATGAAAAGGGTTTATGACATGTTGTGCCTTGATGCTATCTCGTTCGGCCACTGGGAGAGGAACTGACCAAACAGGTTTGGCCTGAGGCAAAGGTTTCAGCTTGCCCAGGTCAGAGAAAAGTCAATCAAGGTGTACGTGTCCTTTGATATCGAATTTAGCTGTATTATAAGCCTATGTCAGGGCAACCCACAAAATGGCTGCCGTACACAAAATGGAAGCCAAGGGTTCAAGACGAAAATAACGATTTCGAGGTGAAATCGTCACTCGAATATGACGAAAATGCGTGTACATAGTGTACTAGCCATTTTCGGTCTTTTGATATAAAAATCGTCATGCTACGACGAAGTTTTATTCACGAGTCCAGAATTTTCAGAACTACACTTCACTTCAAGGGAGATTACTTTAGGTGTCTTTGGTATTTCACAGGCCTTGGATGTTCCTGCATGATGCACAGGCACAGACAATGCAGCAGACTGGAAGGGAGACGAAGGGAGGCCCAAACAATGTCCAGCAAATTCCAAAGTGCCCAATCGGTAGAAGTGTTGTGGTGTCTGATCTGAATCTTATCCCATGATGAATCTAGGGACCTACACCCAGGTATACCCTTAAGGACCCTAGGCAAAAGGTTGGGAAGATTCAGGGGATCTTCCCAGGGGAGGGTCTGAACGGGGAAAGCTTACTCCAATGCCCTTTGTCGAGTTTCGCACCAGAGCAGGAGCCAATGGCTCCCAGGACTGGTTTGAACTGTACTATGCATAGGGACACCAAATGTGCCCCTCAAGCAGACTTTCTGGTGTTGGAAAGCACACCCATCCAGCCCTCATACACTAAATCCTGTCTGGGAATTGCTCACACCTCCCTGTGACAGGATGCCTATTGTTCTACCTTCCTCTGCTCGAGCTTGGCTCAGCAGCAGGGGGGCAGAAATGTTCGTTTGGTCGGCAGCAACCAATTTGTGTTTCCATGGTCTAGAAGGCTGGTACCGGGCACACTGAGAGCTTAAAGGAGGGCTCTTGAAGTGCTTAAAATTATACCTCCTGCACCGTTTATGTTGTTGGGTTAGGATTTCAACATGTTTGATACCAAACCTGATGGGATTTGTTGCAGCCATTTTTGAGATGGTCATGGCGTAACTATGCGTTGCCCCTCTATATAGTATATGGCTGCTTCACTGACAACTTGGTAGAATGGACCCCGTAGGCTGCAGGGGTGTCCTGCTCATGCATGGGCACCCTCTCACTTAGAACCAAGCCCCCTGCCTTCAGGATTGTAAAGGCATGCTGTAGGGGTGACTTATAGGTTTTAAGTGCAGTGACCCTTAGATATAGTAAACTTATATCTTTAGCAAGTGGTGCATGCACCAACTTACACAGGCTGCAATGGCAGGCCTGGTGTTCCTGTTTGGATGGTCTCTCGTGGGTGGCATAATACATGTTTCAGTCTATGGAAGACCTCTTGGGTACCTAAGCCCTGGGTACATAAGTACCACATACTAGGGACTGACAAGGGTACCCCAATGTTCAATCTGGGATGTACCTAGGAACCAGACACAACAGTTTAAGGAGAGGAGAAAGCAGATAAACTGCGGTCCTGATTAGCAGGATCCCAATCAGACTAGTCAAAAACACCATCACATCAAGCAAAAAGTGATGGTAACCATAGAAGCAGAACCTACTTTCCTACACCAACCCAACTTCAGAGAGATCATCCCTAACCAACCCACCCTCAACCAAGACGGCCGCCTGATGAAATGAACAGCCCTCATTAGAAACGACACCAAAGCAATCATGCAGACTATCCACTTAGGGGCCCAAACGGACCCATTCCCCCACAACATCTACAACCTGGTAGCATCACCCTGACCCACAGCATCAATACCTTCATCAGGTGCCAACTTTCCCAGATGAATGTAAACTTGAAGAAATCAACTCCCTCCTCAGGAAACCCACAGTTGCCCTGAATCAACTGAGTAACTTCTGACCAATCTCCCTGCACCACTATCCTGCTAAATTGATAGTAAAGGCCTTTACCAAGAACCTCACAGCCCACCTCGAACTTCACAATCTTCTAAACAATACTCATTCAGGATTCAGAAAGAACCACATCACCAAGACAGCACTCATTGTTGTCACAAATGCCCCATCCTTTCAACATGTACCTGACACCACTTGCCAACATCATCCAATTACAAGACATCACCATCCTCTCCTACGCTGATGATACCCAACTCATCCTCTCCCTGACAGACAAGACAACCACTAAGCAAACCAATTAAACCAACTGCATGACCATAGTAGCAGATTGGATGCAAACCAACTACCAGAAGCTGAACTCCGACAAGATAGAAATACTGGTCTTCAGCAACGAAACCCCCCCCCCCCCCAGGGACTCCACCTGGTGTCTGTTGGAGCTAGGACCAACACCCACAGACTTTGCAAGAAATCTTAGGATCATCCTAGAGGACAAGCTCAACATAATGGTTCAAGTCAACACAGTGTGCGCCTCCTATTTCCGTATCCAACACATGCAGAAAAAAATCTTCAAATGGTTTCCTCAAAACACCAGATGGACCATCAAACAACCACTCATCATCAGCAGGCTGGACTATGGCAAAACTCTTATTGCTGGAATCTCCAAACAACTCTTACACATACTCCAGACCATCCAGAACATTGCCGCAAGACTGGCACTCAACCTCCCACATCTCACCTACATCACACCATATTTCAGAATGCTTCACTGCCCCCATTCACAGGTTCAGTCAATTCAAACTTGTCACATACACATGCAAATCCCTACACACACAGGACCAGAACACCTCAACAGCCTCATCCACTTTCACCAACCCACCATACACCTGCGCTCTGCCTCTCTCTTACTCACACAGACTCCCTGGATCTGCAAAAGCAAGACGGAAGGACACTCATTCTCCTACATTTTACCTAAGACAAGGAATGACCTCCGTCAACACATCACAGCCTCCTCCTCACTCCTTAGTTCTGCAAGAATTTGAATACCTGACTCTTCATGTAAGCACCTTGGGAATGGAACCTCACACCTACAACCCTCCCACCCACCCTCCAAGTGCCGAAATACCCTCTCGGGTGATAACTGCAAAATACAAATCAACATAACATAATGTGAAGTTGTGTCCTCATAAAAGAGAAATGAGTGACAAACCAGAAGTTCTCTCCTTGATCCATGTCAGAAGTATGTGACAGCAAGAACTTCTGAATTTCTCTTATAAATTGTTGGCTAGCAATTTTAAAAGAAAATGACAACAGACATCATTGTGATCTCATAAACTGAGATAAAAAGGGCACAATGGTAAAAGACGTTAAAAGTTTACTTCCATAGACTTAAACATATGTTAGGAGCCATTTACTGACTGTTTTGGAAGATTCTTAGAAATCACGGAGTACTCTTGTAGTTCTAATGATTTTCAAGCTTCTGAAATGTGATTACACTTACCCATGGAAAACATTGCATACAGTATACATTTACACATGTCCAAAAATGCCACTGTTGTGCATTTGGACTTTCTAATTATTTTGTTATCACACGTAAACCGTCTTTAACCATTAAGAAACACATTTCCCCACATTCTCCTAAAGTCTGTAGCATTCTCTTTCCAGACTCAGTCAACACACTGATTTAATCCTGTCTACCACAGTAGAAATCTCAAACTATGTCAAGGGTGGGTGTGTGTCTAGCAAACTTTCATGAATACTTAAAACTGACAAATGTATAGATATACTCGTCCTGGAAAGCCCACGTGCACATTTCAGAAAATTGGATAAGACACAATATTACAGCATGCTGGTACGTTATTACACATGAGCAAATCCATAAACTCATATGTTGTGAGTATACACTATGAATTTATACTCATAAACTTAAGTATTTGTGAACCTCAAATTAAATTAGATGGGCCATTTACAAAATCGAATGCAGCACAGCAACCAAAGTTGCAAAGCGGTGTTGTGCTAGCAGCAGCAAGTAGGACAGTGCCATATCTACTTGGATATGGTGCTGCTTCTCTCTTGGAGCCTACCTAGCACCACGCACAAAACTTTGCAACATAAGGCAAATATCAATCGATATATGTGCTTGTTGTGTAGCTTAGGTGTTGCACTGGAAGGATGCTCTTCCAGCTTCCAGTACTAACAAGCATTTGCAATGCAATAGGTCTCGCTTTTGCGAAAGTTAGAGATTTGGCATTGTAAATGACAATGTCTTTTACGTATGTGTTTTGATTTGAAGTGGAGAGGATGTATGTGGTGTGGAGTGGAATTGTGTGGGTTAAATTGGAACTGTATGGGGTGGAACTGAGTGGTGTGTAGTGTATTGGAATTATATGGTAAGGTGAATAGATAGAAGTGAGAGCTGCACAGACTAGAAAGAATGGAAGATAGAGAGGGAAAAGTAGTTTGTACTCGAAGTGGTGAAGGAACTCCAGACAGAGGAGCAGAAAGAGTGTGTGAGAGAGAAAGAAGGGGAGAGCAGGCTACAGATGCATTTGAGGGAGCGCCTGTGTATGCAGAAAACACCCTACAAGAGGAGGTGAGTGTGGTTTTGAGGGACAGAAACCTTGAAAAGGCACAGGAAAGAAACTGTGCTTGAAGACCTGAAGTTAATCATATGAGAGAGATGGTAAGAGTGTGTGAGAGAAAGGGGTGAGAGAGAGTAAGAGAAGGAGGGATAAGTGGGAGTGGGACTTGAATTGAGAATTGGAGGGGTAACTAAAGGGATGGGGTGAGAGGTGGACCAGTGCACAGCATGAAGAGGTACAGAAGGTAGCATGGGTGAGCAGGTATTACAGAGAAGAGAGAGAGGGAATGTGAGGGAGGGATGAGAGGGGGCAGTAGGATTGCGAGATGAGAGGTGGCAGTGGTAGTGTCAGGGAAAGATGAGAGGGGTAGTGGTTGTGTGGGAGAGAGATGACAGGGGTTTGTCGATGTGCGAGGAAAATTTGGGTTGCATTGGAATTGTTTGTTGTGGAATTGTGTGGCATGGACTTGTGTGGTGTGGGGTTGTGTAGTGTAAGTAAGTGGCATGGCATGCTGTGAAATTATGTGGATAATAATTAAATGGTATTGAGTGTACTGGAATTATTTAGAGTAACATTGTATGTTATTGAGTTTATTATGTGGAATGGTATTGGTGTTTTAGAGTGGCATGTTGTGCAGTTGCATTATGTGGTGTGCTGTTAAATTTTGTGGCATGATGTTAAAATCTGTGGTGTGGACTTCAGGTATGTGTTGTGTTGCAGGTTGCCTTGTAGGTCACAAAAGAAAAGACAGAGAAGGCAACAATCAGATAACACTGAGTTTGGAGAAATGGAAATTTAAATCTACTCTGACAGTTTACAGAGAAATAATGAACATAAAATAATTTCTGCAGGGAAACCTTAACAAACGAGACAGGTCATTAAACTGGCACAGGAGGCAGAAACAATGGAAAGGTACAGCTGTGCATCAAATGAAATGAGAAGCCAACACTTGGGTAGCACAGGAAACAGTTTGGATTCTGCAAAGATCAGTACTAGAGTGACATATTTAAGGCCTTCTAATATGTGCCATCATAATCTAATACTGCCACCTACAGTAGTTTGATACAGCACAACTTGACCCAGTACTAAGAGCACCAGAACGCTCAAGGAGCATCTGAATTATAGTGGAAGTAAAGAACAATGAACAAATGGTGGCAGGAGTGGCCATGATATACTCAAAGAAAACAGTGCAGGCATGCTCATCTAAAGACTGACCTACTCATGAATAGTTAAAAAAAACAAAGAATGAGTTTTACCAGCACTGCAGAGCAAAGAGAATAATACGGAACACACAGGTAGACTAATGATCGTGATAAAGATTAACAGTCTAGTTTGGTTAGATAATGGCATGCTCAGATAGGGGTATACAGTAAAACTACAGGACAGGAGGTGGTTTTTAAATGGTTGATGTGCATGGACATGGAAACTGATGCTGTCAACCTAAAAAATGAGAGGGATGGACTGGTAGGTTGTTGCTAGTTTAAAGTCGATGAGGCAGCCTGCTCCTAGGGTTCTATCAGTACACTTTGAAAATTAACTAGTGAGACGCAAAAGGCTGCAATGATTCTGTTGTGGGTTGGAAATATCTTAGCTAGGGAGAACGATAGGATGGTGCTATCCCGGTCTAGCGAAAATCAGATCATATTTGCGAGATATGTCTGTTGGATAAGCATTGTATGTTGTCTAACATGAGGTAGCTGTTCAAGCAGACATGCCATTTCAAAACATTGCATTTACTTAGACTTGCATTAGGCAATTTTTCCTCTGTCTTTAATGTTCGGCCCTCTGTTCTGCTGTACCAATAACAGATGATGTGATGCCTTTAAGTCTATTGTATAGAAGCGCTATGCTGCCAATTAGAGTTTTTGTCTCAGCCCCAGTGCAGCTACCCAAACATTAGGAGTTGGGATGACTTTGTGTGAGTTGCTTGTTCCTATGTTTATCTTTCTTTGGTGGTGCTAACCCAGTGTAGATAGGTGGAGTATTGTACTGTTTCCCTGCTGTAGGCCTCATTGTTTTAGCAACACGTGTTTTCTTGCTATATCAGTTTACATTCAAGGTCGGATTGAGATAGGAAATAGTCCTGGGCACAGCAATAAAGTTGGGCCATTGGTGAATTAAATGGCTAAAAAGGTGAACTGGGTCTTTAAATCGGAGCACTTTGAAATTATAAAGATATGCTGTATATATCTTATGCAAGGTATGGAAGACTGAATGCATTTGTGCTTGCTGCAGACAATGGTTGTGATAATATCAGGAATATTAACAGTTAATCCAGGCCCAGCAGACCTTAAAACAGGTCCACAAACAACCAAAAAATGGCCCATACTCTACCGTACGTGTTTTACTGTACACATGTTTAACCCCTTCTACGCTCAAGACGAGCTCAGCTCGTCATGAGCGTAACCTGCGCTACGCTGATGACGAGCTGAGCTCGTCATGTAACGCGGGTTTTTCAAAATCGCAGCGCGCAGCGGGAAAACCGCTAGCGCGCATGCGGTTAAATGGCAGATGGTATTCAGCTGTCCAGTATGATAGTGGCAGGCGTTAAGGTACTACTTTTGTTTTTGTTAAACATCGCAAAGCGCGCTTAGCGCTATTACATTTATTGCTGTCTATCGCTAGATTGCGCGTTATTAACAACGCGTTTCTCCAAGGCGATAAATATTCCAGCCATAGCGACGAAATGCAGGAATATCGCTGAAAAACCAGCGATATTACTGCAGCGAAAGAGAAAACCTTGATGATAGGGAGATGTGGATTCAGCCATAGAATCCACCTCCCATTATATGTATAGCTAAGTCTGGATTTTTGCAGATGTTAGTTTACGGCAATATCCGCACTTAGCCCAGATTTTCATGTCGGTATTGGTATCCTGAGCCAGCCTGATAATAGGGAGAAGTGCAGTTGGCGATGATTCCCGTGTTGTTTTGGGAGGAAACGCCTACTTTACATCTCATTAGAGATGTGAAGCGAGGCGTTGGGAAAACGGCTGCTAACATGAGCTAATGCATGTTAGCACCGCCTTGTAAATAGGGTGAACATTTTATCTCTGCTTTTTTACTTTTAAAGCCTAAAAAAGCAGAGATAAGGCCCTTGATAATATGCCCTGTGGTTCTGCCTGTTTTAGCGGCATGCATAATGCACTGTCATACGGTCTCCTTATGTGACAGTCCTTGTGCACTGTCCTCGAGTTCAGTGTGACTAGGTGCGTTGCTGCTTCTGAGTTTCAGTAGCAGGCACGTGTTCTCCCTCTTTTAGTGCTGCTCACTGTACAGACTTTCGTTGTTTACTGTCGCCGCGATCTGCCTTGTGGTCCCTGTGTTTAGAAGTACCCATTTGTAATGCGTAGTCTGTGCTTTACTGTCAGGCTAGGTTACCTGACACTCACCATGCAGATTTCCTTGGGCTTAGTGTTATCAGGCTTTTTTTTGTGGTCCCTATATTTTACCTAATCTGTATATTTGTACAATGTCACCTGTGCCTAATATCAGGCTGTGCTGCTTCTATTTTAGTGAGCACGCACCATGCTGTGTTCTTTGCACTTCTATCTCGGGCAGTGTGGTGCTGCCTTAGTTTGGTGTCAAGCAACGTGCTGCTCCTTCCGATTGTCAATGACATGAGTTGTCATATTCCTGCCTATATTTTACTGACATGGGCTGCACTGCAGTCTCTACAATTTGGTGTCTGGCGCTATGTCGGTGCATTGGGTTTAATACCAGACTGTGTACACCTGTTCCTGAGTTTCAGTAGGCCCGTGTCAGCCGCCCTGCCCCTGTGCAGCTCTTCCACAAGCGCGGCTGACCTGCAGCTGCCGTCCCAAGCCGTAACAAAAAGATTTCGAGAGTACTACAGAGATGAGATGTGGCTCCCTTCAGATTTTAGTTTATAAGAGTACTGCTTTTGATTCTGCAGAAGCTGTGTGCTACCATAGGTAAAAAATCCATCCCTTCAAACATTGGTGACCGTATACATGTGTTGGCCATGTGCCATTAAAGAGAGGAAAACAAAAATAGTCCAGCTGTAACCTATGGAGTAAGAATCCTGTAATTGGCCAGTGCTCATGGTATAAAACCGGAAGTGATGTATCGGGAACACCGCCCAATTAAGCAGCAGCGATGGAGTTGTCAGCCAACGGTAAGCAGCAGCTGTAATTTCACTCCTATAGAGTGATTACAGCAGGTCTTGCAGGCAGCGCATCCACTGATGCTCGACCTAAAAACTATGTTAAGACATACTTTAAAACTTTTCAATTTGCACACATGCAAAGCTTGAAAAGTTAAAGCCTGGTTCAAAGAGGCATTATTTTTGATGCAAGCCCAGTTTATCACGGTTAATAGATAAGGCTTTCATCAAAAATCATGGGTTGTAGCGTAAGACCATGTACCACTCATGGGATGCCCATTTGATGCAAAAGAATTCAAAGCACGACTAAGTGCAACAATGCATTACTTTCAGGCACCATTCCAGAGCAAAAGCCGTTGGCCCACATGCATCAAGCATTTTTGTAGTCGCAAACGGTGCGATTCCTTAAAATCGGCCGTTTGCGAATGCAAAAGTGCTGGTTGGGATGCATCATGCCATTTTAGAAGTCGCATCTTTTTTACGATTTCTAAAATTGCGTTAGCATATAAGAAATCGCAATTGTGCGATTTCTTAAATGCTATGCATCATTACAGAAAAATGTGCGATTTTTAAAATTGGAAGTGCAAATTACCACGAAGTTCAACTTCGTGGTAATTTGCGAAATTGTTTAAAAATGCACAAAAATGCATTTTTTAAACTGTTAAGCTACAGACACACATGTCCTTAGGACATGTGTGTATGTAACTTATGCTGAAAAGTACATTTCATGGGTGCAGGGGGGGGGTCATTTTGACCCCCCTCTCCACCCTTGAAATGCATTGATGAATTGCAATTGCACATTGTGAATTCGCAATTCCCATTCATTCCTATGGGCATTTTGGCCCATAGGAATGAATGGGAATTGTGAATTCGCAATTGAAAATTTGCATTTTTTTTGCAAATCGGTAAAAATAGCGATTTTTACCGAATTGCAAAAAAAAAAGCAAAAATATTCATGCATAGGCTTTTGCGATTTCTAAATTGCGAATCGTTATTTTTCGCAATTTAGAACTCGCAAAAGCCGATATTGATGCATGTGGGCCAAATAAAAAATCAACAGTTTGCACCCACTTGTCATAATGTTGCTAAATCAGCCCCTATGTCTGCTAGTACCTTTGTGAATCGGATCCATCGGCTTATATTAGATTTCACAAAAACATCTTCCTACACCTTTGTGCACTGAATGTCCATTATAAAATCTCTGAAAAATATTCTTTTAAGTGATTTACATCAAATGTCCGGTTATATACTGTTGTTGCAATCCTATCTACCAGTTGCACAAAATGTCTCCTCCTTTTCAAAGTACGAAATAATGACGCTTATATACCATGCCTTTGGAGGATCTCAGCTTTAGATGCTTGTTGACCTGAGCAAACATTATAACTACGTCATTTTATCCTATTAATCTTTACAAATATTTTATTTTTCTACTAAGCACTGGAGATATTAAAAAGCTACCTCCCACATATGACTGACTTACTCTGTTTATGTTAATCCCTGCACGTTACATCTGTGCACTAATTAAGGAAATGTAACATATGTTTAATACGTTAGATTATCTTTCAGAGCAGTCTTTCTCCAAATATAAATAAGTAATAATTCTCACGTGATAAAGAACTAATCGTGATCTCTTGGGCACACTCCTCGTACCTTGCTCCACTTAAATAAAATAAAAAATCCCCTGATGCTTTACACACACTTCTTCTGGGTTTATTATTATTTTATTTTGGTTTTAATTCTCTAGTGGTTGTTCTGTGTTATTTTATGTTTCATGCGCTCTCGTTTTTCATGCATTCTATGCAAAAATGTCCTTTAGGGAGCGAAGCCAGCCTCAACAACTCCAATTCAATTTGCCCTTTTCAGATTTCCTTTCATACCCTACAACAGCATCGGCAGACTCCTCCTCGCCTTCTTTTCAAGTCAACCTTGTCTTGTAACAAGACTTTGTGGCACGGGTGCTATCAAGGTGGATGGATATTAAGAATGCGCGAGCAGAAGAATTTTAATACCTAATTAAAATGATATACAAATCAGCAAAAAGCAGCTGCCTTTTCAGTATTCCAGTGGCTGTGGATTAGGACGGATTCAATAGGTATTCATAAATGATGATACAGTGGCTGTGTTTTGCATACTTCAAAGCACACACTGTGAAGGTTCTATTACAATTCCACGCCTGTCTCACTGGAGTGAAAGGGACAGAACAGAATTTCAAGTAGTTGAAGGGATCTATTAGACTTTTCTATTTGCTTATTGTTAGTGTTTAATTAGTTTGGCAGGCTTCCTGTTTATTTAGACAGTGATATGGCTCTGCTGTAATTGCCAACCAGTGATAAATAGCAGGTAATATAGTTGTTTTACTGATAAGGAGTCTCACACGGTTTACAGGTACAGGAGCTCCCAAAGGTAAGAGAAGAGAAAATCTAAATATGTCGCTCTCCTAATTAAATATAGCCTACGCTGCCAGAGGATATGTTTGCTAAGGGCAAGTTATAAAAAAGAATCCCTGCTGAATGAGATATTAGTTGATAAAGGCTAGTTCGAAAAAAGTACATAAATATAAGCGTCCTTGAAGCGAGGGGCATACAAAATTATTTCAAATGAGCGTTGCTTTCACATCAGGCTAGTATTTCTATATGTATATCTAAACATATCTAAAAGATGTCTGGTAGAATTGACTACACGTGGTACCTTTGCATGTGTGTTACTGAGAGGAGTACTGCAAATGATCACAGATCAGATGTCACCCGGAAATGAATATCAAAAGCAAAAAGGTCAAGTTCTGTAGATTTTTTTTGTTTGTGCAAGGCCTATAACCTCATTCTGAGAAAACACTATGGTCCTCATTTATGAGGCCTTGCGTCAGTTTTGCGCTTCCGATGCATCACTTTTTGTGACGCATCGGCGGCGTAAAACATGCCTCCTGTTGCGCCCTATTTACAAAGTGACGCATCTAAGCAGATGCGTCACTTTGTAAACCCCTGCGCTACATTATACCTGCGTCAGGTATAATGTATGCAGAGAGGGCGTTCCCCCGCAAAAAGCCTCGTAATAGTGACGCAGTGAAATCTATGAGATTTCACTGCGTCACTTTTAGGACGCTGTTGCGTCAAAATCTTGCGCGTGCCTCACAGCAGGCGTAAGACTGACGCAAGCCCTTTCACATGGGGCTTTCCCCATGTGAAAGGACGCATTGCTGGAGTTGCGTCACTTTTGTGACACACTCCAGCAATGCGTGACTTTTGCGATTACAGATACGTCAGAAATACTGACGTATCTGTAACTCCTTGCGCCATGATGTGTCATACTGTAAATATGACGCATCAATGGTCTCGCAAGGAGGGCGCAGTGAAAAGTGACGCATCGCTGTTTTCACGCAGCGATGCGTCACTTTTCATAAATGAGGCCCTTAGATTGGACCCGTTCCTGTTGTTCTGCATTTTGCAATAGCACATAAAAAACACCATTTTACTCCAAGCACATTTCACAGCAATAAGCCTGACAATATATGCATGTGGAAAGCTGGCTACTAAGAGGCAAAATGTGCAATTTTTTTGGGGCTCTAAATCATACTCCACACGTTATTACTCATTCATAGTAGAAAATCTCTAAATTGTGCAGTAATTTGCCACTGGAGAAAAAAGACGCAAGCTGCGGTAAATTACTTTCCCTGGTATATTCTGCCTGCTTATTAGGGATGAATATCAGACTGAAGAGCGCTGTGCAGACACCCACTTCAATACAAACATTAATGCCCCATATCAAGTTGCAAATGCTATGCATATTGCTACAGTCTGGGTTTCCTTCAAGATGATTAAGGAAAGGCTATCACTTTGCGTTACTTGTTTTGCCCTTTTCAAAGCGCTTGTTGGCCTTCAACAGTTGCAATGCTCTCCTTGGAGAAAACGTACACGGGTGCCAACATCCTGGAAGAATATGATTGGTTAGAACCAAGTCCTCTCAGGATTGGATTAATTGCCACCGACAATAGCAGTAACATTGCCAGAGCCATGGCAGATGATGGATACTTCGGAGTTCTCTGTTTAGCTTATTGTCATAGCATTCTGACTATGCAGAACTTACTTAAAACTGAAGAAGGGGTCTACAGCATGCTGGTCATGTATTGTATGATTTGCAAACACTTTAATCATTTGTTTAAAGCCAGGAAGAGACTAGCTGTCATTCGGAGAGCTAATAAAGGCCTGGGAAAGTCTTCATATGGGGGGTTGATCATAGAGGCATAGCTAGCCTTTTGGCCACCCGTGGCATCGAAGAGCGGGGGAGCGGGGGTGAGTTCTGTGATTCCCGTGCCGACACAGCAGATAAGAGCGGGGGTGAGGCTGCTGTCCCCAAAACTCGTGCCCCCCCCTAGCAACGGCACTGGTTGATCAATACTTTAATAATTTGTCTAGAGACTAATATCATTCTCCAACAAAAAATCATGCCCTCCGATGAAGAGTACTTCTCATTCTGTATGCTGGATCCCTGGTACAAACATGAGCTACCTACTTTCATTGCTTATACAGTGCCTGATGTTTCCTTTTATAAGAGTTGGAAAACCTATAAAGGTAACTTCTATTCAAACAAGAACTTAGGAGTTGTCTTTGCCAAACCTCTGCAGTGCACGGTCATGGCTCCAGCAGCATGTTGCAGCCCCAGCTCCAGCCACTGGCAAACAAAATCACCCGTCTTTCTAAGCAACATCTTCTGCTAAAACAATCAAGACCAGCAACATCGCCACAAACATCTTCTGTGCTGGCTGTGTGTCTCCAGAAGATTTAGGACTTACATGAAGAACACAGATTAAGGAAGCTTAGGAGGAACAAATGTCAACTATGATGATAGTGAAGATATTACATGAGAGCTTGAGCGACCGTGCAAGATTCCCAGTAGATCAAAAGCTGTATGTGATTGGCATGGGAACATGGAATTGTGGCCAATCTACAGTAGTATAGCAATAATATATATGTCATGTGCTGTAGCCAGTGTATTCTCTGAGTGGCTGTTCCTTACTGCTGGGGCAATTAAAGTGGTCTGAAAGAGCAGTGTGACTCCCCAAAATGTGAAGAGATGTAAAATTAACATAATAAAAAAAAATATCATCCCAAAAAATTGAGGATCCATCAGCCATAATGATTTAAGAAGAGCAGCAGGAGAATTCTCCAGGCATCATGAGTCTAACAACTGAACTTGAATAAACTCTAGATTCTGAATTTAAAGATGAACTGTATATGCTGGACGACAAAAGGAATGTCTACGTAAAAAGCTACTTCCTCTGAACATACTTCATTTGTATTATTTGTGGTGCATCACGAAGAAAACCAACATATTTACTCAGTAAGGGGAGGGTTGAGTTTGAGGAACAGCAGTGAAATGTGATATTGATGGCATCTTCTTTATGAGACTTAATTCTATTACCTGGTGAAAGAATGGGAATACTGTACACAGCTATTAATAAATAAAGGTGGTAAGTATGACTGAAGTTACAAGAAATGTCAGAAATTGGGGACAGGAGTTTGGGGGCATGGCCATGCTTTCCACTTTGGTTATAAAAAAGAGAAACCACATTGATTGGTCACCCGGAAAGAGATCTTATTTAAAGTTGGAGTGGACAATGGAGTTTTTTTGATATTTTATGATGAGCTGGGTTTGGACCTCTGTTGATAGTTTCATGGTTGAGCAAGGTGCTTCTTTCCAAGGCAGATGTTAGCTGCATTATCAAGTATGCTCTACTAACTAACAAGTCAGCCACCACAGTAGAGTATTTCTAGACAAAGTTATGAGTCTCAAGGGCCATCAACCATAACAAAAACAATGAAACATTTTGCAGGTGATAGCTCTAAAGTGGTAAAGACAGAAGTTTGGAAATAAATGTCCACAATGAGAAAATTGTTCAGAAACAATGTGATCAGTCACAAATTAATAAGGGGAATTGGTGTTTTTCAGTAATAACCCAACCAGACTCTCAGCACAGTGATATTGGATAACTAGATGAAAAATAATAATATCCTGTCATAAGCAGAATTGGCCTGCACGGTCGCAGTCATCACACTTTGATGACTGGAGCCGGGATTCAGAGAGGCCTATTATGGAGATGTCTTCAGTAGGAAATTACACCTGTTTGATTAGTATTGTTTAAATCAAAAGTCTCATTGTAAAGGTGAGAGCATACTTATTGGGGAAAGTGAGATTGGGAAGAGGAAAATCTTAGGAGGGAGAAATGAAAGTTAACTTCTGGAGACATAGGAGAGGTTTGGATGCTCATAATGACTGCACAGGAGGATACGTGGACTAGTGGCACAAGAGGCAACAACTGGACAGCCGCAGTCTGTGCAGGTAACAGTGGTGGGGCCGGGTAAGGGGAGATTTGAAGGACCATGCCGAGGGAAAGTTAAATAAATATTTAATTCTCCCTCTGCATCGTCCCTCGAAATCCACCCTAACCATGCCCCACCGCTGTTACCTGCATGGACCGCAGCTGCAACTGGAACCTGAAAACCCGAGAACGAATACTGGCCTCTGTAATGTTGTGCATGTATTTGCAGAGCGCTCTTGTGTTGCTGGCACAAGAGTGGGTCACGCTTCGTGTATTTCGTTGAATCCTGTTCCACAGTCGAGTGGTGAATGATGTGTGTCGGGATTCTACCAACGTAAATCTTTTGGTGGAGATCCTGGTACGCAGCAAGAGCGCGGCTGTGGGTGTCTGTAACTTTGGAATAAAGCTTCAATAACTCACCTATTGCCTCCGTGGATGCATTCTTAATTCAATTAGCGACGACTGGGAACTTGCTCCACGCACCCAGCACTCATCAGCCAGTTTTTAAGCTTCTGGGGCATTTTCGACGCACCAAGGTTCCCTGCTCTTTGTGCCTCTTCTCTCAGGGGTGTCACCACTTCAGTGACAAATGGATCTCTGTGTCGCCTTCATCAATTTTGGTGAACTTCTGGAGACTCCGAGTTTCTGTTTGAAGTCATCATAGCCCCGCCCCTGCTGCACCATCAAGTTGGCGGCCATCTTCGTTTGGGCTATATTACACGTCTTCATTCCAAGACGTCATTCTAATTGCGGCCATTTTGGATCTGGTTTGTACTTCACCTCTACACGTTGGCTTCGATCAGCTGATTCACATGCAGGTATGATCCAGCCTGTTTACTTGCAGGTGACAGGCACACCTTTTAATCCTCATTATTTACAAAGCCACCTCACCTCTTGAGCCTTCGTACACGGTGATAGGTTCACCTTATTCACATATTTATTTTACATCTGTTTATACACTTTGGAGCTTTCATATTCAGTGATAGACTCACCATTAATATATAGTTCACAGTTGGAGAAATTTTACAAAACTTGTCAGCAAAATTATTAAATGACTAACACATTTGTAACATTTTAAGAATACAAAGTCATTTCTCTTGCTTTTTATATTCAAGCAATTTATTTATACATTACTTCCTGAGAGTTATGGCAACTTCTCAGCAATTTGCTCAACCTCCTCCCTTTTTGTAACACCCTGGTAAACCCAGCATTCCTTGGCGCCAATGGGTTAAAGCTTTTGAAAACCATATTGTTGCCATAGATACTGTAAAATGTTCTCATGATCGCAAGATTGCAATTCTTTATGGCTGTGTAGGACTCGCTTTGAAAAGCTAAGGAGTTAGGCCCCTAGGAACATGAAATAGGCAGAGCCCTTTATATATCAGTAAACACAAAAATACCTATACCATTTATAATTTAAAATTGTCAGCTTTCAGGTCAAACTCAAATTCTTTTGGTTTGCACCGGTATTTATTTATACCTTTTGATTTCAAGTTTTTTTTATATATATCTCTCTTTATCGCATTTGCGTGTGAAAAGGAAATCCATACAATCAATCAATATTTACAACAATATACAACGTTATTTAAAAACACTTATTTACAAACACTTATTTACATTCCACATATTTACTGTGACTTACGCCACATCATGCATCCTATATACAACATTTTATACAAACAAAAATGTGTACTTATGTCTTTATATTTTGACTGAATGAATCTATATCCAAATTGAACACAAAGTCAGGAAGAAAGGAGCAGAACCACCGAAGGGCGACACATTTCAGTGATAGAAGAAATTAATTTGAACTATCATTGGACATGCACCTCTATTATCTTTGTGCGCATTATTGGCACTTCCCGCAAAAATTCTTGCCTCATCTGGCTGTGGAGTCGGATGATGTTCACCCGGTCCCACTCTCAGCAGCAGTGCTCTGAGTGTGACCCCTCAACTCCAGGATGATTATCCAAATGGTAACCTGCACAAATCACGCATGGAAGGAGTTTGAGTAAGAGCGGGACAGGACTATGCGCTGGCAATTTTGTTAGATACGCATCCTGGCATCTCTGTTGCTCAGGAGCAGGCGCCACCGGACTCTTTAAAGAAAGCTGGAATCGCTACACTAGGTGATTTGTATCAGAGTGGGAAATTCATAACATTAACTGCTTTTACTGCAAACAAACAGTATACAGCTGTGCTGGGCTTCGTGTATGTCAGATTGAGGGCTGCAATCTGTATGATTTACCCAGAGTCCCTCGGTGAGACATGGTCTCTCAGAGTGCTCCAGGTACTCTTATCCAAGGAAAGAAGGAAAGACTTCATAACTAGACTATACACCACTTCTCTTACAGAGAACCCAATGGTCACATCTGATGCGTTCAAAAAATGGAATGTTGTGATGGATGAGCCAATGGTATGCGATGAATGGTTTGTATGCTGTATTTTGACAGTGTGTCTTATGACGAATTGCAATCTGCGGATAATACATTTTAAGTATTTGCAGCAACTTTACTATATGCCAGAACGTCTGCATCGGTATGGGTTACGAGAAGACTCTTGCTGTGGGCGCTGTGCGATGGAGAATGCTCCTTTCCTGCATTTAGCCTGGGGATGTAGGCATGTGTACGCATTTTGGGGTAAAGGGACACAAATCAAATCACAGATGACTATGGAAATGGTAGTGTGTATGCCACAGGTATATTTACTGGATCTGCTGAAAACAATCCAACCTAGCTATCATAAACTGGTTGCTATAGCACAATTACTGGCCAAGAGACTAGTTGGCAAGCACTGGGGGGCAAACGGTGTCAACACTGAAGATGTGGTTTAAGGATCTTGTGTATTGTAAAGATCAATTGGACATTTATGTGAAGAACTCCAGATTGCATCTAGGCCCAAAGAAATTTGGAGCCCTGTAACAAAGTATCTTTTGGGGAACCCTAATGTTTTTTAACAAACTATGGACTGGGTCTGTAGCTAATATTTGAGGGGTGTGTCAGGATTTGCTAATAAAGACAGAAATTCCACCCACCTACCGGGGATGGTTATGGGATGCAAAATGTATTGAATGTATTGCATGATATGAGCAGATATGCACTGCAAGCTGTTAGCCAAGTTTATTGATTTGGGATGAGATCGCATTGAATATCTATGTATGAATCTAAGCTGTATTGACAAACTGAATCAATACAATTTTAAATGAATTAAAAAAAATGGTATAAGTTATCAGCCTGAAGTTTTGGCAAGCCTCATGCTCATTTTGACTTTTTGATAAAGGATAACTACCCCCCACAACAGTGCATTCAAGAAAAAACAGCTGTTAATAACTATGTGTACTTTCTCCAAAGGAAGGGGAAAGAAAAACGGAGGAATTCTTATTTACCCTCCCAGTAATTTTTTAAGAATGTAATTACCTCCCAAATTGACACATACAGACACCACACTGCTTTAAAAGGACAACTAGCCTCCGTGAAGCTTCCCATAGGGGTGCAGTCGATATTCGCAAATAAAAACGTCATTGCACCAATGTAAACATTAGATGATCAACTACTATTCAAAAAGCCACACATCCATCGCTCTCATATCATCGAATGTTGTACTCACTCCCCGCCGGCACCGAGGCGGGTGTTCGTGTTTCAATGCTCAAACAATAGCCACACACTCGATCGCATGTAGAAATACTGTTGCATTTTAGGACCCTAGTGTAATTTTCCTGATTCATGCCCTTATATAGGTGTAAATCACCATATCCTTATATAGGCATAGAAATCATAACCATATTTAGACATAACTCATGCAGTCCAAATACGGCATGGCTACTTCCACTAGTTCCGAAAAAACACGATTTCTTGGAAAACTCAGCTTCAGTAGCTAGGGACTTCCCCTTGCTTGCATATTGATTTATCCAAGAACTCATGGAGTTTTCAAAGAACTGAGACTCTTTGATCATGTTATTATGTCCACCTTTACGTCAAACTCGGCACCTTCAAGGTATAAATATGCCCAAACTTGCCATAGCATGCACAGAGAGGTTTGGAGCAGTTGGACTATCTACTTGCCTGACGCATCCTGCTACAGCAAGTGCCGAAGGAAGCCGACCCTCCAGCAGACGCACTGGGGGAGACGCTGTCTTTTCTCCTGCCGAGAAATCCAGCTCCAGTGTTTCCAGGCTACCCTTGCGGGTTGTTGGGAAATCGAATCTTGAGATTGACCTTCGTCATTCTAAACCAAGGTACGGAGCTGATTAGACCCTAAGAGAAATCTTGGATAGATTCTTGACAAAGAATACTAAATATAAGCTACACCACACTTACTTCTTCCCTCGTACTAGACTTAGGTTTGGTACATCGGGGTAGGCGTATTTTAGAAGCACCAGTTGAGTACTTTTTAGCCTTTGTTATTTATGTATGTATTTATCTATGGTCTAGGAACCATACAATGCTTTTACAGTATTATTTTATTCTACTCTTCTTACTGTACGCCCTTTACTTTGCAACCAGTATTACGATTGTAGCAGTTCATTTCTTCAGCTTGAGAAAGAAGACAGTTCAATAAATACCTTTTATTGAAAATGCCCGTCTATCTACTTCTCTGCAAACTCTGGCGAAACGAAGCATGCACGAATGACTGAGTAAAATATCTATCTATTGTTTCCATGACTCTGAAGATCAGTTTATCTTGGGGAAACAAAGTTGTCATGTTTATGCGGTTGTCAGAAACTAAATCCCTTCTTGTGAACTAGAGACCTAGTAAACATAAGTCCTACGTCACATCTATAGGATATATTATTCCAATGCGCAGAGCCTATTGGGAATATAGGAACCGCACTACAATACAGAGCGACTGACCTGGAAGAGGGTCCGAAGTCACACCCTCAAAAGCCGGAAGGATTCTGTATGTGCCCTAAACCAATCCAATCAATAAAGCCAAATGGAAGTTCACCATTGAGGCCTGAAAATGCGCTCAAGCTCCGGTCCCAGTTGGCATGCTCTAGGGGCCATCTTGAAAGTATTCGCTTATATCAAGTATGGCCACACAGGAAAAGAGGGCACCATCTTAGAGTGGTATTAGATGTTGCTGATGAACAAGTTTAAATTGTCAGCCACTTCAAAAAGGAAAAAAAAACTATGTTTGATACACATTCATTTGCATGTATGTTGATCCATCTAGGGGACCAAACAGCCTGCTTACAAAGCGGGTAAAACAAATTACAAGTGAGTAAACTAAATTTCACAACGTATAGTACCCATCATCCTTATGTCAACTTGAGCCTAATAATAGAGTTCCCATCAGGATCATACAAGGGCCCCTCCACCCAAGGATCCCATGCCTTAAAGTGTACCGTAGATTAACACATTCCTAGTTTACTGTGCAATGGCAAACACTGGCCAACATGTATATACCAAGTTATCAAATAGGAAAATAAGTCGCTACATGTGCTTGCAAGCCTCACAGCAAATCAAAGCCGGGAATAACTGGATTTAATTTAGCCACCTTATGTCATGCAAATCAAAGCCAGAAATAACTGGTGTCATTTAACCACCATATGCCACTCAATAGAATAATTCAGGCACTCCTGGTATTCCTTTTCAGAAAAGATCCAGCGAGCCTCTTTACAAATAGGCAAGTTTTCAATGGCATGTGCTGCTCCTGTCACCTTCTCCAGGACAGCCCATCTCAGGCCCTTACAATTGTGACACATTTCCTGAAAACGGTGAGTCGGGTAATAAGTTTTCCTGCATTGAGGGTACTTATATGCTCCTGAATCCTAATCTAAATTTTTCCGGAAGTAAGGCCAATATTAACCCTGGGTGTAGTGGGCATAGTGGCAATATAAGGGCTACGAAGTGGTCCACGGAGTTGCAAACAAACTCTGTGGAACTCCGTGGAGCTCCACTACGCCGCCTGCCTCCACCCCCCTATTAAGAAGTAAGTCAACAGTAATTAAAAATAGACTTAAAACCACTTAACTCTTTACTGCAGCATCCCCGGGCTGCCCTCCTCCTCTTCCTCGCCGTACCGGTATTGCCTGAGAAAACTGCGCATGTGAGCGTGCCCGCGCATTAGCATTTCATGTGAGAAAAGCTCATGCACATGCACAGTTTCTTGACCGGTACGGCAAGGAAGAGGAGTAGGGCAGCCCAGGGACACTGCAGTAAAAGGGTTTATTTTTAACTACTGTTAACTTACTTCTTAATTTCTTAATGGGGGTGGAGACGGGGGCTGGCCAACTCCGCTCTGCTGCGAAGGGCTCGGACATTTGCCTTCTCCGCATTCTCTGTAATTATACACATGAGAAAATTACAATAGACATTGCTACCATAGCAAATAAGAAGGCTGCTGGGCCAGGGGGATTCCTGGTACGTTTATAGGCTGTTAGCTGAGCAATTAATGCCAATTTGGAATTAATTATTTAATAGCATCCTGATCAGTGGCCAGAATCTGCTTGCTTCATGGTAGGAGGCTAATATAGTGCTCCCTTGCGGCCCTCTGATGCTCGAGCTAGTAACTCATGCATAGTGAACCCTTTGGAAGACATTATCACTATATATCTTATGCCTGATATGCCCACTGGGCAGAATCCATCTGACTCACTTTGTTCACCACCCCTGGTGCAGGAAGGAAAACATTGCTCAAATTGCTGGCTGGTTAGAGGAAGGGCATGCACAGCAAAAGAGAGGTCCTGAGGTGCCAATTACAGTCTTGGCGACTAAGTTTGCTTATTTGGAGAAACAAATTCTCAAACTTTAATTCCAAGGTTATGACCAGACTGGACTACCTGCAGGCTCATTGGTTGAATTCCAACTCCAGCAGCCACTTGCCCAGGCTGATGGTCAAGGACATATGAACAGATACTGGGAAGGACGTAGGAATTGTAGAGGGTAATGTAAAAGAACAGAAGGCTGTTTCTGCTCCCTTTAGACCTAATATACAGGTGTTTACAGAGCACCCCCATCTATGCCAAGAAAGAAGAAGTATGGGGAGCTCTCAAATGCTGGCCCTTGATGATATAATGAAGCAATTTCAAGACCAAAGAGACACCCAGGCAATATCTTCCTTTGCACGGGGCAAGCAGCCTCTCCATCTGCAGCCTCAGGCCACTCCATTTGTGCTGAATCTCAAAGTTGCACCCTCACTAAATACGGGTCCTTGTAAAAGTTATGACACACTTGTTTACAAGGTACTGCATTGCATAAGCATGAGGGAGGAAAGTCTGGGCTATTTACATGACAAGATCAATGATGTACAGAGGTTATATGTTGGTGGGCAACATATTGAAACCAAGCTCAAACAACTGTATTGATTCAACTAGAGGAGTAGTGCAACTGCTTAGTACATTATGGACAGTCTCTGATTCTCACAGTTTTTACACGCAACCATTGAAACCCTTTCTTGGGTTATTTCTATAGGTTAACAGGTATTTTTATTTGTCTAACTTCAAGAGCTAAAGCTTCTGTCTCTGCTACAAATAGGTTTTTACCTCTGACAGAATTGGATCAATTAGATTGACTTGTGAGCTAATCAGCTGCCCCATAGCCTCCCATAGTTGCCAAGACAGTCCGGGCCACCCCCACTACTCGATTATGTATGATTTCCCACATGGAACGTGTTTGGGCTGGTATCAAAATTGAACTATTTGGATTAGCTATTTTTATAAAATTTGTCTCCAGTAAACCTGGCAAATGGAGCGTATCTCAATTGATGGGTTTGTGACCTATTTCATCCACGCGTAGCCAGGAAATATGAGCTTAGCCAAGGGTTGACTCTCACAGGCCGGATTGTATAGACAAAGCTAGCTTCGCCTTTTTACCAGCTCATTTTTGTGAATTGTGAAAGAGCACACATATTTTTGCTGAATTTTTATAATAACATTTTTCATGCCAGTAACACAGATATAATGAATCTATTACAGGGCATAGAGCATAGTTTTAGTAACTTCCAAGGAAACTATGTGATCACGTTTGAAAGAAATCTGAGAGTGGAGGACAATATAGTCCACTTTGAAGCAGCTGGTCTGAAGAAGAAAGTATCATTCTACATGTTGCTGGTCACTACTTGTCCAGAGATCCAAGTTCATAATTTTGAAAACATAGCAGAAGGATTTTGGAGCTTTGATGTGCATTCCATCAATAGGTATAAGACAGAGGAATTGACATGGAATCTGGTTTGGTCATTAGAAGGGTTCAACGTGGCCACAGAAAAAATGAGATCTCTAGGGATTGACATCTACAATGAAATTAATCTAATTCCAAAAGAGAATGTACCCAGAGTGTCAGTGTGAATTAAAAAGCTCCTTGTGAAATGGAATAAACTTGCCTTGATGTTGAAGGGTTGATTTAATCTAATAAAGATGTGCATTGTACTCAAGGTCACTTTTTTATATAACAAAATTCTAATATTCAAATACATTTTGATTCAAAATCTCTTCAAATGTTGCAGTCTTGCATTAACAGTTTTGTCTGGGCCTCCAAGGGTCCTAGGATAGCCCGTAATATATTGAAGAAAGGAGGACTACAGTTTCTGAACTGAAATGAAACTGCTGGGCTTTCCAACTCAAGGTATTTAGGATGTTGCTGGGGACACCTAAGTTAAAACATAGAGTGAGAGTGTATCTATCAGTGACCTACTTGGTGAATTCTAAACACAGGTTTTTGCATAAGTTCTGGGTCTCCCAAGTACTTTAAGAAAATTAGGCTTGAGGTTTTTGAGGCAGCTGCTAGAGTATTAGAGTATGGGCCAATATGAGGTCCAGGTGTAAGAGTTCATACTTTAACAATTTTGCGCTAATATGGGATTTTTGTGGCAATCCTGAGTGCCTAATAGATAGTTTGAGTTATCCATTGAAGAAGGCAAACATCACGCAGTGGGGAGACCTGATAAGGGTTGATGGAATAAAATCCTAGTATCTTTTAAATACTAAAACTAATCAGAATCTATCCAGGTCTAAATATAATCAAATGTATTTGTGGTATTCAGCACATAGCTGGATATGGAGCTGGAAGTATGGAAGAGCTCCATACCAAGGATGAGTTGAAGAAAAAGGTGGCTTGATGGAATGGGAACCTGCCTGTGTCTGAGGATATCGGTGGCCTGCCATATAGCAAGCCTAGAATGGATACTTGCTGGCCAAGGAGTTGTTATGGTAACTATCTTTGAATACTCTTTATGCTATTGTCAATCCAGCTACCCTTAAAAAAAAATGATTTTTCCACCGTTCAAAGAGTTTACTGGACCACAAAATAGAAAATGTTGCCCTCCTTGTCAAAAGGTGGCTGTGTTACCTCTTTATTCTATTGGTGAGGGTTGTGGATAACCCAAGAGAGATGGTACAGTGTGTATTTATGAAGCATCAAATGATCAGTGGTGATGAGAAGCAAAAAAATTTGCATAGATAAGATAAATTAAAGATATAATTTCTAATGTTTGTGCTCTTTAAGTTGAGTATTTATTACAAAATTAAAGAATGTTTTCCTAACTATAACTGGTCTTTACCCTTTGATTATGTGTTGTGAAATAAATATATATATTAACTACTGGCGGTCGCCAGTAGGTAGTTATAGTTAGGACCTAGTTGCCATAGCAAAATGGCAACATTCCATTCCCAATAACTTTGGCGCCGATTGATGAATCTTCGCAAAATTTTCAAATAATTCTTTCGTGAGATCAGCTGTTGAAAGTTTAGGGATGATTCGTCAAGGTGGGGCGACAAAAAAGGGGGGTCCCAAAACGTGTTTTTTCAATGTTAATTTCCATGGGAAACTTTAAACAAGGCTACAGGTTGAACGGGTGAACAGAATTACCCCAAATTTGGCAGGGAAAAGGGTCTTGGTCTAGAAAACACGCATTTGTTTATTTGGTGGAAATCTGTTCAGTAGTTTTTGAGAAAGATCAAAATATACACATATCAATATTTGGGAATTCTGCCATCTGATTGGCTGAGGCATTACGAGCATGAGCTTGCTGCTGATTGGCTGCGAGTGGTGCGAGCGGTTGCAACTAGGAAGTGTTGGGCGTCATTTTGTGATTCCGTTGAAGCGAGGAGTAACGGGAAAAAAGGGCAAAAAATGTGGGAAAGAGGAGGGTAGGAGCACTTTAACCTCGGTGGGTGTTTAGGGTGTGCTATAGAGGGGGTGTGAAGTGAAGTATTCACCCCTACCGGTGTGAAAGTGCTGGGCTACGGAAATTAAGTGAGATATTGCCTAGTGTGTGATGTTGCCAAGGTGAGCTGGTGAGCGACTCGGGGATTAAAGCGGGAGCCCAAACTGTGCGTCTTATGCTGTGAAGTCATGTGCCCTGAAAACTGCAGTACAGTTGTGGAAGTAGTGTCAGCATGTGTTTATACCTACTAGGATGAACTACTGCTGTGAAAGTCCTGGGTACGGAAAATATGTGAGGTATTGTCTAGAGTCTCATTAAAGGAGGAAGTGTTGGCCGCCATTTTGTGATTCCGTTGAAGCGAGTAAGGGAAAAAAGGGGAAAAAATGTGGGAAATAGGAGGGTAGGAGCACTGTAACCTCTCTGGGGTGTTTAGGGTGTGCTATAGAGGGGGTGCAAAGTGAACTAATGATACCTACCGGTCTTAAAGTCCTAGTGTATGAAAATTAAGTGAGGTATTGCCTAGAGTGTGATGCTGCTAAGGTGAAGTGGTGCAGTACTTGGGGATTAGAGCGTAAGCCAAATTTGTGTGTCTTATGCTGTAAAGTCATGTGTTGTGGCCGCTGCACTATAGCTGTGGAAGTAGTGTCAGCATGTGCTTATAACTACTAGGACTAACTACTGACCCGTACTGGTTTGAAACTCCTGGGGTATGGAAAATATTTGAGGTAGTGTGTAGAGTCTCATGCTGCTAAGCTGTGCTGCTGCCGGACTCGGGGATTAAAGATTGAGCCCAAACTGTGTGTCATATGCTGTGAAGTCGTGTGCTCTGGCCGCTGTGCCACATCTGTGCAAGTAGTGTCATCACGTAGTTATAGGTACTCGGAGGAACTTTTGTTTCAAACATTGTAACTTGTGTATGGTGCTTAGGGGGTGTTATATAGAGAGTGTAAGGTAAATTTGCATGTATTTAATTAATTTGGTTTTTTAAAGTGGAAAGCACTGACTTCTACAGGTCTGATGGCCCTGGGGGCGTAAGGTGAGGTGCTGCTGGAGTTGGGGATATAGCTGATGAACTACTGAACCCTATTGTGAACTTTTAACCTGCACGTGCCATTAAATGTTCGATAAAATGTTGCACAAGTATATCGTTAGGTTAAAAAAAATTGATGAACATTTAAGCTGCAGGTATCTTAGAATGTTCAAGAAAGTGTGGTAATAAAATAGGTTGAACTTGTGACCTGTATGTGGTGTGGAATATTAAGTAGCTTTTTGTATGGAAAATTCAAAATTAACTAATGAAGGTAAGTTTTGGAATGTGGTTGAAAGAATGAAGTATTCTGATTTGTTCTTTACATGTATTTATGTGTGGAGCACCAGAGAAATTGTGCCATTCCTGGTTCCATTATTGATGAAGTCGGAGCTTTACATGTACAATGTGACAAAGAAAGATTTGTATGCGTGTGTGACATTTGAAATCTGGATAACAAATAAAAAGGTGAGTTAGAAATGCATAAGGTTTGTTAAGTGTTCTATAGTAGTGATTAAGTATTTGAGGTAATGTTTTTAATTTTGAAAGTATTTTAATTTCAAAGTAATATAGTGTTAGTAAAGTGTGGTGTTCGATATTGGTTATAAAATATGCATAAAATTTGAGCTGGTTTTAAATAAGTACTTTATATATGCTTAGGAATTTTTCACAGAGAAGAAGTGTAATTTGTCATCTTTATAGGACTGTATGGTTTTCAAAATGAGGTACAGCGTTAATTTGGATTTGTCATGTATTCGGGGAGATAAACAAAATGTCAAATTTTTTACACTGAGAGGTAGATTTGAAAGTAAGTCAAGGAAGGTTGTTGTACAGTGGGGCCGTCTACAGTGTTTGGAGATTACATGGAGAGGAGATGGAGATATGAAAAGTGATACGTTCCTTTTATATGTATGCATAGTTTGAATCATGTGATCCTAGGTTGAGAAATAATATGAACATGGTTTCTGGTTTGCATTTCGGTATAGTTAATAGTTTTTGTAGTTTCTTACTACTGATTAATGAAAAGGTAGATATACTAAAATATATGTAGTGAACGTATTCATTATTCTCTGTTCTTATGGAATAGAAGTGGTTGGAGAGTGCTTCTTTAGAAGAGATGTGTTAAATTTGTGTGAGAGATAAAAACATGAAAATGTGCGGTATATTTTCTGTATGACTTTGTTGACATTAGAGAACTACATGTGATTATAAGTGATACTATTTGTCAGACTGTCGCTGTGGTGGATATATGTAGGTGTTGAAGTGGTCCGTGTTTTACTGAAGCTGAGCTTTACTATCCCTTTTGAGACACTCGACAATTTATTCAATCCATTTAATATCTTTAATATAGATATAGTAAAGGGACTGTATGTCAAAAGTTTGGGAATTAGAACTTTGTTTACTCTCCCCATGCCCTGCTATACACTCTACAGAGTGTTTATACGACTTTCGTAACATTGATGTCTAACAAGTAAAGATGGTGTACTTTGACTGGGTCTATTTATAAACTGTGCTATGGGATGATTTATGTTTTACTCTCCAATTTGGATGTTTGTATATTTTTTGCTGAGCGTTCCGGCAGACACTTGTTAAAATTAACGTTGTATATGGGTAAAGTGACGCTACTGGGAATGGTGGGGGTTTCTGTTTGATATCGTACGGTTAACCAAGGGCAGGGTTGGGTGTGGGGTTGGTAGTTATGTTGCTTTTTGAAATACAGAATATAATAATGTGGAGATGTGGAGCTACTAAAGGTGATGTAGTACCATGGGGAGCACTTATAAAGCACCCTATGGCATGGGATATGTTTTAGTTGCAAATTTGCATGTTTTAATACTTTTTGCTGATGAGCGTTTCGTGAGACATCTGTTGAAATTAAGCATCTTTATGGCTATAGTGGCACTTCTACGTTTGCTGGGGCTCTTTCTTTTATTGCATAAAGTTAAGGATGGGCAGGTGTTGAGGTGGTGTACTGGTACTGTGACTGTTTATAAACTGTCTTATGGTATGGTGTATGTTTGAGTTGCAAAATTGCAGGTTTGAATAGCTTTTGTTGATGAGCGTTCCAGCAGACACCTGTTGACATTAGGTCTATGTTTGGCTATAGTGCTGGGGCTCGTTGTTTCATTTTGTAAGGTTAAGGGTGGGTATGGGTGGGAGTGGGGTAGGTGTGCATGTAGCTGATTATAAGACTGACATTAGTAACGAGGGCATGTGTAGTTATTAGAGGTAATGTAGTTTCACTGGGCCCATTTATAAACCGTGCTATGGGATGGTTTATGTTTTACCCGCCTATTTGTATGTTTGAATAGTTTTTGCTGAAAAGTGTTCCGGTAGACACCTGTTAAAATTAAGCCTGTGTATGGGTATAGTGGCACTACTAGGAATGGTGGGGTTTCTGTTTCATTTCATATGGTTAAAAAAGGGAGGGGGTGGGTGTGGGGTAGGTAGTTATGTTGCTGTTTAAAATACAGAACATAGTAACGTGGAGATATGGAGCTACTAAAGGTGATATAGTACCAGTGGGAGCACTTATAAAGCACCTAATGGCATGGTATATGTTTTACCCAAAAATGTGCATGTTTTAATACGTTTTGCTGATGAGCTTTTTGGGAGGCATCTGTTGAAATTAAGCCTCTGTATGGCTATACTGGCGCTTCTACGTTTGCTTGGGCTCTTTCTTTTAATGTTAATAAGATCTTTAAAGCGCTCTGCTACCCAGAGGTGTCCTGGCGCTGTTTTATTGCGTAAAGTTAAGCAAGAGCGGGTGTTGAGGTGGTCTAGTGGTACTGTGACTCTTTATAAACCGTCTTATGGTATGGTGTATGTTTGAGTTGCTAAATTTCATGTTGGAATAGCTTTTGCTGATAAGCGTTCCAGCAGACACCTGTTGCCATTAAGTCTATATTTGGCTATTGTGGTGGTAACGGGAGTGCTGGGGCACATTGTTTGATTTTGTAAGGTTAAGCATGGGTATGGGTGGGGTTGGGAGAGGTGGGTATGTTGCTGATTATAAGATGGACATTTGTAACCTGGGCATGTGTAGTTAGTAAAGGTAATGTAGTTTCACTGGGCCCATTTATTAACCATGCTATGAGAAGGTTTATGTTTTTGCCTCCACTTTGCAAGTTTGAATACTTTTTGTTGTTAAGTGTTCTGGCACACACCTGTTAAAATTAAGCCTGTGTATGGGTATAGTGGCGCTAGTAGGAATGGTGGGGGTTTCTGTTTGATTTCGTATGGGTAAAGAAGAGCAGGGTGGGTGTTGGGGAGGTGGTTATGTTGCTGATTCAAACACAGAATGTAGTAACGTGCAGATGTTGAGCTACTGAAGGTGATGTAGTACCACTGGGAGCACTTATAAAGTGCCCTATGGTATGGTATATGTTTTTCCTGCAAATTTGCATGTTTTAATACAATTTGCTCAAGCGCGTTCCAGTAGACAGTTGTTGAAATTAAGTTCCTGTATTGCTATAATGTGTCTACTAGGTTTGGTGTGGCTCTTTCTTTAGTTTTGTAAAGTTAAGGAAGGATGGTGAAGAGGGTGGTACAGTGGCAGTGTGCCCATTTATGAATCGCTTTATAGTATGGTATATGTTTTTCTGGCCACATCCCATGTTGTAATACCTTTTGGTGATGAGTGTTCCAGCAGACAGGTAAAAAAAACGACACAACATTTCTATGGATAAGAAATCTTCGTACTGATAGACACTCTTGTACTGTGGTAGAAGGCTGATAGCGTTGATGGAAAATTATGAAACTTCCTGCCATTGTAGATTTCAATGGAAGCTTACACTGTTTGTTTGTTACTATGCTGTAGTTAGGGTTCTAAGTGGGAGAAAAAAAAGTAGGGTGCTCTAAAAGGAGGGGCGAAGCTCTTAAAGGGGTGTAGGCTATGCAAGTTGGGGCCTGGTCTAAATCAAGATAAGTATCATTGTGCGCTTTAGAAAATCCTCTCCAATTATCCTATGATCGGAAAAAAACATTCTTTAACCGGTTTCTCTTTCTTCTACAACGTGGGTAACCTAGTGTGATGTCTCCAGTTCTTAGTAGTGAGCAAAATAAGCATGTGTACAACGATGTGTATGCTGTCAGTGCAGTGTAATAAACAAACAAAAAAAATATTGACTATCTTTGAGAGGGCTGAAAATAGAGCTTGATAGAGAGCCGTTTGGAGGCTCCCTAAAAATAAGTGCTGGTCCTTATTAGACCCTGCCCAATTAAAGCACAGTATCCATCCATCCTAAGCACTGCGCCATTCAGCCATGTTTTAATTGATGCGTATATATACACATAGATACATGTGGGCGTTCGAGGGGGTTGTCGAATAAACTCACTGACAACGGGGTTCTGGGTAGTGATGGTTTTATTGTTTTATAGTGACGTCTCTTCTGGACCGGCACTCTGTAAAAGGGTAGTGGGTTTTCGGCGTCTTCTGCCTTTTCTTTTGCAGTTCCAAACCACCGAGACTCCCGGTGCCTCCTGGGAGTTGTAGGTCTTGCTTCTGCCGTCTCGACTCCCGTCAGGTATGCCGCCCAGAAGGAAAGAAACCAATATTAGGCACAGGATATGATAGCTGTTTAGGGTAGGGGAGTGAGGGACCACACGTGCTCTCAAAAGATTAAGGTGCCGATAAAGTGCAGGGTAGGGTTTTGGGTGCACCGAGGGACGGGTGTTCTGTCTCACAGTGGTTTTCCCCACTTACGTCCCGCCCACCCCGTGAACCTTGACCGTACCTGCTCGAGCCACAGTGCGGCTGGCCTCCCGGCTTGTCGCAGTCATCGCTGTTCCTTCTCCCTTCTGCTCCGCGGGTCTGTAGGTCTCGGTCCTTCTCCTTTCTTGTCTCCGTCCTCCGCTGTTCTTCTCCTGCCACCTCCTGCCGAGGGTCTACGCTCTCCTCTCCCGTCCTCCTCCGCTGTTCTCCTGCCGCCTCCTGCCGATGGTCTACGCTCTCCTCTCCCGTCCTCCTCCGCTGTTCTCCTGCCTCCTCCTCCCGATGGTCTACGCTCTGCTCTCTTGATTCTCCGTCCTCCGTTCGCCAGTCCGCTCCTTCCTCACCCCACCGCTCTCCACTCCCTCCGGGTGTAACACACACCTGCGTGTGTTCTGGGCGTTGTTTTACCTCCGGCTGATGGGCGGGACCGGGGTCAAGCTCCGCCCAATTAAAGTAACATGGTTCCTCTGGGTCCAGGGCGGGGTTGTATGAGTCATCAGCCATCTTCCAGGTGCTGGTATTCTGTGTAAAAAGAGGGGACACAGGTAAAGGTAAACCAGGAGGGCCCGAGTCCGGGTCCTCCTCGTCACACCCCTCCCCCCTATGATTCTTCCGATCGGGGAGAGGATAACGGGATAGAAAGTCCGCATTGGCATTGTCCTTCCCTTTTCTGTGTCGAACGTGGAACCTGAAGGGCTGTAAAGCCAGGAACCACCTCATGACCCTTGGATTGTTCGAGATGTTCCGGCTCATCCATGTGAGCGGGGCGTGGTCTGTATATAGGACAAAGGGATGCCCCTCTATGTAATAGCGTAACTTGTCGACAGCCCATCTGATAGCAAGACATTCTTTTTCAATGGTTGGATAATTCACCTCTCTAGGGAACAGTTTGCGGCTAATGTACAGTATGGGACGTTCACCACCCGCTTCAGATTCCTGGGACAACACAGCGCCTATGCCAAAATCAGACGCATCTGTGTGTAGGATGAATGGCTTCCCGAAGTCAGGGGAGGTCAGGACCGGGCTTGTCGTGATAGCACGTTTAAGTGTCCGAAAGGCGTTCCACATCGCTGGGGTTGGGTTATGTACGTCCTGACTCTTGACTCGGGTTTTCAAGGTGTCCGTCAAGGGGGCTGCAACGTCTGAAAAGGAGGGGATAAATCTCCGATAGTACCCGACCAGCCCAAGGAACGCTCTCATTTCCTTCTGGCTGGTGGGGAAAGGGGTGTCTGCTATCGCCCTGACTTTCTCGATCTGCGGCTCGATGACCCCATGTCCTAGGACATATCCCAGATATTTGACTTTTTGATACCCCACTCGGGATTTCTTTGAATTGATGTGAAGGCCTGCTTGGTCGAGTTGATGTAGGATGTTGTGAAGGTGTGTCAGGTGTTCTTCCCAAGAGGGACTGAATATAATAATGTCATCCAGGTACGCCGAGCTATATCCCTGATGCTCTTTCAGGACTTCGTTCATGAGCCTCTGGAAGGTGGCTGGGGCACCATGTAGGCCGAAGGGGAGTACGTTGAATTCGTAGAGCCCGTCAGGTGTGGCAAAGGCAGTTTTTTTTCGGTCCTCCTCTCTCAGAGGGACCTGCCAGTATCCCTTCGTGAGGTCCAGGGTGCTGATATATTTTGAGTCCCCCAGCTTTTCAATCAGTTCGTCAATTCTGGGTATGGGATAGGCGTCAAAGGAAGACACATTGTTTAGCGCTCTGAAGTCCATGCAGAACCTACTGCTTCCGTCTGGTTTGGGCACCATCACGATAGGCGATGACCATTCGCTTCTGGAGGGTCTTATGACTCCTAGCTTTAACATTTCTTTTATTTCCTTGCTTATGGCCTCTCTTTTGGCTGCCGGAATTCAATATGGTCATTGTTTCACTGTGACCCCCACCGGGGTCTCTATCCGGTGTTCCGTCAACGTCGTTTTCCCGGGAAGGTTGGAGAAGATATGCTCAAAGGGACGAAGGGTTTTCTGAAGTCCCTCTTGCTCGGTTTGGAACAGTTCGTCATTGACTACTAACTCCCTCACTGTAGATTCTGGAGCGGCTTCTTTAGTGGATACCAGTACGTCTTTTTGAGGGGGTTTTCCCAACCACTTCTTGAGCAGGTTTATGTGGAACATCTGTGTCTTCTTCTTGCTCATTTGCAGTCGATATGTCATTTTTCCGATCGTTTCAATGACTCGGAATGGCCCCTGCCATTCGTTTTGGAATTTCTTTGTAATAGAAGGTAGTAACACCAGCCCCCAGTCGTCAACAAGAAGATGACGCCACTTCTTCCCTTTGTCGTAGTGCGTCTGTTGCTTTTTCTGACTGGATTCCAACTGCGTAAAGGCTAACTCTCGTATCTTTCCCAATTTATTTCTCAAGTTCTGGCTGTATTCTAGTAGGGTTCTGTTTTCACCGGTTCTCTCGGTCTCCCATACCTCCTTGGTCATTTCCAGGAGACTTTGGGGTTGGTGGCCGTACAGCATCTCAAAGGAGGAGCAACCTAAACTGCTCTGGGTTTGCCCTCGGATGACATATTAGGCCAAAGGTAGGAGAAGATCCCAGTCACTTCCGTTTACCGTGAGCATTTTCTTAAGCACTGATTTCAGGGTTCCGTTGTACCGCTCCACCAGTCCGTCCGTCTGGGGGTGATAAACAGACATCCGGATCTGGTGGAGGTTTAAAAGCAGGCAGACTTCTTTCATGACCCTTGACATGAAGGGTGTGCCCTGGTCCGTCAGGACCTCTTTAGGAAAACCCACCCTGGAAAACAGTTCCAAGAAATTTTCAGCAATGGTTTTCGATGTGGGATTTTTCAATAGGAAGGCTTCAGGGAAGCGTATGGCATAATCCACAATCACTAGGGCATACTGGTGCCCTCTCCGCGTTTTTGGGAGTGGCCCAATGAGGTCCATGCCGACCCTCTCGAAAGGAGTACCGATGATTGGGAGGGGTTGCAGGGGCACTGCTGGGGGTCGGTGGGTATTCTTCCGTTGGCAGATGTCGCAGGTCTGACAATGGGCCTTTATATCCTGATATACTCCCGGCCAGTAAAAGCTGCGGAGCACATTTTGTGTTGTTTTCTCACTGCCGGAGTGGCCCGCCAGTAAATGGGTGTGTGCGTAGAACATGATCTGTTCTCTGAAACATGTTGGTACCAAAAGCTGTAGTGGGTCTTCTGCTTTCGCTTGCCGGTAAAGGAGATCATCTTTTATCAGAAACCGGGGGTATCTCACCTGGAGCCCATCTTGGTCAGCATGGGCTTGTTCCCATGCGTTAAACAGATTGGAATCGTTGGCTTGGGCAAAATGGAAGCTTCGGTCTCCCTCCCAGGGATCCGTGGATAGCATGGCTTGGACGGTGGCTTTAACTGGCGCTTTGCTCTTCAACACCTGTCCCTCGAATAAGTCTAAAAAATGTGGGTTGTCTGTGCCTAATATGAGTTGTTCAGGAAGGGTCCCCATCACGCCTACTTTTACTACCAAGGTGCTCTTCCCCTCTAAACAAATGGGTACATATGCCACCGGGTACCCCTTAACATCCCCATGGACACATTTAATAAACACTAGGGCATCGGGCATTATCTGGGGAGGCCTCACATATTCCTCCCGCATTACAGACTGTTTACACCCTGAATCCAAAAGGGCCCTGATTATAGCCCCGTTGACTTTCACACTCACGTGATAGGCACCTCCGAGTTCAGCAGAGAACATGACTGCTTTCGGTATGTACCCGACTTCCATGGGTTCTTCACTGTTGCGTTTTAGGGGACAAAAGCGAGCGATATGACCCCAGGCCCCACAATCGAAACACTGTGGTCCCCGGAATGGGGGAACCTCGGGGCCGGTGAATCGGGGGGCTGGTAGTCCAGGAGGGGCTCTGGGCCTGCGGTCCGGTCTCAGCGGTGCTCTGTTTGGTTTCTCCGGTTCACTGGAGTGTAGGCGGGGCTGGGCACGGACAAACGTAGCTGCCATCTCCATGGCTTGTTTAGTTGTCAGGTTGGAATGCTGTCGTAGCCACCTTTGGGTCCCATATGGTAGTGCCTCCAGGAATTGCTCCAGGTAAATCTTGTCCATGATCTCCTCTTTTGAGCTGGTGGTAGGGGTTAGCCATTTATCGGCCGCTGCTTTCAACCGGAAGAACAATGTTTTAGGGTTGTCCCCCGCCTGCCCTCTCTCCTTGCGGAAGCAAACCCGGTAGGCTTCTGCGTCTAGCCCTAGATGATCGAGAATGATCGTTTTGATCTGTCCGTAGGGGGTCTGTCCGTTGCTGTTGGCCACCTGGTAGGCGGCCTGTGCTTCCCCTGTTAAGAGGGGGGCAAGAAAGAAGGGCCACTTTTCCAATGGCCATCCGCATGCCAAGGCCACCCTTTCGAAGTTCAGTAAGAACGCGTCAGGATCCTCGCCGGCGTTGAATTTCTGTAGGGAATAGCCTGCAGGGGTAGGTGGGGGTCGCGTCTCCCTAACGGGGTGACTTGCCGGGTCGGTAGTCTGCTGTAACCCGCCCAATTGAGCCACCACGGTATTACGGAACGTATCTCTGTCCAATTGGGCCGCAGCGAGTTGCTCTTCCACGGCCCATCCCAACTGTTCCTGTCCTTTAACCAGTACCTGGAGCAGTTCTTCCATCTTTGTGTCCTGGATGGTTACTGTGCTGCCCGCATTCTCCACCACTTGTGGGCGTTCGAGCGAGTTGTCGAATAAACTCACTGACAATGGGGTTCTGGGTAGTGATGGTTTTATTGTTTTATAGTGACGTCTCTTCTGGACCGGCACTCTGTAAAAGGGTAGTGGGTTTTCGGCGTCTTCTGCCTTTTCTTTTGCAGTTCCAAACCACCGAGACTCCCGGTGCCTCCTGGGAGTTGTAGGTCTTGCTTCTGCCGTCTCGACTCCCGTCAGGTACGCCGCCCAGAAGGAAAGAAACCAATATTAGGCACAGGATATGATAGCTGTTTAGGGTAGGGGAGTGAGGGACCACACGTGCTCTCAAAAGATTAAGGTGCCGATAAAGTGCAGGGTAGGGTTTTGGGTGCACCGAGGGTCGGGTGTTCCGTCTCACAGTGGTTTTCCCCACTTATGTCCCGCCCACCCCGTGAACCTTGACCGTACCTGCTCGAGCCACACTTCGTGGGAAGTGTGGCTGGGCGATGCGCCTTCTCGTTGGCCTCCCGGCTTGTCGCAGTTGTCGCTGTTCCTTCTCCCTTCTGCTCCGCGGGTCTGTAGGTCTCGGTCCTTCTCCTTTCTTGTCTCCGTCCTCCGCTGTTCTTCTCCTGCCACCTCCTGCCGAGGGTCTACGCTCTCCTTTCCCGTCCTCCTCCGCTGTTCTCCTGCCGCCTCCTGCCGATGGTCTACGCTCTCCTCTCCCATCCTCCTCCGCTGTTCTCCTGCCTCCTCCTCCCGATGGTCTACGCTCTGCTCTCTTGATTCTCCGTCCTCCGTTCGCCAGTCCGCTCCTTCCTCACGCCACCACTCTCCACTCCCTCCGGGTGTAACACACACCTGCGTGTGTTCTGGGCGTTGTTTTACCTCCGGCTGATGGGCGGGACCGGGGTCAAGCTCCGCCCAATTAAAGTAACATGGTTCCTCTGGGTCCAGGGCGGGGTTGTATGAGTCATCAGCCGTCTTCCAGGTGCTGGTATTCTGTGTAAAAAGAGGGGACACAGGTAAAGGTAAACCAGGAGGGCCCGAGTCCAGGTCCTCCTCGTCACAATACATCTGTCCCAGAACCCATCCTAAGCATCTATAGCCCACCTGTCTATGGTAAGTACTAGTCCCTGTATTCATTCATCCTTCCATCCATCCGTACATTGATACATTCATCTATGTATCTATGCCTGATGCATCTGACCAAGCATCCAGCCGCCCTTTATTCAACTATATGTTCCTATTTCGATGCATCGTCTGCCCCCGATTCTAAATACGACGTATTATAATCATCCACCCTCCCTCTTAAGGCGTCAAAAAGACTTGCGAAAAGCATTGACAGGCAGATTTTTTCATGAAGAATAACAAAGCTTTGAATTGCTCTTTGTGGAGCATACTTCACTACCCTTCTCTGGTGGTGTTTTAAACAAAGATACATCTAGCGAAAGAAATGTAAAGGAGCTTTTAAGTGTAAGATGTTAATTTAGAAACTTAACGTTTTGTTGAGTTGTTTATAGGTACACTGTTTTAAAGTGGCTGTGAATGACAGATACTGAATACCTGTACTTCTTGTATTTGAGAAAGTATATTAAAGAGCTAAATTTGGGGTGGTGAGAACTAAGAGTTCTATATTTCCATGTGAAGTACAGTATAGGAATATAAAAGTAATTAGAAAGATTTTATGTTCATAATAAAGAGGGGGTGTGAGAACTAAGTGAGGCAGGCAAAGTGTATGTTTTCATAGCACTAAAACAAGACCGTGTGTAAGGTCAGAGCAGGTTCGTGCTGGAGTTGCCTGCTTGTGGTTGTTTGCAGAGGCATAACCAGAGCCTAAATCTTTCAGCAATAGGCAGAGTGGGGATGTAGGGGCTGGAAAAAGGGGTGAAAAAGAACAGAGTATCCATTACAAAAAAATGATGTTTTGAAGACCGATGAAGTACTCGGGTGCGGCGCTGTCTGTGCTCCCGGGAAGCTGTCTCAGAGAGTCCAGGGCAATGGGCGTTGCACGCCTGGTGGTCTGTCTGCTATTCCCCCCATGATGATGTTGTTCCTGCCTTGCAAAAAGAGAAGGGAAATCCTGAGTGAAAATTGCTCTATTTAAATGATTCCCTTCTCCTACAATGCAAGTCATTTGACATGATATATGCACTTCTAAGTAGTGAGGAATGTGCATGGTCTCACAGTGTCAATGCAGTGCAATGAAGAAAACAAAACTGATTAAGTTTGTGAGGCCCAAAAATAGAGCCCTACAAAGACCTGTTTTGAGGCCCCCAAAAATAAAGTGCTAGTGGTCACATCCCCACAGACACCCCCTCCACTTTAAGCCCTGGGTGCAGTGTTATGTTTGCGAAGTTGTAGATAACATTGTTAGGTAATAATGGAAAGTTTTGTGTGTGCTGTTTGGTTGATAATATCATCCTAAGTACATGCATTAACATTTTTAAAAATAAGATTTATAAAGTTGTTTGTGGAGGGTTGCAGAGAAAGTGCTGAGTGTTGGTGGGGTGTGGCAGAGAGGTGAAAAGTTTGAGTTAGTGCAGTTATATATAAATTGTAAAGGAGTATGTAAATAATTAAATAAATACTTGCTGTATGTTCTATGGCACTACTTGCCATCCTACTGCTCGTCTCTTGTGCTCGATCACGTTGCAGCACTGGGTCTAGAAGTCGTTAGTGTGTTTTCTAATTGTATGGTATTATTTTAGCATAGTGAACAAATGTTAAAAATAATTGAATCTATGTATTTTTTTTCAGAAAATTATTTTGTTTGGATTAAAATTTGGAAATGCCTAAAAGAAGTGAAAAAAAATAAAAGAGAAGAAAAAAATATATTTGACGAAAAGGAAAGATCTTGAAGTAGAAAAATATGCAAGTAGTACAGAAACTGTTTGTTTGACTAAAAGCAAAAGACAAATTTTGAAAAAAATATTATGAACATTTAATAGAAAAACATAACAAAAAGCAAAAAGAAGAATTTTTCAAGTAAGGTGAAGCAGAGTTCAATTTCAAATACGAGGAAAAGGAAACATGAAAAAGAAATAGTATCTGCAACTCGGAGACAAAAACAGCTTTCAAGAAATTCGTCAGAGACTTTTTCGATCTAGAGTGATTCAGAATGTATTAAAACATGTTGCAAATATAAAAGAAGAATGTTGCAATTCAAAGAGAAGCAGCGTATGGAAAGTATAGGGGATATTTCTTTCAATTTATAAAACAGAAGTTATTCATTTTGATTTTAAAGAGAATGAAAGTATTGGATAAAATAGTCAAAGTATTGAAAGATAAAAGTAGAAAAAAAAGACTTGAGAATAGAACCAACCTTTGTAAAATCTTTAGTGGACATTGGAGACATAATTCTAGTACTGAGCCTTTTTTAATGAGGAAAGTTACTTCCAGGAAAATAGTTTATCATTTGCAGTTGATACTGGAGGTTGTTGCTACGAAGTTTAGGATGGTGTTCCTCTTCCAAAGGAGGAAATAGTTGGTAAAAGTGCAGAAGAGTTAATAGCTGAAGAAGTTCAAGGGACACGTCCACAAGCTCCTGTGTATAAGTGGAGTTGTAGTAGTATTTGTAGTATTCAATGGGAAACCACTGATATAATGCGAAATTTGCTATGAGAATATACTCAGAAAAGTATAAAACAGAAGATTAAGTTGTTACAAGGACTAGATCCATGTAATGTAAGACAATATACTGAGAAGTATGGGCATTCTCTGGCTTGTCTTTCAAGAAAAGTTTATAAAAGTGTGTTTCATCATTTGAGGATGTTAGCAGTACACCATTCAGAAATGGGGAACTTTGTAAAGAAACTGTACTATGTAAAAAGTCCTGCATTAAGTTTAAGTGAACTGAATGGAAATCTTTTATATGGTTCTTTATCAGATGTTCAAAAAAAGTGCGATGATATTGAAATGCGATATTTTGGTTCAGAAGAGCAGTTCATAGAAAATGAAAGTTTGACAATTACAGGTGCTGGAGGAGATGAGAAAGTGATTAGCACTGATCAGTTTGAAGAATAAATTGTTAAGTTTATTGTAGTGTGCTCTGAAATACCAAACTTAGGGGCCGATTATGATGGCGGACGGACCTGAGTCCGTCCACCACCATAGAGTAGGAGGGACCGTCCGCAGGGGCAGCGGCGGTCCCTCCGTGCAAATTACGATGTGACCGCTAGGGTGGCAGTCACATCCTGTATTAATAACATTGCGGCGGGTGCTGCTTCAAGCAGCACCCACCGCAATGTTAAAAAAGCATGTATTACATTTACATGCACAAAGCGGCAGGCACCGCGCGGTGCCTGCCGCTTTGTGCATGTAAATGTTGGGGGGGTACCAGAGGTACCCCCCATGTGCACCCCCCACCCCCGACACCCTGGGGGCCCGCAACGGGCCCCCAAAAGCCAAAGTCCACATGCTTTTCCACGGCGGAAAAGCCGCCGCCGAAAAGCATGTCTCCGTTCAAATCCTAATTTGGCTGACGGTGTCTTGCAGACATCGTCACCAAATAGCCCTCCCCACCCCGCGGATCAGCGGCGGACGGACCTGCCGTCCACCACTGGTCCAAACGCATTCCCACCGCCATCCTAATCTGGCGGTGGGTGTTCTATGTGGCTGCGGCGGTGAATCCGCATACTCCGGGCCGGCGGTGGCTTCCGCCGGCCCGGAGTATGCGGATTCACCGCAATCATAATGAGGCCCTATGTTTGTGTTTGTTGTTGACCTACTCAATATAAAAGTCAAAGTAGGAATGTTGATTTGTATTTAAAAAGTGAAAAGGAGAACAATGGTTAGTGGGAAGAATTTGCAACTTACTTCTTTGTTAAAGGTCGATTTGAGTTGGGTAGTGATAAACCTATATGTAAATATTATTACAGCAAATTAGAAGAGAACAAAATGCCTGTTAGAGCTGTGCATAATAAGTTTGAGTTAGTAGCAATTCCCCAATAGCTGGCCAAATTCAATGCATATGAGTCGTTTTTAATTCAATCTGTTCATCCTTTTCAAACTATAATTCGGATGGAGCCTAAAATAGGTAAACTGCCACCAACAGACTTGCAAAGAGGGCTGAAAGGAAGAGTGATGTACTTACCTTTGGATGAAAAAAAAACATTGAAACTATTGCTGGAGAGAAAGAGGAAGATGAGGCAGTAGTTATTTTAGTAAATAGTGTACCAACAAAGAGTCAGAAAATATGGCAATAATTTGTGGATGTTAATGAAGTTGAAAAGGCTACCTTATATCTTACAGAGAACAATATTTATTACAAAAATGTACGTATTGTCCGGCGTATAAGATGACTGGGTGTATAAGACGACCCCCTACTTTTCCTGTTAAAATATAGGGTTTGGGCTATACTCGCCGTATAAGACTACCCCTCTTCCAACGCACACCAAATAAAAATTAAAAAACATCAGAATTGATTTTAATATGGTAATTTTAATTCAAATGCTTATGACATGCAGGTACTTAGTAGGAAAACTGTCACTTATAAACATAAGGCTGTTTGTCATCAAACATGTAAAAATAAAACAGTGCAAATGGATTAAACTTTAACTAATTCACTCTAAAGCTGAAAAGAAGGATAAGACAATAAACCCATGGGAGCTGCCATGCTGTTTGTTTTCTAAGCTGTCAACCAAACTGGAACTGTTGATGATAGGAGGAAGATAACAAACAATAGAGAGAGAGCAAGTGACGGGCAAGTCCCTGGTGAGTCAGCAAGGCCCATCTTAACTCCAAACTATTTTTACAGGATTTGCTGGTGTGGCAGTTTCCCTTTAAAAGCCTTTCGAAATCCTTCTGTTTGTCATCTGATATCATAAGTAAATCAATGACATCTTGTGATACATTTGTAAGGCAGTCATCGTATGGATCTAATTCTGTATCAGATGGTGTGGTCTCTGCTTCGGCTTCCTCTTCATCTTGCCACAAGTAGTCGTCCCCCATACCATCTGATGAATTTGATATGCCACACTTCTTGAAAGACTTGATTACTGTTTCTGCATCAATATCATTCCAGGCTTTTATGACAAACTTGCACAAAACATCCAACTGTTGAACACGCATGTTTTCTCCTTTTGTGACTGACTTTTCGCCGCTAACCATCCACTCATTCCACTGTTCTCGAATGCGATCTTTAACCCCTCCCATGCTCGTGATGGAACCGCTCCGTCACGAGCCTCGGGTGGGCTGTGCTGGTGATGGAGCGGTTCCGTCACGGCCCGCTCGGTGCGCCTGCGTGGCGTGTTCTATTGAGCGGGCGGGGCCGTGACAGAACTGCTCCATCACAAGCACAGCCCACCCGAGGCTCGTGATGGAGCAGTTCCGTCACAAGCATGTGAGCGCTGCGTGGCCCCACCTCCCTCCTAGCGCTACGGCGGAATTGCCACCGTAGCGAAGGGGTTAAATGGCTTGTTTAGGCACACATCCAGTGGCTGTACCAATGATGTCAATCTTGCAGGAATAACTGCCGCATCTGTGTTTATTCTTGCCAGCCTTTGCTAGATGCTGGGCTTTAAATGAGCCCTGAACATTAAATCATATCAAATCAAATCTGAACATATCCCACACCAGTAGACTACGTTTTTGAATAATTCCACCTGGTCGCCTGATCCATACATTATCAAGCCATAGCGTTACCATTTCTTCATCTATCCAGCCTTTTTCATTCACATGTACAAAACAACCAACAGGAAACTTGAGTTTCGGCATTGTTTTTCTTTTAAAAATAATCATTGGTCTCAGTTTGGCGCCATCAGCTGTGCATGCTAGTACCACTGTAAAACTGGACTTCTCATGTCCTGTTGTTTTAATTAAAATTGTTTTTTTACCTTTTGGCTGGACAGTTTTATTTCCAACCATATCAAAATTCATTGGAGTTTCATCCATATTTCCAATACTACTTAACGCATAGCCATGTTTATTGCGCTGTTGTATTACGCATCGATGGAAACTATGTACTTTGGCATCAAGATCTGCAGGTAATTTTTGTGCAATTTATGTCTTTTACCTCAGTACCAGATTATGGCTTTCCAAGAATCTAGTACACCAGGATACAGTGGCCTTAAATCTGTTGCTGTGATCTGGGTTAGATTTGGCCCACTGAAGTGCAAACAAACGTATTTTATTTCGTGTCACTGCATATCTGCTTTGGCGATGCTCATTCACCATGTCTGCTATATGTTTTTCGAGTTCTGGCCAATGTGGGGTGCCTCTTCTTAATGCACACTTACCCCTTGGCATACTCTTTAATGCTTTTACATTTGCTTTCCAGTCCCGAACCATCTTTTCTGTTACTCCATATTGTCTTGCAGCAACACAGTTATTATGTTCCATGGCAAAGTTTACAACTTTAAGTTTGAAACTGGCTTCATATTTCTTTCTTCTTTTTGGTGGAGCCATGATGGGGTCATGACTGTTAGCCATTTGTATACTGTACTGTATGTACTGGTTCTGTATTGTATGAACCAGTATAGATAATGGTGCTGTACTGTATTCACCTCCACATATATCTGCTTACCAGATAGACTGCCTTCCCTCAGAATCGCCAATCCCAGTATACAACAACCAGCCAATCACGGCAAGCGATGTACCGGTATTTCCTGTGCACACTGCATACAATGTGTGCTTGGATTGGGTGGGTCAGCTCTCCCTCCCTGTCTGCCCAGCCCTCCCTGTCTCCAAGACGATCCGAACGGTAGTACGCAATGTGAGTATGCATGAGAGCAGGGAGAGGGGGCGGCTGGCCGGGATGCAGCTCACGGTGGCTCAGCTAGAGGGCGCCTGTCCCTGAAGTTTCAGCACATAGTATACCAGCTAATAACACGACCCCCGGCGTATAAGACGACCCCCGACTTTTGAGAAGATTGTCATGGGTTAAAAAGTCATCTTATACGCCAAAAAATACGGTAAATGTTCATGAACAGGTAATACGTTTAGACGATAATTCTGAAATTTCAAGTGGTCAAATAGAGAAAGTGGACAAGTCAAGGACTGGAGAGATTTATGAACATTATACAATATGTCCTTTGAATTCAAAAGAAGTGATAGGAAGTAGCATTGAGTTATTTCAAATGAAAAAAGCACAGGGAACTCCAATGAGTGTTGTTTTCCACAGTTGTTTCCTACTGGAAAAGGTGGACGATATGATGACCAACCTGTACGGATTCCAGCTTCAGAATATTGGTCAACAAGATTATATTCTGACGATCCTAGATTTTAACAGTGCATTCCATACATATTTCACCTTTTGTTTGAAAGTGATCTGTCTTCTCTCTCATATGCAGTGAATCAAATACTTGAAAATGGAGTTCATCAATCACTTCTTTATGCGAAAGAATTTGTGGAGAAAGTTCAAGAAACAGATGAAAATTTAGAAGCAGAGTTAATCAATTTGATGGCATGGGGCGCCTTGATGCCCTTGGGCTAAGTTACGTGGTACAAATTCCCAAATAATAATAACAAATAATAATGTCAACATGGAACAAATGAGTATTGGTATCTTTGTCATGGAGAACTCAAGTGTATGTTATGGAACTTAGGTACACCTACATGGTTTGTTACACTTAGCTGTGCGGATTATGTATGGGAAGATTTGCTTGAGTTTCTAAGAGAAGCAAATTCCAATATGTAAAAATGTTGTAATAAAGACTACTGGTGAACTGTGTTCATTGGATCCTGTAAATGTGTGCAGATATTTTGATCATAAGTTTCAAGCTATGATGTATTTTATCTGTAATAAAAAGAATCCACCTCTTGGAGAAGTTACCAATTTCTTTTGGAGAAAGGAGTATCAAGCAAGAGGTGCACCTCATTAACATATGCTACTATGGATCAAGGATGCACCTACATTTGGAAATGATTCTGATGAAAAAGTATTCTCTTTCATCTAACAGTATTTGACATGGGAGATTCCAAGAGAAGGAGGAGATAGAAGCTTGAGACAGCAAGTTTTACGTTTTCAAAGTCATCGTTGTGGAAGGTTTTGCAGAAGAAAATACAAGTATAAAGGACAATTTTACACCAAATGTCGGTTTGGTTTCCCCGTCCAGTCATTTCTAAAGGAAGAGTAAATTCTTGTTTTTTCTTCTGTAAGGCACACAATAACTCGGAAATCTCCAAAGAATACCTACAATTTAAAAAGAAGTGTCAAAGTATATCAATGACTACAATCCAGTCATTTTAAAAATGTGGAATGCAAACATGGACATCCAGTATGTTGCAGATAACTCAATTGCTGTTGCATGTTATGTTACATTGTACATAACAAAATGTGAAAAAACAGAGATGAAACAAAAAAGTGGGAAGAAATTGCACATGAGAATAGCCTTAGCAAAAAAATGTACAGCTTTAGTTTGAAAATGCTTTCCCATCAAGAAATTGGATCGTATGAATGTTCAGACCACTTGTGTTCTTCAAGTTTATATTCAAACTCACAAGGAATCATTTGGGTAAGTTTAGGTCATGCCTGCAAACGAAATAGAGTGCATTGGAAGAAATTGAATAATTAGCAGCAAATGAGCCAGACAGTACAGACATTCTTAAAGCAAATATGTTGGACACATACTATCCAAAAAGGAGTCAACATCTGGAACAGCTATGTATGTTAGAAGTAGTTCAACATTACAGCTTCGAAAGAAATGTTAAAGAGAATTTAAAAGAAGGAAAGTTTGCAGTAGGTGGATGTCATGGTTGTTTCATAAAACATGCAAAGAGTAATCATATAAACCACAAGAAACTTAGTAGTGAAACTCCAGATAAGCGAGAATGTTACTATTTAGCACTTCTGCAGCTGTTTAAACCATGGCAAAGCAAAAATGAATTACTTGGAGAGTTTGATTGCTACGAAGATTCTTTTAATGCTTGTAAAGATAGCATAGGATGTCCAATTTTCCCTACATATTTAACAATCTTGAATGATGAAGTTGAACAGGAAAAGACTATTATAGCTGAAAAAGCTCATGAAAGTTCTCAAGATAGTCAAAGTAGTGGTCCATGTAGTCAAGATCCTCTTGGACAACCAATGCCGGAAAATGAAGCAGCGATTGCTATGCATAAAGTCGAAATTGCAATGCAACAAACACACAAGGAGAATATAACTTTGGAAAAGTTAGAAGAACAAGTAAATGTTGAACAGAAAGAAATATATGTGTAAGTGAGAGAATGGATAGAACATGGTTTGTTGCATGAAAAAAAGAATGTCTGTGTTCATCTTTTAAACCTCTTCTGATGTACATCAGTGGTCAAGCTGGGGCAGGTAAGAGTTTTTTAATTAAAGTTTTGACCAGTTGTCTTAAAAAAACTACTGGTTCACATTTATGTTGTGCGGTAACAGCTCCAACTGGATTAGCTGCACACAATGTTAAAGGAGTTACTTTGCATAGATTATTGATGTTACCAGTGGAGCATGATAATAAATTCGGATATCAGAAGTTGTCTGGAAAAGCTTCTTATGAAGTGTCAAGAGTGCTGAAGAAAATGAAACTTTTAATTATTGATGAGGTGAGCATGGTCTCAAACTTAAGGCTTGTTTTTGTACACTTAAGCATGCAACAGGTATTAAAAACAGATTACGACGTTGTCTTTGGGGGAAAAAATGTAATTATATTTGGAGATCTGCTACAACTAACCCCTGTAAAAGGAGAACCAGTTTTTAAAACTCTTCTACATGAAGACACTAAGAAATCTTTGGGAAGTATTGGAAATGTGAATCTGTGGTTACATTTTGAATTTAAAGAACTCACTCAGAATATGCGACAAGCAAGAGATGAAGAGTATGCAAATATTCTAAAAGATATAAGAATTGGTGTTCTAAGCAAAAATGGTAAACAAGCTTTTCAAAGTCTAATAAAGAACTTGTTTACAAATGAAAACGCATCAGCAGAAGTAATGTACAAAAAAATGAAAGGAAATAAGTCTATCGTTTGCTTAATGCCTACAGTGGAAGAGTCTTATACATTTAATAGAGAGCTTATGAAATTGGAAAATTAAGAAATAGTTCACATTGAAGCTATTGATAAAATAGAGCATCAAGGAATAACAATTGTTCTTTCAGAAAAACTACAGACTAAATTGGATTCTTTGGAAAAAGCCTGCATCAAAAACTGCTGGCTTTGAAAAAAATGTAGATGTATGTTTAAACTGTTGGGTAATTTTGAAGCGTAATCTGAATGTAGGAGAAGGTTTAGTGAATGTAGCAATGGGGAAAGTTGTTGATTTTGTGAAATATCAAAATATAAATGGAATTGAATTTTTGAAAGTTAAATTTGATCAGAGTGAAGAGGTAAGACAGATTGCATGTTCTGCCGCAATATTTTTCTTGTAAAAGACCTTCTGCTTAGCATATGCAATAACTATATGCAATAACTATTCACAAATCACAAGGTTTAAGTGTAGATAATGCTTTGGTAAATGTTGGGAAAAATTTGTTTAAAGAGGGAATGGTATATGTTGCATTATCTCGAGTTAGAACGTTGTCTGTTTGTATTTAATTGATTTTGATGAGACCAAGGTTAGTGCTGATGTTAATTGTGTAAGAGAATATAATCGTTTGAGAAGGCTTTATGCTCCCCATTTAGGTGAATATCCTATTCATTAGAAACGTGTTGTGTGTTCAAAACGCAAACATGTTGAAGAGTTAACTATGGTTGAAAAGCAGAAAGAAAATCAACAGGAAAGAATAGATGTAAAGAAGCAGAAAATACAAACAAGTGATGATGTTGTTGGATACCAATCAGAAAATGCTTCTGGTGTCAACTGCTATGGTAATGTTATTCTAAATGTTATATTTTATCTTGATGATGTTTGTGGTGAAATTAGGGAACGTCAGGAAAAACTTAATGTTCTACACTTTACACTTTATTTCAAGAATTGAGAACTGATAGAAGTAACATTTATTCTGCTTCTGGTATTCGCCAACTAATGGATACATGTACTGGATCTTTAACGTTCAGTGCTAATATACAGCAAGATGCACAAGAATTTCTGATGGTTATGTTTGGAGTACTAGAAGAAGAAGGAATTCAGATTGAGAGTTTATTTGGACTCAGTTACAAATTGGAACATAAATGTGAAGAGTGTTTATTATCTTCAAGGACTATATTTGACAGAAATGTGTACCATTTTTCAAATTAGTAAAAGAAGCTGATCATGAAATGATGTGTTCTCATTGTAAACCAAGAATGCTATCTACATTATGCCTACAAAGATATGGAAAATATGTGATTTTAATGCTGCAACACTGTAAACCAAATAGAAGAAAAATGTTGTTGCTAATCAAGTATCTATTTCTGGAGGAACTTTTACAACAATTGCTAATGTTTTCAATGCTGGAAGTACTAACACAAGTGGACATCATACAGTTTATTTAAAGTATAATAATGGTTGGAGTCACTGTAATGATACACACTTGGAAATGAAACTGAGATTGCCTTATGAATTACCCAACTCATACTTAATTTTTCTGAAACAAAGATTTTAGTTACACTATTTTCCCCCCTGCTGTTTATGATGAAACTACACTGACATCCCTGTGAATAGTGAAGTTACATAGTAGCTGATGACAGCAAAAAAGGGAGAAAAGATGTTATTTGAATGTTAAATTGTTTTGTATTATTTAAAAACTCATAATTTGTGAAATGTATTACGTTACATAGCACTTTTGGAGTTTATTTTATGTAGTTGAAAAGTTAGAAAAACAGTACTAATGACAAATATAGAATAGAAGTTCGATATTTAAAAAACCTTTGAAATTCATTCGTAAAACCATAGGTTTCAGGGGTGTTATACTTAGAAATTAGCATTTGAAAAACCTTTGACATTCACTGAAAAAAACATAGGTTTTACAGACGTTATAGTTAGGAATTAACATTTTTAAAAAACCTTAAAAATTCACAGAAAAAAACATAGGTTTCAGGGACGTTATAGTTAGTTGGATATTTGACTCTTAAAAAAACAGAGAAATTTGCCTGTTATAGTTAGTTGAGCTAACTATAACTCGCGCCCCCACAATGCACTGCTGATAAGGTCACAATATCACATCACTGATGCCATAATATAAGCTTTGATACACCCATTCTAAAATGCAGACTACTATTTTTGAAACCGTACACACAAGAATGCCATATACTTCATACCACTCACTATTTCCTATGTCTAAACACACATTTAGTCACTTATACTTGTAGTTACTTATCAATACAGGAGTATATTATGCACTCATACATCTATACATGCAGTCACACTCTGGCACTCATTCATAGGGTTACTCTCACACCTAACCAGTAAAGCAAAAAATCAATCACATACCCATTTACTCACCAACTTTGCTATTATTAGACATACCACATCACTCATTTATACAGATACTAACACATATTTACTGTCTTATACAATCACTGATTGAAGCAGACAAATATTTATCCATGCACCCTTCAAATGTCTTAGTGTCACGCATACTCATTTATATACTCCAATACTCACATATAGTGCCTTAAAACATAAGTAGTTAGTCAAAGATATACCACTGGGACATTCATTCACTCACCAACACACCCATACACACACTAACTCACCCATACAGTCCTTCCCAGATGCAATTATTAATCCATACAACCACTGAATCACCGACTCAAAAATCTATGCACAAACTCATACACCCCCCATGCACCCACCCACACAGACACTCAGGGACTCATTCAGATACTCAGACAACAAATCAATAACCTATATAGACACTCATGTAGTTATTCAGTAACCCAAGCAGTTGCTTGCACACCAATGGAGAGACTAATACAGACTTTTACAGTTTATTCACTAACCCATGCTTTCAGTAAGACACGTTCAATTACTCACTTATACAGTTAGTCACGCACCTACTAAATAGTTCCTTTAGGCATTTGCAAATGCATTCATTCTTCAATACTCCTTGGCATATATATATATATATTCACAGAAAAAACCATAGGTTATAGACCATATATAGTTAGGAATTAGCATTTACAAAACCTTGAAAATTCACTTAAAAAACCATAGGTTATAGACCATATATAGTTAGGAATTAGCATTTAGAAAACCTTATTTTACTCACACAAAACCATTGAAATTCCATATATAGTTAGTTGCACTAACTATATATCGCGCACCCGCAATCCACTGCTGATGATGTCACATATTACATCATTCATGACATGGTCAGTGACATCACTGATGACATCACTGATGACATCTCAAATGACATCACTGATGACATCACTGATGACAACATCCAGTGACTGTATGTTTCTGTAAAGTTAAAATATGTCTTACATATTGAAGAATGAGTGGATGTATAAGTGTCTGGATGAAGGATTTAGTAGGTGCATGACTGACTGTATGAGTGAATGATTAAATGTGTCTCACTGAGTGCATGGGTTAGTGACTAAACTGTCTTAATTTGTGCATCATTATGTCTGTTGTTCTGTAAACTGCTGCATGTGTTGATCAGTAGCTATATGAGTAACTATATGGGTTATTGATTGGTTGCCCAAGTATTTGTATGGGAGACTGAGTGTGTGTGTGGGTGGCTGGGAGGTGTATGACTCTGTGCATAGATGTGTGAGCAGTTGATTCACTAGATGTATGGGTTCAAAAGTGCATGTGGAAACAGCTGTATGGGCGGTTTACTGTGTGCATGAGTGTATTGGTGAGTGAATGGATATCTCAGTGCTACATGTCAAAGTAAGTACATATGTAAAACACAGTACATGTGAGAGTTGACATATATAAATAACTGCATAAGAGCCAGTGAATGTGTGAGTGGCTGTATGGATCATTGTGAACTTGTATCAGTGATTGTATAAGAGAGTAAATATGTGTTAGTATATGTTTGAATAAGTAAGGTGTGTATAACTGTATAGTTAAGGAAATGGAGGTGTGATTGATTCTTTGCATGACTGACTACGTGTGTGAGTAACTCCATGGATGAGTGACAGTCTGTGAGTGTCTGTTTACACTGAGTGTATCTAAGGTTATATTAGAGTCTGAAGAGGTTCATCGTATTATCACATGAATGATGTCATCAGTGATGTGATCAGTAATGTCATTTGAGATGTCATCAGTGATGTCATCAGTGATGTCATTTGAGATGTCATCAGTGATGTCACTGACCATGTCATGAATGATGTAATATGTGACATCATCAGCAGTGGATTGCGGGTGCGCGATATATAGTTAGTGCAACTAACTATATATGGAATTTCAATGGTTTTGTGTGAGTAAAATAAGGTTTTCTAAATGCTAATTCCTAACTATATATGGTCTATAACCTATGGTTTTTTCAGTGAATTTTCAAGGTTTTGTAAATGCTAATTCCTAACTATATATGGTCTATAACCTATGGTTTTTTCTGTGAATTTCATTGGTTTTTTAACAGCTAATATCTGTAGCTGTAAAATGTATTCTTCTTTAAATCCAAAAATATATTTTATATGTTTATGAATAATTTTTTTTTTAAATATTTTTTTTTCTTCGTTCCCGCTTCGCGAATCGGGAAGCTTCCCGTTAGCTGACCTTGATGCAGCGAAATAGACCGCGAGCCGGTAAACGTTTCTTTACCGCAAGTGCCGCGTTAGAAAACAACATCGTGACGCCTCCCGTCCGCATGACGTTTCACGTTGTCGCGTGATACGTCATATGACGTGCTACGTTAGCGAACTGGTACGCGAAGCGAGTCGCAAAGCGCAGGTTTCTGGAAGCAAACCGGGAGGCCCTGCAAAGTGCTTAACATAAACACAGCAAGTCATGTGACTTGGTAATAACACTTTTCATTGGTTCATTTCACTTTTGGTTTCCTAATGATGTAAGACTAGGTCATATAATCTAAAATGAACACTTTTGATTGGTTGAGAACTCTTGTTTTTCCCAAATGATGAAAATCCCTCCTTCTTTCCTCACTCTGACTTTCATCATTGTGAGAGAAAGACCCTTTGTGATCACTGAGCAATGGCTTCTTTAGTAGCTTCAGCTGGTGCTTCCCCACCACCTCCACCACATCCAAGGAAGAGTGGACCACCTGCTCAAGTTATAATTCAACAAGAAGAGGAAGAAGAGGAACAGGACGACGAGCACGAAGAGAGGCAGTTTTTGCCTGAGCAGCCCAGGACGTCTCACCGGAAAGAAAACTTCATTTGGCAATTTTTTAAAATTCCCAAAGGTCAGAAAAAAGTAAATGCAAGATACGTAACTTGCCTTATATGTCAAGATAGACTGTCCAGAGGAACCGAGAAAAAATACAGTTTCGGAAACTACACAATGCATCGCCATATGACTAGGTGGCATCCTAACAACTACAGTGCTGCACAGTTTCGGAACGACCTAGATAATCTCCCTATTATGGCCAGAAGATCTGTTGTACCGGAAGTAACGGGACCAGAGGGCAGGGAGATGGTGCCAAATATACAAATGAAATTTGTTGAAGTAAAACACATCTGCGTATTTTGCGATGGATTCATTTCCTACGGAGAAAGAAGCATCACTCTGATCAACAGAGCTATTGACTATCATATGCAAGTTTGTACGAAACGCCCAAAATAATAAATACTTCTTTTTTTGTTTTGTTGCTCCTGTTGAGCCCTTTACAATGAATCGTTTTCATTGCCCCCTCCAAGAAAAACCCCCAAAAATATAAAACTGTTCAGAAAAATTCAACAAAAGTAAAAAAATGTTCCGAAAAAAAATAAAAAAAAATATAAAACAACAAAAACAATAAAAAAAAAGTTCTTTTCAGAACTACCTCCCCGTTATTAAAAAATTGGTACAATATTTGGAACTGTGCCAACCTCTATTTCTCTTAGTTCGCTTCCCAGTTCGCTCGCCGGTACGCGAACCGGAAGCGAACCAAAAACAGTAAGTATAAGGGAAGGAAACAGACACTTATGTTAAAAGAAAGACAGCTATAGGGAAGTAAACTAGAGATACTATTACCCGTAATCCACTGCTGATGATGTCACATATTACATCATTCATGACATGCTCAGTGACATCATCAGCAGAGGATTGCGGGTTTTTTGGCAACGTGCCTTATCCACGGTTTAATAACGCTGCCTTTTGCTTTATATAAGTTTTCAAATTGTATGAAATATATACCAATAGGTCGTTATGAACCTTTAGGTAGTGCTTTTCTTCATGAGGTCTGGTCGCTTCCATACACATACAGATGTTTCAAAGATGATCAAGAAGTTTATCTGAATGGAGAGGAATGCACTGAGACGCCAGATCATTCACTAATGTGTAGGCACATACAGTTACACGGTTCATGCAACAAACACCGACCAAATATGGCTTGCGTGTTGCAAGGCACGCCAGTTCCTGCTATCATCCCCACGTTCAAGTTGTTGGAAAATGGTAGTTATTTGATGCTCAATAATGAAGATTGTTCTGAGTTAATTAAAATTATTCCTTTTATCGTAACAGTAAGTGAACGGGTTATTTGCTGCAGAAATGCTCTATTTCCTCCCACACATGAACATAGGGAGTTTTCAATCTGGCCACAAATACCAACCTTGGGACAGATTTCAACGGCATGGCAAGAATAAGAGCTCTTTTGTCTCAGAGAGAGGTGGCCTTGAGTTCGGCCCGTGAAACTTTCGTGCTTCACATAGCGAACACCCGTACAGAGGTGCAGACCCTTTTCAATTCAGATTTGCCTTTCAATTTCAGCAAGATGGTTCCGACTATCTTTAACGCATCCTCCACAAAGGCCCTGGCGCACTTTTTTAAAGTTGTTACCAGTGGTCTCGTGACTTCATTTGAGAAAATCTTTGGAGTCATCCCTGCTTCCTTTCATTCTATTTTCTCCACTCTGGTTCGTGGATTGGCCTTTTTACTTGCATTACCAGCGGACGCTCTTGTGCTTTTTTACATTTTTAAATATGGATGTCCCTCCTATGCAACCTCCCACCCTGCAGCTGCTGACACTGTTCCGCAATCGCATGCTAGAATATTATGGCACAATGCCGTTGGCGATATTAAGCACGGCATATGGATTATCTTTTCGATTCTCCTACTTCACCTGTGTCCAGCCTGTATTTCACTGCCTGACCTGTGATTTCGATTGGGCCATTGATTTGTGTCTCTGCGGACCGGTTTCTCCTGACGTCGACTTTAATCAGCTGATGACTCCTATCATTACTCACGAGTTGGTTTGTCCTGGCGAAAGGATTATGGCTGTGGCATTGATGCATGGACTACTTGGTCCCTGGAATTTACTGGCGGCAGCACAGTCTTTCTTGGAACAGAGCTTTCTTGAAAACCCACCGAGCTGTCCTCTGATGGTGATAGAGGATCCGGTGCTGGGAGAGAACGTATGTTCTTTTCCGCTTTTAAATTGGATGGCTGAACTGTTTTCGGATGAAGACGGTGACTTCCTATTGGAGGCTGTTGCAGCTTATTTTGCATACACAGTTATGTCATAGACCTTTTTCATGTTTGATATGCTGAGTACTAGCATTTCATTGACAATTCATTGACTTATTTGTCAAGTTTTTATTATTTACCTTGCCTATTGGCTTAAGACTCGATAAAGTACTTGGCTGTTTTATTTTTCTTTAGCATTAAATTTTCCTAGTTTTTAATGCTTTACCTTGCGGACCGTCCACATATAAACTTGCAATCTGCTCTCATGAGATGGCACTTCTATTATCTTATTCAGTTCGTTTCCGGATCATGGGGAGGTGTCATCTAGGTCCTGGATATCTTTACACCGTGTTAAGTTAGCATGGGCTCATTACCGGTTTAAACGCCATTTTTCCTTTTTTGCAACTTCTGCACACGACACTTAGTTGTTGCTTTAGCTTTCCACCTAGTAGTTCATCGTGGTTTACATGAGAATAATATGTTATTGCTCTACTATCTGCTTTGCTTGTTAAACTATATCTGTACAGCGAGTGCTAAAGTTTCAAGAACAACACGATACAGAATTGTTATGAGGTCTGATCTCCACGACTTCATACTCATAACATAAGTGCAACTTCTGCCAATTCTGGGCATGAGGCGGGTTTTATATTGCTTTGCCGAACACACATACACAACAGTTGATGCGGTTCACATGAAGAGAGAGCTGGTGTATGCTGATGTGATGCCTTCAAATCTAAGACACTAAAGTATGGGCACGCCCTAAACCAACACAAAGAGACCTTCTTAGCAAATAATATAATATGTGTATTAGGGAGGGTGAGATATAAGCAGCCGCGGGCCGTGGAGGGAGTTACGGTGAGGCAGGGAGGCGGGGAGGGGGAGAAGCAGGGTGGAGCCCTCTCTACCTTGCCCCTCCCCCTCCCCGCCTCCCTGCCCCACCGTAACTCCCTCCACGGCCCGCGGCTGCTTATAAGTGTTGCTAACTCTTATTCATTTACAGCATGTTAACATACTGTCACCATTCGCTTTTTATGTACTAGTAACTATGCTGGTAATTTTGCTACTGATAATATGTGTACTTGTATTCTCCACCCTGCTTCTCCCCCTCCCCGCCTCCCTGCCTCACCGTAACTCCCTCCACGGCCCGCGGCTGCTTATAAGTGTTGCTAACTCTTATTCATTTACAGCATGTTAACATACTATCACCATTCGCTTTTTATGTACTAGTAACTATGCTGGTAATTTTGCTACTGATAATATGTGTACTTGTATTATCTAAGATACTACGCCTGAGAAGACGGCATTAGTAAATAAACATTTCAAATACACATGTGTTCTTCTTAACTCCATGTTCTGGTTTCTAAGAAATATATAACGACCGACTGTTCATGAGTTCCACGTATCCTGAGGTACTATAAGTTCATATTCTGGATTGTCTAAACATTGAGAGTTTGTTATATCCAATGTGACACTGTACCTAGCTTGCTAAGGAGTTTTTGATTACTAACGTGAGTTTTGGGACACCCTAATTCGCCGAGGTTCCAATCCTCTGTCCACAGTTCTGTGTGAGAACAGAAACCCTGCGACAGGGGCACCCCCGACCCTTGCTGGAGCTTCATCACACTTGCGATACAACTCCAGCAATGCGCCACCTTTACGGCACAGATACATCACGCATCTGTGCTGTTTTTGCCCCATGATGCGCCGCATTGTAAATGCAGCACACCATAGGTGACGGAACAGCGGCACAGAATGACTAACACATCCCTGGTGATGCGCCAGTCATCATAAATGTATCCCTATGCTTCTTATCTTGTTAGAGATGAACCGCCATATGTATCATCAAAGTTTTTTGCATTTCCTAAATAGCGAACTTTAAGGAATAAATAGCGATTCTTTACCATTCCTAGTTTGCGATTAGCTATTTGCTAATTACAAATTACCCATTCATTTCCTTCATTTCCATAGGGCGGTTGGACTCACTTTTAGCTCGAACGGCTGAATGGATTTCCACGAAACTTGGCAAAATTGTAGGGACTGGTAGCCCGATGTGCCTTTGCTATGTCTCAAGATATATGCTCCAGTGGTTTTTACGAAAATTAACTTTGAAAAATATATATTGGGCTACATTGGCCTATATATATGTTGGAGCCCAAATGTAGCCCAATGTAGCCCAATGAAGCCCAATGTAGCCCAATGTAGCCCAAAGATGGCCGCCAGACACACAAAAAAACAAATGTAGCCCAAATATCAGCCAGATGTAGCCCAACTATAGCCCAGTGACAGAATGACCAATCAGCTTCGCAAACCTCCGTTACGCGAAGCGGAGCGCTGTTACAGATATATATCTTTTTTTGAACGTTAATTTCTCAAAATCCACTGGAGCACATATATTGAGACCTAGCAAAGGCACATCGGGCTACCAGTCCCTAATATTTTGCCAAGTTTCGTGCAAATCCATTCAGCCGTTCGATTATTATTATTATTTTTTTTTTTTGCCCCGCGGGGCCCTTTTAAAACCTCCACATCAAACCTAGGGGGTCAGCGAGGATCTACTATGCCCCCTTATAGTTATTTCCCCCTTTGTTTTGACCTCCTCTTGTCTCTCGATCCTACCGAGAGACAAGATGGCGGCCGCTACGGACTTTTTGGAATGTTGACAGACGCCGGAGAACCAATCAGCTTCGCTTCACAAAGCTCCGTTGCACGAAAAGTACGCGTCCTGGGACGCTGCCAGGTCCGCTGTTACAGATATATATCTTTTTTTAAACGTTAATTTCTCAAAATCCACTGGAGCACATATATTGAGACCTACAAAAGGCACATCGGGCTACCAGTCCCTACAATTTTGCCAAGTTTCGTGCAAATCCATTCAGCCGTTCGGGCTAAAAGTGAGGCCAACCGCCCTATGGAAAACTCAATGTTAAAAACACGTTTTGGGACCCCCCTTTTTTCTCGGCCCCCCCTTGACGAACCCCCCCCCAAATTTTCAAGGGCTGCTCAGAAACAAAATGTGCCATTTTCCTGAAAATTCAGCCAATTCCGTCCACAAACGCCAAAGTTATTAGACATAGAATTTTCAAAAATCCCATAGAGAAAAAATCCTAACTATATATACCTACTGGCGACCGCCAGTAGGTAATATATATATATATATATATATATAAAACATATTTAAACTTTACAGAAACACACAGTCACTGGATGATGTCATCAGTGATGTCATCAGTGATGTCACTGGCCATGTCATGAGTGATGTAATATGTGACATCATCCGCAGTGCATTGCGGGCGCGCGAGTTATAGTTAGCTGAACTAACTATAACAGGCGAATTTCTCTGGTTTTATATGAGTCAAATATCCAAATAACTATAACGTCCCAGAAACCTAGGTTTTTTTCAGTGAATATATATATTCACTGAAAAAACCATAGGTTTCACACCAGTTATAGTTAGCTGGAAATTTTACTCGCGTTCCCACGAACAAAAACAACATCGTGACGTTTTGCGTAGCCGCGTGATGCGTCATATGACGCACTGCGTAAGCGCACCCGGAAGCACGTGATCGCATACGATCGCGCAACGTCTCGAATGGCTTATGCCACGCGCCCGGGGGCGCGTAGCGTAAGCGCGTCGGGTCATGTGATCTGAAAATTTCACTTTTCATTGGTACAGATCAGTTTTGGTTTCCAAATGATGAAAGTCTGGATCATGTGACTTGAAAATAACACTTTCATTGGTCCAGAACAGTTTTGTTTTCCAAATGATGAAAGCCCCATCTTTTTTCCTTATTCTGACTTTGTCCTTTGACTGAGGAAGACCTGTTTCGAGTTCTATCTCTACTCTTTACTAGTATAAAATGGCTACAGTAACAGCAACAGCTGGAGCATCTGCCCCACCACCACCACCACCACCATCTAAAAGACCACCAGAAGATTACATTGGTGCTCAAGAGGAAGAGGAGGAGGATGATGAAGAGGAGGCACAGACAAGGCAGTTCCTGCCTGAAGATAAACAGCCCTACAAACCTAAAGAGCACTTTATATGGGAGTTCTACAAAATCCCAAGGGGTTTTAAAAAAGTCAACACTGCAAAGGTGACTTGTTTAATTTGTGGTGCTGAGCTATCCAGGGGGAACCCTAACAAAAAGTATTCCTTCGGGAATCATACCATGATTCGCCACATGATGCGTTTGCATCCAAACAATTATTCTAATGCAAAGTTAAGGGACCTCTGCAGTAAGCTATCCCCATCAACGTCTAGACCCTCAACATCAAAACAACCCACTCCATCGGGTCCGGGGGCAAAAGACACATTGGCTACTATTCAACCTAAGTTTGCCGATTACAAAATTGTGTGCAAATATTGTAACAAGACACTTTGCTATGGTGAGCAAAGTATCGAACTTATCATGGTTGCTGGTGATAACCATAAGTGTCCAAGAAAACCCTAATTTTTCCAGGTTTTTTTTTTGCTCCAGTTGAGCCATTTACAATTCCCTGTTTTTTGTTTCTCCCCATAAAAAATACAAAATAAATAAAAAAGTGTTCAGAAAAGCCAAAAAAAGTACAAAATGTTCAAAAAAACATAAAAAAATATAAAACAACAAAAAGAAGAAAAAACAGTTCTTTTTAGAACTACCTTTCCTTTATAAAAATAAACCTATATTTTTAAAGAATCTTTTTCTGCAGGGTACGCGTACCGGTACGTGCACCGGGGCGCGCAACGAGGCGTGCACCAAAAAAAAAAGAAAAAAAAAATTAATGAAGGAGTTAGCATGAGGGAAGAACACAAAGAGAGTAATGTTAAGAGAAAGAGAGCTAGAGGGAGAAACACAGAGGGAATGTTTATTACATAGTAAAAAACAGAGAAGGTGTAATAGGGTGAAAGTGAGAAAAGGAAAATGAATAATAGAGCGAAAGAAGGGAAGAGAGAGGAAGAAGACTAAAGTAGAGATAGTGAGAGAATGTGAGTGGGTGTTGAAAGAAATAGAAAGGACAGTAAAAAATGGGGAATGAAGGGTAGTGACGGATCCGGGATAAATGAACAACGGTGAGAGAGGGTAAGAAAAGAGCAGTGAGTATAAGTAAAGAGGGGTGAAAGAGGGTAAAAAATTGAATTAGGATAACACTTGTGGGACACCCCCGCGCCGCACGGCCACCAGCTGCTGCGTGTGCCCCCCTGCTGTGCCCTCTGCCTCGCTGCCAGCCGCGCTGCCGGCTGACCCTGCTATCGTTGCTCTGCTCTGTCTTGACCATCATTTGTGCTTGTTTTTCCCCTCGTTGTGTTTGCTCGTATTAAGGGTTGTTTTGACCATCATTTGTGCTTGTTTTTCCCCTCGTTGTGTTTGCTCGTATTAAGGGTTGTTTTGACCATCATTTGTGCTTGTTTTTCCCCTCGTTGTGTTTGCTCGTATTAAGGGCTGTTTTGACCATCATTTGTGCTGTTTTTCCCCTCGTTGTTTTGCCCGTATTAAGTGTTGTCTTGACCATCATCTGTGCGTGTTTCCCTCGTAGTCGCCGCCCGCTCTCCCTCGTGCTCCCGCCCTCCTCGCCGCCCCCCGCTTCCCGCCACCACCGCCGACCCCGCCCCTTTTTTCATTCTGTTCCCTCCCCGCTCCCGCCTCCCAGCTGCTCCGCCCACCCGCGCACTTCGCCTTAAATGGCGACCGTGCGAACGCGCAGCGTTGACGCGCAGCGGGCGCGCCGATTGTGCGCCGAAGGCGCGCCAAAGGTAAGCCCGTCTGCGCCCGTCCGCGACCGGATCGCGACCAGCGCCAGGACCCCTGGCCCCCACCGACGGAAGCCGACCCGACGAACCTACAACGCCGCCGATCTCATCGCACTCAACACCGTCCGCATCCCAGGATGTCATCGAGCCGCTTCGAAGCACACCCACGGACCCTTCAGCTGCCACGCCTGCAAGTTCACCTGCATCCGGACTCACCCTGCACCAGCACTCGCCAAGCCAAACATCAGCAGCAACCACCTCAAGTGCATCCTGCTCAACACCCGCTCCGTCCACCGACACGCCGTAGAACTCTGGAACCTCCTCGACACCACCGCCCCTGACGTTGCCTTCCTCACCGAGACCTGGATGAACGCCTCCTCAGCCCCAGACATCGCCATCGCCATCCCGGAGGGCTACAAGATCATCCGGAGGGACCGCACCGCCAACCTGACGGGAGGAGGCATTGCCATCATCCACAGAGACACCATCCGCATCACGACCAACACCGACGACACCCTAAACACCGCTGAACACCTGCACTTCCAGATCCACACCAACCCGAAGACCACCCTCAGAGGCACCCTGATCTACCGACCCCCGGGTCCACGCACACGATTCAGCGAGGACATCGCCGACTTTGTCAGCCCGCATGCCCTCCCCTCCGCCGACTACATCCTCCTGGGGGACCTCAACTTCCACCTGGAGAGCAACAGCGACCGCAACACCATCAGCCTGCTCGACAACCTCGACAACCTCGGACTCAAGCAACTGGTGACCACCCCCACCCACCTCGCCGGACACACACTCGACGCCGTCTTCTCATCAAGACGTCACCTTCAGCCACGCAACAGGACTCCACTGGACGGACCACAGCTGCGTCCACTTCAGCTTCAAAAGAACGAAGATCCACCACCACCAGCAACAGGTTGCCCGAAGAAGCTGGAACAAGATCACAGCCGACCAGCTCACCGCTTCCCTGAGCCAGCACCCCACCGCCAGCTCAGCGAACCCCAGCCAGGCCGCCGTCAACCTCACGAAGTGGATCAACAACGGCGCGGACGAACTCGCCCCTCTGAGAACCCCGCCCAGCAGACCCTGCAGCAGAAAAACACCATGGTTCACCGACGAACTCAAGAGCTCCAAGAAGAACTGTAGAGCCCTCGAGAAAGTCTGGAGAAGGGAACCAACGACGGACAACATGACCACCCTCAAGCTCGCCACCCGGAAACACCACCAACTGATCCGCGCCACCAAGAAAAATACATACAAGGACCGGCTGGACAACAACGCACACAACTGCAAGGAACTCTTCAACATCGTGAAAGAGCTCTCCAACCCCAACGCCGGAAACAATGACATCACCCCGTCGCAAGACCTCTGCAACTCCCTCGCATCCTACTTCCACAACAAGATCGCGGACATACACAACAGCTTCAGCAACCAACCAACGCAAGCCACAACCGCAACAACGCCACCCACCACCACCCTCCGCACCTGGACTCCGATCAGCACCGAAGACACCATCCGCACAATGAACTCCATCCATTCCGGATCTCCGACTGACCCCTGCCCTCACCACGTCTTCAACAATGCCGACGCTGTCATCGCACCCCACCTGCGGGACATCATCAACACCTCCTTCGACACCGCCACCTTCCCTGAGAGCTGGAAGCACGCCGAACTCAGCGCTCTTCTCAAGAAACCCACAGCAGACCCCACCGACCTCAAGAACTACCGTCCCATCTCGCTCCTCCCGTTCCCGGCCAAAGTCATCGAGAAGACCGTCAACAAACAGCTGGCCGCCTTCCTCGAGACGAATGGATCCCTCGACCCCTCACAGACTGGCTTCTGAGCGAACCACAGCACCGAGACCGCCCTCATCGCTGCCACCGATGACATACGAACTCTGATGGACAACGGAGAAACAGCGGCCCTCATCCTCCTGGACCTCTCCGCAGCTTTCAACACTGTCTGCCACCGCACCCTAGTACAGCGCCTCGGCAACATCGGAATCCAGGACAAGGCACTGGAATGGATCACCTCCTTCCTCGACGGAAGAACACAGAGAGTCTGCCTACCACCGTACAAGTCAGAGGCCACCAAAGTCATCTGCGGCGTCCCTCAAGGATCCTCACTGAGCCCCACCCTCTTCAACGTCTACATGAGCCCCCTCGCGGCCATCGCACGCCAACACAACCTCAACATAATCTCCTACGCCGACGACACCCAGCTGATCCTCTCCCTGACCAACGACCCCGCCACCGCCAGAGCCAACCTGCACGAAGGGATGAGAGAGGTAGCCGAATGGATGACGACCAGCCGCCTGAAACTGAACTCGGACAAGACGGAGGTCCTCATCCTGGGCTCCTCGCCCTCCGCCTGGGACGACTCCTGGTGGCCCCCCGCCCTGGGCACCGCACCCAAACCGACGGACCACGCACGCAACCTGGGCTTCATCCTGGACTCCTCCCTCTCCATGACCAGACAAGTAAACGCCGTCTCCTCGTCTTGCTTCAACATCCTGCGCATGCTACGCAAGATCTTCCGGTGGATCCCCACCGAGACGAGGAAGACGGTCACCCAGGCCCTCGTCACCAGCCGACTGGACTACGGCAACGCCATCTACGCCGGAACCACCGCCAAGCTCCAGAAGAGACTCCAGCGGATCCAGAACGCCTCGGCCAGACTCATCCTCGACATCCCCCGACGCAGCCACATCTCCGGACACCTGAGAGATCTGCACTGGCTCCCGGTCAACAAGAGAATCACCTTCCGTCTCCTCACCCACGCACACAAAGCCCTACACGACCAAGGCCCGAGCTACCTCAACAACCGGATCAACTTCTACACCCCCAAGCGCCTCCTCAGATCAACCAGCCACGCCCTCGCCGCCGTCCCCCGCATCCGAAGAGTGACAACAGGAGGAAGGTCCTTCTCCTACCTGGCCGCCAAGACCTGGAACTCACTCCCAACCGACCTGCGCCTGACCCAAGACCACCTCTCCTTCAGGAAGAAGCTCAAGACCTGGCTGTTCGAGCAGTAACGGCACCCCCCCCCCCCCCATCCCAGCGCCTTGAGACCCTACGGGTGAGTAGTGCGCTCTAAAAATGACATGATTGATTGATAAAGAGAAAGGACAGAGACAGTAAAGGAAACAGTGCCTGAATGGGTCTGAGTGACACAGCAAAGAAAGGTAAGTAATGCAGTATGTGTGACTTATAGGGAGTCAGTGGGTGTAGGTCGGGGTGTGGGTGTGTAAGGTGTGTCTGTGGGTGTGTGTGTGTTGGGTATTTCGGTGTGGGTGGAGGTGAGGGTGTGTGAGATATGTCTGAGGGGTGTATGGGTGTGGGGGTATGTGTGTGAGATGTATGTGTGTGTGTGTGTGAGAGTAATGTGTGTGGGGGAGGTGTGTGTATGTATGAGGTGTGTGTGGGGTGTGTATGTGGGGTGTATGTTAGAGGTATGTGTATGTGTTGGGAGGGGGATGAGGTGTGTGTGTAGGAGTGAAGTAAATAAGAAAAACAGAATGAGTGAAGAAGCAAAGGAAGGGAACAGAGGGTAAGTGAAGTAAAGAATAGGGACTGAAAGAAGTTGAATATGAGAGGGGAAATAGGGAAGGGGAGTAAACATGGAGAATAAGAATAAGTGAGGGAAGCAGAGTAAAGAAACAGGAGTGAGGTTGGTTGAGAAAATATTAGTGAGCTTAAAGCAAAGGGTGATGACAAACTACATTTTTTTAGTCACACTTACCGTATAATAAATGTAACTGTAATTACATTTTTTTACTACACTTTGTATCTGTGAAAGAGAGAAGAAAAAATAAGTTATAATTAGTAAAATATGTATTTTAAATTAAAAGATACAAATGAAGAGGTTACAAATCAGAACAGTGTATTTAGAAATAAAGTAAGAGTGAAGGACATAGAAAGGGAAATAAAGTAAGGTAGAATGAGAAAAAGAGAGAAAAAGAAATAGAAGGAGAGCAAATTACTAAGAGTAAGGCATATAAATTCACTGACAGAGAGGAAGAGAAGAACAGAGAAATGAACTGAAGGTAAGAAAGATACTAAAACATTGTGAGTTAGTAAAACTAAGTCAGGAAACAGTAGTAAGTACAAAAATAATGACAGAGATGGAAAAGAGTCTAATTAAGGATGCATTTAGAAGAATGAGGAATAGAAGATGACTGAGAGTAAGTGAAGAACAGTCATAGAGTGAAGGGATGAAGAGAGAGAGGATAATATACAATGATTGAGGGAAATGGAGTGAGGAAGTTAGTACACAGACACACTAAGAGAAAAACTGAGTGAGGTGGAGTACAATGAGTGAGCGAAGGAAATGAGTAAGGGAGCAAAAAAAGGAAACAGAGGAGAAGACGACTAAAACAGTGGTACTGAGAGAAAATAATTTGGTGATGAAAGTAAAGAGAAGGACATTGAAAGAAAGGAAATGAGGAATACTAATGGAACCAGAGTAAAAGAAATAGGATGAAGAACGATGACAGAGGAGCAGTGAAGTTGTTGTAAAAGAAATGATGGAAGGTAGATAAACACAAGTGAACATAACATAAGGAGAGTGAGGCACTGAGGACATAGAAGTCGTGAACGAAAAATAGGGAGAAGAGGTCAAAAGAAAAGAGCAAACAAGGATAAGCGAGGGAGAGTGGGTGATTATAATGATAGAGTGCGACAATACTGCTGAGTGAGTAAAGAGGAATTACTAAAAGAGCAAAGTAGGAAAATACGGAAAAGGGAAGTAAAGCAGAGAGACTGAAAGCTGAAAAGTTATGCAAGGGAGAGAGGGGATGCAGACAGTTGAAATGAGAATGAGGGGTTGTGAAAGAAGTGGAGAAAAAGAACGGGGTTGAAAGAGAGTGAAAGAAAGACATTATAAGTGAGTAAAAAGAGCTGAAAGAGGGTGGAAAAAGAAAAGTGAGTGTGAGACAATGGGAATATAATTTAAATTACAGAATACAAACTATAGATTAACTTGTACAGCATATTACATAGTTTATTTTTGCTGTTCTCAGAATATATTGAATTTCACTTAAAAAAGTGAGTTCAAACTACTCATCATATTACAGAGGGAAAAAAAATACAATCAAAAAGATTGTGTTTTAAAAAAGAAACATCTAAAGTTATAAATAACAAATGTACACTAATCTTTGATTCACTTACTTTTCCTTTAGGCCAAATAGTATATCATGAAGTTCCTTTTCGTTGGAAAATACTCAGCTGTTCTATAAAAATTCCATTTCATCGACTTTCTAGAAGACAACCTTGAAGAACATCTGAAATATTTTCATTATTTTCATATACTCCTTCTGTTCAGTCATAACTCTTTGCTCATTCCTTCACCATTCCTTAAGGCCAAATAGTGTCAGATGTATCTTTATATTTTCAAATTAATTAAAACAAACTCTAAAATTACAATTTTTCCGACGTTATGAAAGAAAGGCTCAAACAACATTTTCATAATATTTAAATTTACCTAATTCCATCTCTGACTTACTCATGTTCATCATTTCCAATAATACTGATATCACTTCCTATAAGATCCACTTACAGTACCTATATGACACATCAATTATTTATATTATCTTGATCACTTTTACTCAGAATATAATTTTAAATAGCAAACTAACCTTTATTAACTGCTCCCGTCTTCATAGGCCAATTACCTTTACTTACATTTTGGTTCTATAAACACTAGATATGAATTTTTTGAGTCAAAAGGCAAACCTTGTTTAAAAGTCAAATGAGTGTCATTACAAAGGGTCCAACCATTACAACTTTTTAAATAACATGTGTAATGCCCTGATGTTGTTGAAGGACCATCATGATAAATAATAGCTTTAGTTCCAAACGTTCTTCCTGAAATTGATAACTGAGAAGCCACAAATTTTTTTATAGAAGTTGTCAATTTCGTTCCATCAGCTCTACATCGTTGGAACATTAAAATGACATAGTGACCATAACTTTGTAGAAATAATGTGGACAGCATTGTAGACTTACATTGTGTACACACCATATTGTGATCAGCTGCTTTAACTAGATTATTGAAAGACACTGATTTGCAGTCTGGTAAAGTCAAATGTATAAATCTTTCAGTGTCTATTCTAGTAGTACTTGATAAAGTACAGTTATCACAGTCATGTTGCCATTGATAAGAAAGTGTAAAAAGATTTTTTATATCTACTCCTTCATCTTCCAATACATCAAACATATACATTAAAAATTCCTGACAATCCTGCTGAATTATCTGTGAAAATTGATTTTGACCAGAACATATGTCTAGAAGATTTCTAATTTCTGAAACACTTTCTATTTTTGCACTATCACTGCTACATTTCTCTAACACAGAATTCAATAAACAGCAGAATGTTTGATCCCGATTTTCAACAATCTGTTCTTGTAAATTTTGAAGAAAAAAAACAACATTAACTACTACATTAGCATAGCAGTTGACACCAGAACTGTTTTCAAACTGAAATCCAACAACATCTTCAACAGAATCCTTTTTCTTTCTGCTTACAATTACAGTTTTATCTACTTTTTGTCTTTTTGCTAGTACCTCACTGCAATTAATCTCATTTCTTCTTTTTCGGCCTACCACACATTTTTCAAACTGAGGATATTGAGGCAAATGTGGAGCATACTCTCTTCTTAACCGATCGTATTCTTTATCACAATCTAGATCAGCACAAATCTTTGTTTCATCACACTCAATCAAGTACAATCCTGATAAAGGTCTGACTCGTGATAATGCCACATATGCCATACCCTCTTTAAACACAGAACTTCCAATGTTCACCAAAGCACTATCTACACTTAAACCTTGAGATTTATGAATTGTCACTGCATATGCCACACAAACAGGAAACTGTTTTCGGCGAACATATAAGTCTTTACCAAGCAAAAATCTAGCTGAACAACGACAAATTTGTTCTATTTCGTCAATGCCATCAAATTTAATTTTTAAAATTTCAATTCCATCTCTATTTTTGTAATTCACAAAACCAACAACATGACCCATTGCTCCATTTACCAGACCTCTTTCAACATTTAAATTCCTTCTCAAAATGATACGACAATTTAAACACACATTCAGAGTCTTTTCAAAACCAGCAGTTTTAGATATAGTCTTCTCTAATGAATCCAATTTTGATTTCAAATTTTCTGACAAAATAATTGTTGCTCCCATATGCTCTATTTTATATATAGCTTCCAGTTTAATTATCTCTTCATTTTCTAACTTTAACATGTTGTTGTTGAACATGGAACATTCTTTCAGAGTAGGCATCAAACCTATGCCAGATTTCTTCTCGTTAATTTTCTTAAAAATATTCTCTGGAAGAATTTTTTCATTTGGATACAAATTTAAAATTAATCGTCCATGTAAAGCTTCTTTCCCATGCTGACTTATTTTTCCGATTCTTACATCTTGTAGAATATTTTTATAATCTTCATCCTTTGCCTGCCGCATATTTTGGAGTAGTTCTGCATATTTGAAATTTAACCATATATTAACGTTTCCAATGCTTCCTATGCACTTCCTGGTATCTTCATGCGTGACCATTTTAAACACTGGTTGACCTTTCACTGGAGTCAACTGCAGTAGATCTCCAAAAACAATAATGTGTTTTCCTCCAAATAAGACATCATAGTCTGTTCTAAGAATTTCTTGCATTCTCAAATGCACAAAAGCAAGCATTAGATTTGAGACCATGCTTACTTCATCAATGATAAGAAGTTTCATTTTCTTCAGGACTCTGGAAACTTCAGAACATGCATCTCCAGATAGCTTATGGTATTGCAATTTGTTATCATGCTCCACTGGCAGCATCAGTAAACGATGTAAAGTAATCCCTTTAATATTATGTGCTGCCAGCCCAGTTGGAGCGGTAACAACACAAGACAGCGGTGATTCAGTCCTTTTCTGCAGATAAGTTGCAATTGCTTTAATCAGAAAACTTTTTCCAGTTCCCGCTTCTCCACTCACGTACAGTCGGATAGGCTTAAATGATGTACATGAGCACTCTTTCTTCTCATGACTCAATCCATGTTCAACCTATTCTGTGACTTCGTCATATATCTGTTTCTGCTGAAGGTTTAATTGTTTCACCAAATCTTCTAAATTAATTACATCCTCTTGAGCTTGCTCCATAGATCTTTCTACCTCATCCATGGCAGTGGCAGCTTCATTTTGGATAATTGGTTCTCCTAGTGGATCCTGACTCAATGAAGCAGAACTCTGACTGTCTTGAGAACTGTCTCTCGCAATCTCTGCAGCAATTGTTGCTTCTTGCTCTATTTCTTCATTTAACATTTGCAGATAATTTGGAAAAACAGGACATTCTATGGTATCTTTGGTTGCATTAAAAGAGTCTTCATAACAGAGAAAATCTCCAAGTAGTTCCTCTTCTGTACGCCATGGTTTAAAGAGTTGCAAAAGAGCCAAATAGTAAAATTCTCTTTTGTCTGGATTTTCACAACTCAATTTTCGATGATTAATCAAATGACCTTTTCTCTGTTTCACTAAACATCCTTCACATCCAATGACAGCATTATTCCATTATTGATATCTTCTCTGATGTTCCTCTTATAAATATATCTTTGCAGAACTTCATACAGACAAGCGTTCTCAAGGTGAGGACTTCTATTTGGATAGTATGTATCCAACATGTTTGTCTTCAAAATATCTGTACTTTCTGGTTCTTTCTCTGCCAAATACTCTATCTCTTGTACAGATTTTAAAACTCGGTTTCGTGTTGCAGCAAGACCTAGACTTATCCAAATGATGGTTCTATATTTGGCATAGAGACTTGCTTATGACAATCGATCAGAACATTCGTATGCTCCAATTTATCGATGCGACAACATCTTCAGACTGTAACTATATAATTTCGTGCTTAGACTCTTTTCATGTGAAATGTCCTCCCACATTTCCTTCAGTTCTGTCTTTTCTTTTTTTGTGATGTAAGACGTCACATATCGAGCCACAGCAATAGAGTTGTCAGCAACGAATTGAATACCCATGTTAGCATTCCACATGGACAAAATCACTGGGTTGTAGTCGTTGATGTACTTGGACTCTTCGTTTCTTTTAAATTGTATGTATTTTTTGGTGATTTCCTCGTCACAGTATGTCGCAGAGAAGACATCAAATTATTTACTCTACCTTTAGAAATCACTGGTCGTGGAAAGCCGAAACGACATTTTGTGTAGAACTTGTCCTTGTTTCTGAATTTTCGACGACAGTACTTTCCACAACGATGGGATTGAAAGCGTAAAACTTGTTGCCTTAAACTGTGTTCTTCTGTAGTTTTCGGAACAGCACATGTTGAATACTCTTCAATGAAGCTCATCACTATCTCATCCGAATCTGTTCCAAATTTGGGTGCATCTTTAATCCACAATATCAAATGTATATGAGGAGCACCTCTCGCTTGATACTCCTTTCTCCAAAAGAAATCCAAAACCTCTCCAAGGGGAGGATTTTTTTTGTTGGTAATAAAAGACATCATAGCTTCAAATCTATGATTGAAATATCTGCATACATTCACTGGATCCAAAGAACATTTGCCTCTCAAAGAAATTGAAGTAAGTCGTCCCATGCATACTCGGCACAGCTAAGAGTGAGGAACCATGTAGGAGTTCCTAAGTTTCTTAGCATACATTTCAATTCCCCATGACGACGGAACCAATACTCGTTTGTACCACGCTGACAAGCCATGAGATTGATTAAATGAGATTCAAAAATATTATCTTGCAGATTCACTTTCTCCATAAAGTCCCTCGCCGAAACATTTTAGAAATGTGCTCCACTTTTCAGTATATGGTTTACTGCATCAGAAAGCCCAGACAAGTCACTTTCATGCAGTAGAAGAAACAAATAGGGAATGCATTGATGAAACCTTGGATCTTCAGCATATAATCTTACAGTTCGTTATGCAGATGCAGGAATTTGAAGTGGTCGATCGTCATATCGTCCACCTCGACCTGTTGGAAATAAATGTGGAAAACAACGAGCTTCCAAACTTTCTTCCCATACACTAATGGGACTTCCTTTTGCTGCTTTCATTTGAAACAAGTCAATTACATTCCCCATCACTTCTTTGGAATGCAAAGGATGAACAGTATAATGTTCATATATTTCTTCACTTCTTGATACATCAACTTTTTCAATTTGGCCACCTGAACAATCACTGTCTTCATCTGCAGCTGTTTCCTCTGCTTCAACACATACATGTTTGTAGTACTCATTGTTTTTGACCAAATACAACGTTGCCTTTTTGACTTTCCTAACATCCACTAAATCTTGCCAGATTTTCTTACTCTTTGTCGGAACCCCATTAACTAGAATAACCAGAGGTTCCTCTTCCACTTTCTCTACACCAATGGTATCAATATTTTTCTTGAAATCTAGAGGCAAATAAACAACTCTTCCCTTTAATCCTCGCTGTAAATCTGAAGGAGGCAATTTCCCTATCTTAGGCTCCATGCGAACAATAGCCTGAAAAGGATGAACACATTGAATCAAAATAGACTCATATGTATTTAAATCCATCAATTCAGAAGGAATGTCTACCAACTCCAGATTATTATGAAAAGCTCTAGCAGGCATTCTGTTTTGATTTAATTTATCATAACAATATTTACAAATACGCTGATCAGAACTCAAATCAAAACAATTCTCCACCCACAAATAAGTAGCAAAATCCTTCCACTCATAATTATTTATCTTTTCACTTTTTACGTATAAATCAACTAATCTAGTTTGATGCTTATAATGAGTTCGTCGACAACACACACAAGTAAAATTCGGCCTTTCACTTGATTTCACCTTAAACCTGGTAATTTCCTGGTCAAACATTTCTGTACTTGAAATCTGTACATTGTCTTCCACAATACCTTGACTTTCTGTGTCAATTTCTACACTGTCCTCTTTTTCACCAAAATAAGAAATCTCAATTTCTTCACAAATCTTCTTCACATCTAATTCAGTTCCATGCAAAAGAGCACTGTTTAATTGTTTAAGCTTAAGTGCTGGACTTTTTGCATAATATAACATTCTCACTAATTTCCTCATTTTCGTATGATGCACTGCTAACATCCTAAAATGATGAAAAACACTTTGACAGACTTTTCTAGAAAGACAAGCCAGTGAATGGCCTTGCAAACCTGTCTTTTCTCTCACTCTGCAAGGATCTAAATCTTGCAACAACTTCATTTTCTGCTTCAGACTTTTCCTACTATATGTACGTAAGAAATTACAAAACAAATCAATTGATTCCTGTCGCACACTACAAATACGACTACACTTCCAAGTGTACACTGGATCCTTAGTACGTCTCCCTAAAACTTCATCAGTTAACACCTCTTCTGGTTCTCTAGGCACAAGTTTCTCTTTTTCAATCGGACAACCGTCTTTCACCTCATATGCTCGACCACTGGTGTCAACTGCATGCACTAAATCATTCTCCTGAAAGTAACTCTCCTCATTAAAAAATGGCTCACAACTTGAACTGTGCATCCATTCTCCTGAATAACTTTACAAAAATTAGTCCGATTAATTACTCTTTTCCATCTACTGTTTGATTTAAAAACATCAATTGTGTTGTTAAGTGTCCTAATTCTATTGATTATTAAAATAAAGAATTTTTTTTTAACTTCAAAAGCCTGATCAACAATCTTCTCTACGTTTTTCTTTTTCTTATAAAAAGCAGCTCTCTGTTTTCCTTTCCTAATGTTTTTTAACAAATTTAAAACCACCCTATTGCGAAACATTCGTTTACGAATGTTTCTAAACTGATTCTGCCTTCTATTCCGATACATATTATTCTCTCCTGCTCCAGTAGTAAGATTTTTTGAGGACCTCTCCTTCCTTTTCAAACTTACTCTCTCCTTCTCTTTTTCTACATGCTGTCCAACATTTTTTTTTGTTCTACATATGTTACGTAAGAAAGACTTAGGGCCAGATGTAGGTAATTCTATTTTACCGACTCATAAATACCGAATTTTACCGATTCGGTATTTATGAATCTGTAAAATAGAAGTACCGAGATTTAGGTAAATCCAGATGTTGATGCCCATAGGAATGAATGGGCATTACCGGTCGGTATTTACCGAATCGGTAAATACCGATTTTGACAAGGGTGCAGGGGGTGTCACTTTGACACCCTCTAGCACCCCCAAAACAGGTTTGGTGCCATATGGCAGGCATACCTGCCCTAAGGGCAGGTCTGCCTGTCATATGGCACAGGTGTGCATGCACACATGTGCATGCACACCTGAATCGGTATTTTACCATCAAATAGAATTTGATGGTAAAATACCGATTCTGTAATGCTTGTGGGACTCAGAAGAGTCCCACCTACATATCAATTTTACCGAATCGGTAAAAATACCGATTCGGCATTTTACAGAATCGGTAAATTTACCGATCGGTAAATTTACCGATCGGTAAATTTACCGATTCTGTAAAATACAGGGCCCTACATCTCAAATTGCATTTACCGGTCGGTAACGGCCAAATTCGGCCGTTACCGACCAGTAAATGCCTACCTACATCTGGCCCAAAGTCATCTTACCAGGAGCTTCTTTCCTGTTTTTTAAAGTCTTTGTTGTGGAGGACTGCTGTTATTCCGATGCTGTTTTTGTTTGTAACCGTATTTCATTTTTCCTTCTTCTTTGCCTTGAGGGCATCTTTCCTTACTCTTGAAATCTTGATTTCAATCTGTGTTAAAGAAAAAAATAGCACATTATAGACCACTATTATCAAACAACAAAGCAATGATAAAAAGCAAACGGTCTATTCAGGGTTACAGATCAAGTGAGGATTCTCCAAGGGTGCAGAAGAGGTGAGACCTGTATTGAAGAGTGTAGTGGAAGAGAGGTATGTCCACAGGTACAAAGAAAGTGAGACCTTTGTCTAAGAGTGCAGTAGGAGATAAGCTTCATGAAGTCTAGTCCACTGCACTCTTACACACAGGCTTAACCACCTATGTTCTCCAGGAAAGGCCTCTCTCCCACTACAGTCTTGAACACAGGCCTCACCTCGTCTGTCCCTCTGGACATGCCTCACCTCATCTACACAATCTACTTCCTAATCTAAGGTAACACAGGTGACATTATTGTCAAAAGATGAAATATATGTATTTAATCATGCAGACACTATTTATTCCTTCTCAAAAAACTAAAAGTCATTGTTTTTCACCAAAATCGTTTTTTAAATAACATTTTAGACACACAGTGCAGGTCCTATGTACAAGCATTCAGTGTCCATGACTACAGCGGAGAGGACTAACCTCCTCTCACCCTTGGACAAGCCTTACCTCATCTCTGTCCTCTGAACAGGCCTCAATGTATTGAGTATAATTGATAGTAAGTAGGTGAAGATGAGGTGACGCATGTCCAAGGGTGTAAATAAGCTGAGGCCTGTCTAAGCATGCCAATTAGTTGAAGTCTATTCAGGGTGGCAGATGAGGTAAGGATTGTCTAGGGGTGCACAAGAGGTATGGCCTCTATTGAAGAGTGTAGTAGAAGAGATGTCTGTCCACGGGTGCAAAGAACTTGAGACCTGTGTCTAAGAGTGCAGTGAGGGATAGGCTTCATGAAGCCTAGTCCACTGCACTCTTAGACACAGGTCTCACCACCTACACCCTCCAAGAAAAGCCTCTCTCCCACTACAGTCTTGAACACAGGCCTCACCTCCTCTGTCCCTCTGGACATGCCTCACCTCATCTGCACAATCTACCTCCTAATCTGAGGTAACACAGGTGACATGATTGTGAAAAGGTCAAATTGTTTTATGTAATCATGCACACACTATTTATTCTTTCTCAAAAATGTAAAAGACATTAATTTGCCCCAAAAATGTTTCAGTAGTGCAATGAAAAGCTTATACATATGACCTTTTCTGTTTTTCAAATTTTATTCTAAAAAAAGATTATGAGGCCTAAGCAGGAGTGCAGATGTGATGAAGCCTGTCCACGGGAGCACAAAAGGTGAGGCTTGTGTCCAAGAGTGCAGTGGACAGGACTAAACTGGAGTAGTGTGCAAAAAAAAGATGAGCCTCATTTATAAAGCCCTGCATCAGTTTTCCACTGCTGATGCGTCACTTTTTGTGATGCATCGGCAGCATAAAACATGTGCCTTTTTGCGCCATATTTAAAAAGTGACGCAAGTAGGTAGATGCGTCACTTTTTAAACCTCTGCGCCACAATATACCTCTGTCAGGTGTAATGTACACAGAGGGGGCATTCCCCCGCAAAAAAGCCTCGTAATAGTGACGCAGTGAAATCTATGAGATTTCACTGCGTCACTTTTAGGACACTGTTACGTCAAAATCTTGCACCTGCCTCACAGCAGGCGTAAGACTGAGGCAAACGCTTTCTCATGGGGCTTTCCCCATGTGAAAGGATGCATTGCTGGAGTTTCGTCATTTTTGTGACACACTCCAGCAATTCGTCACTTTTGCGCTTACAGATACATCAGAAATACTGACTTATCTGTAAGTCCTAGAAACATGATGCATCATACATTAAATATAATGCATCATTGGTGTCACAAGGACTGCACAGTTAAAAGTGACGCATCGCTGTTTTCAATATTAAGGCTCTCAGTGTGCTTCCTAATCTGAGGTAACACAGGTGACATGATTGTGAAAGCTTCAAATTATTTTATTTAATCATGCACACATTTTTTATTCTTTCTCAAAAATGTAAAAGCTATTAATTTGCTCCAAAATCGATTTTTCAATAACATTTTAGAAACACAGTGCAGGTCCTATGTACAATCATTCCATTTCAGTACTGAAAAGTCACTATTTTACAAAATATTTTTCCTATCTCTTGCAAACATTCCTACTAAGCATTACCCAAAAAATGAAACAAACCAACAACAAAGAAACTCAGTCTGCTTCCCAATATGAGGTAAAACAGGTAACATGTTTGTAAAAGATTCAAATATTTTTATATAATTATGCACACACTATTTATTCCTTCTTGAAAATGTTAAAGCCATGGATTTGCACTAAAATCGTTTTTCAATTACCATTTTAGGAACAGAACACAGGTCCTATGTACAAGCATTCATTTTCACTACTGAAAGCCATTAATTTGCCCTAAAATCGTTTTTTATTTAATATTTTAGAAACACAGCACAGATCCTATATACAAGCATTCATTTTCACTACTGAAACCCATTGATTTGCACTAAAATCGTTTGTCAATTACCATTTTAGGAACAGAACACAGGTCCTATGTACAAGCATTCAGTTTCACAACTGAAACCCATTCATTTACCCTAAAATTGATTTTTAAAATAACATTTTAGATACAGAGTGCAAGTCCTATGTACAACCATTCAACTTCACTACTGAAACATCACTATTTCACAAAATACAAATCCTCTATTTTACAAATATAGAAACCATGCATTTTCAAAAAGCATCACACAAACCAACAGCAAAGAAAATCAATGTGCTTCTTAATCTGAACTCTCTATCTAAATGAATCATAACTCACCTTTACAAATGCTTTAGGAGATTCAGAACAGTGTCAGATACACACACCAATATTTCTTTAGCAGAGCAAAAGGTATGTTCTCCAGGCACTGCAACCATTAATGGCACAGAAAACCTCTAATTCCACACACATATTCCTCATGGTAACCAATCAAAACTCTTCCCTCTCTATTTTCAAATCAACACCCTTCCCCCTCAGCCCTTTCTACCTGTTACCATAGCAACTCCCTCCTCACTGAGCTCCCAGGGTTAAAAGTTTATTCTACAATGTTGCAAATCAAATCAGCAAGCATGTTTGTCCTCTCAATACACCAGCGTATCCACTGCAATCTTTCTTTAAATGACTTTTTCTTATCCATTCAAATGACTTCTTTCACAGAACAGAACCATGCACCCTAACTTTCAATTTTCAACTATCTGAATCCACCAATCATTGCTTGTGACTCAAGAGCACTGAAACTCCACAGTTTATTTTTGCAAACTCCTACTGCTCCAACTGCCATTTCATTCCTACACTTCATCTGACATAGCTACATTCACTGGGCTCAAAGGTATGCAGCTACCAGAAATTTTCACAACCTTGATTTACTAAATGTACACATAAAATGGATTGGCCTAAGAGGATTGAGATGTCATCAATTGATACCATTGGTGAAAACCTTTCACCATCTGCCACACCCTGACCTCATAATTTTGCACTGTGGTGGAAATGACCTAGGCACTTTGACTGGGGTAGGTCTGGAGATGCTTTTAAAGGACACCTTTGGGCAATTGATGACAATTTTTCCACAAACTGCCATGGTATATTCCAATATATGCCAAAGACAGAAATGGAACTGGTCCACCCAATTTTGTCCACAATTTGAGAAAGCACGGAAACATGTGAATAAATCTGTTTCTGCTTACATGAGAGACTATGGAATGGGTTCAATATACAACAACAACTTGCGTTACAACATGCAAGATATCTACAGAGCAGATGGTGTGCACTTCTCAGATGAGGGGAATAGAATATTCCTCCTGAATTTAAGACTGTGCATTGGTACGCTTCCCGGTGCGCGTATCGGGCCCCCCCCCGCGAAAAATTGAATTTTTTTTGTTTTTGCCTATATGGGCCTCCTAAGACCCCCTCAGAAAACCTAGAGGGTCAGGGAGTGCCTACCATGCCCCCTTATACCCATTCCCAAAGTAGTTTGTCCTCCATTTTCTGTCTCAAATCTACTGAAACACAATATGGAGGACTCCCGTTGCGCTTAACGGTACGCGTACCGGGGCGCGCACCGGGAAGCGCTCCCAAAAGATTTTAAAAGTTAATTTACATAAAAGCCACTCGAGACACTTTCACTAAATATAGAATAGGCCATACTACATACCAGTCCCTACCATTTTCCCAAATTTGGTGGAATTCCATTGAGCCATTTCGCCTGTAGCCCTCTCTAAATATCCTGAGGTGAATTACTTGACAAAAACACATCTGAAGTGTTAGAATTTACAACCAATTAAAATGTTACTTTCATTTTCTACTATTATTTCATGACATTTCATTGATTATGTACATGAATATATATGAAGAAAGAGAGGGAAACACAGCCATTTTGACTACTACTTCCTAAAGTACATTTCAAAAGGATTTTCACTGAGAACTTAAACTTCTTTTTCAAAGGTAAGATGTTGTTTTGAAAACTGAAGTATGTTGTGCACTTTAAGTTAATTTGAAAAACATTTTCTGATAGTTATATACTATCCCTCTGTAATAGTTATAGATTGAGATAGGCTTCTCTGTTATAGTTATGGATGGAGTTAGGCTTGTCTTGTATAATTATAAATTTACGTAGGCTTTAAGATATACACTTTTTTATATTTCTACTTCCAGCCTGATACCATACACTGCCCAAAGATAACTTCACTGTTAAAAAATCAAAACTACCTGTCTGAACTTAAACCCAACAGTGCCCTATCTCTACTGATATATTTATTTTTTATGCAAATTACAGCAAGAAAATGGAAGGAGAGCAGAATATTTCCTTCAAAATTGTTCTGGAGAACAACGCTGAAAAAGTTATTGAAGACAATGATGACTTAGATTTCATGGATGAATCACGGGACTATGAATTAGTTCAATGTGTAGAAGCAGTAGATTCGCTGATTGAAAATGGGGACATTTCCGACAATGTGTTGTTAGAAGTTCTGTTAAATTTGGGAAAAGAATCAGAAAAATAAATTTATATTTAATAATCAAAAATTGTTCGAGACATTATTCATTTTCATATGTAATTCATAAACTAGTACCAAATTGATTATAATGTAAATTCAGACTTATACTATACGGTGCAACTTTTTTGTGTTACATAGTAATTTTGCTCATAGTTACTTCCTTTCTCCCACTATATTATCTCCAATGTGTATTTGACATCTCTTTTTCATCTCCTGCCTCCATGTTCTTTCTGCTTTCCTGACAGTTTATGATATGGATTCCATATACCACAATAACTTCTGTAACAACATGCAAGATATCTACAGAGGAAACGGTGTACATTAAATTTAAGACTCAGCATTGGTACCTACATGTTGGTACTTAAAACACCCAAACAACACAACAACTCTATGCAGAGCTACCCTACCTCTAATCACTTTAAATTATTATTTTCCTATTTCACTGGGTTTTCCCCGTGGTACGCTCCCCGGTACGCTCCCCGGTGCGCGTACCGGGCGCTCCCCCTCGCGAAAATCGAAAAAAATAAATAAATAAATGTTGTCCCGCGGGACCCTTTTATGGCCCCCACATCAAACATAGGGGGTCAGGGGGGGTGTACCCTGCCCCCTTTTGGTCATTTCCCCCTTTGTTTTTTGCCATCTCTTGTATCTCGATCCTACCGAGACACAAGATGGCGGCCACTGCGGACTGTTTCGAATGTTTACAGACACCCGAGAGCCAATCAGCTTTCCGTGCGCAAGTCGCGTAGCGCGCCCGGTGCGCTCCCCGGTACGCGTACCGGGGCGCGCTTTCAGATATATATATTTTTTCAACTCAAATTACTCAAAATCCTCTGGAGCACATATCTTGAGACATAGCAAAGGCACATCGGCTACCAGTCCCTACAATTTTGCCAAGTTTGGTAAAAATCCATTCAGCCGTTCGAGCTAAAAGTGAGTTTGACCGCCCTATGGAAATTAACATGGGGAAAACATGTTTTGGGACCCCCCTTTTATCTCAGCCCCCGATTAATGAATCCCCCCAAACTTTCAGGGGAAAAGTGGAGAGCCGCGAGGCAAATTTGAGGAACATTTCAGGCAGATTCTTCAACCGACGCCAAAGTTATTACCAATAGAATGTTGCGATTTCCCTATGGAAAACAATCCTAACTATAACTACCTACTGGCGACCGCCAGTAGGTAATATATATATGTATATATATACATATATATATATATTCACTGAAAAAAACATAGGTTTCAGGCATTATATAGTTAGGAATTAGCTTTTAAAAAACCTCTGAAATTCACTCAAAAAACTATTAGTTTTAGGGGTGTTATAGTTAGCTGGACATTTCACTCATACAAAACCATTGAAATTGCTCGTATATAGTTAGTTGTACTCACTATATTTCGCGCACCCGCAATCCACTGCTGATGATGTCACATATTAGATCATTCATGACATGGTCAGTGACATCACTGATGACATCTCAAATGACATCACTGATGACATCACTGATGACATCATCCAGTGAATGGGGTTTGCTTTGTTATTTAAATATGCATTATATATATAGCAATTTGCATTGAAGAATGAGTGGATATATATAAATAAATATTTGGATGGAGGATTTAGTAGCAGTGTAATTGACTGTTTACTTGACCAATTTATAATGTCTCACTAAATATAGTGGATAGTGACTAAACTGTGTAAATATCTGTATCACTTTGTCAGTTGTTGTGTAAACTGATTCTACAGTTGGTTACTAGCTATGTGAAAGTCTATATTAGTTATTGATTAGGTAACTGAGTATTTGTATGGGAGTGTAAAAGTGTGTGTGTTCGGTGGGGTGTGTGTGACTGTCCAAAGATGTGTGAATAGTTGATTCAGTAGATATATGAAGTTAAAACTACATGTTCTAACAGTTTGGGTGAGTGAATCTCTTTATGGGTGTGGTGATGAGCAAATATATTTCTCAATGGTACACCTCCAACAAACTAGAAAAATAAAAGGCAGTGTATGTGTCAGTTGTTGTATATAAATAAGTATACATAAGACTCAATGATTGTGTGAGTGACTGTATGGATAACTGTATACTTGCAATAATGATTTTATAATTCACTAAGTATGACTTACTATCTAAATGAATAGATGAAGTGGTGTTTGTATAAGTGTTTTGCTAAGTAAATATGTAAGTATGATCTATTGTTTGCATAAGTGAGTCGGATGACTTTATATGTGAATAGGATGTGTGCTGTTGTTTAATGTCGATATAGGTGTATAAGTATTTTTGATAGTGTTCTATTGTTCATTGACAGCATGTATGAGTGAATCCACAGGTAAGTGATTAGATGTGTGTATACATCTATGAATCACTGAGTGGATTTTTAGATACTTGTATTGCTTTGACAATGGATTCAAATATGATACTCTGTATTTTACAAAGAGTGATGAAAAATTGTAATAGAATATTAAAAGGTGTATGTGATTGTCACGTGGATGATGTCATCAGTGATGTCATCAGTGATGTCATTTGAGATGTCATCAGTGATGTCACTGACCATGTCATGAATGATCTAATATGTGACATCATCAGCAGTGGATTGCGGGTGCGCGAAATAAAGTTAATACAACTAACTATATAGGAGCAATTTCAATGGTTTTGTATGAGTGAAATGTCCAGCTAACTATAACACCCCTAAAACTAATAGTTTTTTGAGTGAATTTCAGAGGTTTTTTAAAAGCTAATTCCTAACTATATAACGCCTGAAACCTATGATTTTTTGAGTGAATTTCAAAGGTTTTTTAAATGCTAATTCCTAACTCTATAAGGCCTGAAACCTATGGTTTTTTCAGTGAATTTGCAAGGTTTTTTAAATGCGAATTCCTAACTATATAAGGCCTGAAACCTATGGTTTTTTCAGTGAATTTGCAAGGTTTTTTAAATGCTAATTCCTAACTATATAAGGCCTGAAACCTATGGTTTTTTCATTGAATTTCGAAGGTTTTTTAAATAACAATTTTTAAATCTATCAATTGTTATTTTTTTTATACTGATTTACTACATTTTTGCAGGCAGGTGTTCAGAGGGCACGCCCCCTTTTTACAACGTTCTGTAGTGCAACCCCTGGCGCGTTTGCAGTAGAGGAACTAATTCCCCTTGCATACTGGGGGTCTCTGGGGGCAACTAGCCCACCAGAAGCCTCCAGTATAAGCCAGGGAGCTGCATTACAGAGAGGTGTAATGAGGCCACACCCTTTTTTACATCTCTCTGCAACGCAGCCCCCAGGCGTGTTTGCAGAGGGGGAACTAATTCCCCTTGCATACTGCGGGTCCCTGGGGGCCCACTAGCCCACCTGGAACCTGCAGTATGCACCAGGGGGCTGCATTGCAGAGAGGTGTAATGAGGCCACACCCTTTTTTACACCTCTCTGCAGCGCAACCCCTGGCATGTTTTCAGAATAGGAACTAATTCCCCTTGCATACTGGGGGTCCCTGGGGGCCAAGTAGCCCACCAGGAGCCTCCAGTATGCGCCAATGGGCTGTGTTGCTTTGCCCCAGGGGCGGCGGTCTCCGGGGCAGTATTGGGGGGATTGTGGACCCCCCACACTTCTTTATCACAATGCCGCCGTCATTTGGTCCCCCCGGGGGGGTAATTTATAAAAAAACAGAACAGGTTTTTTTTTAAAGAAATGTGGGCCTTTTTGGTCCTTGTGGGACCACCTGGGCAGGCCTAGGGGGTCAGGGTGTATCTACCCTGCCCCCTTTTTGTGTTCTTCACATTTGTTTTTCTGCTTTCTTGTGCCTCGGTCTATCTACACGCACACATATACACATATATATATCTATGCATATATATGCATTTATATATATGTATGTGTATATATTACCTACTGGCGGTCGCCAGTAGGTATATATAGTTAGGATTTTTTCTCTATGGGATTTTTGAAAATTCTATGTCTAATAACTTTGGCGTTTGTGGACGGAATTGGCTGAAATTTTCAGGAAAATGGCACATTTTGTTTCTGAGCAGCCCTTGAAAATTTGGGGGGGGTTCGTCAAGGGGGGGCTGAGCAAAAAGGGGGGTCCCAAAACATGTTTTTAACATTGAGTTTTCCATAGGGCGGTTGGCCTCACTTTTAGCCCGAACGGCTGAATGGATTTGCACGAAACTTGGCAAAATTGTAGGGACTGGTAGCCCGATGTGCCTTTTGTAGGTCTCAATATATGTGCTACAGTGGATTTTGAGAAATTAACGTTTAAAAAAAGATATATATCTGTAACAGCGGACCGGGCAGCGCTCCAGGACGCGTACTTTTCGCGCAACGGAGCTTTGTGAAGCGAAGCTGATTGGTTCTCCGGCGTCTGTCAACATTCCAAACAGTCCGTAGCGGCCGCCATCTTGTCTCTCGGTAGGATTGAGAGACAAGAGGAGGCCAAAGCGAAGGGGCAAATGACCATAAGGGGGAATAGTAGATCCTCGCTGACCCCCTACGTTTGATGTGGAGGTTTTAAAAGGGCCCCGCGGGGCAAAAAAAAAAAAAATAATAATAATCGAACGGCTGAATGGATTTGCACGAAACTTGGCAAAATATTAGGGACTGGTAGCCCGATGTGCCTTTGCTAGGTCTCAATATATGTGCTCCAGTGGATTTCGAGAAATTAACGTTCAAAAAAAGATATATATCTGTAACAGCGCTCCGCTTCGCGTACTTTTCGCGTTACGGAGCTTTGCGAAGCTGATTGGTTCTCCGGCGTCTGTCAACATTCCAAACAGTCCGTAGCGGCCGCCATCTTGTCTCTCGGTAGGATTGAGAGACAAGAGGAGGCCAAAGCGAAGGGGGAAATGACCATAAGGGGGCATAGTAGGTCCTTCCTGACCTCTTAGGTTTGATGTACCATTTTGCCAAGTTTGGTGTAATTCCGTTCAGCCATTCAGGCTGTAGACGTATGTAAATGTCCTATGGAAAATTGCATGGGGAAAACACATTTGAAAGTGTTGAAATTTAGAACCAATTAAAATGTTAGTTTGGTTTTGTATTTGTGTGTGATGAAAGTTAATTGGTTATGTATATATTTCAAATGAGAGGAAACCACAGCCATTTTGTGATACTACTGTCTGAGGTACATTTGTGAGGAATTTTTGGTGGTGAATTTCTGGTGTTTGATTTACACAGTACTAACACTTCTCCTACTTTTAAAAAGGTGAGTTGTTAATTTGTAAGGGGAACTATGTTGTACACTTGAAGATAATTTGACAAATGTTTTCTGTTATTTATTTGCAGTCCTTCTGTTATACTAAATACTTGATAAAGTTAGTTTTATATTATGTATTACTAAAAACGATAAATGAAAGTGATTATTTTTTTCTGCAATTTACAGCAAGCAATTTCAAAATAAAATGGCTCACAATGAAGAGACCGTGGCAATTTCTTTTGAATTGTCCACTACATTGATTGAAATTGAGAGCACCAATAATGAAATATTGTCACAAGGAGGAGATGACTTGTATGATTCCATTAGATTGATTGAAATGGACAGCACCAATAATGAAATATTGGCACAAGGAGATGACTTGAATGATTCCACTACATTGATTGAAATTGAGAGCACCAATAATGAAATATTGTCACAAGGAGGAGATGACTTGTATGATTCCATTAGATTGATTGAAATGGACAGCACCAATAATGAAATATTGTCACAAGGAGGAGATGACTTGAATGATTCCACTACATTGATTGAAATTGAGAGCACCAATAATGAAATATTGTCACGAGGAGATGACTTGAATGATTCCACTACATTGATTGAAATTGACAGCACCAATAATGAAATATTGTCACAAGGAGGAGATGACTTGAATGATTTTTTTGATCAATCTCTTGATGGCGAATTTATCGAATGTTTGGAGACCATAGAGTTACAAGAATCATCATTGCAGACTTTTCATGAGGACATTGCTGATGAGGACATGTTACTAGTTCTTTCAAATTTAGAAAATTCTGAAGAATAAATTTATATTTAGAAATCAAAAATTGTTTGAGACATTATTCATTTTTATTTTTAATTTATGAGGTTGTAGCAAAGTGATTGTAGTATAAAATGAGACTTATAGTATAGAGTGCAACATTTTTATGTTACATGGTAAGTTTACTCATATTTACTTCCCTTCTGCCACTATATTATCTCCAATGTGTATTTGACATCTCTTCTTCATCTCCGGCCTCCTTTCTCTCACTGTGGGGCATATTATCAAGGGGGTTTATCTCCGCTTTTTTGGCTTTAAAAGCCAAGAAAGCGGAGATAAAATTATCTCCCTATTACCAAGCTGTCGCTAACACCAGTTAGTGACAGCTAATAGGAGATAGCGACCATCTTGGGCCCCGCTTTGCATGTCAGTGATATTTATCACTAATGACATGCAAAGTGGGCGTGCCAAGATGTTAGCGACTGGAAAGAGTCGCTAACATCGCTATCTCCTATTACCAACTTTTGGAGATATTCGCGCTAAGCGCGAATATCTCCAAAAGCTAACACCTGCCCTGAGCAGTTCTTCACCATGTTATCCAATGGGAGGTGGATAACATGGCTAAGAGCATTTGCTCGATAATGCATGAATATCGCTGACTTTTCAGCGATATTCATGCATTGCGGCCGTTTTTTATCGCATTTGCGATAAACCTTGCTAATAGCAAGGTTTATCTGCGATAAAAATCGCCGATGTGCGGCGATAATTTTTGTCTCTAAACAAGTTAGAGACAAAAATTTTCGCTAGTTGTTGGTAATATGCCCCTGTGTGTCTCCGATGCATCTTATCGCTGCTATTTTGTGTAATTACAGAAGAGAGTAAAATAAAATAGTTCGGAACGTGAAAAGGGGGCAAAGTAGAGTACTCCTCACCCCCTAGGCCTTTTTAGGCGGTCCCAAAAGGATCAGTTTCTGCTTTCCTGAGAGATTATGGTATGAGTTCCATATACCACAATAACTTGCATTACAACATGCAAGATATCTATCTCCTTTTGGAGATATTCGCGCTAAGCGCGAATATCTCCAAAAAGTAACACCTGCCCTGAGCAGTTCTTAGCCATGTTATCCAATGGGAGGTGGATAACATGGCTAAGAGCATTAGCTCGGTAATGCATGAATATCGCTGAGTTTTTAGCGATATTCATGCATTGCGGCCGTTTATTATCGCATTTGCGATAAACCTTGATAATAGCAAGGTTTATCTTCGATAATTTCTGACGATGCTTAGCGGTAAAAAATTCGTTGGTAAGCATCGTTAGCGATAAATATCGCTTAACTTTGGTAATATGCCCCAACGTCTGTTAACGTTCGATTCGAAGGAAATGAGGAAGTGTTGAAAAACATTGTTTGCGCCATCTTGCCTTTTTTGAAATGCCACACTTTTGTGGTGCACGGCAGCCATTTTAGATGTCTTGACCAGACCCACTCTCTGCACGCTGTCGATTCGTAGCATGGCTCCTCACCCTCGCAAGCATCTTCCCCAGGCACTGGTCACCCCCGCTCTCTGTCTTATGCATGGGCAATAAACCTCCCCCCATCTGCGCTGCTCTTCCCTGAGAATCACACTCTGTGCCCGCCCGACACCTCCCTTTCGCCCTATTCACTACCGCACCCTCTGACACTCCTCTTCCTCTGTGTCCGATTGTCCAGGCTATCAGCTAGCCCTGCAGATGTAGTTTATGGCCCCAGCTGTAAAGAATCACCCCTCTTCAAAGGAGTTATAGTAGATCAAGGCCCACACCCGATGAGATCCGTCACACCACACGTGTTCCTACTATCTGAAAACCATCCTGTATTGTGATTGGGGAGGGGACCGAGCCTGAAGCGGAAGATTCCAGGAATGACTCTTGGTACATCAAAGTTTTTACAATTATGTGTCACGTTAAAAATATGTAGCACTCCAACAAAGTAGTAGGAATATAAAACTTTAATAACATAATATATACAACAAAACAAAAACAGTAAAAACATTTAAACAACGAAGAGACCGTGGCAATTTCTTTTGAATTATCCAATAGATTTATTGAAATTGACAGCACCAATAATGAAATATTCTTGTCAGTAGCGGTCTGTTGTGCGAATAGTTCCAAGGCAGCAGAACGCGCTGAAATCTAGATGGCACGAAAGTGATGTCTAGTAAGTTGCTGCCCAGCAAATAACGGCGTGGGGCGCCGCGGGGGTGAGTGAGTCCAGTAGGCACCACAGCTATTCTTACCGGCATCGCAGAATTACTGCTGGGGACAATGCCTGTGCTGTAGCAGGGTCACAGCAGAAACAAAAAGGATTTTGTTGAAGATGTTGTTGGTTTTAAATTTGAAAACAGTTCTGGTGTCAACTGCTATGCTAATGTAGTGGTTAATGTTTTGTTTTCTCTAGAAAATGTAAAAGAGGGGGAGGCAGTCCAAAGTTCCGTTAAAAGGGCAAAGGAAAGGATCGGTGGTTTGAACTATCAGTGAAAAAGGGGAGGGGGTGCAACAATTTTTCCTACCGGGTCACACTGTGCTTTCACTGGAACTGAGGTCTGCAGGATTCTAGTAATTCAAAGTGAGGCTGGCGCCAGCATGGGAGCGCCGACGTCCCACGGATACAGTTTCGTCACTCCACGGGCGATCATGGCAGTCATTCCCCATCGGGGGTCGAAGACTCCCGCGGCTCCTGTAGAATCTTCAAGGTCGTGGAGGACTACGGTGGTGGAGTCAAGCAGTGACCGGGCCATTTCTTTATGCTGGGCCCGCTCTTGCCAGGTCGACCGCCATTTTGAGAGTTCGGTAGCTACTGGTGATCGCGGGGTCAAATGAGCGGACGGGCTCCACCCTGCCGGGCGAGACGTTGCAGCATGGCCACAGTGGAAGAACCCTTTTCCGGGCACCTGGAGCGCTGAGGGTGCAGCTGGGAAGCCTCCATCTGGGGAGGCGGGAGAGGCCTGTTCGCACCGTCTCTCCCTCCCAGTGCACCCCACGGCGTCTCGCTTGAGATTTGTTATGGCCGGACCAGGCGATGAGGACGAGGGGGGGGGGTCGGAGGCATGTGCAAGACATCCCCCCCCAGTGTTGTCGCAGCCATTATTCATGAAAGAAGAAGTGTCCCGTCCGTCTTCGGGCCGGGCTTCCGGTAGATGTCGGCCGGACGCCCCTGGCTCTGGCCCCATGAACGGGTTTCTTGGTTTATCGGCTGCAGCCGGATCTCGTCGGCCTCGGCCCCCCGACCGTTGGTGGCCGGACCGGAAGAGCATGTGGCGGGAGTACCTGCAACTCTCAAGGGCCACCGCGGCCGGACTGGGAGAGAGAGGGGAGGGTCGAGGAGACATTCCCCCCCCTGCAACTGTTCAGCATTGTAAAGGCAATCCCCTGGCCGGGTCCCGCTGGCCTCGGCCTCTCCTCCGGCTACACCCTACGTTAGGATCTCCTGGCCGAGGCGTGGCAGCAGGACCTGCCTTATATGGGCTGCTCCCGGCTGGGCGTAGCCGCAACCCAGCCCCACCTTGGAAGTTTCCAGAGTGGGGGCGGATGTTCTACTGACTTGCATTTTCCCTAGTCTATCGATTTTTTTGGCGTGGCAGGCGGTGGGACAGCGAGGGGTGATTTGGTTTCTCTTACTGTTTTTCTGGTCTCTCACCACTGGCATATTTTAACGTTTTCTTGTTTCTAGGACATTAATAGGTTTTATCATTACGTTATGTTATCGTTTCTTTGTTCGTTGTTTAATAAAAGTTCATGTTCATCAGTGGCCTACTGATTTTCGTTTTCCTATTCTTTTCTTTCCAGGTTGTTTCATGCTAAAGTTTCTGTTAACAGGATACAGTGATCACTTCGTTATTATTGCATATGTCCTTTTCACTAGGGGTGCTCTCTGGTCGGGCCAGATGACGTATCTCTAGTAAATGGTCCGGGTGAAACAGGTGCATCAATCAGTGGGGAGTAGATAGGCATGACAGATTACAACGGGGGAGAAAGGTCCGCATTACGTACCCTTTCACTACTTGCAAAGATTTTCCTACGTTTATTTGCAAACAGGGAATACCTCCAAAAAGAACTAATTCCCAAACAGTCAATGTTCGGACAATCAATCAATCAATGAGGAATGAAATAGGTACGACGTGTTAAAGGCTTGCGTTACCTACCCTTCACTATCTGCAAAGGGAGAGAGAATATTCCTATTCTTCCTCGTTTGCAGGCAGAGAAGATCCTTAAGAGAACCAACTTCGAACAATTCAATGCTCGATTGAAACAATCAACAAGGGGTACTGTGAACACAAATGAACGCCGCTTATGTACATACGCATTGCTATTTTCAACAGGTTGTTCCTAATGTTTCTAATTTAGCGAGGTCAAAAAGAGATCCCATTAGTGGCCTACTGATTTTGTTCGATTCCTTTTGTTTTTTTACACGATTTTTCGCTATCTGCAAAGACTAAACAGAGTATTGCGACTCTGTGCTTGTTTGTAAATAGAGAATGAACCAAAGAGAACAATCAATCAAATGGAGAGAGAAGCAGGCACGACGGATTACAAAGGGGGCAAAGGGCTGCGTTAACTACCCTTCACTATCTGCAAAGAGAGAGTACTCCTAATAGAAATGAGGGGTGGGGGGCAGCATTCAAAGCAGATCAGTGTGCATAAACACGAAAATGTTTTTACTTACCACGTACTTGACATTCGACAGCTTATGATATTTGCTATTAAAAAACCATTGAAATTCACTGAAAAAAACATAGGTTAAAGACCATATATAGTTAGGAATTAGCATTTACAAAACCTTGAAAATTCACTGAAAAAACCATAGGTTATAGACCATATGTAGTTAGGAATTAGCATTTACAAAACCTTGAAAATTCACTGCAAAAACCATAGGTTAGAGACCATATATAGTTAGCTGGACATTTTATTGACATAAAACCAATGAAATTCCATATATAGTTAGTTGCACTAACTATATATCGCGCACCCGCAATCCACTGCTGATGATGTCACATATTACATCATTCATGACATGGTCAGTGACATCACTGATGACATCACTGATGACATCTCAAATGACATCACTGATGACATCACTGATGACATCTCATTTGACATCAATGACCACATCACTGATGATATCATTCATGTGACAATACAATGCATCTCCTCACATTTTAATATAACCTCTGTTTCACCCAGTGTTAAAAAGAGTATAATTTTTGAAACCATTGACACACCAATACTAGTTACTACATACGCACTCACTGATTGCTACGTCTACACACACCTTCACTCATTCACCCATACAATCATTCATACATACAATCACTCATCTTTACAACACTATCATATGCACTCATACACCTATACAGACACTCACAGTCTGCCACTCATCCATGGAGTTACTCACACACCTAGTCAGTCCTGTAAAGAATCAATGACACTTCCATTTTCTTGTCTATACAGTTAAACATAGAGCACCTTACATTTTCAAACATATACTAACACATACTTACCTTCTTATACAATCATTGATACAAGTACAGATTGATCTGCACAGAGTCACACACCTCCCAGCTAGCCACACACACACTCAGTCTCCCATACAAATACTTGGGCAATCAATCAATAACCCATATAGTTACTCATATAGCTACTGATCAACACATGCAGCAGTTTACAGAACAACAGACATAATGATGCACAAATTAAGACAGTTTAGTCACTAACCCATGCACTCAGTGAGACACATTTAATCACTCACTCATACAGTCAGTCATGCACCTACTAAATCCTTCGTCCAGACACTTACACATCCACTCATTCTTCAATATGTAAGACATATTTAAACTTTATAGAAACAAAAAATCACTGGATGTTGTTATCAGTGATGTCATCAGTGATGTCATTTGAGATGTCATCAGTGATGTCATCAGTGATGTCACTGACCATGTCATGAATGATGTAATATGTGACATCATCAGCAGTGGATTGCGGGTGCGCGATATATAGTTAGTGCAACTAACTATATATGGAATTTCATTGGTTTTATGTCAATAAAATGTCCAGCTAACTATATATGGTCTCTAACCTATGGTTTTTGCAGTGAATTTTCAAGGTTTTGTAAATGCTAATTCCTAACTATATATGGTCTATAACCTATGGTTTTTTCAGTGTATATATATATATATACATACATATATAAATATATATAATCTGCATATCTATATAAATACAAATATAAATGCATGCATACATATGCATATATGCATATATATGCATGTTATTTACATGAAAGTTTGAAAAACACTATTAAAAGCAAAGCTAAAAAGCCACCTCATTACAAACAGAATGGCTTTAACTTAAACGAGGGCGAGATCTATTGCATTTTCAATGCTTGTTTACTTTGGTTCCATCAAGTAGGCATTCAGATGTGTCACACATTTGCCATAAATTCTGAATGTTAGCACTGTAGTTGCTCATTATATCACTGTAGTAAAGCTACTGCTCACCAGGGAAGTCTGCTGCTGGTATTCAAAGTGCATGTTTCAGTCTGCATGTCAGAATTCTTTTAATGAAATAGAAGAGGATTTGAGAAGTCACTCAAAATGTGCCCTCATTTTTCTTTCTGAAGAACTAATCATACTTTCTATGGCAAAATGAACCCCCTCATTTTGTTCCTTTTTAAATTAAATGTTTTCAGACTTACCACTTCATTCCAATCAAGATGGCTTCTGTTGTGCCATACTTTTGTCATAAGTAAGACTGTTAGCGCTCTAGTTGTTCTTTAGAACACTCTGGGACATTCTGTCATTGGGCTACACTTGGGCTACATCTGGGTGATATATGGGCTACATTTGGGCTCTTTTGTCTCTGGTGGCCATCTTGGAAGACTGCATGTCAGAATTTTTTAATGAAATAGAATAGGATTTGAGAAGTCACTCAAAATGTGCCCTAATTTTTCTTTCTGCAGCACTAATCATACTTTCTATGGCAAAATATATCCTCATATTGTTCCTTTTTATATTAAATGTTTTAAGAGTTACCACTTCATTCCAATCAAGATGACTTCTGGTGTGCCATATTTGTGTCATAAGTAAGACTGTTAGCACTCTAGTTGTTCTTTAGAACACTCTGGGACATTCTGTCATTAGGCTATACTTGGGCTACATCTGGGTGATATTTGGGCTACATTTGGGCTCTTTTGTCTCTGGTGGCCATCTTGGGAGACTGCATGTCAGAATTTTTTAATGAAATAGAATAGGATTTGAGAAGTCACTCAAAATGTGCCATAATTTTTCTTTCTGCAGCACTAATCATACTTTCTCTGGCAAAATATATCCTCATATTGTTCCTTTTTAAATTAAATGTTTTAAGAGTTACCACTTCATTCCAATCAAGATGGCTTCTGTTGTGCCATACTTTTGTCATAAGTAAGACTGTTAGCGCTCTAGTAGTTCTTTAGAACACTCTGGGACATTCTGTCATTGGGCTATACTTGGGCTACATCTGGGTGCTATTTGGGCTACATTTGGGCTCTTTTGTCTCTGGCGGCCATCTTGGGAGACTGCAAGTCAGAATTTTTTAATGAAATAGAATAGGATTTGAGAAGTCACTCAAAATGTGCCCTAATTTTTCTTTCTGCAGCACTAATCATAATTTCTATGGCAAAATGAACCCCCTCATTTTGTTCCTTTTTAAATTAAATGTTTTCAGACTTACCACTTCATTCCAATCAATATGGCTTCTGTTGTGCCATACTTTTGTCATAAGTAAGACTGTTAGCGCTCTAGTTGTTCTTTAGAACACTCTGGGACATTCTGTCATTGGGCTATACTTGGGCTACATCTGGGTGATATTTGGGCTACATTTGGGCTCTTTTGTCTCTGGTGGCCATCTTGGGAGACTGCATGTCAGAATTTTTTAATGAAATAGAATAGGATTTGAGAAGTCACTCAAAATGTGCCCTAATTTTTCTTCCTGCAGCACTAATCATACTTTCTATGGCAAAATTAACCCCCTAATTGTGTTCCTTTTTAAATTAAATGTTTTCAGACTTACCACTTCATTCCAATCAAGATGGCTTCTGTTGTGCCATACTTTTGTCATAAGTAAGACTGTTAGCGCTCTAGTTGTTCTTTAGAACACTCTGGGACATTCTGTCATTGGGCTATACTTGTGCTACATCTGGGTGATATTTGGGCTACATTTGGGCTCTTTTGTCTCTGGTGGCCATCTTGGGAGACTGCATGTCAGAATTTTTTAATGAAATAGAATAGGATTTGAGAAGTCACTCAAAATGTGCCCTAATTTTTCTTTCTGCAGCACTAATCATACTTTTCATGGCAAAATATATCCTCATATTGTTCCTTTTTAAAATAAATGTTTTAAGAGTTACCACTTCATTCCAATCAAGATGGCTTCTGATGTGCCATACATTTGTCATAAGTAAGACTGTTAGCACTCTAGTTGTTCTTTAGAACACTCTGGGACATTCTGTCATTGGGCTATACTTGGGCTACATCTGGGTGCTATTTGGGCTACATTTGGGCTCTTTTGTCTCTGGTGGCTATCTTGGGAGACTGCATGTCAGAATTGTTTAATGAAATAGAAGAGTATTTGAGAAGTCACTCAAAATGTGCCCTCATTTTTCTTTCTGAAGCACTAATCATACTTTCTATGGCAAAATGAACCCCCTCATTTTGTTCCTTTTTAAATTAAATGTTTTCAGACTTACCACTTCATTCCAATCAAGATGGCTTCTGGTGTGCCATACTTTTGTCATAAGTAAGACTGTTAGCGCTCTAGTTGTTCTTTAGAACACTCTGGGAAGCTGCAGTAGAACACAAAGGAATCAACTGACAGTCTCTGTCCTTGTTGGATGTACATGTTTTACTGAGAATGTCAGACTTCATTCTCACATGACTGAGAAAGATAATGTGAATTTGCAGAAAATATGCTTTCAGTTTAGCTTATAGATCCCCTTCCAAACCACTGGGGGAAAAGCATGAGATAATAGTTTTCTTTCAAACATGATTCATGATATCCCAGCAGAAGGCTTTTTCACATGGTAAAATCACCTTAGAACACACCACAATTCCTAAAATGAGTATGGTACCATCAACAAATGATTTATAATGTAACTACAATGCTTTTTAATGAGGTGCTGTCATGTATATTGGTCCCAAGATGGCAGCCAACACTTCTTGGATGAAGAATTTGAATTTTGAAAAAAAAAAAGAATTTTGCCTTGGGAGGTCCTTGTGGGACCCCCTGAGCAGGTCTAGGGGGTCAGGTTGCTTCTACCCTTCCCCCTTTTTGAGTTCTACAGGTTTGTTTTTCTGCTTTCCTGTGCCTCAGTCTACTGAGGCACAAGATGGCTGCCAACACTTTCTGGTTTAGAGTGTTGACAGACATTGGCAGCCAATCAGAATGCAGCTCATGCTCGGAAAGGTAAGCTTACAGTAAGCTTACACGTAAGCTGCTATATATATATATGTTTTCTCTTTTGATTTTCCCAGGAACTACTGGAGGGATTTTCACCAAATATAGCAAAGGCACATCTGCGTACCAGTCCCTACAATTTTGCAAAGTTTGTCGTAATTACGTTCAGCGGTTTGGGCTGTAAACTTGTCAGACCGTCCTATGGAAATTAACATGGGGAAAACACGTTTTGGGACCCCCCTTTTTCTCAGCCCCCACTTCACGAATCCCCCCGAAACGTTCAGTGAAGGAGCACAGCAGAGCTGGCCACAATTTTGGAAAATTACACACAAATTCCTCAACCGGCGCCAGAGTTATTCCCAATAGAATGTTGCGGATTTCCTATGGTAGCCAATCCTAACTATATATACCTACTGGCGACCGCCAGTAGGTAATGAAACACCAAGTCCTGTCCACATCAAATTGCTGCAACACTATATCCAGCAATGCTCCCAGGAACGGACCATCACTCAGGTTACGATTTCATCAAGGTGCGTTTATTTCTCCATTCTTCCCAACATGACGCGTTTCGACCGGGTCTCCCCGGTCTTGATCACATGACATGCTATAGTTCCCGCGTTATTTAAATACTCATTGTTGCAGTGCTTTCCCTCAAAAAAATAATCATCATAGGGATAAAAGACAGACTATAAAAGTATGGAGTATAAGTTAGAAGACATACCTATTTACACAAAATCAATATTATATAGTTAGCGAGTTTTAAACCACAAAGCTTCCAAAAATGTATCGACACTTTGTTATGTATAGAAAAAACACGCTAAAAGGTAAAGAGGTATTATACAGCCTTAAAAACAACTCCAAAATATTATTACAGTGTTGTAATAAAAGAAACTAATATACACAAATGTGTAATAAAGGGCAAGTGCTCATCTCAAAGCCTTTAAGCATAGGACTAGTACTGTACTAGTACTATGCTTAAAGACTTTGCGGTATGAATGGCAAAAGACACTGTGCTAATCCTATGCTTAAAAAATTTGATAGAAAAACAGACATTTGAGGTGAGCACATCTAGAGTGTCGCTGGTGTTGGGAGGGCTCTTACAGGATCTGCTTTCCAGCTAAACTTGAGAACTACCCACAGTTCTCTCCTTCTTTTTTGCATAATTTATGCGTCACTCTATGCCTGAAAGGGTTTTGCTTTGTACTGGATGTAATGGTTGAATAAAACATCTCTGTTTCTCCTTCTTCACCGCTGCTGGTGGAAGTAGCAGGAGTTGCAGTTTGTGTATATGTATATATATATTCACTGAAAAAACCATAGGTTATAGACCATATATAGTTAGGAATTAGCATTTAAAAAACCTTATTTTACTCACACAAAACCATTGAAATTCCATATATAGTTAGTTGCACTAACTATATATCGCGCACCCGCAATCCACTGCTGATGATGTCACATATTACATCATTCATGACATGGTCAGTGACATCACTGATGACATCACTGATGACATCTCAAATGACATCACGGATGACATCACTGATGACATCTCATTTGACATCAATGACCACATCACTGATGATATCATTCATGTGACAATACAATGCATCTCCTCACATTTTAATATAACCTCTGTTACACTCAGTGTTAAATACAGAGTATAATTTTTGAAACCATTGACACACCAATACTAGTTACTACATACGCACTCACTGATTCCTACGTCTACACACACATTCACTCATTCACCCATACAATCATTCATACATACAATCAATCATCTTTACAACACTATCATATGCACTCATACACCTATACAGACACTCACACTCTGCCACTCATCCATGGAGTTACTCACACACCTAGTCAGTCCTGTAAAGAATCAATCACACTTCCATTTTCTAATCTATACAGTTAAACATAGAGCACCTTACGTTTTCAACCATATACTAACACATACTTAGTCTCTTATACAATCATTGATACAAGTACACATTGATCTGCACAGAGTCACACACCTCCCAGCCAGCCACACACACACTCAGTCTCCCATGCAAATACTTGGGCAATCAATCAATAACCCATATAGTTACTCATATAGCTACTGATCAACACATGCTGCAGTTTACAGAACAACAGACATAATGATGCACAAATTAAGACAGTTTAGTCACTAACCCATGCACTCAGTGAGACACATTTAATCACTCACTCATACATTCAGTCATGCACCTACTAAATCCTTCGTCCAGACACTTATACTTCCACTCATTCTTCAATATGTAAGACATATTTTAACTTTACAGAAACACACAGTCACTGGATGTTGTCATCAGTGATGTCATCCGTGATGTCATTTGAGATGTCATCAGTGATGTCATCAGTGATGTCACTGACCATGTCATGAATGATGTAATATGTGACATCATCAGCAGTGGATTGCGGGTGCGCGATATATAGTTAGTGCAACTAACTATATATGGAATTTCAATGGTTTTGTGTGAGTAAAATAAGGTTTTTTAAATGCTAATTCCTAACTATATATGGTCTATAACCTATGGTTTTTTCAGTGAATTTTCAAGGTTTTGTAAATGCTAATTCCTAACTATATATGGTCTATAACCTATGGTTTTTTCAGTGAATTTCATTGGTTTTTTAAAAGCTAATATCTGTAGCTGTAAAATGTATTCTTCTTTAAATCCAAAAATATATTTTATATGTTTATTAATAATTTTTTTTTTTATATTTTTTTTGTTTCGCTCCCGGTTCGCGAACCGGGAAGCTTTCCGTTAGCTCAATTTGATGCCGCGACCCGGTCCGCGAACCGGTAAACGTTCCGTTAGCGCAACTGCCGCGTTAGAAATCAACATCGGGACGCGTCGCGGAAGCGCGACGTATCACGTTGTCGCGTAATGCGTCTTATGACGTGCTGCGTTAGCGCACCCGGAAGTGCTCCGGTATGCGAACCGAGGCGCGAAGCGACCCGGAAGCGATCCGGGGCGCGTTCCGCAGCGCGTAACATAAGCGTGAGAGGTCATGTGACTTGTTAATAAAACTTTTCATTGGTTCATTTAACTTTTGGTTTCATAATCATGTAAGGCTAGGTCAGGTGACCTAAAAATAACACTTTTCATTGGTTTAGAACTATTGTTTTTCCCAAATGATGAAAACCCCTCCTTCTTTCCTCACTCTGACTTTCATCATTGTGAGAGGAAGACCTTTATTCATAGTAGAGCAATGGCTTCAGTACTTGCTTCAGCTGGTGCACCCCCACCACCACCTCCACCTCCTCATGGGAAGAGAGGACCACCTCCCCAGGTCATCACCAACACAGAGGAGGAAGAGGAAGAAATAGAGGAAGAGGAGAGAGAAGGACCACAGTTCTTGGAAGAGGTGCCCCGGGTTTCCCATAGGAAAGCCAGTTTCATTTGGCAGTTTTTTTCAATCCCTCCAGGGCAGAAGAAAGTGAATGCGAGGTATGTCACCTGCCTCATTTGCAAAGAGAAATTATCAAGAGGGACTGATAAAAAGTATAGCTATGGGAACTATACCATGCATAGGCACATGAACAGGTGGCATCCACTCAATTACAGCCGGGCGGATATTCGTGACATGGAACAAAACCCAACAGCAACTCCTGTGGCCAGGTCAACATCGTTAATATCATTGACAGCAGCAGAGGCACGGGAAACCGTGCCAAACATCCAGGATAATTTTGGGCATATGAAATTTACTTGTCTGCACTGTGGTGCATTGATATCATGTGGTAACATGAGTATTAATTCCATCAACCTGGCTTATAACAATCATAATTGCCCTAACCGCCCCAGACAGTAATTTTTTTTTTTGCTCCTGTTGAGCCCTTTTCAATGCCTGTTTTTTGTTGTTTCCCCCCAAAAAAACCCAAAAAAAATATAAAATTGTTCAAAAAATACAAAAAAAACAAAAAATAAAAAAAAAATAAAAAAAAAATATAAAACAACAAAAACATTAAAAAAAAAAGTTCTTTTCAAAACTACCTCCCCTTTCAAAAAAAATTGCTAGAATGTTTAGCACTCTGGCAAGCTCTATTTCTTTTAGTTCGCTTCCCAGTTCGCTTCCCGGTTCGCGAACCGGGAGCGAACCAAAAAAAAAAAAAAAAAAAAAAAGAAGAAGAGTAAGTATAAGGAAAGTAAACAGAGAGTGATGTTAAAAGAAAGACAGCTATAGGGAGTAAACCAGAGATACTGTTTAATAGATCTATTTACCGAAGAAAAGACGGAAGAGGGTATAATTGTGGAAAACAAAATAGATAAGGAAGTGAAAGAAAAAAAAGAGAGTAGAACAATAACAAAGAAGAGTTTCTTGGAGAATGTGAGTGAATGTTCAAAATAAGATTAAAACATGGGGTAACAGAGAGAAAAAATAGAAAACAGAAAACAAAAAATAACAGAAAAAGATTAATTGAAACAGCAAAGAAATGTAAATAACATAGAGCCATATCATCAACATAGGCAATAAAAGTTTTGCAGCTTTTATCGGCAGAAATATGTCACCAAAGCCGCTTTTCCGGCACTTTTGCACCAGTTTTCTGCCAATAAAAACAGCAATAATTTTATTGGCTGTGTTCATAATATGCCCCTTAGTGTGCTTCAACTACACAGAGAAAGCATTATGAACAAGTAGTGAAAAAGTGATCAGTCAAAGACACTAAGAGTAATAGAGACGGAGTGAGTGAACAAGAGTGAGGAACTATGAGAAGAGAGGGACTGAGAAAAAGAGTGGAAGGAGTTGAGTAAGTAGGTAATAGAGAAAGGAATGAGGAAAGTAGCAAAGGCAGGAAACTGAGGGTTAAAGAAATGAAGCTGTGGAACTAATAGTAGGTGAATGTGATAGAAATGTAACGAAAAGAATACAAAACATTTACCTTATAATTGTCGTTAAATTACTCACTTTTTGTTTTTATACTTTCAATCTGTGAAAGAGAGAACAAACATTTGAAAAATATTAAAACATGTATTTAAAAATTACAAAAGACAAGGGAAAAGATTGAAGGACAAACAGTTTTTCAACAACTTTGACACTGACAAGAGCTTCTGCTTCTCCAGGCCCCCTACACAGTCCTAAAGATATACATTTTAAACTAACAGTATCTTGATGCAGATGAAGTGAGGCCTATCTTAAAACATGGTGCATCTTTTGCACTGCTGTTGTCTCAGAAAAGTGTCGCAAGACACTAACATTTTAAATGATTGCTTCAGGATGCCAATAAGATGTGTCCTATCCAGAGGTTTGTTTGAGGTGAGAGCTACTCAGGGTTCCAAATGAAATTTCGAGTTGTTTGAAGAGAACAGAGGACATAATACATGTGAAGGCCTACCAATGAAGTAAGTCATGTCCACTTCACTCTTGAACAAAGGCCAGACCTCTTCTGTGTCCGTGGACAGACCTAAACTTCATCTGCACAATGTCATTCATAAACTTAGGAAACACAAGTGATGTAATTGAAAAATGTGGAGTTTCTTTTCCTCATTTCACAATCACATCACCTGTGTTGCCTTTGCTTAGGTATCTCATAGTGCAGATGTAGTCCAGCATATTAAACAGTACCTAGAAGTGCAACACTGCATGCAACAACTTTGACACTTATAAAAGCTTTTGCTTCTGCATGCCCCCTACACAATGCTAATTATATACATTTTAAACTGATGGTATCTTGCTGGAGATGAACTGAAACCTATCTTGCAACATGGTGCATCTTTTACACAAAAGTGACCCATAATGGAGCAAAAGAGGCGCACGGTCACCATAAATCTGACTCTAACATTTTAAATGATTGTTTCAAGATGCCAATAAGGTGTAACCTATCCACAGATTTGTTTCAGGTAAGTCCTACTCAGGGTTGCAGATGGAATTTAGGTTTGTTGAAGAATACAGAGAAGATAATACATGTGGAGGCCTACCAACGAAGTGAGTAATGTCCACTGCACTCTTGAACAAATGTCAGACCTCCTCTGTCTCCAGGAACAGGCCTAAACCTCATCTACACAATGTGGTGTGTAATGTTAGGAAACACAGGTAATATAATTGAAAAACATGCAATTTTTTTTGCTCATTCCACAATCATATGACCTGTGTTTCCTTTGCTTAGGTATCTCATTGTGGAAATGTAGTCTATCATATGAAAGACTACGTAGAATATGAGCACTGTATGCAAGAACTTTGACACTTACATAAGCCTCTCCTTCTCCATGCCTCCTACACAGTTCTACACAGTTCTAAATGTACATCATAAATGGAAACAGTACAGAATTAATTATACATGTTAAATGGTTTATTTTTGCTGTTCTCAGAATGTATCAAATTTCACTAAAAACAGTGACTTGAAGGTATTCATCATATAACAGCGGGGAAAAAACACAATCAAAATGATTGTGTTTAAAAAACCCATACAACATAACAAATCAGAATTCAGAACTCCTTAAAGTTAACTTACTTTCCATGACGTCAAAAGATGTCCTATGAACAGCTTACACTCTGTTGTGCTGTTATTACTTTCAGCCCGCCACTTTCTGAAAGAAAACCTCCATCGTTTTGAAAAACATGTTACATACAATAAATGACTTCTTGCTCTCTACCACAAGTTTCCACAAGGCCAAATCTTGTCAGACCCATTTATAACTCTTGGATTTCTTGTAAGCCAATCCCGTCATTTGGCATTTCCGCAACTTTCAGAATTAAAATGTTGAAGATCATTTTCACAATCCTGGACTAGTAATATCTTCCCCTTCTTCCTCAGTCATGTTCTACATTTCCTATAACACTGATACTGCTTACTATGACTACTACAATTATTTAATTCTCTACATCACTTTTAATCACAAAGCAATGTAAAACAGTAGACAGCATTGCAGACTTACATTCCCTCTACTCTATGTTTTGATTGGCTGCTTCAATTTGCTTATAAAAAGAAATAGTTTTTCTGAACTCATTCAAAGTGCACTTATTTCTCCATGACGTCCAGTCTTATCGTTAGAAGTTATGTCTCTGAACTACACTTATCCTCAAGGCCAAATCGTGTAGGAGCCATTAGAACTTCTTGAAATTCCTCAGAGCACATCCCGAGATTCTTTCCCTAAAATTTTGGTTTTAAAAACACCAGGTAAGAGTTTTTAAGGTCATACGGCAATTTTTTTGTGAAAATTAAAACAGAATCATTGCAGAATGACCAGCCATTTCTAGACTTTAAATAAGCTGTGTAATGTCCTGATGTTGTTGAAGGACCGTCATGATATATAATTGCTGCAGTTACAAAAGTCCTTCCTGATATTGACAACTGCGAAGCCACCAAATTTTTAATTAAAGTTGTCAATTTTGTTCCATCAGGCCTACATCGTTGGAACATTAAAATTACATACTGGCCATATGTTCGTATAAATAATGTGGACATCATTTCAGATTTACATTGGCTACACTCCAAGTTGTGATCAGCTGCTTTTACTAGCTTATTAAAGGAGACTGATTTACTGTCTGGCAAAGTTAAATATATAAATCTTTCTGAGTCTACACTAGTAGTACTTGATACCCTACAGTTCTCGCAGTCATGCTGCCATTGATAAGAAAGCCCAAACAGCTGATCTACATCTACACCTTCAGCATGCAATACATCAAGCATATACATTAAAAACTCCTGACAATCTTGCTGAATATTTTGAGAGAATTGTGTTTGGCCTGAACATCTGTCTAACAGATTTCGAATTTCAGACACACTTTCTATGTTTGTTCTATCAGTGCTACATTTTTCTAAGACAGAATTTAACAAACTGCAAAATCTTTGATCAGAATTGACCACAATCTCTTCTTTTACATTTTCTAGAGAAAACAAAACATTAACCACTACATTAGCATAGCAGTTGACACCAGAACTGTTTTCAAATTGAAAACCAACAACATCTTCAACAGAATCCTTTTGGTTTCTGCTTATAATTTCAGGTTCATCGACTTTTCGTCTTTTTGCTACAACCTCACCAGTATTGGTCACATTTCTTCGTTTCCGGCCTACCACACGTTTCTCAAACAAAGGATATTGAGGCAAATGTGGCGCATACTCTCTTCTTAACCTATTGTATTCCTTAACACAATCTAGATCCGCACAAATGCTTGTGACATCACACTCAATCAAGTACAATCCCGATAAAGTTCTAACTCGTGACAATGCCACATATGCCATACCCTCCTTGAACACAGAACTGCCAATATTCACCAATGCACTGTCTACACTTAAACCTTGCGATTTATGGATTGTCACCGCATATGCCAAGCAAACAGGAAACTGCTTAAGGCAAACATATAAGTCTTTTACAAGCAAAAATCTAGCAGAACAACGACCAATTAGCTGTACTTCCTCAATGCCATCAAATTTAATTTTTAAAAATTCAATTCCATCTCTATTTCTGTATTTTACAAAATCAACAACATTACCCATTGATCCATTTACCAGACCTCTTTCAACATGTAAATTCCTTCTTAAAATTATACGGCAGTTCAAGCACACATTCAGAGTCTTTTCAAAACCTGCAGTTTTAGATATACTCTTCTCTAATGAATCCAATTTAGTTTTCAGATTCTCAGACAAAATAATTGTTGATCCCATATGCTCTACTCTGTCAATAGCTTCCAGTTTCACAATCTCTTGCTTTTCTAAATGCAACATTTTGTTGTTGAATTTGGCACATTCTGCAAGAGTTGGCATCAAACATATTCCAGATTTCTTCTCAGTAATTTTCTGAAAAATATTCTCAGGCACAACATCTTGTTCTGGATATAAATTTGACAGTAATCGTGCATGTAAAGCTTCTTTCCCATGCTCGGTCACTTTTCCAATTCTAACATCTTGTAGAATAGTCTTGTAAACTTCATCCTTCGCCTGACGCATATTTTCATGCAGTTCAGCATAATTGAAGTTTAACCATATATTGACGTTGTCAATGCTGCCTAGGCACTTCCTGGTATCTTCATGCGTGAGCATTTTGAACACAGGTTGCCCTTTCACTGGTGTCAGCTGCAGAAGATCTCCGAAAACAATGATGTGTTTGCCACCAAATAACACATCATACTCTGTTTTGAGAACTTCTTGCATTCTCAAATGCACAAAGGCAAGCATGACATTGGAAACCATGCTTACTTCGTCAATGATAAGAAGTTTCATTTTCCTCAAGATTCTTGAAACTTCAAAACAAGCATCTCCAGATAGCTTGTGATATTGTAATTTGTTGTCATGCTCCACTGGCAGCATCAGTAAACGATGTAAAGTAATCCCTTTAATGTTATGTGCTGCCAGTCCAGTTGGAGCGGTGACAACACAAGACAGCGATGACTCTGTCCTTTCCTGCAAATAACATGAAATTGCTTTAATAAGGAAACTTTTTCCAGTTCCCGCTTCTCCACTCACGTACAGTCGGACAGGCTTCAACGACGTACATGAGCACTCTTTCTTGTCATGACTTAATCCATGATCAATTTGCATGGTAACTTCGTCATATATTTTCCTCTGCTCAACGTTGAGTTGTCTTTCCAACTCTTCTAAGTTAACCGCATCCTCCTGAGCATGTGCCATGGCTCTTTCCACTTCATTCATAGCAGTGGCAGCTTCATTTTCGATAACAGGTCCTCCTAGTGGATCCTGACTCAATGAAGCAGAACTCTGACTGTCCTGAGAACTGTCTCTGGCAATCTCGGCTGCAATCATTGCTTCCTGCTCAATTTCCGCATTCAACATTTCTACATATTTGGGAAAAGCAGGACATTCTATGGTCTCCTTGGCGGCATTGAAAGAGTCTTCGTAACAGAGAAAATCTCCAAGCAGTTCCTCTTCTGCACGCCAAGGCTTGAAAAGTTGCAAAAGTGCTAAATAGAAAAACTCCTTTTTTTCAGGAGATTCGCCACTCAATTTTCGATGGTTTACCAAGTGGCATTTTCTTTGCTTGACCAGACATCCCTCACTTCCTATTACAGCATACACTCCTTTCTCAGTATCTTCTTTGATGTTCCTCTTGAATATGTAACTTTGAAGAACCTCATACAGACAAACATTCTCGAGGTGAATGCTTCGATTTGGATAATATGTATCCAACATGTTGGTCTTCAAAATGTCGGTACTGTTTGGCTCCTTTTCCGCCAAATACTCAATTTCCCGCACAGGTTTGAGAACTCGATTACGCGTTGCAGCAAGACCAAGACTCGCCCAAACGATACTCCTGCACTTGGCATAGAGACTTGCTGAAGACAACCGGTCAGAACATTCGTACGCTCCAATTTCTCGATGCGACAACATCTTCAGACTGAAACTGTACAACTTCTTGCTGAGGCTCTTTTCATGGGAAATGTCCTCCCACATATCCTTCAATTCTGTCTTCTCTTTTTTGGTGATATAAGACGTCACATACCGAGCCACAGCCATACAGTTATCAGCCACAAACTGTATATCCATGTTAGCATTCCACATGGACAAAATCACCGGGTTGTAGTCGTTGATGTACTTGGACTCTTCGTTCCTCTTCAAATTGTATGTGTTTTTAGGTGATTTCTTCATCACATTATGTCGCAGCGAAGACATCAAACTGTTTACTCTTCCTTTAGAAATCACCGGTCGTGGAAAGCCGAAACGACATTTGGTGTAGAACTTGTCCTTGTTTCGGAATTTACGACGACAGTACTTTCCACATCGATGGCTTTGGAAACGCAGAACTTTTTCTCTTAGGCTTTTCTTCTCCTTTGCGTTTGGAACAGCACACGTAGAATACTGTTGTATAAAACTCATCACTGAGTCTTCTGGATCCGTTCCAAATTTAGGTGCATCCTTGATCCACAGCAACATATGTATATGAGGAGCACCTCTTGCTTGGTACTCCTTTCTCCAGAAGAAATCCAACACCTCTCCAAGAGGTGGATTCTTCTTATTCATGATGAAAGACATCATAGCTTCAAATCTATGATTGAAGTACCTACATACATTGACTGGATCCAAAGAGCACAGTTCTCCGGGTGTCTTGAATTCGATGTTTTCTACGTTAGCATTTGCCTCTCGTAGAAATTCAAGTAAGTCTTCCCAGCCATATTCGGCACAGCTCAGAGTGAGGAACCATGTGGGAGTTCCTAAGTTCCTCAGCATACATTTTAAATCACCATGACGACGGTACCAGTACTCATTAGTACCACGCTGACACGCCATGAGATTAATCAGGTGAGAATCCAAAATACTGTCTTGGACATTGACTTTATCCATAAAGTCACTTGCCGAGATGTTTTGCATGTGTATACCACTTTTCAAGATGTGGTTCACTGCATATGACAGTCCAGACAGATCGCTTTCAAACAGGAGATGAAACAAATAAGGAATGCATTGTCGAAACCTAGCATCTCCTGCATACAATCGCAAAGTCCGGTATTCAGAAGCAGGAATTTGATGAGGTCGCTCATCATATCTTCCTCCCTGACCTGTTGGAAAAAGCTGTGGGAAACACCGAGCTTCCAAACTTTCCTCCCAAACACTAATGGGACTCCCTTTGGCTTGTTTCATTTGAAACAACTCAATAGCATTCCCCATGACTTCCTTGGAATGCAAAGGATGAACACTATAATGTTCATATATTTCTTCACTAGTAGAGGGTTCTACTTTCTCAATTTGACCAGCACACAAATCGCTATCCTCTTCCTCACTTACTTCCTCTTCTGCAACATATACATTCTTATAGTATTTATTATTTTTTTTCAAATACAATGTTGCCTTTTTAACTTTCCTAACATCCACTAAATCTTGCCATATTTTCTTATTCTTTGTCGGAACCCCATTAACTAAGATAACCAGAGGTTCCTCTTCCACTTTTTCTACTCCAATTGTGTTAATGTTTTTCTTCAAATCTAGAGGCAAATAAACAACTCTTCCCTTTAATCCTCTCTGTAAATCTGATGGAGGCAATTTCCCTGTCTTTGGCTCCATTCTTACAATAGCCTGAAAGGGATGGATACTTTGAATCAAAATAGATTCATAAGTATTTAAATCCTTCAATTCAGAAGGAATCTCAACCAATTCCAGATTATTATGAACTGCTCTAGCAGGCATCTGGTTTTGATTTAATTTGCAACAACAATAAGTACACACACGTTGATCCAATCCCAAATCAAAACAATTTTCTGCCATCAAGTATGTTGCGAAATCCTTCCATTCACTATTATTTTCCCTTTCACTTTTTGCATATAAATCCACTAACTTAGTCTGATTCTTATAATAAGTGCGTCGACAACACACACAAGTGAAATTTGGCCTCTCACTTGATTTGACCTGAAACGTCGCAATTTCCCTCTGGAAATTATCTGTACTGGAAACCTGTACACTATCTTCCACATTACCCGCTTCTTCTTGGTCAATTTCAACATTCTCCTCTTTACTTCCAAAGTAACAAAACTCAATTTCTTCACATATATTCTTCACATCTATTTCAGAACCATGCAAAAGAGCAGCGCATAATTGTTTAAGCATAATTGCTGGACTCTTAGCATAATACAACATTCTAACTAATTTCCTCACTTTATTATGATGCACTGCTAGCATCCTGAAATGATGAAAAACACTCTGGCATACTCTCCTGGAAAGACAAGCCAGTGAATGACCATGCAAACCTGTCACTTCTCTCACTCTGCAAGGATCTAATTCTTGCAACAACCTCATTTTCTGCTTCAAACTTTTCTTATTAAATGACCGTACAAAATCACAAAGCAAATTGATGGAATCCTGTCGCACACTGCAAATACTACTACACTTCCAGGTGTACACAGGACCCTTAGCACGTCTTCCTAAAACCTCATTACCTAACACCTCTTCTGCCTCTGTTGTCACAAGTTTTTCTTTTTCAACTGGACAACCATCTTTCACTTCATAAGCTCGACCACTGGTGTAAACTGAATGCACCAAATCATTATCCTGGAAATAACTCTCCTCATTAAAAAATGCCTCACAGCTTGAACTATGCATCCATTCTCCAGAAAAAACTTCACAAAAATTACTACGATTAACTATTCTCTTCCATCTACTATTTCTTTTGAAATCATAAATTGCCTTGTTTAGCTTCCTAATTCTATTGATTATCAAAATAAATAACTTACGTTTAATTTCAAATGCCTGATCAATAACTTTCTCAACTTTTTTTTTCTCTTATAAAAAAACACTTTCTGTTGACCTTTCTTAATATTTTTTAACAAATTGCCAATTATCCTGTTGCGGAACATTCGTTTACGAATGTCCCTAAACTGTTGTTTCCTTCTACTATCATGCACAGAGTTATCTCTTGCTCTAGCAGTAACATTTTTCATTGGCCTTTCCTTTCCGTTTGAATTGCTTCTCTTTTTCTGGACTGAAACATTTTCTGTAGTAATATTTTTTTTACTACAAATATTTCTTATGAATGTTTTTGTACTCTTACCCGGTGCTTTCTTGGTGACTTGACAAATCTTTTTGTTAGAGGACTGCTGCTTTTTTTCATTAACCTGCTGTCTTTGACGTTTTGCAGCCTTTCTCACTCTTTCTTTGGTTGGCATGCTGAAATCTTGAAATGATCTGCAGTTGAATCTGTGGTAAAATATAATAAAAAATGTTATTAACCACTATTACCCAACAGTAAATCAATAACAGTAATCAAAAACTTAAAACACTACTTGACATTTTTACATAGAAGATTTTTTAGTGCTTGGCAAATTTAGAATACAGAAATAGCAGAAAAGAAATGGAATTTATATTCATGTTACCTGTGCTATTTTATATGTGAATCTGATCTAATTTTATGAGCATATTTTAATATTTTATTGAAGACACTACACATAACCTGTTTTTGAAGGTGTCTTTATTTTTAAATTAAACGGCTTACATTTTAACTTTTTATTTATTATAAATTTTTAAAATAAATGTTTATAGTTCCATAGGCTCAAGCACGTCAGCTTCCCATCCTATGTCATATAATTCGGACAAATCTGCATCCTCATCACGTTCTTCTTCATCCTCAGGATTTAAATCATCCGAGGGATCAACATCCACTGATGTTTCAATTACGAGTTCAATGATGAGGTCAAAATCAACTGATTGCTGATTGTCGCTCATGTTGATGTTGTCTTTATCTTTAAAGAAAGATAACAACAATGAGATGTTGCAGAGTAAGAGACAAATCTCAGAGATTATAATAGTAAAATTGTTTAACAAGAGTAACATTTTGCAGCTATTATATAGCCATGTCCAACGATGCTGAGCAGGTGAAGCCTATGTCTAATTTTTCAGTGAACAGGACTCATCTCTTCTTAACCTTGGATAAGCCTCACCGACTCTGTGTCCCCTGCACATACTTAAATGTAAAGGGGCAGATTTATGTTAAATGGCACATCCCCAGGCATGCACCAGTTAACGTGCACCGCTGCTCTGCCACTCATGGTGTGCTGCATTTACAATCAGATAGGAGAAAGCTACGTCAAAACCCTGCGCCTGCTTGAAGCAGGCATAGGTCTTGACGCAACATTGTGGAGATGGGGCACCCCTGAGCCTTGCTGGAGCTGAATCACACTTGCGATACAACTCCAGCAATGCGCCACCTTTACGGCACAGATGCGTCACGCATCTGTGCCATTTTTGCCCCATGCTGCGCCGCATTGTAAATGCAGCACACCATGGGTGGCGGAACAGCAGCGCAGGATGACTGGCACATCCCTGGTGATGCGCCAGTCATCATAAATCTATCCCTAAGCTTCTTATCTTGTTAGAGATGAACCGCCATATGTATCATCAAACTATTTTGCATTTCCTAAATAGCGAATTTTAAGGGATAAATAGCAATTCTTTACCATTCCTAATTTGCGATGAGCAAATTGCTAATTGCAAATTACCCATTCATTTCCATGGGCCAGGAGGCCCATAGGAATGAAGGTGCAATTTGCGATTAGCAATTAGCTCATCGCAAATTAGGAATTTTTCCAAAGGTGCAGGGGTGTCTCAAGAACACCCTGCTGCACGCACCTTTTGTTTTTTGGAAAAAAAGCTTTTTGAAAAGAATTCGCAAATTACCACCAACTAGAAGTTGGTGGTAATTTGCAAATCCTTAATGGCATTTTTTGCATATTTTTTGTTTGATACATTGCATTTAAGGAATCGCAAAATTTGCAAATCCTTCAGTACAATCGCAAAATAAGGAATAGCAATTTTTGCTATTCCTTATTTTGCATCAAACTTGTTTGATACATACCATTTGTCTAATTAGCATTCGCAAAGGCCGAAATTCGCAGAATTTTGACCTTTGCGAATGCTAATTAGCTTGATACATATGGCCCCAAGTGAGGCCTGTCTTGCAACATGGTGCATCTTTTGCATCACTGCTGCATCGGTTTCATGTGGCACGTTTTTTTTACACCATGACACATCTGCCTAAATGCATCAATTTGTAATTTTGTCGCCTCATAGCAAATCTTTTGCACCGCCGCTGCATCAGAAAAGTGACGCACAGTGGCGCAAAAGAGGCATACACCTATCATAAATCTGTCCCTAGCATTTTAAATGATTAATTCAGGATGACGATAAGGTGTGGCCTATCCAGAGGTTTGTTTAAGGTGAGGCCTACTCAGGATTGCAGATTAAAGTTACGCTTGATGAAGAATACAGAGGAGATAATACATGTAAAGGCCTACCAATGAAGTAAGTAATGTCCACTTTATTGCGCCAGTCATCATAAATGTATCCCTAAGCTTCTTATCTTGTTACAGATGAACCGCCATATGTATCATCAAACTATTTTGCATTTCCTAAATAGCGAATTTTAAGGAATAAATAGCGATTCTTTACCATTCCTAATTTGCAATGAGCAAATTGCTAATTGCAAATTACCCATTCATTTCCATGGGCCAGGAGGCCCATAGGAATGAAGGTGCAATTTGCGATTAGCAATTAGCTCATCGCAAATTAGGAATTTTTCCAAGGGTGAAGGGGTGTCTCAAGAACACCCTGCTGCAGCCCCTGAAAAAGAAATTTGGGGGCATATGGTGCACATACATGCCCTAAGGGCATGTATGGGCGTCATATGGCACCTTTTGTTTTTTGGAAAAAAAGCTTTTTGAAAAGAATTCGCAAATTACCACCAACTAGAAGTTGGTGGTAATTTGCAAATCCTTAATGGCATTTTTTGCATATTTTTTGTTTGATACATTGCATTTAAGAAATCACAAAATTTGCAAATCCTTCAGTGCAATCGCAAAATAAAGAATAGCAAATTTTGCTATTCCTTATTTTGCATCAAACTTGTTTGATACATACCATTTGTCTAATTAGCATTCGCAAAGGCCGAAATTCACAGAACTTCGGCCTTTGCAAATGCTAATTAGCTTCATACATATGGCCCCAAGTGAGGCCTGTCTTGCAACATGGTGCATCTTTTGCATCACTGCTGCATCAGTTTCATGTGGCACGGTGTTTTTTACACCATGACACATCTGCCTAAATGCATCAATTTGTAATTTTGTCGCCTCATAGCAAATCTTTTGCACCGCCGCTGCATCACAAAAGTGACGCACAGTGGCGCAAAAGAGGCATACACCTATCATAAATCTGTCCCTAGCATTTTAAATGATTAATTCAGGATGACGATAAGGTGTGCCCTATCCAGAGGTTTGTTTAAGGTGAGGCCTACTCAGGATTGCAGATGAAAGTTACGCTTGATGAAGAATACAGAGGAGATAATACATGTAAAGCTCTACCAATGAAGTAAGTGATGTCCACTTCATTGCGCCAGTCATCATAAATGTATCCCTAAGCTTCTTATCTTGTTACAGATGAACCGCCATATGTATCATCAAACTATTTTGCATTTCCTAAATAGCGAATTTTAAGGAATAAATAGCGATTCTTTACCATTCCTAATTTGCGATGAGCAAATTGCTAATTGCAAATTACCCATTCATTTCCATGGGCCAGGAGGCCCATAGGAATGAAGGTGCAATTTGCGATTAGCAATTAGCTCATCGCAAATTAGGAATTTTTCCAAAGGTGCAGGGGTGTCTCAAGAACACCCTGCTGCACCCCTGAAAAAGAAATTTGGGGGCATATGGCGCACATAAATTTTAACAACATTCCTTTACCTCAAAAACGATTTTCAAGTCATAATTTGAAAACACTGCCCACGGGGAAATGACTTAAAATGTCCTTAAGACACATGAAAGTGTTTTTTTAAAGCCTTTGCAAGTTTTTGGGTCACTTTTAACATGGCTATGTAACTCAAACAGTCAAAATCTAAATTTACCATGCACAGGTGGGACCATATTTACAAGGAATGTGCCCCACGGGGAAAGGTCTTTTAATGTAATATGGGAAAAATGACATCAGAGACACTGAAATGCCTTATAAAGAAGCATACACCATTATATCATTGTCATAAATTTACAAACCATTCCTTTTCCCCAAAAACGATTTTCAAATCATAATTTGAAAACACTGCACATGGGGAAATGACTTAAAATGTCCTTAAGACACATGAAAGCGTTTTTTGATTGCCTTTCCAGCATGGTTGGGTCACTTTTAACATGGCTATGTAACACAAACATTCAAAATCTAAATTTGCCATGCACAGGTGGGAGCATATTTACAAGGAATGTGCCCCACGGAGAAAGGTCTTTTAATGTAATATGGGAAAAATGACATCAGAGACACTGAAATGCTTTATAAAGAAGCATACACCATTATGTCCTTGTCATAAATTTAAAAACCATTCCTTTTCCCCAAAAACGATTTTCAAATCATAATTTCAAAACACTGCACATGGAGAAATGACTTAAAATGTCCTTAAGACACATAAAAGCGTTTTTTGATTGCCTTTGCAGCATGTTTGTGTCACTTTTAACATGGCTATGTAACGCAAACATTCAAAATCTAAATTTGCCATGCACAGATGGGAGCATATTTACAAGCAATTTGCTCCACAGAGAAAGGTCTTACATTAAAATGGGAAAAATAACATCAGAGACACTCAATTGCCTTATAATGAAGCATACACCATTATGTCCTTGTCATAAATAGTATAACCATTCATTTTCCTCAAAATCGATTTTCAAGTCATAATTTGAAAAGACTCCACAGCTCCTATGCACAATAACACCCTGTCAGTACTAATACTTCACATTTTCTCCAATTACATTTTCTCAAAGAAACAAAATCTATTTGTAAAACACTTGAGACAAAGCAACATTTGACGAACACAACTTTCTTCATAATTTTCTCCTTAAAGCACACTATTCTCTATCTAAATTAAAGAAATCTTTTCTCACCTTAGCAAATACTTTGAGTTTCAAAACAGTCTCAGAAACACACCAATTTGTCTTCAGCAGAGCAAAAGGTATGCACTCCAGAGTCTGCAGCTATCAAAAGCACAGAAATGCTGTAATTCTTCACACATATCTCTCATGTCACTCAATCAAAACTCTTCCCTCACTTTTTTTCAAATGAAAACCCTTCCCCCCTCTGCCATTTCATGCCTTTTCTGCATGGCAACCACGTCTTGGAAGACCTCTGGTGTTTGCAAGTTCACACAACAATGTTGCAATTGAACTCTGAACTCTCAGTGCACCTCATATCCAGTGCATTCTTTCATTTAATGATTTTTTCTTGACCACTCAAAATACATCTTTCAAACAACTCATCCATGCACCCTAACTTTCTGTTTTCAGCAATCAAAATCCACCAATCACTGTTACTGCTTCATTAACACAGAAACTCCACAGTTTTTTTCATTTTAAACTCTTATTTTTTCAACTGCCATTTCATTGCCACACTTCATCTGACTGCAGGAGAACCTTCTCTCACCATGTTTTCTGTCTGGATTGTTGGACATAGTTACATCTATTGGGCTCAGAGGTATGCTGAGAACAGGAATTTACCTAACCTCAATTTACAAGATGTGGAAATTAAGTGGTTTGGCCACATAGGATTAAAATGTCACCAATTGATACCATTGGTGAAAACCTTTATGCATTTGCCAAAACCTGACCTGTTAATTGTGCACTGTGGAGGTAATGATTTGGGCACTTTGACTGGGGTAGGTCTGGAAATGCTTTTAAAGGACACCTTTGAGCAATTGATGGCACTTTTTCCTCAGACTGCCTTGGTATATTCAAATATATGCCAAAGACAGAAATGGAGGTGGTCAAACCAATTTTGTCCACAAATTGAGAAGTCGAGGAAGCATGTAAACAAATCTGTTTCAGCTTACATGAGAGACCATGGAATGGGCTCCCTGTACAACAATAACTTGCGTTACTACATGCAAGATATCTACAGAGGAGATGGAGTTCACTTCTCAGATGAGGGCAACAGAATTTTCATTCTGAATTTAAGACTGTGCATTGGTACCTACTTATAAGTACCTAAATGTACCATAAACCCAAAAGCTCTTCTCAGAGCTACCCTACATCTGATCACTCACAATTATTATTTTACTCTAACATTTTTCACTAATTTTCAACAAAGTACGCTCCCCGGGGCGCTACCCGGTACGCGAACCGAAAGCTAACCTCGCGAAATTTTTTAAAAAAATGATTTTTTTCGCACATATAAGCCTCCTCAGCCACCCTCAGAAAACCTAGGGGGTCAAGATAAGTCTACCGTGCCCCCTTCTACCCATTCTGAACATTATTTGCCCTCCATCTTGTATCTTAATTCGACCGAAACACAAAATGGTGGACTCCCGTAACGCTTAAGGTTCGCGAAGCGGGGCGCTCGCCAGTTCGCGTACCGGGTCGCTCCCTGGGAAGCGCACCATCAAAAAAGGTGGGAAAGTAGTTTACAGAAAAGCGACTGGAGACAATTTCACCAAATATAGATTACCTCATACTACATACCAATGCCTACCATTTTCACAAATTTGATTGAAATTCCATTTAACCATTTAGCCTGTAGACCTCTCTAAATACCCTGAGGTAAATTACTTCACAAAACACATCTGAAGTGTTGGAATTGACAACCAATTAAAATGTTACTTTCATTTTCTACTTTTTTTACCTTTCATTTGATTGGCTATGTACCTGAATATATATAAAGGAAGAGAGAGAAACACAGCCATTTTGACTACTACTTCCTGAACTACATTGCAAGATCATTTTCACTCACAACTTAAACTTCTTTTTAGAAGGTGAGATATTATTTTATAAATTTGAAAACATTTTCAGATAGTTATATACTATCCCTCTGTAAGAGTTAGACATTGAGAAAGGCTTCTTTATTATAATTATGGATTGATTTAGGTTTCTGTGGTATAATTATGAATTTACTTAGGCTTCTTCACAGGCACTTTTTAATAGTACTACTTCACGCCTGAAACCATACAGTGCCCATAGATTACTTCTCTGTTATAAACTCACAAGTACCTGTCTGAACTTAAACCCAACAGTGCCCTATCTCTACTGATATATTTATTTTTTATGCAAATTACAGCAATAAAATGGAAGGTGAGCAGAATGTTTCCTTCGAAATTGTTCTGGAGAACAACACAGAAAAAGATATTGAGGACAATGATGACTCAGATTTCATGGATGAATCACGGGACCATGAATTAGTTCAATGTGTAGAATCTGTGGATCATTTACTTCATTATGATGACGGTCAAATGTGGGAACTTATGTTCACTCAACAAGAGGACATATTGGACAGTCAAATGCTAGACGTTCTATTAAATTTTGAAAAACAATCTGAAAAATAAAATTGTATGTAATATTAAAAAATTGTTTGAGTCTTTAATCATTTTTATATGTAATTCATAAACTAGTTAAATGTTAGAAATGTTATTAAATTTTCAAACACAATCACAATAATAAATAATTGCTTAAAAAATTAAAAAAATTAAAAAATAATCAACAAAACCAACAATCAATTAACATACAGTATTTGAAAAGTCTATCATTCTTTTTTCCTTATAGTACGCTGCCCAGAACGCTTCCCGGTTCGCGAACCGGGCGCTACCCACGCAAAAAAAACAAAAAAAATTATTTTTTTTTGCCCCGCGGGGCCCTTTTAAAGCCTCCACATTAAACCTAGGGGGTCAGGGAGGATCTACTATGCCCCCTTATGGTCATTTCCCCCTTTGTTTTGGCCTCCTCTTGTCTCTCAATCCTACCGAGAGACAAGGTGGCGGCTGCTCCGGACTGTTTAGAATGTTGACAGACACCGGAGAGCCAATCAGCTTCGCTACGCGAAGTTCCGTTACGCGTAAAGTCCGCGAACCGGAGCGCTGCCCGGTCCGCTGTTACAGATATATATCTTTTTTTGAACGTTAATTTCTCAAAATTCACTGAAGCACATATATTGAGACCTAGAAAAGGCACATCGGGCTACCAGTCCCTACAATTTTGCCAAGTTTTGTGGAAATCCATTCAGCCGTTCGGGCTAAAAGTGAGGCCAACCGCCCTATGGAAAACTCAATGTTAAAAACACGTTTTGGGACCCCCCTTTTTACTCGGCCCCCCCTTGACGACCCCCCCCCAAATTTCCAGGGGCTGCTCAGAAACAAAATGTTCCATTTTCCAGAAAATTTCAGCCAATTCCGTCCACAAACGCCAAAGTTATTAGACATAGAATTTTCAAAAATCCCATAGGGAAAAAATCCTAACTATATATACCTACTGGCGACCGCCAGTAGGTAATATATGTATGTATATATATATATATATATATATATATATATATATATATATATATATATTAAAGAGTACCTGGTGTAGTTTCTTGAGAAAATACCAGAGTCGAAGCCCAGTTTGCTTGTTCAGTGCTCAAGGTTTATTTAGCGAAAATAAACAGCCCCTACGCGTTTCGAGGTAATCCTACCTCTTGATCACGGGTGGAGTGTAAACAAAAGCGCCATTCTTTTAAAGTTACAAGTGAATAACATTACGTCATGCATCACGTGATAATAGACATAGCAGACACATTCAGATGTTCGTAACAACGTTTCAGTTCCAAATAAAAATACTAGCTTTGCAAGTCAACTGGAATTTTACAATTGTAATGCAGGTCCGCTGTATTATTATAATTTAGAGTTATCAGTCAATTATACTGTGATAAGTGTCAACATTGCTTAATGCCAAAAAATGACAAAGTATAACAGTGCTATATATATATAAATGAGGCCCCAGTGGGCTCGTATCTGATGTTCAAATTATAGAACAATGATCCAAAAATAGTCACAGGCACAGCCCTAATTAGTAGCGTGTCTGCAACATCAAAAGTACAGAAAGTGCATCATGCCCCAGTGGGCTCGTATTGTTGCAACAATGTTGCACCTGCAAAGCCATGCTCTCAATTCCGCCCAAGTGGGCATGTAGTTCAGCACCTGAAACAAAAAGTAATGTGAATTTAGGCCTATGTGTGTCAATCAAAAAACAGTGAATTATACAACTTGTGTAAGTACCAATAAAATCATGTTACTTTAAAAGCTTAAAAATTTAACCATAGAGATGCGACATCAATTCCTTAATTATTTCCAAAAAACACAGTTTACTCGTATAGGTGGACTGCTAGTTCCTCCCCAAGATTGTGCCCAAATGGTTGGATGGTATTGTATTTGATTATGTACTTGGATTCCAGCCTACGTAGCTCTAGCCATCTGTTCCCACCTCTTTCTTTGTTCCCCACACAATCCAATACAGTAAATGTTAGTAAGTTAGGATTCTGATTGTGTTCTGCGGCAAAGTGCCTCGCCACAGGGTATTGGTGGTTCACATTCTTTATGGCTCTAAGATGTTCTAGAACCCGTAGTTTAGCGTGCTTTGTGGTACAGCCGATGTAAAACTTTTCACAGGGACACTGCAATGCATAGATGGCATAATCAGTCCAACAGCTAAGATGTTTTGTGATTTTGTGTGCCTCTTGATCCTTAGATATTTTTATTGATTTGCAATTTTTGCTCATTTTGCATGCTTTGCACTTTTTGCAAGGAAAAAATCCCTGTATAGCATTAGCTTTAGGGCTTTCCTTAATTAGTGTACTACATAAGGAGTCCCTAAGTGATCTCGCTTTAGTATAGGTGATAGAGGGGGCATCATGTATAACTCCACACAGATCCTTATCCAATTTAAGGATATCCCAGAATTTGCGTAGACTACGTCTCACTTCCCAGGACTGACTATTATACCCTGTTATGAAACGGATTTTGTCATCGTTCTGACGTTCCCTAGGGGCCAAGAGATCTGGTCTTGTTCTTTGATCTACAGTTTTTTCCGCCTGTGTGATAATTTTGCTGGAATAACCCCTTTCCTGGAACCTAGCCCTCATGATGTGTTTTTCTTGCTCATAGTGTTGCTCTGTGCTACAATTGCGTTTGGCCCTAATAAGCTCCCCCAGTGGTATGCTCCTTATGAGTGTATTAGGGTGACAACTGTCTGCGTGCAAAATACTATTTCCAGCTGTTTTTTTGCGGAATAAAGAGCTCGTCAGAGTTCCATCCTCAATCAACAAATTCACATCTAAAAATTCAAGTGATGTTTGACTCAATTGACTCGTGAATTGGAGGTTTAGACTATTACTGTTGATAATAGTCTCAAATTCAAGGGCTTGTTCCCGTGTGCCATCCCACACACAGAAGATGTCGTCTATGTAACGCAGCCAGAGGACGGCGTGGGTATTAAAGAGGGAGATGTTACTCACCACTTGCTCCTCCCACCAGCCCATGAAGAGTCCTGCAAAGCTGGGGGCGAAGCAAGTACCCATCGCCGTCCCCCGTATCTGTCTGTACATCTTTTTATCAAATATGAAAAAATTATTTTCAAGACATATCTGCATCATGTCTATAATCATGTTAGTATGCTGCAAATGTGAGATGGAACGCTGTTTAAGGAAGTGTCTGCAAGCTTCTAACCCCAGATTTTGGGGTATGCTAGTGTATAAGCTTATTACGTCAAAACTGATCATCAGATATTCTGTTTTCCAAGTAAAATTGTTAATTTTTCTAAGAAAATCAGAGGTGTCTTTGACATATGATGGCAATGATTGGACTAGTGGCTGTAAAAAGTGGTCAATGTAACGAGAAGTTTTCTCTAACAGGCTCCCCACCGAGGAGACAATCGGTCTCCCGGGAGGTTTCTCAATGTCCTTGTGCAGCTTAGGTAATAAGTACAATGCTGGTACTGTAGGATATTTACATAATAGGTACTTGTATTCCTCATCCTCAATAATACCTTTCGCTTTCCAATCAAACAATTTATCAAAGTACATTTGCTTCATATTATTGTATTCCTCTCTAGTAGTCATGACATAATTTTCTTGATCATTAAGCTGTCTATACCCTTCCTCCAAGTACATTTCAATGGGCCAAATCACCACATTGCCCCCTTTGTCGCTGTTCTTGATGATGACATCATGCCAGCTTTCCATGTCTTTTAATGCCAAAATTTGGTTCTTACTCAAATTTAGGTTCATTTTTGGTCTTTTTTTACTTATTTTACGCATTTCATCTAACACCCCTTGTTCAAAGCTGTCAATATACATATTAGCGATATTGGGCACAAAAATTGATTTGGGTTTAAAGCCGCTTGCACTGCACATATCGACCCTTTCCGATTCCATCAGATTACATAAAGGGTCTGTATTCACATTTTCACAGCCCGCTAGTTCGTGAAACGCTTGCAAAATTTCAGCATCATTGGGAGTTAACAGACTCGGCGTGTCAACTACATTGTCCCTTTTCAACCTTGTCTTACTGGCAAACCATTTTTTCAGCTTCAGCTTGCGAGTGAACTTAAATAAGTCAATGCGTGAGTTGGTGAAGTTAAACTTTGCAGTGGGACAGAAAGACAAGCCACGTGATAATGTTAGCATTTGATCAACCGTTAATATGCGTTTAGATAAATTTACCACTGTTTTTGTTGTCACTTCTTCGCCACCTTGCCTCTTGTGCGTAGCCCCACCGGACTGGCCACGCTGTGTGAGCTTCCTCCTCTGTTGGCCTTGCTTCCTCCTCTGCCGCCTCTTCCACGATTCCTTGGGGGCGTGCCCATCTGGCGATCTTGTGCCATTAGGGCGAATTCCTTTAAAATTCGGTCTTTTGGTTGGACCGATTCCACCTGTTCCGGAGTGTCACTTTCCACAGAGTCAATTTCCAATTCAACTGATACTGTGTCCTCTTGTCGTTCTGCAGCAGTGTCTTCCGCTGCCACATTTCTTGTGGATTGCTTAGTTTTCCTCATTGTTTTGGCAGACTCCCTTAGGGCATCGAATTTCTTTGCAAAAGTTAGGATCTGGCCTTTATTATAATCGACCTCATCACGGAGGAATTTGCTTTGTTTTTTCTCTTTAATCTCTTGTTCAATTTTCTCCAAACGTTTATTGATTTTGGTCATTTCGGTTGAAAACTCACTTTCTGAACACTTATCCTTTAGTTTGCCGGTTATGGTTTCAATTTCATCACCCAATGTCGTGCATTCTTTCTCAGCGTCTTTTATTAGCATTTTCAACATATTCGTTGAGCAGTTGTGATTGTTTTCCATCCATGCATTATTTAGATCTGGGTCTGGTTTTTGAAATATAGGCACTATAAATATACGTAATCCCCGTGGAATTCGGTTGCATTCCAGATACTTTGCGAGAGCAGCCGCTTCCCACCATTTGGATTGTTCTCTTTTTAGGGCTTTCCATAGCAAATCCCATAGTTTTTTGACATCATCAGATGTTTTACCTGTGGGTACATTTTCACGAGTATTGTCCTCTCCGCTGGTCCCAGCATGTGAAAATAATTTGTCCGCCGCATCCCTTCTCCTGCTGTTTCTTGACTCCGCCATTATAACCTATGCAGCGTGCCCCCCGGCGTCCCGCTGTGAGCACTGTGACTAATCCGTCTCGCCTGATACAGATGCCTCCGTCACACTCCCGGCATCTGCGATTGCTGGTACTGTTTCGTAGATGTTGCACTGGAAAGTGGGATCCCAGAGTAAAAAATGTCAATCTTTTCGACTCTATTATCAGATCACCACCCGTTGCGGTTCAGCAAACTTTTGACCGCATGTGCTTGGTGCAGCGTCCGTACTTCAGCAATGTCTTCTTTCAGGCGGGCAGAAGCGTTTAACTTTAAATACTCCTTGAAAAGTGGCGTGCTTCTGCCGCTTACACGGCGGGCGTTCGACCGGGTCGCCAAACCATTAAATTAAAGAGTACCTGGTGTAGTTTCTTGAGAAAATACCAGAGTCGAAGCCCAGTTTGCTTGTTCAGTGCTCAAGGTTTATTTAGCGAAAATAAACAGCCCCTACGCGTTTCGAGGTAATCCTACCTCTTGATCACGGGTGGAGTGTAAACAAAAGCGCCATTCTTTTAAAGTTACAAGTGAATAACATTACGTCATGCATCACGTGATAATAGACATAGCAGACACATTCAGATGTTCGTAACAACGTTTCAGTTCCAAATAAAAATACTAGCTTTGCAAGTCAACTGGAATTTTACAATTGTAATGCAGGTCCGCTGTATTATTATAAATTAGAGTTATCAGTCAATTATACTGTGATAAGTGTTAACATTGCTTAATGCCAAAAAATGACAAAGTATAACAGTGCTATATATATATAAATGAGGCCCCAGTGGGCTCGTATCTGATGTTCAAATTATAGAACAATGATCCAAAAATAGTCACAGGCACAGCCCTAATTAGTAGCGTGTCTGCAACATCAAAAGTACAGAAAGTGCACCAAGCACATGCGGTCAAAAGTTTGCTGAACCGCAACGGGTGGTGATCTGATAATAGAGTCGAAAAGATTGACATTTTTTACTCTGGGATCCCATTTTCCAGTGCAACATCTACGAAACAGTACCAGCAATCGCAGATGCCGGGAGTGTGACGGAGGCATCTGTATCAGGCGAGACGGATTAGTCACAGTGCTCACAGCGGGACGCCGGGGGGCACGCTGCATAGGTTATAATGGCGGAGTCAAGAAACAGCAGGAGAAGGGATGCGGCGGACAAATTATTTTCACATGCTGGGACCAGCGGAGAGGACAATACTCGTGAAAATGTACCCACAGGTAAAACATCTGATGATGTCAAAAAACTATGGGATTTGCTATGGAAAGCCCTAAAAAGAGAACAATCCAAATGGTGGGAAGCGGCTGCTCTCGCAAAGTATCTGGAATGCAACCGAATTCCACGGAGATTACGTATATTTATAGTGCCTACATTTCAAAAACCAGACCAAGATCTAATTAATGCATGGATGGAAAACAATCACAACTGCTCAACGAATATGTTGAAAATGCTAATAAAAGACGCTGAGAAAGAATGCACGACATTGGGTGATGAAATTGAAACCATAACCGGCAAACTAAAGGATAAGTGTTCAGAAAGTGAGTTTTCAACCGAAATGACCAAAATCAATAAACGTTTGGAGAAAATTGAACAAGAGATTAAAGAGAAAAAACAAAGCAAATTCCTCCGTGATGAGGTCGATTATAATAAAGGCCAGATCCTAACTTTTGCAAAGAAATTCGATGCCCTAAGGGAGTCTGCCAAAACAATGAGGAAAACTAAGCAATCCACAAGAAATGTGGCAGCGGAAGACACTGCTGCAGAACGACAAGAGGACACAGTATCAGTTGAATTGGAAATTGACTCTGTGGAAAGTGACACTCCGGAACAGGTGGAATCGGTCCAACCAAAAGACCGAATTTTAAAGGAATTCGCCCTAATGGCACAAGATCGCCAGATGGGCACGCCCCCAAGGAATCGTGGAAGAGGCGGCAGAGGAGGAAGCAAGGCCAACAGAGGAGGAAGCTCACACAGCGTGGCCAGTCCGGTGGGGCTACGCACAAGAGGCAAGGTGGCGAAGAAGTGACAACAAAAACAGTGGTAAATTTATCTAAACGCATATTAACGGTTGATCAAATGCTAACATTATCACGTGGCTTGTCTTTCTGTCCCACTGCAAAGTTTAACTTCACCAACTCACGCATTGACTTATTTAAGTTCACTCGCAAGCTGAAGCTGAAAAAATGGTTTGCCAGTAAGACAAGGTTGAAAAGGGACAATGTAGTTGACACGCCGAGTCTGTTAACTCCCAATGATGCTGAAATTTTGCAAGCGTTTCAAGAACTAGCGGGCTGTGAAAATGTGAATACAGACCCTTTATGTAATCTGATGGAATCGGAAAGGGTCGATATGTGCAGTGCAAGCGGCTTTAAACCCAAATCAATTTTTGTGCCCAATATCGCTAATATGTATATTGACAGCTTTGAACAAGGGGTGTTAGATGAAATGCGTAAAATAAGTAAAAAAAGACCAAAAATGAACCTAAATTTGAGTAAGAACCAAATTTTGGCATTAAAAGACATGGAAAGCTGGCATGATGTCATCATCAAGAACAGCGACAAAGGGGGCAATGTGGTGATTTGGCCCATTGAAATGTACTTGGAGGAAGGGTATAGACAGCTTAATGATCAAGAAAATTATGTCATGACTACTAGAGAGGAATACAATAATATGAAGCAAATGTACTTTGATAAATTGTTTGATTGGAAAGCGAAAGGTATTATTGAGGATGAGGAATACAAGTACCTATTATGTAAATATCCTACAGTACCAGCATTGTACTTATTACCTAAGCTGCACAAGGACATTGAGAAACCTCCCGGGAGACCGATTGTCTCCTCGGTGGGGAGCCTGTTAGAGAAAACTTCTCGTTACATTGACCACTTTTTACAGCCACTAGTCCAATCATTGCCATCATATGTCAAAGACACCTCTGATTTTCTTAGAAAAATCAACAATTTTACTTGGAAAACAGAATATCTGATGATCAGTTTTGACGTAATAAGCTTATACACTAGCATACCCCAAAATCTGGGGTTAGAAGCTTGCAGACACTTCCTTAAACAGCGTTCCATCTCACATTTGCAGCATACTAACATGATTATAGACATGATGCAGATATGTCTTGAAAATAATTTTTTCATATTTGATAAAAAGATGTACAGACAGATACGGGGGATGGCGATGGGTACTTGCTTCGCCCCCAGCTTTGCAGGACTCTTCATGGGCTGGTGGGAGGAGCAAGTGGTGAGTAACATCTCCCTCTTTAATACCCACGCCGTCCTCTGGCTGCGTTACATAGACGACATCTTCTGTGTGTGGGATGGCACACAGGAACAAGCCCTTGAATTTGAGACTATTATCAACAGTAATAGTCTAAACCTCCAATTCACGAGTCAATTGAGTCAAACATCACTTGAATTTTTAGATATGAATTTGTTGATTGAGGATGGAACTCTGACGAGCTCTTTATTCCGCAAAAAAACAGCTGGAAATAGTATTTTGCACGCAGACAGTTGTCACCCTAATACACTCATAAGGAGCATACCACTGGGGGAGCTTATTAGGGCCAAACGCAATTGTAGCACAGAGCAACACTATGAGCAAGAAAAACACACCATGAGGGCTAGGTTCCAGGAAAGGGGTTATTCCAGCAAAATTATCACACAGGCGGAAAAAACTGTAGATCAAAGAACAAGACTAGATCTCTTGGCCCCTAGGGAACGTCAGAACGATGACAAAATCCGTTTCATAACAGGGTATAATAGTCAGTCCTGGGAAGTGAGACGTAGTCTACGCAAATTCTGGGATATCCTTAAATTGGATAAGGATCTGTGTGGAGTTATACATGATGCCCCCTCTATCACCTATACTAAAGCGAGATCACTTAGGGACTCCTTATGTAGTACACTAATTAAGGAAAGCCCTAAAGCTAATGCTATACAGGGATTTTTTCCTTGCAAAAAGTGCAAAGCATGCAAAATGAGCAAAAATTGCAAATCAATAAAAATATCTAAGGATCAAGAGGCACACAAAATCACAAAACATCTTAGCTGTTGGACTGATTATGCCATCTATGCATTGCAGTGTCCCTGTGAAAAGTTTTACATCGGCTGTACCACAAAGCACGCTAAACTACGGGTTCTAGAACATCTTAGAGCCATAAAGAATGTGAACCACCAATACCCTGTGGCGAGGCACTTTGCCGCAGAACACAATCAGAATCCTAACTTACTAACATTTACTGTATTGGATTGTGTGGGGAACAAAGAAAGAGGTGGGAACAGATGGCTAGAGCTACGTAGGCTGGAATCCAAGTACATAATCAAATACAATACCATCCAACCATTTGGGCACAATCTTGGGGAGGAACTAGCAGTCCACCTATACGAGTAAACTGTGTTTTTTGGAAATAATTAAGGAATTGATGTCGCATCTCTATGGTTAAATTTTTAAGCTTTTAAAGTAACATGATTTTATTGGTACTTACACAAGTTGTATAATTCACTGTTTTTTGATTGACACACATAGGCCTAAATTCACATTACTTTTTGTTTCAGGTGCTGAACTACATGCCCACTTGGGCGGAATTGAGAGCATGGCTTTGCAGGTGCAACATTGTTGCAACAATACGAGCCCACTGGGGCATGATGCACTTTCTGTACTTTTGATGTTGCAGACACGCTACTAATTAGGGCTGTGCCTGTGACTATTTTTGGATCATTGTTCTATAATTTGAACATCAGATACGAGCCCACTGGGGCCTCATTTATATATATATAGCACTGTTATACTTTGTCATTTTTTGGCATTAAGCAATGTTGACACTTATCACAGTATAATTGACTGATAACTCTAATTTATAATAATACAGCGGACCTGCATTACAATTGTAAAATTCCAGTTGACTTGCAAAGCTAGTATTTTTATTTGGAACTGAAACGTTGTTACGAACATCTGAATGTGTCTGCTATGTCTATTATCACGTGATGCATGACGTAATGTTATTCACTTGTAACTTTAAAAGAATGGCGCTTTTGTTTACACTCCACCCGTGATCAAGAGGTAGGATTACCTCGAAACGCGTAGGGGCTGTTTATTTTCGCTAAATAAACCTTGAGCACTGAACAAGCAAACTGGGCTTCGACTCTGGTATTTTCTCAAGAAACTACACCAGGTACTCTTTAATTTAATGGTTTGGCGACCCGGTCGAACGCCCGCCGTGTAAGCGGCAGAAGCACGCCACTTTTCAAGGAGTATATATATATATATATGCACCAAAGTCCTTCCCAAAAGAAAAGGTGGAGGCCAACACAGGAACACCAGGGCAAATGCATTTCTGCATCATTAGCCTTCGTCAGCGCCGTGGAAAGTAAGGGAAAAGGAAAAAAGTCCACACCTTTTAATGTCCTGCCGCTGCTGGATTGGCTGTGGCTGCTCCTCCCCCAGAAGGGCTCCGCCAGGTGTAGTTCGTACTGTGGGTACTCGAACTACAGGACCCAGAATGCAGTAATCCAATTTGGGGTCCCGCGGCGGTGATGAAAGTTAGATACGCCGTGTTACAGGACGGTGTGCACAAAAAGTCCAGTGTTCCCCCTATTGGCAATTTGAAGAGCCTCCTTCCGTCCCCACCGCACAACCAGTCTGCCCAGATTTCTGCTTCGCGGGGGCATGCGGCAATGCAGCCCGCCCGACGCAAGGAACAATGTCCTCAACACCGCGTCTCTTCCACCTGGATGTTGTGGTGGGCCTGACCATGTCAATCTATGACAGTAACCAAAGCCGAAGCGTTGACAGCAATTAGTCAGGCCACTTGATGTACGGGGGCCTCCCAACATGCCACTGGCAGGCGTGTAAAATATGCACCATTGTCCTTCCCAAAAGAAAAGGCGGAGGCCAACACAGGAACAGGTAGGAAGCCTTTTATTGCAAAATTCCACCAGGGCGAATGTATTTCGGCATCATTAGCCTTCGTCAGCGCCGTGGAAAGTAAGGGAAAAGGAAAAAAGTCCACACCTTTGAATGTCCTGCCGCTGCTGGATTGGCTGCAGCTGCTCCTCCCCAAAAAGGGCTCTGCCAGGTGTAGTCTGTACTGTGGGTACTCGAACTACAGGACCCAGAATGCAGTAATTCAATTTGGGGTCCTGCGGCGGTGATGAAAGGTAGATACGCTGTGTTACAGGATGGTGTGCACAAAAAGTCCAGTGTTCCCCCTATATATATATATATATATATATATATATATATATATATATATATATATATATCTATATACATCCAGTACAGCTACGGCAGATGGCGCGTTTCGGGCTCAAGAGCCCTTGATCGATCACATAGAGACTGTGTGTAAATTCGTCATTTTTGAATGCTGCTAAGTATCCACCCAGATCACAAGGTACAATCAGGTGTCAATAGAGCTAAAAGGCAGACTTATGGCATTAAACAACCATTCAATCAATCATACAAATTTGTAGAGCGCGCTACTCACCCACTAGGGTCTCAAGGCGCTGTGGGGGGGGGGGGAGTCGCTACTGCTCAAACAGCCAGGTCTTGAGTTGTTTCCTGAAGGAGGGGTGGTCCTGGGTTTGCCATAGGGGGGTGGAGAGGGAGCTCCACGTCTTGGCCGCCAGGTAGGAGAAGGATCTTCCTCCGGCGATGGCTTTGCGAATTCGTGGGATGGAGGGGAGGGCGAGGCTGGCGGATCGGAGCTGGCGGGTGGGTGTGTAGAATGTGAGGCAGCTGTTGAGGTATTTGGGGCCCATGTTGTGGAGAGCCTTGTGTGCATGGGTGAGGAGTCTGAACATGATCATCTTGCTGACGGGGAGCCAGTGCAGGTCTTTCAGATGGGCAGAGATGTGGCTGTGACGGGGGATGTCCAGGATGAGTCGTGCCGAGGCGTTCCGTATGCGCTGGAGTCTTTTCTGAAGTTTGGCAGTGGTTCCAGCGTAGAGGGTGTTCCCGTAGTCCAGACGGCTGGTGACGAGGGCCTGGGTGACTGTCTTCCTCGTTTCGGTGGGGATCCACCGGAAGATCTTTCGGAGCATGCGCAGGGTGTTGAAACAGGATGACGAGATGGCGTTGACTTGCTCGGTCATCGTGAGGGAGGAGTCCAGGATGAAGCCCAGGTTGCGTGCGTGGTCCGTTGGCTTGGGGGCGGTGCCCAGGGCTGGGGGCCACCAGGAGTCATCCCAGGCAGAGGGGGATGGTCTCAGGATGAGGATTTCCATTTTGTCTGAGTTCAGTTTCAGACGGCTGAGCTTCATCCAGTCCGTGACGTCTTTCATTCCTTCCTGGAGGTTGGTTCTGGCGGTGGCGGGGTCGTTGGTGAGGGAGAGGATCAGCTGGGTGTCGTCAGTGTAGAAGATGATGTTGAGGTTGTGTTGGCGTGCGATGGCTGTGAGGGGGCTCATGTAGACGTTGAAGAGGGTGGGGCTGAGCAAGGATCCTTGCGGACTGCCGCAGATGACTTCGGTGGGCATGGAGCGGAACGGTGGGAGGCGGACTCTCTGGGTTCTTCCAGTGAGGAACGAGATGATCCACTCCAGGGCCGATCCTTGGATACCGGTGTTGTTGAGGCGCTGTATCGGGTGCGGTGGCATACGGTGTCGAAGGCTGCTGAAGGTCCAGGAGGATGAGGGCAGCTGTTTCCCCGTTCTCGAGCAGGGACCTGATGTCGTCGGTAGCTGCGATGAGTGCGGTCTAGGTCCTGTGGTTTTCTCGGAAACCGGACTGCGAGGGGTCGAGGGATCCGTTTGTCTCGAGGAAGGCGGAGAGTTGTTTGTTGACGGTCTTCTCGATGACTTTGGCAGGAAAAGGGAGGAGCGAGATGGGGCGGAAGTTCTTGAGGTCGTGGTGTCCGCGGTGGGTTTCTTCAGGAGGGCGCTCAGCTCGGCAGGTTTCCAGCTCTCCGGGAAGGGGGCGGATGTGAAGGAGCTGTTGATATTGTCCCGGAGTTGGGGTGCGATGATGGAGTCCGCTTTGTTATAGATGTGGTGTGGGCATGGGTCGTTGGGGAGCCGGAGTGGATGGTGTTCATCGTGCGGGTGGTGTCTTCGGTGCTGACCACGGTCCAGGTGCAGAGGGTGGTGGTGGGGGGCGTTTGTTCGGTGGTTGGGTGCGTGGTCTGTGCATCGATGCTGTTGTGTATGTCGGCGATCTTGCGGTGAAAGAATGAGGCGAGTGAGTCGCAGAGGTCTTGCGAGGGTTTGATGTCGTTGTTGCAGGCGCTGGGGTTTGAGAGCTCTTTAACGATGCTGAAGGGTTCTTTGCTGTTGTGGGTGTTGTTGTCCAGTCGTTCTCTGAATGTTGTCCTTTTGGTGGTGCGGATCAGTTGGTGGTGTTTGCGGGTGGTGTTCTTGAGGGCTGTCATGTTTTCTGTTGTCTGGTCATGTTGCCAGGCCTTCTCGAGAGTGCAGCAGTTTTTCTTGGAGTTTTTGAGGTCGTTGGTGAACCACGAGGCTTCTTGCTGCCAGTTCTGCTGGGAGGGTTCTTCAGTGGTGCGAGGTTGTTGGCGCAGTTGGTGAGCCACTGTGTGAGGTTGCGGGCTGCTTCGTTGGGGTCCGTCGTGTTGGCTGGGGGTTCTGGCTGAGGGAGGTGGTGAGCTGGTCGGCGGTGATCTTGCTCCAGCTTCTGCGGGGAACCTGTTGCAGGTGTTGGTGGGTCGTGGTTCTCCAGAAGTTGAAGTGGACGCAGCTGTGGTCTGTCCAGTGTAGTCCGGTGGAGTGGCTGAAGGAGATGTGCTTGCTGGAGGAGAAGACGGGGTCAAGCATGTGGTCGGCGTAGTGGGTGGGGGTAGTCACCAGTTGCTTGAGTCCGAGGTTGGTGAGGTTGTCCAGCAGGGTGGCGGTGTTGCTGTCATTGTTGTTCTCCAGGTGGAAGTTGAGGTCCCCTAGGAGGATGTAGTCTGAGGAGGTTAGGGCGTGCGGAGTCTGCGATGGCTTCGCTGAATTGTGGGCGTGGTCCCGGGGGTCTGTAGATGAGAGTGCTTCCGAGGGTTGTCTTGGGGTCGGTGTGTATCTGGAGGTGAAGGTGCTCGGCGGCGGTGAGGGTGTCGTTGGAGTTGGTCGTGACTCGGATGGTGTTTCTGTGAATGATGGTGATGCCTCCTCTGGTTTGGTTGACGCAGTCCCTCCGGGTGATCTTGTAGCCCTCCGGGATGGCTATGGCAATGTCGGGGGCCGAGGAGGTGTTCATCCAGGTCTCCGTGAGGAAGGCGACGTCTGGTGATGTTGTGTCAAGGAGGTTCCAGAGTTCGACGGCGTGCCTGTAGACGGAGCGGGTGTTGAGCAGAATGCACTTGAGGTGGTTGTTGCTGGTGCTTGACTTGGAGAGTGCGGTGCAGGTTCGGAGGCAGGTAAATTTGCAGGTTTGGCAGGTGAAGGGTCCGTGGGTGCGTTTTGGGGTGGCTCGGTGGGGTTCCGGCCGGCGTTGAGTGCATGGAGGGTGGGGCGTTGTAGGTCCGTTGGGTGGGTTGGCCTCGACGGGGGCCAGGGGTCCTGGCGCTGGGCGCGGTGCAGGCATGGACGGGTGCAGACGGGCTTGCCTTAGGCACGCCTCTGCTGCGCGTGGCCGCTGCCCGCGGCCGCCGTGCGGCATCCATATGAGGCGAAGTGGGAGGGAGGAGCAGCTGGGAGGCGGGAGCGGGGCATCCAATGGGCAGGGGTGCAGAAACAAAAGGGGGTGGGCCACGAGGGAGCAGCGGCTGGAAGCGGGGGTCGGGGGGCACACCAGAGGGCAGGGGTACAAAAAATAAACAAGGAGACAGCAAGAACGCCTAAAAAATACAGACAAAGCACAAATCAAGTCGAGTCAAGTCGAGAGCCCTTGATCACATAGAGACTGTGTGTAAATTCGTCAATTTTGAATGCTGTATCCGCCCAGATCACAAGGTACAATCACGTGTCAATAGAGCTAACAGGCAGACTTATGGCATTAAACAACAAAATAAAGAGTTCCCCCCCGTATTTGTATATTTGTATGTTTATATGTCTCCTGACATACATTCTCCTTGCTTCATATATATATATATATTCAGTGCTTTCCCCCTAAATCTGATACATGTAAATTGGTACCCCCAATTGGCAAGGATTTTAACCTCCTTATAAGTCCCTGGTATATTGTACCAGTGGTACCCAGGTCATGGCAGTTAAAGAGGCTTGAAGCACTGTGTGTACCACCCTGAGTGAACCATGTAAATGGATGACAGCACTCTTGCCATTGCAGGATACAGGAGCAGTGCAAAGTGATCAAACTCGACTTTGTCATCACCATGTGTGGCAAGGTCAATACGCTATTTTGGACTCCCGACCAGGAGGCAGGGTGCATTATATTAAAGATGAGGACATAGACGAGGAAGCTTATTAGTCCCTACTGTAGCCTTTTCCATTAAGAGCTACTGTAAGTGATCAGTGGTCCATAGGATACCTTTGGCTGGTACAAAGGCCACCTCAAGGTCAGCAAAATATGTCATGTTTGGTATCAAACAACGTGGCTTATCTCCCCGACACGTTTCTCATGTTGAGGATGACGTGTTACCACTTCTTACCTGGTCCCTTGCTGTTACCACGTGTTCTTGTTCTCTTGCTGCCCCCAGGGACTTATACCTCCTCCCCCTCTTCTAGAGAGTACCTTCCCCTTTAAGTAAAAGTGTATAGACCTGGTGGGAAGGAGGCGGTATATAAGTCCCTCCCTTCCTTTGAGCCAGTGCTTGGCTTTATGGTATGTTTTCTGTTTCCAGGCCCCTTCTCCGTGACCCTTCGTGTATTCCCGTCTTTTCCTTTCTCGACCACTCCTCTACCTTCTGCGTGATTGACTGTCAAGAGGTGAGACCCTTTTGGAGACTTCACGCTGCTCGCTGCCTCTTTAGTAAGAAGGAGAACCTGCCCCCTGAGAGCTTGCAATACCTAGCTCTTCCTGCCTGATATTTTGAAACTGCTGCAGGTACCACTAGCTGGTCCTCTTTCTACGCGGCCATTGCCGCTTGCCAGACTATCGCGGCTGACGTCGCTAAAGAAACAATTATCGCGGCAGGAGCCGCACAGTAATTTCAGTGACTGCGGTCTCTGCCGCCAGCGGGATACGCGTGGCGAAATCAACAAAATCAAAGGAAAACATCGCGGCAGGAGCCACCGGGTGAATTATTTGACCGCGGCCGTTGCCGCTTGCACAGACATCGCGGCTGTAGCCGCCATATTAATCTAACCTCGCGGCAGGAGCCGTTAACTAGAATTCTTCCCGTTGCCGTTTTGGTGGTGAGTCGCGGCTGATTGCCGCGAGGGGGTATTCCACGGTAGAGGCCGCCATTTCATTGCCATAAACACAAGAGAGACATAGTACCAACTACTCCCATTAAACAGGACCCTGGGGTAGTTAAAAAAATGTATTTTCTTTTAGCTATATTGGGCATTGTGTGAGACATTTATCACACTCTGCATATAGTAACCTATGATGGAAAAAGACGCATCCTCCAGAGGAGGCACCAAACCTGAAAAATTGTACTAGGCTTTCTTCACACTGAGGCGCACGGCAGGAGCCGGCAGCACCGCCTCCAATGCCCCATTATTTATTTTTGTTTGTTCTTTGAGACTTTAGAAGCACACGGCAGGAGCTGGCAGCATCGCCTCCCACGTTCCATGGGCCTACCTTGCAAGTGGCGGGGATTCCTTTGTTTGTTAAAGTGAGGGAGTCTACAAGGCTATTTCCACTCATCCTAGATGTTACAAATTTCCCTTCAGGGTAAGAGAAATGGTCTGTCCTACTTAGTGTGAAATTGTGCTGGATAGTACTCTCAGAGGTTCCTGCAACAGTAGAATAATATTTGGGACTTAGTTTTTTTTTTTGTGTTTCTCCAGGGCCTGCTGTATGTCATTCCCCTGACGTCCTTAGAGTCCTTTTTTTGTTCCTTGGGACACCATCCTCCCCGAGACTTCCTGCCTAGAATCATCCTTCCCTACAGACGATATCTCTCTTTCTTGAGGTGTATTCTCCCCCTTACCCTGTAGAGCAATCGCCCTATTAGTTTTAGACCTGAGCGGAGGATTGGTTTGTGGGGGAGAGGGGAGGCTCTCATCATGAGTGAGGTTGTGACATGATGTGGCATGCACCCAGGTAAACACAAGGGTGTTACCCAGAAACCGGTCCCAGGATGCTTAATTCCGGTTCAGGGAAGACCTGGCTTGGCAGTTCGGGCTGGACTGTTTCCATGAGGCACAGGGTAAAGACTGATCTGCATATAGCTTGGTCTGAACTGAGGTGGCGAAATGAGCTAAAGAATGGTGATAGATTCAACCTAGATCTGTGACTGGTGGTGAGTGTCTGAAAAGTTTCAGTGCTCCATCCATTATCTCCTTCTGTTTGCTTTGTGCAACCTAATTTTGGCAGGGCATGCCCAGAAGTTCGTCCCTTGCTCACTTTGCCACTGGATTCAAACTAGCCTGGCGGATGAAGGGTGTTACCCAGAAACCTGTCCCAGGATGCTTGTTTCCGATTCAGGGAAGACCTGGCTTGGCAGTTCAGCCTGTACTGTTCCCATGAGGCACAGGGTCAAGACTGATTTGCATATAGCTGGGTCTGAACTGAGGTGGCGAAATGAACTAAAGAATGATGATGGATTCAACCCAGATCTGTGACTGGGGGTGAGTGTCTGAAAGTTTCAGCGCTCCATCCATCATCTCTTTGTGTTTGCTTTATGCACCCAGGTAGCAATCTTAGAGGTTGCCCGCCTAGTTTCCCCAGACTTTCCAGTGCTCTGGCTGCCAGCCTGCAGCTGCTGCCAAAAAGCAATCTGACCACCTGCCAGGAAGTGTGAACTTTCCCAGGCAGGACTCAGAAACAATGGCCTGGATGGGAAGGAGGTCACACCTCCCTCCGTGACAGGATGGCTATTAAAGTGGCACATCAAGGCAGTGAGCTTCAAAGCTTTCACTACCTGTGATATGCAACCAGACTGCCACCCAAAGGAGGAAAAAGCATTTTCCCCGCTCCGAGGTACATTTTCACCTAGGCAGGATGAAATATTATGTAGTCTGGAAGTGTACACCCCCAGAAGAGTTGTCACACCTCTATTGTGGGCTACCTTGTCTGTAGAGCTAGGGAAGGTTTCTGTCATTTTTAAAAGTGGTAAAGTAGTGGGTTCTGGGTAGAAAATGTGACTCCCCCTGGATGATGTCACCTCAAGAGTGGATCAGTTGCTGGGGCTGGTAGCCCATTGGCTAATCGCAACCACACCTCTTACACCTCTAAATCTAGGATTTAAGAAGCACTCCTGACACCAGAACCTACGTTCTGATATAACTTGAAACAAAGGACACAGAAGAGACCTGAGTTTGCAAGAACAGGAGCAACACAAAATAAAGGTGGGATACTTTCCAATGTGGCAACCTTTCTGGAACTGCATGATTGTGACTCATCTTGAACCAAAGACAGGTTGGTTCCTCCAGACTTTGAAACCCCTTTGAGAGTCAAAGACAACCACAGAGTCCCTTAGACTAGTGACACTTGTTCCTTGCAGTCCGCAGGTATAAATAACATACTGGAACCAAAGAAACACTGGCTGTTACACACACAGTCTGCCCCTTGTCATATGCACACTGCTTAGCGGTACCTCAGGCAGTAACGTCCACAACTCACCTCTTTACCTGTTATGGAAGAGCCTGGTCCTGGTTTGTAAGTTGGTGGCAATGTAGTTGTGTTCCAGGGTCTACACAACTGCGGCAATCCATACCGATCGGGCTGTGGTTAGCACACTGTCTGAATGGAAATAGACTACATTTTCCATGAGGTTCAGCAGATGTAGCCGCGCTTGCCTGGGAAATTCACCCCGCGAACCAGAAGAGGAGGACAGTTCAAAGGGAGAATCCGGGAACAATGATGCTGCTAATTATTCCTCTGCTGAGCAGCGCATTCACCATGTACTTTGTATGCTCTTTTGGGTGAACGGTAAGGGTGCACTTGCACCAACTTGATCGAGGCCATCCTCAAATCCTGCTATCAGCTTCCGTGCCTGTTCTGGCACCCCTTAGAAATATGCGACTAACTTACAAAGTGCCATTGTCTGCTATCGAGGCCTTGCTTGTAGCAGAAGAATTCCATTACGTTCTATGCTTATTTAATGGATGTACCAAGCCTAAGGATTCCAGGCCTATCATTTAGGTGATTAGTAACCTCGGATTCTGATGTGCCTATACTGGGATGCACATTCATTGCTCTGACATGTTCTAAAACTAACTACGGCATAAAGAATCAAAAGAAGCATTTTGGTGATATATTGTTTTCTTAAACCTTAACAGGGGGTTCAAGAAGCTGCTTTTCCCACGTGAAGTGGATCATGTTATGTGCGCTGGTGTGTATGGTTCTATCCTATCTGTGTATCACATATGAGAAAAGTAATAAGAGTGTGCTTACATAGTGCATTGGGAAAAGGCATTAAGATTCCCCATGTTTATACCCCTTTCTTAGTGTGAACCCTCATCCTTGCTGACCTAGTTGCATGGACGTTTAGTCATACCTCACAAATAGGACGAGGGAATTGTTGTTTTGTTTTACAGGTACGAAAAGCCCGATTATTTAGCCATAGGAGGGATATTATTTCACCTTTCAGATCTCCCTCCCTGCTGATCCCTTCCCTTTCCTTCCCCTGCTTGACCATCCTATTCCCCCTGTGCTAATAAAGTATTCAGGGTTGGGACTGTCGAGAGGTGGACCCTTTTTGGCATCGAACCGTTCCCGAGGAATCACCGAGCTAACACTGGCCATCGGACACTGCGAGGGATCACCCGAAAGTAGATGGTCCAGTGTATTGTGGGAATTATAGTCCAGATCAAAAGCAAATTTGAAGAAGCTACCATTTTCCCCTGGCCCTCAGGACGCCAACATAACTTCTTGCTGACCTTGCTGCTGCCAAGGCTTGTTGGTGGTCAATCTGGCAGTCACCACCTTTATGCGACGATGCAGCACCTTTAGCCAATGCCAGCAGTGGCCTTCATTGTCACCTTTTTGCACCTGTTTTCTCACCAGCACTATAAAAGCGGCAAAACCAGCTCCCGCTTTACCACCAAGGACAACCTGAATAACTCTGAACCCAGGTTTGTCGAGCAAGGTAAAATTGAACTGACAGTCATGGCTTGGTCCTTGGACCCTCATCACCTTAACCCTCCTTGGGTTACACGCAACTAGATCGGCAAGTGAACAATGGATACTAGTGTCTTTTGCCATTGACCACAATGCTAAAGTTTTCCAGTATTGATTTGCACTGATTTATGTTTGCTTCTAAAATCCGTAACTCGTTATGCTTATCTGATTGACTTCATTTTGGTGCTTACATTTATATAAAATCTGCTTTATTCTATAAATCAGTTTCGGATGTCTTTCAAATCATATCAATTACTTATTGCACTTGTTGGCACTCTGAAATGCTTATCTTATGTTCCTCTAGTAAAGCCCGACTTCTCTTTGCCATTCTACTAGAACTAAATTAAGAATTTTTTTTCTTTAACTAATTTTTATTGTGCATTTTTTTAACCCTTTCCACAGTATCCAAACACCCAACCTGCTCGTCCCACCCCCCAGTCAGGGAAAAACAGATCATAAAGCCATAAAAAAATCATCTTTAAAAATATCATTCAATAGGCGAATGGAGTAAAACCAGCAGTAATACGACACAGATGTAAACAACAGACCATTATTTAAAGTGCGACCTGTGGAATAAATATAATGACAGGGTTGGCCTAATAATTATTAACCAGGCTTCCCGCCTTTAAACATACCATTCCCTTCAGCACAACAATGTCACAATAAAAACGAAATCCCGGAAACATTCAAAAATCACCATTGGGCTGTAATTAAAAAAATAAATACTGATCTAAAAGACGCCTGGGCAATCCCTCCTATATGCTCAAACCCCCTCAGTTTTCTAACCTAGATAAGGGTGCCGATATTAGCTGACCTTTTTTCTTTGTTTAACTCCCTTCCTGGCATAGATTGCTTTCTCCAAGCTGGAGATAGCTAGTAAACGGGCCAGCCAATGTTGAAATTGCGGAGGTTGTGGATCTAGCCATGCTGCGGCAATTATCAGTCTAAGAATCGTCATAGCAGCAACCAAAAAATAATCTAGCTCAGGAAATGACCTCTCGCTAATAACCCCTAGTAAAATTGCCTTTGGGCTCAGTATGACATTTTTATCTAATTAAGTATGCAAAAAGTTTTGTATTTCATTATTAAGCTGATTCAAAGATGGACATGTTGCAAACATATGAATAATGTCAGCACCAAACATGGAGCAATGCGGGCACTTAGTACCATGCCGTGAGCCCCACTTAGCAATTCTCTCAGGCATGTAAAAGAGCATAAAACTAGTTTAAAAAACTGCACTTGCAAATTTGCCAACATTAACACAGTTTGGGATAGGCTGAGAGCTTTTACAAATTCAGTGTCAGTAATCATCAGCTTACCCTGCCATTTTACACACTGTTTGTCAAGATCATCTTTTATTTCGCTACTCAGCATCTGATAGATTGACCCGATACGAATTGAGTTCTCTGTTGTTAACCTATCCACCACTACATTCTTATCAAAGCCACTCGGCTCCCCTCTTTTCTCTGAAGATAATCTCGTATTTGTCGGCATGTTGTTGATGCCGAATTTTGCCTTCAGCACGTTGAACGAGACAAGACCCATTGAAGAAAAAAAAGTACCCAATTTCTCTATGCCTGCCAAATACCATACATGCATGTAACTGTCATTAAAGATTCCAGGGTCTGAGTTGTTCAAAGTTGGAGTATAAAAGTTTAGTCTTTTCCAGACCGACGAGCTTCCGTATTGCAATTGAAGTCTTTCCAGTGCCCATAAGGCACTTGAACCTAACTTTTTTTTATAGTTACTATACTCCACTTGTCTTAACAAACACCCAAGGCCTCTCTCCCCAGCAATAATACATATATGGAAGGTATAATATTCAGTGTACCCTCTTGTGGAGGTTCCATTAACAGAATCTGGCTATATTGCAATACTAAAGCCCAATAATACGGTCTAATATTTGGGAAGGCCCATCCCCCGCCCCCTTTCTCTTGGGAGTGAGAGATAACTCAATGTTTTTCTTGGCTTGGAGTAGGCCCATTAAATCTAGTAAATATTGCCTCAAAAAGTATAAAACACTCACTAGGGAATTCTAATGGGATTGCTCGAAAAAAGTATAACATTTTTAGAAAATAAATCCTCTTTATCAGATTACAATGGCCCATCATGGTAAGGTGCAAATTGTTTAACCTTGCCAGCCCTTTCTTAGTTCCATCTGCTAAAGGATCTACATTTATGGTAACAATAGATGCCACTTTTGAAGAAATGTAAACACCTAAATATAAAGCTTTTTCAACTACTCTTTCATCCACCAAGGCAATTTTCTTATTGATAACAAACTGTGTTTTATCCTTATTTAGCGAGAAACCAGATACACCCCCAAACGCTTCTGTCTCTATTGTCTTGATAGCACCTACAGGACCAGGAGTTACAACTGCCACGTCATCTGCATAAGCCAATATCTATGTTTCATGGCCATGGGGGATTATCGATGGAATAACTGTGCTTTGCGCTATTTTTCTTAGAAATGGATTGATATACAGAGGGAACAGGAGCGGGTAGCAAGGACACCCCTGTCGCTTTCCCAGAGTGATCTACTACTCCTGTCATGCTTCCCAAGATACATTCTCTTGCTGTAGAATTATGATACAGGGCCTTAACTCCCTGCACAAAACCCGAACCAAAGTTCCTTGTGTGCATAGCCTGCCATAGGAACTGCCAGGAGGCCCTGTCAAATGCTTTCTCAGCATCTAGCAAAATCAGAGCCATAGGGTCTCCTGACACTTCAGCTGCATCAAAAAGTGAAATCACACGGCAAATATGATCAATGGTGTCCCTGCCAATAAGATGTGCTTGCTGGAGGAGAAGACGGGGTCAAGCATGTGGTCGGCGTAGTGGGTGGGGGTATTCACCAGTTGCTTGAGTCCGAGGTTGGTGAGGTTGTCCAGCAGGGTGGCGGTGTTGCTGTCATTGTTGTTCTCCAGGTGGAAGTTGAGGTCCCCTAGGAGGATGTAGTCTGAGGAGGTTAGGGCGTGCGGAGTCTGCGATGGCTTCGCTGAATTGTGGGCGTGGTCCCGGGGGTCTGTAGATGAGAGTGCTTCCGAGGGTTGTCTTGGGGTCGGTGTGTATCTGGAGGTGAAGGTGCTCGGCGGCGGTGAGGGTGTCGTTGGAGTTGGTCGTGACTCGGATGGTGTTTCTGTGAATGATGGTGATGCCTCCTCTGGTTTGGTTGACGCAGTCCCTCCGGGTGATCTTGTAGCCCTCCGGGATGGCTATGGCAATGTCGGGGGCCGAGGAGGTGTTCATCCAGGTCTCCGTGAGGAAGGCGACGTCTGGTGATGTTGTGTCAAGGAGGTTCCAGAGTTCGACGGCGTGCCTGTAGACGGAGCGGGTGTTGAGCAGAATGCACTTGAGGTGGTTGTTGCTGGTGCTTGACTTGGAGAGTGCGGTGCAGGTTCGGAGGCAGGTAAATTTGCAGGTTTGGCAGGTGAAGGGTCCGTGGGTGCGTTTTGGGGTGGCTCGGTGGGGTTCCGGCCGGCGTTGAGTGCATGGAGGGTGGGGCGTTGTAGGTCCGTTGGGTGGGTTGGCCTCGACGGGGGCCAGGGGTCCTGGCGCTGGGCGCGGTGCAGGCATGGACGGGTGCAGACGGGCTTGCCTTAGGCACGCCTCTGCTGCGCGTGGCCGCTGCCCGCGGCCGCCGTGCGGCATCCATATGAGGCGAAGTGGGAGGGAGGAGCAGCTGGGAGGCGGGAGCGGGGCATCCAATGGGCAGGGGTGCAGAAACAAAAGGGGGTGGGCCACGAGGGAGCAGCGGCTGGAAGCGGGGGTCGGGGGGCACACCAGAGGGCAGGGGTACAAAAAATAAACAAGGAGACAGCAAGAACGCCTAAAAAATACAGACAAAGCACAAATCAAGTCGAGTCAAGTCGAGAGCCCTTGATCACATAGAGACTGTGTGTAAATTCGTCAATTTTGAATGCTGTATCCGCCCAGATCACAAGGTACAATCACGTGTCAATAGAGCTAACAGGCAGACTTATGGCATTAAACAACAAAATAAAGAGTTCCCCCCCGTATTTGTATATTTGTATGTTTATATGTCTCCTGACATACATTCTCCTTGCTTCATATATATATATATATATTCAGTGCTTTCCCCCTAAATCTGATACATGTAAATTGGTACCCCCAATTGGCAAGGATTTTAACCTCCTTATAAGTCCCTGGTATATTGTACCAGTGGTACCCAGGTCATGGCAGTTAAAGAGGCTTGAAGCACTGTGTGTACCACCCTGAGTGAACCATGTAAATGGATGACAGCACTCTTGCCATTGCAGGATACAGGAGCAGTGCAAAGTGATCAAACTCGACTTTGTCATCACCATGTGTGGCAAGGTCAATACGCTATTTTGGACTCCCGACCAGGAGGCAGGGTGCATTATATTAAAGATGAGGACATAGACGAGGAAGCTTATTAGTCCCTACTGTAGCCTTTTCCATTAAGAGCTACTGTAAGTGATCAGTGGTCCATAGGATACCTTTGGCTGGTACAAAGGCCACCTCAAGGTCAGCAAAATATGTCATGTTTGGTATCAAACAACGTGGCTTATCTCCCCGACACGTTTCTCATGTTGAGGATGACGTGTTACCACTTCTTACCTGGTCCCTTGCTGTTACCACGTGTTCTTGTTCTCTTGCTGCCCCCAGGGACTTATACCTCCTCCCCCTCTTCTAGAGAGTACCTTACCCTTTAAGTAAAAGTGTATAGACCTGGTGGGAAGGAGGCGGTATATAAGTCCCTCCCTTCCTTTGAGCCAGTGCTTGGCTTTATGGTATGTTTTCTGTTTCCAGGCCCCTTCTCCGTGACCCTTCGTGTATTCCCGTCTTTTCCTTTCTCGACCACTCCTCTACCTTCTGCGTGATTGACTGTCAAGAGGTGAGACCCTTTTGGAGACTTCACGCTGCTCGCTGCCTCTTTAGTAAGAAGGAGAACCTGCCCCCTGAGAGCTTGCAATACCTAGCTCTTCCTGCCTGATATTTTGAAACCGCTGCAGGTACCACTAGCTGGTCCTCTTTCTACGCGGCCATTGCCGCTTGCCAGACTATCGCGGCTGACGTCGCTAAAGAAACAATTATCGCGGCAGGAGCCGCACAGTAATTTCAGTGACTGCGGTCGCTGCCGCCAGCGGGATACGCGTGGCGAAATCAACAAAATCAAAGGAAAACATCGCGGCAGAAGCCACCGGGTGAATTATTTGACCGCGGCCGTTGCCGCTTGCACAGACATCGCGGCTGTAGCCGCCATATTAATCTAACCTCGCGGCAGGAGCCGTTAACTAGAATTCTTCCCGTTGCCGTTTTGGTGGTGAGTCGCGGCTGATTGCCGCGAGGGGGTATTCCACGGTAGAGGCCGCCATTTCATTGCCATAAACACAAGAGAGACATAGTACCAACTACTCCCATTAAACAGGACCCTGGGGTAGTTAAAAAAATTTATTTTCTTTTAGCTATATTGGGCATTGTGTGAGACATTTATCACACTCTGCATATAGTAACCTATGATGGAAAAAGACGCATCCTCCAGAGGAGGCACCAAACCTGAAAAATTGTACTAGGCTTTCTTCACACTGAGGCGCACGGCAGGAGCCGGCAGCACCGCCTCCAATGCCCCATTATTTATTTTTGTTTGTTCTTTGAGACTTTAGAAGCACACGGCAGGAGCTGGCAGCATCGCCTCCCACGTTCCATGGGCCTACCTTGCAAGTGGCGGGGATTCCTTTGTTTGTTAAAGTGAGGGAGTCTACAAGGCTATTTCCACTCATCCTAGATGTTACAAATTTCCCTTCAGGGTAAGAGAAATGGTCTGTCCTACTTAGTGTGAAATTGTGCTGGATAGTACTCTCAGAGGTTCCTGCAACAGTAGAATAATATTTGGGACTTAGTTTTTTTTTTTTGTGTTTCTCCAGGGCCTGCTGTATGTCATTCCCCTGACGTCCTTAGAGTCCTTTTTTTGTTCCTTGGGACACCATCCTCCCCGAGACTTCCTGCCTAGAATCATCCTTCCCTACAGACGATATCTCTCTTTCTTGAGATGTATTCTCCCCCTTACCCTGTAGAGCAATCGCCCTATTAGTTTTAGACCTGAGCGGAGGATTGGTTTGTGGGGGAGAGGGGAGGCTCTCATCATGAGTGAGGTTGTGACATGATGTGGCATGCACCCAGGTAAACACAAGGGTGTTACCCAGAAACCGGTCCCAGGATGCTTAATTCCGGTTCAGGGAAGACCTGGCTTGGCAGTTCGGGCTGGACTGTTTCCATGAGGCACAGGGTAAAGACTGATCTGCATATAGCTTGGTCTGAACTGAGGTGGCGAAATGAGCTAAAGAATGGTGATAGATTCAACCTAGATCTGTGACTGGTGGTGAGTGTCTGAAAAGTTTCAGTGCTCCATCCATTATCTCCTTCTGTTTGCTTTGTGCAACCTAATTTTGGCAGGGCATGCCCAGAAGTTCGTCCCTTGCTCACTTTGCCACTGGATTCAAACTAGCCTGGCTGATGAAGGGTGTTACCCAGAAACCTGTCCCAGGATGCTTGTTTCCGATTCAGGGAAGACCTGGCTTGGCAGTTCAGCCTGTACTGTTCCCATGAGGCACAGGGTCAAGACTGATTTGCATATAGCTGGGTCTGAACTGAGGTGGCGAAATGAACTAAAGAATGATGATGGATTCAACCCAGATCTGTGACTGGGGGTGAGTGTCTGAAAGTTTCAGCGCTCCATCCATCATCTCTTTGTGTTTGCTTTATGCACCCAGGTAGCAACCTTAGAGGTTGCCCGCCTAGTTTCCCCAGACTTTCCAGTGCTCTGGCTGCCAGCCTGCAGCTGCTGCCAAAAAGCAATCTGACCACCTGCCAGGAAGTGTGAACTTTCCCAGGCAGGACTCAGAAACAATGGCCTGGATGGGAAGGAGGTCACACCTCCCTCCGTGACAGGATGGCTATTAAAGTGGCACATCAAGGCAGTGAGCTTCAAAGCTTTCACTACCTGTGATATGCAACCAGACTGCCACCCAAAGGAGGAAAAAGCATTTTCCCCGCTCCGAGGTACATTTTCACCTAGGCAGGATGAAATATTATGTAGTCTGGAAGTGTACACCCCCAGAAGAGTTGTCACACCTCTATTGTGGGCTACCTTGTCTGTAGAGCTAGGGAAGGTTTCTGTCATTTTTAAAAGTGGTAAAGTAGTGGGTTCTGGGTAGAAAATGTGACTCCCCCTGGATGATGTCACCTCAAGAGTGGATCAGTTGCTGGGGCTGGTAGCCCATTGGCTAATCGCAACCACACCTCTTACACCTCTAAATCTAGGATTTAAGAAGCACTCCTGACACCAGAACCAACGTTCTGATATAACTTGAAACAAAGGACACAGAAGAGACCTGAGTTTGCAAGAACAGGAGCAACACAAAATAAAGGTGGGATACTTTCCAATGTGGCAACCTTTCTGGAACTGCATGATTGTGACTCATCTTGAACCAAAGACAGGTTGGTTCCTCCAGACTTTGAAACTCCTTTGAGAGTCAAAGACAACCACAGAGTCCCTTAGACTAGTGACACTTGTTCCTTGCAGTCCGCAGGTATAAATAACATACTGGAACCAAAGAAACACTGGCTGTTACACACACAGTCTGCCCCTTGTCATATGCACACTGCTTAGCGGTACCTCAGGCAGTAACGTCCACAACTCACCTCTTTACCTGTCATGGAAGAGCCTGGTCCTGGTTTGTAAGTTGGTGGCAATGTAGTTGTGTTCCAGGGTCTACACAACTGCGGCAATCCATACCGATCGGGCTGTGGTTAGCACACTGTCTGAATGGAAATAGACTACATTTTCCATGAGGTTCAGCAGATGTAGCCGCGCTTGCCTGGGAAATTCACCCCGCGAACCAGAAGAGGAGGACAGTTCAAAGGGAGAATCCGGGAACAATGATGCTGCTAATTATTCCTCTGCTGAGCAGCGCATTCACCATGTACTTTGTATGCTCTTTTGGGTGAACGGTAAGGGTGCACTTGCACCAACTTGATCGAGGCCATCCTCAAATCCTGCTATCAGCTTCCGTGCCTGTTCTGGCACCCCTTAGAAATATGCGACTAACTTACAAAGTGCCATTGTCTGCTATCGAGGCCTTGCTTGTAGCAGAAGAATTCCATTACGTTCTATGCTTATTTAATGGATGTACCAAGCCTAAGGATTCCAGGCCTATCATTTAGGTGATTAGTAACCTCGGATTCTGATGTGCCTCTACTGGGATGCACATTCATTGCTCTGACATGTTCTAAAACTAACTACGGCATAAAGAATCAAAAGAAGCATTTTGGTGATATATTGTTTTCTTAAACCTTAACAGGGGGTTCAAGAAGCTGCTTTTCCCACGTGAAGTGGATCATGTTATGTGCGCTGGTGTGTATGGTTCTATCCTATCTGTGTATCACATATGAGAAAAGTAATAAGAGTGTGCTTACATAGTGCATTGGGAAAAGGCATTAAGATTCCCCATGTTTATACCCCTTTCTTAGTGTGAACCCTCATCCTTGCTGACCTAGTTGCATGGACGTTTAGTCATACCTTACAAATAGGACGAGGGAATTGTTGTTTTGTTTTACAGGTACGAAAAGCCCGATTATTTAGCCATAGGAGGGATATTATTTCACCTTTCAGATCTCCCTCCCTGCTGATCCCTTCCCTTTCCTTCCCCTGCTTGACCATCCTATTCCCCCTGTGCTAATAAAGTATTCAGGGTTGGGACTGTCGAGAGGTGGACCCTTTTTGGCATCGAACCGTTCCCGAGGAATCACCGAGCTAACACTGGCCATCGGACACTGCGAGGGATCACCCGAAAGTAGATGGTCCAGTGTATTGTGGGAATTATAGTCCAGATCAAAAGCAAATTTGAAGAAGCTACCATTTTCCCCTGGCCCTCAGGACGCCAACATAACTTCTTGCTGACCTTGCTGCTGCCAAGGCTTGTTGGTGGTCAATCTGGCAGTCACCACCTTTATGCGACGATGCAGCACCTTTAGCCAATGCCAGCAGTGGCCTTCATTGTCACCTTTTTGCACCTGTTTTCTCACCAGCCCTATAAAAGCGGCAAAACCAGCTCCCGCTTTACCACCAAGGACAACCTGAATAACTCTGAACCCAGGTTTCTCGAGCAAGGTAAAATTGAACTGACAGTCATGGCTTGGTCCTTGGACCCTCATCACCTTAACCCTCCTTGGGTTACACGCAACTAGATCGGCAAGTGAACAATGGATACTAGTGTCTTTTGCCATTGACCACAATGCTAAAGTTTTCCAGTATTGATTTGCACTGATTTATGTTTGCTTCTAAAATCCGTAACTCGTTATGCTTATCTGATTGACTTCATTTTGGTGCTTACATTTATATAAAATCTGCTTTATTCTATAAATCAGTTTCGTATGTCTTTCAAATCATATCAATTACTTATTGCACTTGTTGGCACTCTGAAATGCTTATCTTATGTTCCTCTAGTAAAGCCCGACTTCTCTTTGCCATTCTACTAGAACTAAATTAAGAATTTTTTTTCTTTAACTAATTTTTATTGTGCATTTTTTTAACCCTTTCCACAGTATCCAAACACCCAACCTGCTCGTCCCACCCCCCAGTCAGGGAAAAACAGATCATAAAGCCATAAAAAAATCATCTTTAAAAATATCATTCAATAGGCGAATGGAGTAAAACCAGCAGTAATACGACACAGATGTAAACAACAGACCATTATTTAAAGTGCGACCTGTGGAATAAATATAATGACAGGGTTGGCCTAATAATTATTAACCAGGCTTCCCGCCTTTAAACATACCATTCCCTTCAGCACAACAATGTCACAATAAAAACGAAATCCCGGAAACATTCAAAAATCACCATTGGGCTGTAATTAAAAAAATAAATACTGATCTAAAAGACGCCTGGGCAATCCCTCCTATATGCTCAAACCCCCTCAGTTTTCTAACCTAGATAAGGGTGCCGATATTAGCTGACCTTTTTTCTTTGTTTAACTCCCTTCCTGGCATAGATTGCTTTCTCCAAGCTGGAGATAGCTAGTAAACGGGCCAGCCAATGTTGAAATTGCGGAGGTTGTGGATCTAGCCATGCTGCGGCAATTATCAGTCTTAGAATCGTCATAGCAGCAACCAAAAAATAATCTAGCTCAGGAAATGACCTCTCGCTAATAACCCCTAGTAAAATTGCCTTTGGGCTCAGTATGACATTTTTATCTAATTAAGTATGCAAAAAGTTTTGTATTTCATTATTAAGCTGATTCAAAGATGGACATGTTGCAAACATATGAATAATGTCAGCACCAAACATGGAGCAATGCGGGCACTTAGTACCATGCCCTGAGCCCCACTTAGCAATTCTCTCAGGCATGTAAAAGAGCATAAAACTAGTTTAAAAAACTGCACTTGCAAATTTGCCAACATTAACACAGTTTGGGATAGGCTGAGAGCTTTTACAAATTCAGTGTCAGTAATCATCAGCTTACCCTGCCATTTTACACACTGTTTGTCAAGATCATCTTTTATTTCGCTACTCAGCATCTGATAGATTGACCCGATACGAATTGAGTTCTCTGTTGTTAACCTATCCACCACTACATTCTTATCAAAGCCACTCGGCTCCCCTCTTTTCTCTGAAGATAATCTCGTATTTGTCGGCATGTTGTTGATGCCGAATTTTGCCTTCAGCACGTTGAACGAGACAAGACCCATTGAAGAAAAAAAAGTACCCAATTTCTCTATGCCTGCCAAATACCATACATGCATGTAACTGTCATTAAAGATTCCAGGGTCTGAGTTGTTCAAAGTTGGAGTATAAAAGTTTAGTCTTTTCCAGACCGACGAGCTTCCGTATTGCAATTGAAGTCTTTCCAGTGCCCATAAGGCACTTGAACCTAACTTTTTTTTATAGTTACTATACTCCACTTGTCTTAACAAACACCCAAGGCCTCTCTCCCCAGCAATAATACATATATGGAAGGTATAATATTCAGTGTACCCTCTTGTGGAGGTTCCATTAACAGAATCTGGCTATATTGCAATACTAAAGCCCAATAATACGGTCTAATATTTGGGAAGGCCCATCCCCCGCCCCCTTTCTCTTGGGAGTGAGAGATAACTCAATGTTTTTCTTGGCTTGGAGTAGGCCCATTAAATCTAGTAAATATTGCCTCAAAAAGTATAAAACACTCACTAGGGAATTCTAATGGGATTGCTCGAAAAAAGTATAACATTTTTAGAAAATAAATCCTCTTTATCAGATTACAATGGCCCATCATGGTAAGGTGCAAATTGTTTAACCTTGCCAGCCCTTTCTTAGTTCCATCTGCTAAAGGATCTACATTTATGGTAACAATAGATGCCACTTTTGAAGAAATGTAAACACCTAAATATAAAGCTTTTTCAACTACTCTTTCATCCACCAAGGCAATTTTCTTATTGATAACAAACTGTGTTTTATCCTTATTTAGCGAGAAACCAGATACACCCCCAAACGCTTCTGTCTCTATTGTCTTGATAGCACCTACAGGACCAGGAGTTACAACTGCCACGTCATCTGCATAAGCCAATATCTATGTTTCATGGCCATGGGGGATTATCGATGGAATAACTGTGCTTTGCGCTATTTTTCTTAGAAATGGATTGATATACAGAGGGAACAGGAGCGGGTAGCAAGGACACCCCTGTCGCTTTCCCAGAGTGATCTACTACTCCTGTCATGCTTCCCAAGATACATTCTCTTGCTGTAGAATTATGATACAGGGCCTTAACTCCCTGCACAAAACCCGAACCAAAGTTCCTTGTGTGCATAGCCTGCCATAGGAACTGCCAGGAGGCCCTGTCAAATGCTTTCTCAGCATCTAGCAAAATCAGAGCCATAGGGTCTCCTGACACTTCAGCTGCATCAAAAAGTGAAATCACACGGCAAATATGATCAATGGTGTCCCTGCCAATAATGAAGCCTTGCTATTGCTGAATTACCAATCTTTTAACAACCTGAGTAATTGTGCTGCTAAAACCTTAGAGTAAATCTGGGAATTGCTATTTAATAGCGTGATTTTCCTATAAGCGCCGAGCTTGACTGGTGGCTTATCCTTCTAAAAAAAAAACACTATTTTAGCCAGTGACCAGGAATCATGTGGCACAGAGCCATGAAATATATCATTAAACAGAGTCTGCATTTGAACTATTAGCAGTGGGGCAAATATTTTATAAAATTCAGAAGGAATTGCATATGCACCACCAGCTTTACCCGGGGAGAGACTAGAGATTGCTAAAAATATCTCCTCCATGTTAGCTCTTCTTCTAGGGTTTCTAGCTCTTTTACAGACAATATACTTGAAGGCATAGCTTCCAAAAACTCATTGATTTGCCTGGGGCAGACTCGCTAACCCTCTGTATACAGGTTCTGATAAAACACTTGAAAAACCTCTCTAATTTGTTATCATCAGTCACAACCCCAAAAGCAGGATCAAGTATTTCCCTGATCTCGCTATTAGTACACATCTGTCTTGCTCTTACTGCCAGGGGGTGCCCCACCTGATCGCTACACTCATACGATCTTTCTTTCCAGGCAATATATTTCGCTGCTGCCCTATTTGCAAATATTGACTCTAAGTCTTTCCTGGCAAGTGTAACCCAAATGTTTGCTTCCTTTACATACCCTGCTTGCTGTATTCCCTTCACTATATTTTTCCTCAGCTGTTGCTAACATTATCTTACTTAGCTTTAATCGTCTGCCTGTCATGTTTCCCTTTATTCCCTTTATTCCCTTTATTCAGTGAGAATGTTAGTGTCTCTCCCCTTAAGCAGGCCTTAAACGTATTCCACAACGTACTTACGGAGGCACTGCCAGTATTCTCTTAAAAGAAGACTGGGATCCACCTGCTGATGTGCTTGCAATACTCCATATTGGTGAGGAGTGCATGTTCGAAACTAATGCGCTTACTGGCTTCCCACCTATTCCTTGTAGCACTAAAACAAGAGAATTATAGTGCGAAAGGTACCGGGGGTATCGCTCAATTTGCCAAGACGTGGTAAGCCTGTTGGATGCAAAAAAGTACTCAAGGCGGGAATGTTTACCATATGGGGCAGAATATTATGTGTACCCATCTGATTCTTTTTATACCACACATAAACCAAACTGTAATCTTTGCATATGCCTTTGAGGGTTTGATATACCTTAGGCTTCCTCCGAGAGTACAGTGCCTGTCCTCATCACAGCTGTCGGGGAGATTAGGATTAAAATCCCCACACAAAACTAGAGGGAGGGAGCAATGTGTTAACTCCTTAGAAACCTGACTTAAAACAGTGGGATCATCGAGTAGACTGCCATAAACTGAGCACAGCATGAATTTCCCCCCACAAGATGAATGACAGACTACTGCTACCCATCTCCCCCTTGATTTATCCCTATTTGTGAAAACTTTAGCAGGCTTCCTCAGGCCAGGATCACCACACCTGCAGTGTGCACAACTTATGAGGTACAGGCTACAATTCTATAGCCAAGTGAATTAAGGAAATCCCTCTGTGAGGCTTAAATGTGTGTCTCCTGAAGGCAGACAATGTCCGCTCTCAGGAGTCTTAAGCCTAAGGTAGTTCTGCCTCTTCTCTTAGGGTCAGTAAGACCACATATATTAATGGATGAAATACGGATAACTTGACTGTCATTCATGGTCTACTTTTACCCTGTATCCTGCACACCATCTCTTCACAACTGTGTTATCACTGTGAGTGCCCCTATTGACCACCACCCAACCTCTGGACCTCTTTCCGCTGTCACTTTGATCGTATTGATTATGAACCTCTTCCTCAACCTGCTCTCCCTGACCATCCCGCCTTCCCACCCACCCCCCACCACTGAGCAACCAGGCCTAGACTGAATTACGCCATCTGAAATAACAAACCCCACTCCACAAGCTCCCCCTATCTCCCCATTGAAGGCAACATCATGTTCTTATTCCTGCAACCTTTTTAACCTTTTCACTCACGTTCCGTAATTCTCAGACTTTTTACCCAGCATTGAAACAAGTTTTAACCTATCACCCACTAAATCAGTCCCCGCCCTGTTGCTCTGTCAGAAATTCTTGGGCCTGAATCTCTGAAAAAAAGGAACGTGTACGACCATTCCAAACTACCTTCAATTTTGCAGGATTTTGTAAGTACACTTCAGCACCTAATTTATGGAGGGGGGCAAACATCTGCCTTAGCCACCATCTCAGCTCTACTGTTGCATGGGCAAAGTCGGGCTATGCAAAGGAGGTGACTCCCTCAAATTCTATTCCAGCATTAGGGTGAGCCGAATCAAAAATACTTTGTCTTAAAAGAAAATTTCCAAAATAAACCAACATAGCCCTAGGGTGTGTGTTACTGTCTGCCTGCTGTTTTTGGGGAGTAAGGTGGAATCGGTGTGCCCTCTGGATTTCTATTTCCTAATCCCATCCCGTAAGTTCTGGGAATGCACCCTTTAAGAGTGTAATTACCTAGGGCCAGAAGTAGGTAACCAAATACCGGTTGGTAATGGCCAAAATTAGCAAATTTTGGCCGTTACCGACTGCTATTTGGTGTTTGAGATGCAGGGGCCACAAAATCGTACGAATCAATAAATTTACCGAATCGGAAAATTTACCGATTCGGTAAATTTACCGATTCGCAAAATTTTTCGATTCGGTAAAATTACCGAATCGGTAAAATTACCGAATCGGTAAATAAGAAATGCTAAAAATTGACATTTGAGATGTAGGTAACCTCTAAAATACCGGATTTACATGACATTCGGTATTTATGAGTCTGTATTTACCATGGATTCGAATCAGGTGGTAACCAGGTGCAGACTATATATACAGAGTGCCTAAAAAACAACTGTTTGACCAGAATGGCAGCATTCTACGTGATTGCGAGGCGGCTACGGCTCCAGGCAGAAGGAGAGAGGGTCTGGAGAAGGGAGGAGCAGGTCTACAGGCAGAGAATCACCCTATTCCAACTGACTGAGGCAGAGATCAAACAAAGGTACAGGCTACACCCCCAAACCATCCTGGAGCTGATCAGGGACCTCCACCCACTTTTAGAGCACCCAATCCCAAGGGCGCCCACTATCCCACCCCATGTGCAGGTGCTGTGTAGCCTACACCTGCTTGCCTCTGGGAGTTTCCAGAATGTGTGTCCTGCGGTAGGTGGGGTGTCCCAGAGCTGTCTGTCACGTTTATTTAGGAAATTCTTAGAGGCCATGATGCAGAAAATGCATCGTTACATCAGCTTCCCTGCAACGCACGCAGAACAGCTCAGGACCAAGACAGAGTTTTTTCAAATGGCACATTTCCCCAACGTCATTGGCTGTATTGATGGCACCCACATACCAATATGTCCACCTGCGGCAACAGAGTACATTTATAGGAACAGGAAGTCTACCCACACCATAAATGTACAGGTAATCTGTGATGCAAAGTACATCATCACGGACATAGTTGCCAAGTTTCCTGGAAGTACCCACGACTCATACATCTTTCAAAATAGTGGAATTTACACACGCCGGACTGCAGGGGAATTTGGCGAAGGATACCTGCTAGGTAAAACACTGTGTGACACTCCCTTGATACATATTGCAGATGTATGTGTATGTGTGGATGAGTAATGTCTTTTTCTGTTACATATAGGGGATAGAGCATATGGGGTCCAGTCTTTCATCCTTACTCCCTACCTCAACCCTTCAACCCCCAGCCAGAGGAGATACAACAAGGCATACAAAACTACCAGGAACATTGTGGAGCGCACCTTTGGTCTGTGGAAAAGCACGTTCCGCTGCCTCCACAAAAGTGGAGGGGCACGCCAGTACACACCAGTGACCTGCTGCAAGATGATTGCAACCTGTGCAATGTTGCAGAACCTTGCCATGAGGAAGGGCACTGAGGTGGAATTATCTGATTATGAGGACCATGATGACGAACAAGCACTAACTGAACCCAACACTGCAGGAGTTGCAACACCAGCAGATGGCAGACACAGACGGGAAGAGAGCACACGCAACTACTTTTAAGTAAGTAAAGAGACACCGACAGGTGGAGTATGCACCCAACTTAGTTTAATTTTGTCACTACGCAGGTTCCTAAAGCACAATTGTGCAACTCAAATTATATACATTCAATGATGTTAGTCCTGGGTCACTTCCCCATTAACCAGACCCTCCAGGATATCGCGATTTCGCGATTTCGTGATTTGCCGCGAAATCGACACTTTTGTAAAAATGCAGCGATTTTTACAAAAGTGCCCGCGAAATTGGCACTTTTGTAGAAATCGCAGCATTTTTACAAAAGCCGCTATATCCTGGGGGTCTAATGGATGTAATCCTGTTCATGGGAATAACTCCGAGGTTCCACTAGGGGAAGCTGCAGTCTCGCTGCATTTCTGGACAGTCTAGCCGCCTTGCATGGAGCTGAAATGCAAAGCGCCAACCGGTTTCAAGAGAACAACTCTTATGTCGGCCCACAAAGCTGCAAACATGCAGCAAAATGCCCCAAGCCCTGTCTTTGATAACAAGCCCCTCTTTACTACAGCGACACCCTCTGTGCCTCTGTGTCTTCTCTTTGGCACTCTATAGGTGTTCTATTCACATTACTGCCATAAACCTCCTTTCTGCTTACACCCTTAGCTCCAGGGCACAACCTATAATCAGAGTCGGCTGCGATTGAAACTAAGGATGTGGGCATTTATTTCTGAGATCAGAGGAGAAAGGGTGTATCATATGAAAAAATAGCATTCCTAGTCACTGAAAAAAACACATTGATTTTGGATTTTTAAGGTATAAGCAATCTGGCAACGTAAGTATGCTAAAACTGTGTTGACACGACACAGTGTCTTCACCACAAATCCTGAGAAATGCTAGAATGGCACTTAAACCTGTTTCCTGTGCTTGCTTGGGAAAATACGGGGGCTAGTATGAAACTGTTTTTCCCTTCTGCCTTTGGTTCCTAATCAACCTTGTCTCAGATGTTTTTTTTTTAACTTGATGATTCCATCTTCAGATGACTTACAAGAGCCACCAGTAAATATAAAGAGGAACATCTTGAGAAAAGACGGTAGAACAGAAAATGCACATTTATTTGAAGCAATTGCATCACATAGGGGCGATAGTATTCTTGTAGGCTAAGTCTTGTTTTATACGAGGATGCTTTTTTACCAAACATTCACAGTGGCTGTGTTACTTCATAAAACTGTCTTTCGCTTTCAGAGTTTAAAGCCTCTGTAATGTTTTGGTGAAATTAATGATATTTGTCCTACTCAGGCATTACGCATCTGTTATGTGAAGAGTGAAGGGGTTTATCATCGTTCTTCATTATAGAAGGTGAGGCCGTATGTTAACCTACAGTAAATCACATTAAGCATGGAGTAAGGAATACGATGCAAGCCTGTACATCAACCTGCACACTTGTTTGCAATATCTATTACTGCAATAAATAACACATTTGCATATATGAGTTGGGAAGTAGAGTCCAGTGATAGCAGATGCTGCCACGGGTGCTAAAGGCGTGCTACCCTCAACCACCCTCAATTGACATCCACAAAGTTACCTTACGCACCCAAAGCTACCTCTGTGAGTGTCTGCGATCTTGCGGGCAGTCTTTTGCTTTTCGAGGGAAACAAAGTGTCTACATTGTAAATAAACCAAATATACATAGCTTCATGTTGTTAAATTACTAAAAAAACTAAGATATCTGTGTTTGTTGTGGGGAAAATGGCCAAATAAAATGCAGCAAAATTGCCGCTAAATTTCCATTTTTGTGCCGCTAAATTTGCTAATCCATGCCGCTATATCCTGGGGGGTCTGATTAACTGAACTACTCATTTTCGTCCACGCCTACCAGTGCCAGATGTTTGTGGCTAGCTGTCCTCACTTGGCGTTTGGGCTGTTGCCTCACCGTGGCGGCTGCTGCTCCTCCGTGTCTCTACGACAAGGGGGCTTGCCATGCTGCTCCTACTTGTGCTACCTCCACTCTCTGGCACATCCAGAGCAGCAGTTTGTGCTGTTTGTGCATATATAATCACTTCTACAGCACTGGTCAGACTAGCAATGCCCCTAGAAACCTCATTACTATTTTGCGTGAGTGCCTCCTGCATGTTTATGCATCTCCTGCATAGCAGGGAAGTGGCTGTGGCCAGGCGGTTGATGGCTTTATTTTGTTGCTGCGCACGCTGCTTCTCCTTGTGCCTTGATGCAATTTCCTGATCTAGTTTGGTGCACAGAAGCTGCACCGATTGTGACATATCACACATCCCTGCAGCCATCTCCTTGTTGACATCAACTAGTTCTCTGATGCCCTTCCCTATGTCTTCCATATTGTTGTTTAGGTTCCTCATTTGGCATTGGACAGACATGATGGCCTTTCCCTGCATCCTTTGGATTTTCACCATGCTCCCCTCCAGGCCACGGGAACACCCTGGGACCCTCCACACGTGTAGCTACACTGCTTTCTGGGAGCCTGCGGCGTCTGGTAACAGTACGGGACACCTATGCACTGGACTGCAGTGTGGCAGAGCTACCTTCCCCAGGCAAGGTGTGTGTGTCTTCCCCCTCCATGTCACCTGCTGATGACTCCATTTCCAATAGTGGGGCAACAACATGCCTCCTGCTCTGTTGTGCGGCAGGTGTTGTCACAGGCAGTGATGCTGGCATTTCTGGGGATGACAGTAACAGAGGGGATTGTGTACGTTCTGGGGACGCCTGCAACTCTGGAGCCATTTCTGTGTCTTGGGATGGTGGCTGTCTACTTGGTGCACCTGTGTCCTCTGATACATTCTGTGCACTTGGACCTGACTCCTGACTCTCATCCCTCTCTGGTGCCGTACCTTCAGTCTCCCGGGAACGCCTGCGAGATGTCTCACCTGTGGGCGTATGAGCGTACATTAGCTAAGCGCTACTGCCTCACAGCCACTACAATTAAATAATTTTCACTTGAACAATGTACATGTTGCCTGCGCTTCATTCTGTCTGGAATCATTTCCCTAACTTGCTGGTTGCTATGCTGTATGACATTATTTTTCATTTACTGACTACATGTCCCATCATGCATTGGTCCTGTATAGTGCTTGCTGTACTTGACTGGGGTTCACTTAGCCACATAGGGTAAAGGGTAGGATGATGGTGTGGCAGGGTTTGCTGTGCATGCGTCTTACCTTTTCTGCTGGCAGCTCTGGCTGAGCTGTCTACTTCTCCCAGTCCGCAGACGCTTTCAGGTTCTATATTTGAGCTCACCATCTCCTCCAGGTCAGTAAGGGGGGGTGCTGGGTTCTTCCCTCCACCAGTTTTGCTTGCCTGCTTGTCGTGTTCACAATTTTTTTTTGTCAGGCTCCTGAGGTCGTACCACCTCTTTTTATGGTCCTCTATATCTCTAGGAGTCACTCCAACTGCATTCACTTTATCTTGAATGTCCAGCCAAATTTTCTTTTTGGCAGATTCAGCCACAGTGAGGGACTGCCTGCCAAACAGTTTTTGGTGCTCCTTCACCACCTCCTCAACAAGGACCTGCAGCTCCATGCTGCTGAATTTTAGTTTTCTATTCCTTTCTGGCTGATCTTTGTCTGTGCTGCTTGCCATTTTTCAAATTGAAAAGTGCACAAAACTCTTTCTGCTGCTCAGGGACTCAGCTCAGCTCCAACTGCCTCTCCAGAAGACTCTAATTAGTTGCAGCTGCCTGTGTAGCCACTTCCTTGTAGGGAGGGGGAGGGTGGTGGCACCTGATTGGCTGCCTGATTCAGTTTCACTTTTCTTTGCTTTCGGATTCGGTATTTACTGATTCGGTATTTACTGAATCGGTATTTACCAAATCGGTATTTCCCATTCATTCCTATGGGCCAAAAGGCCCATAGGAATGAATGGGGAATACCGATTTGGTAAATACCGAATGACCGATTTCGATTCTTACCGATTCGGTTAAAAATACCGATTTTTTTACCTACATTGCATTTACCGACTCATAAATACCGAATCGGTAAAATTCGGTATTTAAGAGTCGGTAAAATGCAATTACCTACATCTAGCCCATAATCTCTAGAGTCCCCTCCCTCTTTCCCCTATGGGATAACCAATAGCCTCAAAGTGTTCCTTCTTTGCCTGTTCTCATAGTCGTCCATCTTCCACATCATCTCAGTGAGCTTTGGGTCTTGGAAGGAGCTTGTTGTCTTTAACTCAGCAACCTCCTGTTCAAGAGTATCGGTTCAAGCCTCTAAGATGGACAACGGGTTGGAGATTTTGGAACAGGTTTTACTTATTTTCCTGATCGCTCCTTGTATTTCCTTAGACGCCTGCCATGCACGTCGGTTGTCTTACCAAATTTCTGCTTGCATCTGTTTATTTGTAGCCAAGATTAAAGAAGGTGTGGTTCTTGAGCTGGTATCGTTTCAGTGGTGGTGTCCTCCAAGTTCTGAGCCTGATTGTCAAAGAGTTGCACTTCAGAGTAATGCCAACTGAGCCTGGGTGTCCTTTTCCTTGAGGACTCTTTCTGGGCCTTACCAGCCTTGCTTTCGCCTGCTAGCTGTCTCTTATCTATGATGGAGGCCTTTTTTTACTTTTTGATCCCCTGATCTTTTTTTCCATCCTGCAGAGAGAACGGATCCACCCGGTGAACTGCTACTAGATGACATGGAAAGCAACAAAGTTGATGAACATAGATCCGGCATTGAAGAATCTGAGTCCTCGTTTCAGGAGAATAATTTCTTCCTCCTCCCATCCATTTGGGGGAAGCCATCATACCAGGGACCCTGAGGGAGTCAAAGCCAGAAGAGATGGGATCAGCTTCAGTCGATTGTAAGAGAGTAGGGTCAGGGGTCCCCCAAGATCACCATGGTCATCCTCACTAATGTCCTCGGGAATGTGCTCCTCACTGAGAATCTGATCAGTCTGCCCTTTCCCCCCTGCATCCTGCTTGGGGGTGGCTGTGCAACTCTCCTCTTCACCTGTTTTTATTTTTCAAACATAATCTGTATCTAAGACTGTCTTGGGCAGCCACAGCTGCTCCTGAGTATCCGTGGATGCAGAAACAGAAGCAAGCGCAGAAGGAAGAGACACGGTAGCAGCTTCCTGGTTTTTCACCGATCCAGGATGTTTCACAGGAAAAAAATGCAAGATCGCAGGTCGATTTTCCCCTGCCTCCAGAAAATTGTGTCCAAGGGTGGTTTTCTTGCTTGAAATGTCATTAAAATGTCTCCCTTTTTTATTCTTGGATTCTGCTCCAGTCTCCTTGAGGCTCCTGTGCTGCATGCTGGACTTTAAAGTCCCTGCTGGGATGGAGCCGGTAGCAATGGCTGCCAAACTTGTAAGTCGCTTGGAGGTCTTAGAGGATCTACCAGCCATCAGGAAAGCAAGGCTGGTCTGGTTAGCAGCAGTACTGGAGCATGCGTGTCTCCAAGCATGTTTCCAAGCACCACCTTTGGCTACGCACTGAGTCGTTGCGGGATCCGGCTCACTGTGTCTCCTAACTGTGTCCCGCTTCAAGGCCAAGCAGTTGTGCCAGGTTATGGAGGTCCAGGTGATCCCAAACAACAGTTGACCTTCTAACATTACTTTGTCCACCTCCATGCTCAAATTCCCGCCATTGCATCACTAGGGAGATGCCATAAACGAGCCATCAGTAAGAGGAGGGAGCCCACGGGTTAGCTGGCTGTTAATCAGGCGCCATCTTGCTCACAAGGAACCAAATAATTCATTAAAAATGGTGGAGAACATCCAATCAGGAAGCAAGGTCCTAACCAAAGAATGTATTATTGTGAATCCAAGGACCACCTTTGGGGAGAGAGTATTTTATGGTGAATCCTAACCAGCACCAGTACATAATACTCCACCTTCATACACATGGCAAAACAAATATGGAAAATACTGATTTTGAGACCAAAAACAAGCAGGATGTTCCTCTATAGCATTAGTTAGCTTGCAATCATAGTGGCATACCTGTTTGTGTAGGAGGTATGCACTGTAAAACCTACCCTGTGTGTTACCCTGCTGCAGTGGCACTGAGATCTTCCCCAGCTCAAGCTTTGAATCTGGCTGTATGAAGAGCAGTAAAATAAACATTTACACAGCATGCACACATTTTTATGGCAAGTGCCACTGGACATTTACGAGTGGTATATATGTGATATAGGATTAAAAGTGCAAGAATGAATTAAGGTGAGATATAAAAAAGTGTAGTTTTGTGTTTATAGAGTTAGAGAGATTTATATCTGTCAAGTTTCCCAGGTCCAGGTGTGCATAACAAGGCCAGTGCCATTTATTCCATAGAAGTCTAGGGCTTATGGTCATATTAAACCTAGTATAAATCCAGGACTACAAGGCCCATAATTGGAAAAAAAGAGAGGACTACCTTACCTTGTCATTAATGAACCTGAGAAACTTGACAGCTGTGTAGAGTAGGGGTGCAGAGCTGGTTATGATCTTATCTGGCACTGCATTAGAGATACCTGAAGTGACAGCCATTTAGCATGACTGGGTTACCGAAGGGGGTGAGATGGAGACAGGCTCTCATTGGTCCTTTAAGAAGACCCTTTAGTCACCTGAGCCATTGAGAATTCTGCTTCACCCACCTTCTATCTATCATCTTGCCATTTTTCCTTAATGTCCCCCACAGTCTGGACATTGAAATCCAATGCACTGACTTAATCAAGCACCTCCTGCCATGTGGACGCCTCCTGGATTCCTCTGAGACAAGAATAATGTAGCCCATGTAGCTGAGCATAGTTTGTAACCACAAATTTAGCTACAAGGGCTGTCTCCTCTGCAGTGAAATTTCTCTTTCTCTTCAATAGTATAAGCATAGTGGCTTCTCAACGATGCATCGATGGCTGCAGGATCCCACAGTTGAAAATTAAAGAAACGGAACCAATGGTGTGGGTAATATTTATCTAGTTGTGACAGAATCCTGTGCTGGATGTGTCTGATTTCTTTCAGGTGCAAATAATTTTCATATACACTACTATGCAGAGGTCTGCTATTAACTATCACCTGGAGGTCTCTGCCCCATAGCTGAGATTCCAACCCGAGTGCCAATATATCCAATTCACTACAATTCAGCACCTCTGCACTCAGGGTTAAGCCTCCGTCCTGTTGCAGAGATCCCACCAGACATAAAATATAGGGGCATATTCTCAAGGAGCTATCACGGATTTAACAGCACTTTATCGCAGCCAAAGTCGCAATACATTTTTCGCCCCATTCACAAGCTGGTGTGAACAGCCTATAACACCAGTTTACCCACGATAGCAGCCGCAAAAAACAGACGACCCCGCCAACTAACACTAATGAGATGCAGCGTAGGCATTCCCGTGCCAAAAGCCGTGACAACATCACTCCGCAACATTCTCAACGACCAGATAGATTGGTGATAAGATCACAAAACATGAAATAACGTGCGTTAGAAGCAGGAAATTAACACCTGCTCTGCCCTGGTGTAAAGTAACACTGGGCGAAGCACTATGCTACGCTCGCGGAGTTTGCGAAGTTTTCGCAACTTCGCACTACACGAGCTGCACGTAGCACAGTGCGACATGCGTAGTGCAGCGTAGCGTAGTGCAGCGGTCATTTTTTGCTTGTTCGCGGTCCTGAACGTCATGTTTGCAACAGCGAGCAAGAAAAATGACATCCCGGCGAGATTCTCAACGCGAGGAGGTCAGGTTTCTCATTGTGAGTGGTTGCGCATGCTCGCGACCGCTCTCAATGAGAAACTACCTGTTCGCGTTGAGAAATCTGCCGCTCGAGTAATAATCTACTCGAGCAGCAGAAAACTACAGCTCGCAATGTGCAAGATGCCGTTTTCAATGCTTTCACAGTGCCGGATGCTTGTCCACACTGTGCAATCATTGAAAACGCATCTTGCACAGTGCGAACATGCTACTACGCAGTTCGCGTAGTGCTACGTGAAGTTCCAGCCCAGAGCAACACCTGAAGAACAACAGATGCCATGAAGCCACTGAACATGCGGGTCGGACACCCAAGAGGGCCACATCACCCACTGCCACCACCCCAGGACCACCCCCATGCCCCCCAGACACCCACTGCCCCTCGGACCAACACTGAGGCAGTGCAGACAAAGACAGAGACCTCTGAAAATGCACCAACATCACAGACCAAACACCAGAGAATGACATTGCCCACTACATGCTCAAAGGTACAACCCTCCACCACATCCTGACCATCATCGCCCACAGGCTGACGGCGGACAACCAACATCCCTCTGCAGACTAAGCTGCTGGCCATGCTGCACGTGTTGGCCTCTGGTACCCTCCAACTATCATCCACCTGAGATGGAGGAGTCACTTAGCCAGGTCAGTCCAAGTCCCTCACAATGGTCATGGATGACTCCATTAGCTTGGTACCCCTCTATATATACTCCCCCACACTACGCATGAACAGCCTGAGACCAAGCAAGGCGTCTATGCCACAGCTGGATTCCTGCACATGTCAGGGGGAAATTGATTGCACACATGTCCTACTAGTGGTCCCTGGCAACACTGCACTCAATACACTCAACAGAAAGCACATGTATCCCACCAATGTGCAGGCAAATGGGACCACCGGGGAATTTCGGCCAAAGCTGCCGCAAACCACCCAGGCAGTGTGCATCATTCCACCCACGGAAATGCACTTCTCATTGGCCAATACCAAATGCATACACCAAATACCTCGACTCCACAATCATGCAAACCACAACACAGGAAATGCACACAGCACAAGCTCACGTACAACATGAACACCCACCAGACACGACAGCACAACTCACTGTGGGAACCTGGGCAAGTCAGGTACATTAGCCATCAACGCCATGGCACCATGGCCACACAACAGCAGAATGTCGGAAGAGGTGGGGACCAGGCATGTGTGAAGGAGGCAAGAGACCGATGAATGAGACTGTACACAAAGCCAAGTGTGGCTTGGATGTGATGGCCAGACTGCAGTATGCAGACCACACACATATCCATGTCGGCACACACTGCTGGTGTTCGGAGTGTAGTGGACAGTAGATGCAACCATGTCACCCCAGCCAGTGGGGAAGATTGCGGAAGAGGAGAGGAGAGGAGTGGGCTGGCCCAGCATACGCCAGGCCAGAGTAGGGGTGTGCATAAAAGGCACCTCATTCTGGGCTTGGTCCTCTTCCGGAATGCGCAACATCTCTGCCAGGGTGGCGCCTCTCACCCGCCACAAGGCTGATGCCGTGAGCGGAGTTGCCAGTGATCCTGTGCGCCTGCTGCACCCCAGGACGCTGGTCCCCGAACCAGTTCTGCCCACCCCGGTGCACCCAGGCCTCAATGCTCCCCTGCCAACACCGGCGTGTGTTAAAGATGGCCTACCACGTGCCGGTGCAATCTCCAAGCCCGAGGCTTGTGACCTTGGTAGCCACCTCAGACCATCACGGCCTCTGCAACACAGGTCCTCAGTACTCCTTACTTGTTCATGTACTCCACCGGCATGCACAGCCAATAAGTAGGTCACACATTTGGGACTGAGTCGTCATTTCACCATGGCAGAGCACATTAATTATGGCTGAGTGTATGTCACTATGCACACTTCGACGTGATGCCACCAGGTCTTAGTAGTACATCACAACTGCAAGATTCTGTCGGCCCACGCGGACTACTGCTCTCGGCCTTCACTGCGCTTGAGTAGGTCACAGAATTAGAACTGAACATCGATTATTCAAAGGCAGAGTACATAATATTGCATGCAAGGAGAGGCATAAGAGGATGAACCGTTGCATTCGGGAGGAAAAAAAGGATCATCGTTACAGAGGTGATTGAACACTACCAAGAACTACCCTGGTGCCACTATCTCTGAGTAGCGCGAGCCTACGACACGTGGCTAAGGCCCACTGCTGACAGCAGCCTCCGGCCTACACTGCGATCCAGTAGGTCACAGAGTCTTGATTTGGCAATGCCGGAGTTCATATCAGTGTACCAGCATCATCGCAGACTGCATCCCCTCACAGCCCCGGTGCCACTAAGTCTGTACCCCGACATTCATGGACACTCTCTGGTCGTACATTGGTGGCATCGGAGTCTATGGACTAGGGGGTAGTTTCCATCGTCATGCAGCTGATACCTTCAACATTGACGAGGACCCACTCAGTCTGCGTGGCCCTACCTCAGTGGACTGCAAGTCACCCTCCCGTGGGGGTGTGCCTCTGCCGGCTGCTGTGCATCCGGGGCCACTATGTCTGTGCTGGTCAGGTCAGGGACCCCATCTTCTGAGATATTGGATGCCCTCTGAGGCGATGGCCTTGGGTTCATTACTGCCATGTGTCTGTGGCCCTGCGCTGTCCGCTGCCTCCGGCCTCAACTGTGGCCCACCAGGGCTCACACTTCAAATCGGGTCCTGACCGGCCCGGACGGCACACACCACCACCGCCAGGGACAACTCCAACCACCAACTGCCAGTGTCAAAATGGTCGTACTGGCAGACTGATGGATTTGCTCGCACCTGTCATGATGCCATCTTCTGCCTGATCCCCTGCTCAGCACTCCAGGTGCCACTGACTCAGTGTACCACGAATCATCGTCCATTACTGGTTTGGTTATGTGCTGTGGAGAGCTCACGCAGCAATGTCACCTCAGGCAGTGTGGGAGACCTGGGACGACGATGAGCAAGATGATGCAGGTGTGACACCCCCCACTGCAGCTGCATCAGGAATGTCCCAAAGTGACACAATCTTAGACATTTTCTTCACATGAGCGGGTCACAACCTCAGTACACTGCATCTCACGGACACTTCTGTTTGCTCATTGTGTGACCTCTGGTCTTGCTCCGGCTACCTTCATGATGCTCCGCAGTTGTCACTATAATGCTGGTGTTGTCTGTTTCTGTATTCATAGTGTTCACTGTTTTATTTGTTAGCAGCACCAACAACTCCCTGAGGACTGGCTTGCCATCACCCCACACACATCAAGCACTGGCATCACTCTACATGTGACCCTGCCAATCAAGGGGCCGGGCACTCATGCCCGTAGCCAGTTGCAAAAACTATCTTCGTGTGTCCGTGTGGTCATGAAGTTTGCACGAGGGCCCCGGGCCCTACAACATTACATTGTGCTGTGTACAGCGGGATAGAGCTTGGAGATGTAGCTTTGTCGTCAGCCACTCGAGATGCTAAGAGGGGTGTACTTGGCCATTGTATGGAGGACCAGCGTGGGTGTGTGGACGGTATTTATGGGGCTCTGGCTGTGGTTCATTTCAGGGCATGTGCAAATGCATGTGTCTCTGTCACAGTGTGGGTCTCTTTTGTGGGGTGTAGGTGGTCCCTGATGGGACTTCGACACCATGTATGTGATGTAGTTCAGCTTTCTTGAGCTCTGACCCCACCCGCACCTGTTCGGCCACCTCCTTTTGGCATTCTGACACCTGGAATTGGAATATGATGTGTGCCTCAGTGAAGTGTTGGGAGCCAGCTGTGGTGGCGGGTACTTCCTGCTGTGTGGTCTGTGCAGGGACTGGGGTCTCCTCTATGTAGCTTGACTGCCCTGCTCCTGGGGGTGGGTTGCATGAGATGTCCATGAGCTGTTGTAGGGCATCGGTGTCGAAGGTGTGGTGGTCATCTCCGGAATCACTGATGGGTTGTCTGGTCTGACCTGCTGGAGGTGTTTTTTTCCCACTGCAATGTGAAGGGGAGATGCATGTTGACATTGTGTTGACATTTATGTTGGCCCATTGTTCTTGTTGACACACATACTGTGTGACAATGTACATTGTGACGATTTGGGCGGTGCTGGCAATTAGAGGGGGGACAGTGGACATTTGGTCTACATGACGGATGTGAGGTTGGACCCGTACATATGCATCTCACGTTTCCCTGCTCTGTTAGATGTGGTTGACCTGTTCCTGCACATGAGCAGACCCAGTTGTGTCCCCTGTTCTGCTGTGTCGGTGTTGCACTTAGTGCCGCATTGTCATGGGATGTGCTGTGATTGTTATGTGTGTGTGCTGCAGTGTGCCACAGGGATGAGGGACATGGCCCTGGGTCATTGTGGGTGTGCGTTGTGCTATACTTAATTGTGCATGTGTGCCATTGTGCCCATCTCCCCCGTCCCCCCAGTCCCTGGTCATTACTCACCCTGTTGTTGTGTCAGGACCTCTCGAGCTGTGTTCGTACTCCCACCTCCTTGCACCGTATCCACACTGATAACTGGCATCCATTTCCTTCAGCACCTCCTGTGGCAATGGACTCCCACCTCCAGTCACCATTGCTGCCTTCCTTTTGGCAGCGGCTTTATGCCTGGTTTAGTTTTTCACGTCATGCCAGCGCCTCTTGGCCTCCTCCATTGGCCTCCTCAACTCTCGGGATGTATTCACATTAGTCTGATTGTGGATCAGTTGCTGGTAGTGTTGTGTCACCTCCATGACGCTGATCTTGTTTTCCTGCGGACTACACCCCGTCTTCCTCTCCCTCTTCTCCTTGGCCTTCCCTGACCCCATTGTTCCATGCTGGTGGTCTGTGGGGCTTGTGGGGTTCTCGTTGGCTTCTATGCTCGGTCAGGGTGCATCCATGTTGCTACACACTTTGGATTGTTGCTGGTGTGTTATTTTTTTAAGCTTTTATTGTGCATTTTCCCGCCAGACGCGTGGGATATGCAGGCCTGCCGCTGGTTTTTGCTGCTTTATATATCACGATTGGCCTCATCACAGCTATTTTTACATTTGTGTTTCTCATTTTTGCGGCGTGACATTGATTTTAACGCGGCCATTTGACGCATTAGCTGGTGTGAATACTTGGTTAACACGGCGTAAATTTCCCGCTACAGACTGGGATGTTCAAGGTTGCATTATGTATTTTTTGCGATGGTTACCACACGTTCTTGAAAATATGCCCTATAGTTGTAAGTTACATATGGTAACTATACAAACGTCAATTACGAATATTCCATCTCCACCCCCTAGCCAGAGGGGATGGAGACACATAAGTTAATCTTTTTCAATAACTAAAGGGTTCAAATGGTACCCCTGCACGGTGGCCAGAGGGGTGTGAGGAGTGCACATAACCTGAATAATTCATATTTTCTGCTATCAAACAAGGGATTGAGGGGCCCCCTTTCCCTGCTTGCTTTAAGTCCCACCCTGGGCAGTCTGATACGCCACCGGTTACATTTTCAAGGTGACCAGCATAGTCAATCCAGATCTGTGTGGATTTTGTCAATAACGCAAGCAGTAATATATTGCATTTGATATCCCGAGACCCAGAGTTACAAAAACTACAAATGTCATTTCAAAACCGATCCATTGCTTCAAGAAATGCTGTTACAATGTTGTAAGACCTTGATCTATTTCGTTTTGCACAACATCTGCCCAGATTATGTCTGCCTGATTTATCACAATCACTTTCATGATTAACATGCAGGAAATGAACAGTAAAATCAATAGGCATCTGAACGGCAGTAGATAGCTTGTAATGTGGAGGCAGGCAGAACGGAACGATTCCCGCTAAATGCAGCCTGCAGCACTGAAGGGGTTAAGAGCCTTCCTTCCAAGACACCATTAAAAATAAACCGGCTGACAGTTCACCTATTGTCTAACACACCTTGATATTAATTCCGTGCATGCAGATCGCTGCAAGAAATCTTGTATTTATCTCAGTTGGCGCACAACGTGTGCAGTACTTCCTGCTGCAGCCGCGATCATGACGTTTGAATCCCACTGCTGCTGATTAGGTTGAACATAGCAATCACGTCTACTTGCAGTGTATTTTCTGGCCCGGAACACAAACGGATTGAGGGGTAATTCTTCAAAATGGCTGCCTCTTGGGAGAGGAAGCAAAATAAAGCAACCTTGCACTATTTAGCCACCACCCGTCATAGATTAATGACTGGTGCCGGTAGTTTAAGACCACAGGGAATTTATGTGGTTTCAAATGCTGTGTTTTTTTCTGTAAGAACAAGAGCGAGGTGTCCAGAGGCTTGGAAACGAAAGAGGTGAAAAACTGAGAATGAAAAATGACATGTTTCATGTCGTACAACGCTCTTTCAACAAAATAGCTTATGTGTAAATTAAACATTATATGGACGCTCATCATCCATGTTACAGACTTTGCTAATGTGGTTAATCAAATCTCTGAGGGGGTTCTTTATTTAAAAGAAAAAAGACAGATTGTTTGCTCGCCCTTCATTAAGGGTGTTAAACGATGGGGTTTAGGATCATAGAAGCATACTGGATTTGCTCTTTAACATGGAAGAAAAGGTGGTCTTCTCTAATTTATCAAGGTCATTTTTAGGTCTGGCATTAGCTAAAACCTTTAGATTTTACTATATTTGTATGAATATACTTACATGGATTGTCTTTCAGACAGCCTTTTCCAATTGTACTTCCTATCTTGTTTTGCATCTGCCCACAATAGCATGCAATATGGGGGATGCATCAGTCCATTTCAGCCACTGGTTCTCTTCACTGTGAGTGATTACATTCTGCTGGTGCTCAAAGTGGGCTTCTGCCAAAAGAGTAGTACAATTCAGTGACAGTTGTGTTAAAATTTTTGAAACCAGGTTTTGTTCTACATCAATCAATCAATCAATCAATCATTTGTATAGCGCACTACTCACCCGTGAGGGTTTAAAGGCACTGGGGGGAGGGGGTGGATGGGGGGGGGGTAACAGTTGCTGCTCGAACAGCCAGGTCTTGAGGTGTCTCCTGAAGGTCAGCAGATCCTGGGTCAGACGCAGATGGGTGGGAAGGGTGTTCCAAGTCTTCGCGGCAAGGTAGGAACGGAGCGGAGCGAAGCTGGCGATTTTAGGTGTAGAAGGGGAAACGCTTGTTGAAGTAAATCAGGTCTTTCGCCTCCAGCTCCTTTACTGGAAAATTGTACTCACCGGCCAGGGCAGTTTGTACCTAGCCTTTATTGATTTAAAGACTGCCTTCGTCCTAGTGCCCAAGCAGAAGTTGTTGCAAGACCTTAAAGACATGGGAATTCCACCTACAGTGCTTAAGTTTGTTGTCCGACTTCATGAAAATAACTTTGCCCAGGAAAAGTGGGGCCTGCAGGGGCAACTTACAGACTGTATCCCATTCAGTAGAGTTCACCAGGTATCTGCAAGCCAAGGAATAATGGGGCCGTGATCTAGGGCAATACAATCAAAGAGGACAAGACAAGAGAAATTGGTAAAAGATGAGCTCCAGATTTTCCCCCAAGTAAAAGTGGGGCTAATTTGATGAAGGTCCCCAATATAAAGCAATTTTAGCACAGCATGTGTAATGAATTTCAAAGTGCTTGCAGGGACTGATAATAACCAACAAAGAAATGTATTTTCTACCATTTGCAGGAGGGTAGAAATTGCATACCCGCACACGCCCGCCCATAGATGCGCACAGAAATGCACTTAGCTTTATAGAAGGAAATGAAATCCCTTAACCGTTTTAGTTTTCATTTTCTGGCAAACAATAAAATTAAACCAGACAGGTTTCCCATTTCAATCTCTCGTTGGGTGAATAACTTATCCCATATAAAATTTGTAAGTATTAGAAACCCTAGGTAATAAACATTTGAGACTTTTACGATTGGAATATCATCCATTTTAAATCTACACGATAGAGTGTTCCTAGGGCCATGGGTCATATTGAAGGATTTAGCATGATTACGCGTTAAACCTAAATTAATCATAAAGGCATTTAAGGCATCCAGTGAAGATTGCAACCAATTAGCAGTAAGGGACAACAATACTGCATCATCTACGTACAATAATACTGGCACCTAGCCTATCACCTATTTTAGGTAGATCCCTATTGTTTAACTGTAAAAACCCCTCCAGGGAATTAATGTAAAAAAAAGGGGGGCAAAATGCACCCCAGCCTCACTCCATTAGTGACCTTTAAAGCAGAAGTACACTCCCCAGAAGGACTGTATCCAACCTGTACCAATCGGTCCCAATGTAAATATTTTAATAATTCAATGATATCTCTATCAAACCCGGTATCACTCATCAGAGTCCACAACAACCTGCCCCTGTCAATGAGGACAAGTCCATAAAGTCCAGGTTCAGGGCACTTTCCCTGGCCCTAATATACTTTCCCATGATCAGGGGCAGGATGAGTGACTGCTCGACCATGCCCACCCTGACGAAAAGCATATTGCATGTCTGATAGAAACTCCTTGTCCCACACCCAATCTTCCAGCTTCTGTAGTACCACCCTACTCAGAATCTTAACAGAGGAATCCAGCAAGGATATTCAGGGGTAAAATGCAAGGCTTTCCCTGTCATTCTTCTTAAAGGCGGGCCAATTGAGGAGCATCTCCAGGAAGTAGGTAGACCCGCTCAGGGAAATGGCTTGAAATACATTTTCCAATAAGGGTGCCCAGAATGGTACGTTGTGTTTAAAAACACGAGTAGGCACCTAATCTCAGGCCGGCGCCTTCTGAGAGGTGCTATTTAAGATGATGGCTTTTACATCAGACACTTCAATTGTGGGCATGCTGAAGTCACAATATATCCTTAGGGTGGTGGGAGAATTTAAACCACAAGGAGTATTAACTGGAAGACTAGGTCCATGAGAGCAGAAGATCGTCACTCTAACCATACCCAGACTCTCAAGGCCAAATAGGCAAACAGACTTTGAAGAGAGTCTTGGTAATCAGAACGCTGAAGAAAGGGATCCTCATAGATGAAAAGAGTGTGAGAGACAGAGCTAAGTGTTGTATTTTCAAATAAAAAGAACACTTATCTGTGGTTTCTCTTGTTGTCTGTGAAGGCCTCAGGGTGGGCTGGTATTTGACAATGGAAGAGAAAATAACCTTATAAGAAGAAGAACGTTTGGCCTTAAATTCATACCACTATCATGATGGAGATCTATTTAGTACATTTTTCATATAACTGCACTGACTAATAAAGAGCCACAATTAGCACTATATTATAAGTTGCCCTCTCCTCAAACAAGGGAACTTCTAACACATAGTGTCAGTAGTAGGATTTCACCATCAGATACATGATGGAGAATAGTTTCCAAAAATTAGCAGAAGGACAACGGAAACCAGAATGGGCCTTAGAACGATAAATGACCTTAGTTAAATTTGAACGTGGGGTATTGCGGGATGCTCTGAAGGCCCAAGCGAAACAACTGCAAAAAGTCTCAGAGGGTCAGATACAGCTGACTACTGGATTGCTGCCAAATAAAGGCCTCGGACCAGCAATATCATAACAGAAGTTTCAAATGGGGGAAGACCCAGAGGCATTTCGGCTGAACTTCAAGTGGGCTCCTAGAGCCAGCGTTTAGAAGGTAGAGAGGTGGTTCCATTATTTAGCACCTTAGTTAATAGGAGATGCACAAGCTGCATATCAGACAGCAAACTTGAATGGGAATACACAGCAAGTTAAGATAAAAAAAAAAGATTATATTGATTGGTTAGGGGTTCATGAGGAAACTCGTCAGATCAAATTCAGAAAAGAGACAGGACAACCGGGCGTTAGCCCTAAGACTCTGTTTTTCAAACTAAAAGATGTTGCTGACTGGTGGCTTAGACTGAGGGAAGCCACAAAAGAAGATATACTGATCAAGATTTTTTTAGAACAATGTTTAGAGGCTCTTTTGATGTCTACTCAGAGGTGGCTACGCCATAGAGATGGCCACCACCTATGCCAGGGATCAATCTGGAACTGGCATCACCGAGCCTGAAAAGGAGGCCAATTAGAAAATTTACCAACAGCCAATAGAAGTCTTAGTAAAAAAATGTAATTACCAGTGAATTCTTTCAAAGTAGAAGCAATTAAAGGAGAACAAGCACCCCCACATGTACCTCAATGCTTTGAAGGTGGAGATTGGGGTTACAATGCACATGTATGCTGGAATAAAAACCAAGAAAAAAACTCCATGGAGGTTAATTATGTTCCTTGTTCTAGCTACTTTACTCAAGAAATGGGACCTAGCGATTATATGAGTCTATAGATAAATCAGAAATGGGTGACATCTTTATTAGACTTTTGGTTGTAGACAATCAGTAATTAAGGATGACCTAGTCCAGCTCCAATAGATTAATCCAAATTGCAACGTCTGTATCGTGTGTACATGAGGAAGTCAAAACCTAACCACCGGCAAAATTGGAGATACAATTGGTGGGAGGACAAGCTACAATAGTGGAGATGGGGAATCCTCCAAAATCTTTCAGAAGATTTCATATTAGGTACGCATGCCCCTCAATTCCTTACCCTGTTAAGGCAAACCCTGAAGGCGAAAGAGCCTTAAGACACTTTAGTAGTTGTAGAACTCTGGAACTTGAATTATGATTTTAGGGCTGCTCATCTAAACGATCCCACTTTACATACTGCCTGGCAGAGGGCAAAACAGAAGGAGGGGAAACCCTGCCAGGGTATCTAGTATTTAAAATTTTAAAAAAACAGGCTCCTAAACCGAATTAAGAAGGAAAATGCTGTCCATCAACTCCTGGTTCTGAATTCTTTTAGAGAGCAGATTTTGGGCCTGATTTAGATCTTAGGGCGACTCCCGTTGCCCCTCCATGGTAGCATTCACAAGCACTCTTTCAAGCTGACGGATTCCGGCCCGCACTACTTAGATGTGGTCTGGCAAATCCTCTATCCATGTTGACAGAGCGTTTTCCATTCCATAAGCGGCTCACCTCAGATGACCCGGCAAACTCCACTGCTGTCGAACATTCCTCTGTTCGCCATCAGGGTGGCGGGATTGCGCCGAGCCTGTTTAGATTTCTCCGACCTGCTGGCATTGTTCTATTGGTGGATTCCCGAAGGTGGGATTCCATTGCAGGAGCGTTCAACATTGTCCTATTTCTGTGGCTTTTGGTTGGATGCTAGCATCACACACCTAATGTGTCTCGGCTAATTGGTTTTACCTGCACACTACACTATACATCACACTCCATTTCGGACCATGGTACTTTGCCATTCTACTGCAGCACAACATTTTTCCTGAGAACATTTTCATTGAAGTTAGATTTTTATTTGGCTTTCTCTGTTCCTCATTAATTTTTTCATTATTATTTATTTACTTGTGGGTTATAAAATTTATTTAAGGTAATTATTTGATAATGACAGGGAGGAGAAACCTCTGTTTTACTGAAGAAGAATTATCAGTGATGGTGGATAAAGATATAAGAGTAGAGCCAACATTGTTTGTAGTCCAAGTGCAAAATCCAAATATAGCTCAGAATAGGCATATGTGGGCCAGAATTGCTGACAGAGTGAATGCTGTAGCAAGCAGCCTGCACGCACAGGAGGAAATTAGAAATAGGTGAAATGGCCTATAGCGAGAATGCATTCTCTGGCTTCCAAGTGACACCTTAAGGCCCAGGGGACTGGTGGTTCTCACAGCCCTTCTTATAACTTCATCCCTGGGAAGAGAAGATCTTGCAAATCCTACATCATGAAGGCTTGACAGGAATCCCTGGTGGAGTGGAGACTGACCACTAAATCTATATGTCGTTTTTAGTTTTAATTTTTGCTGCTATTGCTAATGTATTTTGCACCTTTTTAACCATATAAACCAATATATAATTGTAAAAAAGTACGATGTTTTTGAGAAATTTGCAGCATTGTTGTTGTTTCTCTTGTTTTACTAATTGTTAACATGTGTTGGCAATATGTGTGTTTTTTCTCATGTTTTACTTTTTCTTTTTGCCATGGTTGTTTGTTTGTTTGAATGTATCTTGTTGTATTTACATTATAGGTTTCAATCTCCATTAAATTTCACTTGATGTTATGGTGCTTGTAAGTTATTTTTCACCAAATAATATATTTTGTATATGTGTTTTATATTCTAAATATCTATTCTTTTTTACAGCATATTTGTATTTGGTATGTGTAACTTACAATTTTGGAACTGTTGTTAATGTTTAATTGAAATACCTGCAACTACCATGGTGCCATTTTTTTGTTTTGTTAAACTAATATTGTGTAGGTATTTTGCTCATTCTCTCCTTTTTTCACATATATTAAAGTGTTTTATATTTATAAATCTATATTTGATGGTATGCTTTGAAATAATTTATTTAATAATGTATGTTGTCATTTTCTTGGTATTTTATTGAGTTGGTATTATTTGTTTCACCAAATCAAAGTAGGTTGAATTATAAAACGTAATGTATGTCATTTTGTATGCTGAATATAGGTTTTCTTTTTTAAATAAATGTGCATTGCTATGTTTATATGATGACTAATGCTATTTCTCCCTCTGTTGGGGTTAGTTTTCAGACATTTAAACTGCTAAGCCTTCCTTGGAATGGTTTATTTCACATTTCTCCTCTCTACTGTGTTGTGCTGAATGTTTGGTATATTTTCTGCATACTTTCAAATTGTTTTTTTTCATTTCAGGACATCATTTTACCTGCTGTTTTGAAGTAGTTTTGTGCGTAATTTAAACTGTGGTTGTAACTTATAATAATACTACTGAAACGTATAATCATATATTAATTCTCTTTTTCCTTTTAGGACGTTTGGGTTTTGCTTAAAACTCATACGTATAATCGAGACTTTTAAAATATTTATTTTTGTAATTTATAATATTTCAACACCCAGAGTACGTGGACACTACTATTGATGATACCTTCACTCAAGAACAGGAACAAGCCTTCAGTGAGGACTTCACTCCTGGAGTGAGGATTTCAATAGCAAGAGACACAGAACCAAATATCCTCCAGTGTGTGACCAGAATTCACTCTGTGGACTATTTTCTGGGCACATATACTTTTTTATATAAGTTGTATTTTGTACATTGGATTTCAAACAACTTGGCTCTTCACTAAAAGTTTAGTTCAGCATTTTGTTTGTTCTTTTGGTTTTCATCTTGTTTATTTTTTATTTTGTTTTGTTCAATTAAACCAAACGTTTCAAATTCTAAGACTGGTGTTGTATTTCTTTTCTCAATTTGTTCAATTTCTTTGTTTCATCACATATTTTAAAGATTTACATTTAAATAGTTACATTTAAATAAATACATTACAATGCTTTTCACATTTTTAAAAAGGGACTCAAAATAACAAAATGTAAAAATCTAAATGTATTATTTTATTGAATTTGAATAAAGAATTGTGTTTCATATTACATTGGAACCCATGCATAATCAAAATACCTCAAGCAACATTTTCAGTTATAGTTCCAAGCCTTGCCACGATTCAACAGAAAACAAGTCTCATGCAATCCCAAAAACTTACATTCAATTACTGTGCTACGAGAATTGTACATCCAAAGTGTGTGTGTGTGTGTGTGTGTCTTTCACAGGATCAACCCATGTTGCCTTTGTAATCCGCAAAAGCAACACATAACTGCAAATATCACAACTTTGAAATGTCCAAATTAGGTGTGGGTGATCAACTCGGCTCACAGATGGGGTTTGAAGAGTTTTTGATCCCCACGCTCAGCTTGGAGTTTACTGGCATCCTCCCCTAACCATTAGCACATATTTCCAATGGCAAGCACATCCCATTCGGTATTCTGTGCTCCCCCTTAAAAAAAGCATGCTCCATAGCTGCCTGCAAGCGCACTCCCTCCCTCCTCTGTGGAAACTAAATTACATCCACTACTCTTCAATGACAAGCACATCTGTCCTCTAGCAACTACAGCAAGAATGCCCACAATGGCACGATAACAAATCGCGAGGAGTGCCTGCGATCAGAGAAGGAGAAGACTGCGCCCAAGGCCCATGCTGGAATTCCAGACACGAACTTGTTAAATAGTGTGAGCAAAGGTGACAAAGTAACACAGGAACACTCCACCTTCTGCAGCGCTAACAGCCAAATGTCTGCGTGAAGTCCTACAACAGGATCATCCGGGTATCTAGCAAGGCAGAGTTTCAAATGGCAACAGGGCAGACTCTTACTTTTATCATGTCACTGTTGATGAAATGAGTGAGGCGGAGGTGAATAATAGCATCAACTCACTTTTCTGCACTAAGAGTAGAGTTCAATTGCGATGTGGGCTACGTCAGCAATCAGTAGTAAAGTGACTATGTGACGTTCGCCAAGGAGGGGATGTGAGTGGCAGGCACAGAAATATCTGCCACACTGACAGCTAGAATAATAATACACCATCCAGGGGTGATCCAGCATGTAGTAAGATGGGCTCTGCCTTGCCCGTGTCTACCAGGAAAACCAGAAGGACTGGGATGGAGGCAGTTAAATGTGTGGAGAGCTGCAATAAGAGACAGGATGGCGGAGCAAGGATGGATGGTGCATGCCTTATCCTCTTGGCTTGGGTCCCCCCTATAATGTAGTTCCTATATTCCCAATAGGCTCTGGGCTTTGGAATAATATATCCAATAGATTTGACATAGGACTGAGGTCAACTAGGTCTCTATTGAATATACTAAACTTAATTTTGTGTGTGCCAGCTAACTCAGAGGTCACTAGAAACTTTCTCGAATAAACAAGACCGGATTAGTTCCTGACAACCACATAAACATGACAACTTTGTTTCCCAAGAATAAGAATATATTTCTCAGAGTCACGGAAACAATAGATAAGTATTTCACTCAGTCAATCGTGCATGCTTCTTTTCTACAGAGTTGCGAGAGTAGTGAGACGGGCGTTTTCAATATAAAGGTTTATTGAACAGTCTTCTATCTCATGCAAAAGAAGTGAACTGCTACAATCGTTATGCAGACTTCAAAGTATAATGTGTACAGCGTAAACAGTAATATGAAATAATACTGTAAGAGTATTGTATGGTTTCTAAGCCATATAAAAATACATACGTAAATAACTTTGACTAAAATACTCAACTGGTGCTTCCAAAATACGCTTACCCCAATGTACCTAACCAAAGTCTAGTACGCGGGAAGAAGTAAGTATTGTGTAGCGTAGGTTTAGTTGTTTTTACCAAGAATCTACCAAAGGTTTCTCTAGGTTCTAATCAGCTCCATACCTTGGTTTAGAATGAAGGAGGTCTGGTATCTCTGTCTCGGGACTCGAATTCCCAACACCCTCCAAGGGGAGCCGGAAACACAGGAATTGGATTCTCGGCAGGAGAAAGGCAGCATCTTGATCAGTGCGTCAGCTGGAGAGTCTGCCTTCTTCGGCACTTGCTGTAGCGAGCTGCGTCGGGCAAGTAGGTCTTCAAACTGCTCGAACCACCGTATCTTGCAAGTCAAGGTATATTTATACCTTGAAGGTGTTTAGGAATGCCATAGTTTGACGTAAAGTCGGGCATATGAACGTCAGGAAAGAACCCCTAGGGAAAAGTTGTTCTTTGTAAAGTAACTAAGTTCTTGGACAAATCAATATTCAAGCAAGGGGAAGTTCCCTAACTGCTTAAGCTGGTTTTCCAAAAAGTCGTTGTGACGGGTGGAAGTAGCTATGCCTGTATCTGGGTAGCATGGGCTATGTCTAAATAAGAGATTGATTTCTATGCCTATATAAGGGCAATGTGAATTGTACCTATATAAGGGCATGAATCGGGAAAATTCACTCTGAGCTTAAGACGCCACACAACACCCCTCCCACCCCGAATCCTTCCTGTAATACCGGAGGTGTTTACAAAGGTCATACAAATGTGAGATCAGCCACGGCTGGACTAATTTGTCCCTCAATAGGACGCAGCCCCTTCTCCCAGTGTGTAATGCTTAGTTCACAAAGCAGAAGACACACGGAGGTGCACGCACTTCCTTGAAAACAAGATACTTGCACTCCAAAGCGTGGCAATTTACAAGGTATGGTGGGTGTCACAGCCCTTCACCCTGAATGCCGCTATTCACCGAGTCTGCTTGAGTTAGCTGGGAGGCAGATTTGATTGGAGGTTTGCCCTGCACTGAGTCCCAGTGACTAGCGGTATGAGATCCCTCCAGCCCCCACCTGGCCACTGTCTCCAACCATGGCCCTTAATGTTTACTACTCTTCAGAGCGGGGGTTAATGGTACTTTGTCTCACAGGTGGGGGTGTCACTTCAGCAGGTGATTTGAGGTTTTGTACTCTCAAAATTGTTACCCTAATGGAAACGTTTGTGCTTGACCCATCACTCAGTGCTCCAAGGTGAAGATGAGATGCACATTACTTTAGTGAAACTTGTGTGTGCTCTGGAAATTGTTTTTTAGTACTGGCCGCAAGAGTATTCAGTGGTATGAGATGGCACCAATTCACTTCTGTCGAGCGTGGAAGAGCGTGAGAGTGTCAGATCTCCGGAAGACCTATGTTTGATCTAAGCACACCGACTCAATGTGTAGGGCAAAAGCTAGACTATCATACTATATTGGTGAGAAACAGTTTACCCCCCAGACAGTGGAACAATTTGTGCAGGTGGGGTGTTATGACTGTAATTTTCACCTATGAGGTGTTTAATGTAGCATTATGTAAGGTGGACCCAGACCACAATGTAATGTTGTTGATGAAGTGTGAACTGAGATGTCAGGATGGTAAGGGAGTAGAAGTTGAGAAGTCTGACAAAGAGCCAGGAGAAGTAGTGCTTTTCCCAAGAGCTGGAAGAACATTCAGCTTCCTCCTTAATAATGAAAGATATAAACACACAGCAAGCATCACATGTATGGTGGATCGAAATTCCACTGTTCACTGAGTTTTTAGGTACACCGTGGAATTTCATGGAGTAGAACTCTGCGAACTCCAACCACCCCTATTCTAAATGAAGATGAAATGGCAAAGGAAGTTAAAACAGATGAAAACAAAAATCATTTATTTGTATGACATTACAAAATAGACACATTACAATTGACAGATTTTGACAACACGTTTTCTAAAAACAACCAAAGAAAAACAATGTAAATTAACACAGTAGTCAATGTATCAAAACTTAGGTCAACAAACATCTTTGCCCTGGAGTTACCTTAACTTGCCATTTCCAAACAAATATCTAGCACACACTTGTATGCTCATTAGATTAAAAGTTGTTTTTAAATGTAATGTAATATGTAAATGTATACTTACACTCATGCAAAGAGTCTTTCAATAATGTCTTGATGGAATCCTCTTCCTTCGTCTTAACAACTATCATCTTCATTTGGCATTTCAAAATTCTCACTCGTGGCTTATATACGTTTCCTTCCTCTGCAATGTACAGGATGTTCCATCGCAGGGATGTTCTGTAACATGCATCATGCCATGATGATTTTGCATACCTCATTGGGTGAGTAGAGAAGGATTCCTCCAGTCTTATCCAGACATTGAAACCCGGCCTTTAGGGGCCCAAAAGCCCACTCCACCACTCTCTGTGTGCTTCCACGGCCTCATTGAAGTAGACTTCCCCATGTATTGTTAGATTCCACAGAGGTGCTAACAGCCAGTGTTGTTTACAGTAAGCTAAATCTCCTATTTTAAATAGAAAATTAATGACAGGCTTTTTTTGATAATAGAACTTGAAATTAACAAAAAATATTTTGACAGATTGTACTTACCAACAAGCCAGGCCCTCTCACATCCAAGTTGTGACATTTGCAGGAGTATGATGCTGTTCTGTAGTGCAAATGAGTAATGTGTTGATCCTGGAAAACACAAGCACACTCTTGTGATGTGCAAATCTGGTAGCACACAACTTGCACATTGATTGAATGGAAGTCTTTTTGTTTGCGGTTGACTTGTTCTCTGTTGTGTGGTCGCACTAAAGCAATATGTGTGCCTTCAATTGCTCCAACCACATGTGGTAGGTGACCCATATCATAAAAATCTCCCTTCACATTAGCAAAATCCTTATCTCGTGGCAAACGTATGAAGCTTTTGATGTGTCTCATCATTGAAGAACAAGCTTCTTATACCACACCTTATCATGTGGCTACAAAATGGAATTTTCATTATCGGTGTTATTGATGTGGGATTCCTATTGTGAGGCAGAAGAACTGGCTCCAACTGATGACATAAATCAATAATAGTTTGCCTATTTAATTTAATTTTTTTTATTAGATCCCCTTTTTCCATGGTGGCAGTGTTTGGAAATGGTCTCCTAACTGGAGCCCATAGTCTTCTCACCCTCCCTGTTTTTATATGTCTGTATTTTTATTTTATTTTATACATTTACCAAACATTTTTTAAATAAAACGCACATTTAATTAGTTTTTCCAAAAACAGTTTTACATATTTGTACGCAACATTTATTTGTGATATTTTCAAATTACATTCTTGACATGTCTATTTTTTTAAAGAAATGTTTAAATGAGTAAATGATACATTTTAAATGTAGTATTTATGCTAAAATGTTTTATCTAAAATTCCTTCAACTGAAGTATAAACAAAACCATGCAGCTATTACATTTAACCACAGTAATACACTATATAATACATTTTTGGCAAAACAAATAAATAACATTAACATTCTTTATATGTAAACAAACTACTCACTATTTTGAGTGGTGGTCACAAACTTCACATTCACAAATACACTATTTAACAATCTAAATTATTAGAAGCCTGACCGCACTGTCAATTAGACAGGAGTCGGCGGACGTTGACAGGATAGTGGGTGTGAAACTCCATCAAGGACACAGCCATAACCTAATGTGTGTGAAAGCAACTTACGAAAGGCAATGGATGGTTCCATTTCTGAACTCTCTGGTCATGTAGATTTACACAGCATTAAGAAAATATCTTTTACCGCCTAACAGTGCCACTAAGAACACTTCCTCTACAGTTGCTGCTGTTTCCGACCTCTGAGAGCTACAATGCCAGGCAAATAGGAATACAAGGGTCCAAACGTCACACCAGATGAGCTAGAGATGCTGGTTAAGGAGGTCCTGTCCTCGTACCGCAAGCTCTATGGCTTACCAGAGGAAAAGGTACATGTTTTAAATGAAATGTAATCATGACTAACCTCTTTTTATTTAACACCTTAGCTGCCAGGCCTTTTCCCACAGAGTGGCAAGCCTTTTTTTTTGGCTATATGGGGTAGTTCACACTTAGGCTCCCATAACCTTTTGTCCACATAAGATGTCCACATAAATGTGTGCCCTTTTTCCCAAAATCCTGGAAGTTCAAATGGTATCCTGGGTTTGTGGATTCCCTTGGAGGGGACCGAGAAATGAGTCAAAATACAGTTACATTTCGGTTTTTGCTTTGGGAAAAATGGGAAAAAAATTCTGCAGAAGAAAGTATCTGTTTTCTTTTGTTGCAAATGTTATCAATAAAGGGTGTGTGGTGCTAAAATCACCATCTTCCCAGGTTTTTGGAACAGGCAAACGTTTTTCAGAAAACTCGATTTTTCAACGCAGTTTTGCATTATACTAGAACATAGCGCATTTTTCCAAATATTTGTGCTTTCAACCTCCTTCCATTTAGTGGTATAAATGGGTGTGCATGCAATGGTGGCTCCTGGATACCTATACATTTCTGAAAAGTATACAACATTTTGACTTCAGCAAGGGGTCATTTGTGTAGATCATTCAAGGTTTTCTTACAGAAAGTAACAGGTGAAAGAAAAATATAGAAATTGAGTTAAAAAAAACCAACAATTTGTGCCTACATTTTCACTTGTAACTTCTTCTAACTATGGCAGATTTGCAAAGGCAATATACCATTATGTTTGCTAGACCCTTTTGATTTTGGGGATATACAGGGCTTGTAGGGCCACCAATAACCTGAGGTACCAATAAAAGCAATGTCTGAGCAATTCCTTGCAATGGTTTTCATTTTGTACCGGGTATACACCAATTAATTTGGTAACATTTAGAGAGTGAAAAATAGGTATCAAGAAAACCTATGTATTTCTGAAATAGGAACAAGATATGGAGTTAAGAAGCAGAGGCTGTTTGCACATCTCTGAATTTGTTGGTGCCCATACTAGCATGTGAATTAGAGGCCATTTGTTTACTACTAGCAGGATATACAGAAAGCAGGCAGGGTGTAATTCTCTCCTTCATGCATCTTGCTCACAAGACATAACTTAGGGTGACCTCACATGAGAAAATGATTAGAGTAAGAAGGAATTGTAGTGAGGACTATGGATTTATTGGAAATACCCATGATATATTAAGGGACAGTTCCATAAGAGGGGAGACAATGTGATAACTGAAGGGGGAACAAAGAGTAACAAGGGTCAAAAGAACTTCCACACCGACCTCAAAAGCTAAAACAAATGTGAATTAAGACTGTGAGGTGACAAGACTAATTACACAATGGCACCCACTGATTTAGCCAGATTCTTAATAAACATTTTAGATATTGTACAATATAAGAACGAAATATTTTATTACAAGAAGACATGTTGGCTGTTAACTATCAGTAATGGGAATGTTTTTGCCTGGAATGTTGCTAACTTTGATACTGACGTGCTTGTTTCATCACATAATCTGTATAACATTTGGGGACATAATGCATATTAATATGCAAAGTGTCCTTGATATAATGTCTATTGTTTAGTAATATGATATATATTTTTCTTTGTTGCTTATTTTAAAGTAAAAAAATAATCATTGAACATATTACATGACCCGGAATTTACCTCTATTGATTATAGAAAATAATGCAAACTACTTGATATAGAACTATTGGATACAGATGTAATATAATAGACTGCCCTATAAGTAAAACATAGTGACATTTGGACAATGAGGGTATATGCTATGGTCCTTTATGCAATAAAGCGTATATATGTCGTGTATATCTCTACACCCACATGCAGATGGGATGCAGTTTACATGACTGGTCTAATAATGTGGCCATTTGAATACATTTGTGTAAAATAGTCTTTTTCCATTATACTTTTATACAAATGAAAACAAAATGGATGCAGAATCCAATGCACTAACCATTTGTTCAAATGTAAGGGAGATGCAGATGGTATTCTTGTCAAAGTTACTAAATTTTAACTATCAGGAATTTTTTCAACCATTACAATTGAGCAATTATCTATATTTATGAGGGTTTGTATTATTTCTGCATAAACGAGAAGAACGTGCTCTCATACTTGTCCATCAATATGCTGATAATTAGAGTGCGTGGTTTGCAAAAGTCTGTTTCTATGCTGGTTCGACTAAAAAAGAGCAAAATGGTAATGGATTCGAATACTACTAATAGGTGGAGGTGTACAAAAAAGGTGATGGGGAAATAAAATTGCCCCCAAAGTTACTATTTGTGAACTGTAATGCTTCTACTTAGCGTTAAAATTTAATTGTTCGCTATATTTATGAGGATAGCCATAGTGGCCATTATAATACATGGTTTGTGATACCCTTCTTTTGTATTTAGGTTTTGTAATGAGAAGAAAATGGCAGGTATTTTGAACGGAAAGAGCACATGGAGATGCAGCCAAACAGCAGATAACACCATTCCAAGCAGGGAAATAATTTGGAGCTGAGAGGAAATATTCTAGATGTGTCATTTGCATTATTTTTTAATATTAGAGAGGTTTGTATTAGTGCTGTAGTTATTGTGTTACAAGGGATGCTCACAATCAAAATAATTAAGGATAAGATAAATGAGCTAATATTACAATGTGAATGAGAATTATGCAGATAATAATATTTACTGAGTGAGTTAGTAAAATGGGAGTATGACATGCTTGTGCTCATTTTATTCCAACTGATTTGTGAGGACTGTTTCCTTATTTTAGATTATTTAATAATAGGCAATTCCTTGTCTAAATTCTTCGAAAGGGAAGATTAGGAGGGCTAAAGAATACACATGAATGATAACTATGTGGACCACTTCAATTATAGAATAGCTAATTACAATTGGAAATGAAATGGTGCCTTTGGGTGCTAAACATATATACTACTATACTGGCAATTTTAATTGGCGTATATACTCTGTACCTTTAAATGTATCACCCAAAGTCTGGGCATAAGTGCAAGAGTAAGCAAGAGAATTCTGTAATAGGTTATGATAAGTGATAAGATTTTTTTGGGTTACATGTGTAGCAACGTGTTGGAAGTGACTATCTTTTGTGTGGTAACAACCCAGATTTTTCTTTCAACCGTTTTTGCTGGTTGTTGAGCTATGAGCACTTTATCCCTGCTAAGTAGTGCTAAAGTGTCTGTGCTTCCACTTTCAATATTATGAAATTGGCATACCCCAGATTGGCATATTTAACTTACCTACAAGTCCCTAATATACAGTACCACTGGGTACCCAGAGACTGAAAGTTAAATGTGAGTTAAATGGCACAAGTGGACTGCAGCACTCATTGAGCCATTGGCAAAAGTGGCAATGCAAACACGACTGCCGGCCTGCCACCAGTAGCCTGGCTATGCGTGTTTTAATTGCAAATTCAATCTGTCAAAGTAACCCCTTTTGATATGCCAAGCCTTCCCTTCAAATATTAATAAGTCACCCCCTAAGGTGGCCTTACATGTCCATGAGGCAGGGCTTATGTAATTTAAAAGTGGGACATGTAACGGTTTAATGTCAAATATGTCCTTACACTGAAAAGGCCCAAAGGCTATTTTCACTGCAATAAGGGTAGCTTTTCCAATTCATTGGTAAAGTCAGATTTGTAATAAATATTTTAGAACAGGTGTCTTTACCAAAGTTAACTGTTGCCTGCCTTAAGCCTCTGGAAGGCCATTTCCATGAGCTACCAACTGTCATTCAGGAGCTGAATGGCTCCACTGATGATGTGTGAACTCGCTTGCAGACGTAAGACAAAGGCCTTGATTTTGTGGAGGTGTTCTGTTGCTCTGGCATTCTGACAATCTGGGCTGTGTCCAGGAACTTAATTAACTTCAAAGGGGGTGACCCTGGCACAAGCATATGTATCTGACACCTGATCCTGCCCCCGTTCTTTTTCCACCTAGCCAGTGGGGCACAAGGCCCAGTGAGATAGAGTTACCTTCTGAACCGATTATTAGTGGCCACAGAGGTGCAGTTACTCATTTCACTGACCACATTTCTAAGGTGGGGGCAGAAACTCTGCAAAATGGCTAAGACTTGTTGATTTGTGGGTAGAAAGGGGCACTCGGGAAGTGCTGCACAAATTGTGTAGGGTCACCCCAGGGAGCTTATACTACCTGGGTTAGGAAGTGGCCACGAATGTCCCCTACCCACAAACTGGTGCTGGGCATAAACGTGGCATCTCAAAACTACCCTCTTCAGATCACTTTTGGGCCTATGGAAGATCACACAGGGACTTGACCTGCTGCCTGTGACCTAGGAAGAGACACCCTCTTGTACCCAGGACAGAGAATTTCACTCCAAGGTGTCCTAAGGTTGCCCTACTGTTTGGGCTTCAAGAACTCAGCAAACTTCAAAGAGGCCTTTTCCTACATTCACAGCTAATCAGTTCCAACTTGACTTGCCCTGCTGAAGTGAGGTTTGACCTCCAAGTGCTGTTCCCAGGTTCTGGAACCTTGGCTTGTGTCAGACTATTCTTCTCCTAACAAATCTTTTAACCTACGACTTGGAAATGTTTTGACATCTTTTGCTCGGAGAACAGGTGGGGGGCTTGGGACAATGTGCCTAGTAAATACAATGAAGCTGTGTTGCTGCCTTTAACTATGGGCGTAAAATCCGTTCCGTTCGCGGAATTTGTGGATTTTTGGCAAGTTTGCGTTCCGCGAATCGTGTGAATTTGCCCAAAAAGCCGCAATTCGCAAGCTGGCGGATTTTTTTGCTTGGTCAAGCTTGAAAAATACAATATCGCGCGCGCTGCGTTGACTCTGGGTTCTCTGAGTTGTTTTTCTTCCGGTTTGCAAGTGCTGCGCCATTTTGGATCTTGCTGCGTGATCGCGCGAGAGTTTTTCGACTGCTAGTACGTCATCGCGGCCCACCATCTTGCACTGCGAGAGTTTGACAACGCGACTACGTCATTAGGACCCGCGATCACGCATCGCGGGAGTAAACAATTGCGAACACGTAGATGCGGCGCGCAGCTGACTTCCGGCGGGAGATTTGAACAGCTCGCTTTCCCGAACTTGCAAAAATTGCAATTCTGCACCAGAAATCCACCGCAGGCAGCAAAAACCTTCTGAAAATGATGATTTTGATCAGAATAACTCCTCAGATTGACATTAGGCTGCACTTGTTTGGGCAAGGAGTCCATTTTTGGGGGATTGGGAGGAAGGAAGTGACCCAGAGTCTCCAACTTCCTGTTCCTGTCCAGCAGACTCCTCCCAGTGCTTTGCCCATGTCCTGGTCACTTTTCATTTGGATCTGGAGCTGGAAGGATTACTTTTTGTGGCTGCTGCTGGATATTTGAAACCCTGGGCGAAGAACTCCGCGTTCTACGGAGAACGCGAAGCTGTCGATTACTCCGCGATCCGGTGCGTAGCGTAGTTCTCGCGCGCTGAATAACATTATCGCGTGCGCGGCAATGGCTTACCTTGGTTCTGCGTTCGCTTTTTCCCGGTCGCGTGTGCCACCATGTTTGTAAACACTCTTGCACAATCCCGTGCGACTGTGCGAACGCGATAACGTCATTTGGATGCGCGATAGCGTCATAAGGATGCGCGAGGATGCTTGTTGGTAAGATCGAGTTGCCGAACACGCAGAAACTGCATTCTTGCACAGAATAACTCGCGAGCATGTTAAAACCATAATAAATTACCATTTTGGTTAGCAAAAAAATGAAAAAAAAACTTAAAGTTGTACCTTTGGCTGTATTTTTTGGGGGGAAGGAGTCCTCTTTTTGTTTCTACTCTTGTTTTGAAGAGTAAGGAGGAAGGAGGAAGGGCCCTTGAGTTTACAACTTCCTGTTCCTGTCCACCAGGCTCCTCCCAGTGCTTCGTCCATGTGGTGCTCACTTTCCTTTGGATTTTGAGCTGGAAGAAAAAAAGAAAAAAAAAAACACACTTTCTGTGTGTGTTGGCTGCATTACTGATTTTTCTTGGATTTATTGAGGACTTTTGGATTTGGAATTCTCTTTTTCAAGTAAGTATGTGTAATGTATGAGTGAGTATGATGTAGACTTGTGTTTGTTTGATTTGAGTTTTTTTTTAACTACAGTATTCAATCCTGGAATTAAATTATTGATGGAGGCCTGTACTTTTATGAGGTCCCAACTTGTATTTTTTTTTTTTTATTTCATCCAGGCTACATAGAGAGGTACCCATGGGTCCAATCATGTTTCTGTAGTCTGTGTTTAAATTTGTATTCCAGTTTGTAAACAAACATCATGGATGGCATTGGATTATGTTCATTATGCAATAGCAATGTCTGTTGTGGAATTTCTGTTTGTGGAATTTAAAATGTTTTTATTTTTTAAGCCAATAGCTGACCCTAGTACTCCATGTAGTTAGTGTGTAGGCATGCTTGAGTTCATTGTATTAACTTTCTGTGGTTGGCCTGGCCATGTGTTGGCGGCCATTTTATGTTTCCAGCCACTTTGCTCTTGCCATAGGCCTCCAACCTTGTGGCCTACTCTGCCAGTAGGCCAGAGGTACTACTCATAGGGTCATGAAAGTTAATCAACTGTTTTTGTGGTGTACCCTTAATTTGAAAAACATGGATGGCTTGGATTGATGTAGAAAATCTTATTTTTATGTGTGGGGTATTTCAGGTTTTGGGTGTGTTTAAATACTCTGTCAATTTCTGCCATTAGGTAACCCTAGGAATACAGCTTGGGTAGTTTTGGTAACTTCGCACAGTGTGAGAACGTGACCTTACATTTTTTGTCTTGTTCGCGCACTCAATGTACTTGCTCGGGAACGCGAAAACGACGTTTTATTCCATTCGCGCTGCCGAACACGCCGAAAATGTTTAATGTGTTTCTTGTGCTACAAAAAGTCCTCATTTATGTTATGTTGTCATTTGGTTGTAGTTTTCTCTTTTTGGACCATGGACCACTTCCATTTTCTGTCCTCTATGTAATGATTTCTTGTTTATGGGTGGGGTGACCAATTTGGGCGGTGGTGTGGTGTGTCCATTTTGTGAAGCAAAGCATTGTCCCTTTGCCATAGGCATTATTGTCTGCCTTCTCTTTCTTTTCATGTTGTTGTTGGTGGCCAGGCCATGTGGTGGCGGCCATTTTGTGTATGCTTCCTTTGTGATTTTGCCATGTTGTTGTTGGTGGCCAGGCCATGTGTTGGAGGCCATTTTGTATATACATCCTTTGTGATTTTTCCATGTTGTTGTTGGTGGCCAGGCCCTATGGTGGCGGCCATTTTGTGTGTCCTTCCTTTGTGCTTTTGCCATAGGCATCCAAGGTTTTTGACTATTCTGGCAGTAGGGCAGAGGTACTACTACTCATAGCCATAGGTGCATTAAAGTTAATCAACTCTTGACACGCGACATTACATTTTTGTCTTGTTCGCGCGCTCAATGTACTTGCTCGGGAACGCGATAACGACGTTTTCTTCCATTCGCGCTGCCGAACACGCCGATTTTGCATTCTCGCGAACAATATGTCCCGAGTTGCTTAAAAGTTTCTCGAAAATGTTGCATGTGTTTCTTGTGCACCCAAAAAAACTGAAGTTGTCATTTGGTTGTAGTTTTTGGAGCCTGGAACAATTCCTGTGTCTGTCTTCTGGTTTGTGGGTGGGCTGACCACGTGGGCAGCGGTGCAGCTACTTTGTGAAGCAAAACAAAGCATTGTCCCTTTCCCATAGGCATTTATTGTCTGTCTTCTCTTTTCTCTTTCTTTTCATGTTGCTGGGGATGGCCAGGCCATGTGGTGGCGGCCATTTTGTAGGTACTTCCTTTGTGCATTTATCATTGGCCTCCCAGCTTTTGGTCTGATCTGACAGTATGCCAGAGTCCCAGAGGTAGTAGTTAGCGGGGGTGCTGCCTTTATGTAGCTGTTTCCATTCGGTGTATTCAATTAACATCATTAGGGCATGTGTGTATGGCATTGCATTCCAAAATGTGTTGTCTGGGCAGGGGTGTATTAATAAATGTATGCCTTTGTATGTGTTTTTGCGGTGTAGGTTTACAACCTCTTAGCCATGGGGTATTTTTATTCCTTGCATTAACCTGTCATGTGCAGCAGGCATCCTCCTTTTTCTGTCCATATTGGTATATATAGGCCTGCTTGACTTTATTGGTTCTTTCTGGACTTCATGTGGCTTGGAGCTGTGGTGCTGGACTGGTAGTATTAGTCTTCTGTTTTGTCTTTTATACATTGGCCTGTGTGTCTTTCAATTGTTCATGTTGGCTTACTGCTTGTTTGACTGATGTTGTTCTGCCTTCTTTGCTTGTAGGTGCACAAAAAAAGACTGAGGAGGTGCTGGTTGTTTTTTCATCCATCACCCGTTCTACTGCCAGACGGACGTCCTTCAGTTGTACGCCACGTGTGGTGTGTGACTCATCTGACCAGACATCTCTGCAATTTGTGCTGCTGTGTGCTGACATCAGAAGAAGATGGGCCCTAAGAAAGCTACCAGGTCCTCCACCACCAAGAAAGTTGCTGAGAAGAAGGAACAGAAGACGGAAGTGTCACTTAAGTCTGGTATGGACCCCAAAAACTTTTTTGGGACCCCAAAAGGTACGCCTGCAGCAGCGGTGTCTGGGGTGCAAGCTGGGACCAGCACATCCGCATTAGCAAGCCACGAACCCAGGGCCAAGCACATGATGAGGGTCGAAGAGGTAGCCAGCCTAATGTTTGCAAGCAGTGATACTGAGCCTGAACTAAACTTATCGCTGTCTCAAAGTAGTACACAATCCACGCAAGATGGAAGTGCTCAACAACCACCGCCAGCAGTAGATGTTCAACAACCACAACCACCGCCCGCAATAGGAGTTGTTCACCCACAACCACTTCCCGCAACAGTTGTTGAACAACCACAACCACCGCCCGCAACAGTTGTTGAACAACCACAACCACCGCCCGCAATTGGAGTTGTTCAACAACAACAACCAAATCCCACAATAGTAGTTGTTGAAGAACCACAGCCCGCAATAGTACTTCCTCAAGAACAACAACCACCATCTCCGCACGCAATAGTAGTAGTTGTTCCTCCCGAAGTCGGGGCAGTTCAGGAAGTAGAGCCTCATTCCGAGCAAGAAGAAGAGGAAGCCACTTCTGGAGGTGATCTATTGTCTTTCAATTCACCAAGGGAAAGGAGGGTTAGTGCATCGAGTTCTTCGCCAAGCATCCCTTCCGATGACCTTGATAAGGATTGGCAGCCACAACTATCTGAGCATTCAAAGGAGAGACATCCCAAGACCAGGCTAGGAAAAAGGAAGTTTCCAGCAAGGCTTGAACTTATGGAGGCCGATGTAGGTGAGCAGGATACTGCTGGTGATAAAGACGGGTCTGACACTGTCATCATCACGAGCGTTATTCCTGGTGCAGAGGATGTAGAGACCAACATTTTCACCCTATCCAGAAATGCTGCGATTAGTGATGAGCAGGTAGCACGCATAACTCCTACACACTCAACACCCAAAGTAACACCAGCTCCCATTTTTTCATCAGCGAAGGCCCGGCAGCATCCGACATCCAGCAGAAGCGCCACTTCAACAGAAGGGGGTAGTGGCAGTACTAGGACTGAGATGTCACATAGGGAAATTCAACAATCCTCCAGTCCATCTGGCATTGGAAGTGGGTCCTCCTCTTCCTATGGCAGGAGACAAAAGTTTACCTCCCCAGTGTGGGACTTCTTTACGGTTCACCCAGGTCAGGAGAACATTGCTGTATGCACCATTTGTCATGTCAATGTTAGTCGTGGTAAGATTGGTACAAACTATGGTACTGGAGGCCAAACGACCCATTTGAAAAAAACACACTTAACCAGGTGGGAGAACCACCTTGCAAGCTTAAAAAATGTGAGCACTGGTGTTGGTGGGGATACAGTGCTACAAGGTCCACTCATGGTTGACCAGGAGGTAGAAGAAGAGGGAGACGATGACCTTCTATCTGGGAGTGGTACACAAATGAGCCCTGTTGCCAGCACTGGAGTGGTAAAGTCCACATCCTCCGCATCAGCAACTTCTCAGTGGCACCAGAGTCAGCTGGAGACACCAAGGAGTGCAAAGTCTGCGATGCAAGGTGGTCCGTCTAGCATAACTGAAAGAAATACAAAGCAGCGTACCATTACTAGCATGTTTAGGCAGGAAGGAAAGTACGAGCGGAACCACCCAATAGCACGTTTGTACAATGCGAAACTTTCAAAAATGTTGGCACTGGACCTTCTCCCATTTTCATTTGTTGAGGCTGTGGGATTTCGGGAATTAGTGGCAACCCTTTGCCCAAAATGGAACGTTCCCAGTCGCTTCTATTTTGCCCGAGTTGCTGTTCCAGCACTACACCACGACGTGCTGGAATTGATTGGGAAAGCCTTACAACAGAGTGTTGTCCATTGTATCCACCTGACAACAGACATGTGGAGCAGTTGCGATGCTACAGATTTCATGTGCATCACCGCACACTGGATCTCTTTTGCAGGTGTTAAAGACAAGTTAACTTCAGGCCTCCTTGACGTTGCTGGGATTTTTAATGATACGCGCAGACATGCAACTGTAGCCATGTTTGCTATGGAGAAAAGTCATACTGCTGAAAACATTTTGTCTGAGTTTAACACCAAGGTCTTTGAATGGCTGAAACCAAGAGGCCTTAAGATTGGTTTTGTTGCCACCGACAATGGCAGTAATGTAGTGAAGGCAATGAGAGAAGGACATTATTTCAGGGTACCCTGTTTGGCACACTGCATTAACTTAGTCGTGCAAGACTTTCTGAAAACTGAAGCCAAAGTCAGCAACATACTGACCATCTGCAGAAGAATATGCACGCACTTTAACCATTCTTTTAAAGGACGGAAGCTGCTACTGGTCATTCAGCGTGAGCATAAATTGCCAGTCAAAGCACTGATCCAGGAGGTCCCAACACGTTGGAACTCTACTTATTTCATGCTTGAGCGTCTCTTTGAGCAGTACATACCACTGAATGCTTATGTCATGTCAAGAAGATTAGGGGATCCTACTGTTAATCTTAAAGCCCTGACCGTTGAGATGTGGCAGTGGGACCTCATTAAATGCATCACAGAGATGCTACTACCCTTTGAGGTCTTCACACGTGCAGTTAGCAGGGAGGACTGTACTATGGGCCAAGCCATCCCATTGTTGTACATGCTTGAGCAACAGGTGAAGGAGGTCTGTGAAACATACGAAGGTGACGAACAAAAAGTTGATGCATATACCTTGGCCAAGGCCTTAGCCAACCGCTTATCTCTAAACGCAAGGCTTCAAATGATTGTGTCAGTTGAACATTACATAACTGCAACAATGTTGGATCCACGGTACAAATTATTTGTCAGCAGTAGCACAGTAATTCCTTTTTCAGAAGAGGATGTTGCCAAGTACAAAACTTCCATAGCTGCGGAAGCTAATGATTTAGAAACTGAACGGCTGTTACTTAAAGGCCTGCCAGTGCCAGCCCAGGCCAGTCAAAGTACTCCTGACGCAAGTTCTTCAGAGCATGAGAGCAGTGCGTCTGCTTTCCAGCAGGCACCAACAGTATCAAAAGCAGCACCTACACGATCTGATTCAGCAGACCCAACCAAAAGCATAACTGCTTTTTTTCTACAGAAAGGGATGGGTAAGTCCGTTGCTGTTGCAAAGGGGAAAGAGGACCAGCAAAGCCGAGCCCCAATGAACACTGAGCGGATGGTTCAGGCCTATCTGGATGACACAACAGAGGTGTTCATGGAGCAAAGCCCATTGGTCCATTGGTATGAAAGAAGGAGACAGTGGCCAGTGCTGAGCAGGCTGGCGATAAAGTATCTGGCTTGTCCTGTAGCCAGGGTCTCTTCTGAGCGGGTTTTCAGTGCTGCTGGTGCCATTGTGACATCGAAAAGGACTAGTCTCTCCCCCAAAAGCGTGGAGAGGCTGACAATGATAAAAATGAATCAACACTTCATACCACCAGACTATAAAGTACGTGAATCAGAGCAGGATGAAGAAAGCGAGTCCGAAGACCGCATCACTACTGGGTTACATGACCTACTTCTGTCCGAACGCACAGAGTTTGAGGACGAGCTCCTCTTCCCTGACAACTAGGCTTTTAAATTGTTAAATTTTCCCTTCCTTTATTTGAATTATTTTCTTATTAACAATGGCTTTCTGGTGCTAAACTGCAAATAAAAACCACAACCAAATCCATCCCCACCACTGATTCTTTTTATGTACCTACTGGAGTTGCACGCCTGTGCATTTATTTTCACTGTATCTTTTTATTTACCTACTGGAGTTGCACGCCTGTGCATTTGTTGACTGCAGCACTCCTCAGAGTCTTGCTCCATCTTCTTGACTCCCACTCAAGTCAATACAATTCCATCTTGCCAGCCATACATTGGATGTTGTAGATGGAGTATAGTACAATAATGTAGCCTCTAACAGTCCCTCCATAACAAGTGAACCATACAGTCATGACTACAGCCATCCTCTATATCATTTGAAATCTGCAACTCATCACTGTCTTACTCTTAAGGCTACCACCTCTGTCTGCAGGCATTCATAGACGACTCTTCAGTGTCAATACTTGAGCAGGCATCCACAACTGAAGTCAACTTGTTGTGACTCGTCATTATTTTTAAAAGGCTCGGCAGCATCTGTGATCAATCATCTGACAGTGAAAGACAAGAGCAAGACAGGTATATTAAATGAATGATGCAATGCATTGCATAGGATGTTTAGCTGACTCTGAGCAAATGTGCATGGACTTGAAGTATACTAGTAACTTCAGACTCACGTGATGGCCAATTTTTCCATGTTATTTAATAATATAAATTATTTACGCACTTGTGTTCCTACTACTACAGGCGCAGTCAGGACTTAATTTATCGTTCGTAGTCACTCACTACAGAGTAGACTGAGTTGCTGTTGCTGTTGGACTAGACGTGCCACACCTGATAATGATGGTGACACCACCCATATCTTTGCACGCTGTCAGGCAGTTGGATCTGAGCTGATTGATGTACGATGTTTCTTGGAGTGGAATACAAGGTAAATACAAATAAGAGGCACAGCACAGTAGACCCAGGCTACTTCATGTGTGTGCACTGTGCAGTGGTACAGTGCAATAGTGGTATGATTGATGACTGAGAATGACGCATTGATTTTGCTGATTAATTTTGAAAACGCTAGGTTGCTTTTTTAATTTTTATGCCCCTTTCTCTGGCTCAGTCAAATTGTTAGGTAAATGCAGTTTGTGTTACTGGCGACCCTGTGTCGTGGGTCTGTTCTGTGCTGGCTCCTATCTTTTCTTGTACTTCTAGATTAATAATGATGTGCAACTAGTAGACTTATACATAACATATTGTATCGAAGCCGCCTCAGTCTGAAAGTCCTCTCTTTACGACTACTCCGCTTGTATTATTTTTTTGATCTTCACTGTATTTCAAATACACTTTGTTTAGGTCATTCACATTCTTTTGTATTTGCCTTTTCTTTTTCAATCCACACAGGCTGGACGTTTTTCACCCACTGCTATTATACTATGAGCATCTACTCACCATTACCACTAATCATCATCATCAAGCAATTGGATGGCGGGAAACCAAGAATGATATTCAGCGTATCCTGTTTCTACGTTTATTCCTTACATTCATTGGCTAGTGGATCAAATTCAACATCATAAATCATCGTCTTCATTGTTTTGCTTTTGCTGTCTACATGCGTACTGTTTTTCTTTCTCAAACCTTTCCCAAAACCCCCGTACCCATCCATTCAACAAACCCTTACCCTCTTCCCCCGGGCTGCGTGGTTTCATTGAGGTGCGATGTTTGTTACATTAAATATACACCAACAATTTGATCACGCGCTTGCTGGGGCAGATGTGGTGAAAGCAACAATAGTGTAATTTCAACAAGGCATGGCCGGGATCTTCTTCTGCTTCCCAACTCAAGCTCTGTGTATAATGCCAAATAATTTACCATTACCATCAAACAACGAATACGTAATGAATTGGCGTCATTGTTTGGGTTTAAGTTTACAGCATTATGATTTAGAAAAGTTTGACGTTGACGTGAGTACTACAACTACAGTTGAACTTCTTATCTTCTCTTGCACTTACTTTCCAGTCCCCAAAACCATTGTTTTGTTTCAGTTTAGCAGTTGCAAAATTGTATTGGGTCAGTCGTGTAATGTACTGTACTTAATACTTATACTACCCCCACATTGTCTATCACGCAAATGACTGCCTCTTTCTTTTTGTCTCAAAATGCTACTGGCAGGGTCTGTCTACTACTACTATCACAGAAGTTCAGAACAACAGATTCTTATCCATTGTCTTGGGAAACAAATGCAGCCCAATCCATCATCAGCAATCACAGGTAAGATAAGTTTGCTGTGAGGTATAACGCAAGACAGACTGGTAGTTCTTCTAATACTACAAATATAACTCAGTGAGGGTTTACCGCATCTATCTGTCTGCATGTTAAAGATGTGGCCAATATATTTTTTTATTCGAAAGCACTGTCCCCTGACCTGCATGGCCAATTAAACGTTGCGATGTTGCACAACGTACATTATTTGGTGAAACAGTCCCCCCTCCACCCCCCCAACAAACACAAATGAACTTCAAATGTTTTCTTTTGAACATAACTTTGTGTCTCATTTTTATTTTATTATAATATAAAGAAAGATGATACAAAAATAAAATATATATGAAATCTTACCCCACAGCTGTCCCTACCCTCCCCTAACCCCAACCAAATTTCAAAGTTAAATGTAAACCCCAACACCCAAATCCCACCCACCAACAAAAGGATTGAAAAAGGGGCAAACAAACAGGGTCCATCTCAAAGCCGGCGGGCTTTCAGGTGTTTGTCCACAATGAGCTTCACCCGCTCCTCTATTCCATCCTCAAGCTTCACCCGCTCCTCCTCAAGCCTCACTACCCGGCGGAGAATCTTTTGTTGAAATTCCCGGCACCTACATTGGCACGCATGTTGTGGGGGGGCCGCCGATAATGTAAAAATTCGGCGGCGGGCGGCTGCCTGACCACGGCGACGTACTCCTGCAGGCTTGGGGGCCGGGGCATTGGAAGAGGCAGCAGCTGCTGCCGCCGCCTCCTCCTCCTCCTCCTCGGCCTGAGCCACCAGCCGGCGGTAGGCCTCAACGATGGCCTGCAGTTTCCGCTGCCGGGCCCGGACTGCCAACTTCTTCCTTGTTGGTTTTGCAGGAGTAACTATAAAGAAAGAAACAGAATTGTTGTAATCCAAAATCCCAGCAAATCAAGAACACAAAATTGATTCAACACATAGTGGCACAGTAGCACTAGCAAGCAAGCTGAGTACAAAAAATTGTGTTGCATCTATCTTGAACATTCTACGGCCTATATAATTAATTTGTTGGACTTTTTGGCACGGCATTATGCCTGCCCTAGTAGCATGGGTGTACTTCAACGGTCACACACATACGAACGAACACCTGTCTTTTTCATATCTCGTTTTATATTATATACTCTGCTTCCGGGAAGGCGGGAACAGTCTCAAACTAACATTAATTAACAGGGGGCAGCTAGTAGTAAATGTCTAGTAGAGACTATCATTCTTTATATCGCGCAACAAACCTTATTTGGTTTGTGTTTCACCAGCAACGACCTATGCATCCAGTCGTCCCCTCCTTCCCTTGCCTTTGGGTTTGACCAAAACACCGCTGCTGCTGAGACTATCCACTAACCACCGATATTGGGTGTGTCTCCCAACCATGCAGGCAGCTGTGTTTTCCCCTTTCCATGCTTCAACAACAACCCATGCATCTGACTGCTATCAGCCACCTGCATTACTGTAGTGGTAATGCTAAGCATGGTAATGACAAGTAAAGGTGGCGTCATATATTGTCCAGTAGAACTTCAAGTTCTTAATTCTCAGAGTACAGTGAGGAAGTTTTCCCCTCCCACCAAGTAAAGCGGATCACTATTGAATGTAACTTACCATCGCCCACCGCTGTTGGCTCCTCCCCCACTGCTGCTGGTGCTGGTGTAGGTGCCTCTGGTCCTCCTGTCCCCTCCGGGATCGCCTCTGCTGACGCTGCGCCGCTGTCCCCGTCGGCACTGGTGGATGGTACGGGTTCTGCACCTATAAAAATAAGTACACCTTTTTAGATGGATGCACAGCCCCCATTGTACTTGTTCACCAAGAATGGAGTTCTGCAAAACAGTTAAGTACAACGTACGTAATCAGTATTAGTCCACATTGCATAGTACAGCAGAGTCACTACACATATCAGCATTCATTTGTTATGGTATGGTACCCAAGCTCATCTCATCTGTACTGCTACTCTAGTCCTTGGAAATTTGAAGTGAACTATGTAACCTTTGTACATCAATGTATCCAGTTTTGCGCATGCTACCTCGCAGCTTGTTGCGCAGTACGAGAAGACGCCTTTGAGGCCACATGATTGTTCAATGCATACACCTGAAGAGGTTGGAAAATAAAAGGGCCCGTATTTACGTTTTGTATGTGGATTGTGGAATCGAGTTTGCTTACAGGTTACAACTTTTTTTTAGCGTGGCTGCATAAAACTTGCCTAAATGTATTTCATACTGTCTAACGTGCACCACTTTTGTCATTATTTTTCGGCAGATGAGAAGATTTCCTTCTACGAAGCTGACATTTCCAGAGCTTACCAAAAAGAGGCATATGTAACCAGTATACGTTCAATGGTGAGGGGTCTCCGACATTTCCCACATTTCCCTATCGTGCACTAGTAGCTGTACAAATGTTGATTACTTTATTCAGCCTTTTTTAACTCTGGATTTTTTCTGGTGGCCCCCTCGACGTATTTCACGGAACAACTTAAAAACATTGATGTTACTTACTTACTTCTAACAAAATAAAGCTTTTGAAGTACCACTTTGACTCTGAAGTTTATTTTCAGTGTCTGTTGTCTTGTAGACTTACACGAGTGAGTGAGCAAAAGGGGGTTACTTAGGTTATGGATTGTGTAATAAAAGCATTGGGCATCTTGGTATTGGGGTTCAGGAGTGTGATAATTGAATAATTGACCAATGACTGAGCCCATATAGGTTGTCGTTCAGTGAATTGTGGGTTCCTCAGAGTTCTGTGACTGAGGTGTAAGTAAGGTCCAACCTGCCTATCAGCACCAACATCCAATTTTCTGGTGCATACATAGTTATGTAATATGTATATGACTCCATAGAAGATAGAATACCCACAAGAGTAGTAGTGGTATACTAACGTTTACAAAATACTAGACCAACATCTGGATGCATACTTGGTTGGTGTCAATTGCCAAAGCAGAGACATTACAGAGGAAAAAGCATAAGACAGGAGTGGACCCTGTGCCTACAGCTATTCTAATTTTTATCACATATTTATGGAAAAGATTAATACCTTAACTAAAGAGTCAAAATTTCTTTAGGAAGTAAATGTAATTAATCGGTTGAAAAAAAAAAGCTACGTTACAAAGTTAGGGAAATATCATTGTTCCACAAGAAAGCACTGTTGGACTTACTGGGGACAGCAGCAGGATCCTCAGTAGAGGAGCTCTGTGCCTGTGGTGGTTCACCTGCCGACTCGGTCCCAGCCTTCTGCTTGCCCCTGGGTTCTGTGGTTCATGTAAGAAATAATAAACAAAGAGAAAAACATTGAGTGCTGTGAAACATAGACATCATTTCAAAAACCACTGCTAGAACATTAAAAGAAACAAACATTGATCTACCAAATGACTACTGCCTTTCAGGATTCACTGACTGTATACTTGGAGAAAACAAATCAAATGTTCCATAAACATTCTGATTGCAGATTACTAAGTAACACAGAGGCAGTAACACCTGAACAACACCACCGATTCAATATTCAAGAATGGGGTAATCAATTATCTGTGAGTAGTCATTTCTTTTTCATTTTTGCCAGCAAAATGCATAGATTACAAGGAGGAGACATGCAGAAACTTTGTGCATACACGAAATTGTACGTTCGTTGCATCATATTTTGTTCTGCTACTGACTGAATGCTACTGCTGCCAAGCCTACCCACTCATTAAACAAACTACATCAGTTCTATGGAGGGCTGAGGCAGGGGTGGCTCTAGGCTCATGGTGGTCCTGGGCAGGGAGCGTAGGTAGGGGGCCCCAGAAGAGGAGGTCGGGGCGGAGGACGGAGGCCAGTGAAGAGGGGGAGTCAGGGTGTTTGGAAGTGGAACAGAGCCGGAGGCACCAAATCCCTGCCAGGGGCTGCCACGCAAATATGTATTAATCCTCAGAGGATTATTAAATTAAGGATATATATTGGTGTGGTGGCCCCTGAAGTTTGGTAACCCTGTGCAGTTGCACAGCTTGCACATGCCTAAAGCCGGCCCTGGCTGAGGTAAGAAGAACAAAGTAACTTTAGCATTCATTGCCAGAGGAGGATTCATTCAGAAGAGAAGGGCGTGAAAAAAATGCTACAATATGCAAACTACGTACAATTATCCATCCACCGCTATTTCACTGACGGACAAAGGAAGGACAAGACTCTATTAATAGCATTAACTAACAGCAACAGCTAGCGCCAAGTTGAAACAACACGCAAGAGTCAGTGAAGAAGAGCAGTGTCATACAATTACAGTAGATATAACGGAATACATCGGAAATGTAACTAGGAGCAACAGTCATCGCGTTACTTATTCAGCCAAGATTTAGAAAGATACAATAACAATATTTATACTACTATATATATATATATATATATATATAAATATATATATATATATATATACACACACTTTTTTTTTTGGGTAGCCACTTACCAAGACCCACAACCTCGACACCAAGCAGGTCCAACAGGTCCTGCTCCCGGTCCAAAATGTCGGCCCAGCGGTGGGACAGCTGATGGTGGGTACGCCGGATACCGGAGCAGCGGAAGACTGCCCGGCGCACCTTCGCCCACCACCGGAGATGCTCTTCAATACGGTAGCCGGAGCCGGGCCTGCCGCCTGCTGCCAAGGTCAAGGGGAGGTGGCACTGGAGAAAAAAGACCAGGGCAGCCTCCTCCTCCTCCTCAAAAAGTTGGCGGGCCGTCACTCCTGCGGGGTGCATTCTGCCGCAAGGCAGCCGGCTTTTTTTGGGCACAGCCGCCTTGCCCTTTGAGCCGCCGATGCTGCTGGCACCCTTCACCATGGTTCTGGGTGGAGGGGAGAAGAAAAGTTCAAGACAAAAAGGTAGGGGAAAGAAGAAGCAAGGTAAAATAAGGAAGTAATATAAAACAAGAGAAAAGTTGAAAAATAGTTGTAAAAGTAGAAATAAAATGAAAAATATAAACCTAGGCACAGAGAGAGATAGGTAATAACTAAAGAAAGTTTGAAAAAGTGGGTGAAAAGACCAGGATTGAAGAGATAGGAGCTAGATGCTAAACTAGGCCCAAAACCATAGCCAGAGTGTGAAATCCAAGATGGCTCCGCCCGTCGCGACCGCCTGGGTAGGTTCGCGCGATATTTAGCGCGATCACGCACTTTTGTAGTGCGAACGAGAAGATGAGTTCCCGAACATGTCTTGCACAACGCGAACACGTTACTTGTGACCCGGAACAGGAAATAAGGGAACGCAAGCGGGCGGGACAAACCTCTTGGGTAACTTAGCGCGCTAGCCATCTCGAGCATGCAGGCAGCGCCCCGAACACGCGCACCGCGCTCCCGAAGACAAAAAACGGCGCGCGAACGGGTCTAGCAAGCAACTACGCATGTCCGCAGAGCTACGCGTAGGTCGCGGAGTGCAAGTGCGTCTTCGCGTAGCTCCGCGGAGTGCGGCTCAGTGAAATACGCCAAGGGTTAGAGATTTGTATTTGAGGACTTTTGGGACTTTGGAGTTTGGATCAATTTTGGATTTGAGATTTTACAAGTAAGTTGGTGTTGTTTCTTTAGGGCATTGCAGTTGCTGCAACTACAATTTTAAAACTTTTTCACAACTTTAAAAAAATATATATTGTGGGTAGCCACAGTATCCAGTAGGCCCAGGGTTAGTCATGGGTGCATGATACAACTGTTTCTGTGAGTTTGGTTGAACTTAAATCTCATTTATGTCATGGAATATTAGCTCACTGTTATGTGTCGATTTTTTAAAAAAAAATGTGGGGTACTTGTAAAGCCACACTAGCCAGTAGGCCCAGGGGTACTGAGTGGTGCATGGACCAAGTCTTTATGTGGGGTGTCTTGAATTTAAACATCATTGAGGGCATGGATGGTATTGGATTGGGGTGATTTTTGTATGTTTTTTGACTTTTTGGGGTGTTGTTGGGGCCTGGCCATGTGGGTGGGAGCCATTTTGAGGCCTGGTACATGCAGGGCCTGGCCATGTGGTGGGGGTCAAGGGGTCATTTTGAAGCCAGGCAGTGTGCTCAGGCCTGCACCCAGTTTGCCTTGCTTTCATCCATTATGCCCAGGGGTACTCAGAGGTGCATGGGCCAAGTCTTTCTGTGGGGTGTCTTGAATTTAAACATCATTGAGGGCATGGATGGCATTGGATTGGGATGATTTTTGAGTGTTTTTCGACTTTTTGGGTTGTTGGGGCCTGGCCATGTGGGTGGGGACCATTTTGAGGCCTGGTACAGGCAGGGCCTGGCCATCTGGTGGAGGTCAAGGGGCCATTTGGAAGCCAGGCAGTGTGCTCAGGCCTGCACCCAGTTTACCTTGCTTTCATCCATTATGCCCAGGGGTACTCAGTGGTGCATGGACCAAGTCTTTCTGTGGGGTGTCTTGAATTTAAACATCATTAAGGGCATGGATGGCATTGGATTGTGGTGATTTTTGTGTGTTTTTCGACTTTTTGGTGTGTTGTTGGGGCCTGGCCATGTGGGTGGGGGCAATTTTGAGGCCTGGTACAGGCAGGGCCTGGCCATGCGGTGTGGGTCAAGGGGCCATTTTGAAGCCAGGCAGTGTGCTCACGCCTGCACCCAGTTTGCCTTGCTTTCATCCATTATGCCCAGGGGTACTCAGTGTTGCAAGGGCCAAGTCTTTCTGTGGGGTGTCTTGAATTTAAACATCATTGAGGGCATGGATGGCATTGGATTGTGGTGATTTTTCTGTGTTTTTCAACTTTTTGGGGTGATGTTGGGGCCTGGTCATGTGGGTGGGGGTCATTTTGAGGCCTGGTACAGGCAGGGCCTGGCCATGTGGTAGGGGTAAAGGGGCCATTTTGAAGCCAGGCAGTGTGCTCAGGCCTGCACCCAGTTTGCCTTGCTTTCATCCATTATGCCCAGGGGTACTCAGTGGTGCATGGGCCAAGTCTTTCTGTGGGGTGTCTTGAATTTAAACATCATTGAGGGCATGGATGGCATTGGATTGGGGTGATTATTGTTTGTTTTTCGACTTTTTGGGAAATGGCCATGTGGGTGGGGGCCATTTTGAGGCCTGGTACAGGCAGGGCCTGGCCATGTGGTGGGGGTCAAGGGGCCATTTTGACGCCAGGCAGTGTGCTCAGGCCTGCACCCAGTTTGCCTTGCTTTCATCCATTATGCCCAGGGGTACTCAGTGGTGCATGGGCCAAGTCTTTCTGTGGGATGTCTTGAATTTAAACATCATTGAGGGCATGGATGGCATTGGATTGTGGTGATTTTTCTGTGTTTTTTAACTTTTTGGGGTGTTGTTGGGGCCTGGTCATGTGGGTGGGGGTCATTTTGAGGCCTGGTACAGGCAGGGCCTGGCCATGTGGTAGGGGTAAAGGGGCCATTTTGAAGCCAGGCAGTGTGCTCAGGCCTGCACCCAGTTTGCCTTGCTTTCATCCATTATGCCCAGGGGTACTCAGAGGTGCATGGGCCAAGTCTTTCTGTGGGGTGTCTTGAATTTAAACATCATTGAGGGCATGGATGGCATTGGATTGGGGTGATTATTGTTTGTTTTTCGACTTTTTGGGGAATGGCCATGTGGGTGGGGGCCATTTTGAGGCCTGGTACAGGCAGGGCCTGGCCATGTGGTGGGGGTCAAGGGGCCATTTTGACGCCAGGCAGTGTGCTCAGGCCTGCACCCAGTTTGCCTTGCTTTCAGCCATTATGCCCAGGGGTACTCAGTGGTGCATGGGCCAAGTCTTTCTGTGGGATGTCTTGCATTTAAACATCATTGAGGGCATGGATGGCATTGGATTGTGGTGATTTTTCTGTGTTTTTTAACTTTTTGGGGTGTTGTTGGGGCCTGGTCATGTGGGTGGGGGTCATTTTGAGGCCTGGTACAGGCAGGGCCTGGCCATGTGGTAGGGGTAAAGGGGCCATTTTGAAACCAGGCAGTGTGCTCAGGCCTGCACCCAGTTTGCCTTGCTTTCATCCATTATGCCCAGGGGTACTCAGAGGTGCATGGGCCAAGTCTTTCTGTGGGGTGTCTTGAATTTAAACATCATTGAGGGCATGGATGGCATTGGATTGGGGTGATTATTGTTTGTTTTTCGACTTTTTGGGGAATGGCCATGTGGGTGGGGGCCATTTTGAGGCCTGGTACAGGCAGGGCCTGGCCATGTGGTGGGGGTCAAGGGGCCATTTTGACGCCAGGCAGTGTGCTCAGGCCTGTACCCAGTTTGCCTTGCTTTCATCCATTATGCCCAGGGGTACTCAGTGGTGCATGGGCCAAGTCTTTCTGTGGGATGTCTTGCATTTAAACATCATTGAGGGCATGGATGGCATTGGATTTGGGTGATTTTTGTGTGTTTGTTGACTTTTTGGGGTGTTGTTGGGGCATGGTTATGTGGGTGTGGGCCATTTTGAGGCCTGGTACATTCAGGGCCTGGCCATGTGGTGGGGGCCAAGGGGCCATTTTGAAGCCAGGCAATGTGCTCAGGCCTGCACCCAGTTTGCCTTGCTTTCATCCATTATGCCCAGGGGTACTCAGTGGTGCATGGACCAAGTCTTTCTGTGGGGTGTCTTGAATTTAAACATCATTGAGGGCATGGATGGCATTGGATTGTGGTGATTTTTCTGTGTTTGTCGACTTTTTGGGGTGTTGTTGGGGCCTGGTCATGTGGGTGGGGGTCATTTTGAGGCCTGGTACAGGCAGGGCCTGGCCATGTGGTAGGGGTAAAGGGGCCATTTTGAAGCCAGGCAGTGTGTTCAGGCCTGCACCCAGTTTGCCTTGCTTTCATCCATTATGCCCAGGGGTACTCAGTGGTGCATGGGCCAAGTCTTTCTGTGGGGTGTCTTGAATTTAAACATCATTGAGGGCATGGATGGCATTGGATTGGGGTGATTATTGTTTGTTTTTCGACTTTTTGGGGATTGGCCATGTGGGTGGGGGCCATTTTGAGGCCTGGTACAGGCAGGGCCTGGCCATGTGGTGGGGGTCAAGGGGCCATTTTCACGCCAGGCAGTGTGCTCAGGCCTGCACCCAGTTTGCCTTGCTTTCATCCATTATGCCCAGGGGTACTCAGTGGTGCATGGGCCAAGTCTTTCTGTGGAGTGTCTTGAATTTAAACATCATTGAGGGCATGGATGGCATTGGATTGGGGTGATTTTTGAGTGTTTTACGACTTTTTGAGGTGTTGTTGGGGCCTGGCCATGTGGGTGGGAGCCATTTTGAGGCCTGGTACATGCAGGGCCTAGCCATGTGGTGTGGGTCAAGGGGTCATTTTGAAGCCAAACAGTGTGCTCTGGCCTGGACCCAGTTTGCCTTGCTTTCATCCATTATGCCCAGGGGTACTCAGTGGTGCATGGGCCAAGTCTTTCTGTGGGGTGTCTTGAATTTAAACATCATTGAGGGCATGGATGGCATTGGATTGGGATGATTTTTGAGTGTTTTCCAACTTTTTGGGGTGTTGTTGGGGCCTGGCCATGTGGGTGGGGGGCATTTTGAGGCCTGGTACAGGCAGGGCCTGGCCATGTGGTGGAGGTCAAGGGGCCATTTTGAAGCCAGGCAGTGTGCTCAGGCCTGCACCCAGTTTGCCTTGCTTTCATCCATTATGCCCAGGGGTACTCAGTGGTGCATGGGCCAAGTCTTTCTGTGGGGTGTCTTGCATTTAAACATCATTGAGGGCATGGATGGCATTGGATTTGGGTGATTTTTGTGTGTTTGTTGACTTTTTGGGGTGTTGTTGGGGCATGGTTATGTGGGTGGGGGGCATTTTGAGACCTGGTACAGGCAGGCCCTGGCCATGTGGTTTGGGTCAAGGGGCCATTTTGAAGCCAGGTAGTGTGCTCAGGCCTGCACCCGGTTTGCCTTGCTTTCATCCATTATGCCCAGGGGTACTCAGTGGTGCATGGGCCAAGTCTTTCTATGGGGTGTCTTGAATTTAAACATCATTGAGGGCATGGATGGCATTGGATTGGGGTGATTATTGTTTGTTTTTCTACTTTTTGGGGTGTTGTTGGGGCATGGTCATGTGGGTGGGGGCGATTTTGAGGCCTGGTACAGGCAGGGTCAGGCCATGTGGTGGGGGTCAAGGGGCCATTTTGACGCCAGGCAGTGTGCTCAGGCCTGCACGCAGTTTGCCTTGCTTTTATCCATTATGCCCAGGGGTACTCAGTGGTGCATGGGCCAAGTCTTTCTGTGGAGTGTCTTGAATTTAAAGATCATTGAGGGCATGGATGGCATTGGATTGGGGTGATTTTTTAGTGTTTTTCGACTTTTTGGGGTGTTGTTGGGGCCCAGAGGTACTCAGTGGTGCATGAGCCAAGTCTTTCTGTGGGGTGTCTCTTCTATTAATGTAAACATCCATTTGATAAGAGAACCACAAATCAGTCATCGTTCATCATCAGTGCCAGGAAGAAGTCCTGCTGCGGTGTGTGCAGCACAACTTCACGTGACGTCACGTGCGGCCACAGACAACTCTGCAACTCGTGCAACTGCGGCCTGTTGTTCTGACATCTGAAGCAGATGGGCCCAAAGAAAGGTGGCCGTAGCTCCTCCACCAAGAAAGTTGCCAGTGCCACTGCCAGTAAGAAGGAGCAAAAGAAGCAAGTGGCGCCACTTACCAAGGAGAGTTTTTTGGGAAAAAAACTATGCCTGCAGCAGCGGGGTCTGCCGGGGACCAAGCTGGGAGCAGCACCTCTGCTGCATTGGGCTCAGTGCCACCACGCCAAGTTAGGACCAAGGCCATGAGTGCTGCAGAGGCAGCCACTTTAATTGTTCAATCATCATCGACCAGTGAAGTTGGCTCATCGCAAGAAAGTAGCATCCAATCAACGCAGGGTGTAACTCATCTGACGAGTGTTCAACAACTACAGCTGCAATGACAATCACAGGTGCAACTAGTACAAGCGCAAGTACATGCGCAAGGAGAGGCGCAAGTGGAGGCGCAAGTGGAGGCACAAGGAGAGAGAGGCGCAAGGAGAGGCGCAAGGAGAGGCGCAAGGAGAGGCGCAACTAGAGGCGCATGAAGCGGCACAACTGCCCACAATGCTTGTTCCTCGAGCAGTAGGGGGACATCAGGAAATCGAGATTGAAGTGGAGGTATCATCCGAGGAAGCCACTCCTCCTGATGATGATCCATTGTCTTCCAGATCCCCAGCAAGAAAAAGGTCAAGGAGGGCTACTACAAGTTCATCTTCAGGCCCCCTTCCTTCTGATGATCTTGATGTTGATTGGAACCCGCCAATGCAGTCTGAGAGTGAGGCACGCCATGAGCCGACAAAGGTAGCTAAGCCTAAAAGGAAGGTTCCCGCAAGGCTTCCACCTACGGGTGATGATGACGATGAACAAGAAGTGGTGTATTCTGCTGCTGAAGAACAGTCTGACGACGACCCAGTCATCACAGTCATCACTCCAGGCCCAGCGGGCATGCAGCAGACAGACATTTTTACCCTATCCCGAATTGCTGCTGAGCATGATGTGGGCGGCGTGGCACTGGTACAACCACCAATGCAGTTAACTACTACACCAACACGACCTACAGCTTCCATATTTTCTCGTCAGAAGGGCCGGCAGGGACCTCCATCCAGCTCGACCTCCATTACCTCAAGTAGTGGTGATGTAAGTGTACAACAGAGTCAAATTCAGCCACGCCCATCCTCCACTTCATCTGGCATTGAAAGTAGCACCTCCACCACCAGCAGACATCTCCAGTCCCCAGTTTGGGACTTTTTTAGTGTTAGCATAATGGCGGAAAACATGGTCGTTTGTTCGATTTGTAAAACTGCATTGAGGGCATGGAAAACTGCACACCTATGGGTAACCAGGATGGCTGACTTGCATGGCTCTCACTATGTGTTTTTACCCAGAATCCCTTGCAAACCTCAAACTTGAACTAAAAAAACAATGTTTTCTCACATTCCTGCAATGGAAAGTTCTGGAATCTGTGGGGAGCCACAAATTTCTACACACCCGCCATTCCACAATTCTCCCAATAAAAATGGTACCTCACTTACATGGATAGGCCAAGTGCCCAGGACAGGAAATCCCAAAATTCTATATGGCTACATTACAATTTTCCACAGAAAACAAACCGTTTTTTAATATGTTCCTCACTGTGGATTTATGCCCTATCTCAGCTGGCATCTAGAGAAACTTAGCAAGCCTGTACATTTCTGAAAACTTGACAATTATGGGCAATCCAGGATGGGTGACTTGCATGCCTCTCTCCAAATTTCTTTTAGCCAGAATCCTTCGCAAATCTCGTTATTTGTATAAAAAATGTCTGTGATGGAAAGTTCTGGACTCTGTGTGGAGCCACAAACCTTCATCCACGCCGACATTCTCCGAAGTCTCTCGATAAAAATGGTACCTCGCTTGTGTGTGGCGGCCTTGTGCCAGTGACAGGAAATGACCCACAACGTTTTGTGGAGACATCAAATGTATCAAACGCAAAACAATCTGGTTTTGCAAGATGGTCACCTGCGTTTTTGGTCCAAGGCTCGGTGGCCATCAAGGGAAACCTACCAAAACCATACATTTATGAAAACTAGACAGCTGGAGAAGTCCAGGGAAGTGTATCTTGCATGGATCCACCAATTGTTTCTTACTTAGATACCTATGAAATGGTCCTGTTGTAGGCGTCTCAAATTACTTTGTTCCTTTGAGGACTCAAAAATGCGATCAAGGATACACCAATGCAGACTATTTGTCGATCTTCTATGAGTGAGTTAGTTAATATGGAACTTCTCATTGAACATCAGGTGTTGAGTGCATGGAATGGAAGAACAAAGTCTGATAGATTGAGGGCACATACTTTCAATCCGGTAAACCACTGTAGTCTGATTGACTATATAATGGTAGATGTTAGACTATAGCTTAATTTAATTCACATGGTAGTGCTTGAATATCCTGAGAGTGACCATAATGCCATGGCCTTAGAATTGAATGTATTGCTTAAAGGTAAGATTAATGGGTCATTAACTCCTGGTCAGTGAATCCTGCACTCCCCTCGCGCAGCTCCGTCTCTGGGCCGCTGCCCTCAGGACCTCTCTCTGGTAGATGTTCAAGGCCCTCCTCCACCTGTAGGCTCCTGCCTGTGCCTCATCCCTGGTTTTCCAGTGGGAGGGCCTTGCTCTCCTGCTTGTCCCTTTGGCCAGACTTGTCTGTTTTCTGCCTTTGTCGGGTTTTTTTTTCGTCTGCCTGCTTTCTGACTGCCTTTAATTCTTTGTTTTTCCTTTTTGTGCCTTGTTTTGTTTTTTGCCTTGTTGTGTCCCTTTCGCCGTTTTTTGTCTTGTTGTGTCCCTCTCGCCACTGCTGCCCCCATGGCCCCTCCCACCCTTCGGGTTCCTGCCTCCCAGCTGCGTTTCCCTCCCCTGTTCCCTATTTAGTGGCGGACGCTCGCAGAGGCCACGCCGCTGGTACACCAAAGGCAAGCCTGTCTGCGACCTGACCGTGACCAGCACCAGGAACCCTGGTTCTCCGACTGCCTACCGCCACAAATCAGCGGCCCCCCACGCACTCAACCCCGGAAGGAACAACAACTTCCAATTCTCCATGCCAAACAACACCCATGGACAGTTCTCCTGCAGACAAACTTTCACCAACCTTCGCACCCCCATGGCTACTGCCCTCCCACCAGAAGCCAGTACACCTAAACCACTAACATGCATTCTCCTCAACATACAATCCCTGCACAGACATTCAGGGGAGAGGAGTTGGCCTAGTGGCTCAGGCAGTCAACCTCGAATCTGGGGAACTGGGTTTGAGTCTCGGCAATGATGCTGAACATCCTGTTACTCTGGGCAAATCACTTATTCTCCCTGTGCCTAACAACAATGAATGTGTCCTCATGTAATGCAACTGGTGCTATGTAAGAGCTCTGATACCCGATTTGGGTCAAGTTGGCGCTATATAAAACTATGTAAGAAAAAAAAAGTAGAGATCTTAGACCTCCTCGACACCCTCTCACCAGACGTTGCCTGCTCCACGTAAACCTGGACTAACTGCACCTCCGCCCTGACATTGCTACTGCCATCCCTGATGGACACAAGATCCAAAGGAAGGACCATCCCATCCACTCAGGAGGAGTACTCGCCATCCTGCACAAGAACTCCCTCCTACTCACCACTTCCAGCACCAACCACTCCTCATCCCCCATGGAACATCTCGATTTCCAGATGTAGACCAGCCCCAGAATGACCTCACGTGTCACCCTCGCCTACAGACCCCCGGAATATGAACCGAGTACGCGATCACCATCACCAATCGCATTACGCCCCATGCCATTGCCTCCATGGACTTCATACCACTAGGAGACCTTAACTTCCGCCTTGACAACATCAGCAACCCCAACTCCACCGACCTCCTGGACAACCTCCCCAACATTGGACTGAAGTAACTTGTCACCAACCCTACCCACAAGGCAGGACACATCCATGACACCATCTTTGCAGGAGGGAACAACATCCAATTCAGCCACATCACACAACCCCCTGGATGTACCACCACTGCATACACTTCTCGTTCGACAAAGTCACAGCTCACAAACCTACACCATGCCCTCCATTAAGGAACTGGAGCAAGGTGACCGAGGAGCACCTCAACTCCACCCTCAACCATGATCCCCCTCCCACCAAGACCAACATCAACTCTCCAGCCAATGAACTACACAGATAAATCACCAACTGCGCAGGCAAGCTCACCCCTTCTCCGCAACTCCAACAGACAGTGCCCATTGAAAGCTGTCTGATTCGCAACAGACCATTGAGAATCCAGACGTACCTGCAGACATCTCGAGAAATTATAGAGAAACAGCAAAACCCCGGAAGATAGGACCACCTACAAGAATGCCATGACAGAATACCACCAACACATCAGAGCCACCAAAAGGACCTTCATCCAGGACAATATCCTCACCAACTCCAGCAACTCGAAGGGCTCTTCAGCATCATTCAGGAATTCACCAAACCCCCCAGCGAAGCCTCAGATGTCACACCTTCCCAGGACCTCTGCAACAAACTCGGCTCCTACTTCCACCTCAAAGTCAAGTCCCTCTACGACAACTTCAACGAACAGACACCAGACACTGAAACCACACCTACCTCTAGCAACGCCAGCCAGCCTACCATCTTTGCCTGGACCCCGATAACCACCGAAGACACCACCACAACTATGAATAGCATTCACTCTGGAGTCCTCATGGATGCCTGCCCGCCGCACATCTTCCACAGAACTGCTGCCTCTATAGCATCCGAGCTACGGCGCACCATCAACGCCACGTTCAAATCCGGCACATTCCCCGACAACTGGAAACATGCAGAAGTCTAGCCCCTCCTCAAGAAGCCCTCTGCAGACCCGACAGACCTAAAAAATACAGACCCATCTCTCTCCTAACCTTTGCGGCTAAGGTCACAGAGAAGATCGTCAACATCCAGCTAACGTACTTCATCAAAGCCAACGACATCCTCTACTCTTCTCAATCCGGATTCCGCAGAACCACAGCACCGAGACCACCCTCCTCACCACCATAGATGACATCTGCACTCTCCTCGACCAGGGCCACACTGCAACCCTCATCCTACTAGGTCTCTCTGTAGCCTTCAACACCGTCTCCCACCACACTCTCACCACCAGGCTCCATGATGCTGGGATACAGTGAACCGCCCTCAGCTGGATCCACTCTTTCCTCACCGGCCGAACCCAAAGATTCAGACTCCCGGCTTTCCTCTCCAAACCCACAGAGATCAGCTGTGGAGTACCCCAAGGATCATCGCTGAGCCCCATGCTCTTCAACATCTACATGGCCCCCCTTGCCGCCATCGTCAGACAGCTTGGACTCAGCATAGTATCCTATGCTGACGACACCCAGCTCATCCTCCCAACACCACCAGAGTCAGCTTCCAGGAAGGATTGAAAGACATTGCATCTTGGATGGGCAGCAGCTGTCTGAAGCTCAACTCGAAGAAGAAATAAGTCCTCGTCTTCGGCCCACCCCCTCAGTGTGGGACAACAACTGGTGGCCCATCGTCCATGGCAACCACCCCACTCCCACGGACCACGCCTGGAACCTCAGCAGCATACTCGACTCCTCCCTCACCATGACCAACATTTCAACGCTATCTCCTTCTTGTGCTTCAACATACTCTGCATCCCTCACAAGACCTTCAAACGGATCCCCCTAATCCAGAAAGACCTTCACCCATACACTCATTACAAGCAGACTGAACTATGCCAGATATGCCCTCTACGCCAGAATCAACAAATCCCTGCTCTGTAAACTCCAGACCATCCGGAACACTGCTGCCAGATTTGTCCTCGCCATCCCACAACATGAACACATCACCCAACACCTACGAGACCTCCACTGGTTCCCCATCAAGAAGAGAGTAACCTTTAGGCTAGCTACTCATGCCTACAAATCGCTCTACAACACCGGACCACAATACCTCAACAAAAGAGTCTCCTTCCACGTACCTAAGAGAGACCTCCTCTCCGCCGACCTCACCCTCGCTAAAACCCCACCCATCCGCAGAGCCAGAGTGGGTGGAAGAGTCTATTCATATATCGCAACAAAGACCTGGCACGAGCTCCCGCTCAACCTCAGACGTTCCCCCACTCTGCACACCTTCAGGAAGAGCCTCAAGACCTGGCTCTTTGGCTGATTTGGAGGTGCACATCTCCCCCAGTGCCTTGAGATCCTCATGCACGAATATCATGCTTCACAAATCCCTGATTGATTGATTAATGGGTTTGACGCAGACTGTGTTAGGAGATTGCAAGTCACGAGCAATAGGCAGAGGATCAAGTGGAGCAAGGTATCCTATTCCCAGGAAGCCATTATTGGAATCTATAGTTTAATCGCTGAATGTCTAGAAGAGCTGACTACTATAGATAAAACTGATAACATCAGGGAGGCCTTGGTAGAGGTTGTGGCAGTAAATTACCAGCTGTTCACCAACATAAGGGATAGATACTTCTTTAAGGAAATTGGACACGCCAACAGAGAGGGGCCATCATGCTCATGGCATAATTCAACCTGTATAGAGGCCATATCCAAATTGGTTAAGGCAGTGAAATAGGCGAATAAGTTGTAGATTCTAGATGCTTGGCATTGTTACAGCTCTTCTGGATCCAAAAAAAGAATGAGCAGAGGGTAACTTGGGAGTGACTCCTTGAGCAGGGAGATACAAAGTACATGTTATATTTTGGAACCTGGTAACCACTGGGAGACCGGATGGTTATGTACAATGGAAACTAATATTGCAGCTGGTGACTGGGTGGAGCACTTCACCAACCTTTACTATAATAGTAGGGCTAAATTGAGACCTTTAATAGGTATTGCAGAGCCTGGGCCAGGGGTAAGGTCTGTAGTGACAGTAGTGAGAAAGATACAAGTTGTGTGGCTGGTTTTCAGCAGCCCACTGTTCAGCTACCAGTCAATGACCCCAGTGAGATTACAATCCTGAAAATGTCAAAACCTAATACAGAGATAGCCCCATACAAAGCCCCTGGCTTGGACAAAATCCAGGTGACTTATTTCTGAATGAACCAGGTGTTTAGAGTGCCTATTTTTCTGTAATATTTGCATCCATCCTAAAAAGAGCTCCAATTCCCCCTATGTGGGCAGGAGCTGGAATCATTCCAATATATAATAAGGTCCCCCGGGATTTCCCCCATAACTATAAGCCCATAAGTCTTATTGATAATATGCAGCAGCTTTTTAGCAAGGTAATACTGGGTAGGTTACAGGAATGGAAGGCCTCCAATTAAATACTTACCCCGTTGCAGGCAGGATTTAGGGAGCCGGTTAGTACCATCAATCACATTTTCTGACTCCAATTGTTATCCTGGAAAATCATAATTTTGGGTAATGACAGACTTTATGTTGTATTTGTGGACCTTCATTAAGCCTTTGATTTCGTTCCAAGAAGGACCTTGTGGAAGGTCCTTGCTGAGATGGGGGTTTCGGCCTATTTGCTTGACATCCTGGTGAGGTCACACACCAATAACTACGCATAAATAAGATGTGGGAGCGCTGGAAAATTAACAGGATCATTCCCTGTGAACAGGGGAGTAAGGCAAAGGTGAGTCCTTGCTCCCACACTGTTCTCTTTGTACATCAATGTCTTGAAGCTGAGCGATAATGATGAACCCAGGCTGGCCAAGTTGGGATCGCTGCACTTATGTTTGTGGATGATACATTTGCTTCTTTCTAAAACACCTATGGGTTTATGAAGCTGTTGGATCATTTCACCTGCTTCTGTAATGAGAGGGACTTGGAGATCAACACATGCAAGACAAAGTTCATGATTTTGAACGCAGGGAACTTCAATAAAGTAAACACAGTGGGGCATATTCTCAAGAACGTGTGATAACCATCGCAAAAGTAACTTAACGCAACTTCCAACATCGCAGTCTATCGTGGGAAAATTACGCTGTGTTAACAAACCATTCTCAAGATGGCGGTACCAAGCGATAGTCTCCAGAAAAAGAGTCAAATGCCTGCATTTAAATCAATATCACGCTGCAGAAATGCCGAACGCAAAAAATCTTGCAATGAGGCCAATCATGGTACAAAAAGCACCGAAAACCAGAGACAGGCCTGCAAATCCCACGCGTCTGGCGGGAAAATGCACCATAAATGCAGAGTAAATAAACGGTGAGATGACAATGTGTGAGCACAACCCCACAGCTGTGATGCAGAACAAATTTCCATTGTCCAAATCAGATAGGCATTCCCCCCACCAACAGCCACAATGTACATTGACATGCATTCAGTATGTAACCTGCGCCAATGCTGAAACAAACATTGTAGACACTGTGAAACTGCATTTCCCCCTCACATTGCACAGGGACAAACAACAACCCCTGCACACCGATGTCCCATGTCCATGACCAAACAAGAATGAAAGAACGGACTAATGTAGGGGCAGTGACTCCCCCTTACGTACATGTTGCCCATGTCTTGAGTCTTGAGTCACAGGATGTATGCCTGCATCTTGGCGGCATATATCAGAGCACAAAAGAATCCCTGTTGTCACTTGTAGGCCTCAAATGACAGCTAAAATGGAATGAATTGGGACACATGTGAAAGACCGAAGAGTGGGATACCGTAACAACTGTGACACACAGAACTGGCAGTACGAATATGCTACACCATAAACAGCCTTGCTGCACAGAGGTGACACACCCACCATTCATTAAAAAATCCCTCAATTGACAGCACAACATGTTGCAACCACACTTGTCTGAGTGAAGTGCCTGTACAGATGAGTGACATGCACGCAGGGAATGTGTATCGGAATGCTTTTATTAGCACATGCAGTGCCTGTGGTCAGTCAACGTACCGTGCCATTACTGCTAAGGACCCAGACAATGTGACATCATCCAAAGAAGAAATTGTCAATGAAGTAGTCCCTTTGGGCTATTCCTGCTGCTGCTGCAGTGGGGTGTGGTCCACCTGCCTCATCTCCATCTTCATCATCATCATCCAGTGCGTCTGGCACTCATATCCATGGGGCTTTGCTGCGTACATATATGTTGTGCAAAACACAACATGCAACGAACATCTTGCACACAAGGTCTGGGCTGTACAGGAGCATACCACCTGTGGCGTGCAGTCACCTGAAACGTGACTTCAACAAGCCAAATGTGCGCTCCGCGATGCCCCTGGTGCGTTTGTGGGCCGCATTGTACTGCCTCTGGGTCTGTGTGTACGGGGCTCAGAGGGGTGTCATCATCCAAGCGCACAGTGCATATCCGTGGTCACCTGTGACAGTGCAGAGAGACATGAGTCACGACTATGTACTCCATGATGTGTGGGCAGGCTCACTGGTTCATTGGTGTGTGATATGTGTTACTTAGTGATTCCTGTATGACATGTACCGTGTGTTTCACATGAGCCGCATCACTGTGTACGACGTAGCCTCACTGCTGCACCTCCCCCTAAGCACATTCCCTAGTGGGCGCAGCGCGTTTACATCACATGCACCCCTACGGCACACCATTGACATGCCTGTCTGCGCTTATCTACAAGCCTGAGTATGACAGTGATGATGCTGCGCAGAACGTGGCCGGCCATGTGGGGGTAGTCCCATTGCAAGGACAGGGCTGACACAGATGTAGAGCAACTGCCTGGCTGAACTCAACATGCAGTTGAGGTTACATCTTTGGCTCATGCTGTGCTAATAGGGACACACACAACAGTTGGCATGTGTGATCCCTGACCCCGAGCGAGCATGTCCTGCCCCATGTACCCCTTCGGCCAACCACGTACACCAGGGACATGCCACATTGTCAATTGCGTGACGGGTGGTGCAGACACTACAACAGAGACACACGCATCAGCCACATCCTTGGCAAGGCCCACACTGAACCACACCCAGATCCACGTGTGGGGGAGCCACACCCCTATGGAGTACTGTTGTTCGTCTGTCCACCCTGCTTACGCTCACATAAAGATATGACACGGTTACATCTCCCAGGTCTACACCACTGCCTGCAGTTACATTGTTGCGCACGCTGTACACAGCACAATGTATGGGGAATGGCCCCGGTCCCACATGCATATATAATGACCACACGGACACACAGAGTGAGTTTGTGGGACTGGCTACGAGCACGTGCGCCCTGCCCCTTTTATTGCCAGGGTCACATCTCCAGTGATGCCTGTGCTGGATGGGTGTTGAGTAGTGTAAGCCACCACTCAGGGGTTGGTTTGTGCTGGCAAAAACCATAACATTGAGCAGACAATAAGCAGTACATGATACGGACATCATGGGTCCCTGACTTGAGCAGCACAGAGATTGTGGCCCCGGATGCACAGCAGCCGGCACAGGCACACTGCCACAGGACTGTGACTTGCGGTGCACTGAGGTAGGGCCAAACAAGCTCAGTGTGTAGTCGTCAATGTCCAAGGGGAATGTCACGGACAGTTGCAGGGATAGTGGAAGGTGTGCCTTCAGGGCACGATGCAGAGGGCCGAAGCAGGCAGGAACAGGCAGATTGTGGATTTGAATGCTACAGACTCCACTTTTCCACCTTGTCAGTATCAGCTTGTCGGAAGGGAACAAGCGAACATGAGGCAAACCCGGGACCCATACCGCATTACACCGAAGGAATCACCTGAGAGAGAGAGGCGCCATCCAAACACCCGGGTAATTCTTGGTCCGGGTCTCTATTACAGGAAGCCGGAGAAGGGACCAAGAGACGGGACCAATCCAGAACCAACCCGGAAGAGGAAAGGCAGAGCAGGAGGTCGAATGAGTCGTCGAGAGAACCGAAAGAGAAGAGGAAGGAGGAGTAACGTGAGAAGCCGGGAGTCGAAGACGCACCAGAGCGAGACGCGGAACCTGAGGACATTACAGACGAAAGCGTAGAAGCTGAGGAGTGGTCCGAGGAGTGGTGGACACCATCCTCCCCACAGGAGGGCGCAACTTCTGCCATAACTCAGGAGAGTTACGGCCCGGACGGTGAGCGGCCTTGCTCACGGGGTAGAACCGATTAGTCTGGGGAGGCGGGAGGAATGAGTGGGAGCGGGGAGGACAGGAGAGGAGTGAGGCACTGCCCTAAGCGCCACACCGTGTAATCCCCTCTGAAAGCACGACCCCTCTTGCCTACCAATAGTCACCTTCTCCCCACTTGAAAATCCTCTAAACACTTTTGAAAGTATCAGGATAGTAACCAAAGCAGGACCTTTAATAGTATTGCCTAGGTCCTTGAGCACAACCTTTTGAATAGAAACCTGAGCACTACCACCTGACTATATTATAAGAACCTGAGCACTGCTGTCGGTCTATCTGCTATTCCCCTTAGTCACCCTACTGCCCTACAACGTTCTGCTACACCGGGTGTGGTGATGGTTTCCCTTGCTAAAGAGTAGAACCTATCCAGGAGACCAAAACAATTACCTTCCTCTTTGTTCTCTTTTCTTCCGAGCATCCTTGGGGTGGAAGGACGTACCAGAATACCATCGGCTCCAAAGAAGACAACAAGCACTTTGAATTCTACCTGTAAACCTTCCCTGGATAGTGCTTTTCTGAAATAAATCCCATCATTGATAACCTACTAAAGCCTCCTAGTTTCTATTTCCGCCCATCCCTCCCACACAGCTACATGTAGAAGAAGAGAACCTCCAGCCCATGGGCCCAGATGCCACAGACGTACAAACAGAGATCAACAATGAATTTCAGGGCAGACACTCAGGAGCAACAGAGCTGGAAGGGGATGCAGTCTGCGTTGAGGCCTGTACAATGACAGGGACTCTGCCATGTAGAGGGAAAGACTCAGTTTAAAATGTGTGATCTACTCCACCGCAGTGTGTGCCGGAGCCAGCGGTCATCATGCCCACAGCCACGTGTGGTAGGCATGTGCTGCACAGAGTCAGTGGCACCAGTGCAGTTGTTGGTAGTGTCCAATCACCTCCCTAAAGGTGAGCCTTTTCTCCTCCGGACTGAAGCACGTCTGCCCCTTACTCCTCTCCTTGCGTGCTGTGACATGTACACTGTCATGAATAAATCAAGACTCAGTTCCAAAAATGCGACCTAGTTGGCCACAGTATTGGACGGAGGCTGCGGTCAGCGTGGGTAAACTGCTGTCCAGCCATCTCCTCCTGGATCTCTTACACATGACGTTGGAATGCCATTTGTATTAGATTTGTGTCTGACATAGGTAGTGGTACCAGAGCTGAGCAGGTGATTAGCCAGCGACTATGCCGTGTCCTGTCTGTGACGTACTGCATTGGATTTAGTGTGAGGCCTGCAGGACCGCAGTGATGGCCGAAGGCCGCAGTTAGCAAGTGCCCACAGACACGTTTGTTGTGAGTCCTATGCACAGCCTTGGTGGTACTACATTGAAGGGAGTATAGTGACATAACCTCAGCCTTAAATAATGTATTCTGCCACGGTGTAATCAAGACTCAGTTCCAAATGTGGGTCCTACTTGTCCACTGTGTATGCTGGTGGAGTACGTCAACGAGAATGGAGTTCATCTGGCCTGTGTCGCGAAGGCTGTGATGGTCCGAGGAGGCTGCCAAGGTTGTGGGCCTCGGGCCTGGATCTTGCACTGGCATGTGGTGAGCCCTCTTCAACATATGTCGGTGTTGGCAGTTGGCATTGAGGCCTGGGTGCGCAGGGTCAGGCAAGACTGGTTCAGAGACCAGAGTCCCGAGTGCATCAGGCCCACAGGATTGCAGGAACACCGCTCCCGTCTTTGGCGTCGGCCTCATGGTGGGGTGAGAGGCAACACCCTGGCATAGACGTTGGGCATTCCGGAAGAGGACCACACCCAGAGCTACGTGCTTTTTATTCACACCCCTATGCTAACCTGGCGAATGCCGGGCCAGCCCACTCCACTCACGCTTAAGGGGGGAATGTGACAAGCTACATTTCCTTGATCTCCCCCACTGGCTGGGGTGACCTAGTTGCATCCACTGTCCACTACACTCCAAACACCAGCGGTGTGTGTCGACATGGACATGTGTGTGGTCTGCATGCTGCAGTCTGGCCATCACATCCATGCACACTTGGCATTGTGTACATGCTTATTCATGAGTCACTTGCCTCCTTTGCACATGCCTGGTTCCCACCTCTTCCCACAATATGCTATGGTGTGGCTGAGGTGCCATGCCGTTGATGGTTTGTGTACATGGCTAGCCCAGGTTACCACAGTAAGTTGTGCTGTTGTGTCTGGTAGATGGGCATGTTGTTTGGCATGGTGTATGTGAGTTTGTAACATGTGCATTCCCAGAGTTGTGAGTTGCATGATTGTGAAGTTGAGATGTGTGGTGTGTTCATTTGAATCTTACCAACAAGCAGAGCATTTCCGAAGGTGCCATCCTGGAAGTGCTAGTTGATGATGGACTGTAGGAAGATGAAGGAATCTGCCTGGCTAGTTGGCGACAACATTGGTGAAGAGTCCCTGGTGGTTCACTATTGCCTGCACATTGATGGAATGCATGTGCTTCTGTTGCGGTAATTGTGAGCAGTGTCGGCAAGGGAGACAAGCAGGACATGTGTGCAGTCTATTGCACCCAACACATGTGGGAATCCAGCTATGGCGTTGTAGCCTTCCTTGGTCTCCAGCTGTTCATATGCAGTGTGAGGGAAGTATAGGTACTGGGGTACCAAGCTGATGATGGAACTTGATAGGGCTGGCTGTTCATCCGACTCTGGCGGTTGTTGGTTGGAAGGTACCAGAGGCCAACAGGTGCAGCACAGCCAGCAGCTTTGTCTGAGGTGGGATGTTGGCTGTCCGCTGTCTTGGTACCGTCAGCTTGAGGGCAATGAAGTTCAGGATGCGGGGGTGTTTGTCCTTTTGAGCCTGTAGTGGGCAATGATATTCTCTGGTATTAAGTCTGTGAGGCTGGTGCGCTTTCTGAAGGTCCGCAGTCTGTGTCTGCGCTGCCTCTGTGGTGGTCCGAAGGGGTGATGCAGGGGGTGTCCAGGGGTGGTGGGGGGCCTGGGGGCAATGGGTGTTGTGGCCCTCTTCGGTTTCTGAGCTGCATGATCAGTAGCTTCATGGTATCTGTTGTTCTTCAGGTGTGGCTGGGGACTGGGCTCTCTTTACTGGTACCGGCTGCCATCCGACTTTACACCAGGTCAGAGTAGGTGTTAATTTCCTGCTGCTAACGTGCCTTATCACACATTTTGTGGTCGTATCGCCGACTGGGCTGGTCGTTGAGAATGTTGCGGTGTGGTGTCGTCGCGCCTTTTTGCACGGGAACGCCTACTCTGCATCTCATTAGCGATAGTTGCAGGGGTCATCTGTGGGGATGTTTTTAACGGCTGCTTCCCTAGGTAAACTGGGGCTATGGGCTGTTAGCACCAGCTTGTGAATGGGGTGATAACTTTATCACGATTGAACGTGTGAGAACATTTGATTATCTATGTGTAACCCTGACAGAGCGTATGTGGTGGCACACTCACCTTGTGTGCTGTAGGCTTAAACAGAAGGGGGATGGGAGCACACTGCTTCAACTCCTAGCACAGTTCTTCCCTTTGTTTCCTGGTAAATGCAGTTCAATTGACATGCTCACTTGAAGTTTTGCAGAGTGGTTCACCAAAGTTGGTGCAGGCTAGTGCTGTTAATCTCTAGACACATGTGTTTCTGGATTTTATCCTTCATTAGTAGAGATAAAACAACATTTATCTGGGGTTTGCTGAGAAAGCTGCCACATTACTCTAAGGTCTCTGTATCTCTCACTGGCGCACAGGTGCATCTCCAAGAGCTCGTCAGCTCAGAGGCTCAAGGGAGAATTTTCAAACAGAAGGGGTATAGGAGCACACTGCTTCACCTCCCAGCACAGTTCGCCCCTTTGCATCCTGGTAAACGCAGTTCAATTTACATGCTTACTTGAAGTTTGGCAGATTGTATCCTTCATCAGTAGAGACAAAACAAAATTAAACTGGGGTTTGCTGAGAAAGGGACTGTGAGTCAGTGTGCTCCTAACCCCCATTCTGTTTAAAAGGCTCCCTTGAGCAAGCAAGCTGACTAGCTTTGGAGATGCACCTGTGTGCCTGTGAGTGGTACTGTGACCTGAAAGGAACTTGTCAGCATTTCCAGCAACCCCAGATGATTTTTCTTTGCTCTCTAATACTGATGCTCTCTACTGATGAAGGGCTCAACCCAGAAACACATGTATAGAGATATACAGCAATGTCTACACCAACTTTGGTGAAAATCTCCAGCCACGTTTGAAGTAAGCTTGAACTGTGTACTGCATTTACCTGGATTCAAAGGAGCGTACTGTGCTGGGACTGTGAGACAATGTGCTCCCAACCTCCATTCTGCTGTAGGCTTAAGTTGGAACAGGTAGCGGGAGAATAATTAAGATGATATTAAGGTACCAGTTCCGTAAAATCAGCCCTGCTCTAGAAATATATCATTCTCAAGCACTGGGGACAGGGTGTTATGGAGCTAAAATATGGGGTCATCTTAAAGTGGACCTTCTTCTAGCTGTGGAAAACAGACTTATGAGGCATCTTATAGGATTACCAGTAAGTGCACCTCTGCTGCCACTTAGACAGACCCTGGGGTTGAGACATCTCTGATAAAATAGGATTAAGACCACTGCTCTATTGGAGGAGAATCTGGTTTACACCAGAGCTCATCTCTTATCATAAAGGCCTGAAGGAAATGTCGACTATTCCTGATTCCTTAGATATTCCATGGATAAGGTACATTAAGACCTATTTATTGGAAATGGGTCTTGAGAGCCTGTGGAGTCCCTATGGTGCAGTTAGGACTACACCTAAGGAATTGCTTAAATCTGTATATTGGAAAGCAAATGATTTTGGGCAACTCTCTGGGCGGAGCCAAGTACCTTTGATGGACACTTTCCTCTCTGTTAAAAACTTCTTCAGGAACAAGAACTTTCTGGATGAAATCCATCCACCACTATCTATATCTCAAGCTTCGGCATGGACCTTTGCTTATTGGCTGATTCATAGATTGTTGGGCCCAAAACAAGGAAACTAACATCACTCAGTGCTCAATGTGTGGGGTTTCCAAAGAAACTGTTGAACATGTCTTGTTTTTTGTGTTCCCTTTATGGCATCTACAGGAGAAAATAGATTATTCCACTGTGTCAAAGACTTGGAGTAAAAAAAGATACAGAGGCCATTAGGATGTTCAAATATGATGATAATAATTTCATTTGTTTAGGTGTTAGTAGGTTCCTGTTGGGAATGTGGAGACTAAGACAAAAGATGCGTTCCAATTTGGTAGAACTGGGCATGTAAATCATCAAGAGTATTGTCTTACATTTTTAATTCTGTATATATGTGCTAGTGATGCATGGCTTAGAGGGAATTTTACCATCTTTATATTTAGTTATGTATCCTTGTTAAATTATATACGCTTCAGACGAGTAGTAATAGTCGATTTTGCACTAGTCATTTTAAGTGGTGATATGTATTTATATTTGTTTTACTATTTATTTAAGTAAAGTGTCTTTATATGATAGAGAGTCCTCATTTTTTCCTAGAATTCAGTGAAGTAGTATTTTGACTAATGGACTGCCTCCTTTATTGAATGTCTTGCTGAAGATGTTTTATTGTACTTTTTTTTGTTTTATTCTGCTTTTATGGCTCTGTGCTGAAATAAAGCTATGGATTGATTGAACATAGACTACAGAAAACATATGAGAAACAAAGTAACTAAGGGGCATATGTACAAGCTTGTATGGATAGGTAATTCCTCAGACACATATCTACATACACATATCCTCCCAGTACTGTGTAGAGGATCGCTAAGTGTAATAGTTAATACAGGGCAAAACCACCTGTTTCTCAACCTCTGCTAGAGGCAATGGCCAAGTGTATCAGTAAAACTCTGGAACCGGAAGAGCCTCAGCGCTGGGAAGCAGACAAGTCAGAGTGTTGCCGATATGAACCCAGAGGAATGTTATGAGAGAAAACACCACAGGAGCACGCCAGCTAGGTATGTGTGGAGCATAACTGGGTCAGTTAGACAGCTGATGCAGGAGTAAAAAGCCAAATAAGGTAGACAAATACAGGAGGTAGGAAATGAGGAAAGGAAGGGGAAAACAACAAAGGTGTATACAAGAAGCAAATGGTGGGTTAGAACTATGACCGGAGACACACACAACCAAGCAATTGGGATGCAACTGAGGACATATCAAAGCCCTTGGTTGCCATACTAAATACAAATTGCATGTATACTTGTGTCCGTCTTATTAACTGAGACTGTATGGCAAATCATTAGAGAAATAACCCATACATGGGTTGAGAAGTTTAACGGGGTGAGGTCTGAATAATTGACATGCCTGGTATTTTTGATGACGGGTTTTACCTAATTTCGCTTTACATCCTACGGTACCCCACAAATCTAAAGGGGGTAGATATATCACTTACGAATTTTCAGATTTGGTTTTACAGATCTAGCACTAAGTCAGGAAAATTCCTAAATGGTTCATTACTGTATCAACTTTTTATCATACAGAGAGTAAGCCTTGAGAAAGTTACATATAGGTAACGAAACATTTGTCGGCTGTCATCGGCTGTCTTCTGACCATCACGGCCTGGAAGGCCCTAGAATTAGGACCCCCAGCTTGGCACTCACTTTTGTCTTTCTGTAGTGCTTAATGAATCAGTAAATTGTGCACCACCAGCAGATTACGGCAACTCCCTCTACTTAAGAATCACAGCCCACTGGGAGGAAGATGGGCTGTGATAATGTGAACACCACATGTACTGTTAACATCACACGTACTGTTTCTGGATCTCTTGGAGCATAATACCTAGAGCTTTTTTACGTTTGGTAAGACAAAATATTGGACTAAAACAATATTAAATGGAACAAGACAAATATTTGACCGTATGATGTTCTCTTTTCTTCTCTTGGGACAATAATTACGAGGTTCCTTTACTCATGAGTCAATTGTTGTGATAGGATTATTGAGCACTTGCCATCTAGTATATACTTATTGACCAAATTGCAAATTGCACAAGTTTCATTTTAGAGTGCCGAGGTACAACCAATTTGTAAGACATTTAAACAGGTATTTATACCTGTTAACTTGACATCCTTGGTAGTGGGATGCCCCTATTATCTTGAATGGCACCGTAATTTCTAAATATCTTAAATTGAAAACATATAACATTGTACTTTTGAGAGAAATGGATGTGCGACTGGTCTAACCACCAGTACCATCCTATGATATTGCGATGCAACTGACCACCATTTCTGTTAGTTCTTAAATTTCACTTGAAGCTCCCATGTTCCTTTGGGGCTTTCCTCTTATATGGCATTTTGTAGTTGTGACCCTGAAGGCTTGTCTTAGATCTTTGTGCCCTAGCTGCCACTGAGCAGTTCTCCACATCCTACAAGCTTGCTTCTCGAAGTTCTTTCCCTGCCATGTCTGAAAAATAGGACAACATTTATTGTGATAATCCTGGACGTTAATTTAGGGATTATCAAGTAAGATCTCAACAACTGTTTGGAAAATTCAGTGGCCATCTTCTGTAAGGGGAAAGGGGATGGGTGTCCAATGGCTCGCTTATTTGTTTTCTTCTGAGTATGCTGGAAGGAAATTATTTCTGTTGCAAATACCTCCTCAGCCTTAAAAAGGTTCTTTGGTTCAGATTTTGGCCTTATTGGACTTTAGGGCTTCCGGAATCTATATTGATTTCAAATGGCTCAAAAGACAAAGGATGTGTTTAAACTGTTGACGAAACACCTATGTCTTCTGGCCCATTTACTGACATGACAAATCCAGTGGCTGACCCTTTTGTGGCACACTACGAGGTTTTGTCATTTGGTGTGATAGCTTCACCGAACTATGCCATTATTTTTGCAGTATAATGGATAGAATTCATATATCAGTTGCTCGCCGGTGTCCGGCGGCTGGGAGTCGGTGGGAGGGTGCTTCAATGGATTACTTCCTTTCTGGAAAACCAATCTCAAAGAATACAACTTGGGGACTGCAGGTCTAGGCAGGATGTCCTACCATGGGGGGCCCCACAAGGCTCAGCGCTATCCCCCCTGCAACTTAATATTTATCTTCAGCCGCTGGTCGAATCACTGGCAAACCTAGATTGCTGACGAAACCCAGCCAATAGTTCGAGTCAATAACTGTCCCCAAGCTCAGCTCAATGTCCAGAACATACTCCGGTTCACCATGAATTGGATGACCTTGAACTCACTAAAAGTGAATCCTTATAAGACAGAGGTGCTGGCTTTAACCACAGAGGCCTCACCCTGGTCAAATATTTTCTGGCCCCAAGAGCTCAGTACCACCCCAACACCAGCACCCGTTGTAAAGAATCTTAGCATCACATTAGACACCAAACTTACCCTAAACAATCAGGTGTCGGCAGTAGTGGGGAGCTGCACAAGACTGCTGCGGCAACTCTGAAAGCTTGGTACCCTTTTCTCATTTTCTACCATGCGTACCGTCGTGCCAGCCCTAATACTGTCACGCTTGAACTATGGTAACGCAATATACATAGGGCTCCCTGAAAAACTCCTGGGGAAACTCCAGGTAGTTTTAAATGATACAGCAAGGCTGATTTTTAAATCTGCAAGAAGAACACGTGCCACCCCCCTGCTGGCTCCCTATTAGGCAGAGGATCAGGTTCAAGGGTCTGTGTATTGCGCACAAAGCCAAATATGGAATGGCACCAACATATATCACAGACCGCCTGAAGCCCTATGTACCTAGTAAGCACGTCCGGTCATCAGAGGCCAGCTTGCTGGCCTGCCCGCATATTAATAGAACCACCATGGGAGGACGGGCTTTCTCAGACGTAATCTCCCAGGTCTGGAATAAACTTCCGGATAATATACAAATGGAAACTGTGTTACTGCCATTCAGGAAAAAACTTAAAACCATCCTGTATACTGAGGCATTAGACTAAATCCATTCAGTGCGCTGACTACACTTGGGACCAATGGTCCTCGGTCCACGCTACCAGCGCCTAGAGACCTATGGTGATTGGCGCTCTACAAATATAAACTAGCAATAACAACAATATATCTTTTCTGCCAAAAGCATTTGAGTACTTTTAGTGAATATTGGTTGTGACTGCAAAATGTTAGAGAAAATGCTACCATTACTTGTATAAATTGATACCCACCTGCAATGAAAAGTATTCAAATGGCTTTTAAAAAATAGAAGTATTTTCCTCACCACTGCACAGAGTGTGGATGAACAACTCCTGAGCTGCCTAATCTAATATTTGCTTGGTGAGGACCTCTCTTTTACAGAGACTTTAAATTACAGGAATATTTACAGCAGAACTCCCAGAATGGTTTCATTCCATTTACCTCCTCTGAAGTTTATACTTTCATCTGTCTTTTAAGTCAACATTTGTACTAAATTGGACCTACAAGTAGTATACCTTGTTTCTAGAATCAAGCAGGAGGACAAGCAGAAGATGGCTTTCTGCAAACCTTTGGGCATTTTAAATGAATACCGTTCATTACATTTTGGATTGTGTTATACACCAGCTGTGTTCCAGACACTCCTCAATCTGTTTTTTCTGACATCCTTCGACAGTACATCGTTTGATTGCCTGGATGATATTCGTATGTGCTTTCCACATTCGATTTGGCATCCAAAACATGGAACATCTGTTCTGGCACACCTTAGGAAGAATTATTGGTTTATAAACTAGAGATATGAGGAGATAATAAGGATGAAGTTGATTTCTTGGGGTACCATATCTCAACTCTAGGCACTTCAATCCCAGAAACATTCAACTGTGAAAGAATAACAAAGATACCTTGGATTGCAAATCTTTTGTTGTTATTTCAGGAAGGATTTCACTCAAAAACCTGTCTAATTTCACTTCTCTTAAAGACGGACATCTAACCTAAAGAACATTGTTCAATGGACCAATCAGGCAGATATGTTGTTTTCACGAACAGAAGAAAATGTCACTGAAACTCCTATGCTGAGAGATCTAAATAGATCTAAATTATTTGTTGTAGAGGCTGATGCCTCGTATACAGTAGTTGAGGTTGTACTATTACAACTAAAAGATGACAACCACCTAGAATACCCAATATTATACCTGTCTAATGAATTAAAGCCTGTGAATTTAAATATTCAATGTTATAAGAGGAGATTTTGGTGATGAAGCCATCCTGATTAGAGTGGCTACCCTTATCAATGGGTTCAAATGGCCCGTTCTTCATCTGAATCAATCTCCAAAATCAGCAGTTTTTTTTTAACTTCCAGTGTTGGAATGCAAGTGTGGTGGGACGATTTCTTTGCACAGAGTGACTTTCATTTTACTCACACGCCGTGATCAAAGACTGTTGTAGCAGCTGCACTTTCAAGGCAGTATCCAGACAAGAGTGATTGAATTAAACCTCGTTCCCTCTTCCTCATTATGCAGTTGGTGATGTCTAGTCCTTCCTGTGGAGAGTTAGAGATTCACAAGCATTTTTAGATCTAAGCATTCAACATGCGATGATTATCAAAACGCCTTTATGGGAACAGCAAGATTTATAAACCCTTAAACAAAGTCTCTTTTTTGTTTCAAATTTCCAAGAGGAGGCAATGCAAATGTGCCATGACACTGTTGTTGCCAAACCCAGAGGACCCAATTCTACTGTATTTTGATGATACTGCCCTAAGCACACTTGTAAGCTCCCAGGCTAATGCCAACCACAACAAACCATTTGATCACTTTTATCGATGTGCCACTTTTGCACCCAAAGCTGTCACAGGAGGTGGTTGTGGTACACTATTTACCAACCGGCACCGCTTCTTACATTGGAACAAGGAGAATAGCCTTTATTGTGACAGTTGCTTCATCAACAGGTGGTAGGGGGTTGTTTGGACACTATCCCCTATATGCATCAAGAAACCATTTTGCGATTCCTTATTAGCGAAAAATAAGGATTCGCTAAAAAGGAATAGCAAAATGCTATGCATGAAGAAATCGCTAAAAAAATTGCGATTTCTTATCATTCCTTAATTGCGACTCGCACCTCCCCATTCATTCCTATGGGCCTGAATGGGAAGACATTCTCAATTTGCACCCCTGAAATTAATCTGTGCACATATGTTGCGCACACACATGCCCTAAGGGCATGTGTGTGCGCAACATGAAACTTTGAAAAATGCACAAAAGTGCTTTTTTCAAAGTTTTTGCAAATTACCATGAAGTTCAACTTCATGGTAATTTGCTACCCCTATTAGCGAATTTGTTAATTTTTTTACTTTGTTGCATTGCATTTAAGGAATCTCAATTTGGGATTCCTTAAATGCAATCGCAATTTAAGGAATCTCAATTTAAAGATTCCTTAAATTGCCATTTTTGCATTTGGGATGATGCTTCCCAAATGCAAAAATACCGGTCGCACAGGGGCAGATTCTGAGAATCTGCCCCTTTGCGACCAGATTTTCCTTTCATGCATCTGGGCTAATGTTTTCCATTGTCATGAAATTAAATGAAATGAAAAAAAGATTTTTCTCCTCGTTATGTTATTCTCTGGGAGACGTAGTGATTTCACACAATCCCAGCCATGGGTGGATGCTTTTGAACGCCCTTGTTTCATTCATGGAATGCCAGACAGAATGTAACGTAAGGCAATGCAGTGCAAGCTACTGCATTGAGTTACATTGGTTTTTACACAGCCCTGCGAGGTGGCACAAATTTTCCCTTGCGTGGCTTTGGAAATATTTTCTAGCATTTTGAGTGATGGATGAACCATAAAAGTGGTGGAACCATTACGCAAAATGCTATTAAATGTGGCCTCTTGTTTTTAGTAGCTTTTGATCCTATTCCAATTTTTTCTTGGTAAAATCTGCAAATGATTAAGTAGATGAAGAATTATGTGGCAAATATGGTATATCCATAATTATGCAGAAAACCCCATGGCTGCAGAACTGCATAATTCCAGCGGCACTGGGAGTAATATGGTTACTTCAAGGGAATAGTTTTTCCAGGTCCTGTTTTGTGCCTGTTTCCAAACTTTCATAAAGGGAAAGAAATGAACGTGCAGAATTTGCTTTTCCGATTAATACAATCGGTACGTTACTTCACTTTCTGCTAGATGCATCTACGTTCAATTTTGCGAGTCCTTAATTGCGAAGGTTAAGGATTCGCATTTAGGGACTCGCAAAATCAGATGCATGTACGATTTGCTAAAATATTAGCAATTCCTAAATATTCCTTATCTGCGACTCGCAGAGTGCGATTCGCAAATAAAGAATGACATCCCATTGATTCCTATGAGCCAAGAGGACCATAGGAATGAATGGGGAGGAATTCTCAATTTGCGATTAGCAATTAGCTAATCGCAATTTGAGAACGCGATTTCAAGGGTGACGGGTGTCCAAAGGACACCCTGTTGCACCCCTTAAATTGACCTGGACACTGGTATTGCGCACACACATGTCCCAAGGACATGTGTGTGTGTAACATACAACTTTGAAAGATGCACTTTAGTGCATTTTTCACAGTTTTCGCTATTTACCATGAAGTTTAATTTCACTGTAAATAGCGACCCCTATCAGCGAAATCGCTAGCTATTTTACATTCATGCATTGCATTTAAGGAATCTCAATTTGAGATTCCTTAAATTCAATCGCAAATAGCGATTTATGCATTTGAGATGATGCATCCCAAATGCATAAATACCGGTCGCAGAGGGGAGATTCTGAGAATCTGCCCCTTTGCGAACGGTATTTCGCTCGATGCATCTAGCTGTTTGTGCACTGTTTTGGCCGCGCAAATGATTCCTAGCTAAATATGCTCAGGCTAAACCCTGCGATGAAAAGCAATTTGCTGCTGCTTTCAGAATTTGCACAGTTCTTAAAAAAATGTTATTGATGTGAAATAATCTATTTGAAGCTTGCTTCCCACATTTCTGTAGGAGAGCTTTGAAGCATCCTATTGTCTGTTTGCCTTTGCACAATAAAGATTTCTAATTGGGTAGGACTAAAATATACTCTGATTAATTCTATTTAATGATTTCTACTTAATTACCTCCAATAATGCTGCTCTGCACAAAACACTTGCCCTGCCTTTTCTGCAAGTTTCCTCATCCGTGTACTTAATTGTCCAATGACATCACGATCTTGTTGATGTGGACTTTCTCACTTTCTGTGTACTGCATGGCTCATAAAGTCTAATGAGAATAAGTTCATTAAATTAATCCCAATAATTAGCAACCTTGCTGCATGCTTCTTGGATGTCTAATTTTTGACATACACTTGGCACCTGATTTCAGCATTAGAAACGGGGAATGCATCCAAAAATCCTTTTTAGCAGAGGAGGCTATTCATCTTCATTAGAACTCCAGAGCCCCATTTAATGCAGCCCATTGCTGACATCTATTAACAAAGACACGTCTGCGGTATTAAACTGACCGATGGGAAACAAGTTCACGAGAGTGATTTTTCTATAGTCACAGTTATCTTTTAATAAGTACAAGGCATTATCAGTTTCCAGACCTAAGCAGACTTTTCTTTAATGCTTAAGGTGTAAAGCTAATGAGTTACCAGTGAAAAATAACCTTATGAACTAGTTCTATGTATGCATATTTTAGTTTGCGTTTTTTTTTCAAACTTTCTGAAACATTTCTAAAGAATCCTAATTCTGATCTGTTCTGTGTATATGATAGGTTAAAGAATTAGCTTTTCATGTTTCTGATAATTTATAGGAGCGCAATACATTTAGAAAGAGGATAAAACGACAGAAGCCTCCTAAATTGATGTACAACATTTAGGTCCTCTTCATGGGTGACCTGGGAGATGAGGTACTATTCGTCCCCAGAGACTGATACCCTGAGTATTGGTATATCAAGGGTCCAAGGTTTGGGGAAATCTAGGGCCAGATGTAGGAGCCAAAATACCGGTCGGTAACGGCCGATTTCGGCCGTTACCGACCGGTATTTAAGAATTGGCATGTAGGGGCCCTATTTTACCGATTCGGTAAATTTACCGAATCGGTATTTTTAACGATTCGGTAACTGCAAGATGTAGGTGGGACTCTTCTGAGTCCCACAGGCCTTACAGATTCGGTATTTTACCACCCAATCCAATTGGGTGGTAAAATACCGAATCCAGGTGTGCATGCACACATGCCTGTATTCGGGGTGCTAGAGGGTGTCAAAGTGACACCCCCTGCACCCTTGCAAAAATCGGTATTTACCGAATCGGTAAATACCGATTCGGTATTGCCCATTGATTCCTATGGGCTTCAAGGCCGATAGGAATTAATGGGCAATACCGAATCGGTATTTACCGATTCGGTAAATACCGATTTTTACAGATTCGGTAATTCAATTACCGAATCTTCCTAAATCTCCTACCTTCATATTTACCGATTCATAAATACCGAATCGGTAAAATTCGGTATTTATGAATCGGTAAATACGCTTTTCCTACATCTGGCCCTAAGCCCTTTACAAGCTGGCACCCAAGGGTTAATTGAGAAATGAGGAATTACAAGGAGAGACTGGAATACCAAATCCAGTTGCCTGAGTAATTCCTCATTTTTCAGTTTTTTTTCCTACTGGACATTTCCTCTGCATGGAGCAGGTGAAATCATTTAGCAAAAAATTACTGGCTCAATGGTATATCAGCGGACCTTGAAATTTCCAACTGGAGCAATATCAGGAGTTATTGGCCGAAATGATTGACCAACTTGTAATGATGCTCTTAATAGGCTGAGATATGAATGCACATTTTCAATAACACAATTAATTATCATTCTGAAAAGTAAAAACAGCCAACACAAGAGATATTAAGAAAGTGAATGATATTACAATACCTTCGCAGCCAAATCAATACCAGCAACATAATGGCCAGTGGCGGAAGCCGCACAACTGAAATGGGGGGATGGAGGTCGGAGGGGGGAGCACATGGGGGAATGAGGGTAAAAGTAATATACAAAATGTACCTCTCGCTGTCCCGAGGCCAACAGCCGCCTCTGTGCTTCACTGAATACTTCTATTTCCCCACCCCAGCTGCGTTCACAGCCGGGTTGAAAAAAAGCTGCCGGCTCTGAGGCAGTGTCTGAGTGGTAGAACAGGCCACTCACACCAATCCTAGTGCTGTCCTCATAGCATGAGAGCAACATCTGGATTGGCTGGGGAGCCTGTACCATCCCAGAGACTGCAGTGGTTCAATCACGGAGACAGCCATCAGCGTCAGGCCAGCAAGAGGTAAGTTATTTTTATATTACTGTTACCCTCAAATTCACCCATTCTCCCCCTCCCACCACTCCTACCTGTCACGGCCCAGCACCCCCTGCATGAATGCACCATCAGTCGGAGCCCATCACAGAAGAATAAAATATTATTGTTTTCATATCATTTTATTTTTCATTGAAGGACTTTAACTAGTAAGGCGATGCTCCTTTGCCTTTAAGGAGGGGCCGCCCCTGCTCACTGCGGATGCTTGGAAAAGAAAAAAGAGTGCAGTTGTTTAAAAACATAATTTTTTAGATTATAGATATTAATTTGGACTTTGTTCCAAACAATTTTTCAAGTATATGGATAACAGGGCACCACCTCTCTTATGTAGGGGGTGGGATGTGTACTGTTGGCTGAGATTTTTGCAATGAAACCTGTAAATGTCTGAGATACAGTCGCTGTTCTTGTGCTTTACAAAACACTATATGATGCTTGGTAAGTTACTCCACCTTTCAGTTCCTGAAGTTATAAATATGAATAAAACATAAAAGTTTCCACATGTGTAATATAAAATGTATGTGATGCAGTGCCATTGTATTATTACATTAATTACCAATGAGGAACTTACATTAGCTGTTTAATGATTCTGCTACTTAAAATGTTCCGTTGTAACGTGTTTGTGGTATAAATCAACGTTATACAAATAATAATACATAGAAAATGCAATGTCGCCAACCAAAAACAAAAAATTGTTTATTTTGTGTCCTTTGAATAAAAACGCATCAAGTATGTTGCTTCATCTACACAGCACAAGATCCTGGTTCAAAAGATAAGGGCAGCTTGATGTGCTGTAAAGTATGTACATTGGAGTCTCATTGCTCCTGCTGAGCACTGGGGACCACTGGACACTATTCCTGACCTGGATAGGGATGACGTTTGAGCAATCCGGTAGTGCTATGTGAACCCAGCTGACAGGTTAGTGTGTAAGCAGGTTTTGTTGGCTGTATGTGGGCTGGTGTTGTGAACATCTTTAAATAAAGACTAAGGCTCTGATAACAAGTTGGGCTGTTAATTCTGTCCCCTGCATAAACCCCTGTTAACATCCATGGGACGGAATTATGAGTTTGGTTTTGTTTAATGCATCCGATAATGATCAGATGTGTTAAATAGCCAAACCTGCATTAAATTTCAGTAGGTCAAGCCTGCTAAAAGCTATTTGGGAAATGTGTACGGTATTTACCTTGTCATGCAGATTTGGTGTGTTAAACACCAACATTTGCATATTATTCCCAAATAACTCGTAATAGGTGCTATTTAGCGCACCCGATAAATAGCAAACCGCAGGGTATCATCAAGTCAAGAATTCTTTATTCGATGATTAAACATCACCATAAAAGCACATACATATATACAACAGTTTAAATTTCCATTAAATCTTAATCAGAATCCTGCTTGAAATACATATAAATGGAAAAAAGGACAATCTAAAGAGTACAATGACAGTCTTGACAATCACTCCTCCCCTCTGGTTGCCCTTAATCGGACCGCCACTTTAATAAAATTCATGATGCAGCACAATGTTAAAGGGTCACACGCTTGTTGTAAATAGATTAAGGCCTCTCGAGCATGTTTAATTTTACCTTGTTTTAAAATGTTTACCAAGGCATTGAGTAAAAAGGGCACAACAATACAAAATGAAGGGACTCCTGCGGAGACCTATCGTCGCAGCCGCAAGTTCCCTTCTGCTCAGTTGTAGTTAAAAACCCTACTGGTGATGCTAATAAATACGGTAATAAATTGAGCCTAAAACGACACTTTAAAAACCTGTCCTGAGCGTTATGCATGAGGTACAAATATGGCTCCATTCCCTCAGTGCTCTTAACCAGACTATGAGCCCTCACAGTCTTTTTTGACCCTTCGGCCACAGCTCTCTGTGTTGTTTTCTGGGCTAGAAAAGCTTTCATTACAATCACTTTATGCTGGGGTACAATTACTGCCGGGTCAATAAAAAGATTCTTGTAGCCCAGAGCTTCTAAGGTGGACTTTACATAATTGAGCCATGGAATTCTCATGCATTTCTCTCTTCCTAGGCAATCATTTAAAATTTCCCTGCTCAGGGACGCCTCGGGGTTAGACCAAATTTTTAACCAAGCCACTATATGTCTTAGCTTTACCAGGTCTTCGAGGTGTGGCCTTCCTAATTCCCTATGGGCTATTATACCAGCGGTGCTTGGTGGGGCTTTCAAGATGGATTTTAAATATTTATTTTCTTCCCGCTGAAGTTGCGAGATGTTGGCAAAGCCCCATACCTCTGCCCCATAGATAACTTTGGAGCAGCATATAGAACCATAAAGGTTCATCACCTGTTCGGGGCACCATCTACCTACCCTCCTCCCATAGCTTGCAATAGCACCATTGGTAGCAATCATTTTACAGCAACGCTTCTCTACCAGGGAATTGAATTGTAAAGACCTATCGAATAATAAGCCTAGATAGGAAAATGTTTTAACCTCTTCTATTTTGTGGCTTCCCATAGTGTAAGTGGATTTGGTACAAGGTTTATTACCAGCCAACAACAAGTATGATTTACCCAGGTTAACGGACAGATCTAAAGAACCCATAAAATTGACAAATTCATCAATCAAAGTCTGTAGACTCCTTGGCGTACGTGCGAGCAGGACCGTGTCATCCGCGTAAAGTAAAACGGGGATGTGACGCGACCCTGCTCTTGGACAATCTGTCCTTAAGTTTAACAGAAAATGCTCTAAGTTGTTTAGGTAGAGTGAAAATAAAAACGGGGCGAGAATGCAGCCTTGCCGTACCCCGCTCATACAGGGGAATGATTTTCCAGTCAACCCACCCTCCATATTGTATCGGACTTTTGCTGAAGTGTCACTGTGGAGTTCCCTTAAAATGTTGATTAGGCCTGCCTCAATCCCCATGAGGGACATCATATCCCAGAGCTTATCCCTATTCACATGATCGAATGCTGCTGCCAAATCCATGAACCCCATATAGATGGCTTCATTGCTGGCCTTGGTGTATTTGGCAGTCAGCATATAGAGGTTCAAACATTGGTCACTAGTGGACCTCCCCATCCTGAATCCGTACTGAGTGTCCGAGATGATGTTATTTTCCTCGATCCACTCAGTCAGTCTGTTGAGGATCCCCCTACCCAGGAGTTTGGCAGACACATCAATCAGGGAAATAGGGCGATAACACTGGGGGTCGTCCCTATTGCCCTTCTTGAAGATGGGGACGATTATGGCCATTGACCATGAGGACGGCAAACCACAGGTGATGGCAGCGTTTGTAACCCTAGTCATTATGGGGGCCCACAGTTCCTCACAGCTCAAAAACAAGTCAGGCGGGATCCCGTCTGGGCCAGGGGCTTTGTTTTTCGTCAAACCCTCAATTCCGGCAGTAATCTCCTTAATGGAAAAAACTACAGGTGAGCCCTGATACGTCTTCCCAACCTGCTCTACAGTTATTCCTGGCTCATGATTATATAGTCCCATATAGTGGGAAACCCACTGATCTGGCAGAATATTCTACCCTATTTCGGGGACATTGTTTTTACTGGAAACTTGGTCTGTTAATAATTCTCCAGAATTCAGACATGTCCCTTTTTCCCCCCGCTTCTCTTAAATCTGCCCATGCTTCCCCCTGTAGGGCTAATTTCCTCCTCTTAGTCTCACTCTTATATTTGTTCCTACACAATGCAACTTTTTGGGGGTCCCTTGGTCCAATTTTGAGAGTGCTTTTAATCTCCCTTAAGGCCTGTAAGCAATCTCGTTCGAACCATCGTGGGTGGCAATGATTCCTTGTAGGCGCCTTTGTTTTTAAGAGTCCATCTATCAGCTTAGCAATCTGCCCAAATGCTGCCAGTAATGGGGGACCTTGTACAGCCGTGTCTAGACAGTCCTCAAAGGCAGATTTTCCTGAGTCCATCAAGGATTTATAGAAAGTTTCCCCTTCTATTTTGGCCCACCTTAGTCGCCTACCCTGGTCCGTTACCTTCTCAATGGTTGTACCATGCTGTCTCATTCTGGGGCCAACCATGTAAAGCAACTCTAATACAAGGGGGTTGTGGTAACTAAAAGTGCTCCATTCCATCCCTACACTAGAGATTCTATTTTTTAAAAGTCTAGAGACTAGGATATAATCAATAAATGAGGAGCACCCTCTGCCCTTAAATGTCGGTGGTAGACTGCCATCCCTCTGCACGACCATCATATTAATAGTGTGCTCTAAATCGTGGGTATGAAGGAGTTTACTAAATGCCAGACCTTCCAGCGTATGAACAAAATGCAGCCCATTCTCTACGGGGCAATGAGACCATTCAGCATCTATTGGAACTAGAGCCGGGCATAGGTGGCAATTAAGGTCTCCCATGACCAGTATAGCAGGTACATGTGCCGCCTTCCTAGCAGTAGTTTTCTGACCCAGTCTGTCATCCAGTTCCCCTACGAGTGTGCTATAGTTCCCCCCGCCCCATTGATGTAAACATTAAACATGGTCAACCTTAACCCCTTCCCCTTGAATCGTACGGCTTGAATTGCGTACGAACTCCAGTCCGTATTGGACCATGTGCCCTGAAGGTTCAGATCTACAGATATAGATAATCCTCCCATTGCTCTCCCCGATCTGGATTTTTGTGCCTGGACGAAGAAACATTTGTAACTCTGAATATGAAAGGTACTATTATCAACCACCCATGTCTCCTGGAGACTGAATATATGGTAGTCACTAATATAGTTGCGCCACTCAGTGTTGTTAAATTAGGCTGCCAAACCCGCTATGTTCCAGGAGATAACTCTTACTAGTTCTTGAGCTTCTCCTGTTCCCCCACTAGACCCAATACATTCCAGGATTTCCACATGACCAGTTTCCAACCCATTTTCGCCTATAAAAGGTTCAGTAGCTTTGGTCCTGGTCTCTATTATGTCTGCACCCCTACCCCTACTGGAGATGGTTAGCTGTGCCAACGGGCTTTGCGGCCCAATTTCCTCTAATAAGCCCCTTCTATTTGCATCGCCTGGACACGCCCTTCCCCATGCCCTGGTATTTCCATCTATAAGTCAGTCATTAGTATCCAGCGAGCTCAGGACCTCATATCTATTGCTTGCTGTAATTAAATCGATACGGGGAACTGTTTCCCGACTGGCCTGACCCTCACCAATGGCACCAAATTTTTGAGGGGGGTAAAAAAAACGCAGCGGAACAACATTTACATAGTCGTGATGAATAATTGCTGATCCCGCCTGCCTCAAAATATCATTAACCAATCTAGGGGATCTAAAGCTCACCACCACACAATCACCCTCCATACTTTTCTTGGTTTTGCCCACCCATGGTGCCCTTCTCACCATCCTAAAATTATTGTGCAAATGATCACCCAGCACAATTTTTGCAGAAAGGAAATGAAGGGCTTCGTTTTTTAGTGTGGTCCAGTGTTCTTCGCGACCATCTTGGGTTTTCGGGACATTTGCCAAAATTACGGAATATGGGCAAGCCTCCGGGGGAAGGTGCAGTGAAAAAGTTTTTTTAGCTGATTGTTCCAGTGGATTTAGTCTCCCTATAGGCCCCCGAGGCCCTTGTTTTACTTCCTCCCTAGGACCTACAGCTGGAGAAGTCGTGGTAGGTGCTACAGTTTGGGCAATATCCTGGGGCAAAGAAGTTATCATAGAGTCCACCAGATCATTTACTCTAGTTGTAATTGTATTCAGAGAGTGAGCCGCTATATAGTCATTCTCCGGTGGTGGGCTTTTATGGTCTAGGAGATGTTTTTCAATGGCGTTTAATCTACCATCTATTTGCTCAAGTTTGTTCATTAATGGCAAGATAAGGGACCTGAGGGTTTCGTCCATGAATCTCATTAGCTCGATTGTATTACATCCCTGATTGGCCCCTGCTTCTTTTACCAACTGCTCGTTTCTACCTGGGGTTCTGCCTTCAGACACATTGGGTATAACCTTCTTTTGCTGTCCCCCCAACCCAGATAAGGAATGTAATTTTCTAGGTTGTTTGGCTTGTTGCTGACTACCTTTGGGGGCATTACTCGCCTTTCTTTTACCTGTTACGGTCTTAGGCTTGCTCACTGGCCTGGCCCGCTGCTGCCTGTTACGTGTTACCGGGGGCGAAGGGACTAGACTACTAACAGAAGAAGGGGAAGATGGAGCCGAACTAATGGATAAACTATCAACTAAGACTGACCAATTAGTGGTTTGCGGGGGATGTGATAGGGTGGGTAAAACCGTCAGGCTGTCCATTGTCTCTGGGACTAATATTGGTGGTACAATGCGACAAGATGGGTCCAGCGAGCGCCTTCTCTCCACAAGTTCAATTTCTTTTGCCACTGCACTTTCAGCTAATTTGAGAAAGGCGTCCAAGGTTCCAACCCTCCCAGACCCAGACCCAGAGCACACTTTAGGGTTAGTTTTGATCGTAATAGTACAATATTGCACCCCCGTTTTATATTATCGGGGCTCTCTACCCCAATGTAACTATACAATTGGCCGGATTTAACAGTGCCTTGGCAATATACAAAACCCTCCTTGCTATTGTCTCTGATGCTAGTCTGCTTTGAATGTAAGTGGGGTGGCCCGCCCCAGCCTCTTCCGGCCCCGGACGGCCACAGACGGTCCCGCCCTTGTCCCGGGCTTCTCCCGGCGCTCGCCCGCGCGCGTCCCACGGGACGAGGGACCGAGGGAGCCTTTATGCGCCTCCTGGCGCTTGACTCTGACGCCCACTGCTGGTCACGGGGGTGGGAGGGGCCCGGCCGGGCCAAGCCCGGCCTGGGGAACAAGTGGTGCAAAGCCCGGCCCTTAGCTGTTGGTACAGCGGAGATCGGCGGAGCCAAGCCCGGCCCTCTGAAGCACTGGAAACAACTGCAGAAACACAAGTAAGACTCCCCTCGGACTCAGCACCGAGGGAGCCTTTATGCGCCTCCTGGCACTTGCCTTTGATGCCCACTGCTGGTCACGGGGGTGGGAGGGGCCCGGCGGAGCCAAGCCCGGCTGGGGGAACAAGCGGAGCAAAGCCTGGCCCTTAGCTGCTGGTGCAGCGGAAATCGGCGGAGCCAAACCCGGCCCTCTGAAGCACTGGAAAGAACTGCAGAAACACAAGTAAGACTCCCCTCGGACTCAGCACCGAGGGAGCCTTTATGCGCCTCCTGGCGCTTGCCTCTGATGCCCACTGCTGGTCACGGGGGTGGGAGGGGCCCGGCTTAGCCAAGCCCGGCCGGGGGAACAAGCGGAGCAAAGCCCGGCCCTTAGCTGCTGGTGCAGCGGAGATCGGTGGAGCCAAGCCCGGCCCTCTGAAGCACTGGAAACAACTGCAGAATCACAAGTAAGACTCCCGTATCGTTATTTGCCAGGTGTGATAAATAGCACCTGTACTTGAAATCAGGGACTACGTGGCAGTGGCAAGCTATGTAAGCTGTTATCTCATCTCTTGCAGCAAGGATGGACCAATTGCACTTCGTGAGGAGAACAGCAGAGTCAATGGTTTTATGTTTCCAATAGGGAACCATAAGCATTGCCTACAGCAAGCACTCATACCGGCAGTTCCCGTACAGAATGTGTTAAAATGTCCAGAGTTGCTCAAGACTCAGTTCATAAATGTGGGCTATTTTTATTTCGATAACCCGCAAATTTTCCAAGGTTAACCCCAGTCTAACCCTGCATCAAAAGTACACCAACTTCAGCAGGGTTCATAATTCAACACTGTGGGTCATATTAATAAGAACGGTGTTAAAATTATGGCTTGATAATATGCTCTTGTGAATTCCCGTTGAAACCCAGGGTCACACCAGAACCTGGACTACTATGGGAATTCACAAGGGCGTATTATCAAGCCCATTATCGCCGCTTTAGTGGCAGTTTCCTGCCGCTAAAGCTGCGATAATGTTATCGCGGCCTTGATAATATGGCCCTGTATCTCTTCCAGACAGAAAGAATGATTCACCCACAGCTGTAACTTCTTAGTTAATATTACCTATAGCGATATTCCTTGGTTTAAAATGAAATCACCAATGGATATATATAAACACACAAAGAAATATGAAATAGTGATAGGCTAAAAAATAAAAAGTAATGCAGTGCTATTATTCCTGTGAAAGTAAATTCTTTAACTTCTTCATGAGCTATCATCTTATGCTGAAATTATATTCTTCGGATAAGTGAATTCCATGAAAAAAGTGCTCATTTGCATAGTTATTTTGTTATTTCATTAGAGTTTAAATGTATTATTTTTTCCTGAGTTAAATGTTATAGACATACCTATTTCGTCCTAAAGTACAGCATTTTTGAGGTATAGTAGGCAGTCATTGGATCAATGATGCACTGTTACTGACAGTAAATATGTCCTTGAGAATTTCGTTTTGTAGTGCCCTAATAGGTCCTATGACTGAGGGTTTGGAGTTATGAGGATCCCTCTAAGATTGCTTGCCTCGCGGGTATGGGTTTAGGCTTACATTCGTGATTTATTTTCATGCTTAAACATATACTTAGTTAAAACAACCAGAAGTATACTATATTTACAAAGTTGAATATTTTCTTTGCTTACTCTAAAATTAATTCCTTTATTTAATATAGAAATGAAATTCTTTGAATATATTTGCACTTTTGGAAGCCAGAATGAAAAAAAAATGCAATAACGTTTTATAATAACAGTAATGATAAAATAATAATAGAATGTTTTATTTCCCCCCCCCACACAACTTTTATTGTAAGTTTTATTGACAATAGAGTTGAAAGCTGGCAAACTATTTTCCCTGGCACAGACACTAACCTTTCACATAATGATATACTGCTTCATATCATCCAAGTGCATTTTGCTGGCAACAAATGTTTTTCTTAGAGCAAAGTGCAGGTTTCAGTGATTATGCTTTGTTGGCAGTCACACATATTGCTCCGAGAAACAAAAACGACGTACAGCTTTCTAAAGTTAGCTTGTTTATTTTGGACAAATATATTTTACCAGTCAGCAGAACTCTCTGAAGCACTGGAGTATGTGAAAGATATTAATGCATGGAACACTAACATTTATTTATTATAAAGAACAATAACCAACATGAGCACTGTAAAGTATTCTTGCACCGTAAATCCCTAAAACTAATATTTGAAACGTATGAGACAATGGCGGTCATTGTTTTAATGGATGCTAACGTGAATGCATTATTAAAAGGGGTTTGGGGCATTTACACATTTTGGTAATTATTGCGTCTTCGCTGATTTAGGATTGATGGATTAGGACCATCATAAAAAAAAATATCCATCCCAATAGAGTCGATGTTAGTTACAACTGCTTGCTTTGCCTCACTGAGAATCAGAACAAAAGGCTAAATGCCTCATTCACCGTTTGTTGGAGGAGGAGTACCCCAATAAATAGGTTGGTCTCCCGCCCACCAATTTCACTGTTCCCTTGTTCTATTTAGAGCTGTGGGAAGTTCCAGATTCTACTGGTATAAACCCTTGTCCCGGAAGTCTGCCAGATAACGGGCCACCTACAATGGCAGACTATGCCATGTATTTTCCCTTCATGTATCATACCAACATGAAAATGCAGGACCCACTGTGACAGATTATCCTACTGCTATCTTAGATCTAATAAAGCTGTTTCTTTGATGAGCCTTAAAGCAATGTTATGTATACAAAGTCAGCTGAAGCACACAGGCATGGAGTGCCTGACGTTTTCACCTCACACAATAAACTTGGGGCATAAGTGCAAGAAACTGGTGGAATGCGGGGTTACACCAAAATTGGTAACGCCATGCTCTGTCACATTTCAAAATGCAGAGATGTGCCATATTTTCAAAAAAAATTACACACCCCTACGTTTCCCCTAGCACTGGTGCTGAAGAAGCTGCTAGTGCCAGCTCAGGCACCCTAGCACCATTGATCTAGGGTGCCTTTTCTGCAGGGATGATTGTTTATGAGCAGGAAGGGACACCTTCCTGCACATAAACAATCTTAACAGGCGATTTGCTCTATCCAGGTGTGCTGCAGAATGTAGACAACTTCCAATAACCTTGAATGCTGGAACCTGGTTGATCAGTCAGCAACTACTCTTGGAAGTCCATCTCATCAAGACAGCTTCCCACAACCTTGAACCCTATTTAGAGATTCTCATTTGCCCAGTAGATATCTCTGTGGGTACGTGGAATTTGTGCAGAACTTTTCATGCCGAAGGACATTTCGCCATCTGCACGGCAATACCTAATTAAACAGTACTATAGTTGGAAGGGACAAAATGCCAATGGCAGGGAGGGGAAGGGGAGCAGGGAAAGGGTGGATTTCACCCCTTAAAAAACAGCAATCACTGAGGAGGAAACACTGGTGTTGAGAGTGTTTCGGTGTTTGCAGCGCAGTGAAATGTCCTCAGATCATCTCTGTGCTGCAACAGGAGCCATATATATTTCAGATTCTTTACAGAAGGATTGCAGAGCAGGCATCATGTGTAAGGTACCTCTTCGACAAGCTCTTTTGTTCAGTTAAATAAAATGCCTTGACACAATGGGCATTTCTCTCTATATTGATATGATATATTATAGGTTAATTATAGAGTGCATGTACACTCTACACAATTTTGATGAGAATGAGTTAATGAGTATCCAATGAAGTTGCTTTATAAAAGGACTATTGAGATAATGTCTAGGTACATTGCAGAGTAGGCAAGCTGCAGTATTTTGAATCAGCTAGAGCTGGCTGCTTGATATAGAAGGTGCAGAGAGGTAGATCACATTACCGTAGTCCAATCAGGTTTGCACTATTAAAATGATAACATGAAATCTCTTTTCAAGAAAAGAAGGACTATTACAAAGGATTGTGATATGGGAAATCCAATAACTAATTACTTAGGCAACTTGGTGATCAAGTGATATTTTGGAATCCAGATGTAAACCACAGGTTAGGGAGTGGGGAATTGGCACTAGTCTGCCAAAAGGGCACCAGCACAAAGGACAGGAAAGGAATGCACATATTGCCTTAAATACGCTGCATTGCTGACCTTTTCCTATAACACAGTACAGTGTAGTAAGGTGACTCGAGGCGTTGCACTGCATGACTTCTTCTTAAATGAACCCCACAATATTTATACTTTATGCTAGACTTTGTGAATGGGGACTCTGTGTCCTACCTCCACATCTGTGCTAGAAAGTTCTTCTCATTCCCCTGTCAAGACCTCAAACTGTTCAGGGAGGCAAACGGCAGGGCAGGCCTTGTGTCTTGTTCCTTTGTGCATGCAGGAGATAGAGCCCTTTGAAGTGTAAGTGGGGCTGCTTATAGCCCTTACTCCATCATCCAGCAGGTATGGCCCATCCTGTCCACACCTATGCCCCCTTTGTGTCACTGTCAGGAAGGACTATAAAAGCGCACAGAGTTGGGGCATTTACATGCATGTGACCCAGGACACAGGCAGAAGGCACAGATGGTTGGGACAAGAAAATGGCAACTTTCTAAGAGTGGTATTTTTAGAATAGTAATTTATAATTCTACTTAACCATTAAGTAGGCTTTTAAATTACAAATAATTTGAGTGTAAAAAGCATGTCTCTATCTTTTCCCAATCTAAATGTATCAATTAATAAATGTAATGAGGTAAACCAGTGTTGGCCATTGGTAGAGATAAGCCTTACAACAGTGAAAAGTGACTTAAGAAATTTTACACTTCAAAAAATGAAAAACTTAAGTACTCATGACCTACATTTTAATTACAATGTCCCTTCCCTATGAGCCTTTAGGACATACTTTAAGGGTGACTTACAAGTATTATAAGGGGAGGTATGAACCTGGTGAAAGGTTTACTTTGCCACGTCGAAATGGCATGCAACATGTTTTTTAAAATCCATTGGTACATGTAGTAACATTTACTAGGGACTTATAAGTAAATGAAATGTGCTAGTTAGGAGTAGGCCTATCTCACCATGCTTGAAGGTGAGAGCCGGGCACCTTAGCAACGATTAGCAGTTTCCTAAACCAATCAAAATGAATTCAGTAAACGGAAGGTGTGAAGGCACAAAATGTTGGGGCAATACCACACCAAGGATGTCAGGTGTAACAGGAGTATATAAATTATACCAAAATTATATAAGTCATTGACTGTGATTTTATATCTCAAGAGTGTATGTTCAAATACATCACTTGGACTAGAGCTACACTACTAAAATTGATGGCCCATTTTATTAGTCATCGCAAAGCCACAATTTTGCCCCCAGCATCTATCCATTAGTATTACAAAGCTGCATTACAGAATAGTGAGCAAAGCATCTGGACTAGGGGTCTCACTTAGCTATGTCATGGTCACCATTAGCAAGGACTCATCAATAATGGAATCATGAACTTCGATTTTGTGTGCAGGGCTCGAGTGTGCAATAATTTGCCCAAACCGGAGGAGGCCCAGATTAGTATGGCTAGACTACTATCAACATAGGATCGTGTCTGGGGATGAAGGTCTTTATAACTCCTCTAATGTAATATTACGCTCAGTGCCATATCTATTCATCAATTCTTGGGGTTCTGGATGTTTAGGGATAAGTAGGATATCCCAGCATGTAAAAATCGTCTGACAATGGATTCAACTGGGTTCCTTTATACACTTTAGTGGTACTGATTTCATCGCCATAAGGAAGGTAGCTGTATTATAAGAATCGTGAACAATACAGTAAGATATCATCCATTTCTTTTAGTAATCCAATAAAAGCATGATTTGATGCAGAAGCAGCAGAACATACATTTGCACTATTGAGAAATGGCTTTCTCATAGTGCAAGCAATGGCACAGTCTATCTCTATCCTCATGCTTAACTACTGTAGAGAGGTTGAACAACCTATTTTAATTAGGGACTGTTTGGACTCCTTGTTGAACACGGTGACTGGCACCTCAGACTGAAAAGGTGATAGCTATGTCCTGCTCTATAGCTTTACAGTGGGAATCCAAGCACATGGTTATCCAATCAGAAGGAACATAGACTGAGTCAACAAATATAATGTCATAATCTTTTTAGTATTTGTGTTCAATATTCTATTCCTGAGACAGTCTGATATTGCAGGTGACTTAGTTGTTGTGTACAAAAAATGTTCAAAGGACAACCTGCTCCTTTTAATTAAATACCTGGTGGATATTGTAATTAGTTTTCTATATGTATCAGATATTCCCATAGCGTTTCCTGTTTATTCCGCCGTCGATCGTGACCCGGACTCGCTCACCGAATGAACCAGCCTCCACACGCCCTTCCGTTCTCTCTAGAGCAGCACTTGGAGCGTTTATCTTCGTTATCCAGCTGCAACCAATCTCGAATAGAAAACCTCTACCTGAAAAGAATAATACGTTTTGAAATATACCACATTGTTACGAGTATTGCCTCGTCCATCTCCAAAATACAGCAACACAGTAGTTGACAAGAAACCACCTTTCCAACATTATACGCATAGAGCAAGAGAAACGGAAAAATCGAACCTGAGCCAATTTATCATGGCCGGTTCAGGAAAGTGGAGGCGAGGTATTTTAATTTCATATACAGGTTATTCGTTTTGAAAAGGAGACAAGAGGAATCTTATAACATAATATTTTATCAAATCATAACAATTATCGATCATTGACAGCGACAATCGTGATGCAAATAAAGCTGTGAAGAAATTGAAAATCTGTTTGTCTTGAAGAAGGCGCTGGCCGCCGAAACGCGCGTCGACAATATATTTTAATTAATTCCTGAATTTTGCTCTAGTTTTTATGAAATTGTGATTATTGTGTTTTATTAATTTTTCTTGTGTATAAACTTTTTTTATTGCATTTTTTTATGTATTAGACCTTGTGTTTAATTGAAATTGCCTTGCATTCTAATTGAATGCCTTGTGGCATTCTATGTATTTTATTTTATTAAAATAAACCAGTTGTCTCACGGAAGTAGGTTGTTTGCGTCCAATCACTATTATGTGGGCAAGTCACGTTCTTTGACCGCCTGGGTTGTTACTCACATATTCAGATATTCCCATCTACAGAGAATTTTGGGGCCAGATGTATGACTGTTTTTAGCTTTCGCAAACTGAAAATCAGGCCGTTTGCGACTGCCTAAAAGGGTTGTAGCAGGTCCAACCTTATTTTTTGAGTCGGGAACCTATTACTGACTTGCAAAATAGGGTATGCGAGCCACTATTAGGAATGGGCATGCCAAGCACATCCCTTCCTAATAGCGAGCCGCACTGACATGTACGATTGTTTGGCTAAAGCAGTCGCAAAACAAGTGCAGTGCCACCTACTTTATTTTTAAATAGGTGGTAAGCCAGTCACAAACATTAAGGGGTCCCACGGGAACTTTTCCCCTTTGTGAATGTATGAGAAAATACATTGCCTGCCCTTAAAATATGAAAAGCAAACTTTTCATTTTTTGCTTCCAAACATATCCATTTTCCTTTAAGGAAAACAGGCTGCATTTGGGAAAAAAAAGTTGCTTCATTTAAAAAGCAAACACAGACTTGGTTGTCTGCTGTTCCCAGAAGGCCACCATCCCTGTGATTGTAGCCCATTCCCAATGGGTGGCAAATTGCAACCTGCCTCATGAATATTGATGAGGCAGGTTATTCGCGACCCCTCTGTGAATCTGGGTGTCTGAGACACATTAGTACATTCTGTTTTGCGAATTGCAAATTACGAGTCAAAAAAATAAACGCAATTTACAACCTGCAAAACAAAACGGAATGGTCATACATCTGGCCCTTTGTGGCTAATATTTGGTGCCTGTGCACAGATACAATGACCCTTGTGCAAGATTAGCATCTTGATGAAAGTACACTAATTATTTTTTCCTGTAAGGTTCCCCCAGCTTCTACAATTCTTAGTCAACTACTGTGACCAGCTCAGATTGTTCTAGTATTTTCAATACTTTTTTCTGACTGGAGACAGGATGTCAAGTAGTAGTTGCTCATGTCTTGCATCCACACTGTCTCAACCGTGTTTGACAAAACTCTCCATGACACACTGCTTGTCGAGGAGGAGGCGCTGTTGAGCCGTTACAGTTGCTGTTGCTGTCGAGCAGTCGAGTGGAGCAGAGCTGTCTACAGAGAGCGGGTATCGTAGAGGGAGCTGGGAGCCGGGAGCCGGGAGCCGGGAGCCGGGAGCTGGGAGCTGCAACCGGCCAGCGTGGTGGCATCGAAGCATCCCAAAGCATCCCAAAAGCTCCCAAAAGCTCCGAGACATATCGCACCGCACTGCTCTGTTGAAGTAGAAGCGGGAGCCGGGCACAGGCCGAGAGCGTTTGTGGACTGATTCGCCAGAGGCACTGAGGCACTTCGCACCGCGTCGCCCCGCTCTGCACTGCACCGGAGAAGCAGAAGCAGAAGCGGGAGCACCTGAAGCAGAAGCAGAAGTGTTTGGAAGCGAGTGAAATGCCAGTGGTTTCGAAGTGCTGCTCCGTAGCGCCGTAGCGCTCCATAGTGCCCATCGTGCCTTGAAGCCCTGAAGCCCTGAGGTGCCGGCAGTCCCGTGTCGAGCACAAACTCGCTAGGAGGGGAGGTGAGGTGGCGCCGTGGCGGCGCCTGTGGTACTAGAAGCGCCCAAAAGCATAAAGCATATTGTAAAGTATATTGTGAAGCGTTTAAAGTGCTAGTCGCATAGGAGCTCGACTTGGAGCAGGGAAGAGAGGTTGGGATCAAGGAGATCCAGTGCCGGGCGGATTCACGCACCGGTAACAATACTGACAACAGCACAGACAGCAACTAAAGCCTGCGAAGGAGCAGCAGCATTCTGCGAGTGAGCAGCAGATCCGGTGAGCAGTAGTGGAGGGGGTTGAGTGGCAGAGGTGACAGAGGTGTCAGTGGTGGTGTACAGTAGTAAAGTCAGCCACTATCTGTCTGGAGAGGAGTTTGGAGTGGTGTGCGGAGGGGGTGTTCGGGATAGGTCAGCCCATTGTTAACCAGCACCACGCGTAATTACTGAATACCACGCAAGTTAACGCCTCTTGAGGTCCCAGTGCACAGGCCTCTAAGTGCAGTGAGAAGCCTTGGAAAAGCTTGGGTGTCAAGCCGGCCGGAACAATGAGGTCCGGGAGGACACGAAGGAACCCCCCGCAGACCACGAAATGGAAATCCAAAACGAAAGCACCCACAAGCCCATCCGAAGACATCATAGCCAATCCCCCCACTACCTCACTAATACCACCAATCTACTAATTTTTTGGCACAATGAAGCCCAATGGAAAATTCACATTTTTGAAAGATCCAGCAAAGCAATATACTCAATGCCAATTACCTCAAACGGACTACAAAAACCTATGACCCAGAGCAAGGCATTAATGGAGTCAGCTGTTCCACAGTCGTCCCAGCCCTGTGTAAACGTCACCTCAGGAAAGGGCATTGGAATAGTTGAACTAGACAAGTGCTCACAAGTAGCCCAGGGAAATAATAAGCACAAGATACAAGTACAAGCCCAAGTACATACAGAACATACGGAAAACAGAAGTTATGAATCGGCCCAAGGAAAAATTAACCACACAATGTCGTCAGGTGTCATTGAATGGATAATGGACAGCCCTAGTGGAAAAGCTATGGAAGAGAGTATACCAAATATACAGCTTCAAAGAACCACAACGATATCTATTCCGTTAGCCCCATTAACAAACAACATAAATCTAGATCCACCAAGGGCCAGTAGCCCACTAGCCATTGATGATGATGAAGGAAATAAAAACGCTAGCAAGACAGACGCCGCATATAAGGAACAACCAAATAACCATTCGACCCCTAGACTGGACTCACGTCTAAATCAAATAAAGCAAAAAGCCAGCAAAGTCAGTGAGGGGTTTAATCCCTGGTTGGACTCCCAAATATTTTTGGACAAGAACACAAGCAAAATGCCCTGTAACGCAAAGCAAGATAAGCAAACAAGTGTAACTGGTTCCAAGCAAACAAAATTACACAATAAATCACACAATAAGGCTGCAGGTCCTACAATAGAGGTACAAGGAAAAATCTCATGCGAACAGCACCGAAGTAATCTACCAACCCAGGAGCTAGTAAACAATAATTTAATTGAGATATCTAGTGGGTCAAATCAGGACGTAGAAACTCAAGAACGTTCAGCCTCGGTCAACTGCCCTGAAGTCGTATGTCACCAGGAACCATCAATAATAGAAATTCCTAGTTTGTCAGCATTAAGTGAACCATCATCTGCAAAAAGATCACCACACAAAGGCTGTCCGCATAAACAAAATGATGATTACCGAACTCGATCGTCTCTTCATGAACACCCACACAGCAAAACCTATGTCAAACTTTATTAAAGCAAACGCATGCCAGCAAGCGGGAACGCACGGTCTCAACCAAAACCTGGAATCAATAATCAATTTACACAGTGCACTGGGTAACATTTTGGAAACCTCGATTAAAACTCTGAACTTGCAGTCAGACAAACTGGATATTCAAATCCATTTAATGAGTACAATAGCTGAACACATATCCAGTATAAACAAAAAACTGGATACCATAGGACACTTGTTTGACATTTCTCCGGAATGGTTTCATCCCTGGTCTCAGCTCCCAAATTGCACCTGTAGCCCAATGTTGGACAAGCTAAATGTCTTGCCATCTATACTTAAAGACATCCTACAGGAATGCAAGTATGCAAACCAAAGCGCCAATAGTATATTAAATGGAAGAGACTTCATTGCTCAACAAAAAGACGCACTTAAAGAAGAAATAGGAAATCGAGTAAAGTGAAAGGTAGATCTGACAACATTAGTAGCACAACAAACAACAGATAAAGAGCTGAAACAAAACATGTCAATAAAAATAAGAACTGATGAACCACACAAAGAGAAAAATGTTACAGGGACAAACCCAGGAGCCTGGAACAGCATCAGTCATGAATCATCAGAAAATGAACAGCTCGAACAGCATAGTGAAAAACATTTGAACATCAAACAACTCCTTACTAAAAGGCAAAAAAACGTGCGAGGAAAAACAGAAACCAAGAATTAAATCGTATGCCTGCAACCAAGCAGGCCCAAGTCAACTTCCCGATCTTTAACTGCCCAAAACCACAAGCTAAAACTAAAGTTGGCAATGAAGAGGGGCCATATCTGTTATCAAAAACACCAAAACCCCGGGGCAGTCTCCGGAAGCATAGTTTTAAAGTAGAAGGGGAACAGCCCACTGTTAAAGAGGAATGTTGTAACAACCAAGCCCAAAAAAAAAGATCAAGAACATCAACAACATCAGAGGAGATCGCCTACGTAACGAGCTCAGATACAGATGACCCAAATAAGGACGAAAATGCAATCCTAGACACAACATCAAGTAGTGTGGATTGGAGTCTGGAAAGCATCGATTATGATTGCTTGCAATTGAACAGAACATTAGGGAGTACCAAGGAAGAGCTAAATAACAATGGGAACAAACTACGACAAAAAACCTGGGCCATGCAGCAAGGAATTAACCACCAAAAAATGAAACAAGAGCACAGTAGACATGAGTCTAAGAAGCACGGATGCCAAAGGGTAGTGACCAAAGGCATCGGTAATAAATATAAAGTTTTTCCAAACCCTAATACAACTATGACCACCAATACTACCTCGAAAAGGGATAAAGCCAGCACAAGACTTGTCATAGCAAAAGTTGACAAGAGCAAGCACGACCGGCTAGCAGTAAAGCTTATTACAGAACAGCACGACCGACAAGAAAGCATAGGACCTGAAAAAACTACCACCAGCAACGCTCGTAGGCCAAATATAGAACCAGGCGGACAAAAAAGGACAATTGATAAAGCAAAAACTAAGGAAAGCATGCTATCAGAGCGACTAGGGAACGACCACAGCCAACAGGTCAAAAACATAAGGGATGAGGCAAAGGAAAATGGAAGCAATAAAATAATGAGAACTCGGCTGCATTGTAATATGTACGGCATAAAATCAACAACAACTGGAAGGTTGCTTTTTATACCTAATTACAAAATGCAAGGCACACAAGACTATCTAAACCGAGGAAACATCTTACATCTGACATCGGCCATCCCGAGCCTCAACCATATAACATCTGCAAACTTACTGACAATCAAATGTATCAATCTTGGGAACAACGTAGCCAAGGAAGGCACACTTACAATCTCGAGGAGCGAGGAAATTGTTAAGCAGCTATTCAACGAAACCACGAAATTTGAAGAATAGGGTATCTCGCTTAAGGAGGCGGCAACGACAGGTTATCCCTCGCCCCTGTTAAGAAAGTGCACCAAAGGAGAAGCTCATACCGGGGTAAGTCGACATACATACTCCTAACTGCATGGTGCCAGGGGTGCAGAATTTTCTAAAACAGAGCAACAGCACAGACAACTTCAAGGCCCAACGGAAGATTGAATTAACATCGGGGCGTGCAACACCGGACGAGGCACAGTAAAAGTCCTTTCCTGGAACATCGCCGGTGCTAAAGAAATCTTAAATAACGAACAGAAAATGGTCACTTGGGACGCCTATGACATCATCGCCCTGCAGGAAACATGGCTGACAGAGCCAATTGACGTTCCAGGCAGAATCAGTTATCATGTTAGTGCAACTCGCACTCAGCGCTATGGTCGAGCGTGGTCTGTCGGTCTACATAAACACTGCATTAAAGATCAAGGCCTCCCAACTGGCCACTTCCACGGCAGATATGCAAATAATCAAAATTGAGAGAGTATCCCAGGCTGGCATTGGAACCATAATCCTAATAAACATATACGCCCATCCCAAAATGAAGGTAAAAAAGGAGCTATTCAAATGTATCAACAATGTAATATCTGGTTTCCGTCTTGATCAACCAACATGGGAGATAATCCTCACGGACGATCTCAACGCGAACCTTATTCAGCTCCCAGAAGAGGAGGACAATATCATCGCTGCGAACGAATTCTGGGCGGTTGAAACACAGGAGATCCCGCCCTCCAAGAAGACCGATCAGGTGGGAAGACACTTGATGTGGGCCCTGGAAAATCACGGGTTGCGAGTACTCAATGGAAGAATCAAACAGGACAAACCCCCGTCTAACACCCATATAGACCCCTGCACAAGTTAAATTCTGGATTATACCATTGTCTCGCTCCCTCTACTGGGGTAATTAAAAACTTCCAAATCCTATGTTCGGCAGATAGTGACCATCTAGTGCAACACATCGAAATCAATCTGGCACCATCCAAACATTTAAAAGCCCGATAATTACCTGCGGAATTATCAACAATTAAACTGAAGAGAATAAGGTGGACGAGTAAATCAATATCACAAATAGCACAGGAGGCAAAGCACTTACTGCAAACAATATCTAATGACAATGATTGTGTGCAGAAACATGGACAGCCTTTTTAAACAAACTACCACAGACCGGAACAAACCTAAGCAAGAATTTCAACCAAAAGACACACGGTAAGCCCAGTAAGATCATACTGTCCTTAAGAAGGCGTCTGCGGCAGTTAATGAGGCAAGCAAAGGGTCATAGTACAAATTTGTGCGTTTGGCAAACAATCCGATCAATAAGGAAACAATACAAGAAACAAATCTGGACTGAAAAAAAAACAGAGTTACCGACTTCTGGACCAAATTGCTATACAACATAAAGAAATCTGATACCAAAGCATTCTGGTCGCAGGTTAATGCTTTAAATAGATCAGCACAAACAATAAACACGACCTGTGTTACGGAACAGGCATGGGTCAAACATCTACTTGATACATTTTCAGTAAGCCTACCGTCGTCGCCCACAACAACAGCCCACAACTCATTAAACGTAGTGAACTTGAAGACCTCCGTCTTGGCACAAATAAACAATCTGAGCAGCGATAAAACATCCAGTTCATATGCGGAAATAAAAATATTACAAATATTTAAGAGAAGCAGGCAAGATAGTGCTCCAGGACCGAATGATGTCCCCCAGGCTATCTACAAGGAGGACCCCCAATATTGGGCGTGCAAGTTAAATAACTTATTTAAATCAATAAGCAATACAAGTCGGCTCCCAGAAAGCTGGAGAGGGGCGATTATAAATCCTATCTATAAAGGAGGAGACCGCAAGAACCTAGCTAATTACCGTCTGATAGCACTTATCGACACCGAAGCAAAATACTATGCATCCCTGGTGTTGATTGACCTTATAAAATGGTCTGAAGACAATAAGAAGATTCCGGTAAACCAGACAGGGTTTCACAGGGGCACCAGCACCATGTCAAATGCCATGGCAATAAGTTTAAGCGCCGAAAAGAGCGTGCAAAGCCATCAAGCATTGTACTCCTGCTTTGTTGACTTCAAGGCGGCCTTTGACCGAGTCAGCCATCAACTACTCTGGTCCAAATTAAAGCAACAGGGCCTGCCGGATACAATTCTAAATCCTATAATGGACGTATACACAGACACGTGGATGCAGGTAAAGATCGCTAATGGGCAACGGCTTACACGGAAGATCAGTACACATAACGGATTGAAACAAGGCTGCGTACTGGCCCCCATCTATTTCATATGTTTATGGCAGACCTAACCACAAGGCTGGACGGGATTAACGCCCACCCACCGTGACTAGGAACCCTACGGCTGACACATCTCTCCTATGCCGATGATGTGGTGCTTCTTAGTCAGACAAAAATAGGTCTGCAACGCCTCCTACATGAACTGGCTGAATACACAAGGCTGAACCTTCTTGAAATAAATACTCAAAAAACAAAGATTATGATAATAACTCGTCAACGCAAAGCACCACCACTTTTTGTTCTAGACAGCAAGAAACTGGAAGTTGTGGATAGCTATAAGTACTTGGGAATACAACTGGACAGATGCCTTAACTTCTCCCTACACTTCGACGTCGTCGAAAAAAGGGAACGGCCCTGTTACATGCATTCAATAGTATTTCCAAGCAGCTAAAAGGCCCCCTGTTTAATCCACTTCTGACAATCATCAAAGCCAAGCTACTCCCTACTATAGCCTATGGCAGTGTGTTACATCATGGGAGAAGTGCACAGCTTCTAGACAAAATTCAAACTAGAGTCTATAAGCGGGTATTCAGTTTACCGGGTAATGCTTCTCCGGCACAGGTCCGACTTGAGTTTGGTCTACAATCTCAAGAACTACAAAAAAAATACGAGACCATTAAGTTCTGGTATGACATCTGGATGCAAAGGGAAACAGAAATCAACTCTGCCACGTGGGAGGCCATGCAAAATAGTCCCAATTCTCAGTACACCAAGGGGCATATTACCAACAACTAGCGATAATTTTTGTCTCTAACTTGTTTAGAGACAAAAATTATCGCCGCACATCGGCGATTTTTATCGCAGATAAACCTTGCTATTAGCAAGGTTTATCGCAAATGCGATAAAAAACGGCCGCAATGCATGAATATCGCTGAAAAGTCAGCGATATTCATGCATTATCGAGCAAATGCTCTTAGCCATGTTATCCACCTCCCATTGGATAACATGGTGAAGAACTGCTCAGGGCAGGTGTTAGCTTTTGGAGATATTCGCGCTTAGCGCGAATATCTCCAAAAGTTGGTAATAGGAGATAGCGATGTTAGCGACTGTTTCCAGTCGCTAACATCTTGGCACGCCCACTTTGCATGTCATTAGTGATAAATATCACTGACATGCAAAGCGGGGCCCAAGATGGTCGCTATCTCCTATTAGCTGTCACTAACTGGTGTTAGCGACAGCTTGGTAATAGGGAGATAATTTTATCTCCGCTTTCTTGGCTTTTAAAGCCAAAAAAGCGGAGATAAACCCCCTTGATAATATACCCCCAAGTTTCTAAAATTGTCCCTTGTCACTACAGAACTTGCTTCGTTATGGCAAACCAAACTCCCGGTATTTTCATTCAAGCAAGTAGTCAAGAAGGCAGCAAACAGGCACTCGCTGATCAACGACAAGTAAATCTTTAGTCACCGTGCGCATGCCTGGACGATAATTCAATCATACAATACATCCAAACCCGTAGCCTATCTCGGGTTCTCCTTCTCATCATATGTCAAACTGAAATACCTCAGCTTAAGGATGGGTAACCTGCCAACAAATGCAGATCAACAGGATTGGAGGAAACCAGACTCCAAGGAGTGTGAATTATGCGGGCCGCAAAACAAGACCTCATCCACCTATTCTGCATCTGTCCTGCACTGGACCAGGAACGTCGGCACTGGTTAAAGGCGAAGTATAATGAACATGGAATACGTACCTGCCGCTCAGCCATTATACAAGTCCTGTGCACAGCAGACCCACAATTAATTTGCAGATCAGTTAAGTTTGTTTTGAAGTTCGAGAACAAAAGATGTGTCACGGTAAAGAGCCATTAAAAACTCTGATCACGTTGTTACATAAAGAAGCCATAAGAACTCTGTATTTGCAACCATGTAAGAAGTTCAGGTTGTAACATAAAGAAGTAATAAGAAATCTGTACCTACAATCACTCAAGAAGCTGCATCGCCATTCTCCCCCAGTCGAAAGTCTCAGATAACTCGCAGTAGATCGAACTAAACTTACCTCAATCTTGAGATAGAAGAGTTGCATCCGCCGTTTTTCACCAGTTAAGGGATCTATCTAAATTGAGACCAAGATTGTGAAAAAAGGGCATTTTCTGTATAGAACTAACACAACATCGGATTGTGTAGTTCAGTATTAATTTCCCTAACATGTATCATGTAATATATATTTTATCAATGTTTTTAAATTTAAATCTCGCACGCATATTGACCAATTTTAAATTGAGGTATTTTTTACTTTTGTAATGGTTTTTATTAACTACACAATAAAAGGCAACAGTCGTTACTTGCACTGCTTGAGATCATTTCACTTCTTCTTTATATCTTCTTTTTCATGGTGGCAAATGGTCATATAATTGAATTAATTTCCATTAATGCACAAAACATTATAGCTGGTTTTGGGGTGGTTTTTATTATCATGAGGAGACAAAAGAGGTGGTCATCCTCCTTTACAATTTCCTCAAAAGACATATCCTTTCTCATCACAAAAATTGGACTGGCCTATATTTTTATGACTGGAGTTTTCCACCCCAACGGCAGAGTATCCTCAGTCTTAAAGTTACTAATAAATTGTAGTTTGTGAATACTGAAAAAGATTCAACTTAGACTTGTGTAAGTGTAAGAGGACCTTTGTGAATCAGGCCCTCAATGTCTTCTCCATCTTCTCCTTCAGTGGAGCATGGGGTTTGGTGCAAAGTCCCCCCAAAATCTTTGTTTCTCCATGCTTTGATCTTGCACACTTTTAATATTTGACTTTTACACACATCATTACTGTGCAAATTCTGTATGAGCTAATACCGCTAATGCAAGACTCAATTTGTCTAAGAGTATTTGTAAGGTGTTTTTACCATGCTATAATGGTATTTCTGATTTCGTCATTTGTGCTGGAACTAAGACTGAACTCAGAATGAGACCCTGACGTTGTGAACAAAAAGCAAAAAAAGTTATTTACTTAAAATGTGAATGTGTGCATAAATATTGTATATCCCTCCGTATATGCAGCGAACAATCCTATTGTCTTTGTCAGTATTTACAATGTAATCAATAGTCTATTCAGCAAACAAAAACTTGCTTGTCATTTCTGTATGGTGTTGGTTAGAGTTCATTCTACACCACGCTGAAACTAGGTTTCACCTTGCAAATACTAATTTCTACAATGCAATGTCTGATTCAGAGAAACTGAGACTCGATCAGTCATAATTAATTCCTACATTTTCATAATTCATTTACCACTCAGTAACAAAAAATATTGTGAGCATTAAGTATCAACGAGGTGAAAAGTAGTCTGAGGAATACTAAGTATTAGCATGGATTCTTGTACAATGAAGAGATCAAATCTGACAAAAGGCTACAAAGAGTTCCAATTTCGAAAATAAGCGATACCTGTGAAAATAAATGAATTTAACCTAAGTAAGCGTAAAAATAAACGAAGAGCAAAAAAAGACACTGTGGCTTATTTACAAGACTCTTGAGCCACTTTTGCATCATTTTTAAAATGGGAAAAGTGACGTACGGGTGGCGAAGGGGCTTGCAAATAATCCCCACTGTGTTTTATTGTTGGTTTGTTTAAATACTTTATTTCCATCAACATTCATCACAGTAGAGAATCAATACTTTATAAAACAACTGCACAACAAATAAATGCAGTTAATAAACAGATTTTAAAAGCCTACATGGGCACAATACAACAGTATAAATAAAAACAGTAATAAAACGTGTGGTAAATATTATATAAGAATTATTGCACAAACTAGGCCTGTAAAAGTATATCCTCATCGAGTAAGAAAGCAAGGCATACATATTTAGTTTACATACAAAGTGGATGCCACATCTTGTAAACAGTTATGAATAGCTGATGATAGAGCGCTTACCGCACTCTAAATTGTATGGGTGCACTATACTCATGGTTTAAACGCACACACATGCATTTTTTCTTTTGCAATGTTTCACGATTATTATGATGCATTTATTCAAAGTTATATCCGCATTGAAATGTAGTGTGCACATTTAAATAGGACTCTGTATGTATTAAAGAAACCTATAATTCCTTTTTGTATAATTTGCAGGATGAAATATTATTTGTGCAATGTAATTCGTGTTTAGTTTAAGTTGCCTGAATTGTAGACCCAAATTGCAGGTTGTTGTTAGTTTATATTCTCCTGGGTTGCTCAAGAAATAATTAAATGAATCCTTTTTGTATTTGAAGACAGCATGTTCTCCTCCTACTGCAGGTGCAGGAATTCAACCTCATTATTCTTAGATTTAAGGAGATACACCCAATGTCATTGTAGAAGACTAGAAAGCGAAAAGGGAGGACACCTTTCGTGTCTGGCTGATCTGGGAACCAAGGCCACTGGAAAGAAGCTGAACAACACAGCTCATGTGGAAAAGTACAGAAATATTACGATTGAAAAGTTTATTCAGTGAAGTATTGGGGGGTTGAACATTGTCTTTTTGTATGATGCGTAGGGACAGATTAGAGAGATTTCTGCTTTTTTGCAGCAAAAGGAGCATCTTAGAACAAGCTATATAGCCTTAAGCTTTCAGACCAATTTAATGTGAGTACTTCTTAGGAAGTCAACACGTGCTGACACCTTTGGGGTATGATATAAAGGAGATAGGCAGGACCCTCATTTAGAGCAGTATAGGGAAATATATTTTTGTTTACTTCTCAAAGAAAAGAGAATTTGATTCAGCTTCTCTTCTGTGTTGCATTTTGATGTTGGAGTTTCTCACATTATGCCTTTTATGCCGAATGAATATATGTAGACTTGGCTCTGTATTGATTTTTATAAACCTATACACTCTGATATTAAGGTGTGTTTATATTCAATTATTTTTGGCTTCATAATAAACCTATCCAATGAAGTCCTGAGTTTGTGGTCCTTTAACCCATGACTGATTTGTAAGTATAACCTAAAATTGTTTTGCTCCCCTCGACCACTTTTAGCAGGCAAATAAAAGACCATCAGTATTGGATTCAGTAGGTAAGGCACGGAGTGAATTTAGTGTAATCACTGATCTCAAAGAGGCTCTTCAAGTATAATCAAACCAGACGACTTCAAAAATTGACACCAGATGGGTCAAATGCTCTCACGAAATTTAGCAATTGAAAAAAAAAAAAATTGTGCACTGTCTGCTTTGCAAATTCTCTGAGCTGGCCTAAAGTAGCGAACTCCTAAAGACTGGTATAGGGGAGCTATCCAGCGTTTACCCTGTTTGTGATTAAATGGACAGAAAACAGTAGATGACAGTCTTTTTCATCATCTCCACATACTGGGTTTGCTACCCCCCATATTGCCGTTCAACTTCATCTCCTCATGCTCCCAATAGACGGACTTCCGCTTTGTGGCAGAGAATGATGGAATAGCAATTGGGAACAGCTAATACTCGGTCAGACCGAGTGAGTACAAGGACCGCTTCACATATTTCAGCCAAGATAATGTCACACCACCCTTTTGCATGTCCAAAATATCTCTGAATCCTGCCCTTTAGTGTACTAACTCACGGGTAGACCATACATGTAGCAAGCAGAGCAGCGGTTTGAGGCACACCAAAGAAGAAATGGACTGGAAACATAGATGTTGTTTGAAGATCAGAGGCGTACTTTGGGGGAGTTTAACAGCCACCATCAGTAATTGTTTTTCGGCCACCCTCAATGGTTCTATATTACTGTTTCCCCACAGTTCAGCAAACATAGACTGTGACAGCTACTGCTTTAGCTCTACAGACTTCTAAGAGTGGGGAAGCAGTGTGAAAACAGTTTTTGTTTGTGAATCTTAAAATAGCTGACACCCTGTGTTTCAGCAAAAGTGTGCTTTTTGTAACTTGGCTAACCGATGTTTTGGAAAAAGACTGACAAATTCTTAAATATTCAAAGCCAATTACTTTCTCCAACTCCACTCCCTCAGGTTAACACCCCTCTAAATCCCCTATGGTGATGTACTGACATAAACTTCATTGTATTTGTATTAACAGCCAAGCCATGATTCGAGCAAAATAATTTTAACCTAAGTAGGACAGTCTTTAGGCCTTTTGGGTATTAGATACCAACAGAGTGTCGTCTGTGAAGACCGGAATTTTAGTACCCCCCTAGAACCAGGGAATCACTGTCACTGTCCATTAGGTAGTCGACACAACTATTAATTAAAAGAAGGAAAAGTGTTGGAGCAAGCCCACAACCCTGCCTCACTTCCTTAGCTATCCCAAAATGGCCTGTGTTTTCCCTATTTGGGCACCAACTAACTTGATCAAAATTATCGCTATGGAGTCGAATTAAGATATCAAGAAGGGGTCCTGCAAGCCCAGGTCCCTGATGATACTCCAAAGCTTTCCTCTAGGGACCAGATCAAATGCAGCTCTTAAAATAACAAAAGAAACATAGAGGAATCCCTTGGTGATATCTACCTCCTTCCACTGGATTAGTTGGAATTTAAAAATCTGCTCAACTATACTCATTTTGGGACAGGATCCTGATTGAAACTGCACCAGGATATCATTACGGTTGATCCAAGTTAGAATAAGGTCTCAAATTAATTTGCAGAATATTTTTTGGCTGGAATCTATGAGGCTTATGGGTTGATAATTCACTGGGTCAGACAGGCCCCATCATCTGAATAGGGATAATCTCTGCTCCTTTCCAAGAAACAGGAATTTCAGCACACACCATCATAGCGTTAGTGACTCAATTAAAGCATGGAGCCCACATGGTGGGTTCTGAAATAAGCAAATCCATCAAATCCTGTCTAACTCAGATGCCTTGCAGGCTTTCTGAGGTCCGATGGCATGTTAAGTTTCTAACGTGGTAAAGAAATCAGCAAAGTCAGATGAATCAATGTTTTTGCCTGCCTGAGATGTTACAGGCAACATAGATCCCAACTTAGCTGGCTCCACTAAATGGGTAAAGAGAGAATCTTCTGGATTTGATGGCTCGTTATAAAGGGAGTGAAAAACATTTACCCACTCATGTGGGAGGATGTTGAATTTAGGCCTCATTCTGATAGTTTTAGCCACATGGGATATAATATGCCAAAAGTCTGTCTGATTCCTGGAATGTGCCGCAATTAAAATATCATTCCAAGTGGCAGTGTTCGAGACTATTTTCGCATTCTTTTGGGTGGATTTATAAAGTGCTCTAGCTTGCCTAATGGTTTCTGGGAACCACCTTTAGGAACTTTATTTAAATGACTACAAGCTGTCCTGTACTCCTTTTTAAACCATGTAGGGTCTGTAGCTGGTAAAGAGTGATAATTAGAAAAGGGTTTAGTAAAAAAAATTATGTTTTTATGTCCTTGTGCCAATTGATCTGAACATCTAGAATTTTGTGAGGTGAATTTTCACTCTCTGCTAAAGTGAGTAAATTGGGGACCATGTCCATATAAAATTGAATTGAAATTGAATTGAATTGAAATAACATTTGTATAGCGCATGGCTACGTGGAGGCACCCCAGCGCTGGTAGTAGCAGCAATGAGCGGTTTCACCCATCAGGGAAAAAGCAGGGTTTTTAGGGATTTGCGAAAGGAAAGCTGGTTGGGTTCTGCACGCAGATAGGAGGGAAGGGAATTCCATAGTCTGGCCGCGTTGAAAGAGAATTGCCGCCCCCCGCTTCTAGCCTTCCTGATCCTAGGGATGACGACCAAATTCATAGTTTTAGAGAAAAGGCTTCTGTTGGGCTGATAGGAATGGATACTACTATGAAAAATGGTGGGGGCTTGTTCCGTAAAGAGATTAGTGGATGATAAATATGGGACTTGAAATTGATTCTCTCCTGGACTGGCAGCCAATGGAGTGATTTCAAGGCAGATTTGACTGTGTGAGGTTTGGGGATGCCTAATAAGAGTCTTGCTGCCCAATTTTGGATGGTCTGTAGTTTGGTAAGGGTGGCGGCGGGGGCACCCAGACACAGAGCGTTCGCATAGTCCAGCCGGGACAAGATAAGGGCTGGACCATAATTTTCCTTGCCTGGAAAGGAAGAAGGGGAAGAACCTTTCAAATCATTTTCAAGACTCCATAGCACGAAGCTGCCGTCTTCCGTGCCTGTGTCTTAAATGTGAGATCTTGGTCGATCCAGACGCCCAGACTTTTTAACAGGGTCTTGAGGGTGAGAGCTGAGCCTAGAGAAGTCGGACAAATTGCATTTAGGTCAAGGGGAGAATGATCATGATTTCACTCTTTTCCCCAGTTTAAGGAAGGAATTGTTCATCCAGTTTGCGATTTCTTCCAAGCAAGGGCGCAGACTGGGAGGGGAGCTTCCAGCTCTGTTGAGCCCAATTACCAGTTGCTTGTCATCTGCATAGGTGACTATGTGTACTCCAAAGGGTAAGACCGTCTCTGCAAGGGAGCAAGTAAACTTATTATAAGGTAGGGCTCAGGGAGGATTCCTGAGGCACTCCACAGCAGAGGGGTGTCTGCTTGGAGGTCACATTGGGCATAATTATTGCTGGCCACATTATCCCACCTGATCTTTCTCCAATTATTACTGAAAGTCAAATCCCTTGCAGAGAATATGCTGGAAATTATCTAAACTAGCTATACTGCCCCATAGGTTGAGCCATTGGGGGGAGTGATCGCTCTTGAACCAGAGCAGAATTTCCATATCTGTGGGAGATTCCCTGGACCAGAGATCAATAATATATATAATTAATATGACTCCTGTATAAATTCCTCCTGCAGGTGGGATGCCTCGCTGCGTCAGACTTAGTACTGCCATTAGTGGTTCTCACGTGACAGCACAAATAAAGATCTAACAATTGAAGGGCTATTTTGGAAGGGGTTGCTAAATGAGAGCCATTGAGTTGTGGTATACCCCAATATCAGTCTTCCTTGTCGGCTATGCCTCTTAATTATGCTGAAGGTGCAGAAATTGCATTAAAATCACTACCCGCAATAATAATAATCTCCTCCCTGATCGCACAAATAATATCTCTTAAATGTTTTAAAACTGGGGACTCAATAGATTTCGGAACACTCCTGCTATAGAGATTAAAAAGGAGTAATTTTAGGTTGTTACAAAAGATTGATTCAATTCCTAGTAGGTTGGTTGAATCAATAGATTACTGTCTCACTAGGCATCCCAACGAAACTGTGACCCATATGGCCAGACCACCCATAGGTCTACCATCTTTGGACTTAAGAGCTGGAACCAAAAAAAATCTGTAGCCTTGTCTGTGAGATGGAGTGATTTTTCAAATCTCTTGGAACACAATTATTTCACCCTTATAAATAAAGTACCCCCAGTCCTCCTGTATGAGCTTACTTTTGAGCCCAACATATTCCAAGAGGTCAGCATAAAATTGTAAACAGAACTGGGCAGGAAAGGGGATTGGATGCCCTAGAGTACTATGGGCGGCTCACTAGGGGGGCATAGTCGCTTTTCAACCATATCAGGAGGCATTCCCAACCTGGTGGGATGGATTTGTTCACAGCAATATAAGTGGGTAAGTGTAATGAAGTACAGGACACTGGAAATGTAGGAAGATGTTTATTCCGAAGGAGAGAGCCACCGAAGCTGGCACAGCTTAGGCATCCGGGGAACAACTGCCTTCTTGAGAACTTTAGCCAAAGGACATTCCATATGACATCAGAACAACACATCACCACACCTCCCCCCTCAATAACAGAAACAAAATACAAACAAGAAAAAAAAACTAATAGATCATAAATGCTAGTAGAAAGAAACAAGGAATATATGCATACTTATATGAACACTCAGAAAAAAAACTTACATTAAACATAGTCCTGTAAATATTGTGGTCTGTTACATTTCCTACTGTTTAATCTAGTGTTACCACTACTTTCCATACTTTTTTTGTCATTTTCAACAATTTCAGAAGAAAAATTTGGGGTAGATGAAAAACCACGAACAGATGAAACACTGGGATCTCTGGTAACGCGGGAAGTACTCCACCAATTCCCATGGGATAGTTTGACAGCATTTTTACGAATATCAAGAATTTGCTGAGAAGACAGCCCTTTTTTAACAGACACAGGATTCTTAATCTTGACCAAATCTCCAATAGAAAGTTTCTGGGATAGCTTCACAGGAATAGATTGACAATTTTTTGAAGACATCTCAGTAGACTTTAGATTGGCACAGTCCCACATGTGTTTCATGTCAAAATTATGCTGAAATGACTTCACCATCCAGAAAGGGTAAACCTGAGATGGAGCTTTTCTTCCCCTCATGAGTTCAAAAGGGCTTAACTTGGTACAAACGTGAGGAGAGGTGCGATATGACCAAATCAAATCTTTTACTGCTTGAAATACACAGCATCCTGATCTACAAGCTGCTTGCACACACTCAACTACAACTCTATTGAACCTTTCTGTTTTACCATTACTCTGTGGGTGGTAAAGAGGAGTTCTAGTGTGCTTGATGTTACAGGCACGCAAAAAAGAATTCATTTCTTCAGAACAAACAAATTTCACACCGTTGTCGGTAAGAATTTCTTCAGGATAACCTTCCCTGAGAAATATCGAATTTAAACAGTTAATGACGCTTTTAGAATTAGGAAAGTTAATAGGTTCAACCTCAACCCATCTAGATAAATGATCAATCAGGACAAGAAAATACTTCGAGTTAGAAGGTAGAATATGAAAGGGTCCTAAGAAATCCATTCCTAACTTTTGCCATGCTCTTTCAGGAGGAGAGACAGGAGAATAACTCGTTCCTTCAAGTACTAGTACTTTATCACTAGTGTTACATCGTGAACATTGTTTTACCAAATCATATATCTGAGAATCCATTTTAGGCCACCAAAAATCAGTTCTAACTTTCCTCTTAGTAATGGTAGAACCGAGATGACCAGAATGTGCGGCCAACACAATCCTTTCACATTAACACGAGGGAGGTACTAGTTTGTTGCCCCTGACAACTTTTCCGCCTTCTACCGAAAGTTCATCATTCACCTTCCAAAACATCTGTAAATCTGGTGAAAGACATTTTTCTCTTGGCCATCCTTTTTTTATTAACCCAACAACTTCTTTAAGTATAGGATCTTTATCAACTTCTAGTGCCCAACAATCTTCCTTAAAGGACAAACTATCATGACTAATATGAGCTACAAAACATTCTTCAATTTCACACTCCCACTCCTGCTCATCAGTGTCCTCAATGGGTAATCTAGATAAACAGTCGGCCCTGGAATTTATACCACCAGGAATATATTCTATGCTAAATGAGTATTCTAAAAATTTTGTAGAACGTCTAGCTAAACGAGCTGTGGTGTGTTTTACATTTTTACCAGACAGAATATCAACAAGGGGTCGATGATCTGTTTTAAGAATGAATGACCTGCCCCATAGATAAGATTTAAATTTTTCAACACTCCAGACACAGGCTCATAGTTCTTTTTCTATGACCGAATATTTTCGCTCAACAGGTCGGAGCGTTCTAGATGCGAACCCAATAGTAAGTTCTTTCCCTTCAGAATATTGTGACAAAACAGCACCCAATCCATCCTCACAGGCATCAACAGTGACCACAGTTTGCTTGCCTTCGACAAAAGCCTGAAGCGCAGGAGCTTTGAGAATATGCTCCTTAATGGATCGAAAACCTTCTTCACATTTCTCTGACCAAATGTACGCATTACCCTTTTTAAGTAGTTCTCTAAAGCATTCTGTGGTTTTTGCAAAATTTTACATAAATTTGGCATAAAATTCGCAGAGACCAAGAAAGGACAAAAGTTGTTCTTTGTTTTGTGGAGGAGGTGCTTCAACAATGCTTTTAATCAAACCAGGTCTGGGTTTAATGCCCTCTTTAGAAATAATGTGATCGAGGTACTCAATCTCTTTTACTTTGAGAATGCATTTACTCTTCTGTAAGGTAACCCCTCTAGTTTCTAAAGTGCTAAAGACTTGGTTAATGGCGATGTCATGATAATTTTCAGTTTTTGTAAAAATAAGGATGTCGTCTTGAAAAACTACGACATTGGGATTGTCACAAAACATCTCAGTCGTGAGTCTCTGAAAAACGGCGGCTGCCGAAGCTAGCCCAAAAGGAAGTCTACAAAACTGAAAAACTCCATCAGGAGTGACAAATGCAGTCAGATGTCTAGACTGGGGATGTAGCTCAACTTGATGGTAGGCTTCTTTAAGATCTAATTTAGAAAACCATGACGATGAACCAACTTTGGCAATAAGCTCCTCAATGCGAGGAAGGGGAAAACCATCAACCCAGATACTTTCATTGAGACTTCTTAGGTCCACACACATCCTGAAATCCCGTGACCTTTTTTTAGCTAAAACAATGGGACTAAGCCAGAGGGTAGATTCAACTTTCTCAATGATTCCTTGGTCACACATATTTTGTAAATGTTTAGAAAGATAACTCCTGATGCTTAAAGGGACGTTGCGTAACTTATGTTTTACAGGACATACATTTTCCTTTACCTTTATAAAATGTTGAAAGTTTGTGATTTTACCCAAACGATCCTCAAAAATGTTGCTATACTTATGCTCCCATACACTAGAGATATGTGATACTGAATTGCTGTTGTTCTGATCAATTGAAACTGGATTAGTTCTACCAGGTCTGATAGTTAAACCAAATTCAGCTTGGTGCAAAAGACCTAATACATGTATGCTCCTTTTCGCTACATAAACTTTCCCTTTGATAGTTACTCTAACAACCGTAATGCTTTCCCAAAAATAACCTAGTAATTCAATTTTGCTTCCTTCAAAAGCTACAGTAAGGATATCTGGTGGTAGAAGACTTTTGTCCTTCCAAAAATTAAGAAACTTATCATGTGAGACAATAGTTATACGAGCCCCAGTATCAACTAAGAGCTGGATGTGACTATGACCAATGCAAACATCAACTTCAGGATCAGGCACATGAAATATCTCTTCTTTGTTAGACTGTTGTTTAACTACAACAACATGTGACATCATTTTGAATGTCATTTTGCTGTAAACCATCTTGCATATTGTTAACAACTTCTTCACTATCGTCAATGACACATCTAACATTACTTTTCTTACCGCTCATACAAATCTTAGCCAAATGACCCATTTTGCCACATTGACCACATTGTTGATTGGATGCTGGACAATTTTTGAAAGATGAAACATGTTGGTTTGAACCACATCTGTAGCAAAACATTCTTGAATGGAATTGTTGTCTATTTTGCACAAAATGTCTACCTCCTCTAAACCCGTATGGTCTTCTGACATAACCTCTAGTGGTATTCTGGTTTAGAGGAGTAGGAAGTTTGTCAATAGATGGATGTTGTTTAGAGGAAACTGCACCGGAAACAGTGGAATTGGATAGAGCAGTTTCAAGCTGTTTAATATCATCAATAGAAGTCTCTATGCTCTTAGCAATGTCTACAGCCTTATCTAATGAAGGATCTTTGCAAGTAAGAAGCCTTTGCTGCGTCTTTTTACAATAACAACGAGCAACAAGTTGATCTCTTATCAATTGAGATGTGAAATTTTCAAACTCACATTTAGCAGCTGGAACTTTTAAAGCAGTTATGAAACTGTCGATATTCTCATGAGATTTTTGAGTTCTAGTGAAAAATTTGTATCTGTGAACTACTAGATTCTTAGTTTTAGTAAAGTATTTGTCTAATTGTGCAACAGCCTGTTCAAATTCATCCAGATTTCCACCTTCAGGTTGTATAAATGGAGGTAAATGATCAAAAACATTTTGTCCTTCTACTCCCAAATGATAGTACATAGGTTCCTCTTCCTTTCAGCTCTATACCTAAGTCCGTCAATAGCTCCTAAATAAGCATTGAAAGACCTGTACCATAATTTCCACTCTAAAGGCGGGTCCCCAGGATCTTGTAGGAAAGGCGCTGGAGGTATAACACTCTGCATGATTAATCAACAGAGATAATAGGCTGAAAATTTTGAGTAAGTTGTGAGAGAAGAAGAAAAAAAAATTGTTTTTTTTTCTGTGCAAAAACAACTTTGGCCACAAGATGGCGCTAATGAATAGCTGATAATCTTTAAAAGTTATTAGATTCCGGGGTAGAAATTGCTGTGTGTGTCAGAGTAGTTTCACTAGAATTTTATTCATTAATGAATATGCTGGACAAACACTGGAAATTGCTGTGTGTGTCAGCGCGATTCGACAAACACTGGAACAGCCGTGTGTGTCAGCGTGAAGGAAACAGAATTCTCTGAACGTAGAATTCTCAAGCGTCGTAGAAATGCTGAATAATGGAATGGAACACTGCGCAGGAGAATAGCAATGACTCAATACGTCAGGAGAGTGACGTGTGGAATGCGATGACAGAGACGTGAGGGCTTCACCGAGAGAGACGGAGAGTTCCAATGCGTCATCAGTTGAGCCAAGGAGTCAGAGAAGAAACATCGCGCAGCAGCCACAAAGAAGAACGTTATTAACGGCTTAGTGTTGTCTGGGATGACAAGAACTTTGAAATATCTTCAGTAGTACAGTCGGAAAGTTTGTCATGAAGGAGACAGTAAAAGCAGGACTTCCAGTATGAAAACAACTGCAAGGTAGGCTGTGAATTCGAAATGAAAATGCAGTGTGCTTGAGTTGTTGGTAATTGAAATGATGTAATGCTGTGCGGTGGCTCTCCCTCGGATATGAAAGTCCATGAGTAATAAAAGTAAATGTACTCAAGTAGATGTCGAGCAGGGAGGATGTGGATATGAAAAGAGTAGATCAACAACGTAGTATCACGGAGGTAGGAGAGCCTTAAGGTCTCAATAGGTCATCGTGATAGGAAACTCGGTTTACCCGTCCTCTGTCGCCAGTGTAATGAAGTACAAGACACTGGAAATGTAGGAAGATGTTTATTCCGAAGGAGAGAGCCACCGAAGCTGGCACAGCTTAGGCATCCAGGGAACAACTGTCTTCTTGAGAACTTTAGCCAAAGGACATTCCATATGACATCAGTACAACACATCACCACAGTAAGTTAGTGGTAGAGATAGAGGTGCTGGGATACTCTAGTAATTGACCAGAGCTAGGGCCCAGCATAACACAATTGCGGTAATTCAGGATAGCAGGGTAGACACATAAGTTGCCTTCATCCTCTGCTGAGTAAATACTTTCGTTTGGTACTGGCTTGCAGAGTTCAAAGGGGTAAATGTCTGGGCGTGAAGGGATAGCAGTCTATTAACAATGGCTGGATGGCTAAATTGCAGTTTGATACAAACTAGAATGCTGTCTGATGATGGCAAGCGTATGGCCCTGATAATGTCGGAATAAATGACACTATAACACTTTCTGGTATTTCTGATCCAGTGGATCACTTTATTGGTCAAAGAGTCCTCATCTTCCCTAACATGTGGCTGGAGTTTAGGAACACCTGTCAAGTATATGGTCCTGACATAGGAAATGGTATGGTGATTGGTGTTAAATAATGAAGATCTGGCCAAATGTTGGGCCAGTAAATCAGACTTTTGAGCAGGAACTATAGAAGCGATGCACTGATTAGGGTAATGGAGTGTGTTAAAAAATGGACCTCTCGAGTTTGCCCCTTAGTTATATCTAATGCATGTGGGTTAGTGATATATACATGCCTAGGGGGCGTAAAAAACCTGAGGAGAGCTAGAGAAGATGACAGTTGTCGATTCAGGGTACTAGGGTGGTGTGAGGCCACTATAGGGACCCCACCAAATAGTCTATTATGAGGCCTGATTACTGATGTAGCAGAGTCCAGGGCTGAGGCCACCTGAACAAGGGGGTGTTCAGGCCCTTGTGTCGGACCTGTAGGAGGAGGCTCATATGATTGGGAATCAGTGAAAGATTAAACCTTCTTCTTGAGATCCACTATTTCTGCACTCAGTTGATGAATAATTCCCAATAGTTCTTTTATCTGCACATTAGTCTCCACATCAACTACTGGCTGGGGGTTAGGACCGGAGCATCCGTCTGGTCCTTGAGGGGCATGTGTGCTCAACGCCAACAGAGAAAAGCGATTTGTACATACAATTGTGGGTTCTAGCAGAACCGGAGGGTTAGATAATGGGCTTTGTTTGCGGAACTACTTTGGCACAGCCAGCCCGCCCCTTTTCTTTTCGATGCAACATGACATTTGATATACCAGCCCTTTTGGTAAATAAGGACGCTACTTGAGGATTATTTGTTTTAGCACTGGGTTTACCAGAGGCATCGGAGTGTAGAATATGCTCTACTCTCTCTATGAGACCATCTGTATGTTACAGGGTAACATTCCGGGAGAAGCGAGCTAGTGCTTGTGTGAAAGTGGGTTTCCCTGGGCCTTTTAAACAGTAGGTTCTCCAGGGAGTTTTAAAGTACATTCCTTTACCCCATGATGATTACTAAGGAGACATGTAATACCTCATCTCCTAAGATAATGGGTGCAGAAACTGCACCTTCACACTTTGGTAGAACCACTAGCTAAAGAAGAGAGCGCTTGCAGTATTAAAACACCCAATCAATATTAAAAAAAATATTACAAAAGAAGAACCACTTAAGATATGAGGGCCTAGTACAGGGTACAATTACCAGAAAGGAAGCAGAACAATATTGGGCCACACCAAGCTGCAAATCAAACAAGCATTCACATACCCAATATGACTCACATTTAGGATTTCTAAGTGTTTAGCCATGTAGGACAATAAAAGCTGACACAACTGCCCTTAGATGAAACAAACAGCTCCCTGAATCAAAGACAGGGACCGGTCGCATGCACCCACACCATGCCTTATATTTTTAGGCTCAAAGGTCAATGAAGCCGTAGTAAAATGAACTTGTTCCCAAAAACTGTACTTAAAGCAAATGATGGCTGGTGCGTTACATTTTGACGGTGTATACAGTTTGACAGCCACATACAGGCTGTCCATTCACCCCACTGTACCTTGTAGAGGTGCAGGGCCTGATCTAGAAAGATTTTGCTGTGAGGAGACTTAATCTTGTCCAGGAATAAATCAGGCTACAATCGGTTCTGTAGGGTTACCCAATTAATGTCATCGACAAAAATGAGAGATACACCACACAGTATAACTATATTAACACAAATATATATTTTGGGAGCTTCTTGTCATAAATATGGCTGCCATACAATCAAATTCAAAACATCAAACATTGAAAAGGACTTTTTAGACAAACCAAATAATTAGTGACATGAATGACAAACGTTTGCAAAATGACCCCATTTTACAACAGCATAAAAGGTTTCAGAAAGATCACAGTGTTCTGTCTTTTCAGATTACAATGTGGCTCAACTCACTCTACATATTGCCTTCACAGGTATTTTAGATAGGGGGGTGATTAAAGGCGTGAAGTAGATGTACAACCGACGCTTCGACCTAGCACATATGTGTTACTGTAAAAACATCTCAGAGGGTCTTCATCAGCACTGGCGACCAAGTATGTAGACAGCCTATGGGAAAGCTGGGACAGGAATGAGTAAGTGTGGTGTAACAGAACAGACAAGGACAACATTGACCGAACCGTCTGTTTGGGGAAACTCACCAAACAGCCTTAGTTTGGATCATAGCCTTATAGTCGTTGCAGCAGACACATTTGGCTTAGAGAGGCTTTACGTTTTTGATCTCATAAAGTCCCTAGTTCATCAGCCTTTCATTCTGCAGCTTCAGACGCCCAGTTAAGAGAAAGAGCTAAAGACAACACGTATTGAACCCAAAAGACTTTACAACAAATCGAGGTTATACACAATATTTTCAGCAGCATAAGTAGGATGCAGCCAGGAGAGGTGCCCGGGCAGGTGCTTTACTGCGCAGGAGCCTTTGAAGAAGCTGTGTGGCACATAGCCTGGCTGCAGGACTGTGGTACAAGGGATGTGTGGTAAGAGAATAGGGGGGCTGATGCAGCTCAATTGCCGGTTGAAGGATTAAACTACACTAAACACCTCGCCATAAAGAAAAGGAGGCATCAAGTGTTCGGCTTGGTGCCTTTGGTCAGTACGCATTATGCATCTGGCACAAACTGGCTTCTACAGATTACAAGAAGGGGTTTCAGCTGATCCTACAAACGGAAGAAACAAAAGAAAAGGGAAACAAAGGGACACCAGAGGAACTGGCTAGGTTTAAAATTGAAAAAACCCTAAACACTCACCCTGCCAGTGACAGCCATCACATAAGCGCCCGCATCAAGGAATGGGAGGTGGAGGCCTCTGCACCCAGCCCACTGATGCCACGCAGCAACATAGAAGGCAGCAGTGGTGAAGAGAGAAGACGGAAAAAGCTAGCACCATCTTTGTGTATTAGTTCTTCTTCTGCTGTGTCCACCCCTTTGGCTCCGGTCTAAATACGATCCCTGATAATTCCCGGCACGCAGTCACTGGGAGCGCAGCACAGTGGGCAGGGAGGCGACCACGCTTATCATAAAATGCCTTCAGGGCCATCCGTGGAGTAGCGTCCCCAGGAGAGGAGGTTGGCACTGGGGGAGGAAGGGGGCATGAGTGAGTGAAAAATGGTTCAAACCGCTCCCCACACACAAGCAACAAAATAGCATCAGAGATGCTGCATTTGAATGAGCAACAAAGATTTGTGCCGAGCATAACAAAACAAAGACGAGCAGCTGCCATACTTACTAATAGAGATAAAGCCTAGTGTAACGCACTAATATAGAGATAATGTGCCATTTGAATCAGAAAATATAAATGCTGTCGAAAACATGAAGCACAGCATCTGTGAAGCAGACACCGTACAGGTACAAGAGCTGAGGGAAAGCAACAAACAAAAAAGGAGTTCGCAGAAAGGAACATAGATAAATACAAGTAACACCACACGTAACAGGGACAGTCGCCTGGGAGGGTCCACACCACCAAAGGGCGGGTCAAATTAAGCTTATCCACCAGATAAAAGTAGGCATTTACAAGGGGAACAAACAGAAGCAACAGAAAATTTGGGAGGTGCTTTAAACACATATTAGGCAGTGCATGCGCTGCCTAGGCTCTTCCTAGAAAGGAATCTGCTAACCCAAGTATGGCACAGGACACCATAGCAAAAAGAAAAAAAGATAGACAGTCCTCTTGAAAAATGAATTAACAGCACAGATGAAAATGGCCTCAATGCAGGCAATTGGGATCAATGGTGCCAGTGTCTGCAAGAAGAACAATGCACTAGCACTAGAATTGAAGAATTCCATGGGCAACCAAAGGAGGAACACATTTCAATTAACATTAAATGTTATGTTATGTTAAGTTATGTTATGGGGTGTTTGTAGAGCGCACAGCTATTCCTATGAGTGTCTCTGCGCTGTCTTGACCCCAAGACAGAGCATATGAGACACCTAGCAGCAAAACAGCTCATCTACTGTTGGACGAGCCAGGGGGCATATTATCAAGAACGGCGTTCAAATTATTGCCTCTTTAGCGGCAGGAAACGGCGATAATGGGCTTGATAATATGCCCTTGTGAATTCCCATGGAAGCCCATGTTCTGGTGTGAAAATGGGCTTCTATGGGAATGCACAAGGGCATATTATCAAGCCCATTATCGCCGTTTTAGTGGCAGTTTCCTGCCGCTAAAGTGGCAATATTTTAACGCCATTCTTGATAATGTGCCCGCAGGTGCCACCTACCGATTGGACCTAAGACTTCATGGACATGTCAGAGTCAAGTTTCACCCCTACGTTTTTTATGGTGGAAACTGGGCTTACTGGGGAGATACATTTTGTGGCCACCATTGGCGCCATTCGTCGCCCGGAGTATTTCCAAAGAAAATGATTTCCGACTTGTCGGAGTTGTATAGTAATTGATTTTGCCTGAACCAGGCAACACCTTGGTCAGGCAAACATTGACCACATTACCGCTGAGCGCCTCATCCCTCTTACAGGTAAACAACAACTGAGTGTCATCGCCGTACAATATAATTTTTGCCCCATGTTGTTCTGCTAATGGAGCAAGAGGGGCCATGTATATATTAAACAGGATAGTGCTTAAAAAAGAACCCTGGGGAATGCCTACATTCAGCGGTTGAATGAGGGCTGAGAAAGGAGGAGACCAGAATGTTTGATGGCGGCTTTCCAGGAAGGAGGAGAACCACCTAAACACCGTGCCCCCAATACCACTTTCCTTCAATCTATGAAGAAGTCGTTTGTGGGGCACGGTATCGAAAGCTGCAGAGAAATCTAGTAGTATCAGCACTGCCTTTCCACCTGTGTCAAGAGTACTCTTAATCGTCTCTGAGACTACCAGCAGAGCCGTCTCTGTGCTAAAGTTTGCTCTAAATCCTGATTGGCTCGGGTGAAGCACCTGACTTGCCTCAACAAAATCTGTAATGGTGACATTCACACATTTCTCTAATGCCTTGGAGAAACAAGGTAGGAGCGATAATGGTCTATAATTACTGACCACCAAGGGATCCGCTGAGGGTTTTTTAGAAGCAGGAGAATTTTTCTGTGCTTCCAATTTTCTGGCATCACTCCCACGGACAGGGAAAGATACAATAACTGGTTGACAGCTGGATTCATTACCTCGGCAAAAGATGCCAGGGTTTTTGCTGGGCAAGGGTCAGAGGGAGATCCGGATTTCAGAGCCTTCATAATTTTAAGTGAAGTGGCCATAGTCTTAAGGGGAAACTCCAAAAGGGTATCTTTCGCAATAGGACACACAGGGAAAGGCGTATCAGTATCGTTCTCCCTGCCCAGGGGTAGACCACTGAACGAATCCTGATTAGTTTTGATTTTCTTATAAAAGTATTGCTAAATATGATTCGTCCATTCATAGGTAGGGCAAAAAGACTTTTTGTTGCATTAGGGGAAGAGAAGTGTTTGACAATCTTGAACAATTCTTTAGAGCAGTTCTAAGCTTGTGCAATTTTTGCAGCCAAAAAGTTTTTCTTTTCCTCTCGAACTTTGGCGTAGTGGGCTTTCAGCACCGCTTTATAGGTGAGTTTATTTATTGGATCAAAGATTCTTCATCATAAACATTCTAGGCCTTTGCAGACACTTTTGCTTTTCCTTAAAGACTCTGTAAACCAAGGTGCAGAGGTTCTGCAATGTTTGGCTGCTCTAAGTTACCATTGGCTGGTATGGGATGTTGGCTAAGTATGGCAACTAAAGCCTCCGGTGTTATTTGATCAAAAGGTCTAAAGCTTCTTGTCCATTGTTTACAGTAGGACTGAGACTTGGCCGGTACCCTTGTCTAACCTAAAGGATAGCAGAAAGGGTCAGACCAGAGGATTGGCAGGGGAACAACTGGTTCTTACCTAGTTGTTGAAAAGATTTGGTCTAGGCTATGACCCTTAGCATGCATTGGAAGCGACACATAGGGAATCAGATTGAGGGTACCCAGGGATTCACATAGTTTGATAGACTCTGGATTGGTCGTTTGGTCAAAATGTATGTTGAAATCCCCAAGAATCAAACACTGAATGAAATGAAATGAAATGAAATTAGATTTGTAACGCGCGTGGCTGCCCGAAAGCGTCCCAGCGCTGCAGAACAAAAAGCAACCTAAAGTGGACAACGTTAGTTAAAGGTCAGTGGGAAAAGAAACGTTTTGAGAAGTTTCCGAAACTTCCCATGATTGGGTTCCGTTCTGATCGTCACAGGAAGGGAATTCCACAGTGATGCCGCGTTGACTGAGAAGCGAGGCCCCCCCCAGCGTGCCCTCCTCACTCTGGGGACAATGCCGAGTTTTCCCTGGTCAGATCGTAGAGACCGAGAGGACTTGTAAGGACGGATCAGAGTCCTTAAGATAGGAGGTCCCTTATCCTGGAGAGACTTGTGTGTTATGCACAGAGATTTAAATTTTATTCTTTCCCGTATCGGGAGCCAGTGAAGAGATCTTAAAGCTGGCTTGGCCGAAGTTCTTAATGAGGAGCCCATAAGCAGCCTAGCTGCTGAATTCTGGACACGCTGAAGGGTGTTAATGGTTGCTTCGGGTGCCGCCAAAAACAGGGCATTGCTGTAGTCCAGTCTAGAAAGTATTAGACCTTGGACTAACAGCTTCCTGGACTGAAAGGGCAGAAGTGGAAGAACCTTTCGAACAGACCGAAGCAACCCATAACATATGCCTGCTGTTTTCTTTGCTTGGGTCTTAAAGGTGAGGTCCCGCTCAAACCAGACCCCTAAACTTTTGATTTCATCTTTAGGGGCGGGAGCATCACCCAAGCAGGGAGGCCAGATGGACTTAGGCAACGCTGTTAGTTGGTGACCCAGGAACAAGATCTCCTTTTTGGCTCCGATTAATTTGAGCCGAGATCTAGACATCCAGGCATGGATTCCCGAGAGGCAGGCGGACAGATTCTCAAAGCAACTCTCTTGTTGGGATAGCGAGACGACTAGTTGGGTGTCGTCAGCGTAGGTGACTATTTTTATCCCAAAAGGATTAACTACCTCCTCCAGTGGGGACATATAAACGTTAAAAAGGGTAGGGCTCAATGAAAAGCCCTGGAGCACTCCACATTGGAGGGGGATGGATTTTGAGGTTGCGCTGTTTTCGCAGATCTGGAAAGAGCGACAACTCAGAAAAGATGACAGCCCTTGTAACGCCATGCCCGAGATTCCCAATCCCGCAAGTCGCTGGATAAGGGTGGCATGGTCTACCGTGTCAAAAGCTGCACTTAGATCCAGGAGGATCGCAACTGCGGATCCCCCTGAATCTAAAATGCATCTTGCCTCTTCCGCCACTGCTATCAGGGCGGATTCAGTCCCCTGACCTGGGCGAAAGCCTGTTTGTGAATTGCGCAGCAGAAGATTGTTTTCCAAGAAAGAGGAAAGCTGCTTGTTGACCACTCTCTCTCTGCAATTTTGCTAAGCCCCGGTTGGAGAGATATTGGACGATAGTTTTCCAGGTCTGCGGGATCAAGACCTGGCTTTTTGAGAAGGGCCTTCACCCTAGCTTGCTTCCAGCTGGGTGGGACAACACCACATGCAAGGGAGAGATGTATAAGCTCCGTGGCTACAGGGGCGATGGTATCAGAGATGAGCTTAAGGATGTGGATGGGCGCGGGGTCAGTTGGAGAGCCGCTTTTGAGAAGGGGCAAAGTTTTACAAAAGTCATCCACGGTAAAAGGGGAAAAGGAAACCAATGATGGACCAGGTGTGCGAGAACAGTGGTCGATAGAGTGCGGGGCAGGGCCACTAAGTGGAAGACTGTCTTAGATTTTTGGGATTTTCATATCAAAAAAGTCGGCTAGTAGATTGCATCTAACTTCTGAGTTCTCTTGACTAATTGAGGGTAAGGGGACATTCAGCAGTTCTTTTACTATTTTAAAAGTTACCCTGGATGAGTTGGAGGCCGTGTCTATTCTCTCCTCCAGGTAGGCTGACTGGGCTATTTTACGGGCAGTTTTATAGAGCCTCATGGCGGCACGGTATGCTGCCTTATTGTTAGCTGACCAGTCTTTTTGCAAAGTGCGTTCTAATCGCTTACACTTTTTCCTCATAGTTCTGAGATCCGAAGTATACCATGGTGTTTTGAAGGGACTGCTCTTCTGTGTTATTCTTTTCCTAGGCAGTACCACATCTAGAGAATTAGTCAGCCAACTGTGAAAGTTGAAGTCAGCCACTAGTGGGCCCAGATCTGGCGTGGGAACTGTTTGTTCCAGTGCCCAAATAAAATTCTCCAGGGGTAGTTTAGACCAGGCTCTCTCTAGAGTGCGGGAGGATGTGGCATTTGGTAAGTGAGTACTCATTTTCCATGTAAAAGGGACCAAAAGATGATCAGACCAAGGAATAGGGAGGGGGGGCTGGAATCGAGATGAGTGATATTAGAAAATATAGGGTCAAATAAATTACCTTTAATGTGGGTGGGCTCACTATTTATAAGATTGAGTTCGAAAGATTTAAAATCGAGCCTAAGATCCGCTGCCACCTTGTCGTCAGGATCGTCAAAGTGTAAGTTAAGATCTCCTAATATCATAAAGTTAGATGAAGAAGAAGCTGCGGCTATAGTAGTGTCCAGATGAGATTCCTTAAATTGTTTTATACTGCCGGGGGGCGGTAGATTAGGAGACCTGATAGGGAGTTGTTGGGGGTGATTTGGAGACTAAAATGACAACTTTCTGAGTCAGCAATACAACTGTCATTTATTCTACATGAGAACGTGATTTTATAAACTATTGCCAGGCCACCTCCCTTCCCCTGCGCCCTATGTTGGCACTGAATAAGAAAGCCAGTCGGAAGGGCGCTGACAATGTCAAACTCTGAATTGGAGGATAGCCATGTCTCGGATAGAAACAGTATATCTAAGTTCCCCTCTTGGAGTAAAAGGTTTATCTCGACAGCGTGCTTTGGGAATGACCTGCAATTAAGGAGTGCCATATTGAGCTGATTACCGGTTTTGTCACCCGTTCTATTGGCCTGGGTGATTTTAGGACAGAGCTGACCTTGTCTGAATTGTCTATCGTGAGTCTCCCGTTGACCGTGCTGAGGACCTACCTTATGGTTTAGCTGTATGAGTTCGCCCCTAGTGTATGTCCTGCAATCTTTGGAAGTGGTAAAGGGCAGAGTATCTGGCCCATGACCCGGTCTGGCACGGACGGGCACAGACGGGCTTGCCTCTGGCGCGCCTCCGGCGCGCCCGCTGCGCGTGCAGCAAGTGACATTCATTTTGTAGTGTCTGGGCCGCCAATCGCCCGGACACTAGTGCGCTGACCTGCAGTTGCTGTCCTAAGATGGCGCCCGAATTCTGTGGGGAAGCTGCAAGCTGTAAGAGCCCTAAATCGGCCCTCGCTTATCACCGGAGCAGTGAGGGGACCCGGAGCAGTCCTGCTTCAATCAATGCGCTCGGTCAGTAAATTAAAGATTATTTTGAAAGCACCACAAAATACAAAAAAATTAAAATTACGACGCGGTTGAAAACAGGCAGGCTAGTGAGTGCGTGGGTGACCTAACTCCCGGCTTGAACGCCTCAGGAGCTTTAAATTCTAAGTGCAGGCGCGTGAATGCTGAGTCCAATTTGTAGTGGCTGGGCCGCCAATCGCCTGGACACTAGTGCGCTGACCTGCAGTTGCTGTCCTAAGATGGCGCCCGAATTCTGTGGGGAAGCTGCAAGCTGTAAGAGCCCTAAATCGGCCCTCGCTTATCACCGGAGCAGTGAGGGGACCCGGAGCAGTCCCGCTTCAATCAATGCGCTCGGTCAGTAAATTAAAGATTATTTTGAAAAGCACCACAAAATACAAAAAATTAAAAATTACGACGAGGTTAAAACAGGCAGGCTAGTGAGTGCGTGTGTGACCTAACTCCTGGCTTGAACGCCTCAGGAGCTTTAAGTTCTAAGTGTCAAGTGACTATACTTGGATGTAATAGGCGAGATAGCATGGTCAAGGGACTCCAGAACCTTCCTGCTGGCCCTGGTGGTCGGTATATTACCGCACCAGAGCTGGACTGGTGAGCAGAAATTGTCAGATGGAAGTTGAGTCCCTCCGCCCCTCTAAACTTTGTCATAGGTAGTAATAGGCATGCGAGTGGGTTTTTATATATAATCGCCACACCCCTTCCCCTACCGCCTGGTCTTTCCTTCCTAAGTATCTTATACTCTGATGGGAGGGCGCTGGCACGCAGGGAAAGCAAGATATACCCTGAACAGGCATTGTTAGGCCAAAAATGTAGGGGGTGGCTCTTCCTGGTGCTGATGGGTGCAGGATCGATGGGCACGCCCTTTGCCCGAGCTTTGCCCTGGCACGGCCCACACGTGTCCCACACCGCAGTGAGAATAGGAGTGCTTTATAGCTCTATGGTAATGATGGATAGCAGATTACCTGTAGGTGCAAGTGAGTGGTTCGCCTTTCTCATCCGAAGCTGTCTGGGGTTTGTAGTCCCTCATGCCCAGTATGCGCATCCCATGCTGCCTTGAAGATAAGAGCGCTTTACAGCCTTATGACGATGACAGATAGCAAATTGCTTGCAGGTGCGGGCGAACCTGCCTCCCTTTACCCCCAGGCTACTTGAGGCTTTTAGTCCTTCATGCCCAGTATGCGTGTTCCCTATGTTTTTATATTTTATTAATTTTTCTAAATTTTCATATACTGGTTTCTGCAAAATTTGTGTCAAAATTAACATTGTGCAATTCTTACCATTATGCAATATGGAAAGCATGACAACTTTGCATATCGTAAAATCACAACTGTAGCAATTTATGCTCTTCATAATAGTTAACAATTATTAATTCAGCATGATGCTTGTAAATTCAACAATTTTCTTTCTCTTTATTTAAAAGTTAATGTGAATGTCATGGTGAAATCAAAATGTACTTTGTCAGACTGCCTATAATTCATGTTAATCAGACAATATTTATGGTAGCATATCATGCTGAGCGCTAAAGATATCGCCCATCATATTTTGGACGTCGTCTGGGACAGTTGACAGTAGATTTTATAGTTTTTGAAAAAATTAAGTATATGTGTTGGTTTATGCTGCAAATGTGACTTGTTGTTCTGAAATAATACATCGTGTCCCTTCAGAATATAGTGTAGAAGTGCCAAGAAGTGTTTGCCAATATTCTACATTTGTTTTTGTGGGCATCAGCAAATAAAGTGAAAGACTTTCTTGGATGTGGTTCAAAACATATTCGTCTGAAATATTTTAGTACACCAGGAGCATTAGAAAATGTGTAATTGGATGCCTGCAGGGAAGTGCAGTGTCTCCTAACAATTGGAGATGCTAATGATTACAGTTACACCCCACATTTAAAGTAATGTTGCACTGCCAGGCTGATGTTTACAGTGAAACATATGTGGTAACAATAGTTACACTTTCCTTATCCAAGCTAAACTCTATATTATAGGAAAATGTATTTTAGGATCATGAATAAGGATTTAAATACATAATCAAAATACAGTTGAAAATACGCCTAGACCTTACTTGTTACTTGTTAGAAATGTATTGGGGAGACTAGAATCAACAGTGTCCGCAGTTAGAATTGCTGGCATTCTGCAGCAGACAAAGCGCTGGTAGGTCTATTCTATGAAGGGCAGAGCTTTAAATGCCATGTCCACCATCTTGTCCAGCCTAATACTGCTAGGCATATCATGGGGCTTTCAGAATAGAAAAGATTTCCATGTGGTCAATTCACTGGAAGAAAACTCCAAGATATTGAAGACATTCATTGATAATTTTCTAACAACAACCCCCACTTGGTGTGCTTGTCTTTGAAAAAAGTTTTAAAAAATGTTGCCAAGTCAGCCAATATTGTTTGGAATGCTGTATCAAATATTCAAAAAGTCACATTACACCTGCAATTTGTCAAAACACAATATCATAGAGGAGCTCTGCTTGTGACAATTGTTTGTCTGATTCTGTTAAAGTTCCTAAAATCCATGGGACTAGGCTCTAGGGGGCATATTACCAAGGGTGGCGATAGGCAATTATCGCCGGTTTAGCGGCCGTTTTCGGCCGCCAAGCGGCGATAATTCTATCGCTCTATTAGCAAGCTGTCGCTAACTGATGTTAGTGACAGCTTTTCGGCGATAGCGAGAGGTTTGGGGCCCGCTTTGCATGTCAGCGATATTTATCGCTAATGACATGCAAAGAGGGCGTACCCAACCTATTAGCGGCTGAAAGCAGTCGCTAACGTCGCTTTCGCCTTTTAGCAAGGCAGGCATGGCGATGGAAATAATTCGGCTATCGCCAAAAACTAACGCCTGCTCAGACCAGTTCTTAGCCATGTTTTCCAATGGGAGGTGGATAACATGGCTAAGAGCATTTTGTCGCTAATACGTGAATATCGCTGTATTCTCAGCGATATTCACACATTTCACCGCTATCGCTGGATATTTTAGCACAATGGAGAAAAATGTTGCTAATAGCATGTTTTCTCCCCTAACATATTCAGCGATAGGCAGCGATAAAAATATCGTAACTAAGCCTATTTAGCGATAAATATCGCTACTTGTTAATAATAATTCCCCTAGGTTTTCATGGGATATAACTTTCCTGCCCCCATGGTGCCTATGGGCTACAATTCATGTTTATTCCTCTGGACCTTTGTGAAGAACAGAGCAGACGCGTTTCACATCCTTTTATTTTTGAAGGGATTTTCTTCAGGGCCAATTGACTCGGTGTAATCTAAAAGATTAAATAAAAAAGTAGGGCCTTCTCAACTAAATTCTTGGACTAAATTATTAGTGAAAGAAAAATACCTGAGCTGATGCTCGTGGGTGCATTTATAACTTCATCCGATTAGCTTGTATTTAGTTCTGAAACTAAAATATGGCACTTTTATGTAGGGCTAATTCTGCTTCAGTGTGTGCAAACGGCCATTATACAAAAATGACTTACTATTGGAGGTAGTCGAGGTACAGAGACCCCTTGCGTTTCTCCGCGGAATATACTTGTTGTGTAGCGCAATCAGCGCTTTCACTGCTTTACCTTTTGAGAAAAAATTAAAGGACGGTTCACTGCTTCTGCTGTCCAATGTTGTTAAAATTAAATGACTATTTCAAAGCAACTTACTTTCTCAATGTTGTTTGTTGATTTGTTTAAGGTTTAATATTGGGGGATGTGCGATGCCTATTTCATCAAGACAGGTCTTAATCTGAGGGCAAAAAGGGCGTGCTTTGTTTAATTCTCGATTCAACTGAGAAACTGTTTGTTTTATGTTGCACGAGTCATGATTAAAAGTTTTCAGCTCACTAACTTTGTGTGGGCGGCAGCTACACAATTCTGGACTTCATCTGGTCTTGGCTGATTCCTGGATGCAGTTCTGTTCTTTTCTGGTCTCTGACGTCCTTTTAAAGAGATGATTAACGGTTGTCCTATAGTTGTTTTAGCGAGTCATCCAAAAAGCTATCATTCTTTTTCCACATTAGCATACATTTTACAGTGGAAACCATCTCAGTTTTACAAGGTTGTAAACATAAGGGTGCGAAAACACTGTTAGGTTTAATAGAACATTCCGAGTCTTGTTGGTTATGGGTAAATGCATTTTCGGTAATGTATTTCAATGTTCAATGAAAGGGAATTTTAGGAAAGGGGGGCCCGCTCCTAAAGCTATACATTTTCCCCACCCACCATCCCTATTAGTAGAATTTCGGTGTGGGCTTGGTAGCTAGCATCGGTGATGGTAGTGTACGCTGTTGATATGTGGATAATTTTCTTCCTTAGGCCTTTTTTTCCCTTTTACAGCCAATATTAGTGGAATGTGCTCAATTGTTATGTGGATGTGCAATTACTTGTTTTCTCCTTAGGCCCTTTTTCCATTTTACAGGCAATATTAGTGGAATGTGCTCAATTGTTATGTGGATGTGTAATTACTTGTTTTATCCTTAGACCTTTTTTCCCTTCACAGGTTTCTTAATTGTCGTATTTATTATACTGGTCAGGCGGTAAGGTCATAATCGGTGAGCAGCAATTTAAGATCCTTGGGGGGCGGCACCATTCACGAATGGGGTCGCCCAGGGGGAGGGGCCATTGGTCTCTCCCAGAACTTCAGTTGCAGGATATCCGCTTGCTTGGAAGGGTGCGGGGGAGGGAGTGCACGCTTTCCCCAGGCCGGTAGCCACCCCGCACATACACTATGACGTCATCAAATGGCGCGAGTGTAAGGGCCCTCCTGTTATGGTTAAATGGAGTTCACGGTGCGTACGAGGGTAACCAGGAGAGGTACATACTTTCCCGGTAACCGGGCCCTTGTTGCGCATGCGCACTCGGATGTGAGTGCGCAGCTGGAAAGGATCTGACACCGGTTAGTGACCTTGCCGTAGGCCTCAGCATTTTTTAATGCAAAATTGATAAATAGGATGTTAGATTTGGTTAGGAACACGCTGTATTAGACATTTGTTAAGGTTTACCCTTCATACCTGTCTACCTGGCTGTAAATCTAATGTCAGAATTGTGCATTTAATAATCATGTAAATAATGTTTATTTTACCAATTTTTATTTGTTTTCATATTTTAATAAATATGGCCGGGGGGTCACAAGACCCCCTGCCTTCCAAAGAAATCCCTCGCCTGGCTAAATTATTGCGGGGATTGTCTGTGGTGTTGGCATGTTAGGAAGGGGGTGGTCGGTAGTCCCAGACCATGTGTTTAATTCGGTCATCTCAATCAACCCCGTTTGGGCACTATTAAACTTCAAAATCAGGTATGCCTCCTTTTTGAGTAGTTGGGATTCAATATGTCCTCCTCTTGGTAGCTGTTGAAGTGCTGTTAATATAGTCCAAGTGAATTCATGTTTTTTATGATTTTTTTCAACAAAGTTTGAGACCATTGGTGCGGACATGACTTGTTTTTTAATGCTTGACCAGTGTTACACTATTCTTTGGTTCACTTGTTGAATTCTCTTTCCAACGTATATTTTGGGGCATGAGCATCTAATTACATAGAGTGCATTTTTTGTTTTACAATTTGTGTATTCCTTATGCGTCCATTTGATGGCCTCATGAGCGAATTCTGTGCCCTCATTTGTGCTGTAGCAGGCCGAACAATTTCCGCATTTATGGTGCCCTTTTATAGGTGGTATTTCCCACTGTGTTTGTATGTCTTTCTTCATTGATTTTTGGGCCATGTCTGCTCGGATAATACTTTGTCCTATGCGTTTGCCTTTTTTCATTGCGAATAATGGTTTTTCTAATGGACATTCAAAGTCTGAGAGAAGATGTAAATTTTTTAAGATGATCTGTTGATATTTTTTTGTGTGAGGATCAAACGTCGTCACACACACTAGTTTTTCTAGTGGTTTCTTAGGTGTTTTGGTTAGTAAGGCTTCTCTTGGTGTATAGCAGGCCCGATTGGTAGCATGTTTTAATAGTATGTGTGGATAACCTCTTTCTTTAAGTTGGTCACATAGTGCAGCCGCATGAATCATACACTCCTCTTTTCTTGCACAATTACGTCATATGCGTAATAGTTGACCATAAGGGAGGTTGTCCCTTAAGCTCCTTGGATGGGAGCTTCGATAATGTAAGATCGTGTTTCGGTCAGTAGACTTCCGGTGTAATGTAGACATTAGTTTTTGTTCATAGGGTATTAATTCCACATCTAAGAAAGTCAAGTTTGTTTTGCTTTTATTGATCCTAAATTTTATGTCTGGATGACGGTTGTTTAGCCATTCGTGAAAGGATTGAAGGTGAGCCTCTGTACCACTCCAGAGGCACCACACGTAATCGATGTATCTATACCGCTGTTGGATATGTCCTTTAAATAGGTTGTTATTGAAAATGAATCTGTCCTCAAAACAGGCCATGAACAGGACCGCCATTTCTGGGGTGAAGGGACACCCTATTGCGGTGCCTTTTATCCGCATGAAGAATGTATCGTCAAATTTGAAATAATTTCTCCAGAGTGCAATTTCCGCCAGCTTTAATATGTATTCCGTTGGCACTCTGTGGAGCCTATCCCTTGTTTATTGATAATGCACCATAGACTGCCATGCTTCTTCCTGGAGAATTCGAGAATATTAGTTGAAATGAAATCAAATGATAGCATCCATTGGGAGTCCCTGTCAAACAAATGCTTTTCAATTTTGATGATAAAATCTGTTGTGTCTCGTAAGTGCAAGGGGGTACAAAAGGGGGTGGATATGGACGGAGCATCTGAACCAATCAAACAGTCACACCCAGTCAACAGATCTGGGTTTAATCCATCACCGTTCTTTAGCCCACTCTGCCACTCCAGTTCAGACATGGCCATATGCAAATCAGTCTGATCCTGTGCCTCATGGGAACAGTACAGCCCGAACTGCCAAGCCATGCCTTCCCTGGACCGGAAACAAGCTTCCTAGGACTGGTTTCTGGTGTTTCAGCTGTCTTCAGCCAGGCTTGCTTGAATCCAGTGGCAAAGTGAGCAAGGAACTCATGTCTGAGCATACCCTGCCAACTTATGGTGAACAAAGCGGTACAAAAGGGGGTAGTGATGGACGGAGCATCTGAACCAATAAAACACTCACACCCAATCAACAGATCTGGGTTTAATCCATCACCGTTCTTTAGCCCACTCTGCCACCCCAGTTCAGACATGGCCATATGCACATCAGTCTGACCCTGTGCCTCATGGGAACAGTCCAGCCCGAACTGCCAAGCCATGCCTTCCCTGGACCTTAAACAAGCTTCCTAGGACCGGTTTCTGGCATTTCAGCTGTCTTCAGCCAAGCTTGCTTGAATCCAGTGGCAAAGTGAGCAAGAGTCTCACGTCTGAGCATACCCTGCCAACTTATGGCAAACAAAGCGGTACAAAAGGGGGCGGTGATGGACGGAGTATCTGAACCAATCAATCACTCACACCCAGTCAACAGATCTGGGTTTAATCCACTACCGTTCTTTAGCCCACTCTGCCACCCCATTTCAAACATGGCGATATGCAAATCAGTCTGACCCTGTGCCTCATGGTAACAGTCCAGCCCGAACTGCCAAGCCATGCCTTCCTTGGACCGGAAACAAGCTTCCTAGGACCGGTTTCTGGCATTTCAGCCATCTTCAGCCAGGCTTGCTTGAATCCAGTGGCAAAGTGAGCAAGGGAATCACGTCTGAGCATACCATGCCAACTTATGGCGAACAAAGCGGTACAAAAGGAGGTGGTGATGGACGGAGCATCTGAACCAATCAAACAGTCACACCCAGTCAACAGATCTGGGTTTGATCCACCACCGTTCTTTAGCCCACTCTGCCACCCCAGTTCAGACATGGCCATATGCAAATCAGTCTGACCCTGTACCTCATGGGAACAGCCCAGCCCGAACTGCCAAGCCATGCCTTCCCTGGACCGGAAACAAGCTTCCTAGGACCGGTTTCTGGCATTTCAGCTGTCTTCTGCCAGGCTTGCTTGAATCCAGTGGCAATATGAGCAAGGGACTCACGTCTGAGCATACACTGCCAACTTATGGCGAACAAAGCGGTACAAAAGGGGGTGAACCAATCAAACACTCACACCCAGTCAACAGATCTGGGTTGAATCCATCACCGTTCTTTAGCCCACTCTGCCACTCCAGTTCAGACATTGCCATATGCAAATGAGTCTGACCCCCCGTGCCTCATGGGAACAGTCCAGCCCGAACTGCCAAGCCATGCCTTCCCTGGACCGGAAACAAGCTTCCTAGGACTGGTTTCTGGCATTTCGGCCGTCTTCAACCAGGCTTGCTTGAATCCAGTGGCAATTTGAGCAAGGGACTCACGTCTGAGCATACCCTGCCAATTTATGGCGAACAAAGCGGTACAAAAGGGGTTGGTGATAGACGGAGCATCTGCACCAATCAAACTCTCACAACCAGTCAACAGATATGGGCTTAATCCATCAACGTTCTTTAGCCCACTCTGCCACCCCAGTTCAGACATGGTCACATGCAAATCAGTCTGATCCTGTGCCTCATGGGAACAGTCCAGCCCGAACTGCCAAGCCATGCCTTCCCAGGACCTGAAACAAGCTTCCTAGGAACGGTTTCTGGCATTTCAGCCGCCTTCAGCAAGGCTTGCTTGAATCCAGTGGCAAAGTGAGCAAGGGACTCACGTCTGAGCATACCCTGCCAACTTATGGCGAACAAAGCGGTACAAAAGAGGGTGGTGATGGACGGAGCATCTGAACCAATCAAACACTCACACCCAGTCAACAGATCTGGGTTTAATCCATCACCGTTATTTAGCCCACTCTGCCACCCCAGTTCAGACATGGCCATATGCAAATTCATCTGACCCTGTGCCTCATGGGAACAGTCCTGCCCGAACTGCCAAGCCATGCCTTCCCTGGACCGGAAACAAGCTTCCTAGGACCGGTTTCCGGCATTTCAGCCGTCTTCAGCCAGGCTTGCTTGAATCCAGTGGCAAAGTGAGCAAGGGACTCACGTCTGAGCATACCCTGCCAATTTATGGCAAACAAAGCGGTACAAAAGGGGTTTGTGATAGACGGAGAATCTGCACCAATCAAACTCTCACAACCAGTCAACAGATATGGGCTTAATCCATCACCGTTCTTTAGCCCACTCTGCCACCCCAGTTCAGACATGGTCACATGCAAATCAGTCTGATCCTGTGCCTCATGGAAACAGTCCAGCATGAACTGCCAAGCCATGCCTTCCCTGGACCGGAAACAAGCTTCCTAGGACCGGTTTCTGGCTTTTTAGCCATCTTCAGCTAGGCTTGCTTGAATCCAAAGGCAAAGTTAGCAAGGGACTCACGTCTGAGCATACCCTGCCAACTTATGGCGAACAAAGCGGTACAAAAGGGGGTGGTGATGGACGGAGCATCTGAACCTAAATACGAGGGGACATGTTGCAAAAAATGTTTTAAGAACACGTCCACATATTTGGTAACAGGCTCCAGCACTGAATCACAGCCGGAGACTAATGGTCTACCTGGCAGTTGTGTAAGACATTTGTGTATTTTACGGAAGAATTAGATTACTGGATCATCAATTCTGATTTTAATAATATTGAAATTTCTGCTTGAATTTGTTTTGTTGGATCCTCCTTAAGGATGGGCGCAAAATCCGTTCCGCTCGCTGATTTTGCGAATTTTCTGTAAATTCGCGATCCGCGAACTCCCGCGAATTTACAGAGAATTCGCAAATCCGCGAGCGGCGGATCCGGGCCCGGGGCAAAAGTTGAAGCCTGGCCTGTTGTAACTATTTTACGATGGCGCCGGCAAGCTGCCGGCGCCATCCTAAAATAGTTACTAAGTTAGCTTCAACAGGAAGCTCTAATAGATAAAATAAAGCAGGTGCTCGATTTTATCTATTAGAGCTTCCTGTTGAAGCTAATTTAGTAACTATTTTAGGATGGCGCTGGCAGCTTGCCGGCGCCATTGTAAAATAGTTACAACAGGCCAGGCAGGTGTGCCTTCTTTCCAAATCTACCGTCGAAAATCAGCTGTGATGCTGGACAGAGGCCTTTGCATCCTTGACTTTCAGGAGCGCAATCCCTTTGCTGTTCCTGTGACCTGGCGGGTCTGTCTCTTCATCTACTGCTCTGATCGGTCTCAGACCTTTTACCCACACAAGAGGCTTGTGCACTCGCATGGAAGCCCCGCCCACAGACTCGCGGTGTGCACTGTCTTCCCGCCATTGACCCACTATGATGGACAGCTCACCTAAGGGACCCCTGCGCCCTTCGGGGCGATTGCATAGTAACACACACATGGTCGCTGGAACTAGTTGAAGCTCAAATGCAGTGACTCATTCATCAGCCCAAAAAACAATCGTGCTCATCATCGAGGCTGGGCAGGTGTGCCTTCTTCCCAAATCTACTGTCGAAAATCAGCTATGATGCTGGACAGAGGCCATTGCATCCTTGACTTTCAGGAGCACAATCCCTTTGCTGTTCCTGTGACCAGGAGGGTCTGTCTCTTCATCATGTGTACCTTTTAAACACACAAGAGGCATGTGCACTCGCATGGAAGCCCCGCCCCAAATCCGCGGATCCGCAAATCCGCGGATCGTGGATCCGCAAAATCCGCCCGTGCCTAATCCTCCTTCAGTTATCGATACCATTCTATGTTGTGAATCTGGCTCTTAGCTTCTGTTGTCTACATGTCATTGGGCCAAATAACTAGGTCTCCACCCTTATCTGCAGGCTTAAGAATTATGTTTTCATCTTTTGTAATTCTTGGATGGCTTTCTGCTGCTGAGGGAAACTATTTCTTTTGTTGTAATGATTTTTCTTTTCTAATTGGCTGATTGAGGACAAAACTGCCTGTTCGAAGGCCAATACTTGTTTAGGTAAACTCTGTGGTGATGGAATAAAAGAGGATTTCTTGGTTAGTCCTGATGGTTCAGTGTTTCCTTTGCTTTCTTTTCCATGAAAGAAGACCTTTAACTTTATCTTACAAATAAATTGTAATGCTTCTATTTTGAGATTGGTGAAGTCAGTGCGTTGATTAGGGACACATTTCACTCTCAAATTTAAAACAGATTCCTGGGATTCAGTCAATTGTTGAGGTGACAAATTCATTACAGAAGTATTCTTCAGTAGTTGTACAAATTTCTGAAAGTCTGCATTTCCCATGGTTGTTGTTGCTTGAATCTTACTCTGTTTCTGGGTTCGCCCTTCTCTAAAAAAGAACACTGTTGTTTAGAAGATGAAGATTCTGAAATAGTTGTACATCGATTTCTGGATCGGCCATGAAACTCAGATAGAGCTCTACGTGATTTCACCGTAGTATATTAATCCTCTTTCAAGTACGGCTACACACTCTCAATTTTAAACGTTTTAGAGTCTTTTCCAAATTTCATGGTCTTGAAATTCATTGTACTGTCCTTGAATGTTTGTATTTCTTTGGTGATTTTTTCCAATAAGGATTTTGCCTCAGTTACAGTATGATAGTTCTTGAAGGCTTGAATCAAACTATCTAGTTCTTCCGCCTCTTTCTGGCACAACCGCTGGACAGTCTCTATAAGATGGACCATAAGGTCATGGCTACACTTAGTGCTAATAAAGCTAAAGTCCTATTTGTACTCCGGATCGTTAGTGAATATTACAGGAATGTTTTTAATTTGGAGGCCCCAAGGGATGGTACCGGCTTTTAAGTGTTCTAACAAGAAATGACCATGCAATTCTGTGCGAATATGTTTTTTTTGCAATCTAATTAGCTTTTCGGATTCATTATGTTGCTTGGCTGTGGTGCTAAGAGTTATGGACGAGAAGGGGGAGGGTGTAGAAATAACATTTTGGATATGTGAGTCTTAAAAAGACAGTGTATCTTTATCAGACATACTGAGTTACAGGGAGGATTGTGGGCCTGCCTGTTAGAGTCGTGAATCATATAAATTGTTTGGGGAGTTGAGTTGTTTGTTCTACCCTCGCAGTGGTTCCGCTCCATTAGTATTTAATTACAGGGTTGCCCCCTTTAGTGGCCAGATGGGGCATGAGAAACGTTTTTGTAAAAGAGAGAGATCTGACCACTTTATTCAAATTCCTGCTTTTTATTTTAGCAGTTAGGGCAAATGGCACTATTTCTTTCTGTTGGTCCTGGCTATTCGTTTGCCTTTACTTCAATTGTTCACATATTTTTTGTACATTTAAATAATTGCCTGAACAAGATGTGATACACTTGATAATCATGACAAATAAACACTTTTGCAAACCATAACAACTCAAAACTTGGCACAAGGATCAAACATGTATTTAAAATATTGCTTTGAATGCTGAACCAAATATTCAAAAAGTCACATTACACCTGCAATTTGCCAAACACAATATCATTCCAAACGTGGCCTTTTCAGAATTGCAATTTAAAATCGTACCTCACCATAAAATAGGAATTTAAATTGTGATTCCAGAAACACCAAACATGAACTGGTGATCTCTTCCCATCTGTAAATTACACTTATAAAATGCAATATGGCAACTCTAATGTTATCCTACTGGAGAGATAGGCCTGAGGTAGTGAAAAACGAATGTAGTAGTTTTTCACTACCAGGACATGTAAAACTTAACAGTACATTTCCTACTTTTTGGATAAATTTCACCATGCCCTTGGGGTGTCAAGGGCCTAGGGGTGACTTATATGTATTAAAAACAAAGGTTTGGGCCTGAAAAAAGGTTTATATTTGCAGGTCGAAATGGCAGTTTAAAACTGCAAACACAGGGTCTGCACTGCCAGGCCTGAGACATATTTAAAGGGCTACTTAAGTGAGTGGAACAAGTAGTGCTGCCGTTACACTAGTAGCATGAAGGAGTGAGCACATGCACTATAGCACTGCTAGAAGTCGTAAAGTGCACAGAGGCCTAATGACAGCAAAAACAAGATCAGGAAAAATAGAGGAGGAAGGCAAAAGGTTTTTGGGAAAGACCACCCTAGGCTGACAGGTCTAACAGCTGTCCCCCGAGCTGAAAGTGGGGAGTACTACCTGACCCCTTGAGGTTACGTAGTTTTCGGCCCCGCTTCGCTACAGCCGCCATTTTGCGTTTAGTCGCCATTTTATGTTGCCTCACTCAGGCAGCACGGCTAACGCGGAAAAATGGTCTTTCTGCCGCTTTCAGCTTCTCCATGTTTTCTCGTTAAAAAACAACCTTTGTCCTTGTGTGCGATACTGATGTCAGGGTCTGGCCGAGTTCGCAAAGCCATGTCTAGACTGATTAATCCATGACTTACTCCACTGTTTGGGTCCCACCATTCTTCTCTATCTTATCTTATTTAACTGGCCTTCACTATTCTCTCCGTGTGTTCTCTTGTTACATAGCCCTTATTTTGAAGCATACTACACATGTTTTGCCACCTGCAAACTGAATTACGGGCACCAGTGTTGATTAACCTGATGGGAGGAGAGCACACGGGGTCTGAAAAGAGGGTGTGTTTTAGACATCTGATAGCTTGTTTTCGAACTATTCCTATTTGTCAGTTTTGTGTATATTGGGAGTTGTCATTGTAAACATGTGTTGTATAATAGACTGTGCGCCACAGATTGAAGTGGCAGTCTCTTGAGAACCTACCTGTGTGGTACTTCTTAGATAACTGTGCTTAGGAGCAGCTAATAAAACTACTTTTCTACGCCTAACAGAGTGTCCCGTGTCTCTGTCGGTCGAGGCAGGTGAACTCGGAGATCTTAGGCGTGCCCTGCGCCGCTCGGCCCATAAGGCCAGGCTCTCCACCCTCATGACTTGTCACCACTAAGGCGGAAGAATCTGGATAGACCATCAGCAGTGACGTGGTCTGATCAGGGACGTTTTTTTAAATGCAAAAACGACAATTAATGTACAGAATGCAGAACAATGTCATACATTCAACCAAGTACAGCAATCTGGGCCTAAATCCATTGTTTGTTTGCTCCCCATGCCATTCCAGTTTGAACACAGCCATAAGCAAATCAGCCTTCACCCTGCGCCCAATAGGCACAGTCCAACCTGAACTACCAGGCCAGGTCCTCCCTCAACTAGAAACAAACATCCCAGGACGGTGTTTCACCATAAATTCCATTCCCTGTAGGGAGATGGACCACCTTAACAGTTTGGTGTTTTCACTCGTCATTTGCATGAGCCATCCGAGGGGCCTGTGGTCTGTCTGAACCTGGAAGAGAGTTCCAAACAGGTATGGTCTCAGATTCTTCACTCGTCATTTGCATGAGCCATCCGAGGGGCCTGTGATCTGTCTGAACCCAGAAATGAGTCCCAAACAGGTATGGTCTCAGATTCTTCAGTGCCCATATTACAGGAAATGCCTCCATTTCAATCACTCTCCACCTCTGTTATTGTGGAAGTAACTACCTGCTTTTGAAGGCTACCGGTTGATCTGAACTCTCATTAAACTGTGCTAAGACGGCCCCGATGACATGCTCTGAAGTGTCAGTCTGCACTATAAAGTTCTTAGAGAAGTCAGGAGACTTGAGTACAGGATACTGTACACATGGCCGCCTTGAGAGTATCAAAGGCTTTCTGGCTAGCCTCTTTCCAGATCAACTGTCTGGGCTGCTTCTTTGTAGTCAGCTCTGCTAAGAGGGCCACATTTGTGCCATATCCCTTACCAAACCTCCTATATATGCTGTGAGGCCCAGGAAAGCCCTCACGTCTGTCTGTGGTTTAGGGAGCTGTCAGGCCATGATAGTCTCAGTCTTGGCATGGAGGGGCTGCACTTTGCAGCTACATCGCTCAGGTAGGCAGCACAGAACTTCCCAGCTGGGACCCTGTTGACCAACCTCTAAAAGATAGCAGGGGTATTCATCAAACCAAAAGTATCACCTGAAACTGAAAGTAGCCCTCTGGGACTAAGAGTGCTGACCTCTCATTTGCCCACTCAGTCAGAGCAATCTGCCAGTACCCTGATGCCAAATCAAATGTTCTGACAAATTTGGCAGGGCCCAGCCTGTGGAGAAGTGTGGCTCAATGGTTAGAGCGGCAGACCCTGATGCAGAGGTCTAGCCCGGAACCAGGTACAATTCCCCGCCTCGGCAGGTCTTGGGCTCAAAATTCCACGGACCTGATAATTCTCGCCTCGGTGCCTATTCCAATCATGGAGTCCCACTCTGCAACTCTGGGCAATAGCTTGCTTAATCTCCACAATGGCCCCCACAACGCTAAGGATGTCTGGCCTCCACCTTGGGGATGCCCAGGAGTGGACACCTCACAGGGAAAGCCAGGATGGGTTCCACAGCGGTATTCGTACGAGCGCCTTGAGACCCTTGCGGGTGAGTAGTGCGCTATACAAGTATCAATTTACATATGAGCTCATCAGCTCGGGGGATGGGGTGTGCATCAGTCTTCATGATGGAATTCAAACCCCTAAAGTCCAAGCAGAACTTATGTTCTGGATGGCGCCTGGTGGGATAGCCGTGGTATCAGCACCACAAGACTGACCACAGACTGTTGGAGGGCTCAATCACCCCTAATGCCATTATTTTGGAGACCTCCTTCTTAATACTGGCTCTCACCTTGTATGCAAATCTATAAGTCTTATTTTTAACAGGTGGACAGTCTCCAGTTGCTATGTCATGGATGTACAGGTGTCTGAGTTCAGGTGGTGAGGAAGAAGAGTGAGGGGAACTGCCCCAGTAACTGGTGATAGTCACTATTCTGTTCTGGGATCAAAGTAGGAGAGCAGTAGACATCATCCACTGACCCATCATGTTTCTGTGCAGACAGGAGTTCAGGGAGAATGTCGCTCCCCTCTTCCACTCCCTCATCTGTCACCAGGCTCATGCTAATTTCAGACCTCTTAAAGTGCTGTTTGAGGTGGTTCACTTGGAGCACCTTTAAATGGTTTCCAGGGGGTTGAGTTCCATCAGGGTGGACTTCCTCCTTCACCTCATATGGGTCTATCCATCAGTCCTGGAAAGCTCAGGGCTCATCAAGCTCCATGACCCACACCTTCTGGCCTGGCTAAAACTCTACCAGAGTGGCCTTTTTGTCATACCAGAATGTCATGACTTCTTGACTGGCCTCAAGATTGATTTTTACCTTTTCCTAGAAGTGGTGCATCTGGTTGTGGAGGGCTATCACATAACTGACCACATCCTGAGGGGGATTTCTGGGGCCCTGCTTTCGCCCCTCTCCCAGAAGGCTAAGAGAAGTTCAAAGGGGGTAAACCCAACCCCCTTCTGTGGCAGCTCCCTGTAGGCAAAGAAAAGGCATGGCAGGAGGATATCCCACTATGCCTCATGGACTTAGGTAGGCCCATTATCATACCCTTCAGGGTCTTGATGAATCGTTCTACAAGATCCCCGGTTTTGGTGAAAGGGTGTGCAGAACATATAAGCTGTTCCAAACTAATTTGCTCTGTAATATAACTATTAGGTGTTGACCTCAGGTTTAAATTACTGAAACCATTACTGGACCATAAAAGAATAGTAACATTAAAACTTGTGGTGAACTACTAGCCACCCCAACTAATAATTCACTTTCTCACAATAGTTGCTTATTTTAGAGTTGAATCTCCTTTATATAAACATCATCATACTTTTCTGGTCCATACATCTTTCTGACACATTTGTTTCAAAATTAAAGTAGGAATGTGGTATCCTGCAAATTGTTTGAGTATTTTGTTGCGCTAAGATATTATGGGTCTAACTTTAAGTTTGTTGTATGAGATACTCCATCACAAACATGACGGATATCCTGTGTACCATTTAAAAAAAGTTCCATAGGATATAATACACGTCTAATACAGTGTCCTTGATATGCATCATGTTTGTGACGGGGTATGACATCTGCTAAAACTCAACATGGATGGACTGTGTTGGCCACATATGGGAAGCTGGAGCCACAACCATATTTAGTCAACCATATATCCCCAGCTGCTCAAAAAAAACTTTTAAAATTACGGCTGGGAACCACCATATTAAAAAATCACACACCTGCATAGAAGCAAACATGGCTGACACCCTTCTGTAGACTATGTGGGGAAATGGAAGAATCCTTGATGCACATATTGTGTATTTGCCCATCTTTAACAAATTTGAGACGTTATTACCTACTTCATGTTTTTCGTCTTTCTCAAATTAGATCATGCCGCCCGGCCGTCATGCTGGCCCTGAACAGCTACAAACTGCAGACAGCTTGTAGGGCTGCTAGATTTTGCCAAAAGGCACGTCAGCTAATCATGAACACTGAGGTAAAGGACGGCAAAGGTCCGAATCCGACTCTGCGAAGTGCAAGTACAACTGCAAAATCACTATGTACACAGACATTTTAGAAAGTTTCTCTATTTTAATGTATCTCTAGTTTGTACACTTTCATTTTAAAGTACAAGCTGCTTTTTTATATGAACAATATTGTAAAGGTTTTAATTAACTATATACAATAAAAAATGTACTTACTCACTTACTTACTTACTGGTCCATACATCTTTCTGACACATTTGTTTCAAAATTAAAGTAGGAATGTGGTATCCTGCAAATTGTTTGAGTATTTTGTTGTGCTAAGATATTATGGGTCTAACTTTAAGTTTGTTGTATGAGATACTCCATCACAAACATGACGGATATCCTGTGTACCATTTAAAAAAAAGTTCCATAGGATATAATACACGTCTAATACAGTGTCCTTGATATGCATCATGTTTGTGACGGGTATGACATCTGCTAAAACTCAACAAAAAAGGGGCCTCACAATGGAGGATGCACAGTTCCTGTCTTTATATGAGCACACACACAACCAAAAAAAGTGCACTGTTAGCAGTGCCTCAGTGTAAGTGTAAGAAAAGGGGTTGTTGATTAACAGGGTGTGAGCCGCGGTCAAGCAGCAACCACAATCCTTATCAGGGTAAAGGATAAGCAAATCCCAAATTAACCTGTCCTCATGCTCCTGGTAGCTTAGCACAGAGCAAGAAGGCCTAATTTAGAGCGAATGTGTAAAGAATGTATGCAACACTTCAAATAGGTATAAAGTGAAAACACCAAACAAAAAAGATCCAACTCAATATTAGAAAAATAGAGTAATTTTTAATAAATAAACAAAGACCAAAATGACAAAAATACAATCAGTAGAACAAGAGAGATGCAGGTTTAAGGACTTTAGCAAAAGAATAGTGCTAAAAGCACAAAGAGCCAACTGTGGACATCTGGTCTTGCTGGACCTAGACAAAGGCACAAGTTCAGGCTGACCATGATTGAGCATGACCTAGTGACAGGGATCAGTTAGGCCCACTGAAAAAGTACCTTCAATCCCGGTCTACATCGAAATGCGATGCAGTCAAAGGGATGCATTGGTTCTGAGATGCGGCGAGGTTGCTATGCAAGGTCATGGATCCTAATCGAGGCTGCTGTTGATGAGAGATGTGAGAGTATGCGCCAAGGATGCATCATGCAGAGATGGTTCCATTGAGGGTTGCAATGCGATGTAGGTCTTTGCAACAAAACCGATCCAAACAGCAGCGACTGTGAGTCAATTCTGCTCGGGATTGGGCCATGCAGCAGAGGAAATACATTGGTTCAGCTGGATCCACAGAGGTTTGCCGTCTTAGGTCCACTTCCAAGGGTCCAGTACTGGGGTAGCACTGTTTGGCAGGGTTAACTAACAGATGGCAAAGTCCAGGTGCTGGGGTCAAGGTTGCTGAAGTCGTATGTCCCTGATACTCAAGTCAGGAGACAAGTTAACTAGCCCTTGGAGCCACTTTGGGGTCCAGGATTCAACAGGTGCAGCTCCAGTCCTCTTCACCCAGGCAAGAGGGCAGAAGACAGCAGGTCAGTACAGCCGAGCAGCAGTTCCTTCAGAACAGCAGGCCAGCAGAGTGGCAGTCCTTTCAGCAGCACAGCAGTCATGTTTCCTGACAGACTATCTACAGGTCCAGAAGTGTATTGCACAGGAGGAGGTTTTAAGGTACAGTATTTATACCCAGTGCCCTCTCTTAAGAAGATGGTAGAAGCTTCCAGAAATTCCCTTTGAAGTCTCCAAGCATCCTGCCTTCCCTATCCTTGCACCAGACTAACTACAGGGGTTATTCAGCCCTTTGGTTGGAGGTCGGTCACAGCCTATTCAGGTATAAGTGTGGCTGTGCCCGGGTCCTCCCTCCCATCCTGGCAGTGATGACCCATCCAGGCACACCTAAGCTCCCCATTGTGTGTGGCTGTCTAGGAGGAATATACAAAGCCCAACTGTCAACTACACCCAGTCATGTGACCCAGAGACAGGCTACAGGAATGAAATGGCTAGGACAGGAAAATGCCAAATTTCTAAAAGTGGCATTTTCAAAGTTGTAATTTAAAATATGACTTCATCGTCTGTTAAGATTTTTCATCACAATTCCACAGATGCCAAACCAGAACTGGTTGCCTGCTCTCATTTGGAAATGACAGCTTATCATATGTAATAAGTTAACTCCAAACTTATCCTAGGTGAGAGGTAGGCCTTGAAATTGTGAAAAATGAATTTAAGAGTATTTCACTACCAGGACATGTAAAACTTAAAAGGACATGTCCCCCTTTTTAAATACATTGCATCCTGCCTTCTGGACTGTCTAGGGCCTAACCTACGGGTAACTTATATGTATTAAAAAGGAAAGTTGGACCTGGAAAAAGGTTTCTTTTACCAGTTCAAAAAGAAAGTTTTTTAACTCCACACAGGCTGCAATGGCAGTCCTGAGACAGGTTTGAAGGGTTACTTAAGTGGGTGGCACAATCAGTGCTACAGGGCAACAAGTAGTGTTTAATTTACAGATGCTGGGTATATGGAATACCTCTTTTCTAGGGACTTACACATAAATTAAGTAGGCCAATTGAGTGTAAGCCAATTCTATCATGTTTAAAAAGAAAATACAATTATTTTAGCACTGGTTAGTAATGATAAAGTGCACAGAGTCCTATGGTCAGCAAAAACGCACTCAGCAAAATATAGGGTGTGGCCCTGCAAGAGAGGGCTAGGTCCAGTCCTCGATTCACATAGAGCCTCTGCACTCATGGCAGAGGTTCTGCAATCATGGAGGGATCTCCACACTCATGGCAAGATCTCCACACTGCAGTTTCTCACTGTTGAGATCCTGTCATGAGTGCGGAGATCCGACCATGAGTGGGGAGGTTCTTTGTGAATGCCGCCCACACTCACTAGCTTTCTACTTAATGTGTGTGTTGGAAGTGGTACACTGCTAAAACACATAGTTGATTCTCCACTGTAGCAAAGAGAGACGTATTATATGGTGTGGGGGTCAATCTTCACTATGTAATACTATCACCCCAAAGATGGTCCTTGGATTCACACTAATAAATACATTAGCTGATACCTGCTAATATGGTAGAAAGCAGTCAGGATTTACTAGAGGAACATGCGTTAAGCTTTTCAGAGTACCAACTTGGAGGATAAGTAATTGACACAACTCTAGAAAAATTAGAAAACAATTTATAAAAATAAATTGTATTTTTATCTTAATTTAGACACCAAAATGAATGGAATAGCATACATATAACCAAAGTTACTGATTTTCGAAGGAATTGAAAATTAAATTAAAATAATACAGGGAAAATGTAACATTGTATTGACAATCTGTCTCTTGCAGGTCTAGGTGCAATGAACCCGTGCAGGGCAAAGGTGATGCAAGACCCAAGACCAAGCCACGACAGTTAGTTCAATTTTACCTGGTCCGTGGAGCCCAGGTGCAGAGTTGCCCTGGCTGTTGCTGGTGCTGAATGGGAACTGTGTGTGAGCTGCTTTTACCACTGAGATGGAGCTGCGGGGGAAAAAAGATGCAAAAAGACAACAATGGAGTGGTTGCTTATGCCAGTTGAAGGTTGAATGGAGTTCCTTCGTAATACAGCATCAAGTAAAGGAGTTGGTTGCCAAATTGACGACCAACAAGCCTCGGCAACAATAAGCAGAGCAGAAAGTAACTTCGATGTGCAGTGGTCCAGGAAAAAGCTGTAGCTGCCTCCAGCTACGTGGATGGCAGTACTACAGTTCCCACAATGCACTCTGCCATCTGGATTTGGGTTATTCCTTGGAGGGCCGGGCGGCCAACGATTCTTCAGGTGAATCACTGACAGAATATCTACTCACAGATAATCGACCTACGGAAATATCGACGCTGGAATATCGAAGGCAATTATATCAACATCCTATCAACAACAAGGTAAGTACAAAACTATCGAAACCAAAATATCGATGTTTAAAATATCGTAATTAAAAAATATCGTATATAATACTAATAAATAAAATAAACATAGTTAAAATATTTAGGTGCCCATTATGATGTCGGGCGGATTGCCTCCGCCAGGCTGGAGGTGTCCTCCGCCGGCCTGGCGGAGGCAATCCACCCGACACCCTTACCCGCATTCCCCCTCGCCATATTAGTATGGCAGGGGGACCGTGCCAGACGGAAAGACCGTCCGCTGCTTTTCCGCCCGGTCGCCTTGCGACCGTGGCGGAAAGGGAACAATATGGTGGCAGTGTCCAATGGACACCGCCAGCCATATTACGATGCTGAGACATAGGTGCCTTTCCGCGGCAGCAATGCCACCACGGAAAGGCAGGCGGTTCTTGCTGCGGGGGCCCCCTGCGGGCGTCCCTGGTGTAGACAGAGGTGGGGGAGGACTGGGGGGGTACCTATGGTACCCCCCCACATTTGCAGATGCAAAGTGGCAGGCTCCGCGCGGTGCCTGCCGCTTGCATATGCAAATGCGAAAAAAGCATTTTTAGCATTGTGGCGGGTGGTGCAGAGTGCACCGCCCGCCACAATTCTAAAACCACAGGATGTACCCGCCACTGTTGCGGGCACATCCTAATTCCCCCCACCCTTATGGCGGGCGGGCGGTCCCGTTCTACGATAGGGTGGCGGGCGGACAATGTCCGCTCGTCATCCTAATGGGGCCCTTAAAGTTTAAAATTAATAAATAGTACATATGTGAAAATAAAACATTAATTAAACATATACATAACATTTATCATATGTACTTACTTAATAATAACTTTTAATAATTATTTTAATTAATTATAAATGATTTATAAATATTATCAATTACAAATACATCTACACACATAAAATAATAACATGAATAAAAAGTAAATAATTATTTTAAAAAATGAAAAAAATTAAATATACTTTCAAAATATTTAAAATTAATTAAATACTACATTATCTAACATAATACAAAAAATAATAAATAGATAAACAAATAAAACTTCTATTTAAAATCCCCCAAAAAATACAGCGGATAGCGGGTGGGTAAAAATTACTATTCCCACTCCAATGAGTGCAAAAGTAGGGAAAACGTTGCATAGCGTAGGGGTAAAAATTACTATTCCCACTCCAAAGAGTGCAACAGTAGGGAAAGTGTTGGATAGCGGGAAGGTAAAAATTATTATTCCCACTCCAGAGAGTGCAACAGTAGGGAAAGGGTTGGATAGCGTAGGGGTAGAAATTACTATTCCAACTCCAGAGAGTGAGACAGTAGGGAAAGTGTTGGATAGCGCGGGGGTATACATTTCTATTCCCACTCCAGAGAGTGCAACAGTAAGGAAAGAGTTTGATAGCGTAGGGGTAAAAATTACTATTCCCGCTTCAGAGAGTGCAACAGTAGAGAAAGCGTTGGATAGCGGAAGGGTAAAAATGACTATTCCCGCTCCAGAGAGTGCAACAGTAGAGAAAGCGTTGGATAGCGGGAAGGTAAAAATGACTATTCCCACTCCAGAGAGTGCAACAGTAGGGAAAGCATTGGATAGCGTAGGGGTAAAAATTACTATTCCCAGTCCAGTGAGTGCAACAGTAGGGAAAGCGTTGGATAGCGTAGGGGTAAAAATTACTATTCCCAGTCCAGAGAATGCAACAGTAGGGAAAGCGTTTGATAACGTAGGGGTAAAAATTACGATTCCCGCTCCAGAGAGTCCAAGAGTAGGGAAAGCGTTGGATAGCGGGTGGGTAAAAATGACTATTCCCACTCCAGTGAGTGCAACAGCAGGGAAAGCGTTGGATAGCGGGTGGGTAAAAATTACTATTCAGACTCCAAAAAGTGCAATAGTAGGGAAAGCGTTGGATAGCGTATGGGTAAAAATTACTATTCCCTCTCCAGTGAGTGCAGCAGTAGGGAAAGCGTTGGGTAGCGGGTGGGTAAAAATTACTATTCCAACTCCAGAGAGTGAAACAGTAGGGAAAGCGTTGGATAGCGTAGGGGTAAAACTTACTATTCCCACTCCAGAGAGTGCAACAGTAGGGAAAGCGTTGGATAGCATAGAAATAAATATAACATACTTATAAATAATGTTTGTATTTAAAATAATTAATAATTTACATTTCAAATAACTCAACATAATTTACAAATACCCATTAATACTTATTAAAAACATAATTACAAATAAATAATGAATTAACAATAAATTACAAATAAATACCAATAAATATTAATTAATATTAGTTACCAAATAATAAATATTGAACAATATATATTTTTCAAAACAAAAAACATATTTATTATTAAAAATTGATTAGCAATTAAAAACTTTGAACAATAAAATTATTTATAGACCAAAAAATACTTTTTATAAAACATTAATTACCAATTATTAAAAAATATTTTCCAAGTAAAAAAATTACTTACCAATTAAAAAAAGTAATTACCAATTAAAAAAATAATTACCAATTACAAACATTAATTACCAACTACAAACATGAATTAACAAATAAAATAATGAATTACCAATTAAAAAAATTAATTACCAATTACAAACATTAATTACCAATTACAAACGTTATTTACCAATTAAAAAATGTAATTACCAATCACAAACATTAATTAGCAATTTAAAAAATAAATTAACAATTAAAATTATAAATTGCCAATTAATAATAAGTAAAAATGAATTAATTATCAATACCAATAAATTAAAATAAATCATTACTTAATTACAATTAAAATACTTCCAACCCAATTCCCCTATAAACCCACTACCCGCTAAAAAACTTAAACGCAAAAATTAATTAAAATTAATTTGTAATTCCTAAAAAAATTATAATTAATTTAATATATTTAAATTACTTCCCACCCTATTCCCCTACAAACCCACAACCCGCTCCAGTAATAAAACATAAAATGTACTTAAAAATAACATTATTAATATATAAAAATAGTACACATAATTTAAAACAAGTAAAATACTTAACAAAAAACATGTAAGACATACATATTAAATACATAATAAAATACATAACAATAATACAAATATCGATATTAGTAACATCGAAATTAGTAACTTCGATATATTTGGTATCGATATTACTGACTTAGTTATTACTTACATCGCTATAAAAAAATCGATATTACTTACCTTAAGGTCGATATTCTGTCCAACGATATTCATGACCTCGATATTCTTTACCTGCGATATTTTAGACTCGATTTTTCTGTAGGTCGATATAACAAACTCGATATTTAGACTGTGTACCTCTTCAGGTCTAGAGCATTATTTTACCTGCAGTTTGCAGGGGACTAGTGCCATTAGTCCAGGGGAGTCTAATGGTGCTTCATGCTTCCACAGGGGTCCCGCTGTCTGGGGATCTGAGATATAGCTTAGAATGAGTATTGATCAGGCAGTTCCAAGAGTGTTGCCACAGGTGCAGGGCATCACTGCTTTGCTTTGAGCAAGTGTTGTATTCACCTGTGCAGTTCTCTTCTCCTGTCCACTTTGATGCACGTTGTCCAGAACTGAGGTTCTGTGTCAGGCCCCCTAAAATCCTTCATTTAGGGGAGTTATGGGTGTGAGATCGAGTAGCCAATGGACAGAGTCCCTGCAGCTAATCTGCCTCTGAGGTGACCACATTTGAGGGGGTGGGTCTACCCAGAACCCTCTATTCTGCCACTCTAAGGATTGGCAGGAATCTAATTTTAGTGTACAGACAAACCTGCTCACCCTGGAGGTGTAGCTAGCTTTCTGGGGGTGTACACCTTCTTGAATAACTAATTTCTCACCTGCACAGGTGCAAATGTGCCTGGGGAGGGGGGCTGTTTCCTCCACTGGGAGTCAGCCCTGGTGCATATCAGAGTTGGTGCAGCCTTTGAAGCTCACTGTCTTGATGTGCCACTGCACTAGCCTACTTTGGAGAAGGGAGGTGTGACATACTTCCTGCCGAAGCCTTTGTTCCTGACTCCTGGGAGTGATAACACTGCCTGGCAGGTGGTCAGTTACCTGTCTTGGTGGCAGCTAATGCAGGAAGTGTAGAATGGCCAACCAAAACACAGGGAAGCTGGGGCAACCAGATGGGCAATCTCTAAGATGGCTACCTGTGTGCATGTCACATCCTCCAGTGCACATAATTCATGTCAGCTGTGAGAAAGCAAATTGGTTTATAAAAACATGGCATATTTTGGTGGTACTATAAGGGAGCTGTAACCCTTTAGATTGCCCGGGTGGCAACCCATTTTCTCCTATGGACTGCTAACACTTGTAGTAGATTCCAATGGAGAACGCCACTATAGGGTGATGTAGGCGTGCACTCATATGCCATCACCTTTAGTATAATGCACTCTGCTTCCTGGGCTCAGGAGGCCTTCCTCAGGGGTGCCTAACATATATCAAAAATAGTGTATTGACCGTGTCACACATGATGAGGGCACAGTCATGTTCGAGCAGTTTTCACTGCTCCTGCAGTCTGCAATGGCAGGCCTGCTGTCATTGGTTTACTTGGGTCACTCAGGGTGGTACCACATTGTGCTGCAGCCCTGGGGACTTTTTTACCGCCTTTACCCTGGGTACCCCTAGTGCCATGTACTAGGGACTTATAAGGGGATAAAGTCTTTGCCAGTTTGGGATTAGCAAATCAAACATAACAGTTTTGAGTGAGCACAGGCACTGGGGTCCAGGCAGCAGACTCCATTTCTGTATCAGAGTCATAACCATCAGCATTTGGAGTACAAACTTTGGGGCTAGCCATACAAAAAGGGCTATTTCCACATTCACCTTGTTTTCTGAGCAGCACTGGATTTTGTGCTTTGACTGACAACATTATTGATGTAGCACTGATGCTATCAACAGCACAGTTTAAATTTGTAACTGGCCCCCTGCCCCAGTTGCCTCTATATACATACAAGTAGACATTACAGTTGTTTGCCCACCATGATGTGGGCCCAGGTCTTTAAATGTGCAATTTCAGCCATCTGGAAGGTGTGCAATGGCATTATCAACTTCAATCTACAACTAAAATATCATGATTTCTTTAAAAGAAATGACCTATTTCTAGTCATAAAAGATTAGAATTCACAACAGTGCAGTAGAACATGGTCTAAGGTCTTTCTTGACCCAACAGTGATATTTCTGATGCAACAATACCTGCAGACCAGCCTACTACTGGTGAAAAATTATTTACTAAACGGGCTTCAGTGTACCATAAATGTGATAGCTTATATGAGGAATTAAAGAAAAGAGTGCTCAAAGACCTGTATTTAGTTTTCCATGTGCCCTACAAGACCGCCATGCCTGACTGAGGCAGATTGGTGACCTTTTCTGAGTAGTGCAAAGGTAAATCATGTATACTCACAAAGTTTCGACAAGCCTCAAACTACTATAAGGGAGAAGGAGGAACCCCAAATACTGGTAGGGTGGCCACCCTACTCCAGGTCGATATAGACACTATCTCTAGTCCTGACCATTTAACTTACAAATCATTGTTTCATTGTATTTGTCTAATTAGGTCAGTGGACATAAGACAAGACTAGAACCTACAGAATGGGGATTATCACTTGTAAATTTAGAACTCAAAACAGTGTTGACAGTGACCTAGAAGGGGTGGGTAACCATAGATAAGGTCAAGATTATCTATGAACTGCTTCAGAGGCCTTAGAAATGTAGTCAACAGACAAAAATCACAACTCAGAAGCCAGAATTATCACAGTCAGAACAAACTTTGATGGATCAAATAGGGCACTATAGAAATTGCTGATACTAGTCTTCAGCACTCTCCTGCTACACCACATTATGCAATTGATGACTGGTTCTTGATGAACAAACCACCTTGCTTCACTTCCAAATACTTGTTCAACTTACCCAAAAGCCACTTCATGTCAAGCTTTGAGCAACCATATTCATCCTCCTCTTCAATTAGGTCCTCATTATAAGTGCCACATATTTGTGATTTGGCTGGTGATATATGCCACTGGATAAATAAGGATTATAAGATCCACAGAAACTCCACATATCAGGGGTAATTTACTGACATACTTTGTCTGCTGAAAGGTAGAAGAGATCCCAAACTGAAATAGTGGACAAGAACATGTGAATATCAGTGCAAATACCTTGATTGGTATAGGTTTATTTCTACCCCCCCCCCCCCCTCAGACGATCTGATACCCCAATATCAGTACCTCCAGGTGGTAGGGAGAAAACTGGATAGTTTTGAGACAAATTCACAATGGAGCTCTAAGAGAAAAGTATAAAGGTGGATGACCACTTTCTGGGCCAGAAAACTGCTGAATGATAGGAGTCATATTATAAAATATTTATTATATTAACAGTTATATGGGTTCACTAATCTATTAATTATCCCCTATATTGCATTACGGTCTCATTATCTAACCACAAATATACCTTGAATCTTAATGTGTGAACACCAAAACATGCATTAAAATTTGTTTAGGTGGGAATGCTCCAAGAGGTAGACATTTTTATTTTGCACCCCGGGATGGTCTTTCACTGGCAGGCAATTTTTTTCCCAGTGAAGATTTCTACCTTTGCACTTTTTTGGTGGTCAGATTCCTCAAGCGGGGCAAAGCTGCAGACAACAGTGAAGAGGGCCCCATGAGGCCAATACCTTCTCCCCGAGGTCCAGCTCACTCAGATTTGCTCCTGCGGGGAAGAATGTAGATGGAGCATCTCTAATCTTAGACAAGGCAGCTAAGTATGGGCAAAATTTGCGAATCCGTGAATTTGTGTGAATTTGCGGATTTTTTTGCGTGTTCGCGGGGCTCTTTGCGTGTTCGCGGGTCTCTTTCAGCGCGCTGACCGCAAAGTTACCCATGCGGTCGTGCATGGGCGCGGCCATCTTGTTTGCGTTGCGTATTCCCTTTTCCGGGCGCTTGTGCATTCTCGCGTTGTGCGCTGGGCGCGAATATGTGGTCACAAGCGTTTTTGCGTGCTCGCGGGGGAAATATCGCGCAAACGTACCCACGCGGTCCTCAATGGGCGCAGCCATCTTGTTTTTCATTCATTGCTATGGTTCTGGACATGCTTTTTCAATTCTCCCCTAATCTTTGCAATCCTTTGTATCTTTGAACTTTTTTTTATCTTTTTTACTCATTATCTATTCCTCTCTTTTTCTACATCTATATTTTGTGTTTTTTTCTACTTTTGGTTACTTTAAAACTACTTTTTTAACTCTTTTCTTTTCTTTACTATTTCCCTATTCTTTCCTATTTTTTTATTTCAGCTGTCCAGGACCATGGCAAAGGGAGCCGGGAAGAGCAAGGGGAAGGGTCCCGCACCCCGTACCCGGCTCCCTTGTGGGCGATTAAGGGGGGAGGATGTATCGGCCAGGGAGATCTTCAGCTTGGTGGAGGTGACCGCACTGATTTTTTACGTCCAGCGCCACCTCCCGAAGACCGTGGCAGCAGGGGGCAGCCCTGGTTCAGGGTATGGCCTCCGGGAGCATCACCAGCTGTGGGATAAGGTGTGCCGGGCCATGGGTAGGGAGTCGGGGGTCCGGCGCACCTACAATCAAGCGACGCACCGGTGGTCGGACGTCCTGGACCGGGAGACATTTTTAGTGGTCTGCAATCATGATGACGGACTGTGTCTGTCACGTCACGTGCTGCTGAGTGCTGGCATATTTAACAATAAGGGGTGGTGATGGACAGAGTTTCTGAATTAAGCAGAATACTCTCACCCAGTCAAGAGATCAGGGCTAGATCCATCACCGTTTTTTAGCTCACTGCACCATCCCAGTTCAGAACCTGGCTATATGCAAATTAGTCTGTTCCTGTCCCAGTGCATGATGGGAACAGGGCAAACCAAACTACCAAGCCAATTCTTACACTGGGAAGGAAACAAGCTTCCGGGGACCGGTTTCTGCCATTTCAGGCGTCGTCGGCCCGGCTTGCTTGAATCCTGATGGTGCAATGAGCAAGGGACTCACATCTGAGTATACCCTTCCACGCTTAGGGTGGACAAAATATTTAACAACAAGGGGTGGTGATGGACAGAGTTTCTGAATTAAGCAGAATACTCTCACCCAGTCAAGAGATCAGGGCTAGATCCAACACCGTTTTTTAGCTCACTGCACCATCCCAGTTCAGAACCTGGCTATATGCAAATTAGTCTGTTCCTGTCCCAGTGCATGATGGGAACAGGGCAAACCAAACTACCAAGCCAATTCTTACACTGGGAAGGAAACAAGCTTCCGGGGACCGGTTTCTGCCATTTCAGGCGTCGTCGGCCCGGCTTGCTTGAATCCTGATGGTGCAATGAGCAAGGGACTCACATCTGAGTATACCCTTCCACGCTTAGGGTGGACAAAATATTTAACAACAAGGGGTGTTGATGGACAGAGTTTCTGAATTAAGCAGAATACTCTCACCCAGTCAAGAGATCAGGGCTAGATCCAACACCGTTTTTTAGCTCACTGCACCATCCCAGTTCAGAACCTGGCTATATGCAAATTAGTCTGTTCCTGTCCCAGTGCATGATGGGAACAGGGCAAACCAAACTACCAAGCCAATTCTTACACTGGGAAGGAAACAAGCTTCCGGGGACCGGTTTCTGCCATTTCAGGCGTCGTCGGCCCGGCTTGCTTGAATCCTGATGGTGCAATGAGCAAGGGACTCACATCTGAGTATACCCTTCCCCGCTTAGGGTGGACAAAATATTTAACAACAAGGGGTGTTGATGGACAGAGTTTCTGAATTAAGCAGAATACTCTCACCCAGTCAAGAGATCAGGGCTAGATCCAACACCGTTTTTTAGCTCACTGCACCATCCCAGTTCAGAACCTGGCTATATGCAAATTAGTCTGTTCCTGTCCCAGTGCATGATGGGAACAGGGCAAACCAAACTACCAAGCCAATTCTTACACTGGGAAGGAAACAAGCTTCCGGGGACCGGTTTCTGCCATTTCAGGCGTCGTCGGCCCGGCTTGCTTGAATCCTGATGGTGCAATGAGCAAGGGACTCACATCTGAGTATACCCTTCCACGCTTAGGGTGGACAAAATATTTAACAACAAGGGGTGGTGATGGACAGAGTTTCTGAATTAAGCAGAATACTCTCACCCAGTCAAGAGATCAGGGCTAGATCCAACACCGTTTTTTAGCTCACTGCACCATCCCAGTTCAGAACCTGGCTATATGCAAATTAGTCTGTTCCTGTCCCAGTGGCAGTCATAGTAGAACCTTTTTGTTGTTGGTTTAGTTAGTGATTTACGTAACTTTCCAAGTAGACGGTCTGTGAATCCAGCAATACTGTACTATCTATCCTAGTTGACCAGATCAGATAGGTCAATCAATACATGTAGTGCAATTGTTGGTAATTTGTTTCCCCAAGATAATTTTAGATTGTGGTCAAAGAAATCAATTTTTTCAAAAAAACAATCATCCATGTTTGTGTTTATTTCATGATCATCAGCACCTCCCAGGGGCAAGAAGACTACTGAGACTCCGGCGGAACAAAGTGGGCAGGAACAGTCCTCTGCAGGCTCCTCTGCTGTCCCCAGTAAGTTGTTCTGTTATTAATATAATTATACTTCCCTAACTTTTACAGCTCCTATTCATTCCAAACTGTTTCCTATTTCTATTTTTTACAAAATAGTCTTTGATCTTCTTGTAGACTGTTTCTACATTCTTATCCTGCCTCTCTACCATCACTCTCTGTGCTACTACTATTTACTATTATTATGAGTCGGTCTGTGTAGGTAGCTAAGCTTGCCCAGTCAGCAAACGGTGTTAAACAAAACTCTGATCCAGCAATAGCTCTAGAGGCACTGAGTGCAGTCCTCTGGGTTGCCCTTGCTGTCTATTCCAGTCTTTGTAATGTTAGTGCTTTGACAATTTCCAACAACAAACTGTCAGTGTCCACCAAGAATAAGGTAGTAGTTGGCTTTTTGATTTGATAGTAGCACATACCATACTGCAGTGTTTCAGGGACTATTCTGCACATACAGAAGTATGGACAAGAGAAATAGGACATTGTTCATGATAGGTGCAGTTCGACTTTCCACATACCTTAGTCAGAAGTAACTGTGCGGGACTCGGGAGCCCTCACCTTGGTGGAACTTCAAGTCCTCCTAGTGGTGATGAGGAGTAGGTGGTTCTGTCTGTAATTAGAAAAATGTTGCACGTTAAAAAGCAAGCATTCATCAGTTGTGCCAAAAAGTGTAGCATGGTATGGCTAAGCATATAAGTTAACACCCTTCCCAAAACCGTAACTTTTTTCAGTCCCAATAATAAAAAATTGTTTAAGTGTTATAACTTAACATTTTCTCTTCCATTACGAGACGAAATAGGGGGTGGTGTATGACATCTAAAAATATGATTTTTTTTTTCTAGGCGTCATCACAACATCGGATGTGGCACTTCCCACCACCAGTGCCGGGGCCAGCAGTGCGGAGGGGTCCACTCCAGGGGCGGATGCGGCGGCGCCACAAGTGCCACCAGGAGGAGCTGAGGGGGATGGCTCAGCAGCGGCGGAGGGTGGTAAGGTATTATACTCCTTACTTATTGACATTTTAGAGTAGGCTCGCAAAGGGGTGTATGATGTACTGTACAATAGACAGTACACTAGTACAAATACACTGTACTGTTATGAACAGTTACTATTTTAGAACTACGATTTTTGCCAATCACGGAGAAGACAGTCACCCTTGACTTAGCCATAGCATTAGCGGCGGTAGTTCTCGAGTAAGCAATGGCCCCCTCTATTTCACTTCAAGTCAGCTGTGAAACTTTTATCGTGAAGCCAAGTCAGATCAGATGAACTTGAGGGATGTGATGAACTTAAAGGGAAAGAAGGGTGTAAGGAAGGATGAGCGAGTCATAACATTCACGACTGTAAAGAATGATACGTGTTTTTGAATGAATGCAGAGGTGGCTGATAGGAAGGAATCAGATGCATGGCTGCTTGAAGCAAGGATAATTGGAGGAGAAAGAAAAGATGACTGCCTGTGTGGGTGAATCAGAAAATGCTTGTGTGGTGTGCATTGCAATATATCATTTGGGTGAAAGTGAAATGCAAGTCAAGACGGTGGTTGAACAAATAAAATGAAAAGGGTGTTAGTTGGTTGTTGAGAAAAAGTAAAGTTGGTACAGTTGAGACATGAAGAAGAATGATAGACGTTTGCTTTGGAAGCATGGATGGTATCTTCTTCCTCATAGATAGCAGAAGTGTATGTAGAGCAGACGCTCAGTGGATGAAGAGTGTTACTTTGTTTGAACAGCATGTCCGTGCCAAAGTAGCAAAGCAGAGGAAATCCAAATGCTAGAAGTTGTGATTGTTCAGAAATTCTCCCTTGACTAACAGTACAGTAGTTTACTTTTCAAGCACAGTATATATTGTGTATGTATTGTATAGTTGACATTATATCAAGTCAAGTCCCTTCCTCCGGCAATTATGGGTACCACACTCACTCCCTATGTTAATAATTTTCTTTCAGCTGTGTCAATCATGGGTGGACTATCGCTGTTGTTCACTCAATCTATCACAACAAAGCACCTAAAGCCATCCATCATATAAGCAAAGATCATGTGATCGGCTGGATACATGATCAGAAATTAATAATCTTCATTTTCCTTTTGTAGTACTGAAGTCCCGGGGGGCAGTGCGAAATATAAATGACATTGAGCAGTAGCCCTTGATGTAACCGAGTATGGCCAGTGCCACCCCCATAGCAAATTAAGAGCTTCCCTATCCCCACCTGCATGTACTGCTTAAAGTAATGCGAGTCTGCGTCATCATCATGGCTTGTGTCTGTTTTTCTTGGGTGCAAGCTGACTAAGCTGGCATTATGCCGGCCACCACAAGTTCACGTAAAGTCATTTCTTTCGCAAAACTAGAGAAAACAAAGAAGAAGACTGGTGTACTCTCTGACTCTCTGACTATGTAGTGAGTCCATAGTGCTGCTAGTAGAATTCCTGAAACTCCCACTAATGTTACAGGCCTACAAAGACGGCGGAAAGATTCATGCCAAAATGTTATACTGTGCTTGCAAGTTGCTAGTGTTACTGTGAGACAACTTTCTGTTGAATTATTTGTGTTATTGTTAAAGAGTATTGGTTACATTATTTTTCTTTCTTTTCATATAGATGCTCCAAAAAAGCTCACCCGAAAGGAGATGGCTGTCCGGCCCAGGGCCCACAATCTGGAGGCCATTTGTGCCGAATATCGCCGGCTGTGGGCTCGGGAACAGGAGGAGGAGGCGGCATCAGCTGCATCCTCCTCCAGTGCCCCCGGGTCCACCAGCCAGCAGCCTCCAGCATGGCGCCGTGGTCCGATAGCCTCCCGCCGCCGCCGCTCTGCTGCAAAAACACCAGCAGCTGCCCCCCCAGAGCCTTGATGGCATGCCTGCACTGGCTACGGCGCCGAGTGGACTACCTGGAGCGCACGGTGGAGAAGCAGCAGCACCAGCTCCGGGACCTCCACAGAGAGTTGCGGGACCACCTGTCCACAGGACACTGCCAGAAGTGACTGTGTCCCTTGCCCCTTTTTTAAAGACTGTTGGGGGGGTGGGAATTGGGAGTTGGGGATTCTATTCCTGAGGGTTTTTTGCGGGACATTTAAAATGGATAATTGTTGGGGTTAGGTAGGGGGGTGGTTTGGGTCTATGGACAACTTTATTTTTGTTAGGGTAAATATATATTTATTTATTTTACATACTTCAACATAGTGTACGCATTCATATTATTTTGTGGGGTGGTGGGCGGGGGCTACTGCACGTTTGGTTTCCTCAAACTTACCAGCATGAATTATCTAAAACGTCCAAAAATGTACAAAAGTGCCACTAACAGAGTTAGTGAATTCAATTGGCCTACTAGTACTTTACTAGTACTACTGTCAGTCTCTCCTCTCCTCCGAGTCCTAGCCCATTATTCTACCTCCCAAAATACTTATCTTACCTGTGATTCATGTTTGAGAATAGAGCTAGGCACAGCGCTGGCTGCATGGCGATTAGTTAGGGTTGCCCATGAAATCCATCCAGGACAGAAATTCCATTGTTGTGGCGGTAGTAGGAGTGGTACCGGTGGTGGTCGTAGTGGTACCACACTAGCAGTAGCAGCATATGAAAAACAAAGGAAAAAAATGAGACATTGAGTGGCCTAAGAGGAGTATTGGAAGGAACAGTATATTTGTAGCCTAAGCAATGCCAAAGATAAGTATTGGGAAAAAAATATGCATGGATGATTATGGCTACAACATGGCTTAACAGAAAATAAATCACAGACCAAAGTATATTCAGCTGAAGAAGCGGCAGACATTTATGGCCTCATCAAAGAGGTCAGGAAATTTGATGTCACTGCAGGTCCAGTCCAGAAGCAAATTAGACAACTCGAGTACTTAATGAGACGCGAGATCAATCAGCGTTTGCATGCCACCACCCTGATACAATATCACCGAGCCAGTCGCATTCCTAGGGGACTACGCCTGGCCATTAAACCCATGCTTTTCAAGATGAACAAAAAATTCATGGAGAAATGGTACGCCATTTTAAATAAGTGTTCCCTTGACCTCATCCTTTTAATAGTCGAAGAGTTGTCACAAGTTTTAATAGGATTAGAGACAGAAATTAAAGACTTACAACACAACCTAACACAACGCATGGAAACAGAAGTTTGGACCACTACTCTTGAGGAAATTAACCGTAGGCTGGATGGTTACGCTAAAGATATTCATGAACGTAAGGTACGCAAATTCCTGCGCGACACTATTGATTATAAGCTCGACGAAGTTTATTCATCGGCTGAAGTATATGCTCAGAAACGCACCTGGAATCAACCAGGAAAGACATCTTCAGAAGAAAGTGTTGTTTCTGACACAGACACTCGCATGACACGTCCCCCAGTACCATCTAATGTGATATCGACCACAGAGAAAAATCCGCCTAGTGGCAGCTCCACCACTTCCCCACCGGCTTTTTTGTCCAACAGTCCAGCCTCAAACGAACCACCTCAAGGTCCCCATATCACCAAACCAGGAGAAGCCGCAGGCACCGGCAAACCCAGCCGCAAAAAGAAACATTAGTAGTAAACATTTCTTCCAAACAACTCACACAGTCACAAACAGAAGTACTTTAAAAGGATGCTCATTTGTCCCCACAAATCAAGCAAGAAGTCTAGACGCACAAATTGACGTTTTTAAATTCATAAGAAAACTCAGGCTACGCCATTTTTTCTCCACCATTGAGACTAACCAACCTAGCTCACAAGACACAGAATACCAAGAATTTAGACCTAAGAGCACTTTTCTTTCCCCTATCTCTCACAAGACGATAGACTTGTTTGAGACCCTAGTCAAAGAGGACATCTCCAAACTACCTCAACAGGCTAAGTTCGTGTCTAATCTCAGTCCACGAGAGAGGTCAGCCTTACGCTCACTTCAAACCAATACTACGTTGCATTTCACCAAGGCTGACAAAGGTGGTGCACTGGTGATCATGGACAAATTCAAATATGAAAACAAGGTTGAAAGCATGATTCAAGACACTACTACATACCTACCTTTACCTAAAGACCCCACTTATGAATTTCAGACGGCCCTAGACAAAATCTTAACGCATGCTCTTGACATGAAATGGATGAATTCAAAAACCAAAGACTACCTGTATGCCAGGTTCCCTCGTAGACCTAGGCTCTACATGGTGCCTAAAATACACAAGTCTCTCACTGACCCCCCCTTGAGACCCATAGTCTCGGGGTGTGGTTCCATCCATGATACCTTAGGCCGTTACTTGGATACATTTCTTCAACCGATAGTCCAATCTAGTGTAACATACATACAAGACACTACACATCTTCTGAACATTCTCCGAGACATCAACATCCCTTTGGACCAAGAAATTTGGCTGTGTACCATTGACGTCATCGCACTATATACCTCCATCCCACATTGCGAAGGGATGGAGGCTATAGAATGGACACTCTTGAGAGCAGAAACCCCAAGAGCCAACCAGATTTTCTTAATGGAAATCCTACACTTTTGCCTGTTCCACAGCTACTTCAGTTGGAAGGGCCGCTACTTCCTCCAGTCCAATGGTACCTCAATGGGCTTTTCGGGAGCCCCAAGCTACGCGAACATCTTTATGATGAAGTTCGAACAAGAACATATACTGTCACAACCACAATGGAACACTCAGTTGCTTGCCTAGAAGCATTACATTGATGATATTCTCATCATTTGTCAAGGTATGAATGAATGAATGAATGAATGAATGAATGAATGAATGAAAAAGGGACTTGCTAAAGCGCACTGTGGCCAAACGGCTTCCTGGCGCTGAGAATTGGTGCCTGACTCTACAGAGCATCCGGGAGGGCTAACAAGGGAAGGCCTGGACAAAAAGAAATGTTTTTAGGGCTTTGCGAAAAGTGGGGTAGGTAGGAATAGAACGAATAGAAAGAGGGAGACTATTCCAGAACTGGGGGGCAAGAACCAAAAAACGGGTGCCCCCTGTTCTGGATTTGCGGAAGCGGGGAACTTGGAGTAAAGAGAGGGAAGAAGAGCGGAGAGTGTGAGCCGGGGTGTAGGGAGTGATCAGGGTAACAATAAAGAGCGGGGCGGAGTGAGTATAGGCCCGGAAAACTAAGCAGGCCAATTTAAAAAAGGATCTAAAGTGCACAGGGAGCCAATGAAGGGACTTAAGTATGGGCGTGATGTGAGAGGATTTTGGGAGGTGGAAAATAAGACGGGCTGCCTGATTTTGAATGGCCTGTAATCGTCGCATTTCAAAGGCTGGTATGCCCACATAGAGGCCATTCCCATAGTCAAGGCGGGAGGTGATAAGGGCCATGACTATGGATTTAAGGGCATCCATGGAGAAATATCGGGATACTTTCCGGATAAGACAGAGGGAGAGGAAACAAGAAGAAACAACAGAACTAACTTGGGCATGCATGGTAAGGTCATTACTGACCTTGATGCCCAAGGTACGAACAGAGGAAACCGGTAGAGGGGGAGAACCAAAGGAAAGGGGCCAATGAATCGGGGACCAAGGATTAGAGGGGCCTCCCGTGAGGACAAGCTCCGTCTTATCCGGGTTGAGCTTGAGATGGTTAAAGCTCATCCATTCTGAAATAAAGACTAAAGTGGAACTGAGAAAAAGAGGGGAATCCGAGGAGGTGGAAAGATCGAAAACGAGCTGGAGGTCATCCGCGTAGTTATACACGGAGACCCCCTGCTCACGGAGGTACATCACAGGATTTAGAAAACAACATAACACAGCTCAACACAATTAATCCTCGCATACAATTCACTCACCAGATTGCCATTAATCAAATTCCATATCTAGATGTTCAGATCATATTAACTGATGGACGAATCGAGACTTCCATCTTCACAAAGCCCACTGACAGGAACAACGCCTTAGCTTATGACAGTTTTCATCCTTGGTCACTAAAACGGCACCTCCCATACTCCCAATTTCTACGAATTAAACGTATTCATTCTGATCAAACCACAGGCATGCAGACGATTGATGTTTTTAAAGAAAAATATACACAAAGAGGCTACCCTTCACCAGTTCTCGAACAGGCAGTTAATCGAGTCTCTAAGGTCACTCGAGAATCACTCCTAGAGAAAAGAGTTGCATCAAAGTCTCCCTCTTGGGAGGTCTTTGTATCCACTTTCTCCACCCAATCCAAACAAGTCAAATCCATCATTCTGAATCGATGGTCGCTACTTCAATCTGAACCTGATTTTATGGGCATGTTCAGCGCTCCACCGTTATTTGCATATAAAAGGGCGAATAATCTCAAGGAGATCTTGAATAAAACATCTTCTCAAACCCAAAAGGTACATAAAGGCCCACTCAAATGCTTGAATTGCTCCAATTGCAATAATGCAATCACAGGGAAAACCTTGAATCACCCTAGATCAGGTAAACCCATCTCCCTGACATACACAGCAAACTGCAACAGTGATTATGTTGTGTATTACATAAAATGTCCATGCGACCTCTATTATGTAGGTAAAACCGAGCGCAATTTGCGCATAAGAATCAATGAGCATAAGAGTAGAATACGAACACAGAACATCAACTCCCCTCTGGCACAGCACTGGCTCGCCCACAGACATAACATAGCCCAATTAAGATTTGGGATTCTACAGGTCATTGAACCTAACCCTGAAGTCGACCGAGCGAAAAGACTCGCAGCGAGAATCTTATTGGATTTTGCACATGCAAACTCTGGCCCCCGCAGGTTTAAATGATAAATTTGAATTAAGTTGTTTTATGTAATACTTGACACTCCGGGCCGTTTTTCAGTAGAATATTTAGATTGTGCACAAGCGTAGTGGCAGCATTATACTGTTGTTATTTTACATCTGTTACTCTCTGTGTTTCATGTTGCCTGATGACACCTATCGAGATTGTGCACACGCTTAGTGGCAGCTTTCTATTGTTGTCAAATTTCACCTGACATTTACTATTTTCCATCTCATATGGTACCCTTTAAATACATTGTAAATACACGCTCTGGACATACCTAGCAGGACATACTGTCATCCTTATCATATAGTGACTAACACCACATTAACTATCTCACTTCGTTTTTTCATTCCCAGCTCCAACATGGCGCTCACTCACTCAGTCCGCTTTCTATCATCACGCTCTTATTCAATAAAACACCTCCCTCCGGGTACTCGCGTCGTTTGGTGCAATCTTCGGAACAGTTCGTCTAATACACGCCATTCTCACTCGGTAAGTCATATATCGGTTACGATATTGAGTAGCGGTAGGATTACCACGCTAATTTAAAGACACTCATGTTATTATTATTCTTTCTTTTCCCGTTTCAGGGACGTCTCCACACGCGCCTAACGGTAACTTTTTTACGCATGTTTATGTGCGAGTTCCCGCATTTTAAATACCGCACGCACGTGTACAGTACTAATCTCCTCCGTTCTTTTTCACCAGCCTACTTTCAAACCACAGCATAGAGTCTCTGATTTCTACAGTTTGCAACGTTACGTTCCCGCATTGATAAAGTAAGACTGGTTACTTGTCATACACCAACGGACTACTCTTTTTGAGCACGCCCCCGCATGTACCACACACCCTTTCTTCTCACAGGGTATTTCTTTCTGATAGAGCTTCCTTCCCACTAGAGCATTCTTTCATTGAATATCACTTCAGTACTTATCATTCAGAACCAGTGGTGTTACACGCATGATACCTATGTATAGAGCAACTGTACAAGTTCCTGTTCCCCCTTTGAATGTTGTGCAATTTATGGCTCTGCCTTGACCATGTATTAATTTCAATCGTTATCATTTCATAGATTCCCCTGACGAAGGGCGCATTGTTCAGCCCGAAATGCATTGTGATTTCTAAGCAAACACTGTTGCCACAGTTTAAGAATTTGTGACTTTACAACAACTTCTTGTGAAGGTTTAATAAACAACCTACTAAGCAACATTTCATCAACGTCATCTATGAAGTTTTTTCGAATTGTCATTACTGTATGATCACTATGTTTATTTGTTGACACAGATGTTGAATATTTTATAATGGATTGAAGATAAATCACGTACACTCGTTCGAGTGAAGGAGCAGTGCATTAGGTTCCTGGGTATCCCCCAGGTATATGTTTTCGCTTTAAGACTAAAGGTTTCGCAGGGCCTTCATCCTCTTGCACGCATGTAAAAGTTGTTCAATAGCAGTAAAATATTTCTGCCAAATTGTTTAAGTTCGTAAATTGAGTGCACACGCTGCTGTGCCATTTTCTAAGTACAACAAGAACAGTGACACAGCAGCATAAAAAGTCTTGACATGTAGGAGGATGATGTTGACGATGGATCCAATCGATGGTGGGCATGAAAATCAGATTTGATTTTAAAATAGTTACTCATTGGTGTTTTTTTAAGCAGAATTACAATATCCTAGGATTCATCTAGCTGCCTTAAAATTGTTTTGAGGAGGTTGCTTGCACCTTATTCTCCCCAGCAAGTGTGTGGAATTATTGCAGTCATTTAGTCACACCTCAATGAAAACCACACAGCCCGGGGAAAGAGGGTTAGGGTTTGAAAATTGGATGGGAATAGGGTTTTAGACAGTACAGGGCTGCTGTAATTACGTAATTTCACTCAGAGAGAGAATGACTTAGTAGTACATCACATTAGTTTTAAAAATAGCAAAGAAAGTTATGAAATAGCTGTAGGGATGAATTTGAAGCAGAGAGTCGCACTCATAGAAGTTCACAACAATAAGTTATTTAAAAGATAAGGAGCAGTGAAGATGAATGGATACTGTAACTGTATGTTGTTGTTGTCCTGTTCAATTTGGGAAGTTGCATGCATCCAGCCATTCCTCTTATTCGCGGTAGTCCTCCATTCCATCTGACGCTCCGTCGATCAATCTTGGAGACCAGACACACTGTCCACTGCCTGCCTGGCAGGTGCGGAATTGCAGATTGATGTTGTTCCCATGGCATAAGGTAAAAGCCGGCCTGCAATTGCTGATGGAAATACAGGAAGGGATATTAAAACAGCACTGAGAAAAAATATACGGTACGGTGTGTAGTGCAAAAATAACACTTTCAGAGGTAACAGTATTACATACAGGCATCATTTCTAAAGTGCGTACTCTGAGTCTTCTTTTCAAGGATAGTAATTGCACACAGCAGGCCAGGGCCATGCAGGCGGTCAAGGCAGGCCCCACTGAGTGAACCACCCTGATGATGTAGCATACCTCTTTGACACAGACAGACAAAGCATATCTAATTTTATGCAGCAAGCCACATAGCCACAATTTTACATGAACTGCTGTCTGATCTCTGGCATACACTACACTGGCTCGACCACTCCCATACCACGACTAGACAGACATGTAGGTCTGCTGTGGTTGTTGTTGACTTGTTTACCTGTTGTTTGCCACTCACAAAATGGCCATATTTCTTCCGTAAACTGACAATGATGATGAAAACTCCATCCCAGTGAGTTACTGTGTAAAGAATAAAGATAATATGAAACTTTAATCATCAAGACTCATCATCATCACGGTATGTTATTGGCAAACTCAATGTTGTCTACACACTGAGTCCAAGGACATTTTCCATACTGAAAAATGCAACATAGTGGCTGGCCCCTGCAGTAGAAGTACAATTTGTATTAAACAAGGTAACAGAGTACACTTGAGTTACATTTAGTGTGTAAAAGATTAAATAATATTAACAAAACACATAGATAGGATTCACTTCATGCACAACAAACAAACAACAATTGCTTTCATCAGAGCCAGACAGCCAGTGTTGGCCACCACTACATGCCATCTCATCATTCATTACCTGTTCCACTTGTCATCATCTTATTTAAGTGAAGGGCCACAGAGCAGCCTCTTGTGTCAATTTCAGAAGGTGCAGTCAGGGTAGTGAGTCATTCCAGTCCCACTTCTTTTGAGGGGACGCGTGTACGGACTGAAGCGACTGTTTCTAGATTCTGCGTAATCTGGCCATCTGCCTTGACGGAAATGGATAGGGGGAGTCTGGAGGAGGAGGATAGAGGAGCATGACTGAGTTGTGAACTTCAGGAATGCAGACAGCGGCACCTTCAATATGGAAAATAAGACGAAGACAGTGCTGCTGATGGATTTGTTGTGATTAAAGTTTTGTGGTGCTAAAAGTTGCAAATCAAAGAAAGACACACAGAAATAAAAGTAAAATAGGACGGAAGAAAACAAAAAGTAAGTTTTTTAAGCCTCGTTGTCAGGGAAGTAGAGCTCGTCCTCCAACTCTGTGAATGAAACATGGAGTAGGTCAGCTAACAGAGAAGAGCTTCCGTCACCTAAGTCGGTGTCCTCTTCTTCCCTCGTGGATTCACGTATTTTGTAATCTGGTGGTATGAAGTACTGTTTCATCTTGATCATTGTTAACCTCTCCACATTTTTGGGCGAGAGGCGGGACCTTTTTGAAGTGACAATGGCACCAGCAGCACTGAAAACTCGTTCCGAAGACATGCTTGCGAGTGGGCAAGACAAATAATTTATAGCCAGCCTGCTGAGCAGTGGCCAGTGAGGCCTTTTCCCATACCAATACACCAATGGGTCACGATCAATGTAGACCTCTGTTGGGTCATCCAGATAGGCCTGCACCATTCACTCAAGGGCCTCCCTGGGTGGTGCTCCACTTTGCGTACCATGTGTTTCCTTTGCATCAACACTGGAGCGAGTAAACCCTTGCCAAGATATCCAATCCGCTTCCGACAATATTATGGGTGGGCCTGGTGCAGGTGATGATGACATGGATACTGTTGCTGCTGTCGGTAACGGCTGTGAGGGACAGTGACTGCCTTCGGCCACAGGAGTGACCTTGACGCCGGATGGTCTCCTGCTTTAGTAGTACTTGTGGTGTTTCCTTCAATTTCCTGCCGCTCTTTTTCGAACCGAGTGGCTGACACAGCTAGCCAATGTTTGTACTTTGAAATATCTTCTTCATCAAAAGGAATGAATACTTTGCTGGTCAGTGCCTTTTTGTACCGTGGATCCAGAATGGTGGCACAAGTGTAATGTTGTTCTGAATGTATTTTTTTAAGCATTTCATTGACAAGTAGGCAGCTTAATAAGCTCTCCGCCCACCGATATGCGTCTTGTTTGTGAACATCTGTTTGGAACGTTGAAGACACCACCTTCAGTTGTTGCTCTAGCATGAACAACAATGGGATAGCTTTGCCCAAAGTACAATCCTCCCTGCTGACTTCACGGGTGAAGACCTCAAAAGGACGAAGCATGTCTGTCAGGCTTTGAACCAGGTCCCATTCCTCCGGCTCTAGCCTCATGTCTTTCATAGGAGCAGACCGTATGTTAATGCTATTGACATACTCATTGATTACCCTGTACTGCTCAAACAGACGTTCAAGCATGTAGAAGGTTGAGTTCCAATTCGTTGCCACCTCCTGGATGAGTCCTTTGACTGGCCCTCCACGGCTACGTTGAATGATCCTCACCTCCTTCCGGGCCTTAAAAGAATGGCTGAAATGTGTGCAGATTCTTCGGCAGGTGGTCAGTAACTTGCTGACTGTGTTTTCTCTTTTCAAGAAATCTTGCACAACAATTGTAATGCAGTGCGCCAAACACGGCACTCTGAAGTAGCCACCATCATGCATGGCCTTAACTATATTACTGCCTTTATCTGTGGAAATCAAGCGACTTCTTGGCACCAGCCATTTAGAGACCTTACTCTTCAACTCATCCAAAATGTTTAATGCAGTATGAGATTTCTCCATGGCAAACATGGCTACTGTTGCATGTTTCCGACTCGCTTGAAAAATTATGGCATGGTCAGCACGTGTAGACATCTTTTCTCTAACCCCTGCAAAAGAGTGCAGTGATGCTCATGTAATCCACGGCTTGGCAACTGGTCCACATGTCTGTTGCCAGGTGGATAGTGTGAACAGCACTCTTCTGCAAAGCTGACCCAATCACTTCCAGCACATCTTCATGTAGTGCTGGTTCCGCAGCTCTTGTAAAATAGGACCAGCTAGGAACCTTCCATTTAGGGCAGACTGTTGCCATAAATTTGAGAAAAGCCACCCCTTCCACGAAAGAAAAAGGGAGAAGGTCCAGCGCTAGCATTTTAACCAGCTTTGCGTTATTCAGACGTACCGTTGGGTGGTTGCGTTCAAATGACGCCTCCGACCAAAACATTCTTTTAATGGTGGTCTGGACCATTTTCATATGTGATGATGATGATCCAGACTTCTTCAACCCAGTTAGGCTCATTGATGTACTTTTTCACATTGGTGCCTCTCCCAGACTCTTAGTGTGCCTCATACATGTTGCTGGGGTAGAGGGTGTGGGCGCTACCACTGCAGTGCTGCTGCCAGGGGTACTGGGTGTACCAGAAAAAATGTCTGTCGCTTCTTCACTTCCCCCCTGCACGATCAGCCCCTCGTCATCATCAGATGCAATATGAATGGATACATTTGGATTTGTTGTACATGTGGATTCCTGGATCTTACTCATGTGCGCTTCCCAAATGATAGTGTGGTGTTTCTGGAGATGACCACTCTGGCCTCCTGTACCATAGTTGGTACCAAGCTTACCCCGTCTAACTGCAGTTTTACAAATCGAACAAACGACCATGTTTTCTGCCATTTTACTAACACTAAAAAAGTCCCAAACTGGGGACAGGAGATGTCTGCTGGTGGTGGAGGTGCTACTTTCAATGCCAGATGAAGTGGAGGATGGGCGTGGCTGAATTTGACTCTGTTGTGCACTTACAGCACCACTACTTGAGGTAATGGAGGTCGAGCTGGATGGAGGTCCCTGCCGGCCCTTCTGACGAGAAAATATGGAAGCTGTAGGTCGTGTTGGTGTAGTAGTTAACTGCATTGGTGGTGGTACCAGTGCCACGCCGCCCACATCACGCTCAGCAGCAATTCGGGATAGGGTAAAAATGTCTGTCTGCTGCATGCCCGCTGGGCCTGGAGTGATGACTGTGATGACTGGGTCGTCGTCAGACTGTTCTTCAGCAGCAGAATACACCACTTCTTGTTCATCGTCATCATCACCCATAGGTGGAAGCCTTGTGGGAACCTTCCTTTTAGGCTTAGCTACCTTTGTCGGGTAATGGCGTGCCTCACTCTCAGACTGCATTGGCGGGTTACAATCAACATCAAGATCATCAGAAGGAAGGGGGCCTGAAGATGAACTTGTAGTAGCCCTCCTTGACCTTTTTCTTGCTGGGGATCTGGAAAACAATGGATCATCATCAGGAGGAGTGGCTTCCTCGGATGATACCTCCACTTCAATCTCGATTTCCTGATGTCCCCCTACTGCTGGAGGAACAAGCATTGTGGGCAGTTGTGCCGCTTCATGCGCCTCTAGTTGCGCCTCTCCTTGCGCCTCTCCTTGCGCCTCTCTCTCCTTGTGCCTCCACTTGCGCCTCCACTTGCACCTCTCCTTGCGCATGTACTTGCGCTTGTACTAGTTGCATCTGTGGTTGTCGTTGCAGCTGTAGTTGTTGAACACTCGTCAGATGAGTTACACCCTCCGTTGATTGGATGCTACTTTCTTGCGATGAGCCAACTTCACTGGTCGATGATGATTGAACAATTAAAGTGGCTGCCTCTGCAGCACTCATGGCCTTGGACCTAACTTGGCGTGGTGGCACTGAGCCCAATGCAGCGGAGGTGCTGCTCCCAGCTTGGTCCCCGGCAGACCCCGCTGCTGCAGGCGTCATTTTTTTTCCCCAAAAAAGTGTCTGTAGGCACACCACTCTCCTTGGTAAGTGGCGCCACTTGCTTCTTTTGCTCCTTCTTACTGGCAGTGGCACTGGCAACTTTCTTGGTGGAGGAGCTACGGCCACCTTTCTTTGGGCCCATCTGCTTCAGATGTCAGAACAGCAGGCCGCAGTTGCACGAGTTGCAGAGTTGTCTGTGGCCGCACGTGACGTCACGTGACGTCACGTGACGTTACGTGACGTTGTGCTGCACACACCGCAGCAAGACTTCTTCCTGGCACTGATGATGAACGATGACTGATTTGTGGTTCTCTTGTGCACCTAAAAGCAAAGAAAGCCAGAGGAACATCAGTTAAATAAATGTTGCATATGTCATGCTTCAATTAATATTTGCAACTAGGCATTTATCTTTACAAAACACCCCAAAACGGAAAAACCCAAAATAAAAATTGCAATTCTAATCACAAATGGATGTTTACATTAATAGAAGAGACACCCCACAGAAAGACTTGGCTCATGCACCACTGAGTACCCCTGGGCCCCAACAACACCCCAAAAAGTTGAAAAACACTCAAAAATCACTCCATTCCAATGCCATCCATGCCCTCAATGATGTTTAAATTCCAGACACTCCACAGAAAGACTTGGTCCATGCACCACTGAGTACCCCTGGGCATAATGGATGAAAGCAAGGCAAACTGGGTGCAGGCCTGAGCACACTGCCTGGCTTCAAAATGGCCCCTTGACCCCCACCACATGGCCAGGCCCTGCATGTACCAGGCCTCAAAATGGCTCCCACCCACATGGCCAGGCCCCAACAACTCCCGAAAAGTCGAAAAACACACAAAAATCACCCCAATCCAATACCATCCATGCCCTCAATGATGTTTAAATTCAAGACAGCCCACAGAAAGACTTGGTCCATGCACCACTCAGTACCCCTGGGCCTACTGGCTAGTGTGGCTTTACAAGCACCCCCAAAATAAAAAAAAAAATCCACATATAACAGTGAGCTAAAATTCCATGACATAAATGAGATTTAAGTTCAACCAAACTCACAGAAACAGTTGTATCATGCACCCATGACTAACCCTGGGCCTACTGGATACTGTGGCTACCCACAATATATATTTTTTAAAAGTTGTGAAAAAGTTTTAAAATTGTAGTTGCAGCAACTGCAATGCCCCAAAGAAACAACACCAACTTACTTGTAAAATCTCAAATCCAAAAGTGATCCAAACTCCAAAGTCCCAAAAGTCCTCAAATACAAATATCCAGCAGCAGCCACAAAAAGTAATCCTTCCAGCTCCAGATCCAAATGAAAAGTGACCAGGACATGGACAAAGCACTGGGAGGAGTCTGCTGGACAGGAACAGGAAGTTGGAGACTCTGGGTCACTTCCTTCCTCCCAATCCCCTCCAAAAATGGACTCCTTGCACAAACAAGTGCAGCCTAATGTCAATCTGAGTTATTCTGATCAAAATCATCATTTTCAGAAGGTTTTTGCTGCCTGCGGTGGATTTCTTGTGCAGAATTGCAATTTTTGCAAGTTTGGGAAAGCGAGCTGTTCAAATCTCCCGCCGGAAGTCAGCTGTGCGCCGCATCTACGTGTTCGCAATTGTTTACTCCCGCGATGCGTGATTGCGGGCCCTAATGACGTAGTCGCGTTGTCAAACTCTCGCAGTGCAAGATGGTGGGCCGCGATGACGTACTAGCGGTCGAAAAACTCTTGCGCGATCACGCAGCAGGATCCAAAATAGTGCAGCACTCGCAAATCGGGAGAAAAACAACTCAGAGAACCCAGAATCACGGTAAGTCAACGCAGCGCGCGTGATATTGTATTTTTCAAGCGTGACCAAGCAAAAAAATCTGCCAGCTTGCGAATTGCGGATTTTTGGGCAAGTTCAAACAATTCGCGGACGCGAATTTGCCAAAAATCCACAGATTCCGCGAACGGAACGGATTTTACGCCAATAGTTAAAGGCAGCAACACAGCTTCATTGTGTTGACTAGGCACATTGTCCCAAGCCCCCCACCTCTTCTCCGAGCAAACGATGTCAAAACATTTCCAAGTCGTAGGTTAAAGGATTTGTTAGGAGAAGAATAGTCTGACACAAGCCAAGGTTCCAGAACCTGGGAACAGCACTTGGAGGTCAAACCTCACTTCAGCAGGGCAGGTCAAGTTGGAACTGATTAGCTGTGAATGTAGGAAAAGGCCTCTTTGAAGCTTGCTGAGTCCTTGAAGCCCAAACAGTAGGGCAACCTTAGGACACCTTGGAGTGAAATTCTTTGTCCTGGGTACAAGAGGGTGTCTCTTCCTAGGTCACAGGCAGCAGGTCAAGTCCCTGTGTGATCTTCCATAGGCCCAAAAGTGATCTGAGGAGGGTACTTTTGAGATGCCACATTTATGCCCAGCACCAGTTTGTGGGTAGGGGACATTCGTGGCCACTTCCTAACCCAGGTAGTATAAGCTCCCTGGGGTGACCCTACACAATTTGTGCAGCACTTCCTGAGTGCCCCTTTCTACCCACAAATCAACAAGTCTTAGCCATTTTGCAGAGTTTCTGCCCCCACCTTAGAAATGCGGTCAGTGAAATGAGTAACTGCTCCTCTGTGGCCACTAATAATCGGTTCAGAAGGTAACTCTATCTCACTGGGCCTTGTGCCCCACTGGCTAGGTGGAAAAAGAACGGGGGCAGGATCAGGTGTCAGATACATATGCTTGTGCTAGGGCCACCCTCTTTGAAGTTAATTAAGTTCCCGGACACAGCCCAGATTGTCAGAATGCCAGAGCAACAGAACACCTCCGCAAAATCAAGGCCTTTGTCTTACGTCTGCAAGCGAGTTCACACATCATCAGTGGAGCCATTCATCTCCTGAATGACAGTTGGTAGCTCATGGAAATGGCCTTCCAGAGGCTTAAGGCAGGCAACAGTTAACTTTGGTAAAGACACCTGTTCTAAAATATTTATTACAAATCTGACTTTACCAATGAATTGGAAAAGCTACCCCTATTGCAGTGAAAATAGCCTTTGGGCCTTTCCAGTGTAAGGACATATTTGACATTAAACCGTTACATGTCCCACTTTTAAATTACATAAGCCCTGCCTCATGGACATGTAAGGCCACCTTAGGGGGTGACTTATTAATATTTGAAGGGAAGGCTTGGCATATCAAAAGGGGTTACTTTGACAGATTGAATTTGCAATTAAAACACGCATAGCCAGGCTACTGGTGGCAGGCCGGCAGTCATGTTTGCATTGCCACTTTTGCCAATGGCACAATGAGTGCTGCAGTCCACTTGTGCCATTTAACTCACATTTAACTTTCAGTGTCTGGGTACCCTGTGGTACTGTATATTAGGGACTTATAGGTAAGTTAAATATGCCAATCTGGGGTATGCCAATTTCATAATATTGAAAGTGGAAGCACAGACACTTTAGCACTACTTAGCAGGGATAAAGTGCCCAGAGCTCAACAACCACCAAAAACGGTTGAAAGAAAAATCTGGGTTGTTACCACACAAAAGATAGTCACTTCCAACACGTTGCTTCACATGTAACCAAAACAATTCTTATCACTTATCATAACCTATTACAGAATTCTCTTGCTTACTCTTGCACTTATGCCCAGACTTTGGGTGATACATTTAAAGGTACAGAGTATATACGCCAATTAAAATTGCCAGTATAGTAGTATATATGTTTAGCACCCAAAGTCACCATTTCATTTCCAATTGTACTTAGCTATTCTATAATTGAAGTGGTCCACATAGTTATCATTCATGTGTATTCTTTAGCCCTCCTAATCTTCCCTTTCGAAGAATTTAGACAAGGAATTGCCTATTATTAAATAATCTAAAATAAGGAAACAGTCCTCACAAATCAGTTGGAATAAAATGAGCAATATCATTTCATACTCCCATTTTACTAACTCACTCAGTAAATATTATTATCTGCATAGTTCTCATTCACATAGTAATATTAGCTCATTTATCTTATCCTTAATTATTTTGATTGTGAGCATCTCTTGTAAAACAATAACTACAGCACAAATACAAACCTCTCTAATATTAAAAAATAATGCAAATGACACATCTAGAATAATTCCTCTCAGCTCCAAATTATTTACCTGCTTGGAATGGTGTTATCTGCTGTTTGGCTGCATCTCCATGTGCTCTTTCCGTTCAAAATACCTGCCATTTTCTTCTCATTACAAAACCTAAATACAAAAGAAGGGTATCACAAACCATGTATTATAATGGTCACTATGGCTATCCTCATAATTATAGCAAACAATCAAATGTTAACGCTAAGTAGACTCATTACAGTTCCCAATTAGTAACTTTGGGGGCAATTTTATTCCCCCATCACCTTATGTGTACACCTCCACGTATTAGTAGTGTTCGAATCCATCACCAGTTTGCTCTTTTTTAGTCGTGCCAGCATAGAAACAGACTTTTGCAAACCACTCACTCTAATTATCAGCATATTGATGGACAAGTATGAGAGCACGTTTTTCTCGTTTATGCAGAAATAATACAAACCCTCATCAATATAGATAATTGCTCAATTGTAATGGTTGAAAAAATTCCTCACAGTTAAGAATTAGTAACTATGACAAGAATAACATCTGCATCTCCCTTACATATGAACAAATGGTTAGTGCATTGGATTTTGCATCCATTTTGTTTTCATTTATATAAAAGTATAATGGAAAAAGACTATTTTACACAAATGTATTCAGTGTTATCAACTGTACACCAAAACGCTGCATCGACTGTTTTTTAATTGTTTCTTAATGACTGTTTTTAACATTTGTCTCCTATAAGGGATATAAGCCTAATAGGATTTAGATTGTAACCCTCAGGGAGGTGCATACATGCTCTTTTTAAAGAATAAATTGTTTTAAGTAATATCCTTATCTACATATCATTTTTAACAAACTTTGCATCATTTGTGTGTTTGAGATTGCAACAGTGTGTGTCCCCCCTTAACTTGAGACCTATTACAATTAGTGTCTTTGCTTGAAACCGTTCAGTAACAGTAAATCTTGATGGGTTTGTCTTTATTAAATGAAGACAATCGATCTGGGGTGGGGAAGAGAACATAGAAGTAGGATCAAGAAAAGGAAAGAATGGAAAGAAATGAAGGAAAGGGCAGATGGTACCACGGTCAGAATTGTGGGGAGGAGAGGAGGGGTACGGGAAAAGGGAAAAGGAGAGGGATGGGGAGGAACGGAGGGAGAGAGGGATAGGGACAGACCTGAGGTAACTCATTTAACAGTTCTACTCTTGACTACACCACAGCAGCTTCTACTCAAAGGTTTACTAATTCATTGTCTGCATACAGCGACATAATGTGTGTGCAGTACTCAATCACTAATCCCCATGTTGGACCTTTCAACCGCAACAAACAGGCCATCAGATCCATAGCAAATGCAAAAACAATAGGCGAGAGAGGTGGTCCCTCTTTGGTATGCCTCCCTATCTGTATCTTGTCGGATATCCCTCTGCCCATGTGGAACCTAGCCACAGAATCTGTATATAACAGTGCCATTCGTCCTAGGAATTCTGACCCTGTCGTCAGCTTACAGAGCACCACCATGTAATATGGCCAATGCAGCATATTGAATGGTTTCTCAATGTCCATGGAGGTCACTCAGAGATTAACCCCTGGACGTTGGGCCCAGTCCATGGTGATAACGAATTGCTGCAAAACCAAAGGGGATGATGGATGGAATCTTGAACATTGCAAACACTCACCCCCTGTTAACTGATCTGAGTTTAATCCATCATTCATTCTTTAGCTCACTCCACCACCCCAGTTCAGACATAGCCATATGCAAATCAGTCTGACCCTGTGCCTCATGGGAACAGTCCAACCCTTTGGTTTTTGATAACAAATTTCTTGCAAATTGAGAAATGTATTTATGCCAGCAGTAAGCCTCTTTTTAGACCGAGTGGACTATGGTGTGTGTTATTGGTTTTAACAATTCACAAGTATCTTGCCAGGTACCTTGTAGACAAGGTTCAAGAGAGATAGTGGACGATATCAGCCTAATTCTATTAGTCGTTGCCATATTTTCGAAAAGCCGCTATAAATCCCTTCTTGATGGAACCTGGTAGGCAAGTCTTGGCTTTGCCTAATTTATAAACCTGTAGCGAGCATGGGGCCAATTGATTGTTATACATAGCGTACATCTCAAACAGAAATCTATCTGTTCCTGGAGTTTTGCCTCTGTGTGAATCAGGGATCACCCCTCTCACCTCTGTGTGATTGCCAGCGGGCTCTCCTCCACAGCTATGTAAGCTTCCAGTTCTTGGTCTGAAGGCTGACTGGTGGTCTGCTCCTGATGGGGCCATATTCCTGTAACATGTTTGAACACCTTATTTAGCTCTAGTTGGAAGTTCACCACTTGACTTTAACCAGCACGAAAAGAGCCTATAGGGGTTCGAGATGTCTCTGATTTTTACCACCACTCAAGTGGACTCATACGCATTTATATAGCGTGCTACTCACCCGCTAGAGTCTCAAGGCGTTGGGAGTAGGGGGGGGCTGCTACTGCTCGAAGAGCCAGGTCTTGAGTTGCCTCCTGAAGGAGAGATAGTCCTGGGTCAGCCGGAGGTGGGTGGGGAGGGAGTTCCATGTCTTGGTCACCAGGTAGGAGAAAGATCTTCCTCTGGTGGTGGTTCTGCAACTCCGTGGGATGGTGGCGAGGGCGAGGCTGGCGGATCGGAGCTGGCGGGTGTGTGTGTAGAATGTGAGGCGTTTGTTGAGGTATTTGGGACCCATGTCGTGGAGAGCCTTGTGTGCGTGGGTGAGGAGTCTGAACGTGATCCTCTTGCTGATGGGGAGCCAGTGCAGGTCTCTCAAATGGGCCGAGATGTGGCTGTGACGGTGGATATCCAGGATGACTCGTGCACAAGCGTTCTGTATGCGCTGGAGTCTTCTCTGTAGCTTGGCTGTGGTTCCAGCGTAGAGGGCGTTCCCGTAGTCCAGTCGGCTGGTGACGAGGGCCTGGGTGACCATCTTTCTAGTTTCGGTGGGGATCCAGCGGAAGATATTTCGGAGCATGCGCAGGGTGTTGAAACAAGATAACGAGACGGCGTTGACTTGTTGGGTCATTGTGAGGGAAGAGTCCAGGATGAAGCCCAGGTTTCGTGCATGGTCTGTGGGCTTGGGGGCAGTGCCCAGTGCGAGGGTCCACCAGGAGTTGTCCCAGGCAGAGGGGGATGGTCCGAGGATGAGGACTTCCGTCTTGTCTGAGATCAGTTTCAGACGGCTGAGCTTCATCCATTCCGCAACGTCTTTCATTCCTTCCTGGAGGCTGGCTCTGGCGGTGGTGGGGTCGTTGGTGAGGGAGAGGATCAGCTGGGTGTCGTCAGCGTAGGAGATGATGTTTAGGTTGTGTTGGCGTGCGATGGCTGCGAGGGGTTTCATGTAGACGTTGAAGAGGGTCGGGCTGAGCGAGAAACCTTGAGGAACGCCAGAGATGATCTTGGTGGCCGCTGAGCGGAAGGGAGGGAGGCGGACTCCCTGAGTTCTGTCTGAGAGGAAGGAGGTGATCCATTTCAGAGCTTTCCCTTGGATCCCGGCGTGGTGGAGGCGGGTTGTTAGGGAGCGGTGGCAGACTGTGTTGAATGCGGCCGATAGGTCGAGGAGGATGAGGGCAGCAGTTTCCCCATTGACGAGCAGGGACCTGATGTCGTCGGTAGCTGCGATGAGGGCGGTCTTGGTCCTGTGGTTTGCTCGGAAACCGGACTGCGAGGAGTCGAGGGAACAGTTAGTCTCGAGGAAGGCGGATAGTTGTTTGTTGACGGTCTTCTCGATGACTTTGGCAGGAAAAGGGAGGAGCGAGATGGGGCGGAAGTTCTTGAGGTCCGTGGGGTCCGCGGTTGGTTTCTTCAGGAGGGTGCTGACCTTCGAATGTTTCCAGCTCTCTGGGAAGGTGGCAGATGCAAAGGAGCTTTTGATGATGTTCCGGAGTTGGGGTGCGATGATGGAGTCGGCTTTGTTAAAGATGTGGTGTGGACAGGGGTCGGCTGGGGAGCCGGAGTGGATGGTGTTCATCAAGCGGGTGGTGTCTTCAGTGTTGACCGAGGTCCAGGTGCAAAGGGTGGTGGGGTGCGCTGGTTCGGTGGTTGGGTGCGTGGCATGGGAGTCGAAGCTGTTGTGTATGTTGGCGATCTTGCGGTGGAAGAACGAGGCGAGTGAGTCGCAGAGGTCTTGCGAGGGTGTGATGTCGTTGTTGCTGGTGCTGGGGTTGGAGAGCTCTTTAACGATGCTGAAGAGTTTCTTGCTGTTGTGGGTGTTGTTGTTCAGTCGTTCTCTGAATGATGTCCTTTTGGTGGTGCGGATCAGCCGGTGGTGTTTGCGGATGGCGTTCTTGAGGGCTGTCATGTTTTCTGTTGATTGGTCGTGGCGCCAGGCTTTCTCGAGGGTACGGCAGGATTTCTTGTAGTTTTTGAGGTCTTTGGTGAACCACGAGGCTTTCTTGCTGCCGGGTCGGCTGGGAGGTGTCTTCAGCGGTGCAAGGGCGTTGGCGCAGTTGGTGAGCCACTGTGTGAGGTTGCAGGCTGCTTCGTTGGACTCCGTCGTGTTGGTGGGAGGGTTCTGGCTCAGGGAGGTGGTGAGCTGGTCGGCGGTGATCTTGCTCCAGCATCTTCAGGGAACCTGTTGCGGGTGGTGGTGGGTCGTGGTTCTCTTGAAGTTGAAGTGGACGCAGCTGTGATTTGTCCAGTGTATTCCGGTGGAGTGGCTGAAGGAGATGTGGTTGCTGGAGGAGAAGACTGGGACAAGCGTGTGGCCGGTATAGTGGGTGGGGGTGTTCACCAGTTGCTTGACTCTGAGGTTGGCGAGGTTGTCCAGCTGGGTGGTGGTGTTGTTGTCGTTGTTGTTTTCCAGGTGGAAGTTGAGGTCTCCCAGGAGGATGTAGTCTGAGGAGGTGAGGGTGAGTGGGCTGATGAAGTCTGCGATGGCTTCGCTGAATTGTGTGCGTGGTCCCGGGGGTCTGTAGATGAGAGTGCCTCTGAGGGTGGTCTTGGGGTCGGTGTGTCTGGAAGTGAAGGTGCTCGGCGGCGGTTAGGGTGTCGTCGGTGTTGGTTGTGATGCGGATGGTGTTTCTGTGGACGATGGCGATGCCTCCTCCGGTTTGGTTGACGTGGTCCCTCCGGGTGATCTTGTAGCCGTCCGGGATGGCTATGGCAATGTCGGGGGCTGAGAAGGCGTTCATCCAAGTTTCTGTGAGGAAGGCGATGTCCGGCGCTGTTGTGTCGAGGAGGTTCCAGAGTTCGACGGCGTGCCTGTGGACGGAGCGGGTGTTGAGCAGGATGCACTTGAGGTGGTTGTTGCTGGTGCCTGGCCCGGCGGGTGCGGTGCAGGTCTGGAGGCAGGTGAATTTGCAGGCTTGGCAGGTGAAGGGTCCATGGGTGCGTTTCGGGGTGGCTCGGTGGCAGGCGGGGTTTCGGCCGGTGTTGAGTGCGTGGAGGGTGGTGGCGTCGTAAATCAGTCGGGCGGGCTGGGAACGTTGAGGGCCAGGGGTCCTGGTGCTGGGCGTGGTCCAGGCGCGGACGGGCGTAGATAGGCTTGCCTTTGGCGCGACTTCGGCGCGCAATCTGCACGCCCGCTGTGTATGACCGCTGCACGCTCGTGTGGTCTCCGCCATAGTGACGAGGAGGGAGGGAGGAACAGCTGGGAGGCGGGAGCGGGGCGGCGAATGGGCAGGGGAGAGGGTACAGAAGAGAAAAAGGGGGGGCCGAGCCACAGGGGAGCAGCGGCGGGGGGGAGCGAAGAGCGGGAAAAGGGTCCCGAAGCGGGCGGCAGGGGGCAAAACACAATCGGGAAACCAGTGGCACAGAACAAGCACAATAACAGAGGCACAGGATCACAGGGCACAGTAGAAGTAAAAGAGAGTACAGGTACAAGTGAAGCGCAGGATACTTAGCAGCAGGGGCAGTGGCTGAATGGCGGCAGCAACGGTGGAAGGCAGGGCACACCCACAGGGAGCCGTGCGGTGCGTGGAGCGACCGGCCCTGAACAGGGTCAGAGGTCACTGCTCACCACCGTGCAGAAACACATTAAGTGTCCAAGAGGAAGGGAGGAGCAGCTAGGAGGCGGGAGCGGGGCAGCGAATCGGTAGGGGAGAGGGTACAGAAGAGAAAAAGGGGGGGCGGGCCGCAGGGGAGCAGCGGCAGGGCGGGGAGCGAAGAGCGAGAAAACGGTCCCGAAGCGGGCGGCAGGGGGCAAAACACAATAGGGAAACCAGTGGCACAGAACAAGCACAATAACAGAGGCACAGGATCTCAGGGCACAGTAGAAGTCAAAGAGAGTACAGGTACAAGTGAAGCGCAGGATACTTAGCAGCAGGGGCAGTGGCTGACTCGCGGCAGCAACGGTGGAAGGCAGGGCACACCCACGGGGAGCCGCTCGGTGCGTGGAGCGACCGGCCCTGAACAGGGTCAGAGGACTGCATGCTTTATCACCTGATGCATGTTGTCATGCCATGTATTCTTTATAATTAAACGACAAAATGGGGTAAACCCAGTATCCCTATGAACCTGGGCAAGTAATCTGTATACACAACAATTGGTTCATTGGGAAACAAAAAATTACTTTTACTGTCTCATACACTGTGTAGACATTTGAAACACAAAACAGAATCCAAAAACCATCAAAGTATTTATGTACTGTTTTATAAATTTCAGTCATTCATAAATACTGATTTCATAAGTAAATCACAAAGAAGGCTGTACAAGAAAGTGAATAGTGCAAAAGGTGACTAAAAGTGCTCAGTGCTTACGGCGCAAAGGTGAGAGAACTGTACAATTATTATATACAAAGAGGAAAACATTAACGTGTGGTCTGTGCGTATCATACAATTATCAATCTGTACACCGTATTAATCAGTACTTGGTACATGATATCTATGCCCGTAATCCATTTATTCGTTGACGTTTCAACCCTTAACAAGCAAACATTTGTGGTCAACAACGGGTCTTCGTCAGGACTGTGGGGGACAGCAAACAGCCTAGGGAATTTAAAAAGATGGTTTGTTTAAGAATGGATTCTGCAAGGGACAGTTTGGGCCATCTATTTTTGTGCCCAAGATTGCACTCACCTTCGTTCAACCCAGTCAGGTTGAGGTGGAGGATGAGCTCTATTAATCTGTTCTGTCGGTGGGGCTTAGAGTTCCGCCACGACTAACCATTTACTTTGAGGCTCATCAATATTGAAAGCCCATCTGCAAGGGAGATGGCATCTCTTTTATAATATATCTGCCATTATAAATATACAAGCGACTGAGGCCATTGTGAATCAATATGGCTCACCTGGGTATGGAAGTGACTATTCTACCCAGTGGGATTCCGGAACTGGACACGACTGTAGTTCCCAAGTTCGTAATCAAATTAAGCCGTATTAATCCGCTCTGATGAGAAATATGGAGCCTGGATTAGTGATGTCATATTAAAAAGCACTCATGCTGTGTATCGAGGAAGGTTAAGTCCAGAAAATGTATTGAGACCGAGCTGCTTGAGATGGTGGCGAATATGACGAAAATGCTTGTACATAGTGTACAAGCCATTTTCGGTCTTTTGATATAAAAATCATCATGCTACGACAAAGTTATATTCACGAGTTCAGAATTTTCAGAACTACAAACCCTCCTTTTGCCCTTACATAGGCAATTAACCTATCCTTATGCTAATCTGAGTCCAGGTCTATATTCCTAAAGTCATTGAGATGTTGCTGTAACATCATTCTATTACTTAGCTCGTCTCTTGATACAGGTTTCCTTACACATGATGTAGCACAGAGGCCACATATTGCAGGAGCACACTGCACGCAAAGACAGAACAGGAAAAGAATGGCTAAGACCATCCCAATGACCATCAGAATTTTCCATCCCCAGGCGGATATCAGTTCCCAGAACCATCCCATTAAAGACCAATCTCCTTTATCCACATGAATAGATTCGGAAATCTTATGCAGTTTAGAGATGGCCTGGTACACTGTTGGAGCGTTATCTGGGATGAAAACACAGCAACTCGATTGGATCAATCTACATACCCCACCTCGGTCTGCAAGTATGACATCTAATGTGACCCTGTTCTGAAGGGTCATAAGACGATCCGACTGGAGCTCAGCAGTCAAGTTACTAAGGGCACCAGCAGTTTCAATTACGGTGGACTCAACCACCCTTGTCAATTGCCTTATGTTCCTGCTGTTAGCCATCGGTTCCCAGAACGGCAGAAAACCCTTTACGAAGTCCCCAAATTCTTGTCCTGCAGTGTCTTCTCTACTCAAGACACCTCTAACTATCCTTGTCTTGTGGTAATCTGCCGCTGCTGTGTAGGTGGGAGGCAACAGGAACGAAACAAAACATGAGCCAGAAAAGTCAGGGGGCAACCATGTATAGGCTCTATCATGGCAGATGAAATAGGTACCCTTAGCTGCTAAAAACGCAGGGGAAGTCTGAGACCCAAAAACATACGTTTCAGTACAGACACTCTTCCCTAACTGAGCTCTGGGATTCTTGTCAGTACCTTGCAGACACAGGTGACCCTGATGGGGTACAATCCAAATCGGGGAAGATCTCTTAGCTTGCTGTTTCTCACTCAGAGTAGCTCCATATCCTGTCACGTTCCATCCAATATAGGCAAGTGTCTCATCTTCGGGGGTACTTTCATAAGAAATATCTTTCTTAATCATGTCGACTATACCCTTAACTAGAGCACTATTCTTAGGATTGTCTTTTGCAGAACGTAGGGGGTGGACTTCACGTGCATATATGAACATTGTTCTGTATGCCCACACAGAACTATTGTGACTGAATGGCAGGACCAGATAAGGGATACCTTTATCCGTTGTGTGAGGCATAAGACCACACACCCAACAGTTAGTCGTGTTCATTACAAGTTGGTGTTGGTGCAAAAGCTGAACAAAGGAGTTATTAATAAACTCTAATCTCCTAGCTGATTCGTGTTCAGGAAGGGGTTGAAAAGAATGTGAGGAAACAGTGGAAGGAGGAGGTATAGGCGATGTAGTGGGTGCAAATGTTACTTGAAAAGAGAATAAAACAAAACTTATTAAAAATATCATCACACTGAATAACATGAAAATGCACAATATCAAAAAGCTTTTCTTTGTCATTATTTTACATATCCTGGCTTTAAAGTTCATTGTTTTGGCAGGTCTCTCCATCTCGAAAAACTCCATCCTCTCTAAAGTGCTGCCGGCGATGGGAGGTTGTTTCTGATAAGGAATGCTTCTGTCAGTCTAGGGCAACTCCCTTGGACCAACCAGAACTGTCGACCTAACGTCGTCAGCTGAACCCCAAAGACTTTGGGCAATCGCGGCCCTAGCAGCGGAACCCGGATGGCGGTTTGAAAAACAAAAATAAGCAAGTGTCTCAGATGGGAGAGTTGCGCTTTCAAAAATAGCAGGGAAAAAAAAAGAATTTTATTTGTCCATAGGTCTCGGCCTCAAATTATAGCGCTTTTTCCCAGGTACTGTCTGGTCTTGAAACAGGAGTTCAGGCTCTGTAGTGTCCAATCGAATTGACGGTGATACAGCTGGTTGCAAAATGTTATCACTCTCTTGTTCAGTAAGTGTTCCTTTTACTCGTGCATCACTGAAAGGCAGAAAACGTGGCACAGTTTCAGTCTCTGAGTCGGCGACATTCAGCAAGAGTGGTGTCCTGGAGATCTACTCTCCCTTTCGTTTCTTCTTCTGTTCTAAGAAGACAATCATGCTGTTCTGAAGCATCTAATTCCTCTACAATTGGCAACAACGTAGCTGGGTTGAGGGTGTTGCATATTTTTATGTGCACATGACTCGCTAACAATGTCAACTCGTAACCTGACAATCGAGCACTAGTTGAAATGCTGTGTCTTGGTTCTGTTTAACAACGTGTCTACTGCATGTGGAACCACCACGACTAACATGTTATTCATCACTAGACCAGCAGACTGTCGAATAGAAACAGCTGCTGCCGCCGTTGCTCTTAAACAACTCGGCAATGCTTTAGCTACTGGATCCAAAGTCGACGAAAAATATGCGCATGGACGCTGCTTGTCTCCAAACAACTGAGTCAACACTGATAATGCACAACCCTCTTTCTCATGGACATACAATGTAAAGGGCTTACTGTAGTTGGGTGTACTTAACACAGGAGCCGAACATAATGCTGTACGCAATTCAAAAAAACTTTTCTGACACTCTTCAGACCAAGGAACGGGATTGGGTGTATCTTTACACGTTAATGCCACCAAAGGTTTGGCTAATAACGAAAAATTTGGTATCCATTGCCTGAAATATGATGTAATGCCCAAGAAGGCAGGCACTTCTCTCTGTGTTCTTGGCACACTCAATTTCGCTATTGCCTGAATTCTTTCTGGGGTCAGTTTCCTTTCCTCCTTCGATAAGACGTGACCTAAGTAGGTCACTTCTTGTCGACAATATTGCAATTTTGAGAGAGACACTTTGTGGTGCAAATCACCCAAATGACGCAACAATGACAACGTGGCTTCTTTACAGATTTCCTCAGTATCTGCAGCAACAAGCAAATCATCGACATACTGAATGAGGGTAGCGACATCAGGTAATACAATCGTATCAAGCTGTGACTATATATTGATGGACTTTCACAGTAGCCCTGTGGAGCGCGTTTAAAGCAGAAGCTTCGTCCTCCTAAACTGAAGCCAAAAATATCCCTGCTCCCCTCAGCAATCGGGATGCTGAAGAAAGCATTCTTCAAGTCAATCACCGAAAACCAGGTGGCAGAAGCTGGAATCATAGTCAATAGGCCAGTAATGTCAGGAACAACTGGAAACTGTGGCACAACTATTTTATTCACCTCTCTAAGATCAATCACGAATCTGTAAACTGGTGGCTTAGAAGGGTCAGTTCGCTTCAAAACAGGCAGAACAGGACTATTGCAAACGTTGCCTCTTGTCTCTTCAATCACATCTTTTTCAATCAGATCGTAAATGGTCGCTAACAACGCTTTTTCACCTTCACTAGAGATTTTGTATTGGGGAATTCGTGGCATTTTAACATTGGCTTTCAATGTTACAACATATGGGGGTATTTCCAAAAGACCTACATCATTAGGATCAGTAGCCCAAAGAATATTAGGGAGAGATGACAATTCTGTTGGAAGTTTGTCCCTTGACAAATACATTGGAGAAACCACTTTCTTACCCAGTGTAAGTTGTACTCCAGAAGGAGAACAGTACAAAGTCGCATACAATCTTTTCAGCAAATCTAATCCTAACAGGTTTTCACCACAACCTGTTGTCAGAATAAGGGGTGCTTCAAATTCACAAGGTCCAACAGAAAGGGACAAAGGGTCAGAAATTGGATTTCTAACTGGGGCGCCAGAAAAACCTACTGATACATTCGTTTCGCCAGACAAAGGTGCGCCAGGGAATATTGAGTGCATAATAGAACTCTTTGTAGCACCAGTATCCAACAGAAAAGGCTCTGACACACCTGATGTAATCACCTCAACGTAAGGCCCACTCTGATCTACTGGAACTGAAACAACTCCCTCTCTTTGTCTATGGCTGTCCTAGCAATCATTACCGTCCATATTCTCATCTTCTGCATAGTAATCATCAGCATAGTACTGAGCCGTCCTACCAGACGCGTTATTCTGCTGATCAAACCTATTCATCGAATTTTGAGATGGAAGAGACTGTGTGTTCTGGGGGAAATTTCCACGTACTCTACCTCTAGGTGCTTGCTGAACACCTCTACCTCTTACACCAGAAGCACCATTTGCGCGTTGTAATAAAATAGGACAACTATACTTGAAATGGCCCTCTTCCTTACAATATGAACACTGATTGGGGCCTACAGGGACACGTGGTTGAGTATACTCGACTCTTTGCGAGTTCCTCTGATACTGTTGAGGCTGCTGATAATTATTCTGATAGTTACTCTGAGCACCACTATTTTGACCACCACGTGGCGGATATGCTTGCTGTAACAGAACCTTCGTTTTCAACTCTTTAGTTTTCTTCTTTGCTCTATCTTTCTCATCTTTATCTCGATTTTCGTAATATTGTGCAGTAGCCAATATCTGTGCTGAAGAGGAAACTGCCCAAGAACTCTCTGAATCCTTCAACTTCTTACACAACTCTGGAAGCAGATTGTGCACAAATTTATCGACGAACAGTCGCTGACCACCTTCTGTGCTCATATCTTGACCACTGTGGTCGACAAAAGTTTCTTCAAACCTAGTGAAGAAATCTGACACTGTTTCATCTTTCTTCTACTTACACACAGACAATTTATCCCAGTTTACATGCATCGCAGGCATTATAGTTTTCATGTAATTAATTATCCTACCAGGGAGATCTGCTACTAAAGGCTCAGGTTTAGCACCACCAACTTGTCGGTCATCTGCAGCAGCAATATTAGGCCATGAGTCACCTAACTCCTGATCATGATCTGCATGACAAATCTTTCCCCATAAAGGCTGTGGAACAACGTTCCCAAACAACATGTCTATATCCGCTAAATTCATGATACATGACCCAGCAGTCTGTGACAACTCCTTGTAATACCCTGCAGGATTTTTACGGGGATCAGGCAATGTTTGTTTAAGAGCCAAAACTTCAGCTCGCTTCCAAGGAACATGTACCCACACACGTTGAAAATGTGCTGGTATAGCTGAGGGAATATTATTATGACCAGCTGCTACTTCTTCCTTCCATACCGGAGGAACTTCTCTCATGGGATATTGTCTTCCCTTATTTTTACCAGAAGAATCAGATTCAAACAACGACTTAGAAACACCTTCAGTCCTAAGTGACAACAACGTCGCAACTGCTTTCCTAACATCTGAACCCACAATTGCGACTTTTGAAAACTCGAACCGTACATGGCTCAACTCAGGAGGATTAGAGTCCAAATCATTTTCCTCTAAATCTTCACAGAGGAAAACACTCATTTTCTCAAAAACGTATCTCTGCTTTGATGCTTCCCACTGGGTGAAGACATCCATAACACATTCTAAATCATATCATTCCGGGTCAGCGACCCATTTATGTGCCAAATAGTTCAACGTTTCCTTCTCCCTAGAATCAGGCAATTGACTACGCAATTGCTTGCGCTCTGTGTCAGGAGTCACACTCGTTGCACCAAAGAGAGGATGCAAAAAACTAGCGACAGTACTAGCCACTCTCTGACGAACAGAAGGAGAAGTCGATGAAAAGACAAGAGGGAAAACAGGGTGACACGAGGCAGATGCAGAGGCAGTGTCAGGAGAAGTACCAGGAGTGGTAGTCGATATAGTAGTTAAAGTTGTAGGAATTATAGGCAGAGCAGATGTCAAAGCCGGTGGCCCTTGAGGAGGCTGCACCGGAGGAGCAGGAGCCAGCAGAAGAGTAGCTGGTGGGTGCTGTGGAGGAGCAGGAGGCAATGCAATCACAGGTTGCGCAACTAAAGGTTGCGGAGGTGCCGTAGCATTTTGCGCATAGGGGGTGGCGAACTTAACAAATGCGCAATTAACTTATCTTTTTCAAGCTCTTTTGCTGCATCTTGCTGAAGAGGCGGCAAAACTGGATAACATTTATCAATAACCATTTTACGTTGCCTGTGCAACTGCTCACTCATCTGTTCTTCTTCATTGTCTTTAAACTGCATAGCAACTTGCATTATCGAAATACCCCTTTCTATCTTATTTTTCTTTGCTAATTTAATTTCCTTCTGTTTGGCTTCCTTACGCCATAGGCGGAAAGAGTCAAACATCGCCGGCCGGGCTTTCTTTTTGAAAAGTTTAACTTCGAGATTGTCTAAGATTTCCGTGTCAAAGCTACCATATTGGGGCCATTTTAAAACACCATCTTTTCTGGTGTATTTGATCCACACTTCATTATACGTGATGGGGCCTACTCCATGTTTCACATATAATTCATAGGAGTTCCAATCGGAGGAACCGGACACGAGTCCTCCAATCGGGAGTCCCTATTATTACAACCAAGACAAAACAAATTTCCAAGTCTGCTAAGACCAGGCATCTTCGCTCACTAGTCTAGCTTCAAACTTCAATGGATTATCGATTACGATATTTCTCGTGAATACACGAGTCCTTTGGCTTTGGCACTTGCAAGTTCCAAACAAAGTGATCCCAAAGGGGATACCCAAACTAAGACCAACTAAGGACTGGGAGACGCTCCACTTATACTTAACTGAGATATCGATGACGTCACCAGAAGACTCGTCTTATCGTTTTGCTCTACCAAACTTCAAGGATCCAAATCAGGGCGATAGCCAGGGCAGCAGTCCTTTGTAGCCGTCGGGAAGCGGGGAACCTCGCAGCAAAGACTTTCGGACCACGTCGACATGCAGGGGTCGATGAAGTGGTTGGCCTTCCTCCAGAATTTTCTCACGAAGCTCCTCACGAACCTCTGGCTGGACCGGTACCGCTGGTATCGCCCCACGTTGGGCTCCAACTGAGGTACTGGGTTTTTCAGAACCGGTACCGAACCGGTAACCCAGTGGTGTCAGGGTACACACCCAAAGACCTCGAGTACTTTCCTGATTTAGACCACAGAAACTCAGAGTCTTCTAGGTGAAGTCAAGGATCGATTTTATTGGCTGCAACCAAGTAACAGGTCCTAGAAGTACAACAACACGGGAGGTATATTCTCAGGAGACTGCTCAATCTTACAAAGCCAGGCTTCTCTTTTTATACAAAATATTAAGCTTCAGGCAAACATTCTTGGATTTACAGTATACCATTCACATATTTTCATTACAAAGGAAAAGCAGAGTCATGATGACAAGCCCATATTTCAGTTTGTCCAGCCCACAACAAATTACCCGGCAAGGCCCAGCATTTCCATCAGATACCGGTGGACCTCCAATAAAAACGGGCACCTCCCCATCATAAAGCAAGTGAGAGAGAAAAGAGCAGAGACAGGTGTGAGCAAGATTTGGCAGGGTGTGTGTGCGATGAAAAGGGTTTATGACATGTTGTGCCTTGATGCTATCTCGTTCGGCCACTGGGAGAGGAACTGACCAAACAGGTTCGGCCTGAGGCAAAGGTTTCAGCTTGCCCAGGTCAGAGAAAAGTCAATCAAGGTGTACGTGTCCTTTGATATCGAATTTAGCTGTTTTATAGCCTATGTGAGGGCAACCCACAAAATAGCTGCCGTACACAAAATGGAAGCCAAGGGTTCAAGACGAAAATGACGATTTCGAGGTGAAATCGTCACTCGAATATGACGAAAATGCTTGTACATAGTGTACTAGCCATTTTAGGTCTTTTGATATAAAAATCGTCATGCTACGACGAAGTTTTATTCACGAGTTCAGAATTTTCAGAACTACAACCTCCCTTGCAGATGGGCTTTCAATATTGATGAGCCTCAAAGTAAATGGTTAGTCGTGGCGGAACTCTAAGCCCCACCGACAGAACAGATTAATACAGCTCATCCTCCACCTCAACCTGACTGGGTTGAACGAAGGTGAGTGCAATCTTGGGCACAAAAAATAGATGGCTTAAACTGTCCCTTGCAGAATCCATTCTTAAACAAACCATCTTTTTAAATTCCCTAGGCTGTTTGCTGTCCCCACAGTCCTGATGAAGACCCGTTGTTGACCACAAATGTTTGCTTGTTAAGGGTCGAAACGTCGACGAATAAGTGGATTACGTGCATAGATATCATGTACCAAGTACTGATTAATACGGTGTACAGATTGATAATTGTATGATCCGCACAGACCACATGTTAATTTTTCCTCTTTGTATATAATAATTGTACAGTTCTCTCACCTTTGCGCCGTAAGCACTGAGCACTTTTAATCACCTTTTGCACTATTCACTTTCTTGTACAGCCTTCTTTGTGATTTACTTATGAAATCCGTATTTATGAATGACTGAAATTTATAAAACAGTACATAAATCTTTGATGGTTTTTGGATTCTGTTTTGTGTTTCAAATGTCTACACAGTGTATGAGACAGTAAAAGTATTTTTTTCTTTCCCAATGAACCAATTGTTGTGTATACACATGTATTCTTTATAGACCATATAACATATCCTCTCTGAATGATTTCAACCCTAATGTGCATAGTGTATTGATGACAGTTTGAATCTTCACAAAAACGTTTACCTTCTGATCTCCCGTACTTGTATTGTTAAGTTTTACAACATCTCTGATTAAAATCATTCCACTGTTTGTCCATAAACATGAAACTAAGCAAGCTGATTCTCAGATGAGCTCAGCGCACGTCTTTTAAAATCTTCCAGCTTGTGTTTGTTTTTTTGTGGGACAACAAAAATGATTTAAAAATCTGCCACTTCTTATTCTGGAAACATAGGGGCAGATTTACAAGGAACTGACGCATTTGCATAGATGCATCAGTTTACTTGCGCCAGTGTCAAATGTCCTTGCGCCACCACAGATGCAGTGTATTTACAGTACAGTGCTCCATGGCACAAGGATTAACAGAAGCGTCAGAAATTCTGAAGCATCTGTTGGCCCAAAAGTGACGCATTGCTGGAGTTGTTCATGAAAGTGACGCAATTCCAGCAGTGCGCCACAACACAGAGGTGAGTCCCATTCAAAAAGCCTTGCGTCATTCCTTATGCCTGGTCTAAGCAGGCATAGAGATTTTGATGCAGTGAAGGCGTAGAGTGCCGCAGTGAAATGTAAATTTCACTGCATCATTTCTACATGGCTTTTTGCATGGGGAACGCTCAGCCTGCCTACATTATACCTGACGCAGGTATAATGTGACGCAGGGCTTTACATTGTGACGCATCTCCCTAGATGCGTCACGTTAATTGGCCCCATTGTTTGCGTCGCCGCTGGTTCGAAAAAAGTGATACAATGGCATCGTAAGGAGGCGCAAGCAGCTTGTAAATCTGCCCCATATCGTACCCATACTGTGGTAATTTCTGGAGCCAAAAAAATCAGCCGTTCTTATGGAGCAACTCATGTGCAAAAACCGTATCCTTCAGGAACATGTGATTGTCTCAGAGTTCCGCATGATTTGAATAGGTTTTCCAAAAATGCATTCTTGAATTACAGAGTACCATGGCCTTATATTTGCAATTAGGAAGTAGGAACGCCACCGAGCTATAACTCCCCACTCACGTCAGGAAGATCGGTTCACAATGTGAAAAGACACAAGCGCAAATAGCATTTCAAGGCCTCCGCGCAGAAAAAATTCAATCTGTTCATTTTGTGATACAAAACAATCTGCCATTTAAAAAAGGTATCTGAGTCAAGAGGCATCACCAACTGGGCAGTAAAACTAAACTGCATATTCATAATGAGCCATTCCCTTTTAACCTTTAAAATGGCGCCCATGGCTAGATACTTAAAGTAATGTCAGGCACAGAAATAGCGACAGTGATTATTGTTCGAGATGCACGCTTGCAAAATAAGCTTGCAATGATGAATTCTAAAAAGGGTCATATTTACGCAGAGTTTAATAACCGAAATGTACCTTATGTAAGCAGTACGTATTATAACCGCTGCTTCGACCCTGTTAACCAACCATGGAAAAATGAAAAACAGAATTTGGCCATCGAGGGTTCGAACTCGTGACCTGCAGGTGTAGCCAAATCTCAGAAGTAACTGCGTAACTCGATGATCAATCACACAACCCATTTTAAAATGTTCCTTTATCTTTAATAAGAGAATAGCATATATTTTTGAACATACAAGCTCCTCAATAAAATAGCAAAGGTTTTGTTTGGTAATTGACTGTTCGTTAAACTAGTAAAGGCAGCCAAAGGGCAGGTTTGAATGGATTAATAATCCATATTAGCAATATGCACCGTTGTAAAGCAGTTTTTAAATGTTCAGCTATTATGATTTCCATTCAAATGTACGACTATATTTCAGGTGTCAGAGTGAATAAGGATTCCAATAGACTACTTACCTTTTGAGAGATCTGACAAATAGTTCTCTGAGAAATGATTTTACGGATCCATAATAAAAAGGCAGCCCTTTTACATTTCTTTGAGGGCCATCTAATTCACGAATAAATGTAATACACTCACTTAAGATTAACAATTTGACATGTACATTCAGACTCCTCGCGGAAGCTAAATCAGATGAAGTTCCATTCAATTGCAAATAATACGTATAGTGAAAGTCACAGCGGAATTTAGCGACACGAACAGGCACCAGTTTGCAGGTTGCTGCCATTTTTGATTTAATGGAGCCTGAAACTGACTTTCAAATGAAAACATACAGATTGTTGAGGGTAACAGTGTAGTATGTAATATTATTCCATGTCACTCAGTAGATATCCCAACCAGTGCTTGAAATGGAAAATTAAAAGTGCAGGTACTCTGTAACAGAGTATCTGCTCGTTTCTGAGAAGTGCTGGTACTCTCCAATTAATAGTATTGCATTTCTCTTGAGAAGTACCAGTAGCCTCCCTCTCAAAATAAAAAAGTGCCGGTACTGCGTACCGGACAGTACTGGCCTATTTAAAGCACTGATCCCACCATGAAAAAAATCTGCTGAAGTTTCACGCATTTCATGTATTTACAAAAGGCCAAGCCTGGAAAAGTCATATGACTTCCTTTTTTGCTTTGGCCTTGCCCCAATGCAGTACTGTTTAGTTGCTAGAATTCTGCACTGCGGAAAGATAGCACCTGCGTGCAAGAGGACATTTTTTTTATTTCTTATTTTCTCCAATAGAAACCTTTTTATTTGGTGGAAAAACTCTTTCCCCACACACCACCATTAAGTTCAGGGGGTTCCGTTGCTTTTGCTTCTCTAAAAAAGAATTTGCTTGTGGCATTGACAGGCTTAAATCTTTTACCATTTCTACGGCTAGAAATGTTTGTAGAAGACATAGGAGATAGTTGTCAAACAGTCAAGCACAATGGCGGCTCCTACGCTATGGTGGATGAGCGCTGCCTCACTGCTTTTAAGCAGCATGAAGAAGAAGTATAAAATGATAATAAGTTATTACCATATTATGCTTCATGCTACTTTGGGGCAAGCGGGTGGGAGGGCTCCTCTGCTCTCGGAGCAGGGCATGGGAGGAGTGGTGTGCCCACTCCTAAGTGCGCAAGGACTGTTTGGTCAGCCCTCTCGGGATGCCCATACCAGTCATGCACACTTTCCCCGTTCTCCATGCAGGATGCTTTACAGCCTGCCTGGAGAAAAAGACCAAGCCCCCATTCCCTGGTTGAGCGTTGAAACAGAATGCTAAAAACAAATCACAACGCTGCATTGCACCGTTGTGATTAGTCGGGGAGTCTGGGTGCCTACCAATCACAGCGGTGCATTGCAGCTTTGTGATAGGCCAGTGAGGCCTGGCTGGGCTTCCGTCCGCAATGGAGAAATTGCATACAGCTACCAACATCTTGGCAGAATTTAATGCCAAATTCTACGAAACGCTTAAACCAAGAGGTGTCACCGTTGGTTTTGTTGCAGTTGACAATGGCAGTTAATATAGTGAAAGTTATGGAGGATGGTGGATGTTTTAGAGTCCTATGTTTAGCGCATTGCATCAATCTAATTGTGCAGCTCTTTCTAAAAAAAGAAGAGGTAGTTTGAAACATACTGGTCACTTGCTGAAGAATGTGTATTCCTTTCAGTTATTGATTCAAAGAAGCAATTGAGAATCCTTCAAAGTACTAATAAACTACCTGTAAAAGCTCTTGTACAGGAGGCGCCAACCCATTGGAATCAACCTACTACATGCTGGAATGCCTATTTGAGCAGTATAAGTTTATCAACAATTGGGAAATTCAAAGGAGAGTGTATGCAACTGCTAAAGCCATGACAATGGAGGAGGACAAATGTTGGCTACTGGAGTGACTAACTCAAAATTTTACTTTTTTTATACATGAAAATGCAGTAAGTCAGCACGGAAGACAGTACCATGAGCCAAGTAATCCCATTGTATCATCTGCTATAGGATCAGTTAGAAAAGGTGGAACAAATGTTCACCAGTGTCGATGAAGAAGCAGTTTCTTTGATGGATAGCTCAATACTTCTCTTGAATGCCAATGAAAACCTGCAAAAAGAGAGTAAAACCTCCAAAGGCTACATATGTGCCACAATACTGGATCCACAATTTTAAAAAAGTGCTGGCCAAGTTAATTCCTTTTAATGAAACATATGCCTTCATTTACAAGACTTTGATTGTCAGTAAAGCGACTGATCTGGAAGAAGAACAACAGCAAATTTGAGGCTGGGGCGGAAGTTTAGCCTTCAACCACCACACAGTGTGGTGCTGTTGACTCGCAGTCTCTGCAGCAGCAGCCAGCACAATCACCAGCTACTCCAAACCCCACAGCAACAAATGCTCCAATTCTTAGCCAACCTCTGCAATAGGTTGGCTTCATTCAGCAGGACTTATGTCAAGTGCAGAAGTGCAGGTACAGCAAGTGGCATCACCAATGACAATTCATTAGATGGTTTGAGACTATCTGTATGACTCAAAAGAGATGTACCTGGATCAATACTCATTAACCTATTGGTATGCAAGAAGGCACAGTGTCCAGAGCTTAAAATGCTTGCAATAAAGTATCTTGCATGTCCAGTAGCCAGTATTTCTTTGGAGTGTGTTTTAACTACAGCTGACACAGGTATCAGAGTCAGAAAGACCAGTCTATTGTATCAAAAGGTGGAGAGATTAATGATGATTACAATGAAAAAAGACTTCTTTCTAAATGATTATAGAGTTCCTGAAACAACCGAGGAAACAAAGGCAATTGACGTGACACCTCAAGTTTGGTGAGTGATTATCCTCCAGATGACACCCCTGAGTTTGAGGAAAAACACTCCTTTCCAGAATAATACAACAAAGCTAGATATAGAATTGCTTAAATAACAAAAATGATATATAATTTATATTTAGTGTGTGGCTTACTTCTGCTGCCTATTGTAAATAATAAACTGAACGACTGGTCCAGTGTGCATGGCATAGATAGTCAATCAAGAATGACAGAGGAATGATTTGGCCTGGGCTGGCAGAGTGGTGAGAGCTGAGAAAGACACAATCAACCTACAGTTCAACTGTTGACTTTGAAATGAGCAAATGGTCACAGTCTGCTGAAATAGAAAGCCTTGGTTTTCTAAAAATAACTAAGGGCTAGATGTACAAAGCATTTTTGCATTTACAAACGGCCTATTTAACAGAATCGTGCCATTTGCAACCAGAAAAATGCTATTTCTGATATACTAAGCCCAAATTGAGATTCAGTAACTTGTTGCTGAATCGTAATCTGGGTTTAACGATTCTCTATTTGGAAGATACATGTTTTGTGACTAAAATGTGCTTGTAAAACATTTGCAATTTACCACCAACTCGAAGTTGGTGGTAACCCATTCACAAATGAGAAGGGGGCCCCCAAGGTCCACTTCCCCCTTGAAAATGGATGGAAAAATATTTGAAGGGATAACTGCCGACTCTGAAAAATGAAACTTTAGGGTTTCATTATTTCCTTCATGGTAAACGGCGTACGTTTAAAAAAGATGACTTTATATAAAAGCAATCACAGATATAGTGGTCTACTGATCCCAGCAGGCCACCATCCCTGTGATGGTAGTGAATCCCAGTGGGTCACAAATTGCAGCCTACCTCATTAATATTCATGAGGTGGGTCTATTTGTGACCCAATACGAATCACTAATGAAACTCAAAAGAATTTCATACATAACGAATTGCGATTTCATAATTGCAATTCACATAAAATTGCACTTAGGCAATCGCAATTCCTATTTTTATACATCTGGCCCAAGAGACTTCTGATCCCTATCCTTTCTTTCATTCCCTTGCTGGGCTGCCGGTTAAGATTTAAAAACTGTGATTGCCCTATCTTGTATATCGCGTTGATGGAGAAGGCAGAGACATAGGAGACCACACACTCGGGACATGACCTTACTTGCACTAATAATTATTACTAGATAAATAATTCATCATGTTTTAGTAGATGGAAGAATCTGGTAAGTACACTTGATAATGTATTGTTCGGGGGGATCATTTTGCATCAATGCTTGCCTTTCATATATTAGGATATAAAATGTTATTTTGATTTTGTTAACTTAAGTGGACCATCTTGGGATTCTTCTGAGACCAGTCAGTTTATTTGCCAAAACGAAACTAAAATTACTAATCCCTAAATTCTATCCATGTTCTTGTCAACACTACAGGTCTATCTCTTTTGGCTGAAGTAAATCATAAAATACCATTGACATTGACTATAAGAAAGACCATTGCCTACTGTCTAATAATGGCAAACAAGGAGACTTAAAGGAGCCATTACCTGTGAACTTGAGACCTCTGTTGATTAGGAGAAAACAGAGTAGTGGCTCAAATGACAACTCTAACTAAGTGATCAACTTATGGTCTGCTTTCCTGCACAGCAAAACGTTGTTATTCTTGAAGAGATCAGTTGGGCGCATGAAACTAGTTAGTTAGGACTGGTGGTATGAGATTAGTTCTCCTAATTTCTTAGTTAATGGTACACCACTGCACTGCGCTTCCCAGGTACCATCATGCTTACTTTAACTCTTCAGTATTGATCATTTATTTTTGCACTCCACAGGCTATCTCGTCTATAAGAAGAATGCTCCATAGCACTCCAGCTTTGAGGTTCAGCTCTGCACCCAAGACAATGCCAGAAATACCTATAACTATTTTAGGAACTGAGTGTGTCCTCCTTATTTTTCAATTTTTAAGCTATGGTTAACAAATTGAGTAGATAATTTGGGAGTCTGTGAGCTGAAGGACTGATTGCTTCCGGTAATTGAACTGTCATCTTCTTTCCACAACAGAAGTTTTGGGCTCCTTGACTTGATGAATATTGTGTTTATATATCTCTCACCTTTCCCTATTTTCCTCTACCCATCCATTCACAAAAGCCCTAAACCTCTCCCCCATGTTGGGTGATCAGTTGAGTTGTGTGTTAATTTCCACCATTAATATACATGCTGGCAATGGGAAACCACTTGCCAGCGCCCAGACAACTTTACTTGAACCTGAAGGGTTTTTTTTTTTAAAATTTCCTGAAATAATCATTGAATCAAGAATATGTCAATTCAATTTCTTTATTTTCTTTTGTCTTCTTTGATTGAATTTTTGAATTGTATGAATTAAACTTCATTAATCTTTTTACAAATTTGCTTGTGGCCATGTATATGGCACAACATCATGACACTCAACTGCGTTATTTACAAAATGAAATGGTTTTCAATTTCAAATTACCAATGCATTTTAGGACCTGCGATCCCTCGTCAAGGGTCTCAACAAAGTATTTCTTCAGGAAGTTGTGCATTTTGCTTTGTACCGCAGTTATTTTCAGTGGCAGGAAGCATTTTATTTACAGAAAAACTGAACTTCTATGGGTTTTCCAGGAGCACCATCATACTGCTACAGCGGAACTCCAAAAATCATTTCTAATCAGCACTTACCATTTCCCTGAAACCTCCGAACACACACTCATTCGTCAGTGGGGCCCATAACACTGCACATTTACTCTGTTCACTTCATTGGCTTCAAGGATTTGTGTAAACCTATTTAATCAGTTACTATTTACACCTACAGTTTTATACGCTTTACCATGGTTTAATCAAACATTAATTTTATTCAGACACACCACCATAGTGGCAATGGATCTGCTAGAAAGAAAATTAGGCGTAGGAAAATCACAAGACCAGCTTTAATATTCCATTTTCCCAATTTTATTAAAAGCAAAACTTTAATGTCTGACATTTAGGCATTGATTATTTCTTTATTAAGTAAAAATATTCACTTTTTTTCAAAATGATCATTTTATTTAGAGCTCAGAAAACAGTTGTTTATTTAGAAGTCAGTTAAATGTTTAGCAAAGAACAGATAGTTCCAAATTCTTTCTCTCCTAACATCCCTAACTAACGCCCTCATCTTATCCTTCAGTCCTGCAAAGCAAACAAGAAAAATAAATCAAAGTATCTTACATCCAGGAATCAATCTGCAATCCGACAGCACTTCGAGAGGAAATCGAAAGAGCGACTTTCTCTAAGCAAACTCAGGGGTTTTTATACACTAATTTCCTAACATAATCTATCTAAAAAGTATCTAACATCACAAATTCGGGTTCTGATTTGACAATTTGGGGTGGGTGAGCATCTCCTCACCATTACAACATCATATTCACGGTGAATCAGCGAAATCATAATGGGGTATTGTTTGGGACAGTCTTTGGCCTGGTCACTTCCTTGACTCGCAACGTTGCCTTGCTTTCCCACGTTTGGAACACTCGGCTGTCCATATTTTGGCAATCATCCTGACTTCAGGGCAAAGCAGCCTTGAACCTCCCATCCGAGTACAGGCAGCTCACTCTCATTGGCAGGCTTTGGGGAAGCATGCGCAGTCCAACACTTGCTCGCAGTTAGCCAGAGCAACCATATTTCATAGGCCTCAGATGCCACTTTTGGAACTATCATAGAAACAAACACACATTCATGTTAAATATGGAACTAAAGCCCTTCTGTTTACCTCCCACCATACTAATGTTTCCCTATTAGTTATTACCTAGCAGGTAAGCCACATAAATGCGTTTCATACTTACATATCCGACGACTTTTTAGCACAATAACGTGTACAATAAGCACATTCACATTACATTTATTTATATTTAAGCTGTGCATTAGTTCACAACACAATAACAACACAAATTAGTTAAATATATTGCTTCATGCAGGCAAAATTAGTATTCCCACGTGTTCATGTCTGTGCATCTTATACTATTGTTGATTAATACAGCACAACACACCATTAGTAAATGTTAATGTTATGGAACATTGAATTCACAAGGGGTACACAACATTTTTTTTGCCACCTTGCTCCATCAATTCCCTCATCTGGTGATTTTATCACCAAATATCTCTCAAAAGTTTGGAAAATTTAGCAGAACATGTTTCAAATTCTTCATTTTAGTACCATCTACACTCTAGTATCTTTCTCCTTTGAATCCTTAAAAATCTTCTCTCTGATTTCTTCCATTTCTATTTAATTCTTTTCTCTTTCCCTTGCATTTCGTTCTTGAATTGTCTTCTTTATTGCCTTTCTAAAATCTCTCCTTCCTTTGCATATAAAGCATAATCTTATCAGGAAAATCACTATCACTAAAATTATTATCGGAATTAGTATTTTACTTATAATTGAATTACCTATTTCTTGGAACCAATGCTTAATTGCTGAGAAACTTTTGCCTAACTTTTCAAGGACACCTTCGACCTCCAGTGGTTCAATTTCTTTATGTAAATCTGTAATATTTATAATATACTTTTCAAGATTCTGACTTTTACCTGGGATATAAGTACAACAATGTTGCACCTTTAAAAATCCCACAGACCCCTCCCGCTTTTGCTAAAATTATATCAAGGGCAAGTCGATTTTGCATTACCATAGCTCTCATGACAACCATTTCAGTATTAACCATCAGGAATCCTCCTGCGGTGTCTGTTGACAATCGATCAACTATTGTGGACTATTTTCTGATTCTATTTGCATTAAATGAAATTCCCACTGCTGGTATCAGTGCTCCAAATACATCACCTATTATTTCTGATACACTTTCTCTTCTTTTTCGACTTAAGACTTTACCTATCTCATGCTTTCCATTAGTACCTCTATCTACATGAAAATTTTTAGGAAAGACCAAGCCCACATAACAGGTCCCATACCAGTGGTTAGGCAACCTATAGTAAGCTCTATTCCTACAAATAAAATAAATTCCCAGAAAAACAGGATCATCTCCTCCTTTAAATCCCCAACCCCCTATAATTCTATAGGTGTCTTTGCATTGACTTGCACCCTCAAAATAATTGTCATACATTGAATTATCTCTTCTAATACAAATTTCCCTAACATTTACATATCTATGTTTATGGCTACATTCACATTTTTATCCTCAAGATTCTCATCATCAAATGTCCAGTATTTAGCTTTTGCATACTTCACTTTCTCATTTCGTTTGTAAGCAACCCTTCTTTCCTCAACCATATTCAGAAATGCTTTCTCTTCAATTCTCCTTTTACATGTCAAATTATTATTAAAAGCATACTCATGTGTCAGCTCATCTAATTCTAAGAAACATTCTCACATCTCTTTTGCAGGTTTCCTTTTGTTCAATGTACTATCAATTCTTAATTTTGCAAATATTTCATCTACATTGGAATAATGATATTCCAATTTCCCAGTCTGATAAAACAAACTTGCAATTACACTACAAGTCACTCCATATGTGAGAGGAAGGTGGTGATAGGTCACCCCTTCTGACACTGTTGCTGGCAATTTTACACAAACATAACAATCATCAACATTTATAGTTTTAATATACTCAAGTAACAACTTTGAAAATGTATTCTTTGTGTAGTCACTAATTGACCTATTTGATGCAACTCTGGTTTGTACACATGAGTCTCACGAACTTTTTCTTTCTCACTTGGCTTATTTAGACTCACATTTGGTTTCAATTTTGTTAGACTATCTTGAAAAGGAATAACAATAGCTAAAATTACCCATAATTTTATCAACAATCCCATACATATTGAGCAACATCTACACCATGTTCTAAAAATAGAACATTTTGTTTTGTGGTTACTGATTGCCATATTTCTCTAACACAATTTCTTCAACCTTATGTCTCCTACAAGTTGTATACCACTCAATTCACTAACAAGTTTTTCTTCGACCTTGTGTCAATCCTATTCTAAATTCTACTATAGTTAAGTTTTTCTAACAAGTTTTCTTCGACCATATATCAACTCCGACCTCTTCTATATTTACAATATCCGTCTCACAGGACTTCAGAATTTTCACTTAATATCACATACTTTGAGCACCTATCTCTTTTCTCTTAGTAGACTTTTTTACTCACTTTTTTCAATTGCCTTTGGGTTGTTCAGGGTTTCCTGACTGCTATTAACTTCAACAATGGGTGGTAGGACAATATTTGTCCACTCAGGTGATTTATACCTCTGGTTTGGTCGTCTTACTCTTTTTGGTCTTTGGACAATTTCTATTTTCTTACCCAAGGTTTCTTTCTGACTAGTTATCTCGTTCACTTGCTCTTCTGATTCTTTGGTTTTGTTCACTAATTCAAATCTCAATCTACCAGTTTATTTAGGCCAATTGTCTCCTTTGCAGACTTTCTTAGTATTTGGCTCTACTGTATTATGCTCCACTTTCCAAGCTCTTTTTCTTGGGCTTATTCTTAATGGAGTTTCATCTGCACTGTCATCAGTTTCACTTTCAGTATCTTCAACTGTATCATTGATTATGATTTTCACAACGTCTTTGTTTTCATCAGGCTCAGCTTTCTCTTCTGTTACTCTGTTAGGAAAACCTTCATAACTGGTATTTGGAATCTCATTCTTATTGTGAGTTACTTCCTCTTCCCCAGTCTCAGGATTTCCGTTCCTGCTTTCAGAGTTTTCAGATTGCTCATCAGTTTTCTCCTCTTCAACAGCTTTGTCTTCACTTTCTTTTGCGTCTTTACTGGTGTCTGTCTTTACCAATTCTCGATCTTCAGATTGATCTTCTGAATCTGGTATTTCCACAACCTCCCTTTCACCTTCACCTCCAGACGCAGAACTGGCTTCTGATACTTCCAGATGTCGACGTTCCTGTCGATCTTCAGTATCTGGAGTTTTTTCTGGTTCAGCTTCAGAGTCAGAGTCAGTTGTACTTTCACCGTCGTACGGGTATTCAGGTACAGGCACACGAATGGTGTGGCTGGCATGCACCCACCTCTTCAATCCAGCACACTTGACTGCAGTAGTGCTGGCCCAGATAACCTGTTGTGGTTTCTGCCACCGAGGTACCAAGCAATTTCTCCTGCGATACACTTTCACTCGAACCCAGTCTCCAGGGACTAGATCGTGAGCTGGATTTTTCTCTTTGGAATTTGACTCAGTTCCCACCTGGAGGAGCACAGACAGATTTTTGCAGTAATCCAGTATGATGTCATCATTAATTGTCAACAACTTATCAACAGGTACATAGGCCTGCCTCATCACCCTGCCCATCAGAATCTCATGTGGACTTAGTCCAGTTTTCCTGTCAGGTATGCTTCTTAGTGTCATTAAGACAAGCGGCAAGGCATCGGGCCACTTAAGTCCTGTTGCCAGACACATTTTTGCAATTCTGTTTTTAATTGTTCCATTCACCTGTTCCACTACTCCTGAAGCCTCAGGTCTGTAAGCACAATGCAGCTTCTGGCGAATGTCCAGAGCTTCACAGATCATCTGCATAAGTTCATTTTGGACTCAATCGTCACCGGGAACCCGAAACGTGGTATTATCTCACATAAAAACAGTTTAGCAACAGTCAACCCATTGTTTCTTTGCGTGGGGAAAGCTTCCACCCATCGGAAGAACAAACAGAATATTACAAGAATGTATCTAAGTCTGTTGCATGGAGGCAGCTCAACAAAATCCATCTGAACCCATGTAAATGGACCACCCTCCCGTCCTATGGTTCCCAAACTTACAACCGTTCTCCTGTTTGGATTGAATTGCTGACATACCAAACATCTTTGGCACAGGCTTTCGGCAATCATTCTGAACTTGGGATTATACCAAGTCTGTCTGAAAAGACGAATCATAGCGGATCTATGACAGAATATCGAAAGTCAGAATATCGAGATGCAAAAATATTGCAACAAAAATAACGATGTCAACAATATCGACATCCTATCTACAACAAAGTAAGTACAAAAATATCGGAAAAAATATATAGATGTCAAAAATATCGTTTAAAAAAAATATCGTTATTTTTAATTAAAAAACAATATGTAAAATTAATTAAAACATACTTAAAAATATAATAAATATAGTTAAACATATTTTATATTATTTAAAATTAATAAGTAATATACATAATGTAATAAAAAATATTAAACAAATACATATAATAGATCATATATATACTTACTTAATAATCAGCTTTAATAATTATTGTAGTAACTTATAAATAATTAAAAATATTATAAATTACAAATTCAACTATAAACATAAAATAATAACATAAATACAAATTTAATAATTATACAAAACAAATAAAAAAAATGATTTACTTTTAATATTTCTAAAGTTAATTATATACTACATTAAGTAAAACAAAACAAAAAATATTAAATTACAGAGTAAATAAAATACTATTCCAACTCCCGTAAAAAAAACAGAAGAAAAATGTTGGATAGCGTAGGGGTAAAAATTACTATTCCCACTCTAGAGAGTGCAACGGTAGGGAAAGCGTTGGGTCGCGGGAGTGTAAAAATTACTATTCCCACTCCAGTAACTGCAACAGTAGGGAAAGTGTTGAATAGCAGGATGGTAAAAATTAATATTCCCACTCCAGAGAGTGCAACAGTACAGAAAGCAATGGATAGCCTAGGGGTAAAAATTACTATTCAAACTCCAGAGAATGCAACAGTAGGGAAAGCGTTGGATAGCGTAGGGGTAAAAATTACCATTCCCACTCCAGAGAGTGCAACAGTAGGGAAAACATTGGATAGCGTAAGGGTAAAAATTACTATTACCACTCCAGAGAGTGCAACAGTAGGGAAAACATCGGATAGCGTAGGGGTAAAAATTACTATTCCAACTCCAGAGAGCGCAACAGTAGGGAAAGTGTTGGATAGCGTAGAAGTAATAATTACTATTCCAACTCCAGGGAGTGCAACAGTAGGGAAAATGTTGGATAGCGTAGGGGTAAAAATTACTATTCCCACTCCAGAGAGTGCAACAGTAGGGAAAGCGTTGGATAGCGGGAGGGTAAAAATTACTATTCTAACTCCAGAGAGTGCAACAGTAGAGAAAGCGTTGGATAGCGTAGGGGTAAAAATTACTATTCAAACTCCAGAGAATGCAACAGTAGGGAAAGCGTTGGATAGCGTAGGGGTAAAAATTACTATTCCAACTCCAGAGAGTGCAACAGTAGGGAAAGTGTTGGATAGCGTAGAGGTAAAAATTACTATTCCAACTCCAGAGAGTGCAACAGTAGGGAAAGCGTTGGATAGCGTAGAGGTAAGAATTACTATTCCAACTCCAGAGAGTGCAACTGTAGGGAATGTGTTGGATAGCGTAGGGGTTAAAATTACTATTCCAACTCCAGAGAGGGCAACAGTAGGGAAAGTGTTGGATAGCGTAGGGGTCAAAATTACTATTCCAACTCCAGAGAGTGCAACAGAAGGGAAAGTGTTGGATAGCGTAAACATTAAAAATAACATACTTATGAATACATTTATATTTCAAAATATTAAAAATAATATTTATTAAATAAATCTAAACTATTTACAAATATCGACAAATAATTATTAAGAAAATAATTACCAATTAATAATTAATATCCAATAAATTAATTACCAATACACAAATATAAATTTAATAACTACTTAATAACATATCAATTACTTTACACACTATTCCCCTATGAGCGCACAACAAACACCAATAATAAAATAATAAACTTAACATAATTATCGATTAATAAATTAATAAAAATTAATTACCAATTAATACATATTAATTACCAATTAATTATTAATTACCAATAATATAATTACCGACAACAATTATTAAAAACATTCTTACTTAATTACATTTAAATTACTTCCCACCCTATTCCCTATAAAGCCATAACCTGCTACAGAACATAATTATCAATTAATCAATTAATTAGAATAAATTACTAATTAATAAAAATTAATTACCTATTAATTAATAATTAATGTATAATTCCTAATAAATTAATAATTAATTTAGTATAATTAAATTACTTCCCACCCTATTCCCCTGTAAACCCATAACCTGCTACAGAACATAATTATCAATTAATCAATTAATTAAAATAAATTACTAATGAATAAAAATGAATTACATATTAATTAAAAATTTAATTTATAATTCCTAATAAATTAATAATTAATTTAGTATAATTCAATTACTTCCCACCCTATTCCTCTATAAACCCACAACCCGCTACGGTACTAAAATAAAAAAATTACTTAAATTACATTAAAAAAATAATACATATTAAATACATAATAATATACATTAAAATCATGGAAAAATCGATATTATTAACATCGATATTACTAACATAGATATTAGTAACATCGATATTACTAACATAGATATTAGTAACATCAATAATACTTACATAGATATTAACAAAATCGATGTTACTTACCTTCTATATTACATTTTTATTCGATATAACTTACCTTCGATATTACTACTTTGATATTATTGTACTTCGATATTAACAATTCGATATTTTGACTGCCTACCATCAAAGCATCTCTACCAATGGGGCCTGACCATGGTACATTTGGGCCATGTCTGAGATCATGCTTTCGGGCATTACTGGTCTTTCATCTTTATAAACCCAAATTTAATCTTCCTCTCTTTGTCTGCATCCTGATTTTAGCCAAATATCTTTTTCCTCTGCTACAGCCTCTTCCTGTATCTGTTTCACTTCCTGCCAAGTCTCAACTACAGTGGTTAGCATTAAAGGACTCGGAACATGTTCTTTTAACTTTTCCCGATTGTTTGAAATTTGATTTGTAGCACAATGCTTTGCAATTGCATCTACATAATTGTTTCCACGGGTAATGTAATCCTCACTCTTTTTATGGGCTGAACATTTTACAACTGCTATTTTCTCAGGTTGATGGATCACATCTATTAGTGTCTTCACAAATTCAGCATTTCGAAAAGGTTTTTCCTGCAGAGGTCAAATAACGTCTTTGGGACCAGAGCTGTCCATAATCATAAACAACTCCGTAACCATATTGACTATCAGTCACTATGGTTACTTTCACCTCTTTTCCCAATTCACATGCTCGTATCAAAGCAATCAACTCCGCTACTTGAGCAGAATGAATTCCTTTCAGACAAGATGCTTCCAACACTTCTGCCACAGTACAAACGGCATATGCAGCACTTAGAACACCACTCTCTGTTCTCAGGCATGATCCATCCACAAACATCACAAAATCTGATTTAGGTAAATGTTCATCTCTGATATCTGGTGGGGGCTTTGTACAATATTCCAGAACATCCAAACTTTTGTGATCAAGCTCACCTTTTACTTCTGCTTCAATGGTGTCAGGTAACAATGTGGAAGGATTAACATTTACACATCTGGTAACTGTCACATTCTCAGCTCCCAAAATTATTTTCTCATATCAGGTCATTCTGCTGTTGGTCATAACTGTGTTTTAGCTCTAGTGAGGAGAATCTCCACAGAATGAGGTACATACACCCTCACAGGAAATCCCATCACTATTCCTTCACTTCGTTCCAGACTTACACTAGTTGCTGCTACAGCTTTCAGACAACCTGGCAAAGCTTTTGCAACAGGGTCCAAAACAGGCGAGAAATACACAATTGGTTTTCTCAGTTGTCCATGTCTCTGAACCAACACTGACAATGTACATCTTTCTCGCTCACTGCAGTACAGTTCAAATTCCTTCTCATAATCAGGCATTCCTAAAGCTGGTGCTTCGCACAGTTTAGTTTTTAGCTGTTCAAATGCTTCCATTTCTGTTTTGGTCAAAACAATGGGGTCTCTGATATCTGCCTTTGTTAGTCTCTGTAATGGTTTTGCAATCAATGAAAATCCACTAATCCACTGTCTACAATAACCTACCATTCCCAAGAACATTCTCACCTGTCTTTGAGTTTTAGGTGACTGCATTCCTCGTATCATTTTGATGTTTTCTGTTGTGACTTGTCTGATTCCCTTAGCAATCTTGTGACCTAAGTATTGTACTTCATTTTGACAAAACTGCAATTTTGATGGAGACACTTTTTGTCCCTCTTCGGCCAAATGATTAACAATGCTATAGTGTCAGTTACACATGCATCCTTTGTTTTCGATGCAACCAAAAGATCATCAATGTACTGTACTAACACAGACTCTCTAGGCATGCTCAGGTTTTCTAACGATTTCTTTAGCAGCTGATTAAAAATCGATGGACTCTCAATGTACCCTTGTGGAATTCTACACCATGCTAGGATACGATTTTGGAATCTGAACGCAAAAATTGGTTGGCTTTCTGGATGCAATGGAACAGTAAAGAACGCATTGCACAGGTCAATCACAGTGTACCATTCTGCATCATGAGGAATTTGGTACAGAATCACTGCCGGATTCGGAACAATCGGACAACATGGGACAACAATTTTATTAACCTTTCTAAGGTCTTCACAATTCTAAATGTTCCGTTAGGCTTTTTCAATACCATAATTGGTGAATTACAAGGACTGCTTTCTATTTCTTTCAGTATTCCCTGCTCAATCATTTTGTCAATTACTGGAGTTATTCCTTCAATCACTTCTGTAGTCATCTTATACTGAGGTATATTTGGGTAACTCGCACATTCTTTTACTGTGACTTTCACAGGATCAACACCTTTTATTAAACCATTATCTTTTCCAGTGAAATCCCATACTCCTTCTTTCACTGCCTCTTTCAATTCAACAGGAATTTTGTCAAAAAGAGTAAATACCTTATCCTGCTCTGCCTCAATCATGAGCATTGTCATTTTATACAAACTATCTTCATCTGGAGTTTGCAATTCTATGCCATCTGGTGAACAGTATATGGCACAGTTCATCTTGCACAATATATCCATACCTAACAAATTAAAAGGACTGCTATCGTACATCACAAATCGATGCATATCTTTGAAAGTTCCAATTTCTATTTCAACTGGTTTTGTTAAGGGAGTTGTTATCTGTCTATTAGCTACACCTACAACTTGAATGGTCTCTCCCGAGAGAGGAAGATTTTGAACTTCCACTGATCTAACAGTAGAACGAGTAGCACCAGTGCCCACTAGGAAAGGTATTTTCACATCATTCATCTTTCCGCTCACAAATGGACCAGAGTGATCTACCTCAAGAGGACATGCATTCACTCTCTGTGGTGTTTTTACCTGTTCATCTCCGCTGAATCCTGTCTCTGCACTGTACCTCTGCTGGTTTACACTGTATGGCAGTGGCGGTTGCGGCACCTGACTTTGCTCATTTGCTATCTGCTGTTGTTGCGGTTGCTGTTGATTTACCTCAAACTGCACCTGCAAGTTCAATGATGTATTTTCCTCATTAAGTCTTGGCGGACATTTACACTCTTTCTTCCAATGCCCTAACTTGCCTCAATTGAAACATGGGAATTTCTTCTTCAAATCATCAATATTTCCCATTAATTTAGGTTTACCCTTAAAACGTCCTTGATTCCCTATATTCTTGCTCTCCATTTGCGCTACTTGTTGTTCCGCTACCTTCACTTGTGCCCACATGGCTTTCTCTTTCAGCTTTTTCTGTTTTGCATCAATTTCTTCACTGCAATATTTTGCCTGTCTCAGTACTTTATCTACTGAGCTCGACTGCTATCCTATCATGCTGTGTCTAATCATGTCTGAAACTTCTGGTCTGAAACCATATACGAATCTATATATGAAGTGACTCATGTCCTTTTCATTCAGCTCCTCATAACCACCATACTGTTTGAAAGCTAACAACAATCTTTCATAGAATGAACGTACAGTTTCTTTCGGCTCTTGTGTGGTCCTGTCTATTTTCACCCAATCAGTTTCCTTTGGTGGTATTTTATTTTTCAGCCACACTATCACTTGCTTGTACTTTCTCATTACATCTGGTGATGGAGCTCCTGTTACTTTGTCTCTGGGAAACTCTTCCCTTGGCCAATATACAGATATTTTGCATTCTGTCCATAGGTCTGCTGGCACCACTATGTCAAACAATCCATCCAAATCAATCCATAAAACTTTTGACACTTTTACAAATCTGTCTACCTGTCGATACCATTCCACTGGTTTCTCTCTCAGCCTAGGGAAATCATTTGTAAATGATAATATATCTTGTCTGCTCCAAGGAACATGTACATATCCTCCTCCAGGTATCTCTCTCATGGGAAACGCAGTTGCCACTGTCTCTTTTTCCCTGATTGGAAAAGCTATGGTGGATTTATCACTATTTTCTTCTTTCTTCTTTGCCCAATTAACCCTCCATTTACTTACATCTCCCCATTTTCGTAACAGCACAATCAAATCTTTCATTTGTGCTAACCTTCCAGTAGTATTCATGTTCTCAATGTCTCTTTCCGCAAAATCTACTTGATATGTTTTCTGCAATTATTTAATTTTTGAAAATTCTATTCCATATTCACTTGCCACTTCTTCCAACTGATCATTCATTGTTTTGGCCTACCATGTTATGCTTTTACATAAAAACATGAGCTCATCATCCTGATATGTTTTTAGTCTGTCTGTTCCAATAGTTCCAATTATTAATTCTTCCATGTCTACTTTTAATTTGGCCACATCCAGCAATTTTGATTCCTGCTCTTTTAATTTTAAGGTTTTCATCCAATCACTCAATTCTTTAACTGATGGTCCTACAGGTGTTTGTGTTAAATCTATTTTATCTACACCTTTCTCTGGAGTTGCAGAATCAGATTCTGCTCCTTTCGGGTATCTGCATGACAAACTTTGATTAAAAGTCAATTCTGGTGGATTTACATTTACATTCCGCCTTATTTCTGACAAATCGGGATAAATATTGTCTTTTACTTTCTGCAGACTCTGTTGTAATGGAATTGTTAAGCTCGGTGCTTTTATTCTTTGATTTTCAAATACTGGTATCACAGGTCCTATTGTTACTGGGACAGTTACGGCTACCATATTTTAAGCAAGGTTTTGAATCAGTTCATGTGTAGAACGTTCATAATCAGAAATATCTGGCTGTACATCATTTCGCCTTTCAGCACTTAGCACAGTTTTATGTGAGTTATTACTTTGTACAGGAGTACCTGTAATTCTAGCTTCTCCTATCGGTGTACTTGAGACATATCTTGTTTCTACTCTCTCAGGGAAATCTCGGAAATTTGATGGTTGTCTCGGAGTTTCACTAACTCTCTCATCTGCTATTGGAGCATTCGGGGAAGTCCATAAAGAAATTGGTTGATATGGTGGCGGTCTCCTATTTAATATTTCTTCTAACACAGCATCCTCTGATTCGCTTTCACCATAACTTTGATTCCCTATCTCTGTGTTTCTTTTCTGTGCATTTCAGTCCCTCATATTCTTCCACCAATCTGACTGGATACACATGTTACCATTTCTCCATCTACGCATTCTACTCGCATGTGTTTCTCCTCACAAATCTCGACCTCTACCTCTTGGTCTGATATGTCTGGTTAACCTCTCGCTTTCCAATTCATGCATCTCGTCTTCCCATTCAACCATTGCTTCAAATTGAGTCGGTCTAGGTCTCGGTTCAAGCTTCATCATTCTGTCTCTCAAATTTCTCAAAATTGCCATATCAAAAGATCCTCCTTCTGGAAAAGGTAACACACCATCATCCTTGGTATACCGTACATAATTCTCCAACCAAACACATGTATGGTAACCATATTTTGACAACATCAGAGAAGCAGGCGTTTTTGGCGGAGGAAGTATTTTTCCCTCTCTCGTAACTACTTCTTGTCTTTTACAAACATATTTTTGCAACTTTTTAAACCATGAAGGTTTCTTCTTGTCTTCGTCATAATAGTAGTAAGCCATTTTCAACAAATCTCCTGTTTTCAAAAAGATCGCGTACTATTCTATTGCTGTTTACGTAACACCAACCTATCACAGCGCGGTTCGCACTAATGTACCAATTAGAACACGATACGTCACTACAGTGCTAAACCAATAGCTTTTGCTGCTTTTCGTGATGCACCAATCAGCTCCTACTCCGTCTTGGTCACGAAGACCAATCCCAGCGCGACACTTTTGACGTCACCAGCGCTCCGGCTTCTGCAGCGCTAGCTGACCCCTCCTTTACAGGGTTTTTTCAAGAAGCCGTATTTACAAGGTATTTTACAAAATCAGTTAGTAACTTACACAAAACAATATATTTTGCCTGTTTCACTAATAAAGTGATAGATTTCTCAATCATACAAGTATTCTGTAACTTGAGTAGACAACGCTTACCTCCTCAGAATTTTAGACTCGTCGATAAGGTAGCACTACCCTCTACCTTACCCTTCTATCAGGCAATAACGAACTTGTTTCTCCAGGAAAGCACATACCTCCTCAGAGTCAATCCCAGAGTTTCACCAGAACGCGTATTGCTATTTCATTTACACACGTTCAAACAGAAATCCCTATTCATATACACATGGACTCTGTATCTCCAGTAGGCAGCGCTTACCTCTAGCCCACCACAGAATTCCTCTATCGTTAGTAAAGTAGACTCCTCTACCCTTCTATCAAGCTCGGGTTAAGTCCTACTACTCTCCCAGCAGTAAGCTTTAATCAGGATACGCAATGATCCCTGTACTTGAAGTAAAGATTTTATAGTCTGTCCTCACTATACATTTATCCTTTCACACCTAATGTCCCTAAACAGTATATGCGACAATACCACCGCAGTATACGACGATACTGCTTTTTTGAAACAGACCAATGCACTGTGCGACTTTACTTGCCACACTTCCTCTGCCTGCAGACAGAGGCACTAGCTTCATGCAACACTTGAAAGCCTTTTCAGAACTACATATAACGTAATACGAACTCAACAGATGTTAGTTCATTATTTTGTACATCAAATTCTATATAGTACTTTATACATAACCCTAGCTAATTTCCTTAGCAACCACTACTCTGCTACCAAGATATAACTGCTACAGTGGAACTCCAAAAATCATTTCTAATCAGCACTTACCATTTCCCTGAAACCTCCACAGGCTATCTCGTCTATAAGAGGAATGCTCCATAGTACTCCAGCTTTGAGGTTCAGCTCTGCACCCAAGACAATGCCAGAAATACCTATAACTATTTTGGGAACTGAGTGTGTCCTCCTTATTTTTCAATTTTTAAGCTATGGTTAACAAATTGACTAGATCATTTGGGAGTCTGGGAGCTGAAGGACTGATTGCTTCCGGTACTTGAACTGTCATCTTCTTTCCACAGCAGAAGTTTTGGGCTCCTTGACATGATGAATGCTGTGTTTATATATCTCTCACCTTTCCCTATTTTCCTCTACCCATCCATTCACAAAAGCCCTAAACCTCTCCCCCATGTTGGGTGATCAGTTGAGTTGTGTGTTAATTTCCACCATTAATATACATGCTGGCAATGGGAAACCACTGCCAGCGCCCAGACAACTTTACTTGAACCTGAAGGTTTTTTTTTTTTTAAAGTTCCTGAAATAATCATTGAATCAAGAATATGTCAATTCAATTTCTTTATTTTCTTTTGTCTTCTTTGATTGAATTTTTGAATTGTATGAATTAAACTTCATTAATCTTTTTACAAATTTGCTTGTGGCCATGTATATGGCACAACATCATGACACTCAACTACGTTATTTACAAAATGAAATGGTTTTCAATTTCAAATTACCAATGCATTTTAGGACCTGCGATCCCTCGTCAAGGGTCTCAACAAAGTATTTCTTCTGGAACTTGTGCATTTTGTTTTGTACCGCAATTATTTTCAGTGGCAGGAGGCATTTTATTTACAGAAAAACTGAACTTCTATGGGTTTTCCAGGAGCACCATCATACTGGTGCAGCGGAACTCCAAAAATCATTTCTAATCAGCACTTACCATTTCCCTGAAACCTCCGAACACACACTCATTCGTCAGTGGGGCCCATAACACTGCACATTAAGAGGTCGATTAGGATCGCGGACGGAAACGTGTCCCGTCCGCCAAGGAAGCGGGCAAGATACTCCGGACCGCTCCGCGGAAAAACCGCCGTAGCGATTAGGATTATAATGGTACGAACCCCCGACCGCGGCGGACGGAGAACACCAAAGTCCGTCCGCGGCGGACGGAGTACACCAGAGCCCGCCGCAAGCGGACGGAATCGACGAAACCCCGTCCGCCGCGGACGCACATGAACGCGGGAACAGCCACCTCCACCGCCATACCTGCGAAAGCTCCGTGTCCGCGATTAGGATAACGCCGCCTGTACCTCGGTACGCACTGCCATCCATGTCCGCTGCGGAAAGATTGCAACGAGAAACAGTGCATCACAGCGGAAGCCCAACACGAACAACATCCCTACCGTCAAACCAATGTCAAAAAGTGTGACGGAAGTAAATTGCAAACACACGAAAAAGGACTACCCCCCACCTGAAACACCAACACCAATCACAAGCCACAATTACACCCCCCCAAGTACCCAATAATGCACACTAGTCAACACACCCACCTACCACCTGACTGCCAACAACCATTGAGACACGACTATAAAATGACTCACACCCACTACCACAATCCTTAGCATCACAGCATAGCTGCTAGCAAGAGGCCCAATACGAGCGACAGCATACACCAATTGAAGACACACATCCACCACCCTACCACACCCACCACACAAACACCCACCACACCATTCCTACACACCACACAACACACACCTGCACCCCCCAACTCACTCAACCCACACCCTGAGCACCACACACCATGGCACCCAAAAAATAACCTAAATTCACGGAGACCGAGTTGAAGGTAATGGTAGATGAAATTATCCGTGTTGAGCCCCACATATTCGGGGCCCAAGTCCAGCAGACCACCGTGGCACAAAAACATCACATGTGGGACAGGATCGTCAGTCGGGTGAATGCATCAGGGACCGTGCCAAGGACAAAGCACGAAATACAGGGGCGGTGGCATGACCTGAAAACCCGGGTGAAAGGCATCCGTGCCAAAAACAATGTGAGAGCTAATCACACTGGCGGCGGCACACCCCCGGAGCCCATACCCTACACAGATTGGGAGGAAAAGGTGCTGGGCATACTGCACCCAGAGAGCCTGGAAGGACTTGAGGAAGGAGAAGAGGCTGGTAAGTACTAACCAAGCACCACGATCAGAACGACATGGTCAGCCTCACACAACTGAGAAGACACATCTCCCAGGGCCCAACCCATGCACGTGGGCCAGATACTCACCAAAATGTAAAAGGCTACCAACAGGCCCCCATGTCCACGGGGAGGGTGGTGGTGTGTGGGGTGTGTGTGAGAGACCAGCACTACAACTCCCAACAGGCCCCCACGTCCACAGGGAGGGCGGTGGTGGGTGGGGTGTGTGAGAGCCCAGCACTACAACTCCCAACATGCCCCCATGTCCACAGGGAGGGTGGTGGTGGGTGGGGTCTGTGAGAAACCAGCACTACAACTCCCAACAGGCCCCCATGTCCACAGGGAGGGTGGTGGAGGGTGTGGGGTGTGTGCGAGAGGTGGGTGGGGTGTGTGAGAGACCAGCACTACAACTCCCAACAGGCCCCCATGTCCACAGGGAGGGTGGTGGTGGGTGTGGGGTGTGTGCGAGAGGTGGGTGGGGTGTGTGAGAGACCAGCACTACAACTCCCAACAGGCCCCCATGTCCACAGGGAGGGTGGTGGTGGGTGGGGTGTGTGAGAGACCAGCACTACAACTCCCAACAGGCCCCCATGTCCACAGGGAGGGTGGTGGTGGGTGTGGGGTGTGTGAGAGGTCACCACTACAACTCCCAACAGGCCCCCATGTCCACAGGGAGGGTGGTGGTGGGTGTGGGGTGTGTGCGAGAGGTGGGTGGGGTGTGTGAGAGACCAGCACTACAACTCCCAACAGGCCCCCATGTCCACAGGGAGGGTGGTGGTGGGTGGGGTGTGTTAGAGACCAGAACTACAACTCCCAACAGGCCCCCATGTCCACAGGGAGGGTGGTGGTGGGTGTGGGGTGTGTGCGAGAAGTGGGTGGGGTGTGTGAGAGACCAGCACTACAACTCCCAACAGGCCCCCATGTCCACAGGGAGGGTGGTGGTGGGTGGGGTGTGTGAGAGACCAGCACTACAACTCTCAACAGGCCCCCATGTCCACAGGGAGGGTGGTGGTGGGTGTGGGGTGTGTGAGAGGTCACCACTACAACTCCCAACAGGCCCCCATGTCCACAGGGAGGGTGGTGGTGGGTGAGGGGTGTGTGCGAGAGGTGGGTGGGGTGTGTGAGAGACCAGCACAACAACTCCCAACAGGCCCCCATGTCCACAGGGAGGGTGGTGGTGGGTGGGGTGTGTGAGAGACCAGCACTACAACTCCCAACAGGCCCCCATGTCCACAGGGAGGGTGGTGGTGGGTGTGGGGTGTGTGAGAGGTCACCACTACAACTCCCAACAGGCCCCCATGTCCACAGGGAGGGTGGTGGTGTGTGTGGGGTGTGTGCGAGAGGTGGGTGGGGTGGATGAGAGACCAGCACTACAACTCCCAACAGGCCCCCATGTCCACAGGGAGGGTGGTGGTGGGTGGGGTGTGTGAGAGACCTGCACTACAACTCCCAAGAGGCCCCCATGTCCACAGGGAGGGTGGTGGTGGGTGTGGGGTGTGTGCGAGAGGTGGGTGGGGTGTGTGAGAGACCAGCACTACAACTCCCAACAGGCCCCCATGTCCACAGGGAGGGTGGTGGTGGGTGGGGTGTGTGAGAGACCAGCACTACAACTCCCAACAGGCCCCCATGTCCACAGGGAGGGTGGTGGTGGGTGTGGGGTGTGTGAGAGGTCACCACTACAACTCCCAACAGGCCCCCATGTCCACAGGGAGGGTGGTGGTGGGTGTGGGGTGTGTGCGAGAGGTGGGTGGGGTGTGTGAGAGACCAGCACTACAACTCCCAACAGGCCCCCATGTCCACAGGGAGGGTGGTGGTGGGTGGGGTGTGTGAGAGACCAGCACTACAACTCCCAACAGGCCCCCATGTCCACAGGGAGGGTGGTGGTGGGTGTGGGGTGTGTGCGAGAAGTGGGTGGGGTGTGTGAGAGACCAGCACTACAAATCCCAACAGGCCCCCATGTCCACAGGGAAGGTGGTGGTGGGTGGGGTGTGTGAGAGACCAGCACTACAACTCCCAACAGGCCCCCATGTCCACAGGGAGGGTGGTGGTGGGTGTGGGGTGTGTGAGAGGTCACCACTACAACTCCCAACAGGCCCCCATGTCCACAGGGAGGGTGGTGGTGTGTGTTGGGTGTGTGCGAGAGGTGGGCGGGGTGGGTGAGAGACCAGCACTACAACTCCCAACAGGCCCCCATGTCCACAGGGAGGGTGGTGGTGGGTGGGGTGTGTGAGAGACCTGCACTACAACTCCCAACAGGCCCCCATGTCCACAGGGAGGGTGGTGGTGGGTGTGGGGTGTGTGCGAGAGGTGGGTGGGGTTTGTGAGAGACCAGCACTACAACTCCCAACAGGCCCCCATGTCCACAGGGAGGGTGGTGGTGGGTGGGGTGTGTGAGAGCCCAGCACTACAACTCCCAACAGGCCCCCATGTCCACAGGGAGCGTGGTGGTGGGTGGGGTGTGTAAGAGCCCAGCACTACAACTCCCAACAGGCCCCCATGTCCACAGGGAGGGTGGTGGTGGGTGTGGGGTATGTGAGAGGTCACCACTACAACTCCCAACAGGCCACCATGTCCACAGGGAGGGCGGTGGTGGGTGGGGTGTGTGAGAGACCAGCACTACAACTCCCAACAGGCCCCCATGTCCACAGGGAGGGTGGTGGTGGGTGTGGGGTGTGTGCGAGAGGTGGGTGGGGTGTGTGAGAGACCAGTACTACAACTCCAAACAGGCCCCCATGTCCACAGGGAGGGTGGTGGTGGGTGGGGTGTGTGAGAGACCAGCACTACAACTCCCAACAGGCCCCCATGTCCACAGGGAGGGTGGTGGTGGGTGTGGGGTGTGTGCGAGAGGTGGGTGGGGTGTGTGAGAGACCAGTACTACAACTCCCAACAGGCCCCCATGTCCACAGGGAGGGTGGTGGTGGGTGGGGTGTGTGAGAGACCAGCACTACAACTCCCAACAGGCCCCCATGTCCACAGGGAGGGTGGTGGTGGGTGTGGGGTGTGTGCAACAGGACACTGAAATGTAATCAAATTGATATGAACATGTAATGTCCACAGTACTGATCAGCACAATCTTGTCCCTCAGGTGATCGTAATCTGACTGGTGAAACCAGCAACCGGCCGCAAGACTCGCCTCACACCCATACCGGACTCTCTGGGGACGATGCCACAGACAGCTCCAGTGCGGAGGATAGTGCCGGCCCAAGCAGACTGCCAGGGCCATCTGGCTCACAGGAAATCCCAGCCCCGACAACCGTCGCCTGTGTAACTCCAGCAACACTGGCCACAGTGAGCTGCAGACTCACCACCACTCACCACCACCAGTACCACCACTCCTGCCTGTGCCACCCTGCCTAACCCACGGCACGACGCAGGGCCATCGGCCTCCCACCCAAGCAGGGAGAGTGGGCCAGAAAGGAGAGAGGCGAGGCCACATCAGCCAATCAGGAGATCCACACTCCGTCGCGCTGAGGAAGGCCACCCACCCCATCCTGTGGCAGAGTCACTTGAAGCCCTAGCCAGGTGCCAGGCTTCCTACGACCGTAGCCAGGAACAGGCAGATCGTGCCCACCAGGACTCGGTGGACAACACTAACATGTTGCGGGACATTGCGGGCTGCCTTGGCCAGATAGTGGACATCATGGTCCAGCAGACAACAATGTGGAGGGAATGGATAGCCCGCAACAACCCCCCCCTCAACCAAGTGTCCAGACGCCACGGCCAGCAACACCACCACCACCGCCACCTGTGCCCCTGGCGACGGATGTGGCCCCTCAGCAACCTGCCCCCCCAGCTGACTCCGTTCCACCTCAAAGACGGAGGGGCCGTCCGAGGCTGGAAGTGGGTGAGAGCAGTGGGGGTGCTCCATCCACATGCACCAAGAGGGGCCGACAATGACTCTGACACTGCCTGAGCCAGCCATTCACCCTGCCAACTATCCTGTCCCACATAGCCAATCATTGGCACAGGTCTGCTGGACTAGTCTGACATCACCCAATGTGGTGTCAGCACGGACATTTCATCTGCCATTACCTTCAACTCACACTCCCCCACCCCACACTTACTTGTAAATATTCACCAGCACCAATGCACAACCTGTAAATAAATGCCACTTACACACTCAATGATGTGTTGCCTCCATGTTTAATCACATGATTGCCTCAGAAACAGACGTAACCAGGTGCAGGGATCCAAGTCGTACATAATCATGCCGCTGCGGGAGTGACCTAGGGAAATTCAGAGACAGCAAACACACGTCAGGAAACATATTCACACCCATCACAACACACAGCACAGCAACATTCCACAAACCACACTCAACACAAAATCATTGGATGAGAGGACACACATCATGGAGACTTGCATGTCCAAATAAATGAACACACACCTATGCAACCATCACATAGCAGAACACCCAGCTGATGCACACCACATCCACACAACACCAGCAAACATACATAAGGCATTGTCAACCGGCACAAGAGGTAGTTACTCACATTCAAGGGAAGTAGCGATCAATGAGCTTTCGCCTCTGGTCCACACCTTCCTCCTCACCACTATCCTCACCATTCGACATGGGTGGGATGGGAGGCCGAGGAACTTGTTGGTCTTCAGGGTCCAAGAGCAGTTCAATGTCATTGCGCACGGCCAGGTTGTGGAGCATGCAGCAGGCAATCACGATCCTGCATACTTTGCCTGGTGAGTAAGGCAGGGCCCCTCCGGTCTTATCCAGGCACCGAAACCTAGACTTTAGCAGTCCAAAAGTACGTTCCACCACTCTACGTGTCCTTCCATGTGCATCATTGTAGCGCATTTCACCCGCTGTAGTAGGATTACGTATGGGACTCAGGAGCCAGGGCCGGTTTGGGTACGCCGAGTCGAATATGTAGGGAGATGACAGACACAAATATCCCAACCAGATTTGGTGGGCACCCCATGCCACACAGAAATCACAAAAGTCCCCACAGCATATTCACCAACAAGCCACGCATGACCGGGACGCAGATTTGCCATCAGTTGGGGGACAATGCTGCTCCGCATGATGTGGGCGTCATGTGCGGAGCCTGGAAATCTTGCACACGCATGGGAGATGATGTTGTCGGCCAGGCACACCACCTGCACGTTCAGCGAATGGAAGTGCTTCCAATTCCTATAAACTTGCTCACGTGCCCGTGGTGGAATGAGAGCGATATGTGTGCCATCAATGGAACCGACTACGTGTGGTATCTGGCCCAGTGCATAGAAGTGTGCTTTGACTGCTGCCAACTCTGCCGGCCGTGGGAAATGGATGTAGTCATCCTTGTACAGCATCATAGCTTTTAGAACATCCCGAAGTACCATGCTGAACATGGACTGTGACATCCCCCCGGCATGTCCAACTGTGTACTGAAAGGTGCCAGTAGCAAAAAAGTGTAGTGCCGCCATCACATTTGCTGTGGGTGTAATGGAACCAGGATACGTCCTTCGTGGCTGCAGATGAGGAGACAATTGGGCAACAAGCTCCATCAATCTACGTCGATCTAGCCGGAATTTCCTGATCACCTCCTCGTCAACCATATCCTCCAGCACAGTGTATGGCCGATGCACATTTGGAGCCCTCCTGTGTGGGAGAGAGATGTAACTTGAGTCAACTTACAAACAACGCATAGGTGTGCAACTCCATCACATGTAAGCCAACATTAGCAAGAAGATAAATGTTGTTGACAAAGGTCATATGTGTGACATCTCTGATAGTAACTACAATACGGAGTGCCCCATTAACAATGTGCAGCCACTAGCAACAGGAAGTGTGTCAACACGTACAACGCAACTTAGTCACATGTCAACATTACTGACAAGACGTGTGTCATGACCCTAATGTGTAGAAGCCACATCTCAGACACACATGCAAGTGCATGCACACAAACGATAATGATACGCACACACCATGTCATCATGCAGCAATGCCAACACCAATAATGGTGAGCATACGGACATTAGATGCATGGTGACACAACAGGCAACACACATACACTGAATGCATGTGTACCCCCACCATTGTAGTGAGCTCACATGAACCACACACTGACAACAGATTCAGAATGTGGCGATACAGCTGTGATGTACTGTGTAGATGTGTAGAAGTAAAAACGTCTGTAGGGTCACAGCCGACGTCAACACGTCGACATGCACATGTGTTGCACATTGTGTGCACACCGATGGGCATAGTATGGACACACATGGAATAGTGCATGACATATGAAGTTTCCCTATCACGCTCACAACCCTCATGACGCAACTGCAGACAATACACCACGGTGCAGCGTCTGAAAATATACAATCATTGGCGCCGCCATGGCGATGCACTGCTTCCGCTATTTTCGAATGGGCATACGCGGGCCGCGTTCCCTCTCCCCATTGTCAGCATGTGCACGGACCGTCACGGTCACACATCGGCAACCGCATGTGCAAGCTTCCGGGACGGATGCTTCTTTTGCAACAATGTTCTATCACTGGCGCCACCATGGCGGTGCACGTATTCGGCGGGGGAGGTGCAGGCCAACACACCCTTTAGATGTAGTCAATGGACATGGCAGTTCATGACCCCCCTTACAGTCACATTGCATCATCCACCGTACACCGGTCAGACCAGCCCGGGCCAGGACCGCCGTGCCGGCCATGTCAGCCACCGCCGTGCCAGGCCCGGCCTAGGACCGCCGCCGCCAGAACCAACCTGCACGAAGGGATGAGAGATGTAGCCGAGTGGATGACGACCAGCCGCCTGAAACTGAACTCAGACAAGACGGAGGTCCTCATCCTGGGCTCCTCGCCCTCCGCCTGGGATGACTCCTGGTGGCCCCCCGCCCTGGGCACCGCACCCAAACCGACGAACTACGCACGCAACCTGGGCTTCATCCTGGACTCCTCCCTCTCCATGACCAGACAAGTCAACGCCGTCTCCTCATCATGCTTCAACATCCTACGCATGCTACGGAAGATCTTCTGGTGGATCCCCACCGAGACCAGGAAGACCGTCACCCAGGCCCTCGTCACCAGCCGACTGGACTACGGCAACGCTCTCTACGCCGGAACCACCGCCAAGCTCCAGAAGAGACTCCAGCGGATCCAGAACGCCTCAGCCAGACTCATCCTCGACCTCCCACGAAACAGCCACATCTCCGGACATCTGAGAGACCTGCACTGGCTCCCCGTCAAGAAAAGAATCACCTTCCGTCTCCTCACCCACGCACACAAAGCCCTACACGACCAAGGCCCGAGCTACCTCAACAACCGAATCAACTTCTACGCTCCCAAGCGCCACCTCAGATCAACCAGCCACGCCCTCGCCGCCGTCCCCCGCATCCGAAGAGCGACAACAGGAGGAAGGTCCTTCTCCTACCTGGCCGCCAAGACCTGGAACTCCCTCCCGACTGACCTGCGCCTGACCCAAGACCACCTCGCCTTCAGGAAGAAGCTCAAGACCTGGCTGTTCGAGCAGTAACGGCACCCCCCCTCCTAGCGCCTTGAGACCCTACGGGTGAGTAGTGCGCTCTAGAAATGTCTTGATTGATTGATTGAAAAAGCACACATCCTACCCTGGGAACCAGTGCTGGCTGTTCACCTCGACCTGCTGCTGCTGAGCTGACCACCGACTGCTGCCTGTGACCATCACCTCGACCTGCTGCTGCTGAGCTGACCACCGACTGCTGCCTGTGACCATCACCTCGACCTGCTGCTGCTGAGCTGACCACCGACTGCTGCCTGTGACCATCACCTCGATCTGCTGCTGCTGAGCTGACCACCGACTGCTGCCTGTGACCACCACCTCGACCTGCTGCTGCTGAGCTGACCACCGACTGCTGCTCTAGTGCCATACTCCGTGATCTTGCCATGTCGAGAGTCAAAGAGATCCGGTCTCGTCCCTTCACCGCCGCGGAGCTTGATGTCCTCGTGGACGGTGTGCTCCACAACTTTGGATGGCTCTACGGCGCACCCGGACAGGTGGTAAGTGCAGTGTGGGACATGTTGGTGTGCATGAGGTGGTCAATGACTCCTGGCTTCTGCAATCTTAGCTGTGTACTGTGGGCCCGACATATTTGTCGGAATGTGCATGGCTGCTGACAGATACGTGTTGCCCCTATCTGTGTGACAGGCAAACTGTCCACTGACTTGCACCTTTTTGTCTCCCATCATGGTAGGTCAAGCTGCACCTTCGCAAGGACGTGTGGAGGAGCATAGCACGTGATGTACGGGCATTGGGGGTGTGCAATAGACGACATACACACTGCCACAAACGCTGGGACGACATTTCCAGGCTGAGCAAGAATGTAGCGGGGATGATTCCAAGGATGCCACGTCTGGCCCGACGCTCCATGACCCCTCTCATGCACCGTATCATTGCAGTGACGCATCCTGACCTGTCCGAACGGCTGAGTGTGGATCAACAGCAAACTAGCGGTGAGCAGACTGTCTGTGTATGTTACTTGGGAGTGCAATGCATGTATTGGTGCCCAGACACAGTAGTGACTTCCGTGGTGCGTATGTATCGCTGCGATGCCATGTTGGTGCCATTGGGTGAGTGTAATTTGACATCCAGGTCCGGCATGTTGACACGCCACTTGCTTTGTCGTTGAGTGTTCAAGCACATGCCGTAGTGGTCCGTGGCCCCATGGCAAGACATGTGTGCAGATGTACATGCTCCTGCCCTGTCCGCATGCTGTACATGTGTCACGGCCACCAACGCTTATGTCATGTGAGGATGACTGATAGAGGTGGGCCATGTGCAAGATGGGGGCTAGAAGAACTTTGTCAGCAATGGAATTAGGGATTCCTTGTCCTTCTGTACGTGAGTGTGCCCATGACTTACACCTCTTTTCTGTGCATTTCAGCTTTGGCAGAGGGCACTCAGCCACAGACGGAGGAGATGAGTGGAGGCAATGCATCCGGATCAGACTTCGCGCACACGCAGACTGACACAGAGGAGGGCAGCGCCGGAGAGGGGGACAGGACCATCCCTGAGGACTCGCATGTGGAGACACCGTCGTCCTCATCTACCGAGAGTGTTGGTGAGCCAGCACTGTTGTCACAGACTGGGAGTGGGCAATCAACACCTTCGGTCGGGACACAGCACACAGGGCCCACACTGCCGCCAACTGCACCATGTATTGTTCGTGCACGCAGGAGTAGGGGGAGCAGAGTGGCGTTCGGTGCAGGCACCGCTGCCCCTGCCACGGTGACCCAAAATGCACTTTGTGCTGAGGCTGTTGATCTGCTGCGACAGCTGTGTGTGGGGCAGACCAATATGACTAATGCATTCCAAGACCATGATAGGAAGTTGGGGCAGGTGATGGCATTCATGGAAGGGATGCATGGCGATCTTGCTGGTCTACACAGGATAGTTCAGTCATTGGCAAGCAGTGTGTCGTCTGCCATTGTACCGTCGCATGGACAGGGTGCTACTTCTGTTTCCCCATCTACACCACTGGATGTCTCGGGGGAGTGAATATTCTGACCAGGACTCTAATACAGGTTATTGCACTAGAAGCAGCGTCAGACAGCACGTCAGGGCACGGAGGGCACAGACACCATCCCCTAGGTCAGCAAAATCTGTTCACAAAGACAACGTCAGATACACTGGAGTACACACACAGGATCCACAAGTGGTGTTGGGGGACATGCCTTCACATGCTACACAGGCATTCCACACAAAAGGTACTCCCAAGGCAAGGGATACTCCCAAGTCCATGGACACTCCCTTGGACAAGGACAGGTAGAGGACAAAGGCACCTCAAAGGAGCAGGGACACTCCCAAGGACAAGGGCAATACTAAGGAAGGGGCCACTCCCAAGGACAGGGACAAGGACAGCCAAAAGACAAAGGCACCTCCAAAGAGCAGGGAGAGTCTCAAGGACAAGGACAATACTAAGGAAGGGTCCACTCCCAAGGACAGGGACAAGGACAGTCAAAAGACAAAGGCACCTCCAAAGAGCAGGGAGAGTCCCAAGGACAAGGACAATACTAAGGAAGGGGCCACTCCCAAGGACAGGGACAAGGACAGTCAAAAGACAAAGGCACCTCCAAAGAGCAGGGAGAGTCCCAAGGACAAGGACAATACTAAGGAAGGGGCCACTCCCAAGGACAGGGACAAGGACAGTCAAAAGACAAAGGCACCTCCAAAGAGCAGGGAGAGTCCCAAGGACAAGGACAATACTAAGGAAGGGGCCACTCCCAAGGGCAGGGACAAGTATAGTCAAAAGTCACAGGCACCTCCAAAGAGCAGGGAGAGTCCCAAGAGCAGGCACACAACAGAGGAAGGGCCATCTACCAAGGGCAGGGACACACACAGGGAGACGGTATCTTCTGGAGGCAGGTACACCACAGACGACAAGTCTGCTGCCAGGAGCAGGGCACCGTCCAGGGCACAGGGAAAGTCCAGAGCCAACACTCCTCCTACGGATAAGGCACATCCTAGGGACAAGTCTTCTCCCATGGATACTGGCGCAATCAAGGACAGGCATACATCATCCCTGGATGCACTGAGGCTGATGTTGTCGAAGGAACGGAAAGCAGATGTCTCCGCGGCGGAGTCCCCCCATACCTACACTCCCATCCAGGCCCGTCAGAAGCAGAGGAGGGAGTCCCCTGTTGTTGCATCCCCCATTACACATGATTCTGAGTCAAGGCGGCAGGCACACAGCAAACGACAAGCAGGCTCCAGCACGTCCCCAGAAAGCCGACCCCCGGCAGCAGATGCTCCACCTATGGTGGGTGATAATTCTTTCGAGTCCCCACCACTTGCCAGTCCTGTCATGTCCAGGGTGCACTCACATATCCCTAAGAAACGCAGACACACACCATTGACACCTGCCCACCCCGCTCAAGTACAGCTATCCCCAGCTCCCAGGGCCACCCTGCCTCCTGGCCCATGCAGCCCTGTGGCTCATCATTTCTGTGGTCCCAGTGGCGCTGGTGCAGTAGACTCTCATGTATCAGATAGTGGCACTGTGTCTGTTGTTTGCTGTCATGCATCATGTAGTAGCACAGTCTCAGTTGTGCCCTCTCCAGTTTCAGGTGCTGGCAGTGTATCTGGGTCTATGGCTCATGTGTCAGTCAGTAGATCTGTGGCTGTGTCTCACACTCCTGTTTCTGGTGCTGGCAGTGTGTCTGTGGCTCACGTGTCAGTCACTACATCTGTGGCTGTGTCTCACATTCCTGCTTCAGGTGCTGGCAGTGTATCTGGGTCTATTGCTCCTGTGTCAGTCACTCGAGCTGTGGCTGTGTCTCTCACTCCTGTTTCTGGTGCTGGCAGTGTGTCTGGGTCTGTGGCCCATGTGTCAGTCACTCGGGCTGTGGCTGTGTCTCACATTCCTGTTTCTGGTGCTGGCAGTGTGTCTGGGTCTGTGGCCCATGTGTCTGTCACTCGGGCTGTGGCTGTGTCTCACATTCCTGTTTCTGGTGCTGGCAGTGTGTCTGGGTCTGTGGCCCATGTGTCAGTCACTCGGGCTGTGGCTGTGTCTCACACTCCTTTTTCTAGTGCTGGCAGTGTGTCCGAGGCAGGTAGTTCACGCAGTCCACCTGATTCTGTGATGTGAGGTGCTGTTCACTGCATTGTACCCTCTCACGTGCTGCCTCTGATGTACCTGCTCTGTTGTCCACAATGCCCTGTTGATGCTCTGATACTGCATTCTGCCCTCTCACGTGCTGCCTCTGATGTACCTGCTCTGTTGGGCACAATGCCCTGTTGATGCTCTGATACTGCATTCTGCCCTCTCGTTTACTGCCTCTGATGTACCTGCTCTGTTGGGCACAATGCCCTGTTGATGCTCTGATACTGCATTCTGCCCTCTGATGTGCTGCCTCTGATGTACCTGCTCTGTTGGGCACAATGCCCTGTTGATGCTCTGATACTGCATTCTGCCCTCTCGTTTACTGCCTCTGATGTACCTGCTCTGTTGTCCACAATGCTGTTCTGATACTGCATTCTGCCCTCTGATGTGCTGACTCTGATGTTCATGCTCTGGTGCCCACTTTGTCCATGCTCACGCATACACTGTGATTATACCCCTATTATGTGTAATAAAGGTAGTCAATCATGTGTCGTGGTTTGTCGTAGTCATTCCTGCTTGCGTACTACAGTTGTGTATTTGTATTTGCTTGTGATCAGTGGTTTCGGTAACATGACACTCCCCCTCCCAACGTCACGACCCTTGCAGGTATTCCCCTCCAGACAGCGATTGGTTTGTGCCTTACCTGCGTCGTCGTCGATAGTGGGCCAAGACTTGGACGTGGTGGATCGCGAAGAGCATCGGGAAAGCGTGTACGCTGGGTCCATGGTGGCGAGCAGCTTGCGGTGGGTATCTCTGCTATGTATGGTATCTTCGCTGTGGGGAATCCGCCGTGTTCAGACAGGTTGTTTTTCCGCTGCGGTTTTATGTATATTTTCCGCCATCTTGATTTGGGGGACGGTCGTAGTCGTCAGTCCGTAGGGCGGAGTCTCTGGATTGGTTACGTCCGCCGCGTGGTCAGGTGTAGTTGGGCGGCGGTGCGTGCTCTTCCGTCGCGGACGGAATTTTGACACTCTTTCCTATCCTGATATGGCGGACGGAGTGTCCGCGGCAGGCGGACACGGAAAAGGTATTTTCCGCTTACTCCAGGGCTGCGGACGCACTTCCGTCCGCCATCCTAATGTGCCCCTTACTCTGTTCACCTAATTTGGCTTCAAGGATTTTGGTGAAACACAAAGGAGTAATGCTGTAACATTTGGCGGAGTGTCTAAACCTATTTAATCAATAACTATTTACACCTACAGTTTTATACGCTTTACCATGGTTTAATCAAACATGAATTTTTTTCAGACACACCACCATAGTGGCAATGGATCTGCTAGAAAGAAAATTAGGCGTAGGAAAATCACAAGACCAGCTTTAATATTCCATTTTCCCAATTTTATTAAAAGCAAAACTTTAATATGTCTGACATTTAGGCATTGATTATTTCTTTATTAAGTAAAAATCTTAACTTTATTTCAAAATGATCATTTTATTTAGAGCTCAGAAAACAGTTGTTTATTTAGAAGTCAGTTAAAAGTTTAGCAAAGAATAGATAGTTCCAAATTCAACGCCCTCATCTTATCCTTCAGTCCTGCAAAGCAAACAAGAAAAATAAATCAAAGTATCTTACATCCAGGAATCAATCTGCAATCCGACAGCACTTCGAGAGGAAATCGAAAGAGCGACTACCTCTAAGCAAAATCAGGGGATTTTATACACTAATTTCCTAACTTAATCTATCTAAAAAGTATCTAACATCACCAATTCAGATTCTGATTGGACAATTTGGGGTGAGTGAGCATCTCCTCACCATTACAACATCATCTTCATGGTGAATCAGCGAAATCATAATGGGGTATTGTTTAGGACAGTCTTTGGCCTGGTCACTTCCTTGACTCGCAATGTTGCCTTGCTTTCCCACGTTTGGAACACTCGACTGTCCATATTTTGGCAATCATCCTGACTTCAGGGCAAAGCCGCCTTGAACTTCCCATCCGAGTACAGGCAGCTCACTCTCGTTGGCAGGCTTCGGGCACGCATGCGCAGTCCAACACTTGCTCGCAGTTAGCCAGTGCAACCATATTTCATAGACCTCAGAGGCCACTTTTGGAACTATCATAGAAACAAACACAAATTCATGTTAAATATGGAACTAAAGCCCTTCTGTTTACCTCCCACCATACTAATGTTTCCCTATTAGTTATTACCTAGCAGGTAAGCCACATAAATGTGTTTCACACTTACATATCCGATGACTTTTTAGCACAATAACGTATACAATAAGCACATTCACATTGCATTTATTTATATTTAAGCTGTGCATTAGTTCACAACACAATAACAACACAAATTAGTTAATTATATTCATGCAGGCAAAATTAGTATTCCCACATGTTCATGTATGTGCATCTTATACTATTATTGATTAATACACCGCAACACACCATTAGTAAATGTTAATGTTATGGAACATTGAATTCACAAGGGGTACACAACATGTTGTTTTGCCACCTTGCTCCATCAATACGCTAATATCTTTATGGCCAAATTTGAAGCAGATTGTGTGTTACAGGATGAGAAATGGCAGGAATATTTGGTTGTGTACAAACAGTTCATTGCCAATATTTTTTTGATATGGAGGGGCAGTTCACCAATATTAGAGGACAAAATTGTTGGGGATTGTTGTAAAAAAGAAAAATCAAGTTCAAGTAAAGTGTGCGTGGGCTGTGGCAAGTGGTTTTCCACTTCCAGCACGTATATTGGTTGTGCAAAAGTGCAAAATAAGACTTTACACATACATGTGCAGCACAGGGAGGTCAAAGCAGATTCTTTACATAGCACACATTATAGAAAACATAGGAGTGTACAACAGTTCTTTAATTTCCACCATCAACATGTCCTTGGAAGGTGATGTGATTAAAGCGAAACCAACTATTACATGAGCTGTTTAGTACCACAACTGACATTAACCACGACCACCCCTCATACCCCTCCAACCCAAACATTAAAGGGACATCATAGTGCAGAGACTTGATTACAACTATGTATGTTCAAGGATAGGTAGTGCACACTTTTTTACACAATTTGCATCCTATGTATTTTACTGAAGTAACCTTCTACTGAGTCCTCCTTTAGCAAGTAATGAAATACAAAGCTGCTAATTATTGTTGTATCATGGTAGTTTCAATCTTGGATTGTCCACTCATTCTGTATTCTTTTAGCCCAGTTGATTGCTGTGACGCACTAGTTACCCTCACCAGATTAATTTACAATGTCCCTCTGATGTTATCAATGTTATCATGGTTGGTCCACCACTACTAGCATTAAGAAGGGCCTTTTCAAAACCCTGCAATAAAGTATCAACCAGGTAGCAGCCATCTTTGTAGTTTCCAATTTCAACTGGTACTGGATCAGTTAAGTCTGTTTTAATTTGTTGATTACTTACTCCGACAACTTGGATGGTATCCCCAGAGAGAGGTAGGTTTTCAATTTCCACTGATCTAACAGTAGAACGGGTAGCACCAGTGTCCACTAGAAAAGTGATGTCTACATCATTAACTTTCCCGTTTACATAAGGACCAGACTGGTCAACCTCGAGAGTGGCTCCAACGACACACTCTTCCTCCTCTCTCGGGCACCGTCAGCAATAATCATCAGAATCACTGTTTTGACTTTCTGCTAATAAAAATTGTTGTGAAGCATTTTGCATTTGAACCCTTTGCTGCTTTTGCTGTTTCTGTGGTTTTATTACCTGTTCACTTCCCTGAAATCCCACGTTTGGATTATATTTTTGAACTCCCCCACAATTCGGAAAAGGTGGTTGTGATAATTGGTCTTGACGATTATTCACCTGTTGTTGTTGCTGTTGCTGTAACTGTCGCTGAATATTAAATTCGTTTAACCCCTGTTGCATCTGTAGCTGTCGCTGCAGGTCAACACCATTCTGCATCTGTGGATTCAATAAGGGATTCTTTAAGTTTTTAGGAGGATGAGGACACTCGTCCCTCCAATGTCCAATTTCGCCACAATTAAAACAAGGTAATCTTTGCTTTAACTCCTCAATCTTTGGGCTAAATTTCTTTGGGAAATTATTACTTTTAAACTTTCCTTGTATTTGGTTTGTATTTCCAGTTTGAACAAAATTAGTGTTCTTATTACCCATGCTGGCAATCTGTTGCTCAGCCACCTTTACCTGAGCCCACATGGCTTTCTCCTTCAGCTTCTTCTGTTTTACTTCTATTTCATCACTGCAATACTTTGCTTTTCTTAGAATATCATCTACAGATAGTGATTGCCATCCGACAATACTAGTTCTGATCATTTCTCCAATTTCAGGTTTTAATCCATAAACAAATCTATAGACAAAATGACTCATGTCTTTTTCATCTAATTTTTCATAACCACTGTATTGTTTAAAGATTAACAGTAGTCTTTCATAAAAGGAATGAACTGATTCTTTTGTTTCTTGCTCTGTTCTTTCTATTTTAACCCAATCAACTTCTTTGGGTGGAATTTTGTTTTTCATCCAAACAATTACTTTTTCATAGAAATCCATTACAATTGGATTTGGGGCACCTGTTTCTTTAATTCGCTCAGGTTCTGCTTTTGGCCAACTAATCGATATTTTGCATTCTGTCCAAAGATCAGATGGAACAACAATGTCAAAAAATCCATCTAAATCAATCCACAGAACTTTTGACACTTTGATAAATCTATCAACTTGCCTGTACCACTCAACTGGTTTTTCCCTCAATTTTGGAAAATCATTTGTAAATAACAGAATGTCCTGTCTTGACCACGGGATATGAACATATCCTCCACCTGCAACTTCTCTCATTGGAAATTGTTTTGACAATTTATCCAATCTTTCATCTTCCTTCTTTTTCGTCCATTTTACTCTCCATTTATTCAGTTCTCCTAGCTTTTTGATATAGACAATCAAATCTTTAATATGAACTATTCTTCCCATTGAGTTCAAACTCTCAATGTCACTTTCTGAAAAGTCTAATCTGTAATGTTTTGCAAAATTCTTTTGTTTACTCACATCGATTTCAAGTTCTGCTGCTAGATCCTCTAGTTGATCATATTTGTTTTTCGTTTTCCACTGAATGCTTTTGCAAATGAACAGTAGTTCATCATCTCGATAGTAATTTAAACTATCTGGACCAATTGTTCCAATTATTAATTCTTCGATATTCGCTTTTAATTTGGCCACATCAAGTTTTGGTGTGGTTACTCTGACTTCAGGACTCCCTATATCTGATACAGCACCCATTGGTGTTTTTGGAGATAAATCCTCATTAAAGGTTAAATCAGGCATTCTCGATTTAGAAGTGTTTATTTCAGATAAATCTGAATAAAATCTCTCAGCAGCCTTTTGAATTTCTGTATTTAAAGGAATAGTTAATCCAGTTTTGTTTGTTTCTCTTTGCTCAAATACGGGTTGAACAGGACCAATCGTTACTGGAACTGTGACAGCTTCCATGCCTTTTGTCATTCTTTTTATTAATTCTTCCTTTGATCTTATATATTCATTATAATCAACATCTTCAACATTTCTTGTCTCTCTTGTATAATCTTTTGGAGGTTCCCTTGCTCTTGGAGTCATTGTAAAATGTCTACCTTCATTTCGAACATTCTCAAATTCTGATCTTCTAGGAGTTTCAGTGATTTCACAATTATTTGGATAAAGTTTAGGAGCTTCACTAATTGGAGGTGCACTCGGTGAAGTTTCAGTAGAAACCACCGGAGTAGACCATGATCTAGGAGGTCTCAAAGGCTGATTAGGCTGATTCTTTCTAGCAGTTGTATATATTTCTTCCATAACTGCATCCTCAGATTCACTTTCCATAGATTTCCCTGTAGGAGTACCCATTACCATTTCATAAATTAAATACAATCCTTCACTCATGTTTCCCTGTCTCCACATTCTCAATCTATCTTCATGAGTTTCTCTTTTCCAAGATGGATTTTTAGAAGGTCTTTTAATTCCACTAGCTTCTCTTTGTAACTGACACATCTCATCTTCCCACTCAACTAAAGCTTCAAATTGAGTTGGTCTCGGTTTAGGAACAAGAGCATTCATTTTCTCTCGTAAATTTCTTAAGACTCTTACATTAAATGAACCTTCATCAGGCCAAGTTAAAACACCGTCATTTTTAGTATAACGTTTCCAATTATCGAACCATAAGACAGTATGATATCCGTATTCACCTTCCATATACGCTGCAGGTGTTTTATACTTATGAAGTAGTTTACCACCTCGCGTTTCGATTTTCTTGTCAGGTGAAAATAAATTCTTAAATTTCTGAAATAATGTTGACTTTTTCTCAACATGTTTAAAATGATAACTCATTTTTAAGAGTTAAATCTAATTCACAAAATCGTTCGTAAAATATTTCCGGGATGTTCCGTAAAACAACCAATCCGTGCGCGAAACACACCAACAAGCCAATGACAGTTGAGCTACGTCACTTTTCTGCTCAACCAATAAATTTGGAGTTTTTCCGAACTACCAATCAGCTCACAGGCTGTCAGAGACTCAAGAGCCAATCAGAATACAGCTTGTGACGTAGGTCACCCAATCCCAGCGCGGCTCTGTGACGTACACAGCAGCTGCGGTTTCTCGTTTCTCACTCCTGGCGCTTACCCCTCCTTCACAAAATCTTTTCACAGCGCCATTTTAAGAACACTTTTCAGTGTAAATTAATTCTTAACGATGAAGCACAATCAAATGAAAAGGTTTTGACTCATGATCTGAGACCTGGCGATTGGGTCAGAACGAAAGTACATCGGAGGAGGAATTGTCTAGCTCCTAGATGGCAGAAACCTAGGCAGATAATCTTGATCACTACTAATGCTGTAAAGTGCAGAGGATTGAAACGTTGGATACATCCTAGTCATACTATTCCAGTACCAACTCCTGAGAGTTCTGATGTTGAAAGTGACACCACAGATGATTCTGATTCTGAGGCAGAAGACAGAACAGAAGGTGAAATAATTCCAGATTCTGAAGATCGACAAGAAAGTCGACATCTGGAAACTGTGCCTGTGAATGGAAATGTAACAAGAAAAGACTTAGAAATCATTGAAATAGATTCTGAAGGTGAAGAGAATCTGTTAAAAGGAAAGATAACTGAGGATTCGGTTGTCTCTATTGAAGACAAAGAAGCTGAACCAAAAGAAGTTTCAGACCAGGAGAGTATCGAAAGGCAGAGAACAAACTCTGAAGTAAGGAACAAAAATCCGAAATCTGGGAAGTTAGAGGTAATTGAGGAAGAGGAGGAGAATGAATTACCGAGTACCAGTGATGGAAGACAAAGTGAAGTTCCTGAAGGAGTGAAATTGCCGAATAGAGAAGTTCCTGAGTCAATTGAAATTTCAGACTACGAAACTGAAGAAAGTGACGTGGAAGGTGAAAGTGAAAAGAGAAAGAAAAGGACTTGGAAGTCAGAATCAAATAATTCTGAACCAAAGAAGAAGTACGTGAGAAAAGCAGACTACTGGCCTGGTGGAAGATTGAGAGTCAGACTGATCAAAAAGCCAATAGAACAAGTTGAAGAAATCAGTAGTCAAAAGAGTCCTGGAAAAGAAGTTGGAGTTGGAAGAAAAATTGAAGTGATATCAAGAAAAGGGAAGAGGATAATAAGACCAAATCAAAAATACAAGTCTCCTGAGTGGACTTACTTAGTAATTCCACCTGTTATTGACATATATGATAGTAGTGAAGAAGAAAACGAAATCCAAGAAATTAGTGACAATGATTGAAGTACAGAAATATTAAATTGGCAAAAGGCTGAATAAATCTTGTTAGTTGACACAAGGTCGAAGAAAAACTGTTTTTAGTTGAAAGAAACTTATGTATGACATAAGGTCGAAGAAATCTTGTTTAGGGTTTTAAGAGAAAGAAAAATATATTTTAAAAGGGGGGTGTAAATATAAATTTAGAAATTTTAAAATTTATTTTTATTTCTGAGGCTAAAATTGCTAAAATTAACCAAAAATGCCTTATGTTAAAGAGAACACTTCAAGATGTTCTGTTTTTAAAAGATGCTGTAAGATGACTCTGGTGTGTCTGCTCATTCTAGTTCTGCTCTGGTTGGTTCTAGCTGTGATTATCCCTTTAGAAATGAATAGAGAATTACACAAAGTTAATTTAACAAGCAAAGCTCTGGTTAGCCAAACTAAACATAGTGCATCTGCAAAAGTTATTGATCATCAGCCTAACATTCATCAAGATAAATCAATAGGTGATTTTTCAAGTAATACATTCACAAAGCTTTTGAGTGAATATGTCAAGGTAATGGATGCAAAAGACTGTTATGTCTGTGTTAAGTTACCTGCTTCTGTTTCTGAGGGAGTAACATATAATATGCTTCCTCTCACTTATGCTGTAACATGTAGTGTATTAACTAGTTTATTTTATCAAACTGGACGTTTAGAATATTACTATTCAAATTATGATGAGATTTTTGCTAATGTTAAGATTGATAATGCTTTAAATAAACATAAGAAAGCAAAACAAATGAGAGAATATTTCCTTGTTACTAACGAACTTACATATGAGTATGCTTACAAGAATAATCTAACATGTAAATTAAGTGCTGAAGGAAAGAAATTTTTGAATATGGTTGAAGAGAGAAGAGCAATTTATAAAAGGAATGAATTAGTCAAGCAGACTAAAACTGCTTTCTGGCAGAAAGAGGATGAGAAGTTAAATGGTAAAATGCTTGAAAATATTGCAATTCACATAGACAAACCTGTTAGTGGAAAACTTTGCATTAGAAGAGATAACACACTTTTTGATAATTATTTTGTAGGTGCAAGTAACTGTGAAGATACTTATCAGATTATGGGAGGTTGGGGATTTAAAGGTGGAAAAGATCCTATCTTTCCTGGGATTTATTTTGTTTGTGGTGACAAGGCCTACTACAACCTTCCAGACCATTGGTATGGAACTTGTTATGTGGGAATTGTTTTTCCTAAAGTGTTTCATGTTGACAGAGATTCAGAAGGATTGTTTAAAATTCATGATTATGTAAATAGAGCTAAAAGAGAAACTTTTACTGAAGTTCTGGGAGATATTTTTCAAGCTGTAATTCCTTTTGTTGGTATAACCCTAAATGCAGGGAGAATCAGAAAATTGTCCACTATAGTTGATAGATTATCAACTGACACTGCTGATGGATTTCAATTAGTGAATGTTGAAGTTATTGCAATAAGATCTATGGTAATTCAAGACCGTCTTGCTTTAGACATACTCCTAGCAAAAGAGGGAGGAGTCTGTGGCATTTTACATGTTCAACATTGCTGTACATATATACCTGATGAAAGTAAAAATATTGAAATGTATATTAAGAATATTACACAAATGCATTCAGAGATAATTCCTTTAGAAGAAGAAGATTTTACAGGGAAACTTTCAAAAAGGTTTCAAGCAATTAAAAACTGGTTTCATAATATTGGAAGTTCAATTCTTGGCAAGATTCTGGCACCTTTGATTGTAATAGTATTCATTTTTATTTTGACCAAATTAGGTTGTTTGTTACATAAAAGAAAGAAACAGTTGAAAGAAAAGAAAAGAATCTATAAACTCAGAAAAGAAGAAGAAAGGGAGATCGAATTACAGGAGTTACATAGAGAGCGTCATGTTAATTGCAAAGATTATGCAGAAACAGACTTTTAGGTTTACTGATACAAATGAATTTGAATCGATTTCTTATAAATTTAATTTACCAACATTTTGAGTGCTGGTGTGGTGATTTGTTGATCACCAGATGAGGGAGTTGATGGAGCGAGATAGAAAACAAAATTTTGTTTAAACTCGCAAAGTCATATTTCCATAACATGAATAATAATATTAATGATTTGTGATATGTTGTACTAATACAACTTAGATTAAACTTTACATGTGGGGGGGACTAACATGTGTGCTCATAAACGTGCATAAATGTTGCATCTTTTTGTTCGTGCAATATAATAAAATAAATTATTGTTTTCGTTTTTGTCATTACTAACTGCTGCAAACTTAAAAGAAGCATGTGCTTGTTTTGCTTTTCCTTGTCTGTGTGATGTCATTTCTACTATTCTAGGTGCATATGGGTCTCATGAAAAAAAACGGAGACTGGTAGATATAAACGCTGCTTTATTTGTTTGCAATGGCTAGGTAACATTTGATTAATCGGGTGGGTTAATTAATTAGTAAAACTTGGGGTGGATACAGAATCTACATTATTTCTTACATTAATACTTTTCTTGTGTTTGTTTTATATTAGAAATCATAAGTTGCCTGCTTTTGGGCCTAGTCATTTGAACCGCAGAAAAAGAGCTGACATATAATTCTGCAGAAAGTCACGAGACGCCCATTCTGAATTAAAGCGTTTATTGAAGCTGCATTCACAAAGCAAAAACTGATGAGCTGACATCATTCTGTCGGACATGGCCAAGGTCGAAAGTGAACATTTTGTCAGTCCTTAACTTGGCATCCGCGGAAGTTGTATTGAAAGTCTATGGACGCTGCGAGAATGACTTAATACATTTGTTGCAATCTCAGGAAGCTTCTGGCTTCACGTGGAAGAGACAATGGTCCTTATGAGACATGATTTTATGGAACTTTTTGAGAATTGGGTGACATGTCACTTGTCACTCTCAGCCAATGGGACGTCGAGGATTTCTGAAAACTTTCCTTTGCTAGTTTAGTTAGCGTAGAAAGGTATAAAAAGTCATGCCCTTAGGGTTGGGCTGGCTGCTGCTTTCTGACTTTCCGATGAGGGTGAAGTGCTGCTGGACTTTGCGTGGAGCACGTAAGAATCCTCAAAGAACTTTACTTTAATTTCTATCTATTTAGCTTATTTAGGGACTTAGGTTTTAGAAACGCTAAACTTTAAATATTCACTTTGATTTTTGATTCATTTGCTTAAATTGTATTTTTCTCTTTATTCTTTACAATCATGCTTGCTTTATTACTAATAAAATTCATTTATAAAACCTTCAAATTATATACCATAATTTAGTAAATAAAATCTTACTTTTGACAAACAAGCTGGTCTTGGTTATTCAGAAGTGTAGGTTACTATTAGCTAGATCACGTCGCCTATGGTGGTCGTTTAAATGGTTGGGTTTTATTCTAATGACAATATTCTTTCTGCAAATGTATAAATATGTATATAGTTTGTAGATAATGTGTATATAGATTTATTCTGACCACCTGATTCAGTAGGCCCAAAATATATCAAGCTTATAAATGGGTCCAAATTTAGTATAGAATTTTGTTTATAGGTTATGAAGTTGGGTAGCGTTGTTTATGATATATTTTCTATAGCCCGCTGGATCAGTAGCAGCCGTCATTGTATCTACTCAGTTAACAAAAGAAGGTTTTGGGAAGGATGGATTGTTGTTTTTGCTGTATATTGACCTACCTCATTAGCGAACACTAGTTAATGAAAGTAGGGAAAGGCTAGAAAGTAGTACACAAATATCACTGGGAGTGTGAGTGCTGCTCAGCCTCATCAAGCAAGGGTGGGAGGGTTGTGTATGGTCACTCACATTCTGTTTTACAACAGTGTTTTCAGTGAGGTTTTGTACTGGATGAGGTAAGTTAAGTAGAGTAGTTAACAACACATGGAAAGAGAGATTGGGTAGGGAAATATTACAAACTTAAAAGGAGAATGTGATGGGCAAAGTGGGACAATCGGTTTGCAATGGGACAGGCCCACAGAAGAATAGCCTTGGTCATTGTTATGTTAATAGTACTTCTTCTCTTTAACAGTGTGTGAGGCTTTTCTTCTAACCAGTGATGTAAAGACAGATATTCTCAATGATAAACACAAACCTATTGATTTTTTCAACAAAACACCCCATCCCCAACTGCCCTTCCCAATCTCACCTCCCACAAGTCCAATCCTTCATTAAACAAAATCGACCTTCAAAGCCTACACCTGATGCAAAGATTTCTGCTGTGCATGCTTTATCCATTCCAGGTCCTGCATGATTTGATGTAGGAGGGCAGAGTTAGTTATTGTGGTGGTGCTTCCAGTATGGCATGGGTGCTGTGGACCTTGGCTGCCTGTGGTAGTCAAAGTCATTACCAATGTCCCTCTGGCTGGTCGCCAGAGGCATAAGTGGCTGCCTCCTCTTCCTAGAGTTCCATCAGCCAGCAGTACACCAAAGCAAATGCCTCCTTTTAAAGGAGGTGCAGCCGAGCAGCTGCGCCCCACCTGTAGTGAGCTTCAGGGGCAGGTCCTCCAGAAGGAATAGCTAGATGATCATTACATTTCTGTTACCCTATGGCCATTGGCATTTTTTTGACCAAAATCTAAAATATATATTTTTATTCAAAAGAATGAAAAGTTAAAATGATTTGATGTGTTGACACCTGCAATACACACTTAACGTGTGTCAATAAATGAGCTGCTAAATATAATATATATTTCCATTCATGAATATGGCAACTATAATTAATGCTACATGATTTATTTGACTATAAGCTTCTAAATTAATGGAAAAATTCAGGAGGGCGAGCATGTTTTTTGGGACAGCTAGTAGCATGTCATCATCAATTCCTTTGGCCCTGCATTTATTCGTCCTACTACTTATCCAGCATCCTGGGAACCTCACACCTACACACCAGCTCAAGTGCCTGGATACTCTATCAGGTTATTAGTGCACTGTACAATTCAATGTATCATAATGTAACGTAACATAACATACCAACAAATCATACTATGGATGGTCTTGAGTTAGGTGTACTGTATTGGTGCATGTGGGACAAGCCCTGCTCCCAACCTTCTGATGCGCATGGCTTATGGCTAACAATGGGATGGGTACAGGGCCTGCCCAAACTCTCCCAGGCACACATGGCTGAATATAAGTTGTGTGTTTAAAAGTAGAAGGGGACACGTGGCTGCCCTCCCCAAGCTGCAATGAGGCCCCAGGGATCTCCTTTGGCTAATAATTTAGAAAATATGAGCGGGTGCCTGGCCTCCTGACCCCAGTCTAAATGAGGCCCCGGTATCACATGGAGATAGTAGGCCTGGTTGAGAAACACCATCTTTACATGCTCACGTTCTTAAGTTGCCTTCTCTAACCCTTAAACACAATGTCATTTGACACACATTCGGTTGCATGCACACACAGGATAACATTCCTCAAACTCAGTTTCCTTACAATACCACTTCATATGCACAATAGAATGTGCAGTGTAGGAGTACACTACATTACAGCATTAGAGCATTTCTAGGCAAGCGTGTAGTTTTCGTTAATCTGCAAAATGGTAGAATTGTTTAACTTCTTCACCACTCTCGTAATGTTAATAACATTATTCTGTTTTCTTCAATTAATCATAGCAGCACAAGTATTTTACTCCAAACTCACAATGCTGCAATATACATTGAAAATGCATGTTGTGATTTCATGTGCATCTCTTTGGGTATGCATCAATGGCTGAGTGAAATGGCTCTCGATTTGTAAAAACAAGTTCCTTGGGGGATCAGGGTTTTCATGTTCTGAGGTTGCACACACATTTGTTACCCTGTAGGGTTAGGGGTGCAGATGGTGCACAGTGTGCTAGCAGGCTATAGGCCAACAAATCCTGAGGGGTGCTCAGAATCAGTCTTGTACAAGTCAAACGTTTATGTTGTCCAATAAACGCACAGTTTTACTTGAGAAAGTTGAAGCCACATGACACTCGAGGACCCCATCCCCAGGGGCCTATATTTTAAGCAGGGAGTGGCCCTCCTCACCATGGCTCCATGAGGCCACAGGGACCAATCCACTGGGGCCAAAATGAGGTGAATTTCTGAGTTTTCTTTAAATGCAAAGTAAAATATAATTAAAATTTCCAACTATAATGTCAATTTAACCTTTGGGGTTTTTTCAGTGAATTTCTAGGAATTTTAATACGTAAAGCAATATCTTATTACGGTACGTAATGCCAACCGATGCCATGTATGGCTTGTGCACTACACTGGGTTGGGCACAGCTCCTTGAGCTGAAACTCTCCATAGTACATATGGCTGAGTATAAGTTGTGCCATTTGAAAGTGGATGGGCCATGTGGCCTGCCACCGAGTCTTCTAAGTGCTACACAACTGAATGATGGACGGAATGCTGAATGAATCATACATTCACCCCAGTCAAAATATCTGGGTTAAATTCACTGATCTTTTGCTCACCATGCCACCCCAGTTTAGACCCAGCCATATGCAAATCATTCTTGACCCTGTGCCTTTTTATGGGGGGGGATGCGTGGCCCCCCTCCCGGGCCACTTGTAGCCCCGGGGACACCATCCCCCGGGGCTGGCCCTCTTCATTGGGGACCGTGGGGGGGTCCCCAATCTCCCCATGCTCCCACCGGCTCCCTGCCTCCTGCAGGAGCCGACATTGCTTTTCCATATGGGGAGCAGCTAACATGCTGCTCCCCATATGGAAAAGCAATCTGCTTTGCTACATTGAAGCGAGAGGGTGGCGGTCCCCGGGGCTGGGTGGCATGAGAGCCCCCCCGCCCAAATTGAATAAGCCCTGAGGGTGGCGGTCCCTGGGGCTGGGGCCCCTTTGGGCATCCCCATGTTATGTTATGTTATGTTATAGGGGGTGCTTCTATAGCGCACGGCTACTCCGAGGAGTGTCCCGGTGCTGTCGGAGCCTCACAGGTCCACAGTGGAAAAAGATGGGATGAATGAAGGGGGCATAGCTCAGCAGGGTGGTGTTATTGCAGGAAAAGCAAGGTCTTCAGGGCTTTCCTGAAAGCCAACAGATTGGGGTTGGATCTGAGAGAGAGTGGAAGATCGTTCCACAGCTGAGGGGCGAGATGTTTGAAAGAGCGCCCCCCACAGCGGGCTCGACGGATCATGGGAGTGACTGCCTTGGCCTGGGTTGAAGAGCGCAAGGATCTGGATGGTTAGTAAAAACTGATCCATTTCTGAAGATAACGGGCGCCTGTGGCATGCAGAGCTTTAAACGCAATGGTCAGGGCCTTGAAATTGATCCGCTTCTTCATCGGTAGCCAGTGAAGAGTTCTAAGAAGCTCACTGGCCCTTGCTCTCCGGGTGAGGCCGAAGATGGCGCGGGCCGCCGAGTTCTGCACCACCTGAAGACGTGATAGGAGATAATCTGGCAGTCCAAGGTAAAGGACGTTGGAGTAGTCCAGCCTTGATCCAATCAAGGCCTGGACAGTGGTCTTTCTGTGTTCCAAGGATAGAAGCGGCAGGAACTTTCTTAGCATCTTCAGGATGGCGAAACATTTGCTGGCTAGGCCCGACACCTGAGCCCTAAGGGAGAGACAGTTATCGACCTGAATGCCCAGGTTTTTTGCAGCCCCAGAGTCACCAGTGGGAGGGAACAAGGCAGCCGGCCACCACTCCTTCCATTTGGGGTCAGCGGGGCATCCAAAGAAAAGCACCTCGGATTTGTCGGAGTTACACTTGAGGCTGTGCTGACTAAACCAGTCGAACACAGCCCCAAGGCAGCCCCGAATGGATGCCCCGTCGAAGTCATGACCCCTGTCACAAGTAAACAGGAGTTGAGTGTCATCGGCGTATGACACGATCTGGGCCCCAAAGTCCTCCGCAAGTGCCGCCAGAGGGGTCATTTAAAACATTGCCCCCGGGATTTGGCCCACCCGGGGGCTTAGTTTTTTAAAAAAAGTCAGCCAAAATTCGCACTGGCTGCGCAAATCTCGCCATAATTTTTTTTTTATTATTATTTTTTGGGCCCTGGGGGCCCTTGTGGCACCCCCTGAGCAGGCCTAAGGGGTCAGGGTGTGTCTACCCTGCCCCCTTTTCACGTTTTGCGGCGTTTGTTTTTGGTTTCTTGTGCCTCGGTTCTACCGAGGCACAAGATGGCTGCCAACATTTCCTGGTTTTGACAGTTGTCAGCCAATTAGCAGTCAACTCGTGCACGGCAGGGTGCTTGTAGGCTGCGCTGAGGGTATGCTGACTATCTTGTATTGAGTGGTAAATAACAAATTCTTAGATGCCTCTAGCACTATCAACAGTGCTACCTACATTAGAATTTACAGATTTGGTATTTTTACTGAGTCTGTATTTACCGATTCGGTAATTTTACCGATTCAGTAAATGCAGAATCGGTAAAAATACCAAATCTGTAAATAAATGCCTCCTACATAGGAAAAGGCATTTACCGGTCAGTAACGGCCAAATTCAGCCATTACCGACCGGTAAATGCCTACCCACATCACGTCCCAAATCATACCACTTCAATATTTAAGAGTAGGTAAATGGGATGTATGTAATTTGTCTTTTGAAATTACCGAATCTGTATAATTCAGTCATTTTACCGAATCGGTATTTACCGATTCGGTAATTGCCATTGATTCCTATGGGCCTTGAGGCCGTATAGTATTCGGTGGTAACTAACGAATATTTAAGGGCCTGTGGCACTGTTTTCAAAACAAAGAAGTGTAAAAAAAAGTGAACACAAAAGGGAAGAGGTGTGAGAAACAGAGAGAAGGAAGTGCAGTGCCAATAAATGAAGGTTTACTAACAGGAAAGAAATGGATAACAGAGTGAAGGAAGGAGAATAAGATCTAACCTAACAAAATAAAGAAAGAGGGAAACTGACTGAGGTAAAGAGGAGGAGTGGTAGAAAGAGAGAGCAGAGAAGATTAACTGTAAGGGAGACACATGTAGAGAGAGAGGGAGCAAGGGACTGAGAAAGAGTGAGGCAGTTATTCTGTCACAATAAGAGAGTGATAACAAACTTGTTTTTGATTCTCATATTTACCTTATAAATAATGAAAACTTAGACACTGATGCGAAAAAAGTTTTTTATTTCTTATACTTACCTTCTAAGATATAAAAAACGGAAAGAAATTATTTAAAAAAAATATAATATCAGTAAAACACAAGAAACAAATAAATTATAATGCATACAATGTATATTTCACAATACAAGAGAGAAGGAAGGAGATTAAGAGTCAAGAAAGATAGATGGCACATGCAGAGGGACACATGCCACAGGTAGAGAGTAAGATGGCGCAGGCAGAGAGTGAGATAGAACAAGTAGAGGGTGAGATGGTGGAAGCAAAGGGTAAGATGACACACGCACATGCACATATTGTGCAGACAGAGGGTAAGATGGCACACACACAGAGAAACATGGAACAAGCAAAGGAAGACATAGCACAGTCAAAAGAGAGATGGCGAATGAGCGTGAGACAAGGGGAGTGAGCACACAGAGGGAGCGAAAGAAAGAGTGAGAGAAGGGGACTTAGTGAGGGAGCAAAGAAAGACAAGTGATGGAGTGTGGGTGAGTTAAAGAGAGTGAGTGTAAGGGAAGGGCAGTGAGACAGTGAAGGGACAGAGGAAGTAAGGCTAACAGAGAGACAGTGAAGAAAGAGAAGTGAGGATGTCAGAGTTCAAAGGGAGTGACAGAAGGAGTAAGTGAAGTGGAGTAAGGTGAGTGAGGTAAGGTTAATGAGTAAGGGAGCAAAAGAAGGAAAGAGAGGTGAAGGGGAGTAAATCAGATGAACTGAGAAAAGGTAAGTGAGGGAAACAAGAAAGGAGAAGGGGAGTGAAGGATAGGAATAACGGGTACTGACGGAAGCAGCCTAACGAAACAAGGGTGAGGTGAGTGAGAGAAGGACAGTGAAGTTGAAGAAAGACAAATGATAGAGGGTGGATAAAGTCGAGTGAGTGTGAGACAATGGGAGTGAGTGATTGACTACACACAGGGAGTGAATGAAGGAGTGATAGAAGGGCACTCTGAGAGGGATCAAAGAACGGAAAATGAGGTAGTGTAGGTGAGGGAAAAGGAGTGACAGAATGAGGTGATGAAGAGAGTCACGCTAAGACACAGGGAGCGATGGAAGGATAGACAAAAAGAGAAATAAAAAAAGTTTTTGGGTCAGACAAGAAGAGTAAAAGAGTGAGGAAATAGAGGGAGTGAAGGAAAGAGTGAGAGAAGGGGACTGAGTGAAGGAGCAAAAAAAGTCAGTGACAAAATGTTGATGAGTTAATGGGAGCGAACATAAGAGAAAGGGAGTGAGAAACTGAAGGGATGTAAGCAGTGAGGTTAAGAGAGAGGCAGTAAGGGAAGGATAGAGAGAAACAGAAATAAAAAAGTAATGAAAATGTATTTTTTATCAGTCGTACTTACCTTATAAATGTAATATCTGTAGAAGAGAGTAAAGAAATCAGTTATAATATATATTTCACAATACAAAATGCAAATTAACTTGTACAACATGTTATATGGTTTATTTTTGCTGTTCTGAGAATATATTGATTTTCACTAAAAAACAGTGAGTTCAATACTATTCATCATATCACAGCGGGCAAAAAAAAACAATTAAAATTATTGTGTTTAAAAACCCCATAAAACTTAGAAAAAACATATCTTAAATTTTTTCTTCCAAACAGCAGTTTCTAAGATACAGTATCTCATTATTATACTCTCAAACTAAAGTAATATAGAAACATATATTAACCACATTTACCCGAAATACGTATTCTTCATTTACATACCTTTCCACATGGCCAAATGGTATACAGAAAGTCCTCTTTTTGGAAATGACTTAATAGTAGTTTTAAACTTCCATTTACCCGACTTTCGGAATGAAAAGTCCAACATCTATTTCATCATCTAACAATAATTATATTTGCACCTCTGACTTACTCTTGATAAACATTTCCTATAATACTGATATCACTCACTATGTGATACACTTATACTACCTCTGTGACAACTACCAGTTTACTAATTATCTTGATCACTTTCACTCACAAACTAATTTTGAACAACACACTTACTTTTATTAACTGCTCCAATCTTCATTGTCCAATTACTTTCACTAAAATTTGGGTTCTAAAAACACTAGGTAAGAATTTGTTAAGTCAAAAGGCAAACGTTGTTTGAAAATCAATTGAGTATCATTACAAACTTATGTAAAAACATATATTATCAACATTTACCCGAGAAACTCATTTTTCATTGATGTACTTTCCCACATGGCCAAATAGTACGTAAAAATTCCTTGTTTTGGAAAATACTTAATAATACTCTTGACCTTCCATTTCCCGACCTTCTGCATGAAAAGCTCCAACGTCTTTCGTAACACCTAACAATATTTATATCTCCACCCAAGGATGTGTATCATGTCCATAAAACCTTAAACAACCAGTAAACTATCAGAATCTGAACATCATATAGTATCCTGATGACTATTATTATTAATTGCTCCAATCTTTCTAGGCCAATTACTTTTCCTAAAATTTAGGTTGTAAAAACACTAGGTAAGAATTTTTTAAGTCAAAAGGCAAATGTTTTTTGAAGTCAAAACATTATCATTACAATGAGTCCAACCATTTTGACATTTTAAATAAGCTGTATAATGTCCAGATGTTGTTGAAGGACCATCATGGAAAATAATTGCTACTGTTACAAAGGTTCTTCCTGAAATTGATAATTGAGAAGCCACAACATTTTTAATTAAAGTTGTTAATTAAAGTTGTTAATAAAATTACGCACTGTCCATAACTTTGTATAAATAATGTTGATAGCATTGCACAGTTACATTGGGTACAAACCATGTTTTGATCAGCTGCTCTAACTAGATTATTAAAAGACACTGATTTGCAGTCTGGTAAAGTCAAATATATAAATCTTTCAGTATCTACTGTTGTACTACTTGAAAAGGAACAATTATCGCAGACATGTTGCCATTTATAAGAAAGGCCAAAAAGATTTTCAACATGTATACCTTCCTCTTGCAATACAACAAGCATGTACATTAGAAATTCCTGACAATCTTGCTGAATATCCTGAGAAAATTGATTTATACCAGAACATATGTCTAAATCATTTCGAATATCAGAAACACTTTCTATATTTGTTCTATCACTGCTACATTTCTCAAACACAGTATTCAACAAACAACAAAAACTTTGATCCCGATATTCAACAATCTGTTCTTGCAAACTTTGGAGGAAAAAAAAACAACATTAACCACTACATTAGCATAGCAGTTGACACCAGAACTGTTCTCAAACTGAAATCCAACAATATCTTCAACAGAATCCTCTTTGTTTCTGCTTACAATTACTGGTTCATCTAGTTTTCTTTTTTTTGCTACAGCCTTGCTACAATTTTTCTCATTTCTTCCTTTTCGGCTTACCACACGCTTTTCAAATAGAGGATATTGAGGTAAATTTGGAGCATACTCTCTTCTTAACCTATTATATTCCTTTACACAATTTAGATCTGCACTAATCTTTGTCTCATCAAAATAAATCAAGTACAATCCGGATAAAGTTCTGACTTGAGATAAAGCAACATATGCCATACCCTCCTTAAAGACAGAACTTCCAATATTCATCAAAGCACTATCTACACTTAAACCTTGAGATTTATGAATAGTTACTGCATATGACAAAGAAATAGGAAACTGTTTTCGGCGGACATATAGATCTTTCACAAGCAAAAACCGAACAGAACAACGACTAAACTGTTGTACTTCTTCAATTCCATCAAATTTAATTTTCAAAAATTCAATTCCATCTTTATTTCGGTAATTCACAAAATCAACAACATGACCCAGAGCTCCATTTACTAAACCTCTTTCCACATTTAAATTCCGTCGTAAAATTATACAAAAATTTAAACATACATACAGAGTCTTTTCAAAACCAGCAGTTTTAGAAATTGTCTTCTCTAAAGAATCCAACTATAATTTAAAAATTTCTGACAAAACAATAGTAACTCCTTCGTGCTCTTTTTGATCAATAGCTTCCAGTTTCACAATCTCTTGATGTTCTAACTCTAACATTTTGTTGTTGAAGACTGAACATTCTCGAAGAGTTGTTTTCAGCAACTTTCTGATAAATAATCTCTGGGAGAATATTTTCCTTTGGAAACAAATTTGAAATTAATCGTGACTGTAAAGCTTCTTTGCCATGTTCAGTTACTTTTCCAATTCTTACATCTTGTAGAATATTTTTATAATCTTCATCCTTTGCCTGTCACATGTTTTGAAGCAGTTCTGCATATTTAAAATATAACCAGATATTCAAATTTCCAATGCTTCCTAGGCACTTTCTTATATCTTCATGCGTAAGCATCTTAAACACTGGTTGTCCTTTCACTGGAGTTAGCTGCAGTAGATCTCCAAAGACAATCATGTGTTTGCCTCCAAATAACACATCATACTCTGTTTTAAGAATTTGCTGCATTCTTAAATGCACAAAAGCAAGCATCACATTTGAAACCATGCTTACCTCATCAATGATAAGAAGTTTCATTTTCTTCAGAACTCTGCCAACTTCACAACAAGCTTCTCCAGATAGCTTGTGGTATTGTAATTTAGGATCACTGAAATAATATCGACTACCAAAATATCGACTACCCAAAATATCGAGGAAAAAATATCTACAACCAAAATATCGAGTTTGTATGTACAAACAGGTAAGTACAAAAATATCGAGTACAAAATATCGTTTACAAAAATATAGTTGTAAAAAATATCGACTTTAATAAAAACAATGTTTAATTACATTAATATAAAAAATTAATTACTAAAATATAATTAACAATACTTAAAATAACTTTTAATAATTAAATAATTAATGAAAGTAAAAAAATAATATTTTTTTAATCATATTTCTTAAAACATATATATATATATAGTAACAAAATTTAATTAAATAATAGCCAATATTATTAACGTACAAATACAAAAGAGTAAAAATTACTATTCCCACTGCAAAGAGTGCAACAGTGGATATATGACGTTACAACGCAACTTTTACAACACACTACCATTACAACGTAAGTATTGGTAAGTATATAATAATTTTTTTAATTTAAATTATTTAAAATTATTTAAATATAATTTAATTTAATTTAATTTCATTAAATTAAATTAATGTGTATTTAATTTTACTTTATTTTTACACTGTACCCCTGTACCCCAAAAACCCAAAACTGACCCTGAACCCTAAAAAAACCCTTTACCCAAAAACCCAAAACTGACGCTGAACCCTAAAAATACCCCTTTACCCAAAAACTAAAAACTGACCCTGAACCCTAAAAATACCCCTTTACCCAAAAACTAAAAACTGACCCTGAACCCTAAAAATACCCCTTTACCCAAAAACTAAAAACTGAACCTGAACCCTAAAAATACCCCTTTACCCAAAAACTAAAAACTGACCCTGAACCCTAAAAATACCCCTTTACCCAAAAACTAAAAACTGACCCTGAACCCTAAAAATACCCCTTTACCCAAAAACTAAAAACTGACCCTGAACCCTAAAAATACCCCTTTAATTTAACATAATTAGCAATTAATCAATTAAATTAAATTAATTACCAATTACATTTTAATTAATTAACAAATATTATTTAATTACCAATTAATTAAATATTACTACCAATTAATACATTTACATATTTAATAAATAATAATTAAATTACTTCCCACCCTATTCCCCTATAAACCCACAACCCGCTACAGGAAATACATTATTTTAATTTACATAATTAGCAATTAATAAATTAAATTAAATTGATTACCAATTAAATTTTACATAATTAACATATATTATTTAATTACCAATTAATTAATTATTACTACCAATTAATAAATTTACATATTTAATTAATTATAATTAAATTACTTCCCACCCTATTCCCCTATAAACCCACAACCCGCTACAGAATAAAATTACACAATAATTTAAAAAAAATCATTAATTAAAAATAATTATAACATAAAATGACACTTTTCACACATATTATAACATAAAAACACTATAAATAATTACATAATATTTAAAAAACGATATTTTTTACTATCTAGATTATATACTTGGATATTTTCACTTTCTATATTATTTACAGTCGATATTACTTCACTTACCTTAAAAACGATATTTTGGCTGTCGATATTCTGTCCTGTCGATATTTTCTCCAAACGATATTTAAAACTCGATATTCTGTCCAAACGATATTTTGGAGTCGATATTATGTCTGTGCACCTGTAATTTATTATCATGCTCTACTGGCAGCATCAATAAACGATGTAAATAATCCCTTTAATGTTATGTGCTTCCAACCCAGTTGGAGCAGTAACAACACAAGACAGTGATGACTCTGTTCTTTTCTGCAGATAAGTTGCAATTGATTTAATCAGAAAACTTTTCCCAGTTCCGGCTTCTCCACTCACATACAGTCGGACAGGTTCAAATGACGTACATGAGCACTGTTTTTTATCATGACGTAAACCATGCTCAATCTGTTCTGTGACTTCATCATATATTCTTTTCTGCTCCACGTTTAGGTGATTTTACAAATCTTCTAAATTAACTACATCCTCCTGAGCTTGTTCCATGGCTCTTTCCACCTCTTCCATGGCAGTGGCAGCTTCATTTTGGATAATTGGTCCTCCTAGTGGATCCTGACTCAACGAAGCAGAACTCTGACTGTCTTGAGAACTGTCTCAAGCAATCTCTGCTGCAATGATAGCTTCTTGCTGTATTTCATCGTTCAACATTTGCAGATAATTTGAAAAACAGGACATTCTATGGTATCCTTGGTTGCATTGAAAGAATCTTCAAAACTGAGAAAATCTCCAAGTAGTTCCTCTTCTGAACGCCATGGCTTAAAGAGTTGCAAAAGATCTAAATAGTAAAATTCCCTTTTATCAGGAGATTCGCAAATCAATTTACGATGATTAATCAAATGTCCTTTTCTTTGTTTCACCAGACATCCTTCACATGCACATACAGCATATACTCCTTTATTGATATCTTCTGTCATATTCCTCTTAATATTATAGTTTTGCAGAACTTCATAGAGACAAACGTTCTCAAGATGACTACTTCTATTTGGATAATATGTATCCAACATGTTTGTCTTCAAAATATCTGTACTGTTTGGTTGAAACTCCGCCAAATACTCAATTTCTCATGCGGACTTCAAAACTCGGTTTCGTGTTGCAACAAGACTTAGACTCACCCAAATGGGCATACAGACTTGCTGATGATAACCGATCTGAACATTCATATGCTCCAATTTCTCGATGCGACAACATCTTCGGACTGTAACTGTATAATTTCTTACTTAGGCTCCTTTCATGCAAAATATCCTCCCACATTTCCTTCAGTTACGTCTTTTCTGATTTTGTGATGTAAGACGTTACATATCGAGCCACAGCAATAGAGTTGGCAGCAGCATATTGAATATCCATGTTAGCATTCCACATGGACAAAATGACTGGGTTGTAGTCATTTATGTATTTGGACTCTTCATTCCTTTTCAAGTTGTACGTATTTTTCGGTGATTTTCTTGTCACAGTATGTCGCAGTGAAGACATAAAATTGTTCACTCTTCCTTTACATATTACTGGTCGTGGAAATCCAAAACGACATTTTGTGTAGAACTTCTCCTTGGATTGGATCTTTCGATGACAGTACTTTCCACAGCGATGGGTTTGAAAGTGTAAGACTTGATGTCGTAAATTGTCTTCTTTTGTACTTTTCGGAACAACACATGTAGAATATTGTTCAATGAAACTCATCACTGTGTCATCCGAATCTGTTCCAAATTTGGGGGCATCTTTGATCCATAGCAGCATATGTATGTGTGGAGCACCTCTTGCTTGATACTCCTTTCTCCAAAAGAAATCCAAAACCTCTCCAAGTGGAGGATTTTTTTTTGTTTGTGATGAAAGACATCATAGCTTCAAATTGATGATTAAAATACCTACAAACATTAACTAGATCCAAAGAGCACAGTTCTCCAGGTGTCTTGAATTCTATATTTTCTATGTTTCCATTTGCCTCGCGAAGAAATTCAAGTAAGTCTTCCCAGGCATACTCAGCACAGCTAAGAGTGAGGAACCATGTAGGAGTTCCTAAGTTTCTTAGCATACATTTCAATTCCCCATGACGACGGTACCAATACTCATTCGTACCACGCTGACATGCCATGAGATTGATTAGGTGAGATTCCAAAATACTGTCTTCCACTTGGACTTTATCCATAAAGTCCCTTGCCGAAACATTTTGAAGATGTACTCCAGATTTCAGTATATGGTTCACAGCATAAGATAGTCCAGAGAAGTCACTCTCAAACAGGAGATGAAGCAAATATGGAATGCATTGACAAAATCTTGGATCTTCTGCATATAATCTTAAAGTCCGGTATTCCGACACAGGAATTTGAACAGGTCGGTCATCATATCTTCCACCTTGACCTGTTGGAAACAATTGAGGAAAACAACGAGCTTCCAAGCTTTCTTACCATACACTTATGGGACTTCCTTTGGCTTCTTTCATTTGGAACAACTCAAAAGCATTCCCCATTACTTCTTTGGAATGCAGAGGATGAACTCTATAATGCTCATAAATCTGTTCACTTCTAGACACATCTACTTTTTCAATCTGTCCAGCTGATGAATCACTGTCCTCTTCTACAGTTGTTTCCTCTTCTCCTACATATACATTTTTGTAGTACTGATTGTTTTTTACTAAATACAACGTTGCCTTTTTGACTTTCCTAACATCCACTAATTCTTGCCAGACTTTCTTACTCTTTGTAGGAACGCCATTAACTAGAATAACTAGAGGTTCCTCTTCCACTTTTTCTACGCCAATGGTGTCAATATTTTTCCTTAAATCTAAAGGCAAATAAACAACTCTTCCCTTTAATCCTCTCTGTAAATCTGAAGGAGGCAATTTCCCCGCCTTAGGCTCCAAGCGAACAATAGCCTGAAAAGGATGCACACATTGAATCAGAATACACTCATAGGTATTTTAACCCATCAATTCAGACGGACTCTTTACCAACTCAAGATTATTATGTACAGCTCTAGCAGGCATTCTGTTTTCATTTAATTTATTATAACAATATTTACAAATACGCAGATCAGAACCCAAATCAAAACAATTCTCAACCAACAAATAAGTTGCAAAATCCTTCCATTCATTATTATTTTCCATTTCACTTTTAACATATAAATCAACTAACCGAGTCTGATTCTTATAATGAGTTCGTCGACAACACACACAAGAAAAATGTGGCCTTTCACTTGAAATTACCTTAAACTTTGTAATTTCATGATCAAAATTTTTAGTACTTACAATCTGTACATTCTCTTCCACATTACTTTCTATTACTGTATCATTTTCGGCAGTGTCCTTTTTTCCACCAAAGTAACAAAACTCTATTTCTTCACAAATCTTCTTCACATCTAATTCAGATCCATGCAAAAGAGCACTGTTTAACTGTTTTTGCTTAAGTGCTGGACTTTTTGCATAATACAACCTTCTCACTATTTTGCTCACTTTAGTTTGATGCACTCCTAACATCCTAAAATGGTGAAAAGTACTCTGACATACTTTTCTAGAAAGACAAGCCAGTGAATGACCATGCAAACCTGTTTTTCCCTCACTCTTGCTTGCACCCATGTTAAAGGTTGCACAAGGCGCTTCTAAAAAAGGAGCATATTTACAAGTCCAATGAAACCATTACACTATCTCTATACCAGCATTGAATCCAAGCATGAAAAACAATTTAAAAAGAAGTCTACCTTATAAGCTAAAAAATACAAACTGTAAGCACACACAGCTAACATTATGGAAAAAGGTGAAAATATAATTCCTTAATTCACACAGACACTCACTGTGATCCTTGTCAGAAATCTTTAAGCCACACATTTTATCAAAAAACATTTAGCATGTTAAATCATTTTACACACAGAGCACAACCTATTTAAATGAACACTACACTACAATGCCGAAACCTGACTCATTTTCAAAATACAACAGGAATGAAGTCCAATATGCTTCCCAATACTGCAAACAGCACTCTCTCTATATTAAAATCGCTTTTGAAAATATAGAACAGTGTCAAACATACAGCAGATTTTCTTAAGCAGAATCTCTGAAATGCACCACAGACACTGAAACCAGAAATGGCACACTTTCCCACGCATTCTTCACACATATTTCAGGTCTTAACCAATGAAATCTCTTTCCACACTATTTCAAAACTAAACTAAAATTTCAATTGGTTCTACATTCCCACACTTTCAAACTCACATAATATTCACCCATCCCCCTAGTGCTCATTCAACCTGTAACTCCACGGTAACTCCCACCTAAGGAAGAACAGAGTTTAAAAGTTCATTATACTATGTTGCAAATGAATCCAGCAAGGTTGTTAGAGCTTTCAAAATAACAGCTAATCATGTACAATGTTCCTTTCAATGACCTTTTCTGAACCATTAGAGTTGCTTCTTTTAAAAAACAAAACTATGCACCCTAATATGTTCTTTTCCATTTTCAGAAAGCACCAATCATTTCTTAAGCTTCATGTGCAGTGAATGTCCTCCTCTTTTTTTCTAAACTGCAAGCTTTCCAACTGCCATTTCATTTACAGCCCTCATCTGAGTACAACCAGACCTGCCTTGAAGATGCATTCAGTATGGTTTGTAGAACACAGTTTTGTATTCTGGTCTAAACGGTATGCAACAAACAGAGGAATTTTAAACCTTGATTTACCAAATGTGGATATTTTACGGATTGGCCAGAGAGGATTGAGATGTCACCAATTGATACCATTGGTGAAATCCTTCATGCATCTCCCACATCCTGACCTCATAATTGTGCACTGTGGTGGAAATTACTTATGCACTTTGACTGGGGTTGGTCTGGAAATGCTATTGAAGGACATCTTTGGACAATTGATGTCACTTTTTCCTCAAACTGCCTTTGTCTATTCCAATATATGCCAAAGGCAAAAATGGAATTAGTCCAATCAATTTTGTCCACAGATTGAGAAAGCAAGGAAGCATGTAAATAAATCTGTTTCTGCATACATAAGAAACTATAGAATGGGTTGTATATACCACAACAACTTGCGTTACAACATGCAAGGCATCTATAGGACAGATGGTGAACATTTCACTGATGAAGGGAACAAAGTCTTTCTCTGTAACATCAGACTCTGCATTGGTACTTACTTGTAGGTACCCAAAAAAAACACAATGAACACAACAGCTCTTTTTAGAGCCAACTAACATGTAAACACTCAAATATGATTTTTAACTTTCTTTTTTTTGTTCATTTTTACCGAGGTCCGCACACCGAGCACTCACCGAGCACTCCCCGTGCGCTGACGTATCGTGTTTTCTCATATTTTTTTTTAAATAAACATTATTTTTAACCTTAGGAGTCCTTGAAGGACTCCCTGAGAAGGCCTAAGGAGTCAGGGACACTCTACCCTACCCCCTTCCCACGTTTTTAAGTTATATTTTTTACTCTCTTTTGAAACCACAAAATGGCGGTGATAGGGTTCTCGCACCGTGCATTTACCGAGCACTCACGGTGCGCGGACCTATTGGAATTTTTTTTTTTTTTAGATAAAACTAAATGGAAATGGACATCATCTCCTCTGTAGATACCTTGTATGTTGTAATGCAAGTTATTGTGGTATATTGAATCCATACTGTAGTCTTTCAGGAAAGCAGAAACAGATTTGTTCACATGATTCCTTCCTTTCTCAATGTGTGGTCAGAATTGGCGTAGGGGGTCATGAGTTCCTACTTTGGTGAAACACACTTGCTGGTCTATATACTTACTTATGTTGTAAACTAGTGCATCAGATACAGTCAGTGACAGAAAGGATACAGGACATGAAGAACACAAAATTGCATCACTTTGCTACTACCTCATAAATTACATTTAAATAAGTATAATTTTCAAAACAATTTTTCTTTACTAAATTAAAATTTATTATCAGAATTTTCAAAATCTAAAAGAATTTGTAGCATTTCTTCATCAGAAATTTCATCCATCAAAGTGTCTGAAAATGATTCGTCAAACTCAACAATATCTACACATTCCATTAATTCCATATCTAGTGTTTCATCAAAAAAATCTGCCATGGTATCTCCTTCATGTTCTTCATGATTTGTTTCATCTATAGGATCAATATACACCACAGAATAAGTTGCCTCAACAAACGTTGCTGTTATTTCAAAGAAGATGTTGGTAGGCTCCTCATTTTCATTAATCATTTTATGTTAGTGTACTATTAAAAGAAAGAGAAACAGCGCTTACTGCATGATTTCCTGCTCTGGTGAGACACACTTGCTGTTCTTTAAACTTACTTATGTTGCAATCTTGTGCATCAGACACAGACAATGAGAGAAAGGATGCAGGACATGAAGAAGATGTCAAATGCACATTTAAGAACATTTTTGGGGAGTAGGGAAATATTTATGAGTAAACTTACTATTTAACACAAAAAATTATCAGTTTGCTACTACCTCATAAATTACATTTAGTTAAGCATAAATTCTCATACAATATTTATTTACTAAATTTAAATTTATTGTTGGGAATTCACAAAATTTAAATGATCGTCTAAGATTGCATTGTCAGCAATGTCAATATTGAAAATCTCCCAAAAGGAATCCTCAAACTCAATGAACTCCAAAGCTTTCATTAAATCTGAATCCAAGGATTCATCATAGAAATCGTCCATGCCATCTCCTCCATCATAAAGCTCTCCTTCAGGATTACTCTCATCAACAGGAACATCCTCAAGACCAGTCACAAAAATGTCTATAACGATGTCAAATGACTCTTCATTTTCAACCATTATTGATGTTAGTGTACTATTAAAAGAAAGAGAAAGACTGTGAGATGTTTCAGGGTAAGAGTGAGATAGGGCAGAGAAAAACTATTAAAATTCTATAAGAAGAGTTACTACTGTGTAAATCTCACACCAGAAATTGAACACCAAAATTTCCCACACAAAAGTACCTCATACACTATAGTCACAAAATGGCCGTGTTTCCCTGGACAGTGTATAGTATCAAGCAAGAATTAGAAATATAAAGCACTGCATCTGATGTTGCCCTATACAATCCATAAGTATAACAGAAAAACATTAAATAACTAACAGAAAACATTTTTCCTATTAACTGAACAACAGAGTTCTCCTTACAAATTAACAACTCACCTTCTAGAAAACTGTTGTACAGTAAATTCTGTCTCAATCTCACACCTCAGAAGAATACCTCAACCACTAAAATCTCAAAATCGCTGTGTTTCCCTCTCATTTTTCATACATATTCAAATACCCATCCAATCACATTTCATCACACACAAAATCAAAACCAAAGTAACATTTTAATTGGTTCAAATTATCAACACTTTCAAACTCACATAATCTTCAACCTACCCCCAATGCTCTCTACCAATTACCATACTAACTCTCCACAAAAAACCTACCTAATCCCAAAGGTGAAAGAGTCATCACTCAATGTTGCACTCAACTAACATCTAAACACTGAAACTTGTTATTTTAATGTATTTCTTTTTTGTCTTTTTGAGCCGCAGTCCGCGCACGTTTATTTTTTTTCGTTTTTTTTTTCAACCTTCGGGGTCCTTTACAGACCCCATGACAAAACCTAGGGGGCTCAGGAATCTCTACCCTGCCTCCTTGTCAACTATTACACTTCTGTTTACAACCACTATCATCTGCCACAAAAACAAGATGGTGGACAGCACTTCCTCATTTCGACTGACTGGAATGTTGACAGACGTCCAACAGCCAATCAGAATTCCGCGCGCGCACGCTAAGGTCCGCGCACGATGCAAGGTCGGTGCAGCCTGTGCGCGCACCGTGTCCCGCATATAGATATATAATTTGAAAAAAGTCAATTTTCTCAACAATTACTGAAGGGATTTTCACCAAATATACAAAAGGCACTTCTGCATACCAGGCTCTACCATTTTGCCAAGTTTGCAGTAATTCCATTCAGCCGTTCGGGCTGTAGCTGTGTCTAAAGGTCCTATGGAAAATTGCATTGGACTCAATTTCACATTCAATTTTCTCAAAAACTACTGGAGGGATTTACACCAAACATACAAAAGGCACTGCTGCATTCCAGTCCCTACCATTTTGCTAAATCTGGTGCAATTCCGTTCAGCCGTTCGAGCTGTAGCCTTGTCAGAATGTCCCTATGGAAATTAACATGGGGAAAACACGTTTTGGGACCCCCCTTTTTTCTCGGCCTCCGCTTGATGAATCCCCCCTAAACTTTCAGGGAAGGAGCGGAGCGCAGTAAGGCAAATTTAAGGAAAATTTCAGGCAGATCCCTCAATCGGCGCCAAAGTTATTCCCAATAGAATGTTAGGAATTTCCTATGGTAACTAGGTCCTAACTATATATACCTACTGGCGACCGCCAGTAGGTAATATATATATATATATATATATATATTTATATATATATATATATTCACTGAAAACACCATAGGTTATAGACCATATATAGTTAGGAATTAGCATTTACAAAACCTTGAAAATTCACTGAAAAAACCATAGGTTATAGACCATATATAGTTAGGAATTAGCATTTATAAAACCTTATTTTACTGACACAAAACCATTGAAATTCGCATATATAGTTAGTTGCACTAACTATATATTTCGCGCACCCGCAATCCACTGCTGATGATGTCACATATTACATCATCCATGACATGGTCAGTGACATCACTGATGACATCACTGATGACATCTCAAATGACATCACTGATGACATCACTGATAACAACATCCAGTGATTGTTTGTTTCTGTAAAGTTTAAATATGTCTTACATATTGAAGAATGAGTGGATGTAGAAGTGTCTGGATGAAGGATTTAGTAGGTGCATGACTGACTGTATGAGTGAGTGATTAAATATGTCTCACTGAGTGCATGGGTTAGTGAATAAACTGTCTTAATGTGTGCATCATTATGTCTGTTGTTCTGTAAACTGCTGCATGTGTTGATCAGTAGCTATATGAGTAACTATATGGGTTATTGATTAGTTGCCCAAGTATGTGTATGGGAGACTGAGTGTGTGTGTTGGTGGTTGAGAGGTGTATGACTCTGTGCATAGATGTGTGAGCAGTTGATTCACTAGATGTATGGGTTCAAAAGTGCATGAGGAAACAGCTGTATGGGCGGTAGACTGTGTGCATGAGTGTATTGGTGAGTGAATGGATATCTCAGTGCTACATGTCAAAGTAAGAACATATGTAAAACACAGTATATGTGAGAGGTGACATATATAAATAACTGTGCATAAGAGCCAGTGAATATGTGAGTGGCTGTATGGACCATTCTGAAATTGTATCAGGGATTGTATAAGAGAGTAAATATGTGTTAGTATCTGTTTGAATAAGTAAGGTGTGTATAACTGTATAGTTGAGGAAATGGAGGTGTGATTGATTCTTTGCATGACTGACTAGGTGTGTGAGTAACTCCATGGATGAGTGACAGTCTGTGAGTGTCTGTTTACACTGAGTGTATATAAGGTTATATTAGAGTCTGAAGAAGTTCATCGTATTATCACATGAATGATGTCATCAGTGATGTGATCAGTCATGTCAAATGAGATGTCATCAGTGATGTCATCAGTGATGTCATTTGAGATGGCATCAGTGATGTCATCAGTGATGTCACTGACCATGTCATGGATGATGTAATATGTGACATCATCAGCAGTGGATTGCGGGTGCGCGAAATATATAGTTAGTGCAACTAACTATATATGCAAATTTCAATGGTTTTGTGTCAGTAAAATAAGCTTTTATAAATGCTAATTCCTAACTATATATGGTCTATAACCTATGGTTTTTTCAGTGAATTTTCAAGGTTTTGTAAATGCTAATTCCTAACTATATATGGTCTATAACCTATGGTTTTTTCAGTGAATTTCAATGATTTTTTAATAGCAAATATCAAAAGCTGTTAAATGTATTCTTCTTTCAAAGAAATAATATATTTTATATGTATTTAATATAATTTTTGTATGTATATATATATATATATATATTTTTGTTTCGCTACCGGTCCGCTCACCGGGTAGCTTCCCGTTAGCTCATTTTTATGCCGCGACCCGGTCCGTGTACCGGGAAACGTACCGTTTGCACAACTGCCGCGTTCGAGAACAACATCGTGACGCCTCGCGTAAGCACGACGTATCGCGTTACCGCGTAATGCGTCTTATGACGCACCGCGTTCGCGCACTCGGAAGTGCTCCGGTACGCGAACGAGGCGCGAAGCGCAGCTTACCGGAAGTGCTCTGGGCGCGGAGCGGGACGCGTAATGTAAGCGTAACAGGTCATGTGACCTGTAAATAACACTTTTCATTGGTTTAGAACTTTTTTTTCCCCGAATGATGAACACCCCTCCTTCTTTCCTCACTCTGACTTTCATCTTTGTGAGAGGAAGACCTGTTTTTGCTTATTAAAATAATGGCATCTGTAGTAGCTGCAGCTGGTGGACCCCCACCACCACCACAACCACCTAGGAAGGAAGGACCACCTCCACAGTTCCTTCCCAACCCAGAGGAGGAAGAGGAAGAAGAGGTAGAGCTAAGGCAGTTCTTACGTGAAGAGCCCCATAAATCACACCACAAAGACAGTTTTATTTTGCAATTTTATTCTTTTCCTCGAGGCCAAAAAAAAGTCAATGCCCGACATGTGACATGCCTCATTTGTAAATCTGTTTTGTCTAGAGGTACAGACAAAAAGTATAGTTATGGTAACTATACTATGCACCGTCATATGCAGAGGTGGCATCCACTGAATTACAGCGTCGCAGAGATGCGTCACCTCCAAGACAACCCACCAACTCCTGTGGCCAGTACATCGGCACAGGTAACTCTGTCGGGACCAGAGGCGAGGGAGACGGTCCCAAATATCCAACAGAATTTTGTGCACATGAAGATAGTGTGCCTTTATTGTGGTGACCTACTTTCATGTGCAAATATGAGTATCAATTTGATAAATAGAGCATTTGAAAACCACAAGTGCTCAAAACGCCCCAAGAAATACATTTTTTTTGTGCTCCTGTTGAGCCCTTTCTAATGCCTGTTTTTCATTGTTCCCCCCCCAAAAAACAAAAAAAAACATAAAATTGTTCAAAAAATAAAAATAAAAAAATGTTCAGAAAAATAAAAAAATATATAAAACAACAAAAACATTAAAAAAAAGTTTTTTTCAGAACTACCTCCCATTTTTTAAAAATTACTAACATTTTTAGCACTCTTGACTTCATTTTTCTCATGGGTGCGCTTCCCGGTACGCGCACCGGTGAGTGCCCCGTTAGCGCAACAAAAAAAAACAAGAAAAAAAAAAACAAGAGAAGGAGAGCATAAGAGAAAGAGAAAGAGAGAGTAATGTTAAGAGACAGACAGCAAGAGAGAGCAACACAGATGTACTGTGTAATACATAGTAAAACAGTGTAAAACATATAACAAAGTGTAAGAGAGAAAATGTAAAAAATATAAGGCTGTGAAACAAAGAAAGAGAGAAGAAGAATACTAAAGCAGAGGCACATGAAGAATGTGAGTGGCTGTAAAGAGTAAAATGAAAGAGAAAAAATGATGTACAAATAAAAGGTAATAACGGAACCAGATTTAAATAACACTGGTAAGGGAGAGAGAGAAAAAAGTACTCTGCATAACTAAAGAGGGATGAAATAAGATGGATAACATCGAATAAAGTTAAAACATGTGGATTGACAGAGAAAAAAACTAAAAGAAGAAAAGAAGAAGTAACAGAAAGGATATAATTGAAGCAGCAAAGAAATGTAAATAACGTAGTGTGCTTGAACTTCAGGGAGAAAGCATAATCAACAAGTAGTGAAAGAATGAAGAGACAGAGACAATTACAGTAAGATAGATGGACTGAGTGAACGGGCATGAAGAACTGTGAGAACAGAGGTACTGAGAAAAGGAGTGGAAGGAGTGCAGTAAGTAAATCACCCACACAACACAACAGCTACCCTACCTCAAAGCACTCTAAAATATTATTTTACTGTTTCTCTTTGTTTTCCCCTTGTTACGCTCCCCGGTGCACTACCCATAGTAAAAGTAAAGAGGGGTGATAGAGGGAGAAATATTGAATTAGGATAACACATGGTGAGTGACAAAGAGAGAGGACAAAGGGAATAAAGGGAACAGTACCTGAATGGGCTTGAGTACAACAGCAAAAAAAGATAAGTATTGCAGTGTGTGTGACTTACAGGGACTTAGTGGGTGTAGGTCAAAGTGTGGGTGTGTAAGGTGTATCTGTGGGTGTGGTTGTGTGGAGTGTTTTGGTGTGGGTAGAGATGAGGGTGTGTGAAATATGTGTGAGAAGTGTATGAGTGTGGGGTGTATATGTGTTCGATGTATGTGTGTGTATGGAATGTGTGTGTGTTTTTGAGGAGTTTGTGTGGGAGGTTTTTTTGTGTGTATGATGTGTAGGTGTGGTGTGTGTGTGGGGTGTATGTTATAGGTGTGTGTATGTGTTGGGAGGGGGATGAGGTATATGTGTAGGAGTAAGGTAAATAATTAAGAAAAAGAGAATGAGTAAATAAGCAAAGGAAGGGAACAGAGGGTAAGTGAAGTAAAGAATAGGGATCAAAATAAGTTGAATATGAAAGGGTAAATAATGAAAGGGGAGTAAACATGAGAATAAAAATAAGTGAGAGAAGCAGAGTAAAAACACAGGAGTGGGGTAGATTGAGAAAATGTTAGTGACCTTAAAGCAAAGGGTGATAACAAACTATATTTTTTAGTCATACTTACCATATAATAAATGAAACATTAATTATTTTTACTACAGTTGGTATCTGTGAAAGAGAGAAAAAATATATAAGTTATAATTAGTAAAATATGTATTTTAAATTAAAAGATACAAATGAAGAGCTAAAAACATCATAACACTCTATTTAGAAATAAAGTGAGAGTGAAGAACACAGAAAGGGAAATAAACTAAGGTAGAAGGACAAAAAAAGGGAAAAAGAAATAGAAGGAGAGCAAATTACAATGAGTAAGGCATATAGATTCACTAAGAAAAAGAGAGAGAAGTACAGAGAAATGAACTGAAGGTAAGAAAGATACTAAAACAATGTGAGTTAGCAAAACTAAATCAGGAAACACAAGTAAGTAAAAAGATAATGACTGAGACAGAAAACAGTCTAATTAATGATGCATTTAGAAGAATGAGGAATAGAACATAACTGAGAGTAAGTGAAGAACAGTCATAGAGTGAAAGGATGAAGGGAGACAGAATAATATACAACAATTGAAGGAAATGGACTAAGGAAGTTATAAGGTAGACACACTAAGAGAAAAACAGAGTGAGGTGGAGTACAATGAGTGAGAAAAGAAAAAAAGTAAGTGAGCAAAAAAAAGGAAAGAGAGGAGAACACGACTAAAACAGTGCTACTGAGAAAAAATAATTTGGTTATGAAAGTAAAGAGAAGGACATTGAAAGAAAGGAAATGATGGATAGTAACGGAACCAGAGTAAAAGAAATGGGATGAAGAACGACGAGAGAGGAGCAGTGAAGTTGTAGTAAAAGAAGTGATAGAAGGTAGATAAACACAAGTGAAAATAACACAAGTAGAGTGAGGCACTGAGCACAGAGAAGTAGTGAACGAAAAATAGAGAGAAGAGATCAAAAGTAAGAAGCAAACAAAGATAAGCGAGGGAGAGTGGATGTCAGAGAATGGGAATACAATTTAATTTACACAATCCAAAATATAGAATAATTTCTACAACATGTTACATAGTTTATTTTTGCTGTTCTCAGAATATATTGAATTTAACTTAAAGCAGTGAGTTCAAATTACTCATCATATGACAGCGGGAAAAAAAAACACAATCTAAAAGATTGTGTTTTAAAAAAACCCTTACATACTGACAAACGACAAATGTACGCTAATCTTTGATTGACTTACTTTTGTTTGAGGCCAAATAGTATATCATGGAGGTCCTTTTCTCGTTACATAGTATTTTGCTGTTCACTTAGAAATCCATTTCATCGACTTTCTACAAGAAAAGCTCCAAGAACATCTGAAATATTTTCAAAATTTTAATATACTCCTTTTTTTCATTCATGACTCTTTACTCATTCTTGCACCTTTCCATTTGGCCAAATAGTGTCAGATGTATGAGTATATATTAGTACTCCTCCCGTCTTCATAGTCCAATTACCTTTACCTAAATTTTGGCTGTAAAAACACTAGGCATGAATTTATAAAGCCAAAAAACGCAAACGTTGTTTGAAAGTCAAATGATTGTCGTTACATTGGGTCCAACCTTTAGAAGTTTTTAAATAGCATGTGTAATGCCCTGATGTTGTAGAAGGACCGTCATGAAAAATAATAGCTACAGTTGCAAAGGTTCTTCCTGATATCGATAACTGAGAAGCCACAACAATTTTAATAGAAGTTGTCAATTTAGTTCCATCAGGTCTACATCGTTGGAACATTAAAATAACATAGTGACCATAATTTTGTAGAAATAATGTGGACAGCATTGCAGACTTACATTGGATACACACCATATTGTGATCCGCTGCTTTAACTAGATTATTGAAAGACACTGATTTGCAGTCTGGTAAAGTTAAATATATAAATCTTTCAGAGTCTATTCTAGTAGTACTTGATGAAGCACACTTATCACAGTCATGTTGCCATTGATAAGAAAGGCCAAATAGATTTTTTATATCTACTCCTTCATCTTGTAATACATCAAACATATACATTAAAAATTCCTGACAATCCTGCTGAATATTCTGTGAAAATTGATTTTGACCTAAACATATATCTAGAAGATTTCTAATTTCTGAAACACTTTCTATTTTAGCTCTATCACTACTACATTTCTCTAACACAGAATTCAATAAACAGCACAATGTTTGTTCCCGATTTTCAACAATCTGTCTTTGTAAATTTTGAAGAAAAAAAACAACATTAACTACTACATTAGCATAGCAGTTGACACCAGAACTGTTTTCAAACTGAAATCCAACAACATCTTCAAAAGAATCCTATTTGTTTCTCTTTACAATTACACTTTTATCTACTTTATGCCTTTTTGCTGATACCTCACTGCAATTACTCTCATTTCTTCTTTTTCGGCCTACCACACGTTTTTCAATCAGAGGATATTGAGGCAAATGTGGAGCATACTCTCTTCTTAACCTATTGTATTCTTTTACACAATCTAAATCTGCACAAATCTTTGTTTCATCACACTCAATCAAGTACAATCCTGCTAAAGTTCTGACTCGTGATAATGCCACATATGCCATACCCTCTTTAAACACGGAACTTCCAATGTTCACCAAAGCGCTATCTACACTTAAACCTTGAGACTTATGAATTGTCACCGCATATGCCAAACAAATAGGAAACTGTTTTCGGCGAACATATAAGTCTTTCACGAGCAAAAATCTAGCTGAACAACGACAAATTTGTTCTATTTCATCAATGTCATCAAATTTAATTTTTAAAATTTCAATTCTATCTCTATTTTTGTAATTCAGAAAACAAACAACATAACCCATTGCTCCATTTACTAGACCTCTTTCAACATTTAAATTCCTTCTTAAAATGACACGACAATTCAAACTCACATTCAGAGTCTTTTCAAAACCAGCAGTTTTAGATATAGTCTTCTCTAATGAATCCAATTTTGATTTCAAATTTTCAGACAAAATAATTGTTGCTCCCATATGCTCTATTTAATCAATAGCTTCCAGTTTCACTATCTCTTCATTTTCTAACTGTAACATTTTGTTGTTGAACAGGGAACATTCTTTCAGAGTTGGCAACAAACATATGCCAGATTTCTTCTCGTTAATTTTATTAAATATGTTCTCTGGAAGAATGTTTTCATTTGGGTACAAATTTGAAATTAATCGTGCATGTAAAGCTTCTTTCCCTTGCTGACTTACTTTTCCGATCCTTACATCTTGTAGAATATTTTTATAATCTTCATCATTTGCCTGGAGCATATTTTGAAGCAGTTCTGCATATTTAAAGTTTAACCATATATTAACGTTTCCGATGCTCCCTAAGCACTTCCTGGTATCTTCATGTGTGAGCATTTTGAACACAGGTTGTCCTTTCACTGGAGTCAACTGCAGAAGATCTCCAAAAACAATAATATGTTTTCCACCAAATAAGACATCATAGTCTGTTCTAAGAATTTCTTGCATTCTCAAATGCACAAAAGCAAGCATGATATTTGACACCATGCTAACTTCATCAATGATAAGAAGTTTCATTTTCTTCAGGACTCTCGAAACTTCGGAACATGCATCTCCTGATAGCTTGTGATACTCCAATTTGTTATCATGCTCCACTGGCAGCATCAGTAAACGATGTAAAGTAATCCCTTTAATGTTATGTGCTGCCAGCCCAGTTGGAGCAGTAACAACACAAGACAGCGGTGATTCAGTCCTTTTCTGCAGATAAGTTGCAATGGCTTTAATCAGAAAACTTTTTCCAGTTCCCGCTTCTCCACTCACGTACAGTTGGACAGGCTTAAATGATATACATGAGCACTCTTTTTTCTCATGACTGAATCCATGTTCAATCTGTTCTGTGACTTCGTCATATATCTGTTTCTGCTCAAGGTTTAGTTGTTTCACCAAATCTTCTAAGTTAACTTCATCATCTTGACCTTGTTCCATAGCTCTTTCCACCTCATCCATGGCAGTAGCAGCTTCATTTTGGATAATTGGTCCTCCTAGTGGATCCTGACTCAATGAAGCAGAACTCTGACTGCCTTGAGAACTGTCTCTCGCAATCTCTGCAGCAATTGTGGCTTCTTGCTCTATTTCTTCGTTCAACATTTGGAGATAATTTGGAAAAACAGGACATTCTATGGTATCCTTCGTTGCATTAAAAGAATCTTCGTAACAGAGAAAATCTCCAAGAAGTTCCTCTTCTTCACGCCATGGTTTAAACAGTTGCAAAAGAGCCAAATAATAAAATTCTTCACATCCAATGAATCCATATATTCCATTATTGATATCTTCTCTGATGTTCCTCTTATGAATATATCTCTGCAGAACAAGCGTTCTCAAGGTGATGACTTCTATTTGGATAGTATGTATCCAACATGTTTGCCTTCAAAATATCTGTACTTTCTGGTTCTTTCTCCGCCAAATACTCTATCTCTTGTACAGATTTTAAAACTCGATTTTGTGTTGCAGCAAGACCTAGGCTCACCCAAATGATGGTTCTAGATTTGGCATAGAGACTTGCTGACGACAATCGATCAGAACATTCATACGCTCCAATTTCTCGATGCGACAACATCTTCAGACTGTAACTGTATAATTTCTTGCTTAGACTCTTTTCATGTGAAATGTCCTCCCACATTTCCTTTAGTTCTGTCTTTTCTTTTTTTGTGATGTAAGACGTCACATATCAAGCCACAGCAATAGAGTTGTCAGCAATGAATTGAATATCCATGTTAGCATTCCACATGGACAAAATCACTGGGTTGTTGTCGTTGATATACTTAGACTCTTCGTCTCTTTTTAAATTGTATGTATTTTTGGGTGATTTCCTCGTCACAGTATGTCGCAGAGAAGATATCAAATTATTTACTCTTCCTTTAGAAATCACTGGTCGTGGAAAGCTGAAACGACATTTTGTGTAGAACTTGTCCTTGTTTCTGAATTTTCGACGACAGTACTTTCCACAACGATGGGATTGAAAGCGTACAACTTGTTGCCTTAAACTGTTTTCTTCCGTAGTTTTCGGAACAGCACATGTTGAATACTCTTCAATGAAGCTCATCACTGTCTCATCCGAATCTGTTCCAAATTTGGGTGCATCTTTAATCCACAACAACATATGTATATGAGGAGCACCTCTCGTTTGATACTCCTTTCTCCAAAAGAAATCCAAAACCTCTCCAAGGGGAGGATTTTTTTTGTTGGTAATAAAAGACCTCATAGCTTCAAATCTATGATTAAAATATCTGCATACATTCACTGGATCCAAAGAGCACAGTTCTCCAGGTGTTTTGAATTCTATATTTTGTATATTAGCATTGGCCTCTCGTAGAAATTGAAGTAAGTCCTCCCATGCATACTCGGCACAGCTAAGAGTGAGGAACCATGTAGGAGTTCCTAAGTTTCTTAGCATACAATTCAATTCCCCATGGCGACGGTACCAATACTCATTTGTACCACGCTGACATGCCATGAGATTGATTAGATGAGATTCCAAAATATTATCTTGCAGATTCACTTTCTCCATAAAGTCCCTCGCCGAAACATTTTGTAGATGTGCTCCACTTTTCAGAATATGGTTTACTGCATAAGAAAGCCCAGACAAGTCACTTTCATACAGTAGATGAAACAAAAAGGGAATGCATTGACGAAACCTTGCATCTTCAGCATATAATCTTACAGTTCGATATTCAGATGCAGGAATTTGAAGTGGTCGATCGTCATATCGTCCACCTCGACCTGTTGGAAATAGCTGTGGAAAACAACGAGCTTCCAAACTTTCTTCCCATACACTAATGGGACTTCTTTTTGCTGTTTTCGTTTGAAACAAGTCAATTGCATTCCCCATTACTTCTTTGGAATGCAAAGGATGAACAGTATAATGTTCATATATTTCTTCACTTCTAGACACATCAACTTTTTCAATTTGGCCGCCTGAACAATCACTGTCTTCATCTGTAGCTGTTTCCTCTGCTGCAACACATACATCTTTGTAGTACTCATTGTCTTGACTAAATACAATGTTGCCTTTTTGACTTTCCTAACATCCACTAAATCTTGCCAGATTTTTTTACTCTTTGTTGGAACCCCATTAACTAGAATAACTAAAAGTTCCTCTTCTACTTTTTCTATACCAATAGTATCAATATTTTTTTTTAAATCTAGGGGCAAATAAACAACTCTTCCCTTTAATCCTCTCTGCAAATCTGTAGGAGGCAATTTCCCTATCTTAGGCTCCATGCGAACAATTGCCTGAAAAGGATGGACACATTGAATCAAAATAGACTCATATGTATTTAAATCCATCAATTCACGGGGAATGTCTATCAACTCCAGAATATTATGAACAGCTCTAGCAGGCATTCTGTTTTGATTTAATTTGTCATAACAATATTTACAAATACGCTGATCAGAACTCAAATCAAAAGAATTCTCCACCCCCAAATAAGTTGCTAAATCTTTCCACTCATAATTATCCATCTTTTCACTTTTTGCATATAAATCAACTAACCTAGTCTGAATCTTATAATGAGTCCGTCGACAACACACACAAGTAAAATTCGGCCTTTCACTTGATTTCACCTTAAACCTGGTAATTTCCTTCTCAAACTTTTCTGTATTTAAAATCTGTACATTGTCTTCCACATTACCTTGAATTGCTGTCTCAATTTCTACACTGTCCTCTTGCTCACGAAAATAACAAATCACAATTTCTTCACAAATCTTCTTCACATCTAATTCTGTTTCATGCAAAAGAGCACTGTTTAATTGTTTAAGCTTAAGTGCTGGACTTTTTGCATAATACAACATTCTCACTAATTTCCTCATTTTGGTATGATGCACTGCTAACATCCTAAAATGATGAAAAACACTCTGACAGACTTTTCTAGAAAGACAAGCCAGTGAATGGCCTTGCAAACCTGTGATTCCTCTCACTCTGCAAGGATCTAAGTCTTGCAACAACTTCATTTTCTGCTTTAGACTTTTCTTACTATATGTACGTAAGAAATTACAAACAAATCAATTGATTCCTGTCGCACACTACAAATACTACTACACTTCCAAGTGTACACTGGACCCTTAGTACGTCTCCCTAAAACTCCATCAGATAACACCTCTTCTGGTTCTCTAGGCACAAGTTTCTCTTTTTCAATCGGACAACCGTCTTTCACTTCATACGCTCGACCACTGGTGTCAACTGCATGCACTAAATCATTCTCCTGGAAGTAACTCTCCTCATTAAAAAATGGCTCACAACTTGAACTGTGCATCAATTCTCCAGAAAAAACTTTACAAAGATTAGTCCGATTAATTACTCTTTTCCATCTACTGTTTGATTTGAAAACATCAATTGTCTTGTTATGTGTCCTAATTCTATTGATTATTAAAATAAATAATTTTTTCTTAACTTCAAAAGCCTGATTAACAATCTTCTCTACACTTTTCTTTTTCTTATAAAAAGCAGCTCTCTGTTTACCTTTCCTAATGTTTTTTAACAAATTGAAAACCACCCTATTGCGAAACATTCGTCTACGAATGTCTCTAAACTGATTCTGCCTTCTATTCCTATACATATTAATCCCTCCTGCTCCAGTTTTAGGATTCTTTGAAGTTCTCTCCTTCCTTTTCAATTTTGCTCTCTCATTTTCTTTTTCTACATGGTGTCCATTATTTTTTCTGGATGTACATATGTTGCGTAAAAAAGACTTAGTTGTCTTACCAGGAGCTTTGTTCCTGTTTTTTGAAGTATCTGTTGTGGAAGAATGCTGTAATTCCTTTGCTGTTTTTGATTTTTCCCGGTTACGTTCTTTCTTTGTCCTTTCCTTTGTGGGCATCTTTGCTTTTTCTTCAAATAACGATTTCAATCTGTGTTAAAGAAAAACAGTAGCACATTATAGACCACTATTACCAAACAACAAAGCAATGACAAAAAGCAAACGATCAATACAGGGTTTCAGATCAGGTGAGGATTCTCCAGTGGTGCACAAAAGGTGAGGACTGTATTGAAAAATATAGTGGAAGACAGCTCTGTCCACAACTACAAAGAAGATCAGACCTATGTCTAACTACACCGCACTCTTATACACAGGCTTCACCACCTATGCTTCCCAGGAAAATATTGAGTTATATAGTTATATAAAATTGTATTTTGTAAAATTGTGAAGCTCCATGAGAGAGCGTTTGCCTCAGTCTTATTCCTGTTGTGAGGCACGTGCAAGGCAGATGATTGTAAATAGGATCTGTGCTGTGTTTCCTAAATGTGATCTTATTTGCAATCATCTGCCTCACAGCAGGGATAAGACTGAGGCAAAATCTTGCACCTGCCTCACAACAGGAATAAGACTGAGGCAAACGCTTTCACATGGAGCTTCACAATTTTACAAAATACAATTCCTCTATGCAAACAAACTCAATATGATTCCTACACTGATTTAAAACACAGCTAACATCATTGTAAAGAGTCAAATTGACACCTGCGTCTAAGAATGCAGACAGGTATATGCTTCATGAAGCCTAGTCCACTGCACTCTTAGATACAATCCTCACCACCTAGGCTCCCCAGGAAAGCCCAAACATGTACCTTTTTTCCCCATATTTAAAAAGTGACGCATGTATGCGTCATTTTTTAAACCTTTGCGCCACATTATACTCAAAAATGTAAAATCCATTTATTTTCCCCAAAATCGTTTTTGACATCACATTTAGGAAACACAGCACAGATCATATTTACAACCATCTGCCTCACAGCAGGGATAAGACTGAGGCAAAATCTTGCACCTGAAGCTTCACAATTTTACAAAATACAATTCCTCTATGCAAACAAACTCAATATGCTTCCTACACTGAGTTAACACAGCTAACATCATTCTAAAGAGTCAAATGTATTTCTCTTAAACATGCACACATTCTTTATTCCTTTTAAAAAATGTAAAAACTATTTTTATGCTTCATGAAGCTTAGTCCACTGCACTTTTAGACACAAGCCTCACTACCTATGCTCCCCAGGAAAGCCCAAACATGTACCTTTTTGCACCATATTTAAAAAGTGAGACATGTAATTAGATGCGTCACGTCTTAAACCTCTGCGCCACAATATACTCAAATATGTAAAAAACATTCATTTCCCCAAAATCGTTTTTGACATCACATTTGGGAAACACAGCACAGATCCTATGTACAACCATCTGCCTCACAGCAGGGATAAGACTAAGGCAAAAACTTTCACATGAAGCTTCACAATTTTACAAATTACAATTCCTCTATGCAAACAAACTCAATATGCTTCCTACACTGAGTTAACACATTTAACATCATTGTAAAGAGTCAAATTCACACCTGTGTCTAACAGTGCAGTCAGGGATAGGCTTCATGAAGTCTAGTCCACTGCACTCTTAGACACAAGCCTCACCACCTACACTCCCCAGGAAAACCCAAACATGTACTTTTTTGCACCATATTTAAAAAGAGACACATGTAATTAGATGCATCACGTTTTAAACCTCTGCGTCACAATATACTCAAATATGTAAAAAACATTCATTTCCTCAAAATCGATTTTGAAATCCAATTTAGGAAACACAGCACAGATCCTATGTACAACCATCTGCCTCACAGCAGGGATAAGACTAAGGCAAAAGCTTTCACATGAAGCTTCACAATTTTACAAAATACAATTCCTCTATGCAAACAAACTCAATATGTTTCCTACACTGAGTTAACACAGGTAACATCATTGTAAAGAGTCAAATGTATTTCTATTAAACATGCACACATTTTTTATTCCTTTTAAAAAATGTAAAAACAATTTTTTCCCCCCAAAATCGTTTTTTACATCACATTTACAAAACACAGCACCAGTCCTACGTAGAAGCATTCCATGTCACGACTAAAAATTCACAATTTTACAAAATACAATTACTCTATACAGTAAAAACTTTTTACCAAGCATTATCAAAAAGCATGACACAAAGCAACATGTAAAGACCACAATTTTCTTCCAAATCTTCTCCATAGAGTATAAAAGTCTCTATGTATATTAAATGAATCATAACTCACCTTTACAAATGCTTTAGGAGATTCACAACAGTGTCAGATACACACACCAATATTTCTTTAGCAGAGCAAAAGGTATGTTCTCCAGGAACTGCAAACCATAAAGGCACAGAAAACCTCTAATTCTACACAGATATCCCTTTTTGTTAACCAATTAAAACTCTTCCCTCTCTATATTCAAACCAACACCCTTCCCCCCCTCAGCCCTTTCTACCTGTTACCATAGCAACTCCCTCCTCACTGAGCTCCCAGGGTTAAAAGTTTATTCTACAATGTTGCAAATCACCTATGCAAGGATGTTTGACCTGCAAATACACCAGCTTATCTGGTGTAAGGTTTCTTTAAATAACTTTCTTTTAACCATTCAAATTACTTCTTACACAGAACACAACCATGCACCCTAACTTTCAGTTTTCACCTATCTCATTCAACCAATCATTGCTTGTGATTCAAGAGCACTGAAACTCCACAGGTTTTTGTTTTGCAAACTCCTATTATTCCAACTGCCATTTCTTTTCCACACTTCATCTAACTGCACCAGAATCTCCTCTGACCATGTATTCTGTCTGGATTATTGGACATAGCTATATCCACTGGGCTCAAAGGTATGCTAGTACCAGAAATTTACACAACCTTGATTTATCAAACGTGAACATAAAATGGATTGGCCACAGAGGATTAAAATGTCACCAATTGATTCCATTGGTGAAAACCTTTTTGCATTTTCCACACCCTGACCTGTTAATTGTGCACTGTTGCAGAAACGACTTGGGCACTTTGACTGGGGTAGGTCTGGAAATGCTTTTAAAGGACACCTTTGAGCAATTGATGGCACATTTTCCACAAACTGCCTTGGTATATTCCAATATATGCCAAAGGCAGAAATGGAAGTGGTCCAACCAATTTTGTCCACAATTTGAAAAAGCACGGAAACATGTGAATAAATCTTTTTCTGCTTACATGAGAGACTATGGAATGGGTTCAATATACAACAACAACTTGCGTTACAACATGCAAGATATTTACAGAGAAGATGGTGTGCACTTCTCAGATGAAGGGAATAGAATATTCCTCCTGAATTTAAGACTGTGCATTGGTACCTACTTGTAGGTACCTAAATCAGCCACAGAACCCAAAAGCCCTTTTCAGGGCTACCCTATCTCTGATCACTCCAAATGATTATCTTTTTCTAACTTTTTTCACTATTTTTCACCATAGTACGCTCCCCGGTACGCTTCCCGGTGCGCGTATCGGGCGCTCCCCCCGCGAAAAATAAAACCTTTTTTTTCTTGTTTGCCTATTTCGGCCTCCTAAGACTCCCTCAGAAAACCTAGAGGGTCAAGCAGTGCCTACGATGCCCCCTTATACCCATTCCCAACGTTGTTTGTCCTCCATTTTCTGTCTGAAATCTACCGAAACACAAAATGGAGGACTCCCGTAGCGCTGCCAGTATGCGTACCGGGGCGCGCACCGGTGAGCGCTCCCAAAATGTTTTAAAAGTTAATTTACATAAAAACCTCTGTAGAAAAGTTCACCAAATATAGAATAGGCAATACTACATACCAGTCCCTACCATTTTCCCAAATTTGGTGGAATTCCATTCAGCCATTTGGCCTGTAGCCCTGTTTAAATATCCTGAGGTAAATTACATAACAAAAACACATCTGAAGTGTTAGAATTGACAACCAATTAAAATGTTACTTTCATTTTCTATTTTTTTTCCTGACATTTGATTGGTTATGTACATGAATATAAATGAAAAATGAGAGGGAAACACGGCCATTTTGACTACAACTACCTGAGGTACATCTTGAAAGGATTTTCGCATTTTTTCTTCTCCACCTCTCTCTAAAGTAAGTTGATAATTTGTAAGGGGCACTTTTAGTTAATTTGTAAAAACGTTTTCTGATAATTATTTACTGTCCCTCTGCTATAGTTGTAGATAGAGATAGGCTCATCTGTTATATTTATTGATTGACTTAGGTTTCTCTGCTATAAATATGAATTTACTTACGCTTCTTCACAGGCACTTTTTTTTATTTCTACTTCCTGCCTGTTACCATACACTACCCAAAGTTAACTTAACTGTTAAAAAAACAGAACTACCTGTCTGAACTTAAACACAACACTGCCCTAAATCTACTGATATAGTTATTTTTTATGCAATTTACAGCAAAAAAATGGAAGGGAAGCAAGAAAATATCAATATTTCCTTCGAGATTCCATCTGAGGAGATTCTAAATGAAGATTTTTTGGATGAAGATTTTATGGATCAGTCTTTGGATGAACAATTTATTGAATGTTTACAAGACATAGAAACATGCATGTTTGAGGAGATTCCAGATGATGTAATGCTGGAAGTTTTCTTGTTTGCCTATTTCGGCCTCCTAAGACTCCCTCAGAAAACCTAGAGGGTCAAGCAGTGCCTACGATGCCCCCTTATACCCATTCCCAACGTTGTTTGTCCTCCATTTTCTGTCTGAAATCTACCGAAACACAAAATGGAGGACTCCCGTAGCGCTGCCAGTATGCGTACCGGGGCGCGCACCGGTGAGCGCTCCCAACATTTTTTAAAAGTTAATTTACATAAAAACCTCTGTAGAAAAGTTCACCAAATATAGAATAGGCAATACTACATACCAGTCCCTACCATTTTCCCAAATTTGGTGGAATTCCATTCAGCCATTTGGCCTGTAGCCCTGTTTAAATATCCTGAGGTAAATTACATAACAAAAACACATCTGAAGTGTTAGAATTGACAACCAATTAAAATGTTACTTTCATTTTCTATTTTTTTTCCTGACATTTGATTGGTTATGTACATAAATATAAATGAAAAATGAGAGGGAAACACGGCCATTTTGACTACAACTACCTGAGGTACATCTTGAAAGGATTTTCGCATTTTTTCTTCTCCACCTCTCTCTAAAGTAAGTTGATAATTTGTAAGGGGCACTTTTAGTTAATTTGTAAAAACGTTTCTGATAATTATTTACTGTCCCTCTGCTATAGTTGTAGATAGAGATAGGCTCCTCTGTTATATTTATTGATTGACTTAGGTTTCTCTGCTATAAATATGAATTTACTTACGCTTCTTCACAGGCACTTTTTTTTATTTCTACTTCCTGCCTGTTACCATACACTACCCAAAGTTAACTTAACTGTTAAAAAAACAGAACTACCTGTCTGAACTTAAACACAACACTGCCCTAAATCTACTGATATAGTTATTTTTTATGCAATTTACAGCAACAAAATGGAAGGGAAGCAAGAAAATATCAATATTTCCTTCGAGATTCCATCTGAGGAGATTCTAAATGAAGATTTTTTGGATGAAGATTTTATGGATCAGTCTTTGGATGAACAATTTATTGAATGTTTACAAGACATAGAAACATGCATGTTTGAGGAGATTCCAGATGATGTAATGCTGGAAGTTTTATTGAACTATGAAAATTCTGACCAATACATTTTTATTTAATAATTAAAAATTGTTTGAAACATTATTCATTTTTATATCTAATTCATGAAGTACTACCAAAATAATTATGTTTATATTATAGTATAAAGTGAAACTTACAATATACTGTGCAATTTTAAAACATCATAAGGGAGCAGGGTAGACTTCCCATGATCCCGTATGTCTTCTCAGGGAGTACTTAAAGGATCTGTTTCTGCTTTCCTGACAGACTATGGTATGGATTCCATATACCAGAAAAAAGAGAGAGTTTTCCCTAATGAACCCAGAAAGGACTGGGAAATATTGTGACAAAAACAAGATTCCTTTCTGTGTATTTTAGTTTAAATATTGAATATACCTTGTAGGACTAGACACCATCCTAGAAAACTATTCTGTCCTCAATTACTCATATACCAATCAAAACATAACATAGATTATATCAAAACCATATTTATTAAAAAGAAAGTTTTTTTTATCAAATAACTTGATATAAACAATTTCTTACACATAAAATTTCATACATATTTCATCATAAATCACAAAAATTATACAGTATATCAACATGTAGAAAATCAGTTAAAAAGCCAGTATTGTCGACGCGTTTCGGTGCTTTGATGGTTGGAACACCTTCCTCAGGACTATGTTAAAAACATCTTCTCTCTACGAACATCTACAAAGTAAGCAAGATACTATGGTTATCATGATGTAGAGATAACGTACTACAGGAATGGATGTATTATAATTCTAAATTGAATATTGTTGTATATACAGATCCTTTGACGAAAAAGCAGAGGTGTAGGAGATTATATAAGGCTACCTCAACTCCAGGATCAAGACTGGTTCCGCTAATTTAAAAATGCTATAAATGTAAGATATAATGATTAACTGTACCCTTGACACCGTATAAGCCTAGAAAATAAACTTTCTGTAAAAAACTTAAAAATCCTCATATACTGTATACTAATGAATGTTATATATACCTTTTTAGATTGAAGATGTTTTTAACATAGTCCTGAGGAAGGTGTTCCAACCATCAAAGCACCGAAACGCGTCGACAATACTGGCTTTTTAACTGATTTTCTACATGTTGATATACTGTATAATTTTTGTGATTTATGATGAAATATGTATGACATTTTATGTGTAAGAAATTGTTTATATCAAGTTATTTGATAAAAAAAACTTTCTTTTTAATAAATATGGTTTTCATATAATCTATGTTATGTTTTGATTGGTATATGAGTAATTGAGGACAGAATAGTTTACTAGGATGGTGTCTAGTCCTACAAGGTATATTCAATATTTAAACTAAAATACACAGAAAGGAATCTTGTTTTTGTCACCATGGATTCCATATACCACAATAACTTCTGTAACAACTTGCAAATTATCTACAGAGGAGACGGTGTACATTGACTTTAAGACTCAGCATGTGTGTGGGGGTGTGGGGTTGTGTGCATGTGGGTGTGTGTGGGACACACTTGTAGGTACCTAAAACAGCCACAGAACCCAAAAGCTCTTTTCAGAGCTACCCTACCTGTAATCACTCAAAATGATTATTTTACACTATTATTTTCACTATTTTTCACATAAGTACGCTCCCTCGTACGCTCCCCGGTGCGCGTACCGGGCGCTCCCCACGCGAAAATCGATTTTTCTTTTGATTTTTTTTGTCCCACGGGACCCTTTTATGGCCCCCACATCAAACCTAGGGGGTCAGGGGGGGTGTACCCTGCCCCCTTTTGCTCATTTCCCCCTTTGATTTTTGCCACCTCTTGTATCTCAATCCTACCGAGACACAAGATGGCGGCCGCTGCTGACTGTTTCCAATGTTTACAGACACCCGAGAACCAATCAGCTTGCCGTGCGCAAGTCGCGTGGCACGCCCGGAGCGCTCCCCGGTACGCGTACCGGGGCGCGCCTACAGATATATACATTTTTTTAAACCTAAATTACTCAAAATCCACTGGAGCACATATCTTGAGACATAGCAAAGGCACATCGGGCTACCAGTCCCTACAATTTTGCCAAGTTTGGTGAAAATCCATTCGGCCGTTCGAGCTAAAACTGCGACAGACCGCCCTATGGAAATTAACATGGGGAAAACACGTTTTGGGACCCCCCTTTTATCTCAGCCCCCGCTTGACGAATCCCCCCCAAACTTTCGGGAAAGGAGCAGTGAGCCGCGAGGCAAAGTTGCTGAAAAATTCAGGCAGATTCCTCAACCGGCGCCAAAGTTATTCCCAATAGAATGTTGCGATTTCCCTATGGAAATCAATCCTAACTATATATACCTACTGGCGACCGCCAGGAGATAATATATATATATATATTCACTGAAAAAACCATAGGTTAGAGACCATATATAGTTAGCTGGACATTTTATTGACATAAAACCAATGAAATTCCATATATAGTTAGTTGCACTAACTATATATCGCGCACCCGCAATCCACTGCTGATGATGTCACATATTACATCATTCATGACATGGTCAGTGACATCACTGATGACATCTCAAATGACATCACTGATGACATCACTGATGACATCTCAAATGACATCACTGATGACATCATGACACACCAATACCAGTTACTACATACGCACTCACTGATTCCTACGTCTACACACACATTCACTCATTCACCCATACAATCACTCATACATACAGTCACTCATTATTACAACACTATCATATGCACTCATACACCTATGCAGACACTCACACACTGCCACTCATCCATGGAGTTACTCACACACCTAGTCAGTCCTGTAAAGAATCAATCACACTTCCATTTCCTCATCTATACAGTTAAACACAGAACACCATACTTCAGTGACATCACTGATGACATCACTGATGACATCTCAAATGACATCACTGATGACATCTCAAATGACATCACTGATGACATTATGACACACCAATACCAGTTACTACATACGCACTCACTGATTCCTACGTCTACACACACATTCACTCATTCACCCATACAATCACTCATACATACAGTCACTCATTATTACAACACTATCATATGCACTCATAAACCTAGTCAGTCCTGTGAAGAATCAATCACACTTCGATTTCCTCATCTATACAGTTAAACACAGAACACCATACTTTTTCACACATATACTAACACATACTTACTCTCTTATACAATCACTGATACAAGTACACATTGATATGCACAGAGTCACACACCTCCCAGCCAGCCACACACACACTCAGTCTTCCATACATCCACTCATTCTTCAATATGTAAAACATATTTAAACTTTACAAAAACACACAGACACTAGATGATGTCATCAGTGATGTCATTTGAGATGTCATCAGTGATGTCATCAGTGATGTCATTTGAGATGTCATCAGTGATGTCATCAGTGATGTCACTGACCATGTCATGAATGATGTAATATGTGACATCATCAGCAGTGGATTGCGGGTGCGCGATATATAGTTAGTGCAACTAACTATATATGGAATTTCATTGGTTTTATGTCAATAAAATGTCCAGCTAACTATATATGGTCTCTAACCTATGGTTTTTTCAGTGAATTTTCAAGGTTTTGTAAATGCAAATTCCTAACTATATATGGTCTATAACCTATGGTTTTTTCAGTGAATTTCATTGGTTTTTTAAAAGCTAATATCTATAGTTGTAAAATATATTCTTTATTACGTGACGTATCACGTAGCCACGTGAGACGCCTCATGACGCGTCGCATAACCGTGACGTATCGGCTCTGCAGCGCAAACAAAACCCGTAACGTAAGCGTGCCGGAGCACGCTTACAGATATATATATTTTTTTTAACCTTAATTAGACAAAATCCACACGTGCACATATCTTGAAGCCTTGCAAAGGCACATCAAACAAACAGTCCTTACAATTTTGCCAAGTTTGCTGGAAATCTATTCCCTTCATTTTTTTTTTACTGTTTCTCTTGGTTTTCCCCTTGTTACGCTTACCGGGACGCTACCCGGTACGCGAACCGGACGCTCCAAAAACACAAGATGGCGGACTCCCGTTACGCTGCCGGTTAGCTGCCCGGTTCGCGTACCGGGAAGCGCCTCTACCTCGAAAAATCGCGGGGGACTTTAATATCCCCCTCATCAATCCTAGGGGGTCAGGAGGGGTTTACCTTGCCCCCTTTCCTTCATTTCCCCCTTCTTTTTTCACCACATCTTGTCTCTCGAACCTACCGAGAGACAAGATGGCGGCCGCTCCGGACTGTTTACAATGTTGACAGCTACGCTGCCGGTTAGCTGCTCGGTTAGCTGCCCGGTGAGCTGCCCGGTTCGCGTACCGGGACGCGCCTCTACGGCGTAAAATCGCAAAAAAAAATGTTTTTTTATTTTTTGCCCCGCGGGGCACTTTAATATCCCCCTCATCAATCCTAGGGGGTCAGGAGGTGTCTACCTTGCCCCCTTTCCTTCATTTCCCCCTTCGTTTTTCACCACATCTTGTCTCTCGATCCTACCGAGAGACAAGATGGCGGCCGCTCCGGACTGTTTAGAATGTTGACAGACACCGGAGAGCCAATCAGCTTCACTTCGCGAAGTTCCGTTACGCGTCAGGTACGCGAACCGGGGCGCTAACCGGAGCGCTGTCACAGATATATATAGTTTTTTTAAACGTTAATTTCTCAAAATCCACTGGATCACATATATTGAGACATAGCAAAGGCACGTCGGGCAAACCATATCTACAATTTTGCCAAGTTTCATGTAAATCTATTCAGCCGTTCGAGCTAAAAGTGAGTCCAACCGCCCTATGGAAAAATGAATGGGAAAAACGCGTTTTGGGACCCCCCTTTTTTCTCGGCCCCCCCTTGACGAACCCCCCCCAAATTTTTAGGGGCTGCTCAGAAACAAAATGTGCCATTTTCCTGAAAATTTCAGCCAATTCCGTCCTCAAACGCCAAAGTTATTAGACATAGAATTTTCAGAAATCCCATAGAGAAAAAATCCTAACTATATATACCCACTGGCTATCGCCAGTAGGTAATATACATAAATAAACATATATAATCTGCATATCTATATAAATATAAATGCATGCATACATATACATATATGCATACATATGCATGTTATTTACATGAAAGTTTTAAAAACACTAATAAAAGCAAAGCTAAAAAGCCACCTCATTACAAACAGAATGGCTTTAACTTAAACGAGGGCGAGATCTATTGCATTTTCAATGCTTGTTTACTTTGGTTCTATCAAGAAGGCATTCAGATGTGTCACACATTTGCCATACATTCTGAATGTTAGCACTCTAGTTGCTCATTAGATCACTGTAGTAAAGCTAGTGCTCACCAGGGAAGTCTGCTGCTAATCATGGTTTGCAGCCATTTTCCCGCATTTTTTATCCCGCAGACTTTCAGTCCGCATACCATTATCCCGCAAGGTCATTGACCTCGCATACCATTATCCCGCATTTTTTCAAAACGCATGTGCATTTATCGCGCATGCCTTTACAAAGAATTACGTTTTAAAGGCATGTATGGTAAATGCATTTGCGTTGTGAAAACCACGATGACGAGAGAGGTAAGTGGGTTTGTGTTAATTTTTTCGTGGGTTAGTGATTGTGTAGTGTAGTGTTGTGTAGTGTAGTGTTGTGTTAGTGTAGTGTAGAGTTGTGGTGGTTGTTTAGTGTAGGGTCATGCTGGGGGTAGTGTTTTAGGGTTTAGGGTTGTGTTGTAGTGTTTGTGTAGTGTAGGGTCATGCTGGGGGTAGTGTTTTAGGGTTTAGGGTAGTGTTGTAGTGTTTGCGTAGTGTAGGGTCATGCTGGGGTGTAATGTTTTAGGGTTTTGGGTAGTTTATGTTATGTTTTGATTGGTATATGAGTAATTGAGGACAGAATAGTTTACTAGGATGGTGTCTAGTCCTACAAGGTATATTCAATATTTAAACTAAAATACACAGAAAGGAATCTTGTTTTTGTCACCATGGATTCCATATACCACAATAACTTCTGTAACAACTTGCAAATTATCTACAGAGGAGACGGTGTACATTGACTTTAAGACTCAGCATGTGTGTGGGGGTGTGGGGTTGTGTGCATGTGGGTGTGTGTGGGACACACTTGTAGGTACCTAAAACAGCCACAGAACCCAAAAGCTCTTTTCAGAGCTACCCTACCTGTAATCACTCAAAATGATTATTTTACACTATTATTTTCACTATTTTTCACATAAGTACGCTCCCTCGTACGCTCCCCGGTGCGCGTACCGGGCGCTCCCCACGCGAAAATCGATTTTTCTTTTGATTTTTTTTGTCCCACGGGACCCTTTTATGGCCCCCACATCAAACCTAGGGGGTCAGGGGGGGTGTACCCTGCCCCTTTTTGCTCATTTCCCCCTTTGATTTTTGCCACCTCTTGTATCTCAATCCTACCGAGACACAAGATGGCGGCCGCTGCTGACTGTTTCCAATGTTTACAGACACCCGAGAACCAATCAGCTTGCCGTGCGCAAGTCGCGTGGCACGCCCGGAGCGCTCCCCGGTACGCGTACCGGGGCGCGCCTACAGATATATACATTTTTTTAAACCTAAATTACTCAAAATCCACTGGAGCACATATCTTGAGACATAGCAAAGGCACATCGGGCTACCAGTCCCTACAATTTTGCCAAGTTTGGTGAAAATCCATTCAGCCGTTCGAGCTAAAACTGCGACAGACCGCCCTATGGAAATTAACATGGGGAAAACACGTTTTGGGACCCCCCTTTTATCTCAGCCCCCGCTTGACGAATCCCCCCCAAACTTTCGGGAAAGGAGCAGTGAGCCGCGAGGCAAAGTTGCTGAAAAATTCAGGCAGATTCCTCAACCGGCGCCAAAGTTATTCCCAATAGAATGTTACGATTTCCCTATGGAAATCAATCCTAACTATATATACCTACTGGCGACCGCCAGGAGATAATATATATATATATATATATATATATATATATATATATATATATATATATGATTCAAGCAATTAAAAAACAAACAATATATATATATATATATATATATATGAACAGAACTCCTCCAAGCAAATGAAGAAGAGAGGCCACAGCAGGGGAAACAGTGGAGGCACCTTTATTCAGCAGCAACACACCCGGTATGGCGAATGCATTTCGGCATCTGTATTGCCTTCATCAGATCCGGGGGTATGAAACGGATGTCCATCTGGGGATAAATGCCCTGCCCCATCCTGTTAAGTAATGCACAGGTCCGCCGCCAAGGTAAGTAGTCCATGCATACACTTCCTGTTAGTAACCTGTTGTCTGGTTATTACAAGTCCCAGAATGCCTTAGTTTGATGTGGCCCAGTTTTGCGGGGGGTGGGTGTTATGCCTGATGACTTTGGCCCCCAAGTCGAGTGTACTCGCGAAACATCGCCGCCTCCTCAGCTCCCCACCCGCAGCAACCCCCTTGCCACGGGTCAATCTGTAGCGGGGGCAGGGTCGGAAGTCCAACTAGCCCAGCGTGCCTTCAATGAAAACAACACGGCCTCTTCTCTTCCCAGGCATGGAGGTGGGCGTCAGTGATTCCGTTACCATGGTTTCAAACAAAATTCCACCGAAGCGGGACCAGTAGTCACTGAAGCCAACTTGAAACTGCGGAGGCCTCCCAAAGCACGACTCTGGAACTCGCGCTGTGTAAATAAACAGAACTCCTCCAAGCAAATGAAGAAGAGAGGCCACAGCAGGGGAAACAGTGGAGGCACCTTTATTCAGCAGCAACATATGTGAACACAATTCACCCCAGACAGGGTGAAAAACGGGACGAACTCTCGTGCAGAGTTGGTTTTACTAATTTTTCTTTATTTTCCACCTTCAGATAGATATTTGGGGCAAAGTTTCAACAACACAGATCAATGCGTTTCGGGAGCCTTCTCCCTTGCTCACGATCACCTGATCACAGGGTCAGTTCACATTTAAAGGGATCTTGCCCATCTTCCCGCTCACTGTTTGTGTTGCCTCTAAGCCTTCTGGAACTTGTGGTTATTTGTTGTTTTTTCCTCTTTTTTATTTATTTTCAATAACTAAAATGTAGTGTTTCAACAGTCTCTGTCTTTTTTCATAATGTTATTTCTTGTCTCTTAAGGAATTATATTGTTCTTTTCTTGGTATTTATTCCCTACAGTTGCTTCACCTTTTCGTTAACAACTGCTCCACCCATTTAGTGAATCATGACATTTCATTTCGCCATATAGACCGTGTCCGTCATCATTGATCTGATGTATATTTCAAATTTCAAATTTTTTCAAAGTGCATTTGCTTTTCCAATATTCTTAGGTCCCCCCAGTGGGTAAACCCAATTTAAGTCTTCTTTTTCACTTATGTTTGTTTTTCTTACATTTTTCTTCTTTTGACTTCCTGACCTCCAGTGGTCGTTCTTTCAGATGTTGTTTCTATTTCACTTCACTCTTCTTATTTTTTCTTTTGGACACGGATTCTGATAATTCCTAGTATTTCTTTTTCTTTTTGACATTTTCTTATTTTTAATTCTATAATTTCTTCCATTTATAATTTGTTTTAAGCTGTTGCTTATTTATATTTTCATTTTTATTTTGAAGCCCTTATTAGAGTTTATTTCTGGTACTTTCCTTCTCAAAGATGGATGTAAAGTTCTTCCGATTGATTAAGGCCAAACGGATGCATTGTTCTTAATTTCAGGATATACCGCGACTCCTTTTGGCGCAATTCTTTTTCACGGTCTCCACCCCTTTCCTTTTTTGGAACTGTGTCTATTCCATAAAATCTAAGTTGCTTCCAGTCTCCTTGATGATACTGCTCCAAATGCTTTGCCACAGCACTGGCACGATCTTTGTGTACTGTGGATCTCACGTGTTCCAAGATCCATTTTTTAAGCTCGCAAATATTACTTCCCACATACTTTAATGGGCACGGACATTGGACTATATACACTGTGTATTGTGTTTTACATGTTATCAGGTCACGAATCTCCCAGACTTTAATGTTGATCAATTTGATCTCCTTCGTCTGTTTGGCAATCTGGCACACCTTGCACATGTGGCATTTCACGAATCCTTTCGTATTGAGCCATGTTCCATCTTTCTTTTTCGGTTTGAAGTGACTGTGTATTAGATGATCCTTCAGATTTCTTGATCTTCTGTATGTGACGATGGGGTGTTTACCTACTACTTGCTTTACTGTATTGTCTAGTTGTAGAATTTTCCAATTCTTCCTCAATATGCCCACCACTTGCTTACTTTCTACCGAGAAGTCTGTTATTGGTTCCTCCTTCATTTTATTTTATTTTTGTTTCGGCATTAAGCATTCCTCTCTTGGTTTCAAGTTTGTTTTCTCCCAACTTTTCAGAAATATTTTCTTATTGTATTTTCTCTTTTTGAATCGTTCTGCTGTGTGTGTTCCATGTTTCTTCCACTCCTCATCTTCACTACATATTCGTCTGATTCTTAAGAATTCCCCGTAGGGGATACTTGCTTTTAGGGATTCCTGATGAAAACTGGTTGCTTCCAGTGTTGAGTTGGTGGCTGTACTCTTCCTATGTAGGGTAGTATGGATTTGGTTATTTCTTATATAGATTTCAGTATCCAAATTATATATATATATTACCTACTGGTGGTAGCTGGTAGGTAGTTATAGTTAGGACCTATCATCTGTAGGAAAAGCATTTTTTGATTTGCCAATATCTTTGGCGCTGTTTGAGGAATCTTTGTGAATTGTTTAAAACTAAAGGTTCACTCAGGTCAGCTCCGGTCTTGAACGTTTGGGGGTGATTCGTCAAGCGGGAGCCAAGAAATAGGAGGGTCACAAAACGCGATTTCTCCATATTCATTTCTATAGGAATTTTTAAACACGCTACAGCTCGAACTGCTGAACGGAATGACGCCAAATTTGGCAAAGGTAGTTCTTGGTCCAGAACGCGTGCTTTTTAAAAATAGTATAAATCCATTCAGTAGTTCCTGAGAAATTTAAAAAAAATATATCGATATCTGAGCACAGAGGAGGGTTCGCGAACCCTCCCGGGCATGAGCTTCACTCTGATTAGCTGCCAACACTCTAAACCAGAATGTGTTGGCAGCCATCTTGTGACTCGGTAACCGAGTCACAAGAAAAAGGTAAAAAAAGAAGGCTGGCCAGGCCCCAAGGGATGGGGTCCCCAGAGCCATAATTGGCCTCAGGTGGTGGGCCACACAGCACTCCTCCCAAAAAAAACTAGTAAAATTAATTTTTTTGTATAAAGGAATGTCGGCCCCTGGGAATGGGGTCCCTGGGGCCATAATTGGCCTGAGGAGGGGGGCCATGCGCTCTTCATCCAAAAAATGTTGTTATAAAAAAAAGTAAGGCTGGCTATGCCCCGGGGGATGGGGTCCCCGGGGCCATATTTGGCCTCTGGAGGGGGGCCACATGGCCCCTCTCTCCAAAAATGTTTTAAAAAAACAACAACTGGCAACTCGTCTGAGGCCCCGTCCCCTCCCTGCGAGACTCTGCAAACATGCCCCCTGGTGCATTCTAAGTTTGGGAATTAAGTTTCCTTGAATACTGAGGGTCCCTGCGGGCCAACTAGCCCACCAGGTACCTCCAGTAAGTGCCACACAGCTGGATTGCAGAGAGGTGGTCCAAGGCTGTGCCCCTTTTACACCACTCTGCAAACACACCTCTTTGCACACTGCTGGTGGGGTGATGAGGTAATCATGTGTCCTGAGGACCTCAGGGCACAAGTGGACTTCATCCCCTGAGCAGCAGTGTGCCATGAGCCAATTTTGCAGAGTGGTGTTAAAAGAGGGCATGACCCGGACCACTCTCAACATTCCAGTTGTGTGGCGCTTACTGGAGGTATCTGTTGGTATAGTTGGCCACAGGGACCCCCAGGAATGAAGGGGGCTTAATACCCCAATTTAAAACACGCCAAGAGGTGCGTTTGCAGAGTGGTGGGGAAAGGGGGTATGGCCTATGTCCACCTCTCAACAATCCCACTGTGTGGGGCTTATTGGAGATAAGAGGTAGGCTAGTTGGCCCCCTAAGGACCCCCAGCAGCGAATGGGACTTCAATCCCCATCCAAGAGCACACCAGGGAACGTGTTTGCAGAGTTGTGGGCAAAAGGGGCATGGCCTGCTATGAGAACTCTGCAATCCTGCTGTGTGGGATTTACTGCAAGTAATAGGAGGGTTAGTTGGCCCCAGGGTTGTCTTTGGGGGCCAACTACCCCTCCTGTTACTTCCAGTAAGTCCCACACAGTGGGATGGCTAAGATGTGTTTGGGGGCCATGCCCCCCATTCTCCACCACTCTGGAAATGCGTTTCCTAGCAGACTACGGGATGGGGATGAAATCCACTTTTCTTCTGAGGGACTTTGGGGGCCAAGGAGCCCTCCTGGTGCCTCCTGTAAGTCCTACGCAGCGGATTTCCTGAGCACTGGTCGGAGGCCCAGCACCCTTTCTCCACCACTCTGCAAACGAGTCCACTAGTTAAAGAAGTATTTGCAATGCAATAGGTTTCGCATTTGCGAGAGTTAGAGCTATTGGCATTGTAAGTGTAAAGGTTTTTTACTAATGCTTTTGGAGTGGAATGGATTTAGGTTGTATGTAGTGGAATTATGTGGTAAGTTTTGCGGTGAAATTATGGGGATAGAAAGTATGTGGTATTTAGTGTGCAGGAATTATGTAGAGTTGGATTATGCGTTATGGAGAGTAAATATGTGATATGGTAGTCTTTGTTGTGGATTGGTAACCTCAGGTTTAGTCTTCCTCATTTCCATAGAAGCTCAACTATGAACTCAGTGAGACTAAAAGAAAGGAATCACTGAGGAGCAGGGCCACTGGAATTATGCGATGTTTGGCTGTACCGACTTTCGCACAATTATACATTTTCCGCATTAGCTGCATAGTCCATCATCTGCTCCCTAATCTGCAGATTTGAAGAAAAAACCTTGTTTCTAGCTCAAACGTTATACAAAAAATGCAGCAATAAGAGTTACAGCATGGTGGAAGGCCCTTTTCAAACCTAGAACTTATTGCTAAATGTGGGTGTTAAATTGGTACTAATGGTGCGCAAGGCACTCTTGCTTCCTTCTGCACCTCTCCTGCCTCTTTCTTCAGTTCTGTTGCTTCTCTCTGCACGTTTATTTAGTTTGCTGTACTTCTCTTGCCTCTTTCTGCACATCTCTTCTACTTTCTGCACCTCTCTTGACTCTTTCTGCACCTCTGTTGCCTCTTTCTGTACCTCACTAGTTCTTTCTGCATCTCTCTTGCCTCTTTCTGCACCTCTGTTGCCTCTTTCTGCAACTCTGTCACTTCATTCTGCACTCTTCTTGCCTCTTTCTGCACCCTTCTAGTCTCTTTCAGCACCTCTGTTGCTTCTTTCTGCACTTCTACTCCTTCTTTCTGCACCCTCTTGCCTCTTTCTGTACCCCTCTTGCCTCTTTCTGCACCCTTCTAGTCTCTTTCAGCATCTCGGTTGGTTCTTTCTGCATTGCTCTTGCTTCTTTCTGCACATCTTTTGCAAATTTCTGCATCTCTCATGCCTCTTTCTGCACGCCTCTTCCCTATTTTTCCACCTCTCTTGCATCTTTCTGCACTACTCTTGCTTCTTTCTGTACTTTTCTTGTTTGTTTCTGCACCTGTCTTGCGTCTTTCTGCTCCTCTGTTGCCTCTAGATGCACTTCACTTGCTTGTTCCTGCACCCCTCTTGCCTCTTTTTGTACCCCTGTAGTCTCTTTCTGTACCTCTGTTGGTTCTTTCTGCACTGGTCTTGCTTCTTTCTAAACCACTTTTGCAAAGTTATGTATCCCTCTTGCCTCTTTTTGCACCCCTGTCCCCTCTTTCTGCACATTTCCTGCCTGTTTCTATACCTCTCTTGCCTCGGTCTGCACCTCTGCTGCTTCTTTAAGCAATTATCTTGCCTCTTTCTGCACTTCTCTTGCTTCTTTATACACCTCTCTTGCGTCTTTCTGCATCCATGCTGACTCTTCTGTACCTCACTTGCTTGTTTCTGCACCCCTCTTGCCTCTTTCTGCACACCTCTGCCCTATTTCTGCACCTCTCTTGCTTCTTTTTTCACCCCTACTCCCTCGTTCTGTACCTTTCCTGCCAGTTTCGGCACCTCTCTTGCCTCTTTATGTACCTCTGTTGCTTCTTTCTTCACTTATCTTGGCTGTTTCTGCACCCTTCTGCCCCTTTCCCACCTCTGTTGCTTCTTTCTGCACTTCTCTTCTTTCTTTATGCACCCCTTCTGCCACTTTCTGTACCCCTCTTGCCTCTTTGTGTACCTCTCCTACCTATTTATGCATCCCTCTAGCCTCTTTTTGCACCTCTGTTGGTTCTTTCTGCACTGCTCTTGCTTCTCTCTGGACATAGTTTGCAAATGTCTGCATCCCCCATGCCTCTTTCTGCATCCCTCTTCCCTATTTTTCCACCTTGCCTGCTTCTTTCTGCATTTATCTTGCTTCTTTCTGCACTGCTCTTTCTTCTTTCTGCACCTCTTGTGCATGTTTCTGTATCCCTCGTACCTCTTATTGCACCCCTGTTCCCTCTCTCTTTCTGTACCTTTCTGGCCTTTTTATGCACCCCTCTTCCCTGTTTCTCCACCTCTCTTGCTTCTTTCTGCACTTATCTTGCTTCTTTCTGCACTGGTCTTGCTTCTTTCAGCACCTCTCATGCACATTTCTGTATCCCTCTTACCTCTTTCTGTACCCCTGTTCTATCTTTCCGTACCTTCCTTGAATCTTACTGTATCCTTTTGCCTCTTTGTGCATCTCTGTTGCTTCTTTCTGTACTTTTCTTGCTTCTTTCTGCACCTTTTTATCTGTTTTCTGCACCTCTCTTGCCTTTTTCTTCAACTCTCTTGCCTCTTTCTGCATTTTCTGGTCTCCTTCTGCACCTCTGTTGCTTCTTTCTGTACCTCTCTTGCCTCTTTCTGTACCTCTGTTGGTTCTTTATGCGCTGCTCTTGCTTCTTTCTGCAACTATTTTGCAAATTTCGCATCGCTCGTGCCGCTTTCTGCACCCCTCTTCCCTATTTCTCCACCTCTTGCTTCTTTCTGCACGTATCTTGCTTCTTTCTGCACTGCTCTTGCTTCTTTCTGCACCTCTCGTGCTGATTTCTATACCCCTCTTACCTTTCTACACCACTGTTCCCTATTTCTATACCGTTCGTGCCTGTTTGTGCACCACTCTTGCCTCTTTTGGTACCTCTGTTGTTTCTTTCTGAACTTCTCTAGCCTCTTTCTGTATCCCTCTTGCCTCTTTGAGTACCTCTGTTGCTTCTTTCTGCACTTCTCTTGCTTCTTTCTATACCCCTCTTGCCTCTTTCTATACCCTTTTGCCTCTTTGTGCACCTCTGTTGCTTCTTTCTGCACTTCTCTTGCTTCTTTCTGCATCCTTCTTTCCTCTTTCTGCACCTCTATTGCCTTTTTCTGCCCCTGTACCCTTTTTTCTGCACTTCTCTTGCCTGTTGCTGCAACTCTCCTACATTTCTGTAGTTTCCTTGTCTCCTTCTGCACCTCTGTTGCTTCTTTCTGTACCTCTCTTGAACATTTCTGGACCCCTCTTGCTTCTTTCTGCACTCCTCTTGCCTCTTTATGCACCTCTGTTGCTTCTTTCTGGACCTCTCTTAAAATTTGTGAGGAGTAAAAATATCATGACACGAACGGCAAAATAGACACTGAACCATAACAGTTATATTCACAAGGCAGCAACAAACAACATTCAATTAGTCAAATACGACTAGTATAAAAATAAGTGATGCACATGTAGGTTTTATGCTAAAGTGCAGAGTGCTATGCTACAGGCGTGTGTTCTTGTAAGTGCAAATATCATTGTGATGATCCCTGAGCAAACATGTGTGTCTTTCTCAGTACAAAATAGCTTTGTGAGAATCCATAAACAGAAGCCGTCATTGTTCGCTGTTTGATGAAGCTACGGCGGTAGAGTTTATCTGGAGCTGTTGCAATGACTCAAGCCATTTATTTTAAAGTGCTGAAGTGCCTGGAAAAATAGGGTCTATAAGGTATAAGCTGCCTACAATGATTCTTATATCTATCTAATTTTTAAAACCTTTAAAACAGGAAGTTCAGTGCATTTGGATTATGTTAAAATAAAAAATATTTGTATTGCTTCAAATTCCTGCTGTAAGTTTTTCCGGTTCTGAATTGTACCTGGGTACCTTGATTTTGTAGATGTATAAAGTGCAACAGTATTTGGTCTAAAAACCATTCCAGAAGCTATTCTTCCAGCTTACTCTATGTTTTTCTCTAAATCTGCTTGCCAGAGGAGTTTCCTTAATTCTGCAGAATATTTTACGCCCCAACAGGACAAGATTATTGAGGAGCATTCCATCCAGCTGATTACGGCTTGCCTGCATGTGCAACTGTTTAACTCGGTAAAAATAGATTTTAAAAGCAATTTCCTCAAATCCTTACCTGCAGGGCAAGCACACAACAGCTGAGTTATTGTTTTCTTAGACTAGCCACATAATTGACAGTGCGCTGCTTGTTGTTTGCTTTTCCATGATGGCTGTAGGTGCCTTTTTCTTCAACTCTCTTGCCTCTTTCTGCATTTTCTGGTCTCCTTCTGCACTTCTGTTGCTTCTTTCTGTACCTCTCTTGCCTCTTTCTGCACCTCTGTTGGTTCTTTATGCGCTGCTCTTGCTTCTTTCTGCATCTATTTTGCAAATTTTGCATCCCTCATGCCGCTTTCTGCACCCCTCTTCCCTATTTCTCCACCGCTTGCTTCTTTCTGCACTTATCTTGCTTCTTTCTGCACTGCTCTTGCTTCTTTCTGCACCTCTCGTGCTGATTTCTATACCCCTCTTACCTTTATACACCACTGTTCCCTATTTCTATACCGTTCGTGCATGTTTGTGCACCACTCTTGCCTCTTTTGGTACCTCTGTTGTTTCTTTCAGAACTTCTCTAGCCTCTTTTTGTATCCCTCTTGCCTCTTTGAGTACCTCTGTTGCTTCTTTCTGCACTTCTCTTGCTTCTTTCTATACCCCTCTTGCCTCTTTCTATACCCTTTTGCCTCTTTGTGCACCTCTGTTGCTTCTTTCTGCACTTCTCTTGCTTCCTTCTGCATCCTTCTTTCCTCTTTCTGCACCTCTCTTGCCTTTTTCTGCCCCCCTGTACCCTTTTTTCTGCACTTCCCTTGCCTGTTGCTGCAACTCTCCTACATTTCTGTAGTTTTCTTGTCTCCTTCTGCACCTCTGTTGCTTCTTTCTGTACCTCTCTTGAACATTTCTGGACCCCTCTTGCCTCTTTCTGCACTCCTCTTGCCTCTTTATGCATCTCTGTTGCTTCTTTCTGGACCTCTCTTAAAATTTGTGAGGAGTAAAAATATCATGACACGAACGGCAAAATAGACACTGAACCATAACAGTTATATTCACAAGGCAGTAACAAACAACATTCAATTAGTCAAATACGACTAGTATAAAAATAAGTGCTGCACATGTAGGTTTTATGCTAAAGTGCAGAGTGCTATGCTACAGGCGTGTGTTCTTGTAAGTGCAAATATCATTGTGATGATCCCTGAGCAAACACCTGTGTCTTTCTGAGTACAAAATAGCTTTGTGAGAATCCATAAACAGAAGCCGTCATTGTTCGCTGTTTGATGAAGCTACGGCGGTAGAGTTTATCTGGAGCTGTTGCAATGACTCAAGCCATTTATTTTAAAGTGCTGAAGTGCCTGGAAAAATAGGGTCTATAAGATATAAGCTGCCTACAATGATTCTTATATCTATCTATTTTTAAAACCTTTAAAACAGGAAGTTCAGTGCATTTGGATTATGTTAAAATAAAAAATATTCAAATTCAAATTCAAATTCCTGCTGTAAGTTTTTTCCGGTTCTGAATTGTACCTGGGTACCTTGATTTTGTAGATATATAAAGTGCAACAGTATTTGGTCTAAAACCCATTCCAGAAGCTATTCTTTCAGCTTACTCTATGTTTTTCTCTAAATCTGCTTGCCAGAGGAGTTTCCTTAATTCTGCAGAATATTTTACGCCCCAACAGGACAAGATTATTGAGGAGCATTCCATCCAGCTGATTATGGCTTGCCTGCATGTGCAACTGTTTAACTCGGTAAAAATAGATTTTAAAAGCAATTTCCTCAAATCCTTACCTGCAGGGCAAGCACACAACAGCTGAGTTATTGTTTTCTTAGACTAGCCACATAATTGACAGTGCGCTGCTTGTTGTTTGCTTTTCCATGATGGCTGTAGGTCCTTCGAGTCGTGCATTCCTAAGCGATGATGAATAAAGCTCTTTTTTATCACAATGCTAAAATGGGCTGCTAGATAGACTTGAGGCTTTATATGTGTATGAGAATTTACCACTGTCCACGCGTGACATCATTTGGACAGTGTATTTTTGGATTTAAAGAGGGAATTCTTCTTTGCTGAATCATTGCTGGACCTATTAAAGTTTGCCTGTTCTACCATACTGTCCCATACTGATTGGATATCAAGTTCGACCAAAGATTTTCTTAAGAAAGCTCCCCATGTGTTAGATGTTTCTTGATCCATCTGGTCTTTGATCTTTGAATAGACTGTCAATGAGCTGGGCTCTGATGATCGAAATGTATTGCACAGCTTCGCGAAGGAATTCATGCCTCGGAATTTCTGATACTGGAGGCCTAATTCCAGCCATACCTGTGCTGGGGATGTGGACTTAGGGAGATTGAAGACGGCCTTGTAAATCCTGGTCTAGAGCTCGTTTAATAATTCAGATTCCTTACCACACTATGGGGTCCATTAGGATGACGGGCGGACTTAGTCCGCCCGCCATCCCATCGGGGGAAGGGACCGCCGGCCATGAGAGCGGGGGTCCCGTGGGGTGTATTATGATGCGCCCGCCACAGTGGCGGGCGCATCATGCATGTTTAACATTGTGCCGGGCAGTGCTCTCAGCAACGCCCGCCACAATGCTAAAAATGCTATTGATGCATTTGCATACACAAAGAGGCAGGCACTGCGCGGTGCCTGCCGCTTTGTGTATGCAAATGCAGGGTGGTACCACAGGTACCCCCATGTGCACCCCCCACCTCACCTTCACCATGGGGGCCCACAGGGGTCCCCCAAAGTAAAGACCACATGCCTTTCCGTGGCGGCATCTGAATGAGGCCATCATAATATGGCTGGCAGTGTCTGATAGACACCGCCAGCCATATGAACCCTTTTCCGCCCCGGTCGCAGACGGTGTTTCCGTCCGCCGTGGTCCCCCTGCCATTGTAATATGGCGGGGGAAATAGTTTGCAGGCGGTTACGGATGTTGGGTGGATCGCCACCACCTACATGGCGGTGGCGATCCGCCGGATATCCTAATGGACCCCTAAGTGTCTAGACCATATGACAGGGTGGGTAAAGTGTGAGCTGCCATCACTTTTAAGAGGTGGTTGTAGGCCAGACAGCCCAGTTTTTTGTTCAATAATCTGTAAGCAAAGATTAGTGATTGGGTTTAGCTCTTAGGTTCAGTTTTTGTTCCTTATGGGTCATTCCCTGGCCCAGTTTTATTCCAATATAATTATAAGATGCTTGCTCTTCGACTAGTACCCAGTCAACATGCCATTTGAACGTAGTTTTTTTGGGTCCACTAGGCGTACAACCTTGGTTTTCTTTTTGTTCAACTTGAGATTTTCCTGGTTGAGGGAAATTGCTAGGTTGTTTATTGCTCTTTGCAGGCCAGAGTCGGTTTCTAGTCACTCTGTCGAACACTGAATACAGTTTGATGAAGCATGCATATAATCGAGTTTTTTATTTTTGCTACTTTTTCTGTTTGAAGTGCCAGGATTGTTATTCATCTATCCAATCTCGAAGATGAACTATGAGGCATGATACGTACAATTTGGCCTCTACATTGATCAAGTATATCAATCTGTATTTTTCTGGCTTACCGTGGTTTACTTTTATAAAAATTGGATGAATTATATTCCCTTTCCAGGATTTAGGGACCTTATTCTGTCTGTAAATGTGGTTCAAAAGAGGCGTAAGATAGTTTGCTAAAAAATCTGGTGCTTGCTTAAAAAGCGCGTTGGAGAGCCCTGTTTGTCCCGTTGCCCCCTCTGTTTTCAGTTTTTTTATTATTCCTCTTAGTAGTCTGGTGTCAGTTAAGTTGATTTGTTCGTTGCTGCTTATCTCTTGTTCTTTTTTATTATGTTCTTCATGAGGCTGGGGAGTGATTTTTTTCTACACCTAGCCTTTTGTCCTCAGGATGATTCTGAAGCCGATGTTGCTTTAGCGCACTTTTTGTGCTCCACATTTTTATACATATTTTTGTTCGTGTTGTATCCAGTTATTTTCACCAATTCCTGCTTCTTGTTGGAGTCTTGGTTCCTTAGTCAAATTGTTTATGATTCCCCAAAATTCCCTGCTTATTGGAAATTTACTTGCCCACAGTAATTTTTCTCTGCATTTCCTTAAGATTACCGTTGTCTGATTTTTTCCCAATCTCGCTCTGACTGTTTGAAGTTGCTCACACCTCTCTTGCAATCCTTCTTTTTTGATCTCGCAGTTTAATGTTAAACAATGGCTCCCCCCTGGTTTTTACCTTCTTTTGGGAATGACTGGGAATTATTTAATAAAAACGTGGCCCAGGTGTTCACATTTTCTACTACAGATTCTTCTTTCTGTATCTCTGTTTGATTCACAAAATCCTGGATTGTATCCATTATTATCTTTGTGTTTGATCCTCACCACATTAGTTTCCTAAGGTTGTACTTTTTTGGGTATTGTAGTAAGGATTTACATTTTTGTACCTGAACCAGTGTGATGTTAATGTTCGTGATCTGCGGAAAGTGGTTGCTTTCTGGGCATGGGCAAACTTGAAAGGCATCTATTATCGGGACTAGGTCACTGCTGGTTATGGTGAAGTCAATGGTTGATTGACTTTTTCCATCCACAGTTTGAGAATCTTTCTGCAAAAATATGATGTTCAATGTTGCAATATTTGTTACGAGGGGATATGGATATTTTAGGTGTTTATGGAGCCTCAAGGTGATTCCCCAGGCTTCAAAAGGAATTCTGGTTGGTAAAGATCCTGCCATTAGTTCCTTAGAAGTCCAAGTTAATAAGGACACTTCAATGTCTGGGGTGGATGCTGTTTGCTGGAATTCTACGGCTAAGAGATTTGTGATGTTAGTTCCAGTATCTCTTTGAACAACGTTAGCAAGTTCCCTCTGTTCAGTATATCTTGTATTCCTTTGGTGGAGTATTCTGGCACAAATGTTAATTTTGATGTGGTCTCAGTGGTGATATTTTGAGAATTTGTGATGGATTGAGAGTTGAAAATTTTGTTTATGGCTTGTTGAAGTTTTTGGGTGATGTGTATTTCAAGGCCAGTTTGAGTTTCTTGGCCGACACGTTCTTTGGTAACATTTTCATATTTTTGTACCTGAACCAGTGTGATGTTAATCTTCATGATCTGCAGGAAGTGGTCGCTTTCTGGGCGTGGGCAAACTTGAAATGAATCTATTATTGGGACAAGGTCACTGCTGGTGATTGTGAAGTCAATGGTTGATTGACTTTTGCCACCCAAAGTTTGAGAATCTTTCTGCAAAAAATATGATGTTAAATGTATCCCAGAATTGTAACTGGGTTCATATTCCATGTTTCTTGGAGCAAGATGAGATCTTGTTTTTGCAAGAAGGACAAGGTTTCATGATCTTGGCCCATTCCTCTGAAGCCATGGACATTCCATGAGCAGATCTTGAAAGTGTCCAGACCCAATACTCCAGAATCGCAGTTGTTCCTAGGGTCATTCTTGATTCTGCCCCGGTGTTCCTGCCTGGATGCACCCCCCTGGTTTCATCTAGGCTTGTCCTTAGGTTTTCATCAGGTATGTTTTTTGCTCAGGGCCAATGGCACCCAGGACCAGTCCCAAATGTAACCTCTCTGAAGTTCAAGGTTTGATTGGCTTGCTGTTGTCTTGTCCTGAGTGGAATTGTTTTGCTTGGGTGGCGTGGTGTTTCGAGCGCCTCGTAGGCAGGTTTTTTTACTCTTCCAGAAGATTTTGTCAGTTTTTAGAGCTGCGATACCTTTTACGAGGGGATATGGATACTTTGGGTGTTTATGGATGTCAACTTTCACCTCCAAACTATGCCCAACGCTGCAGGAGCGAAGATATTCTCATTCCACTACCCACACTCCTGTAAAGTCCACTGAATATAACACAGTGTACTTTTCACTGGGGAGCTGGGAGAGGGTGGGGGAATATGGGAAGACAACACCAGATGGCCACCAGTTACGCACTCTGCCCCTGTTCTATTCTTACGTCCATAACATAACACTGAAGCTGCACCTGGATAAAGGAAATAAAGAACAAGCCTCAATAGGTGTTATATGAAGATACACATAATTCATATGATTCTATGGTCATGCACAAATACAAGCACCGTCTCCTGCACATAGTAATCTTTCTTACCGGTTCAAACAACTACATGGTGACTGTAATGATTCCGGGCTTCAAAATTGTCAAATAGTCCATAGAATTCAAAGAGGAGTGGCCATAGGATTCCGAAAGTAATGCACCCTCAATTGAAGAGCATAAGGGAAGAAAAGTCCAAGGACATAAAAAAACCCTGCTCCACTGACAACAAAAAGGTAACTCCCGAAAAGTGACCACTTAGTAGTACACAAAAATAAGTGAAGTACAAAAGAAAAAGAATAACGCTTCACCGAGATTTACATCGTTCGTGATTGCACCCGAACTCCACACAAGAACGAGGAGTGGGAAAAAAATCCAGGAAATTGCCGGTTCCGGAATGTAAATCCAACACGCAGCCATGTATCAAAACAATGTCCCGTAATACTCAGGGGCTCAATAAAAAGGAGAATAGGCACCCATACAATAGGGCCAGGAAATAACAACCACGGGGATATAGAAACAAAAAGAAGGGATCCAATAGCCACCGGATCCCCTCCAGCCAGATAAAGATGGCAGCGAGACTCCAACGATCCCAGAAACCATCAGCGAAGACATACGACACCTTCAAATCCTTTCCGAGTGTCGGGTGAACGAAGATGAGGCAAAGAAACCAAGCAAGGTAGGAGTGTTACGTGCTCCCTTTTAAAGTGAGTTACGGAGCAAAACGCTGAGCATAGATCAGGTGACCTGCTTGTACATGGCCATAGAAACAGGACAAGGTATCCGACTACTTCATAACAATGGAGCCGCAAGGTGATTCCTCAGGCTTCAAAAGGTATTCTGGTTGGTAAATATCCTGTCCATTAGTTCCTTAGAAGTCCAAGTTATCAAGGACTCTTCAATGTTTGGGGCGGATGCTGTTTGCTGGAATTCTACGGCTAACAGATTTTGTGATGTTATCCCCTTTAGTTCCGGTATCTCTTTGAACAACGTTAGCATGTTCCCTCTATTCAGTATATCTTGTCTTCCTTTGGTGGAGTATTCTGGCACGAATGTTAATTTTGATGTGGTCTCAGTGGTGATATTTTGGGAATTCGTGATGGATTGAGAGTTGGAAATTTCGTGTATGGCTTGTTGAAGTTTTTGGGTGATGTGTATTTCAAGGCCGGTTTGAGTTTCTTGGCCGACACGTTCTTTGGTAACATTTTCATATGACGCAGCCGTGCGGTGTCCTTCTTTTGTTTCTGGCGCAGGGTTCTCAGATTTTTTTGTATGTTGGTAGTCATGGAGTCTCGAATTTTAACTCTGTAGAAGAGAGCCTACAGGTGTGGCCCTTTCTTTTTATTGTGACTGTAATCAAAATTTGAGTACATTGTTCCTTACTTTTTATTTTTTCGTAAACCTTTTCCCCTTATAATTCTTCCATGTTTACTGGTTTATTCGATGTCCATCCCAGCTCTTTCATGCTGGTTCTTTGTGCCCCTTTGTCTGGACTTGGGCCTCTACAACCTGAGGGTGCTTTTGCTAACTGGACCCGTGGGGTTTTTCCCTCCCATTTTCCATTGTTAGTCGTTTGTTTTGGTCTGGTCTCCATTTTTCGGGTCCAGGCTTTCTCGCTACTACATTGGCTGCTTGTTGGACAATGATTATGTGATATTCCTGGCTCGTGTTCTCATGGTCACAGGAGGCTAGGACGCATGGGAGTGCTTGGATTTTATTTGATTTGTTAAGGTCGACTGGATTTGATAGGTCTGACCCTGCAATTGAGGTGTCTAACGTTTCTTCTTTGTTTGTCCTGTTTTTTTCCTGAGCATTGTTTGACTATTGAGTAGATTTTCCCAGGTCCTAAGATTGCTTGATTGTTATGCTTTAGCCTAGCCTTCTGGGCGCCTTTTCATTGCTGTAGGTTTTCTGATTGGCGAAGGATTGATGGTAGACTGTATTGCCTCAATCTTGGTTGTCCCCAAAATCAGACTTATTCTCTGTTTCCTCTTTCTCTACTTCCCCTTTGTTTTTGCCACTTGTCACTTTTGTTGTTTTTGTTGCTTTTGGGGACCCCTCTTTGTCCTTGTTCTCCTCATTCTTTTGTGTGTCCACTATTAGTTGTGCCTTATGTGATGATTGTACTGCCCCTAGTATGTCTGTTAGTATTTCGGGGAGGTTGGCCAGTTACTTGTTTGTGGTTCTAAGCTGCCCCTGCTTTTAAGAAGAGTTGTGATTAGGTCCAGTTTGATGTTTATGCCTACAATGTGTTCTGCAATTAGGTTTATAAGGTCAATCTGCACCTCCATTTTGTCCGATTGAAAATTCAATACCCTTAGTGCTTGTCCCAAAGTACCTAGCAGGGATTTACTAGATGGGGACAGTGGTATCTCTTGGGGGGACTTTCCTGATGTCCCCGACTCTAGTTCGATACGGTTACTGATGAGATTGTTATTGAAGATGACAGGCTTATCTGGTTTGTTTTTGGTAAAAAGCTTCCATCTTTTGATTTTTCCTCTTGGGTGTCATTTCTGTAGATTGAGTTTAGGGGGATGGAAGCTACCCCCCCCCCCACTCCACCAGATATCAGTCCAGTTGGGGTGAAAGTTGGAGGGAATGTTCCTGGAATTACTGCTTCTGGTGTGTCTTGTTTTACTGTCTTAATTTCCAGGATTTGGAGGAGGTTGGCATCATTAGATAAGGAGAAAGAGCAGTTCCAGGCTTCGTCCGAAGGGGCTGCCTGTTTGACAGAATTATCTAATATATCTTCCATGAGTTCATTTTTATTGCCCAAATTTTATCTTCTTCCAATTTCTTTGTTTCGAATTACTGTGTGAGCGTTCAGGTGAAACTGTGCCATTGTAGATAACTGTCTACTTTCTGAGATCCCTGAAATTGTTACCTGTGGGGCTCGATTCTCCTTTTGAACCTTGCTACAGTCTGACTGAATAAGAAGAGAACTGGTTTTAACTGAAGAAGAAGTACACATGTCTTGCTTTTCAGGGAATGCTAGGTTGAGATCACTGTTTTTATCCATTTTGTTTCGAATTATTGGGCTCCGCAGACCTGCTGTCTCTTCTCTTGGAGCAAAAAGTGCAGCCATTGGGTCCTTTAAAAAGAAAATTTCTGTTTTCCGGTTCTACTGCCATGATTAAAAAGTATTGGTTCTGGCGTTGGTGCCGAAACAAGCCTCTCTCCCAGCCCGGACATCTCCCTTTTTTTACTTTTTTTTACTTGATGTTGAGAATGATACCATTAAGGGGGTGGTTTTTTTTCCTTGTTGCCACCTGACAAATTTTTCCGAATCTCATTTTACCTGTGTGGGTTGTACTTGTTTGTTTTTGGGTTGTTTTTGTGGTCACTTGGTCCTTGTGTGAAGTTTATTTTAGTTTAATTCATTTGATATGTTTTTATATGTTTTGGAGGTGTACACTTCCTCTGCTGAGGATCACGTTGTAGAGCAGATGTTGATGGTGACTGAGCACCACCTGTGAGATTCGGAGTTGAGTTAAATTGAGGGAATGCTCCCTGTAGTTTCGGTGTTGTCTTGCGCTGGGAGGAGCGAGGGCGCCCAAGCGGGAACACCCCAGATGCCCTGCAAGCTGCACCAAGACCTAGCTGGATCGCTTCTGCTGGGAACTGGGCTCGCACTCAGCGACTGGTAGATACTACTGCCACAGCTTGGGCACGCACCGCAGTCCCTCCTCCTCTTCTTCCCCTTGCCTTGACTGCTGTTGTGACCTCAGCAGGGTCTGGGGTTACTGACGAGTGTCAGGAGTGTCAAAAGAACAGGTACGGGATAGCAGCCAGGTAGACGAGAGCATTGCTGTAAGGGAGGGGGGCACGCCGGCTAGCCAAGCAAAACATAGCACCCGATACCTAGGCAGGGGAAGGGCAGACCAGGCACAGGCAGAGGCAGTCCAGCAAGTGGCCAGACTGGCACCAGCACAGCAACCGTCACAGGAGCAATCTGATGCCGTTGGCGCTGCTCTCTATTAATTAAGTTTATGCTCAGCTCAACTTGCTGAGTTTTGCTGAGACTAAGGCTGAGGCTGTTTAATGGGGGAGTTGCCTAAGGTCGGGCAGAGCACTCCCTGTGAGGCGTGGCCTCTGCCGTCTCTGTGCCCAGAGTGTAAGTGTTGCAGGAGTGCAGCCTGGACTCACCCCGTCTCATCGCCAAACCACTGCTCAAGCCGCTGCAACCTCCTTAATGGCCTCACAGTCGGCCTCACAGTGGGCAGCCAGTGCAGACTCTCACGGGTTCTCGCGTGTTCTGCTTTTGGCCACAGCTGGTCCTTCCCATTCATGATGATCAGGTAAGCTCCCCAGTGGCAACGTATAATGCTGCCTTCCTGCTACTCCTTGCTCCTCGCTCCTCACACTTCTGTTGCTTCTTTCTGCACCCCTCTTGCCTATTTCTGCACCCTTCTTCCCTCTTTCTAAGCCTCTTATGCCTCTTTCTGCACCCTTCTTCCCTCCTGTTGCACCTCTGTTGCAAATTTCTGCACCCCTCTTGCCTCTTTCTTTATCCCTCTTGCATCCTTCTGAACCTCTGTTGGTTCTTTCTACATTGCTCTGGCTTCTTTCTGCATCTCTTTTGCCTGTTTCTGTACTTCTCATGCCTCCTTCTGCACCTCTTTTTCTTCTGTCTGCACTTCACTTGCTTCTTGCTGCATTTCTCTTGCCTTTTTCTGCACCCCATGCCTCTTTCTCCTCATCTGTTGCTTCTTTTTGCACCTCTCTTGCTTATTTCTGTACCCCTCTTGCCAATTTCCACACCTCTCTTCCCTCTTTATGTACATCTCTTGCCTCTTTCTGCACTTCTGTTGCGTCTTTCTGTACTTCTCTTGCTTCCTTCTGTCCCTCTCTTGATTCTTGCTGCACTCCTTTTGCCTCTTTTTGTACCTCTCTTGCCTCTTTCTGCAGTTCTCTTGTCTCCTTCTGCACCTCTGTTGTTTCTGCATTTCTCTTGCCTTTTTCTGCACCCCTCTTGCATCTTTCTGCACCTCTGTTGCTTCTTTCTATACCTCTCTTGCTTCTTTCCGCGCCCCTCTTTCCTTTTTATGTGCCGCTCCTGCCTCTTTCTGTACTTCTGTTGATTCTTTCTGTACTTCTCTTGCTTCCTTCTGTATCTCTCCTGCTTCTTTCTGCACTCCTCTTGCCTCTTTCTGCACCTCTCTTGCCTCTTTCTGCACCCCTCCTGCCACTTTCCACACCCTACCTCTCTCTTTATGTACCGCTCTTGCCTCTTTCTGCACTTCTGTTGCTTCTTTCTGTACTTCTGTTGCTTCCTTCTGCACTTCTGTTGCTTCTTTCTTTACTTCTATTGCTTCTTTCTGTGCCTCTCATGCTTCTTTCTTCACTTCTCTTGCCTCTTTCTGCACCCCTCTTGCCACTTTCTGCACCTCTGTTGCTTCTTTCTTCACTTCTCTTGCTTCTTTCTGCACCCCTCTTGCTACTTTCCACACCCCTCTTCCCTCTAAATGTACCGCTCTTGCCTCTTTCTGCACTTCTGTTGCCTCTTTCTGCACCTCTGTTGCTTCTTTCTATACCTCTCTTGCTTCTTTATGCACCCCTCTTGCCACTTTCCACACCCCTCTACCCTCTTTATGCACCGCTCTTGCCTCTTCCTGCACTTCTGTTGCTTCTTTCTGTACTTTCCTAGCTTCGTTTTGTACCTCTCTTGCTTCTTTCTGTACTCCTCTTGCCTCTTTTTGCACCTCTCTTGCCTCTTTCTGTACTTTGTTTGCTTGTTCCTACACCTCTCGTGCCTCTTTCTGTACTTTGTTTGCTTCTTTCTGTACTCCTCTTGCCTCTTTATGCACCTCTCTTGCCTCTTTCTGCACCCCTCCTGCCACTTTCCACACCGCTCTTCCCTCTTTATGAACCGCTCTTGCCTCGTTCTACACTTCTCTTGCTTCTTTCTGTACTTCCCTTACTTCCTTTGTACCTCTCTTGCTTCTTTCTGTACTCCTCTTTCTGCACTTCTCTTGCCTCTTACTGTACTTCTCTTGCCTCTTTCTGCACTTCTGTTGCTTCTTTATTTACTTCTCTTGCTTCTTTCTGTACCTCTCTTGCATCTTTCGGCACTCATCTTGCCTCTTTCTGTACCTCTCTTACGTCTTTCGGCACTTCTCTGGCCTCCTTGTGCACCTCTGTTGTTTCTATTCGCACTTCTCTTACCTTTTTCTGCACCCTTTGTGCCTCTTTCTGCACCTCTGTTGCATCTTTCTGCACCTCTCTTGCTACTTTCTCTACTCCTCTTGCCACTTTCCACACCCCTCTTCCCTCTTTATGTCTCGCTTTACCTCTTTCTGTACTTCTGTTGCTACTTTCTGTACTTCTCTTGCCTCTTTCTGCACCCCTCTTGGCTCTTTTTCTGTATCTGTCGTCCCTCTTTCTGCACCTCTCTTGCCTCTTTCTGCACCCCGTTTCCTTTTTCTGCACCCCGCTTGCCTCTTTCTGCAATTCTATTTTCTCCTCATGCACCTCTGTTGCTTCTTCTTGCACTTCTCCTCCCTGTTGCTGCACCCCTCTTGCCTCCTTCTACACTTCTGCTGGTTCTTTCAGCACGACTCTTGCTTCTTTCTGCACCTCTCTTGCAAATTTCTATTTTCTACACCCCTCTTGCCTCTTTCTGCACCCCTCTTCCCTCTTTCTGCACCCCTGTTCCTTCTTTCTGCAACTCTTTTGCCTGTTTCTGCATCTCTCTTGCCTCTTTCTCAACTTCTCTCGCCTTTTTCTGTACTCAAATGGGAAGTGCAGGCTGTCAAATTTAAAGGTCTTCGTGCTCTCGTGACTGAGGTATATGTCTACTTGTATATGTATTCTTACATGTGTTATGCATCTAAAGATGGTAGCTGAAAAGCGGGTAACTTCTCCCATAGGTGGCCAAATCTTCTCAGTTCTGCTTTGCCATTTGGTTGCACAGGCAGACATGTCTTATGTATATATGTGTATAGAGCCCCTCAAATATCCTATTGAATACCCATATGCCCTATATTGTGAGCAGAAAGAAATGCATACACCTTTTTTACACTCATTTACAGAGTATGTTGTTTGAAACACATGTTTTGTTTCATTTAACATGTCACTAGGTAAAAGCATAGACACACATGCAAACCTTCACTAACTTGGTCAGACTTACAACAGTGATATGCTTAGTATTGCTGTTTTATATTTGGTAGCCCTAACATTCTAAGCAGTCGATTAATAGTGAACCTTTAAGAAAAAAGTGAGGTTTAAGACATCTTTGGAGGAAGATTAGTGATGAGGGTACTTTGTATGAGTCTGTTGTAAGGCACCGTCAAATTAGGCCTCTTCTGCACCTCTGTTGATTCTCTCTGCAGATCTCTTGCTTATTTCTGCACCTTTCTTCCTATTTTTGGACTTCTGTTGCCTCTTTCTTCATTTCTCTTGCTTCTTTCTGTACCTTTCTTAGTCTTTCAGCACTTCTCTTGCCTCTTTCTGTACTTCATTTGCTCCTTTCTGCACCTTTCTTCCTCTTTCTGCACATGTCAATCCTAAGTAGGCATAGTTAGAAATTAGCATTTAAAAAAACATTAGAAATTCACTGGAAAAACAGAGGTTTCAGGGACATTATAGTTAGGGATTAGCATTTCAAATACATTGGAAATTCACTGATAAAACACAGGTTTCAGGTATGTTATATATAGGGATTAGCATTTAAAAAACCTTAGAAACTCACTGAAAAAGTGGGCAGGAGGCAAGATGGCGTCCGGCTGACTGTGCCGCAGTGTAGCTCCTCCGAGTACCCCAGCGTGTAGAGGAATTTCCCGGTTATGACTTACCACGCAAGATCGCACCATGAAACTGGAAATTGGCGAATTTAAGGGATGCCTCTGATAGATTCCCCCAGCTCTTGGAAGACTTCTTGCCTCAAGATACGCTGGTCCTGCCGCCGCGAGGACTCACGCATCGTTCTGGCTTCCCAGATTGCCGCTGCCCTGCGTGCGCCCCGTCTGATCTCAGCGCTCTCACTACGGATTGGGAGAGACGCGGGAGGGAAACACGGATCTGCGTCATCGCGCAGGGGGATCCGGCAGCCTTGGACAAGAAATGTCAGCATCAGCATCGGCATAGAGCTTCTACAAATCAACACCAGGAAGAGTGACATGACCAGTAAGGGGGCACGCGGAGGAAAGGCAAAGAATGTCCTCAGCTCCTCCCAGGGAGGCACAGCGCTGATAGTGACACGACAAAGGAAACCTGAATCCCTGGGAGCAAAGCCTAAGTGCGGGGGGGATAAAGGAAGAAGGATGGAAGAGGCTGAAACAAAGGGCACTGAAAGCGAGATGGTAAAGACTGCTACTAGGAAAGGCACTGCGCGCCCCATCAAAGATAATAGCAGCACACAACCACTAAAAACTACTAGCTTTGGCACTACAAGCAAAGCACCAAATGCAAAAAATGGCTCCATGGTATGGGGGAGCAGTACTGGTGGATCGGTATTAGTGGCGCAAAAGGCGAAAGAAGAAGGGTGTGAGGCCCAATTGTCACTGCCATTGTCACAAGAGGCTACAAATGCATTATTTTCCCCGGACAATGTTGCACCCTCAGTTGTTATCACCCCTACAAATCAACAGGTGGGGCGCTGACAGGAGGGCTGACAAAGGGTCCCAAGCTCTCCTATAACCAGAACAATAACCAAAACAGGAATTCAACTCCAATGACTGCACCTCAAATCTGTCTATTATAGATCACCCCAGTGGTCAGAATTCACAAGTCTTTGCCATGAAAACACCCGATAATCAGGACAAATTCTACTCTTTGACCGAGGACTCTGAATTCTCTGACACCAGTATCTCATCCTCAAGTGGGGAAGAGTAGGGAGCCAAATGGTACAGCAGCTCAAACACAGATCCTCTGAGGCACAGGCAGCTCTCCAAAAAAGTCAGGAAAAAGAACAGCAGGGATCAACGCAAGTCAAAGGAATATGACTCCTCCGAAAGAGATGACAATACCGAGTTAAAATGGGACTATGAGGAGCCTACTCCCACGGAACTTTCTAACCCTGAATCATCCTTGGATAGACACCAGGCTACCATGGGAAGTGTCAGTAGGAAAGAAATCATGCCTCAAGAGCATAGCAAAGAACCTGCTTTAACTGACATCTTGCAGTACATCAAGAGCTTTCAGGCTGAAGCTAAAATTGACAACCGCAGATCTCGCCTAGCCACTAAGAAACTACAGGGGGCAGTCAAAAAAGTTGGAAAGACCTGTGCAGAAATTACAGATCGTATGGCATCAGTTGAAGTGAGAACTGAGCAACTCGAAGAGGATGTCATCAAGCTAAAGAAACAAAATGAGGAATATGAGGGAGCGGTTAAGGATCTGATGTGGAAGGCAGAGGAACAAGAAAACCGGCAGAGACGGAACAATCTGAGATTCCTGGGGGTCCCGGAGGGAGTTGAAAAGGATGACCCTAGGAAGTTTATGATCTCACTTCTCAAAGGTGCTTTTCCTGAGCTGCAGTATTGGGACTGGGACAAAGAAGTACAAAGAGCCCACCGATGTCCACTGTTCCCTAACAAGCAAGCCCAGGCATCACAACAATATCCTCGGGCCATGCTGTTATTTTTGGGACATTTCTTGCTCAGGCAAGCCCTATATGATCTGGGTAGACCCAACAACAAACGGTCATTCGAAGGACTCTCTTTTTCACCCGACCAGATTTTGCGCAGGTGGAGACTAAAACAGCTCTTTGACCCTTTCCAGAAGTTGGGGGCTACTGTATACCTACAAAACCCTGTTAGACTCAAAGTTATTGTTAATGGGGCTACACGTAACTTCATTTCTGAAATTCTGGCCAAAAATTACTTAGAGGAAATTGCAGCCCACAAACATTGATCAAATGTGTTATTAATATAATTGGGCTTATCCTTAGTATACCCATTTGGAATCTAAAGTATATGTCTGCACCCACTTGTATAGCTTTTCACTGTGCCTTTTTTCACTTAACTAAACACTTTACTAAACACTCAACTAAATACATCAGAGATGGCTGTATTATCAGAGTGGCTAGATGTGTTACGGGAATATGTTATGGGAATATGGGGAACTCTCTTAGCTTGAAATACCCCGCTTAAAAATGTCTTTAAATACGCCACGTATGAGTTGGTTTTTGCTCATAGCCACTACAACAATGTCGGTTTTTACTCACACAGGGGGGTGCTTTGGGGGCTCACGGAGGGATTGGTGGATGGACGTCAAACCCCTGGCACTGCAGCCAGGTAACCTCCAAGATTGGTGGCGGGTGAGGGGGAGGATCTCGGGGAGGGGGGAGTGGGTGTGATGAGCAGGTTAGCAGTATCCATGTCAAACAGAAACATGCATTCAAGGGATACAAAAAGACAGAGGGAATGGTATAAGAGTAAACAATGTTATAAATAATGTTATAAACTGCATAATCGTACTGATATCTCTGGGACAGCTCCGTTAAAAATATGGGTGGGCTAAAGATACTATCCATAAATATATGTGGCTTGAATGATCCTAAAAAAAGGCAAACAGTCGCAATTGGTTTACGAAACTGGTGGCGAAAATTGTATGCATTCAAGAGACGCACATTGAAGGATCTCAGAGCCATCTGTTAAATACTCTAGGGTAAAAATTGGTATGTGCTACTTCACAAGGGGCTCGGGTACCGGGGGTCGCTATTTTGACTAAAGGTAGTGGGTATATTTTTAGTCATTCTAAAACTGACAAATTTGGCCGATGGGCTATTACTGAATGCCAATATCAAACGGGTCAAAAATTGACTATATGTGCTATATATGGGAGCAATACAGATGACCCAGCGGGTTTTGATGAAAACTCTAATGAGCTTTTACACTGGCCTCTCCCGTTAATGGTCTGTGGGGATTTCAACATAAACCTCCCTGCCGATGGGTCTTTGAAAGATGACTGGCTATACAAGGGACGTAAACTAAAGGTATATCGTTCCCTAAGAAATATGTGTCTTGGACATGGACTTGTTGATAGCTGGTAGACATCCAACACTAATGACTCTGGGTATACCTTTTTTCCAATCCACACCGCATACATGCAAGAATAGATCATATTTTTTTTATCAAATTCACTTAAAAACAACTGCCAAATGGAAAAAAAGCCCCAAATTTTATCTGATCACAATCCCCTTTTGTGTACACTAACTGTTAGACTCGCAAAACCAGAGCCTACTCTCTGGACATTTGAAAAAGCTCTACTGAGCGATCCTAAATACTGTCTCCACATGAGAGATTGGATCCCCAAATTTTTAGACTAAAATATTGGCAGTGCTTCAATAGATATTGTGTGGGACACCGAGAGACTATGCAGTACTCACTAAGGTCCAACAAACAAGAAAGGGAAACCATGCATAGCCTATGGGATGAACTTAGGCTAGCTGAAGAAAAATAGTCAGAGCCACTAGTGGAGGAGACACAACTGTAGAAATCTCCAGCATGCTAACTCAGGTCGCAATTGCTAAAGCAGCTATCACTAACATCTTTACAGACAAAGCAATTCGGAAAGCTACAGCTAGAAAGGAATTAGTATACGAAGTCAAAGAACAAGTGGGTCACTAATTAGCAGTTCGAATGCAACAACAGACCAACTCCAATTTAATTAGGGAAATTAACGATCCAGTAGCGGGACAACTAAAAGACCCAGAACTTTTCAAAGAAGCCTTTTGGCGGTTCTACAGAGATTTGTATACTGAAGATGGTAGGGGGGACGTAGCTGAAATATAGAAGTATCTGGAGAGTGGAGAAGGTGTAAGATATGAGGAAAATGACCAGAATGTGTTGGAAGAATCCCCTAGCATTGAAGAAGTTCTAACCGCTGTCAAAAGTCTTCCAAAAGGGAAAGCCACCAGACTAGATAGCATTCCTTCAGAGTTTTATGGTATATTTGTAGAGCAAATTAAGCATTTCTTAACTGATCTGATCATACATATATTTACCGGTGGACTGCCTCCTAATTCTTGGTCTCGCGCAAAAATTGTTATCTTCCCTTAAAAAATAAACCTCCAGAACATCTAGGATCATATTGCCCGATAACTCTTATCAATACAGATTCAAAAATGTATTCAAAGATCTTGGAAAACAGGGTAGCCCCTATAAAACACAAAGTGATCGCCAAGAGCCAACATGGCTTTGTTCTGGGGAGATCAACAATAAACCACATCCAGAGAGTTATCACGCTCTTTGATGGAACAGAGACTGCAGGAGACCATATGGCACTGATCCTTCTTGATGCGGAGAAGGCGTTCGATAGGGTCCCCTGGCAGTTTCTCTGGAGGGCAATGGCAAAGTTAGGATTCCAAATAGGTTTCATCCAGGCCATACAGAAATTGTATGTTAATCCCAAGGCTGTAGTATTGGTCAATTGAAGCTTAACTAAGGAAATTGCTATCACTCGAGGAACATGCCAGGGTTGCCCATGCTCACCATTGCTCTTCGCAATATACATTGATTCTTTTATCCGCTGCCTAGAAAAGAACAATGAAATCACTCTTATCATATCACAGGGACATTCCACGAAAACGTTAGCATATGCAGAGGACATTGCTATCGTTTCTACTGATCCTACGATAGCAATACATTCCATTGAGCCTGAAGCTTGTAAATGTGGCTTAGTCTCTGGCTACGCACTCAATAAAGGGAAGACGCAGATCGTCCTGAACCAAAAAAGCATGATGGACGATCCTAGAATGGTCGGAAAAGCGACATACCTGGGAGTTACGATCTCCTCGGATCTTGAGGAATTGGTGGATATTATCGTTAAACGTTAAAAGATCTACGATGCTTAGATAACCTTCATCTATCCATAATCGGAAGAGCAAATGTAGTGAAAATGTTTTTTTTCCCCAAAAATCTTATATTTATTTAGGGCTATTTGTCTCGAATTCTCAAACCAATGGATTACTGCAATTGAGCTCACATTTTCAAGATTTATCTGGGCATACTCCCAACCCCGGCGAGCCTATAAATTCCTCACCCTCCCCAAGGATAGAGTCGGGCTCGCTCTTCCCAACCTAAGAAGGTACTACTGGGCGACAGTATTACTCTACAGTAGGGAGCTACTACAAATTATGAGGACTGATGAAATAAGTGCAGTTGAACATTCACCATCTATAGCTGCTTTTGGGCAACTCAAGTCAAGGGTATTTGTTGAGGCATTTACATGATAGCTACCATAAAAAGGTTACATTCAAGACACTATATAGCATCTTTAAAGTATGGAAAGCAGTAAGGAAAATACTAGAAATAGGGCAAATTTCACATTATACGCCGGTAATGGATAACCGAATTCTCCCGCCAACTATCTTCAGGGATAACTACATAAACAAATGGTACAGGACAGGAATAATTCAGCTAGGATGCCTGTTTAAATCACAGGGGATTAAATCCTTCGAAGCTCTGAAAGAGGAATTCCATCTAGATTGGCATGACTTTTTTAAATACCTCCAAATCAGGGACTTTCTAATACACAAGCCTGGGGGAGGTCATTAGGGGAAAAATCAACATTGATGGAATCAATCATTCACGCTGGGGACTCTAGGGACTACACTATCGGAGGAGTATATGCCTCTCTGATGGCAATATTCCCGGATGATTTAGATAAATCATCACTGAAGTGGCAAAGCAAACTTGAGATATCAAACAAGGGATTTTTACAAACTTACCTGCTGGCTCAAACTATTCTTAGCTCCACCAACCTTCAGGCACAATTTTATAAAACCTGTTTCTTTCTATACTATACGCCAGATAAAATCGCTAAGTGGGGAACTGGTAAACGGACATGCTGTCTGAGGTGTAAACTATTCAATGCTGACTCTATTCATATCTTCGCATCCTGTCCAGCACTAATATCTTTAATATAAGAAATAGAGAGTTTTTTGACGGCTGTTCTCTATAGAAAGATCACTTTGTCAAATGAGGTAATTTTATTAGGGGCAGAAGACCCAGATAACCCCGGCAGTGGTCATGAGCTTATATTTGTCACAATGGCGGTTTTACGGCTATGTATCGCATCTGCATGGCTAGATCCTATAGCACCCTCATTCCAACAGTGGTTAGCTAGGCTATTGGCCATGCACAACATTGAGGTAGCCATATACAAACGGAAATGTAAACAGCGCAGCAAAAGGGGGCTTAGGATCTGGACCCCTCTCACATAATGGCGTGCCATACAAAATTAGAAATACAAAGGTATTGTATTATGCCCTTACTCTCTGTCTTCTCTCTGTTTTCTAACTAGTTTCTCTGGATATTATCCTCCTGTGGTCTTCTTCTTTTATTCTTTATCTTCATAAATAGTGTACTTGCTTTTGGGAATAGTATTCTAAAATGTTTTTCATTACATAATTATGGTAAATTGCAATGTAATGCTCATGAAGACAATGTGTATTATGGTTTATCTGTCCGTCACTGCCGGGGTTGGAGGGGGGGGGGGGGGGGGGGGGTTAAGTAATGGAAAAAAATTGAATTGGGATATTAAAGAAACTCACTGAAAAAAATACAGGTTTCAGGGACGTTATAGTTAGGGATTAGCATTTGAAAAACTTTAGAAATTGATTGAAAAAACCATAGGTTTCAGAGATGTTATAGTTAGTCAGACATTTCACTCGTACAAAACCAGAGAAATTCGGCAGTTATAGTTAGCTGAACTAACTATAACTCGCGCCCCCGCAATACACTGCTGATGATGTCACATGTTACATCACTCATGACATGGTCAGTGATATCACTCAGAGTTGCCCGCTGTTTCTTTGCGCTGTACTTTAGTTTCTATTTTTTCATTTTCAATGTAGATCTGTACATCCAAGAAATTTACAATTTTTTGCTTGTGGCTGTAAAATTTAAATTGATTTCATTGATGTTAATGGCAGATACAAAATCCATTGCGCTTGATTGCGTACTTCTCCAGATCACAAATAGGTAATCTACAAAACGCATTCAGAACATTACATTGTTTTTTAAATATGTGCCATGAGTTTTTTCAAGGACAAGCTCCTCCCACCAGCCGATGTGTTAGCAAGCATAGCTAGGGGAGAAGCTGGCTCCCATCCCAACACCAAGCATTTGTTGGTAGAAAAGATTTTGACACATGAACACATTATTGTTTAAACCAATATTAACCATACTGATGATATATATATATATATATATTCACTGAAAAAAACCATAGGTTTCACACCAGTTATAGTTAGCTGGAAGTTTTACTCGAATAAAACCATTGAAATTCCCACGTTATAGTTAGTTGGACTCACTATAACTTGCGCATGCAATGCACTGCTGATGACGTCACATGTTACATCACTCATGACATGGTCAGTGACATCACTCATGACATCACTGATGCCACCATCCAGTGAATGTGTACATTTTAAAAAAATAATTATGTGTTATATATGTATATGTAAAAGTTGATGGAAGAATAAATGTTTAAATAAGTGTTTACATGGATGTTTTAAAAAAAAAAATTGATTGGTTAACTCGCTTATTAAGTGTATCTTAGTGAATACATATATTAGTGAGTAATGTTTAAATATTTAAATATATGTATTAGTGTTTCACTTTGTGTATAAGTGGCTGCATGGGTTGGTGAGTAGCTACATGTGTATGTATATGGGTTATTAGATTTTTTTTTAGTATCAGTATGAGTGTTTGTATGGTTTGGTGGGGGTATTAGCACATAGATGCATGAATGACTGACTCTCTCTTTGTATGTGTTTTGAAGACAGCATATGTGCAGGACTGTATGGGTGGATGAGTGTGTTCATGTGTGTGTTAGTGAGTGAATGACTGTCTCACTAGTGTCTTTATCAGTAACTACATATGTTTTAATCTAGTATATGTGAGTATTGATGTATATAAGTGAGTATATGTGAGAGTGAGAGATTATAAGAATTTCTGTTTAAATAAGTATGTGTTTCTATAAGAGATTGTTTAAGAGAGTAAGTATGTGTAAGTTTCCTTAGAAGTAAGGTGGTAGTGTGTGTATAGCTGTATATGCAAATAAATGGATGTTCAATAGTTTATTTGCATGTGTGAGTATGTGTGTGAGTAACTTTTGGATGACTGTCAGTGTGTAACAGGATGTATAGGTGCCGCTCGTAGTTGCGAGTGGGAGGTCTGAAGGTTCCAAGGAGCAGTTTGCCTGTGACTGGATTCGCCCCCGTGAGAGCAGCATTTCCCGGAGTTTGTGTGAACGGCAGGCGGCAGGAACGGAGGGACTGCGAGTCCCAGGATCTCTAGCGGCTTCCCCAGCTGCCGCACCTGGAGGCTCTTCCCCCCTGACCCCGCCTCCCTCCTGGGTCAGCAAAACCGTGACTCGCGGCACCCGCTTCGCGGGAGCCGCTCGTAGTTGCGAGTGGGAGGTCTGAAGGTTCCAAGGAGCAGTTTGCCTGTGACTGGATTCGCCCCCGTGAGAGCAGCATTTCCCGGAGTTTGTGTCAACAGCAGGCGGCAGGAACGGAGGGACTGCGAGTCCCAGGATCTCTAGCGGCTTCCCCAGCTGCCGCACCTGGAGGCTCTTCCCCCCTGACCCCGCCTCCCTCCTGGGTCAGCAAAACCGTGACTCGCGGCCCCCGCTTCGCGGGAGCCGCTCGTAGTTGCGAGTGGGAGGTCTGAAGGTTTCAAGGAGCAGTTTGCCTGTGACTGGATTCGCCCCCGTGAGAGCAGCATTTCCCGGAGTTTGTGTAAACGGCATGCGGCAGGAATTGAGGGAGTGCGAGTCCCAGGATCTCTAGCGGCTTCCCCAGCTGCCGCACCTGGAGGCTCTTCCGCCCTGACCCCGCCTCCCTCTTGGGGGTTCTGCCCTACTATTAACTACAAAACTAGCTCGAGGAACGCGCATCGCGGGACGCGCGCGGACGGACGCCGGGCTAAGCCCGGGCAAAGGGCAGGCCGTTTGAGGCCTTTAGAGAACGGCAGAGATCGGACCGGGCCACCCCTCTTTTGCCCTCACCCCAAGGCCATCACAAGCTGACTAATACTCCATGGCAAGCAGAGAAACCAGAAGTAAGGCTGTCACTGCGGTTTCCGGAACTATGGACACATTTTTGCGCAAGGCCAACCTGGTCATCACAAAGGGCACCGCAGTGCTAGACAATACTAATGAGGAGGGAGTGGAAAACTCGTGTTTATCCTCGCCAGGCCTCTCAATGTCTACTAGCACACCGCTCTTGCTTGATGCCACCCACCTATCCCTGTTGGACAGTATAGACCAAACAATAGAGTCTGTACTCCAACAGTTGAGGACACCGTCATCCTTGCCTAGAGAAAGAGACACATCACTCATCATTTGTGATGTGGATCTCTACCCAGCTGCTGAGCAAGTACCACCAGGGGAACAGAGTGTGGTTGATATCTCGCCGGAGAACACGGCCCCTAAAGAGGATCGTGTATTGAAAAGGAAAAGATCTGGAAAGCCCAAAAGTATCAAAAGGGCTAAAACTGATTCGGTTCCATTAACTCGAGGCAAAAAACAGGGCCCACAAGACATTCTAGGTTTGGGGAAGGAGAGGGTATTGTTAAGTGTTCCTTCCTCTGCATCCACTCCCGCACTTTCCCAGCCATTTATTTTCGGTGGGGTCAGCCCTAACGTCACAGATTCCCTCATTGCTCCACTCACTGCTGTTTTTAAAAGTCTGTTGGATCCTCTTTTTCTTAAACTGGATTCAATAGAGTCAAGATTAGCTGCAATTGAGAGGTTTAGTGTGGGCACTCTAGGCCAGTCTGGGACAGGAGCAAGCTCAGAAGGGTTATCTATAGGGGCAGTTGGAAATTTGCATCCCCCCCGGCCATTACGATTCAGGTTCCACAATCTTCTATAACCTCAATTGGGGAAAATAGCACTCACAGTACAACTCCTGTGCCTCAAACCGCACCAGTTCCCCTGCCCAGGCTATTGCCTCCGATCCCCCCACCTAGGAGGTCGAAGCAACTAGTTCATGCTAACCTACCCTCACCGGGGATTCCACCAAATACGCTAACTAGCAGCTTTACCCACCAGCTCAGTCCCAAAACACGGCGCAGGGCAGTGAACTTGCCACCTGAGGCAGCGGGTTACACCGTTATACTGATGGGGGTACCTGAATTGGCTAGTGGGGTAACAGAGTCTTTTGAATCCTTACGAAACAAGGTCATTAGCTGGCTTAACATACATAGGCCCCTTCCATGCAGCCTAAAAGGAGAAGTCCTTATGGTTAGAAGGGTTATGTGGGTTGGTTACACCGTCAAGAAAAGTGTGGGGGACTGTGTAATTGTTAGTTTCAAGAATCCCCAGGTTGTCTCTTACATCTGTAACTGGTTTGGTAATTCCGCCAATACATCAATCGAACTCGTCCCTCTCTCATATTTCTATCCTAACGCTAGTAAGTCTTCTATGAGAAGGGACGAAGAATGGACAAAGGTGGGCTTTGCTGTGGATGGGTCCAGATATAGGCCTAGGTACAACACCCATTTTGCCAACGCAAATTATGTACATCCAAACAGGTTTAATTGCCTTGATGAAGTAGATTGACTTCGAAGGGTTTTTCCCTTACAATCCTACCAAGTCAATGAAAATGAACCTGTGGGGCAGGGCACGGGAATTGAAGGGACTGACATCTTGGACAGACAACTGGATCTACCCCAGGACGGTAGTTTGAAATTCCCGAGCACCAGGGTCATTGCAGATAATGAATCCCAGAGTCAAATGGCTGGTACTTTACCCTCCCAAGCGCTGTGCACTCCTAATGTAACATCTTCTGCTAAATCCACCCTGGGAATGCAAGATTGGATCCTCGTATCCCCATCTATGGGCTCTACTCTTGAAACAACTGAAGGGCCCACTCCTAATTTGACCATCGAAACTCTAAAGGTCCTCTCCTGGAATGTGGCAGGTATTGCAAATAAAATACATACAGCTGACTGGGATCTTCTAATAAGTACCAGTGATATCTGTCTCTTCCAGGAGACGTGGGCCAGGGAACCATTTACCAGTGTGGGTTTTGCTGTCTTTGAAACCCAGGCTAAATGGAATGGAAAGGGGAGACCTTCGGGGGGTTTGGCGATTTGGGTAGCCAGCCACACTGGTTGTACTGCAGAGAGCGTTCCCACGTTCTCTGAAGACATCCAGTGTGTACTTCTTGGGTGGCCCAATGCGGCAAAACTGGCAATTATAAATGTATATTCCCGTCCAGTTAGCATAACTAAGGAATCGCCTACTCTAGAAGATCTTGCGTCCTTTCTGGACTCACTGCCTAGCGGTTATAAAATCGTGCTTGGCGGAGATTTTAATTGCCATTTCGAACCCCTGGAAGGCTTAAGGGAGGGTGCCCTTACCACCGAAGATGATTTTTGGGGTGTCCCACCATGTTCATCCCCCTACCCCAAATCCTGGTCCCCACTCGTTGTGCAAATCATGTCCCTCACTTTAAACTACGCACTGAGGGCTTGTAACGGCCGCACCCCGTCAGATTGTCCCTCATCGTGCATCTTCAATAGGAAGGGTCACGAATCCAGGCTGGATTACATTCTTGTCGACATTGGGTCATGGTCCAGGGTTCAGGACTTTAGAGTATCTCCCAGAACTGATAGTGACCATAACGCTCTTATATTAGACCTGAAACATCTAGCACCTTCTGTTGACTCGCTATCTACTAATCACAAGGATGACCCGGGATATCTGGCCCTTAGCTCTAACAGGCGCAGGGTAAAATGGGGGAAAATAGTCAGTACCGAAGAAAACATAAAGCAAATCTTTGATATTGTACTCCCGAAGTTTGTGGAATTGGATGAATTAATTAATCAGTCTAGATCCACGGACTTCAATCTCAAACTGGGCCAGATACACGCAAATCTAGTAGGCTCCCTATCAGAGGTTTTCTATCCTGTGGCAGTTCCACGGTGTAAAAAGACACGCACCTCAGCTTGGTACAACTCTTCCTGTCGAAAGGCCAAGAAAGAATTAATTGCCAATATCAAGGCAGGGTCAGATAAGGGTACGGTCGCCAAACTCAGACGGGATCACAGGGATGCCATTGCGTTGGCAAAAAGGGAGTGGGATTGGAATCACTGGCAGGATCTCTCCTCTGCATTAGAAACCAGATACTCGAAAAAATTCTGGTCCCTGGTGAATAACGGCACGGGAGAGGTTAAATCTGCCGTGGAGCCAAATATTGCGCCATCTGTATGGGAAGCCCACTTTGGCAAACTGTACCAGGACAGAGTATTGCCCGACAATGAAGTGGCTCCCGATGATATAATCACTCTTGTAGCTGGTTTAGAATTCACTCTTGGTGAGGTAGTTGGTGCAGTAGAGAGATTGGCAATGGGGAAGGCCCCGGGTTTGGATAGGTTGCCCGGTGATCTTTTCAGACAAGATCCTGAAATTTGGGGCCCGTACCTCCTTATTCTTTTTAATGCCATCCTGGGGGTATGGAAATACCCTGCACTTGGCTGGGAGCAGAGATAGTGCCAATTTACAAAAAGGGCTCTCCTCTTCTCCCAGCCAACTACAGGCCGATTAGCCTCATAGACGTGCCCCAAAAACTCTTCTCTCGTCTCCTTTTGGACCAGCTCCTTGATTGGATAGAGGCAACCGAAATCCTTGGTCCCCTCCAGGCTGGCTTCAGAAAGAACACGTCCACCATGGACCAGATCTTCCGCCTCATCCTCCTGTACTGGAAAACGGTGAGGATTGAGGGGGGGAGGCTATACATGGTGTTCGTGGATCTGAGGTCAGCCTTTGACTTGGTCCCACGGAAAAAACTATGGGAGGTCCTAAAGGAGCTGGGTGTACCAACCCAGCTGCTGCATGCCGCAATTATGCGCAGGTTAGGTGTGGGAGGGATGGAGCGCTGTCCTCAAGGTTTCCTATTCTCAGGGGGGTAAGGCAGGGTTGCGTCTTGGCGCCGACCCTGTTTTGCCTCTTTGTGAACAGTGTTATATCCTACCTTGAGGATGTAAAAGATAATGACGCCCCTTCTCTGGCAGGTAGGAGGGTGCCAGCCATCATGTTTGCAGACGACGCCCTCCTGCTTACCAAAAGCCCGATGGGGATCCAAAGGATTCTGGATGGATTTGGTCTTTTCTGTAGTCAAGATGGTCTAGAGATCAATACAGAGAAGACCAAATTCATGATTTCAACCCATCACCAAAGAGAAGACCAAATCCCACCCTGGGTACAGCTAGCCTAGAAAGGGTTACAACCTTTCAATATTTGGGGGTGACTCTGCACGAGAACCTATCTTGGGACCCCCAGATAGCGAAATCCCGGCTAAAGTTGTCCCAATTATCTGGTGCTATCCTGAAGGTTGCAAATACTTCAACCTTCAAACCTATAAGTCCAGCACTGGAATTGTATAAAGCGCAAGCCAAATCGGCCGCAATGTATGGCAGTGAGCTATGGGGGTATAGAGCAGGTCTAGATCTCGCCAGAGTAGAAAACACCTTTCTCAGACGCCTACTGGCTCTCCCCCGTGGTACACCCTTGATTCCTCTGAGATTGGACGTGGGTTTACCCTCTATCGCTGCTGAGCTGGAGTCTAAGCCAGTAAGATTCTGGCACAGGCTCTGGTCCACCAGCGAGCTTGAACATTATAGGAGTGATCTTACCCATGTATTGGCCCTGAATCAACGAGACAGAATTCCTTGGCCGGCCTTCGTTAAGAAGGAACTGTACCGTTTAAATCTGTCTGAACTCTGGGAAGCTCCAGTATCGGGCTGCCAAAGGTTATCCCGGAAACGTCTAGTCCAAATTTACAAGGAAAAAAGTCTTGATTCACTTATGACCTCGACCAATAACGGCACCCTAACTGAACGTTTCCTGCAATCCAAAAATTCTTACAAGTTTGAGGATTTTATGGATATTATTTTCCCAATTCTTGCCAGGAAGCTGTTTATACAGTGGAGGTTCGGCACCTTACCCATCAAAACTTTTACCTCCAAATGGCTACAGAGGGATGATAAATCCTGTCCGGGTTGTAACTCCCATGATGAGGAAGAAACCCATCTTTTTTTCTTTTGTCCTGCATATTACAGACCTAGGAAATATTGGTTGGTCCCTTTATGCAGGAACTTGGGTTTCAGGAGCCACATAGATGCTTATAGAGTTTTAAGAACTAGTACTCTGCCTCATGTAGTTTTTGCTGCGGCGAAATTCATTATGGCTATGTGGCTTATCAGGAAAAAACTGTTAATTGCACAAAATCCTAAACTATGAATTTGTCCTTATAACCATGGACTGTGCTTTTTAATAATTCATGTATGGTCTTCTCCTGATTATGAAATGTATATTTCCTCCCTCATCATGTCTGGAACGACTCGCTATTTATTTTATGTAAATGTGTTTTTACAATTCTAATTCCTTTTTTAAGTGTTGTTAAAATGTACATATTATGTATCTTTTATGGTCTTGTAGACCGAAATAAAGAATTTTTGGATTAGATTGGATTGGTATCACTACATATGATGAGTGAGTATATGTATGAGTGACTATGTAGAACTGTTTGTGAATAAGTGGATGTGTATATAGATGGTGGAATTACTGAAGTGGTTGTTGTAACTGATATGGGTATCTCCATTTTTTTGAAAATTTTAGTTTCTATTTTTGAATATGTGTTTCAAGGTTTACATTACAGTGAAAGGAGGTCTGTCACTGTGTCACAAGGATGGTGTCATCAGTGATGTCATGAGTGATGTCACTGACCATGTCATGAGTGATGTAATATGTGACGTCATCAGCAGTGCATTGCACGCGCAAGTTATAGTGAGTCCAACTAACTATAACGTGGGAATTTCAATGGTTTTATGGGAGTAAAACTTCCAGCTAACTATAACTGGTGTGAAACCTATGTTTTTTTCAGTGAATTTAATAGGTTTTTTAAATGCTAATTCCTAACTATAACTGGTGCGAAACCTATGGTTTTTTCAGTGAATTTCATAGGTTTTTTAATAGCAAATCTCTATAGGTATGAAATGTAATATTTTTCATAACGAATTTTATATTGTATAATTATGTAATAGTTTTTTTTTTTTTTTTTTTTGCCCCGGAGCGCTCCCGGGGCGCGTACCGATGCGCTCACCGGTAAGCGCAGTGCTACGGCACGCCCCGGGGCGCGTACCGGTGAGCGTCCCGTTAGCGCTATTCCCGTGAACGAAAACAACATTGTGACGTATCGCGTAGCCGCGTGATGCGTCATATGATGCACTGCGTAAGCGCACCCGGAAGCACCCGAGCGCATACGATAGCGCAACGTAAGCGCCGCCGGGCGCGCCCTGGGGCACGTAGCGTAAGCGTGTCGGGTCATGTGACCTGAAAATAACACTTTTGATTGGTTCAGAACACTTTTGGTTTCCAAATGATGAGAAAGCCCAGGTCATGAGACCTGAAAATAACACTTTTGATTGGTTGACAACAGTCTTGTTTTCCAAATGATGAAAGACCCCACGTTTTTTCCTCATTCTCACTTTGTTGTTTGAGTGAAGAAGACCTGCAATAATTCTGTGAGAAATGGCTTCACTAGTAGCAGCTGCAGGTGCATCTGCACCACCACCACCTCCACCACCACCACAAGGACCACCACAAGACCACATTGGTGGTCAAGAAGAAGAGGAAGACGAAGAGGAGGAGGAGGAGAGGAGGAACACGTTCCTGCCTGAGGATAATCCCCCATACAGATCCAAGGAACATTTTATTTGGAACTTTTTCAAGATACCAAGGGGTGCAAAAAAAGTGAATGCACCTAAGGTGACTTGCCTCATCTGTAGCGAACAATTGTCAAGAGGGAACCCAAATAAGAAGTATTCTTTTGGGAACCACACTATGATTCAACATATGCAGAGGAAGCACCCGAACAATTATTCGGCAGCAGAGGTCAGGGAACTGACCAAGAACCCTCCCCGTCCTTTTTCTTCAAGCGCCTCCAATCAGCCCACTCTATCGGATGCAGAGGCTAGGGAGATGGTCCCTAATGTACAAACCAGGTTTGCAAATTTTAAATTTGTTTGCAAATATTGCAACAAAACAATTTCATATGGTGAGCAAAGCATCACTTTACTCAATCGAGCTGCAGACAACCATCACTGCAGCAAGCAACCTTAATTTTTTTCTATTTTATTTGCTCCAGTTGAGCTGTTTGCAATTCCCTGTGTTTTGTTTGACCCCAGAAAAACTACAAAAAAATATAAAATTGTTCAGAAAAACCAATTTTTTTTTAAAAATGTTCAAAAAAACAATAAAAAAAATATAAAACAACAAAAAGAATAAAAAAAGTTCTTTTCAGAACTACCTCCAATTTATATAAAAATGCAACATTTTTAAAAAACTCGGTCTTTCTTTTTTATCTCCAGGGTACGCGTACCGGTACGTGTACTGGTACGTGTACCGGGCGCGCACCCCCTCAAAAAAATTTAAAAATAAAATAATGAGTGTGTGTGTGTGTGGTGTATGTGTGTGGGGGGGGTGGGGGGGTATGTGTGTGTGGGGGGTATGTGTGTGGGGTGTGTGTGTGTAGGATGTGTAGGTGTGTGGGTGGGGTGTGTGTGGGTGTGTGGGGGTGTGTGGGGGGTGTGTGTGTGTGTGTGTGTGAGGAGTGTGTGTGTGGGTGTGTGTGTGTGAGGTGTGTGTGTGGGTGTGTGTGTGTGTGTGGGGGGGGTCAGAGGTGTGTGTTTGTGGGGAGGGGGGTTGAGGTGTGTGTTGGGGATATGTGGGGTGTGTCTGTGAGGTGTGTGTGTGGGGGGAGTGCGGTGTGTGTGGGTGGGGGTGTGTGGGTGTAGGTGGGGGTGTGGGTGTGTAAGGTGTGGGTGTGGGTGTGTGGGGTGTTTGGGTGTGGGTGGAGGTGTGGGTGTGTGAGGTATGTGTGCGGGGTGTGTGGGTGTGGGGGGTATGTGTATGGGGTGTGTGTGTGTGTGTGGGATGTGTGGGTGTGGGTGTGTGAGAGGAGTGTGTGTGTGGGTGTGTGTGTGTGTGTGAGGTGTGTGTGTGGTGTGTGTGTGGGGTGTGTGTCAGAGGTGTGTGTGTGTGGTGGGGGGTGAGGTGTGTGTGTAGGAGTGAAGTAAATGATTAATGGAAAGAGATTGAGTGAGGGAGCAAAGGAAGGGAACAGAGGGTAAGGGAAGTAAAGAATGGGGACTGAAAGAAGTTGAATGTGGGAGGGGAGTTAGGGAAAGGGGAGTAAACATGGAGGATAAGAATAAGTGAGAGAAGCAGAGTAAAGAAACAGGAGTGAGGTAGGGTGAGAAAATAGTAGTGAGGTTAAAGCAAAGGGTGATGACAAACTACATTTTTTTAGTCACACTTACCATATAATTAATGTAACTGTAATTACATTTTTTAGTACACTTTGTATCTGTGAAAGAGAGAAGAAAAAATAAGTTATAATTAGTAAAATATGTATTTTAAAATAAAAGATACAAATGAAGAGGTTAAAAATCATAACAGTGTATTTAGAAATAAAGTAAGAGTGAAGGACACTGAAAGGGAAATAAAGTAAGGTAGAAGGACAAAAAGAGGGAAAAAGAAATAGAAGGAGAGCAAATTACTAAGAGTAAGGCATATAGATTCACTGACAGAGAGGAAGAGAAGAAGAGAGAAATGAACTGAAGGTAAGAAAGATACTAAAAGAATGTGAGTTAGCAAAACTAAATCAGGAAACAGGAGTAAGTAAAAAGATAATGACTGAGAGGGAAAGGAGTCTAATTAAGGATGCATTTAGAAGAATGAGGAATGGAAGATAACTGAGAGTAAGTTAAGGAGAGTCATAGAGTGAAGGCATGAAGGGAGAGAGGATAATAGAGAAGGATTGAGGGAAAGGGAGTGAGGAGGTTAGTACACAGAGAGACTAAGAGAAGGACTGAGTGAAGTGGAGTACAATGAGTGAGGAAATGAAATGAGTAAGGGAGCAAAAAAAGTAAAGAGAGGAGAAGAGGACTAAAACAGTGGTACTGAGAGAAAGTGATTTGGTGATGAAAGTAAAGAGAAGGACACTGAAAGATAGGAAATGAGTGGTAGTAATGGAACCAGAGTAAAAGAAATGGGATGAAGAACGATGAGAGAGGAGCAGTGAAGTTGTTGTGAGAGAAACGATAGAAGGTAGATAAACACAAGTGAACATAACACAAGGAGAGTGAGGGACTGAGGACATAGAGGTAGTGAACGGAAACTAGAGAGAAGAGGTCAAAAGAAAGGAGCAAAAAAAGATAAGCGACAGAGAGTGGGTGAGTTATAGTGATAGAGTGCGACAATACTGCTGAGAGAGTAAAGAGGAAGTACTAAAAGAGCAAAGGAGGAAAAGACGGAAAAGGGAAGTAAAGCAGAGAGACTGAAAGCTGAAAATTGTTGCAAGGGAGAGAGTCGATGCAGACAGTTGAAATGAAAATGAGGGGTTGTGAAAGAAGTGCAGTAAACGAATGGGTGTGAAACAGAGTGAGAGAAAGACATTATAAGTGAGTAAAACGAGCTGAAAGAGAATGCAAAAAGCAAAGTGAGTGTGAGACAATGGGAATACAATTTAAATTACACAATACAAACTATAGAATAACTTGTACAACATGTTACATAGTTTATTTTTGCTGTTCTCAGAATATATTGAATTTCACTTAAAACAGTGAGTTCAAACTACTCATCATATGACAGCGGGAAAAAAAACCACAATCAAAAAGTTTGTGTTTTAAAAAAAACATCTAAACTTAAAATTCACAAATGTACACTAATCTTTCATTCACTTACTTTTCCTTTAGGCCAAATAGTACATCATGAAGGTCCTTTTCATTGGAAAGTACTCTGCTGTTCTCTAAAAATCCCATTTAATCGACTTTCTAGAACAAAAGCTCGAAGAACATCTGAAATATGTTTTAATGTTTTCATATACTCCTTTTTTTCAGTCATGACTCTTTGCTCATTCCTTCACTTTTCCTTAAGGCCAAATAGTGTCAGATGTATCAGTATATTTTCAAATTACTTAAAACAAATTCTAAAATTACCGTTTTCCCGACGTTCTGAAAGAAAGGCTCAAACAACATTTTCACAATATTTAAATATTCATAATTCCATCTCTGGCTCTCTCATGTTCAACATTTCCTATAGTACTGATATCACTTACTATGCGATCCACTTACCGTACCTTTATGAGAACTATAATTTTTATATTATCTTCATCATTTTTACTCACAATATAATTTTAAACCAACTTTTATTAACTGCTCCCGTCTTCATAGGCCAATTACCTTTACTTAAATGTTGGTTCTAAAAACACTAGGTATGAATTTTTTTAAGTCAAAAGGCAAACGTTGTTTGAAAGTCAAATGAGTGTCATTACACATAGTCCAACCTTTTCGACATTTTAAATAGCATGTGTAATGCCCTGATGTTGTTGAAGGACCGTCATGATAAATAATAGCTACAGTTGCAAAAGTTCTTCCTGATATTGATAACTGAGAAGCCACGAAATTTTTAATAGAAGTTGCCAATTTACTTCCATCAGGTCTACATCGTTGAAACATTAAAATGACATACTGACCATAGTTTTGTATAAATAATGTTGACAGCATTGCAGACTTACATTGGGTACACACCATATTGTGATCAGCTGCTTTAACGAGATTATTAAAAGACACTGATTTACAGTCTGGTAAAGTCAAATATATAAATCTTTCAGTGTCTATTGTAGTACTACTTGATAAACTACAGTTGTCGCAGTCATGCTGCCATTGATAAGAAAGGCTAAAAAGATTTTTTATATCTACACCTTCATCTTCCAATACATCAAACATATACATTAAAAATTCCTGACAATCCTGCTGAATATTCTGTGGAAATTGATTTTGACCAGAACATATGTCTAGAAGATTTCGAATTTCTGAAACACTTTCTATTTTTGCTCTATCACTGCTACATTTCTCAAACACAGAATTCAAAAAACAGCAGAATGTTTGATCCCGATTTTCAACAATCTGTTCTTGTAAATTTTGAAGAAAAAAAATAACATTAACCGCTACATTAGCATAGCAGTTGACACCAGAACTGTTTTGAAACTGAAATCCAACAACATCTTCAACAGAATCCTTTTTCCTTCTGCTTAAAATTACAGTTTCATCTACTTTTTGTCTTTTTGCTACTACCTCACTGCAATTATTCTCATTTCTTCTTTTTCGACCTACCACACGTTTTTCAAACAGAGGATATTGAGGCAAATGTGGAGCATACTCTCTTCTTAACCTATTGTATTCTTTAACACAATCTAGATCTGCACAAATTTTTGTTTCATCACACTCAATCAAGTACAATCCTGATAAAGTTCTGACTCGTGATAATGCCACATATGCCATGCCCTCTTTAAACACAGAACTTCCAATGTTCACCAAAGCACTATCTACACTTAAACCTTGAGATTTATGGATTGACACTGCATATGCCAAACAAACCGGAAACTGTTTTCTGCGAACATATAAGTCTTTCACAAGCAAAAATCTAGCTGAACAACTACAAATTTGTTCTATTTCGTCAAAGCCATCAAATTGTATTTTTAAAATTTCAATTCCATCTCTATTTTTGTAATTCACAAAATTAACAACATAACCCATTGCTCCATTTACCAGACCTCTTTCAACATTTAAATTCCTTCTCAAAATGATACGACAATTTAAACACACATTCAGAGTCTTTTCAAAACCAGCAGTTTTAGATATAGTCTTCTCTAATGAATCCAATTTTGATTTCAAATTTTCAGACAAAATAATTGTTGCTCCCATATGCTCTATTTTATCTATAGCTTCCAGTTTCACTATCTCTTCATTTTCTAACGTTAACATTTTGTTGTTGAACATGGAACATTCTTTCAGAGTTGGCATAAACATATGCCAGATTTCTTCTCGTTAATTTTCTTAAAAATATTCTCTGGAAGAATTTTTTCATTTGGGTACAAATTTGAAATTAATCGTCCATGTAAAGCTTCTTTCCCATGCTGACTTACTTTTCCGATTCTTACATCTTGTAGAATATTTTTATAATCTTCATCCTTTGCCTGCCGCATATTTTGGAGTAGTTCTGCATATTTGAAATTTAACCATATATTAACGTTTCCAATGCTTCCTAGGCACTTCCTGGTATCTTCATGCGTGACCATTTTAAACACTGGTTGTCCTTTCACTGGAGTCAACTGCAGTAGATCTCCAAAAACAATAATGTGTTTCCCTCCAAATAACACATCATACTCTGTTCTAAGAATTTCTTGCATTCTCAAATGCACAAAAGCAAGCATTAGATTTGAGACCATGCTTACTTCATCAATGATAAGAAGTTTAATTTTCTTCAGGACTCTCGAAACTTCGGAACACGCATCTCCAGATAGCTTGTGGTATTGCAATTTGTTATCATGCTCCACTGGCAGCATCAGTAAACGTACATTATCTTGAGCTTGTTCCATAGCTCTTTCCACCTCATCCATGGCTGTGGCAGCTTCATTTTGGATAATTGGTCCTCCTAGTGGATCCTGACTCAATGAAGTAGAACTCTGACTGTCTTGAGAACTGTCTCTAGCAATCTCTACAGCAATTGTGGCTTCTTGCTCTATCTCTTCGTTCAACATTTGCAGATAATTTGTAAAAACAGGACATTCTATGGTATCCTTGGTTGCATTAAAAGAATCTTCGTAACAGAGAAAATATCCAAGTAGTTGCTGTTCTGTACGTCATGGCTTAAAGAGTTGCAAAAGAGCTAAATAGTAAAATTCCCTTTTCTCTGAATTTTCGCAACTCAATTTTCGATGATTAATCAAATGGCCTTTTCTCTGCTTCACTAGACATCCTTCACACCCAATGACAGCATATATTCCATTATTGATATCTTCTCTGATGTTCCTCTTATAAATATATCTCTGCAGAACTTCATAGAGACAAGCGTTCTCAAGGTAAGGACTTCTATTTGGATAGTATGTATCCTTTATGTTTGTCTTCAAAATATCTGTACTTTCTGGTTCTTTCTCCGCCAAATACTCTATTTCTTGTACAGATTTCAAAACTCGGTTTCGTGTTGCAGCAAGACCTAGACTCACCCAAATGATGGTTCTAGATTTGGCATATAGACTTGCTGATGACAATCGATCAGAACATTCATATGCTCCAATTTCTCGATGTGACAACATCTTCAGACTGTAACTGTATAATTTCTTGCTTAGACTCTTTTCATGTGAAATGTCCTCCCACATTTCCTTCAGTTCTGTCTTTTCTTTTTTTGTGATGTAAGACGTCACATATCTAGCCACAGCAATAGAGTTGTCAGCAACGAACTGAATATCCATGTTAGCATTCCACATGGACAAAATCACTGGGTTGTAGTCGTTGATGTACTTGGACTCTTCGTTTCTTTTTAAATTGTATGTTTTTTTGGTGATGTCCTCATCACAGTATGTCGCAGAGAAGACATCAAATTATTTACTCTTCCTTTAGAAATCACTGGTCGTGGAAACGCGAAACGACATTTTGTATAGAACTTGTCCTTGTTTCTGAATTTTCGACGACAGTACTTTCCACAACGATGGGATTGAAAGCGTAAAACTTGTTGCCTTAAACTGTTTTCTTCGGTAGTTTTCGGAACAGCACATGTTGAATACTCTTCAATGAAGCTCATCACTGTCTCATCCGAATCTGTTCCAAATTTGGGTGCATCTTTAATCCACAACAACATATGTATATGAGAAGCACCTCTCGCTTGATACTCCTTTCTCCAAAAGAAATCCAAAACCTCTCCAAGGGGAGGATTTTTTTGTTGGTAATAAAAGACATCATAGCTTCAAATCTATGATTGAAATATCTGCATACATTCACTGGATCCAAAGAACACAGTTCTCCAGCAGTTTTGAATTCTATATTTTGTATATTTGCATTTGCCTCTCGTAGAAATTGAAGTAAGTCGTCCCATGCATACTCAGCACAGCTAAGAGTGAGGAACCATGTAGGAGTTCCTAAGTTTCTTAGCATACATTTCAATTCCCCATGACGACGGTACCAATACTCATTTGTACCACGCTGACATGCCATGAAATTGATTAGATGAGATTCCAAAATATTATCTTGCAGATTGACTTTCTCCATAAAGTCCCTCGCCGAAACATTTTGCAGATGTGCTCCACTTTTCAGTATATGGTTTACTGCAAAAGAAAGCCCAGACAAGTCACTTTCATACAGTAGATGAAACAAATATGGAATGCATTGACAAAACCTTGGATCTTCAGCATATAATCTTAAAGTCCGGTATTCAGATGCAGGAATTTGAACTGGTCGATCGTCATATCGTCCACCTCGACCTGTTGGAAATAAATGTGGAAAACAACGAGCTTCCAAACTTTCTTCCCATACACTAATGGGACTTCCTTTTGCTGCTTTCATTTGAAACAAGTCAATTGCATTCCCCATCACTTCTTTGGAATGCAAAGGATGAACAGTATAATGTTCATATATTTCTTCACTTCTAGACACATCAACATTTTCAATTTGGCCAGCTGAAGAATCACTGTCTTCATCTGCAGCTGTTTCCTCTGCTCCAACACATACATGTTTGTAGTACTCATTGTTTTTGACCAAATACAACGTTGCCTTTTTGACTTTCCTAACATCCACTAAATCTTGCCAGATTTTCTTACTCTTTGTCGGAACCCCATTAACTAGAATAACCAGAGGTTCCTCTTCCACTTTCTCTACACCAATTGTATCAATATTTTTCTTGAAATCTAGAGGCAAATAAACAACTCTTCCCTTTTAATCCTCTCTGTAAATCTGAAGGAGGCAATTTCCCTATCTTAGGCTCCATGCGAACAATTGCCTGAAAAGGATGGACACATTGAATCAAAATAGACTCATATGTATTTAAATCCATCAATTCAGGAGGAATGTCTACCAACTCCAGATTATTATGAACAGCTCTAGCAGGCATTCTGTTTTGATTTAATTTATCATAACAATATTTACAAATACGCTGATCAGAACTCAAATCAAAAGAATTCTCCACCCACAAATAAGTGGCAAAATCCTTCCACTCATAATTATTTATCTTTTCACTTTTTACGTATAAATCAACTAATCTAGTTTGATGCTTATAATGAGTTCGTCGAAAACACACACAAGCCAAATTCGGCCTTTCACTTGATTTCACCTTAAACCTGGTAATTTCCTGCTCAAACTTTTCTGTACTTGAAATCTGTACATTGTCCTCCACATTACCTTGAATTGCTGTGTCAATTTCTACACTGTCCTCTTTATCACCAAAATAACAAATCTCAATTTCTTCACAAATCTTCTTCACATCTAATTCAGTTCCATGCAAAAGAGCACTGTTTAATTGTTTAAGTTTAAGTGCTGGACTTTTTGCATAATATAACCTTCTCACTAATTTCCTCATTTTGTTATGATGCACTGCTAACATCCTAAAATGATGAAAAACACTCTGACAGACTTTTCTAGAAAGACAAGCCAGTGAATGCCCTTGCAAACCTGTGTTTTCTCTCACTCTACAAGGATCTAAGTCTTGCAACATCTTCATTTTCTGTTTTAGACTTTTCTTACTATATGTACGTAAGAAATTACAAAACAAATCGATTGATTCCTGTCGCACACTACAAATACTACTACACTTCCAAGTGTACACTGGACCCTTAGTACGTCTCCCTAAAACTTCATCAGTTAACACCTCTTCTGGTTCTCTAGGCACAAGTTTCTCTTTTTCAATCGGACAACCGTCTTTCACCTCATATGCTCGACCACTGGTGTCAACTGCATGCACTAAATCATTCTCCTGGAAGTAACTCTCCTCATTGAAAAATGGCTCACAACTTGAACTGTGCATCCATTCTCCAGAAAAAACTTTACAAAAATTAGTCCGATTAATTAATCTTTTCCATCTACTGTTTGATTTGAAAACATCAATTGTCTTGTTAAGTGTCCTAATTCTATTGATTATTAAAATAAATAATTTTTTCTTAACTTCAAAAGCCTGATCAACAATCTTCTCTACATTTTTCTTTTTCTTATAAAAAGCAGATCTCTGTTTACCTTTTTAAATATTTTTTAACAAATTTAAAACCACCCTATTGCAAAACATTCGTTTACGAATGTCCCTAAATTGGTTTTGCCTTCTATTCCTATGCATATTATTCTCTCCTGCTCCAGTACTAACATTTTTGGGGGGCCTCTCCTTCCTTTTCAAATTTGCTCTCTCCTTCTCTTTTTGTACATTCTGTCCAACATTTTTTTTTGATCTACATATGTTCCGTAAGAAAGACTTAGTTGTCTTACCAGGAGCTTTTTTCCTGTTTTTTGAAGTATTTGTTGTAGAGGAGTACTGTAATTCCGTTGCTGTTTTTGATTTTTTTCCGCTTCGCATCTTTTCTTCTCCTCTGCCTTGAGGGCATATTTCCTTACTATTGAAATCTTGATTTCAATCTGTGGTAAAGAAAAAAATAACACATTAAGACCACTATTACCAAACAACAAAGCAATGACAATAAGCAAACGGTCTATTCAGAGTTACAGCTGAGGTGGGGATTGTCCAGGAGTGCAGAGGAGGTGAGGTCTGTATTGAAAAGTGTAGTGGAAGAGAGATCTGTCTAGGGGTACAAAAGAGGTAAGGCCTGTGTCTAAGAGTGCAGTGGGGGATAGGCTTCATGAAGTCTAGTCCACTGCACTCTTAGACACAGGCCTCACCACCTATGCTCCCCAGGAAAGGCCTCTCTCCCACTACAGTCTTGAACACAGGCCTCACCTCCTCTGTGCCTCTGGACATGCCTCACCTTATCTGCACAATCTACTTCCTAATCTGACATAATACAGGTGACATCATTGTGAAAGGTTGAAATATATTTATTTAATCATGCAGACACTATTTATTCCTTCTCAAAAATCTAAAAGCCATTGATTGGCCCCAAAATCGTTTTTTAAATAACATTTTAGACACAGAGCACAGGTCCTATGTACAAGCATTCAGTGTCCATGAGTACAGTGGAGAGGACTAACCTCCTCTGACCCTTGGACAAGCCTTACCTCATCTGTGTCCTCTGGACAGGCCTCAATGTATTGAGTATAATTCATGGTAACTGGGTGCAGATGAGGTGACGCATGTCCAGGGGTGTAAATAAGCTGAGGCCTGTCTAAGGATGCAGATCAGTTGAGGTCTATTCAGGGTTGCAGATGAGGTGAGGATTGTCCACGGGTGCAAAGGAGGTGAGGCCTGTATTCAAGAGTGTAGTGGAAGAGATGTTTGTCCAGGGGTACAAAGGAGGTGAGGCCTGTGTCTAAGACTACAGTGGGGGATAGGCTTCATGAAGTCTAGTCCACTACTCTCTTAGACACAGTCCTCACCACCTATGCTCCCCAGGAAAGGCCTCTCTCCCACTACAGTCTTCAACACAGGCCTCACCACCTCTGTACCTCTGGACATGCCTCACCTCATCTGCACAATCTACTTCCTAATCTGACATAACACAGGTGACATCATTGTGAAAGGCTCAAATATATTTATTTAATCATGCAGACACTATTTATTCCTTCTCAAAAATCTAAAAGCCATTGATTTTCCTCAAAATCGTTTTTTCAAATCAAATTTAAGAAACACAGCACAGGTCCTATGTACAAGCATTCAATTTCAGTACTGAAAACTCACTATTTTACAAAATACATTTCCTCTCTCTTGCAAACATTCCCACCAAGCATTACCCAAAAAATGACACAAACCAACAGCAAAGAAGCTCAGTCTGCTTCCTAATCTGAGGTAACACAGGTGACATGATTGTGAAAGGTTCAAATATTTTTATGTAATCATTCACACACTATTTATTCCTTCTCAAAAATGTAAAAGCCATTGATTTGCCCCAAAATAGTTTTTTCAATAACATTTTAGAAACAGAGCGCAGGTCCTATGTACAAGCATTCCATTTCAGTACTGAAAACTCACTGTTTTACAAAATACATTTCCTCTCTATTGCAAACATTCCTACCAAGCATTACCAAAAAAATTACACAAACCAACAGCAAAGAAGCTCAGTCTGCTTCCTAATCTGAGGTAACACAGGTGACATGATTGTGAAAGGTTCAAAAATTTTTATGTAATCATGCACACACTATTTATTCCTTCTCAAAAATGTAAAAGCCATTGATTTGCCCCAACATGGTTTTTTGAATAACATTTTAGAAATAGAACGCAGGTCCTATTTACAAGCATTCCATTTCAGTACTAAAAACTCACTATTTTACAAAATACATTTCCTCTCTCTTGCAAACATTCATACCAAGCATTACCAAAAAAATGACGCAAACCAACAGCAATCTGCAGTCTGCTTCCTAATCTGAGGTAACACAGGTGACATGATTGTGAAAGGTTCAAATATTGCATTTTCAAAAAGCATCACACAAACCAACAACAAAGAAGCTCAATGTGCTTCCTAATCTAAACTCTCTATCTATATTGAATGAATCATAACTCACCTTTACAAATGCTTTGGGAGATTGAGAACAGTGTCAGCTACACACACCAATATTTCTTTAGCAGAGCAAAAGATATGTACTGCAGGCACTACAACCATGAATGGCACAGAAAACCTCTAATTCTACACACATATTCCTCATGGTAACCAATCAAAACTCTTCCCTCTCTATTTTCAAACCAACACCCTTCCCCCCCTCAGCCCTTTCTACCTGTTACCATAGCAACTCCCTCCTCACTGAGCTCTCAGGGTTAAAATGTTATTCTACAATGTTGCAAATTAACTCAGCAAGGATGTTTGACCTCTCAATACACCAGCTTATCAGGTGCAATCTTTCTTTTAATGACTTTTTCTTAACCATTCAAATTACTTCTTTTACAGAACAGAAACCTGCACCCAAACTTTCAGTTTTCAACTATCTGAATCCACCAATCATTGCTTGTGATTCAACAGCACTGAAACTCCACAGTTTTTCTTTGCAAACTCCTACTGTTCCAACTGCCATTTTATTCCTACACTTCATCTGACTGCACCAGAACCTCCTCTCACCATGTATTCTGTCTGGATTATTGGACATAGCTACATCCACTGGGCTCAAAGGTATGCAGCTCTTAGAAATTTTCACAACCTTGATTTACCAAATGTGCACATCAAAATGGATTGGCCAAAGAGGATTGAAATGTCATCAATTGATCCCATTGGTGAAAACCTTTCACCATCTGCCACACCCTGACCTTATAATTTTGCACTGTGGTGGAAATGACCTAGGCACTTTGACTGGGGTAGGTCTGGAAATGGTTTTAAAGGACACCTTTGGGCAATTGATGACACTTTTTCCACAAACTGCCTGGTATATTCCAATATATGCCAAAGACAAAAATGGAAGTGGTCCAACCAATTTTGTCCACAATTTGAGAAAGCACGGAAACATGTGAATAAATCTGTTTCTGCTTACATGAGAGACTATGGAATGGGTTCAATATACAACAATAACTTGTGTTACAACATGCAAGATATATACAGAGGAGATGGTGTGCACTTCTCAGATGAGGGGAATAGAATATTCCTTCTGAATTTAAGACTGTGCATTGGAACCTACTTGTAGGTACCTAAATCATCCACAGAACCCAAAAGCTCTTTTCAGGGTTACCCTACCTCTGATCACTCAAAATGATTACTTTTCTCTAACTTTTTTCACTGTTTTTCACCAAAGTACGCTCCCCGGTACGCGTACCGGGCACTTCCCCCGCGAAAAATTAAAAAGAAAATTGGTTTTTTTGGGCCTATATGGGCCTCCTAAGCCCCCCTCAGAAAACCTAGGGGGTCAGGGGGTGTCTACCGTGCCCCCTTTTACCCATTCCCAACATTGTTTGTCCTCAATCTTGTGTCTCAAATCTACCGAAACACAAGATGGAGGACGCCTGTTGCGCTGCCGGTACGCGTACCGTGGTGCGCACCGGTAAGCGCTCCCAACTTTTTTTTAAAGTTAATTTACATAAAAACCACTGGAGAGACTTTCATCAAATATAGAATAGGCCCTACTACATACCAGTCCCTACCATTTTCCCAAATTTGGTGAAATTCCATTGAGCCATTTGAGCTGTAGCCCTGTCTAAATATCCTGAGGGAAATTACATGACAAAAACACATATGGAGTGTTAGGATTTACAACCAATTAAAATGTTACTTTCATTTTCTACTTTTTTTTCCTGACATTTGATTGGTGATGTACATGAATATAAATGAAAAATGAGAGGCAAACACGGCCATTTTGACTACACCTACCTGAGGTACATCTTGAAAAAGATTTCTCCATTTATCTTCATCACCTTTTAATAAGGTAAGTTGTTAATTTGTAAGGGGCACTTTAAGTTAATTTGTAAAAACGTTTTCTGATAGTTATTTACTGTCCCTCTGTTATAGTTATAGATTGAGATAGGCTTCTCTGTTATAGTTATGGATTGAGTTAGGCTTCTCTGGTATAGTTATGAAATTAATTAGGCTTCTTCACATACACTTTTTTGATATTTCTACTTCCTGCCTTATACCATACACTGCCCAAAGATAACTTCACTGTTAAAAACTCAGAAGTACCTGTCTAAACTTAAACCCAACACTGCCCTAACTCTACTGATATATTTATTTTTAATGCAATTTACAGCAAGAAAATGGAAGGAGAAGCAAATATTTCTTTCGAAATAGTTCTTCAAAACAATCCTGAGGAAGACTTTGACATTATGAATGAGTCTCTAGACGAAGAGTTAGTTAATTGTGTGGAAGAAATGGAATCATGGACTAAAAATGAGGACATTCCTGACGATATAATGTTGGAAGTGTTATTAAATTTTGAAAAATCAGAGCAATACATTTTTATTTAATAATTAAAAAGTGTTCGAGACATTATTCATTTTTTTATGTAATTCATGAAATAGTACCAAAATTAATATAATATAAAGTGAGACTTACAGTATACTGTCCAAATTTTTTGTGTTACATAGTAATTTTGCTCATAGTTACTTCCTTTCTCCCACTATATTATCTCCAATGTGTATTTGACATCTCTTTTTCATCTCCTGCCTCCATGTTGTTTCTGCTTTCCTGACAGACTATGCTATGGATTCCATATACCACAATAACTTCTGTAACAACATGTAAGATATCTACAGAGGAGACGGTGTACATTGAATTTAAGACTCTGTATTGGTACCTACATGCTGGTACTTAAATCACCCACACAACACAACAACTCTATGCAAAGCTACCCTACCTCTAAGCACTTTAAATTATTATTTTACTGTTTCACTGGGTTTTCCCCTTGGTACGCTCCCCGGTACGCTCCCCGGCCCTTTTATGGCCCCCACATCAAACCTAGGGGGTCAGGGGGGCTCTACCCTGCCCCCTTTTGGTCATTTCCCCCTTTGTTTTTGCCACCTCTTGTGTCTCGATCCTACCGAGAAACAAGATGGCGGCCGCTCCGGACTGTTTGGAATGTTGACAGACACCTGAAAGCCAATCAGATTTCCGCGCGCGAACTCGCGGTGCGCGCCCTGTGCGCTCCCCGGTGCGCGTACCGGGGCGTGCTTATGGATATATATATATTTTTTTAACCTAAATTACTCAAAATCCACTGGAGCACATATCTTGAGACATAGCAAAGGCACATCAAGCTACCAGTCCCTACAATTTTGCCAAGTTTGGTGGAAATCCATTCAGCCGTTCGGGCTAAAAGTGAGTCCAACCGCCCTATGAAAAATTAACATGGGGAAAACACGTTTTGGGACCCCCTTTTATCTCGGCCCCCGCTTGACGAATCCCCCCCACACTTGCAGGAAAGGAGCGGAGCGCAGCGAGGCAAATTTGAGGAAAATTACAGGCAGATCCCTCAATCTGCGCCAAAGTTATTCCTAATAGAATGTTGCGGATTTCCTATGGAAAACAATCCTAACTATAACTACCTATTGGCGACCGCCAGTAGGTAATATATATATATATATATATATATATATATTCACCGAAAAAACCATAGGTTTCAGGGACGTTATAGTTAGAAATTAGTATTTAAAAAACCTTTGAAAGTCACTGGAAAAACCATAGGTTTCAGGGACATTATAGTTAGTTGGACATTTCACTCATACAAAACCAGAGAAATTTGGCTGTTATAGTTAGTTGAGCTAACTATAACTCGCACCCCCGCATTGAACTGCTGATGATGTCACATATTACATCACTAATGACATGGTCAGTGACATCACTGATGACATCTCAAATGATATCACTGATGACATCATCCAGTAAATGTGTGTTTTTGTCAAGTTTAAATATGTTTTATATTACCTACTGGCGGTCACCAGTAGGTAGTTATAGTTAGAATCAAGTTTCCATTGGAAGAACATTTTTTGTTATGCTTATAACTTTGTTGTCGTTTGATGAATCTTCAAGAAATTTTCCAAACTAATTCTTTGTTTATATCAGCTCCTATGTTGAAAGTTTGGGAGTGATTCAGCAAGGGGGGCCAAGTATAAAGGGGGTCCCAAAACGTGTTTTCTCCATGTTAATTTCCATAGGAAACATTAGACAAGACTACAGGTCAAACGGGTGCACAAAATTAGCCTAAATTTGGCAGGGTGAAGGGTCTTGGTCTAGAAAGCACGCTTTTGTTTATTTGGTGTAAATCAGTTTTTAAGAAATATTGAAATATACAGATATCGATATTTGAGATTTCTGCTATCTGATTGGCTGAGGTATTACGAGCACGAGCTTGCTGCTTATTGGCTGCGAGCGGTTGCAACTAGGAAGTGTTGGCCGCCATTTTGTGATTCTGTTGAAGCGAGTAAGGGGAAAAAAGGGCAAAAAAAGTAGGAAAGAGGAGGGTAGGAGCACAGTAACCTCTGTGGGGTTTTTAGGGTGTGCTATAGAGGGGGTGCAAAGCGAAGTATTAACCCTTACCGGTGTGAAAGTGCTGGGCTATGGAAATTTAGTGAGGTATTGCGTAGAGTCTGATGCTGCTAAGGTGAGCTGCTGCGGGGCTCGGGATTAAAGCGTGAGCCCAAACTGTGTGTTTTATGGTGTGAAGTCATGTGCCCTGGCTGCTGCACTATAGCTGTGGAAGTAGTGTCAGCATGTGTTTATACCTACTAGGACAAACTACTGACCCGTACTGGTCTGAAAGCCGTGGGGTACAGAAAATATGTGTGGTATTGTCTAGAGTCTCATGCTGCTAAGCTGAGGTGCTGCCGGACTTGGGGATGAAAGCATTGTGGAAGTAGTGTCAGCATGTGTTTATATCTACTAGGACAAAGTACTGACCCGTACTGGTCTGAAAGTCCTGGGGTACGGAAAATATGTGAGGGATTGTCTAGAGTCTCATGCAGCTAAGCTGAGGTGCTGCCAGACTAGGGGATGAAGGCATGAGTCCAAACTGTGTGTCATATGCTGTGAAGCCATGTTTTCTGGCCGCTGTGCCACATCTGTCCACGTAGTGTGAGCATGTAGTTATACCTACTCGGAGGAACTTTTGTTTTGAACATTGTAACTCGTGCATGGTGCTTAGGGGGTGTTATACAGGAAGGGCAAAGGTAAATTCACGCGTATCGAATCACTCTTACGGGTCTGATGGTGCTGGGGGCATAAGCTGAGACGCTGCCGGACTCGGGAATAAAGCCGCTGAACTACTGACCTCACCGGTCTGAAAGGGCAGGGTACCGAAATTAAGTGAGATATTGCCTAGAGTGTTATGCTGCTAAATTGAGCTGCTGCTGGATTCGGGGATGAAACCGTGAGCCCAAACTGTGTGTGCTATGCTGTGAAGTCATGTACTCAGGGGGGTGTGCCACACCTGTCCAACTTCTATATATTGTCCTTAGGTGGTGTTGTACAGGGAGTGCAAAGGTAAATCAATATGGTATTTGTAAAGCGCAAACTACTCTCCCCTATGGATGAGTAGAGCCGGTGATCAAAGCGAGAGCTCTGTGCTGCAAAGTCAGATGGTCTGGCCGCTGCGCTACAGCTGTGTGGAGAATACATTGTGGCGAGTGTCCAGGAGTTTTCTTTACCTGGCTCTTAAATAGCAGCCCGAAGTTGGAAGGTATAGGGTGGCTCTAAAAAGAGCCATTGTGTTCATTTGTTGGAGCTACATATAAGTGCGGATGCAGAGCTACAAGTTATTCAGGAAAACTCGCTTTCCCTGATCTGTGAAGTGCACTCCATCACTTCTGTGGATATCAGCCATATAAAAACATATGTTGTTATTGTTGTTGAGGAACCCCTTTTTGTGGTCTCTGAGGTATGCAGACACAGCTTTGTTGACTTTCTTCCTAGATTTTTCAATCTGAGGATAAAATTGTTTTGACCATTTCCACTTCTGTCTTTGGCAAATATTGGAATATACAAAGACAGTTTGAGGCAAAAGTAACATCAATTGTCCAAAGGTGTCCTTCATAAGCATTTCCAAACCTACCCCAGTCAATGTGCCTAGGTCGTTTCCACCACAGTGCACAATCATAAGGTCAGTGTGTTGGAGATGCAAACAGGTTTTAATCAAAGGCAACGATTGATGCCACTGCAATCCTCTTGGTGCAAACCATTTACTGTCCACATTTTGTAAACCTAGGTCTAAGTAAATACGTCTCTGTTCTACATACCTCTTGCACCAGAAAATATAGCTATTTCCTACGATCCACACTAGCATTTTAAAGGTTTGGCTGGAAGGTATGGAAAGATGTCTGTAGCTCATGCAGTTCCTTCTTAGAATAAGAGATATGTTTAAAGATGGGGAACTACTTTTTTTTGCCATACAAAGCGATACCTGAATGGGAGATGAAAAGCATTGTTTTTTAAAAGTAGGGTGTACATTCGTTTTGTGGAAAAGCATCTTTGTGATTGGCTAAGAAAAAGTTGTTTGAACGTAGAGTACATATTATAGGATAACATTTGCTCAACTCAACCACACCTGCTACTTGCATTTGGAAGGCACTGTACAAACTTAAAAAATCGTGGACTTTTAACCCGCGCGTGCCGTTAAATGTTCCAGAAAATGTTGCAAAAAATATTGTTAGGTTTAAAAAAATTTATGAACTTTTAACCTGCACATGTTGTAGAATGTTCTAGTAAGTGTGTTAATAGAATACGTTGCACTCCTGATTTCTATGTGTCGTTGAATGTGAAAAAAACAGTTTATATGGAAAATTAAAAAGAAACTAATAGAGAGAAGTTTTGAAACGTAAAAGAATTAAGGAAGTATTATAATTTGTTCTTTACATGTATTTATGTGTAGAGGAACAAAATTATAGAAACAACAGCACCAGGAAGAGGAAGACGCAGGGAGTGGGGGAATGGGGGGAGATAGGCACAATAATGGCACTCATGCAAAATCAAGTACAGCATAAGTATAGACAAACAATGGGCAAAATGAAACACACCAACAAGGAGCATCAGTCATACAACCCACCAACATCAAACCACTGAAGGAGCATTGAAGTGAAAACCACGCTGCATTCATACAGGATCTGTACAAAGGTTGGTTGTGGGTGTTGTGGGATGTCTGCGACCATGGTCATCATGGATGAGATAACCAGCACGTGGCACGTGGGCTGGTTCACTGTGTGTTACATTGCCAAACAGCTGTTCCTCCCTCTCACAAGCCCCCACAATTTTGTACGGTATGCTGTTGTATCCCGTGCACTCGTACAGCACAGCATTGTAATGCCTATTTGGGCATGTCCTGCGGCATTCCAACTGCACCATGAGAGTGCTGTTTGGTGGTGGTGCACGCAACTTTACAACATCGTCTGCTGTGGCCCTTGTGGCAGGCCACACCAGAACACAGAGGCACACTTACTGCACTTCCTACACACGGACATGTCCGAAACACCCTGTTTCCCTCGCTGGATAGGCACACACCTGCGTTGACCTGTGTACGCTGGATCAGCACACGTCTGTTGTGCATGCAGGAGGATGCATGCATAGCTATATTTTCAGGGTCACTGCCAACGTTGAGGTGACATAGTAACGTCTGCTGAAGACAGTACACTGTGATGTTGCAGGGCCCATGCCCATCATGCCAACACAATGATCACATGGACACACTTGCTCAGATGCGGTTTTGGGGGGCCTTGGCGGTCCGGGGGTTGTTGCGATGAGTCTTGTGGCCCTCATGGGTATCCTTGTATCATGCTCATTGACTCTATGGCACCTGTGGGTGTTCTGGCATAACTCTTGGCTCTGTTCCTTCCATGCTGCAGGTAGTCATCCTGCTTAACACCAGCAGAAAGCAGGTGTAAAATCCGCGGTGTAACGTGGGTTATCACTGGAATTTCTTTCGCATTGCAGTTGTTGTGAAAGTTGTGATGTGATTTTTTCATGTGCAGAACAATAGACAAACTGGGCAGTGATCTCGTCAAGATTCAGCACCTGACCCACTATTCCTAATCAATATAAATACAATGAGATTTCTTCATTGATTTTCTGTGTACACTGTAAGTGCAGGCACTACCTCAGTGCAATTCAATACAGGATTTTGGTATTTAGAAAAAATCGCAAAGGTGCACCTACTCTGCATTTCATTATTGGCACTTTAATGCAACTAAAGTTGAGATAAATCTAACACAGTATTCAGTTGGTGCAAACTACAGAGATAACCAGTATTCCCGCGATAAGTGCCCCACAATGTAACATCATGGGGATACCAGCAAATAACAGTAATAGGAAGAAGAAAGAGTCACACAGAAGTTAAGAAAACAACCAAAAAGGTAAGTAATTTTTCTTTGTCAAACTTTATTTTTCTATAAACATATATAAACCATTTTCAAATTTAATTTTGTATTAATATATATATATATATATATATATATATATATATATATATATATTACACTCCATGACAACCCCATGGAGCGTAATATATATATATATCGCAACATCTCAGCTACATAAGTCTTTAAGCCAATGGAAAAGGGAAGGACTAATATCGTCTGAAGAATACAAATTCATGAATGTTAATTTTCCCATCTTGCCTTCTCTCTACCTCATTCCGAAGGTACACAAGGGCGTGCAACCAATTCCAGGCAGGCCAATTGTGTCAGCTATTGGCAGTGCAGGGGAAAAAGTTGGAGAGTATATAGACTTTTTCCTCCAAGACTTTGTCAAACAACTCCCCAGTTTCACTCGTGACACCAGTGATTTCATAACTAAGATAGCTACAATTGTATGGGAGAGTGACATGTGGCTTATTTCGCTTGATGTTGAATCGCTGTACACCAGCATAGATCACGTGAGAGGCCTTTCAGCCGTCCAACACTACCTTTTTAGCAGACCCATCCAATATTATGAACACAATAAGGTGATTGTGGGCCTTATAGAATGGTGCCTTTTTAACAACTTCTTTTCCTTTGGTAAAGAGATTTACAGGCAACTAAGAGGCGTGGCGATGGGGGCCTGCTTCTCTCCCAGCTATGCGTGCTTGCACGTTGGCTGGTGGGAGGAGCAGGTCCTCAAAGTACGCCATAAGGCGTTGATGGAGAGTCATGTTAGGTGCTTTTTTAAGGTACATCGATGATGTCTTCATCGTCTGGAAGGGTAGTAAAGAGGAAGCATTGTCTTTTATTTGTGATATCAATGACAATTCGCTAAATCTTAACTTCACGGCCCACATTCAGAAAAACCGCATCCAATTCTTGGATGTTGAGGTATATGTCTCCGATGGAACCCTAAACACTACCCTTCACAGGAAGCAGACTGCAGGCAATGCCACATTGCATGCAACCAGTATGCATCCCAGGCATACAATCTCTGGAATCCCCTATGGGGAAATCCTCAGGTTAAAGAGGATTTGCAGTTCCCCTTCTGACTTTGATGACTGCTTGGAAGAACTTCTAAACAGATTGAGAGCTAGAGGATATTCCGAGCGGACATTAAACGCAGCAGTAACTAAATCCCTTTCAAGATCTAGGGAGAGTCTTTTTCCTGATTCTACTCCTACAACTGAATTACCTTTGGACACAGAACCCCAACTAGAGTGCCCACGTCTAATCACCACTTTCAGTAGGGAAGATAGGAAAATCAGGTCAATCCTGAATAAACATTGGCCGATCATTCTGAGTGATCACATCTTAAACACCAGATTACCCTCTTCCCCTACTGTAACTTTTAGACGGGCCAAAACCACGGGCAACTACTTGGACAAAGCTGCGCCTGAACTAAAAACCAAAATTCCATGGCTACGCCCAACTATGGGATTCTTCAAATGCTCCAGTTGTAGGGCCTGTAAGTTTGGCGTCACTACCACTCACTATCTCACCCCGTTTAGCACAGTTGCCAAGACCATCAATGGCAACTATAATTGCAAAACTGATCATGCTGTGTATGTTCTGGCGTGCACCTGTGGGCTTAGATATGTTGGCAGCACTAAGCTCCAGGTGCACGTCCGAATATTACAGCACTTGCGGGCAATTCTTCATAGTGACCCTACATACCCGGTCGCCCGACATTTCAAGCGGGTACATAACAAAGATTTAAACTGCCTCAGCTACTTTGTGATTGGAGCAGTACCTAGATTAAGAAGAGGAGGTGACCGTGAGGCAGAACTCAGGAAAATGGAGTCTAGATTCATATTGGAACTCGATAGTCGTTGGCCCAACGGGCTCAACAATATTGAGGAAATGCACCACTTTCTGTAATTATCATGTTAATACTGGTTGCTCCACTCTGTCTTCCTCTCAGCAATTATACATGTACTTCTAGTTAGGTTCCCTATTAGAAGTACCCTGTGTTTCCGATATCCCTTGTCCCATGATCTGCTTTTACAACTAGTGAAGTTTAGATCGATATTCACTCATGGTGACGCACATCATGTACTCTATTATATAGCACGATCAATATTCATTTTTATTATATTCATACAATTCTATTCCAGGACTTATTGAAAGAGTTTTATGGTAATCACTCCAATGACAATTTTAGACTGTATAGTTATTGAAATATGAAGGTATAAATTGTGGATTTGTGTATATTAATATTGTGCTGAGCATTTACACATATGGGGTATTTATGGAGATGCACACAGGTATAAATTTGTATCTAAAGGGGATGTCTGTGTTTGTATTTGTATATGTATGTATGTATGTTCACATATATATATTTATATATGTGTATGTATATATGTATATAGATGTATATATCTGGGATGAAATTGGGTCCTTTTGTGTTCGTTACAACAGTGTGTTTTTTGAATTGATCTAAAGTTGCTGTTGGTTAGTTGTGGGGGAGGGTATGTAGTGGTGGTGTGTGTGTGTATATATATATGAAATATGGTCTTATTTATACATATTGTCATTTTTAGCTTCTTGGAAAATAATTTCTTTTTCTACCTGGTACACTTTAAAAGAACTTAGTACAGAATGGGATTGTTTGATGAATTTAATCATGCATTTATTAATGTACATTGTATATTTGCACATTACTGTTCTAATGGTAGTCTAGTATGTTCCCGCAATTTTCTTGCACTTTATTACATCTTTATCACTTATGCACTTTTTTATCTATGCACTTTATAACTTTCGCTGCTACATATAAGAATTTGCATATTTGCACAGAATTGGTATATATGTCATTTGAATTTTAATTTGACAATAGAAATTGCTTCTTAATGCTTTTGATCTACAATTTTTATTATCTGACTGAATTGGATTAATTCCTGGATTTAACCAGTAACAACTTTCTGTACACATGCCAGCAAATGGACAAGTATATCAGCGATAGTGTGTTTTCACTGTTTATTATATGTCACGTGATTATGGTGGACGCCACCAGGGGGCGGCGTCAACATCACTGCATAAACTTATAAAATAGCATAATGATTCTAAACATGTTGCAGCGTGACCAAGGGCTTTTGGCCCGAAACGCGTCGCTGGTTCTGTTTTTGTTTTAAATAAATACCATCTTGCTGACTCTGCTGGTCCGGTCCTTATTCTTTGCTGGCGTGGAGGCGGTGTCTGCGAGCGCAGAGCAAGCTGAGGAGGAACTTTCTTTTCATATATATATATATATATATAATAATACATATTATATATATATTATATATATATACTATCTATATCTATATATATATATAATATCTCTCTCCCTCTCTCTCTCTCTCTCTCTCTATATATATATATATATATATATTCACAGAAAAAACCATAGGTTATAGACCATATATAGTTAGGAATTAGCATTTACAAAACCTTGAAAATTCACTGAAAAAACCATAGGTTATAGACCATATATAGTTAGGAATTAGCATTTAAAAAACCTTATTTTACTCACACAAAACCATTGAAATTCCATATATAGTTAGTTGCACTAACTATATATCGCGCACCCGTAATCCACTGCTGATGATGTCACATATTACATCATTCATGACATGGTCAGTGACATCACTGATGACATCACTGATGACATCTCAAATGACATCACTGATGACAACATCCAGTGATTATGTGTTTCTGTAAAGTTTAAATATGTTTTACATATTGAAGAATGAGTGGATGTATAAGTGTCTCAATGAAGGTTTTAGTAGGTGCGTGATTGACTGTATGAGTGAGTGATTAAATGCGTCTTACTAAATGCACGGGTTAGTGACTAAACTGTCTGAAAGTGTGCATCAGCATGTCTGTTGTTGTGCAAGCTGCTGCATGTGTTGATCAGTAGCTATATAAGTAGCTATATGGGTTATTGATTGGTTGCACAAGTATTTGTATGGGAGACTGAGTGTGTGTATGACTGGCTGGGAGGTGTGTGACTCTGTGCAGATCAATGTGTACTTGTATCAGTGATTCTATAAGAGAGTAAGTATGTGTTAGTATATGTTTTAAAATGTAAGGTACTCTATGTTTAACTGTGTAGATTAGAAAATGGAACTGTGATTGATTCTTTACAGGACTGACTAGGTGTGTGAGTAACTCCATGGATGAGTGGCAGAGTGTGAGTGTCTGTATAGGTGTATGAGTGCATATGATAGTGTTGTAAAGATGAGTGATTGTATGTATGAATGATTGTATGGGTGAATGAGTGAATGTGTGTGTAGACGTAGGAATCAGTGAGTGGGTATGTAGTAACTAGTATTGGTGTGTCAATGGTTTCAAAAATTATACTCTGTATTTAACACTGGGTGTAACAGAGGTTATATTAAAGTGTGAGGAGATGCATTGTATTGTCACATTAATGATATCATCATTGATGTGACCATTGATGTCAAATGAGATATCATCAGTGATGTCATTTGAGATGTCATCAGTGATGTCATCAGTGATGTCACTGACCATGTCATGAATGATGTAATATGTGACATCATCAGCAGTGGATTACGGGTGCGCGATATATAGTTAGTGCAACTAACTATATATGGAATTTCAATGGTTTTGTGTGAGTAAAATAAGGTTTTTTAAATGCTAATTCCTAACTATATATGGTCTATAACCTATGGTTTTTTCAGTGAATTTTCAAGGTTTTGTAAATGCTAATTCCTAACTATATATGGTCTATAACCTATGGTTTTTTCTGTGAATTTCATTGGTTTTTTAACAGCTAATATCTGTAGCTGTAAAATGTATTCTTCTTTAAATCCAAAAATATATTTTATATGTTTATGAATAATTTTTTTTTTTAAATATTTTTTTTTCTTCGTTCCCGCTTCGCGAATCGGGAAGCTTCCCGTTAGCTGACCTTGATGCCGCGAAATAGACCGCGAGCCGGTAAACGTTTCTTTACCGCAACTGCCGCGTTAGAAAACAACATCGTGACGCCTCCCGTCCGCATGACGTTTCGCGTTGTCGCGTGATACGTCATATGACGTGCTACGTTAGCGAACTCGTACGCTTACCGAGTCGCAAAGCACAGGTTTCTGGAAGCAAACCGGGAGGCCCTGCAAAGCGCGTAACGTAAACACAGCAGGTCATGTGACTTGGTAATAACACTTTTCATTGGTTCATTTCACTTTCGGTTTCCTAATGATGTAAGACTAGGTCATATGATCTAAAATGAACACTTTTCATTGGTTGAGAACTATTTTTTTTCCCAAATGGTGAAAATCCCTCCTTCTTTCCTCACTCTGACTTTCATCATTGTGAGAGAAATACCCTTTGTTACCAGTGAGCAATGGCTTCTTTACTAGCTTCAGCTGGTGCTTCCCCACCACCTCCACCACATCCAAGGAAGAGTGGACCACCTGCTAAAGTTATAATTCAGCAAGAAGAGGAAGAAGAGGAACAGGACGACCTAGATAATCTCCCTATTATGGCCAGAAGATCTGTTGTACCGGAAGTAACGGGACCAGAGGGCAGGGAGATGGTGCCAAATATACAAACGAGATTTCGTGAAGTAAAACAAGTCTGCGTACATTGCAGTGGAATCATTTGCTACGCAGAAAGTAGCATCACTCTGATCAACAGAGCTATTAACAATCATGCTCATGTTTGTCCGAAACTCCCCAAACAATAAATTCTTTTTTTTGTTTTCTTCCTCCTGTTGAGCCCTTTACAATGAATCATTTTCGTTGCCCCCTCCGAAAAAAAAACAAAAAAAATATAAAACTGTTCAGAAAAATTCAAAAAAAGTAAAAAAATGTTCAGAAAAATAATAAAAAAAATATAAAACAACAAAAACAATTTTAAAAAAAGTTCTTTTCAGAACTACCTCCCCGTTATAAAAAAATTGGTACAATATTTGCAACTGTGCCAACCTCTATTTCTCTTAGTTCGCTTCCCAGTTCGCTCCCCGGTACGCGAACCGGAAGCGAACCAAAAATTTTTTTTTATAAAAAAGAACAGTAAGTATAAGGGAAGGAAACAGACAGTTATGTTAAAAGAAAGACAGCTATAGGGGAGTAAACTAGAGAAACTATTACCCGTAATCCACTGCTGATGATGTCACATATTACATCATTCATGACATGCTCAGTGACATCATCAGCAGAGGATTGCGGGTAACAGTATCCCTAGTTTATTCCCTATAGCTGTGTTTCTTTTAACATAACTGTCTGTTTCCTTCCCTTATACTTACTGTTCTTTTAAAAAAAATTTTTTTAGATCTGTCAGAAACAGTGAAAGTAATGAAATATAAAAGACTACGTAGAATATGAGCACTGTATGCAACAACTTTGACACTGACAGAAGCCTCACCTTCTCCATGCCTCCTACACAGTTCTACATGTACATCATAAATGCAAACAGAACAGAATTAATTATACATGTTAAATGGTTTATTTTTGCTGTTCTCAGAATGTATCAAATTTCACTAAAACAGAGACTTGAAGGTATTCATCATATAACAGCGGGGAAAAAAAAACACAATCAAAATGATTGTGTTTAAAAAACCCATACATTACAAATCAGAATTCAGAACTCCTTAAAGTTAACTTACTTTCCATGACGGCCAAGGATGTCCTATGAACAGCTTACACTCTGTTGTGCTGTTATTACTTTCAACCCGCCACTTTCTGAAAGAAAACCTCCATCGTTTTCAAAAACATGTTACATACAAAAAATGACTTCTCGCTCTCTACCACACGATTCCACAAGGCCAAATCGTGTCAGAGCCATGTATAACTCTTGGATTTCTTGTAAGCCAATCCCGTCTTTTCGCATTTCCGCAACTTTCAGAATTAAAATGTTGAAGATCATTTACACAATCCTGGACTAGTAATATCTTCCCCTTCTTGCTCAATCATGTTCTACATTTCCTATCACACTGATACTGCTTACTATGAAGCAGACTTACACTACCTTTATGACTAGTACAATTATTTAATTCTCTACATCACTTTTAATCACAAAGCAATGTAAAACAGTAGACAGCATTGCAGACTTACATTCCCTCTACTCCATGTTTTGATTCGCTGCTTCAATTAGCTTATAAAAAGAAATAGTTTTTCTGAACTCATTCAAAGTGCACGTATTTCTCAATAACGTCCAGTGTTATGGTAAAAAGTTATGTCTCTGTACTACACTTATCCTCAAGGCCAAATAGTGTAGGAGCCATGAGAACTTCTTGAAATTCCTCAGAGCACATCCCGAGATTCTTTCCCTAAAATTTTGGTTTTAAAAACACCAGGTAAGAGTTTTTAAGGTCATATGGCAATTTTTTTTTGAAAATTAAAACAGAATCATTGCAGAATGACCAGCCATTTCTACACTTTAAATAAGCTGTATAATGTCCTGATGTTATTGAAGGACCATCATGATATATAATTGCTACAGTTACAAAAGTCCTTCCTGATATTGACAACTGTGAAGCCACAAAATTTTTAATTAAAGTTGTCAATTTTGTTCCATCAGGCCTACATCGTTGGAACATTAAAATGACATACTGGCCATATGTTCGTATAAATAAAGTGGACATCATTTCAGATTTACATTGGCTACACTCCATGTTGTGATCAGCTGCTTTTACTAGCTTATTAAAAGAGACTGATTTACTGTCTGGCAAAGTTAAATATATAAATCTTTCTGAGTCTACACTAGTAGTAGCTGATACCCTACAGTTCTCGCAGTCATGCTGCCATTGATAAGAAAGCCCAAACAGGTGATCTACATCTACACCTTCATCATGCAATACATCAAGCATATACATTAAAAACTCCTGACAATCTTGCTGACTATTTTGAGAGAATTGTGTTTGGCCTGAACATCTGTCTAACAGATTTCGAATTTCAGACACACTTTCTATGTTTGTTCTATCAGTGCTACATTTCTCTAACACAGAATTTAACAAACTGCAAAATCTTTGATCCGAATTGACCACAATCTGTTCTTTTAAAGTTTCTAGAGAAAAGACAACATTAACCACTACATTAGCATAGCAGTTGACACCAGAACTGTTTTCAAATTGAAAACCAACAACATCTTCAACAGAATCCTTTTTGTTTCTGCTTATAATTTCAGGTTCATCAACTTTTCGTCTTTTTGCTACAACCTCCCCAGTATTGGTCACATTTCTTCGTTTCCGGCCTACCACACGTTTCTCAAACAAAGGATACTGAGGCAAATGTGGCGCATACTCTCTTCTCAACCTATTGTATTCCTTAACACAATCTAGATCCGCACAAATGTTTGTGACATCACACTCAATCAAGTACAATCCCGATAAAGTCCTAACTCGTGACAATGCCACATATGCCATACCCTCCTTGAACACAGAACTGCCAATATTCACCAATGCACAGTCTACACTTAAACCTTGCGATTTATGGATTGTCACCGCATATGCCAAGCAAACAGGAAACTGCTTACGACGAACATATAAGTCTTTTACAAGCAAAAATCTAGCAGAACAACGAGCAATTAGCTGTACTTCCTCAATGCCATCAAATTTAATTTTTAAAAATTCAATTCCATCTCTATTTCTGTATTTCACAAAATCAACAACATTACCCATTGATCCATTTACCAGACCTCTTTCAACATGTTAATTCCTTCTTAAAATTATACGGCAGTTCAAGCACACATTCAGAGTCTTTTCAAAACCCGCAGTTTTAGATATACTCTTCTCTAATGAATCCAATTTTGTTTTCAGATTCTCAGACAAAATAATTGTTGATCCCATATGCTCTACTCTGTCAATAGCTTCCAATTTCACAATCTCTTGCTTTTCTAAATGCAACATTTTGTTGTTGAATTTGGCACATTCTGCAAGAGTTGGCATCAAACATATTCCAGATTTTTTCTCAGTAACTTTCTGAAAAATATTCTCAGGCACAACATCTTCGTCTGGATATAAATTTGTCAGTAATCGTGCATGTAAAGCTTCTTTCCCATGCTCGGTCACTTTTCCAATTCTAACATCTTGTAGAATAGTCTTGTAAACTTCATCCTTTGCCTGACGCATATTTTCATGCAGTTCAGCATAATTGAAGTTTAACCATATATTGACGTTGCCAATACTCCCTAAGCACTTCCTGGTATCTTCATGCGTGAGCATTTTGAACACAGGTTGCCCTTTCACTGGTGTCAGCTGCAGAAGATCTCCAAAAACAATGATGTGTTTGCCACCAAATAACACATCATACTCTGTTTTGAGAACTTCTTGCATTCTCAAATGCACAAAGGCAAGCATAACATTGGAAACCATGCTTACTTCGTCAATGATAAGAAGTTTCATTTTCCTCAAGACTCTTGAAACTTCAAAACAAGCATCTCCAGATAGCTTGTGATATTCTAATTTGTTGTCATGCTCCACTGGCAGCATCAGTAAACGATGTAAAGTAATCCCTTTAATGTTATGTGCTGCCAGTCCAGTTGGAGCGGTGACAACACAAGACAGCGATGACTCTGTCCTTTCCTGCAAATAACATGAAATTGCTTTAATAAGGAAACTTTTTCCAGTTCCCGCTTCTCCACTCACGTACAGTCGGACAGGCTTCAACGACGTACATGAGCACTCTTTCTTATCATGACTTAATCCATGATCAATTTGCATGGTAAGTTCGTCATATATTTTCCTCTGCTCAACGTTGAGTTGTCTTTCCAACTCTTCTAAGTTAACCGCATCCTCCTGAGCATGTGCCATGGCTCTTTCCACTTCATTCATAGCAGTGGCAGCTTCATTTTCGATAAGAGGTCCTCCTAGTGGATCCTGACTCAATGAAGCAGAACTCTGACTGTCCTGAGAACTGTCTCTGGCAATCTCGGCTGCAATCGTTGCTTCCTGCTCAATTTCCACATTCAACATTTCTACATATTTGGGAAAAGCAGGACATTCTATGGTCTCCTTGGCAGCATTGAAAGAGTCTTCGTAACAGAGGAAATCTCCAAGCAGTTCCTCTTCTGCACGCCAAGGCTTAAAAAGTTGCAAAAGTGCTAAATAGAAAAACTCCTTTTTTTCACGAGATTCGCCACTCAATTTTCGATGGTTTATCAAGTGGCATTTTCTTTGCTTGACCAGACATCCCTCACTTCCTATTACAGCATACACTCCTTTCTCAGTATCTTCTTTGATGTTCCTCTTGAATATGTAATTTTGCAGAACCTCATACAGACAAACATTCTCGAGGTGACTGCTTCGATTTGGATAATATGTATCCAACATGTTGCTCTTCAAAATGTCGGTACTGTTTGGCTCCTTTTCCGCCAAATACTCAATTTCCCGCACAGGTTTCAGAACTCGATTACGCGTTGCAGCAAGACCAACACTCGCCCAAACGATACTCCTGGACTTGGCATAGAGACTTGCTGAAGACAACCGGTCAGAACATTCGTAAGCTCCGATTTCTCGATGCGACAACATCTTCAGACTGAAACTGTACAACTTCTTGCTGAGGCTCTTTTCATGGGAAATGTCCTCCCACATATCCTTCAATTCTGTCTTCTCTTTTTTGGTGATGTAAGATGTCACATACCTAGCCACAGCCATACAGTTATCAGCCACAAACTGTATATCCATGTTAGCATTCCACATGGACAAAATCACCGGGTTGTAGTCGTTGATGTACTTAGACTCTTCGTTCCTCTTCAAATTGTATGTGTTTTTAGGTGATTTCTTCATCACATTATGTCGCAGCGAAGACATCAAACTGTTCACTCTTCCTTTAGAAATCACCGATCGTGGAAAGCCGAAACGACATTTGGTGTAGAACTTGTCTTTGTTCCGGAATTTACGACAACAGTACTTTCCACATCGATGGCTTTGGAAACGTAGAACTTTTTCTCTTAGGCTTTTTTTCTCCTTTGCGTTTGGAACAGCACACGTAGAATACTGTTCTATGAAACTCATCACTGAGTCGTCTGCATCCGTTCCAAATTTAGGTGCATCCTTGATCCACAGCAACATATGTATATGAGGAGCACCTCTTGCTTGGTACTCCTTCCTCCAGAAGAAATCCAACACCTCTCCAAGAGGTGGATTCTTCTTATTCATGATGAAAGACATCATACCTTCAAATCTATGATTGAAGTACCTACATACATTGACTGGATCCAAAGAGCACAGTTCTCCGGGTGTCTTGAATTCGATGTTTTCTACGTTAGCATTTGCCTCTCGTAGAAATTCAAGTAAGTCTTCCCAGCCATACTCAGCACAGCTCAAAGTGAGGAACCATGTGGGAGTTCCTAAGTTCTTCAGCATACATTTTAAATCACCATGACGACGGTACCAGTACTCATTAGTACCACGCTGACACGCCATGAGATTAATCAGGTGAGAATCCAAAATACTGTCTTGGACATTGACTTTATCCATAAAGTCACTTGCCGAGATGTTTTGCATGTGTATACCACTTTTCAAGATGTGGTTCACTGCATATGACAGTCCAGACAGATCGCTTTCAAACAGGAGATGAAACAAATAAGGAATGCATTGTCGAAACCTAGGATCTCCTGCATACAATCGCAAAGTCCGGTATTCAGAAGCAGGAATTTGATGAGGTCGCTCATCATATCTTCCTCCCTGACCTGTTGGAAAAAGCTGTGGGAAACACCGAGCTTCCAAACTTTCCTCCCAAACACTAATGGGACTCCCTTTCGCTTGTTTCATTTGAAACAACTCAATAGCATTCCCCATTACTTCCTTGGAATGCAAAGGATGAACACTATAATGTTCATATATTTCTTCACTAGTACAGGGTTCTACTTTCTCAATTTGACCAGCACACAAATCGCTATCCTCTTCCTCACTTACTTCCTCTTCTGCAACATATACATTTTTATAGTATTTATTATATTTTTTCAAATACAATGTTGCCCTTTTGACTTTCCTAACATCTACTAAATCTTGCCATATTTTCTTATTCTTTGTCGGAACCCCATTAACTAAGATAACCAGAGGTTCCTCTTCCACTTTTTCTACTCCAATTGTGTTAATGTTTTTCTTCAAATCTAGAGGCAAATAAACAACTCTTCCCTTTAATCCTCTCTGTAAATCTGATGGAGGCAATTTCCCTGTCTTTGGCTCCATTCTTACAATAGCCTGAAAGGGATGGATACTTTGAATCAAAATAGATTCATAAGTATTTAAATCCTTCAATTCAGAAGGAATTTCAACCAATTCCAGATTATTATGAACTGCTCTAGCAGGCATCTGGTTTTGATTTAATTTGTTACAACAATAAGTACACACACGTTGATCCAATCCCAAATCAAAACAATTTTCTACCATCAAGTATGTTGTAAAATCCTTCCATTCACTATTATTTTCCCTTTCACTTTTTCCATATAAATCCACTAACTTAGTCTGATTCTTATAATAAGTGCGTCGACAACACACACAAGTGAAATTTGGCCTCTCACTTGATTTCACCTCAAACGTCGCAATTTCCCTCTGGAAATTATCTGTACTGGAAACCTGTACACTATCTTCCACATTACTCTCTTCTTCTTGGTCAATTTCAACATTCTCCTCTTTACTTCCAAAGTAACAAAACTCAATTTCTTCACATATATTCTTCACATCTATTTCAGAACCATGCAAAAGAGCAGCGCATAATTGTTTTAGCATAATTGCTGGACTCTTAGCATAATACAACATTCTAACTAATTTCCTCACTTTATTATGATGCACTGCTAGCATCCTGAAATGATGAAAAACACTCTGGCATACTCTCCTGGAAAGACAAGCCAGTGAATGACCATGCAAACCTATCACTTCTCTCACTCTGCAAGGATCTAATTCTTGCAACAACTTCATTTTCTGCTTCAAACTTTTCTTACTAAATGACCGTATAAAATCACAAAGCAAATTGATGGAATCCTGTCGTACACTGCAAATACTACTACACTTCCAGGTGTACACAGGACCCTTAGGACGTCTCCCTAAAACCTCATTACCTAACACCTCTTCTATCTCTGTTCTCACAAGTTTTTCTTTTTCAACTGGACAACCATCTTTCACTTCATAAGCTCGACCACTGGTGTCAACTGCATGCACCAAATCATTATCCTGGAAATAACTCTCCTCATTAAAAAATGCCTCAGAGCTTGAACTATGCATCCATTCTCCAGAAAAAACTTCACAAAAATTACTACGATTAACTATTCTCTTCCATCTACTATTTCTTTTGAAATCATAAATTACCTTGTTTAGCTTCCTAATTCTATTGATTGTCAAAATAAATAACTTACGTTTAATTTCAAATGCCTGATCAATAACTTTCTCAACTATTTTTTTTCTCTTATAAAAAACCACTTTCTGCTGACCTTTCTTAATATTTTTTAACAAATTCCCAATTATCCTGTTGCGGAACATTCGTTTACGAATATCCCTAAACTGTTGTTTCCTTCTACTTTCATGCATAGAGTTATCTCTTACTCTAGCAGTAACATTTCTCATTGGCCTTTCCTTACCATTTGAATTCGGTCTCCTTTTCTGGAGTGAAACATTTTCTGTAGTAATATTTTTTTTACTACACATATTTCTTATGACTGTTTTTCGACTCTTACCCGGTGCTTTCTTGGTGACTTGACAAATCTTTTTGTTAGAGGACTGCTGCAATATTCCATGCTCCTGCTGTCTTTGACGTTTTCCAGCCTTTCTTACTCTTTCTTTGCTAGGCATCCTAAAATCTTGAAATAATGTGCAGTTGAATCTGTGGTAAAATATAATAAAAAATGTTATTAACCACTATTACCCAACAGTAAATTAATAACAGTCATCAAAAACTTAACACACTACTTAAGTATATAATATACTGAAGCCTATCTCCAATTTTTCACTGAACAGGACTCATCTCTTCTTAACCTTGGATAAACCTCACCTACTCTGTGTCCCCTGCACATAATTAAATGTAAAGGGGCAGATTTATATTAACTAGCACATCCCCAGGGATGCACCAGTTAACGTGCACCGCTGCTCTGCCACCCACGGTGTGCCGCATTTACAATCAGATAGGACAAAGCTACATCAAAACCCTGCGCCTGCTTGAAGCAGGCATAGATCTTGACGCAGGTAGGCTGAAAGCTAAAGCAACAACTAAGTGTTGTGTGCAGAAGTTACAAAAAAGGAAAAATGGCGTTTAAACCAGTAATGAGACCATGCTAACGTAATACAGAGTAAAAATATCCAGGATCTACATCAGTTTGGGGTTCACGAACCTGGCAGGTACAAGGCACTGAGGCTTTCCACCGTGCATGTCTCATCCCAAAACATATGTTGTTTGTGAATGAAACAATTTCCCAGACCAAATGCTTTGGATTGGCTACTTCTAAAAAATTAAACACCCCTACTATCCCGGAGTTAGAGGAATACGATGGTTGGAGTAATTTTACTCGTTGTCTATTAAAGATTTACAGGCCCTACTCCGTAATTCTTCCTTTAACATTTCCAGTATAAATCCAAAAGGTTGACTGCTTTGGCAACGTGCCTTATCCACGGTTTAATAACGCTGCCTTTTGCTTTATATAAGTTTTCAAATTGTATGAAATATATACCAATAGGTCGTTATTAACCTTTAGGTAGTGGTTTTCTTCATCAAGTCTGGTCGCTTCCATACACATACAGATTTTCAAAGATGATCAAGAACTTTATCTGAATGGAGAGGAATGCACTGAGACGCCAGATCATTCACTAATGTGTAGGCACAGACAGTTACACGGTTCATGCAACAAACACCGACCAAATATGGCTTGCGTGTTGCAAGGCACGCCAGTTCCTGCTATCATCCCCACGTTCAAGTTCTTGGAAAATGGTAGTTATTTGATGCTCAATAATGAAGATTGTTCTGGGTTAATTAAAAGTATTCATTTTATCGTAACAGTAAATGAACGGGTTATTTGCTGCAGAAATGTTCTATTTCCTCCCACACATGAACATAGGGAGTCTTCAATCTGGCCACAAATACCAACCTTGGGAGCACATTTCAACAGCATGGCAAGAATAGGAGCTCTTTTGTCTCAGAGAGAGGTGGCCTTGAGTTCGGCCCGTGAAACTTTCGTGCTTCACATAGCGAACACCCGTACAGAGGTGCAGACCCTTTTAAATACAGATTCGACTTTGCATTTCAGCAAGATTACCCATTCATTTCCATGTAGCAGGAGGCCCATAGGAATGAAGGTGCAATTTGCGATTAGCAATTACCTCATCGCAAATTACGAATTTTTCCGACGGTGCAGGGGTATCTCAAGAACACCCTGCTGCACCCCTGAAAAAAAAATTTGGGGTCATATGACGCACATAAATTTTGAAAACATTCCTTTACCTCAAAAACGATTTTCAACTCATAATTTGAAAACACTGCACATGGGGAAATGACTTAAAATGTCCTTAAGACACATAAAAGCATTTTTTGATTGCCTTTGCAGCATGTTTCAGTCACCTTTAACATGCCTATGTAACGGAAACATTCAAAATCTAAATTTGCCATGCACAGGTGGGAGCATATTTACAAGCAATTTGCTCCACAGACAAACTTCTTACATTGAAATGGGAAAGACTCTCAATTACCTTATAAAGAAGCAGACACCATTATGTCCTTCTCATCAATATTAAAACCATTGCTTTTTCTCAAAAACGATTTACAAGTCATAATTTGAAAACACTCCACAGCTCCTATGCACATAAAAGCCCTGTCAGTACTAATACTTCACATTTTCTCCAATTACAATTTCTCAAACAAACAAAATCTATTTGTGAAACACTTGAGACAAAGCAACATTTGAAAAACACAACTTTCTTCATAATTTTCTCCTTAAAGCACACTATTTTCTATCTAAATTAAAGAATTTTTTTCTCACCTTAGCAAGTACTTTGAGTTTCAAAACAGTCTCAGAAACACACCAATTTGTCTTCAGCAGAGCAAAAGGTATGCACTCCAGAGTCTGCAGCTATCAAAAGCACAGAAATGCTGTAATTCCTCACACAGATCTCTCATGTCACCCAATCAAAACTCTTCCCTCACTTTTTTTCAAAGCAAAACCCTTCCCCCCTCTGCCCCCTCTCTGCTTTTTCTGCATAGCAACCACCTCTTGCAAGACCTCTCACACAACAATGTTGCAATTGAACTCTGAACTCTCAGTGCACCTGCATATCCAAAGCATTCTTTCATTTAATGATTTTTTCTTCGCCACTCAAAATACATCTTTCAACGAACTCATCCATGCACACTAACTTTCTGTTTTCAGCAATCAAAATCCACCAATCACTCTTACTGCTTCATTAACACAGAAACTCCTCAGTTTTTTTCATTTTACACTCTCATTTTTTCAACTGCCATTTCATTGCCACACTTCATCTGACTGCAGGAGAACCTTCTCTCGCCATGTTTTCTGTCTGGATTGTTGGACATAGCTACATCTATTGGGCTCAAAGGTACGCTGAAAACAGGAATTTACCTAACCTCAATTTACAAGATGTGGAAATTAAGTGGTTTGGCCACAGAGGATTAAAACGTCACCAATTGATACCATTGGTGAAAACCTTTATGCATTTGCCAAAACCTGACCTGTTAATTGTGCACTGTGGAGGTAATGATTTGGGCACTTTGACTGGGGTAGGTCTGGAAATGCTTTTAAAGGACACCTTTGAGCAATTGATGGCACTTTTTCCTCAGACTGCCTTGGTATATTCAAATATATGCCAAAGACAGAAATGGAGGTGGTCGAACCAATTTTGTCCACAAATTGAGAAATCGAGGAAGCATGTAAACAAATCTGTTTCAGCTTACATGAGAGACCATGGAATGGGCTCCCTGTACAACAATAACTTGCGTTACTACATGCAAGATATCTACAGAGGAGATGGAGTTCACTTCTCAGATGAGGGCAACAGAGTTTTCACTCTGAATTTAAGAATGTGCATTGGTACCTACTTATAAGTACCTAAATGTACCATAAACCCAAAAGCTCTTCTCAGAGCTACCCTACATCTGATCACTCACAATTATTATTGTACTCTAACTTTTTTCACTAATTTTCAAGAAAGTACGCTCCCCAGAACGCTTCCCGGTTCGCGAACCGAGCGCACTCCACGCAAAAAAACTAAAAAAACGGTATATATTTTTTTGCCCTGCGAGAACCTTTCAAAGCCTCCACATCAAACCTAGGGGGTCAGGGACGATCTACTATGCCCCCTTATGGTCATTTGCCCCTTCGCTTTGGCCTCCTCTTGTCTCTCGATCCTACCGAGAGACAAGATGGCGGCCGCTATGGACTGTTTGGAATGTTTACAGACGCCGAAAAACCAATCAGCTTCGCAAACCTCCGTAACGCGAAAAGTACGCGAAGCGGAGCGCTGTTACAGATATATATCTTTTTTTGAAAGTTAATTTCTCAAAATCCACTGGAGCACATATATTGAGACCTAGCAAAGGCACATCGGGCTACCAGTCCCTACAATTTTGCCAAGTTTCGTGCAAATCCATTCAGCCGTTCGATTATTATTATTATTTTTTTTTTTGCCCCGGGGGGCCCTTTTAAAACCTCCACATCAAACCTAGGGGGTCAGCGAGGATCTACTATTCCCCCTTATGGTCATTCGCCCCTTCGCTTTCGCCTCCTCTTGTCTCTCGATCCTACCGAGAGACAAGATGGCGGCCGCTACGGACTGTTTGGAATGTTGACAGACGCCGGAGAACCAATCAGCTTCGCTTCACAAAGCTCCGTTGCGCGAAAAGTCCGCGAACCAGACCGCTGCCTGGTCCGCGCTTACAGATATATATCTTTTTTTAAACGTTAATTTCTCAAAATCCACTGGAGCACATATATTGAGACCTACAAAAGGCACATCGGGCTACCAGTCCCTACAATTTTGCCAAGTTTCGTGCAAATCCATTCAGCCGTTCGGGCTAAAAGTGAGGCCAACCGCCCTATGGAAATTAACATGGGAAAAACGCGTTTTGGGACCCCCCTTTTTTCTCGGCCCCCCCTTGACGAACCCCCCCCAAATTTTCAAAGGCTGCTCAGAAACAAAATGTGCCATTTTCCTGAAAATTTCAGCCAATTCCGTCCACAAACGGCAAAGTTATTAGACATAGAATTTTCAAAAAACCCATAGAGAAAAAATCCTAACTATATATACCTACTGGCGACCGCCAGTAGGTAATATATATATATATATATATATTCACTGAAAAAACCATAGGTTTCTCAACAGTTATAGTTAGCTGGACATTTTACTCATTGAAATTCCCCCGTTATAGTTAGTTGTACTCACTATAACTCGCGCGTCCGCAATCCACTGCTGATGATGTCACATATTACATCATTCATGACATGGTCAGTGACATCACTGATGACATCACTGATGACATCTCAAATGACATCACTGATGACATCACCGATGACATCATCCGTGTGACAATCAAATACACCTCATCACACACTAGTATAATCTTTCATCACTCACTGATAAAATAGAAAGTGCCATATTTGAAACCATTGACACACCAATAGAAATGTCTAAACACCCACTCAGTTATTCATAGAACTATACACACATCTAATCACTTACCTATAGATTCAGTGTTATATGCAGTGAAGAATCAACAGAACACTATCAAATATACGTATACGGTGGAGAAGTGTGGCTCAATGGTTAGAGCGGCTAGACCCTGATGCAAAGGTCTAGCCCGAGACCAGTGTTCAATTCCCCGCCTCGGCGGGTCTTGGGCTCAAAAATTCCACGGACCTGATAATTCTCGCCTCTGTGCCTATTCCAATCATGGAGTTCCACTCTGCAACTCTGGGCAATAGCTTGCTTAATCTCCACAACGGCCCCCACAACGCTAAGGATGCCTCGCCTCCACCTTGGGGGTACCCAGGAGTGGATACCTCACAGGGAAAGCCAGGATGGGTTCCACAGCGGTATTCGTACGAGCGCTTTGAGACCCTTGCGGGTGAGTAGTGCGCTATACAAGTATCAATTTACATTTTATCAATTTATACGCCTATTTCAACATTACACAATAGCACACATTGTATTCACTCATAAAGACATCCTTCTGACTTATGCAAACAATTGATTATACTTACATTTACTCACCTACACACTTATACAAACACCACTTCATCTATTTATATAGATAGTAACTCACACTTAGTGTGTTATAAAATCACTATTACAAGTATACAGTTATCCATATAGTGACTCGTACAATCACTAAGTCTTAGGCACACTTAATTAGATATAACTGTCACATACACTGCCTTTTTTTCAGGTTTAATGGAGATGTACCATTGAGAGAAATATTCCATCACCAACACACCAATAAACATATACACTCACTGAAAGAACTGTTATAACATGAATTTCTTTGGGCGCACTGCAACACCAAATGTAATGCAGTGCGCGCAACGAAATTTGTTTTATTTATTTAAATGTTTACTTACCTGTAAAACTCCGTAATCCATTCATTACTACCCCCCACCCTGCCCCTCCCCCTGCCCGCGTCACCGTCGTACAGAAACACCTACTGCCGACCGCTACTGCTGCCTGATAAATATCAGTCCTTTTAATGCAGTGTCCTGCTTTAAAGAGGCGTGCAATGGGTGTTGCTGGGGGCGTTCCCAGCAGCATCCATGGACTTGAGTAATTTATAGCATCCTCAAAGTCAGTCTTTCAAAAATTCCAAAGTATAGGACATGATAATCCAAATCCAAATGTTTCTCAAGAAAAGTCATAAACCGTGTCCGTGGGTCATATCTGCCCAAACACCGATATTCCGAACGATTGAAAATGACTTTTCTTGAGAAACATTTGGATTTGGATTATCATGTCCTATACTTTGGAATTTTTGAAAGACTGACTTTGAGGATGCTATAAATGACTCAAGTCTGCCCGAATTGTGTGGGTAAAATTGATACCTAGTCACTTTGAATAAGAATGTACTTACGACTCGTCTAACATTTGGAAGAAATATCTAGTTATATGACAACAGGATACTGACGTAACTTGAAGGAAATAAGAACGCCCTGAAGAAGTTCTGTTGTACAGAACGAAACGCGTCGGCTGGCTGTGGTACATAAAATTAAGTAAAATAAAAGCATTTGAATATACACCAAGATTCAGCGTTTCAATAAGGACTCTAAGTGATATGATTTGGTTGGACTTGTGTAAGTGGTGCTGTGCCAAACTTTGGAATATTCTCCACTACTCTCTACTACTCACTCTCTACTACTCCACTACTCTCTAATACTCACTCTCTACTACTCATTCTCTACTACTCTACTAATCTCTACTACTCTCTCTCTACTACTCACTCCCTACTACTCACTATCTACTATTCTCTACTACTCACTCTCTACTACTCTCTACTACTCACTCTCTACTACTCTCTCTCTACTACTCTCTCTCTACTACTCTCTACTACTCACTCTCTACTACTCACTCTACTACTCACTCTCTACTACTCATGCTCTACTACTCTCTACTACTCACTCTCTACTACTCTCTCTACTACTCTCTACTACTCACTCTACTACTCACTCTCTACTATTCTCTCTCTCTCTGCTACTCACTCTCTAGTACTCACTCTCTACTACTCACTCTCTACTACTCACTCTCTACTACTCTCTACTACTCACTCTTTACTGCTCTCTACTACTCACTCTTTACTGCTCTCTACTACTCACTCTACTACTTACTCTCTACTACTCTCTACTACTCACTCTCTATTACTCACTCTCTACTACTCTCTACTACTCACTCTACTATTCACTCTACTACTCTCTACTACTCACTCTATGCTACTCTCTCTACTGCTCTCTAAAACTCTCTACTACTCACTCTCTACTCTCTACCTCTCTATACTTCTCTCTCTACTAGTCTCTACATCTCTACCTCTACCTCTCTACCTTTACATCTCTACCTCTACCTCTCTACCTCTCTCTACACGCACACATATATATATGCATATATATGCATATGCATTTATATATATGTATGTGTCTCTATATAAATACAAATATAAATGCATGCATACATATACATATATGCATACATATGCATGTTATTTACATGAAAGTTTGAAAAACACTAATAAAAGCAAAGCTAAAAAGCCACCTCATTACAAACAGAATGGCTATGACTTAAACGAGGGCGAGATCTATTGCATTTTCAATGCTTGTTTACTTTGGTTCCATCAAGAAGGCATTCAGATGTGTCACACATTTGCCATAAATTCTGAATGTTAGCACTCTAGTTGCTCATTAGATCACTGTAGTAAAGCTACTGCTCACCAGGGAATTCTTCTGCTGGTATTCAAAGTGCATGTTTCAGTCTGCATGTCAGAATTTTTTTAATGAAATAGAAGAGGATTTGAGAAGTCAAAATGTGCCCTAATTTTTCTTTCTTCAGCACTAATCATAATTTCTATGGCAAAATGAACCTCCTCATTTTGTTCCTTTGCAAATTAAATGTTTTAAGTGTTACCACTTTATTCCAATCAAGATGACTTAAGGTGTGCCATACTTTTGTCATAAGTAAGACTGTTAGCGCTCTAGTTGTTCTTTAGAACACTCTGGGACATTCTGTCATTGGGCTATACTTGGGCTACATATGGGGGATATTTATGCTACATTTGGGCTCTTTTGTCTCTGGTGGCCATCTTGGGAGACTTATTTGTTATAAAGGTTCCTAATATCCTCATTTACTACAGTTCCCTCAGTAGGAAATACTTTCAGTGTTCTACTTTGATTCCATCAAGAAGGCATTCAGATGTGACACACATTTGCCATAAATTCAGAATGTTAGCACACTAGTTGCTTTTTAGATCACTGTAGTAAAGCTACTGCTCACCAGGGAAGGCTGCTGCTGGTATTGAAAGTGCATGTTTCAGTCTACATGTCAGAATTGTTTAATGAAATAGAAGAGGATTTGAGAAGTCGCTCAAAATGTGCCCTACTTTTTCTTTCTGAAGCCCTAATCATACTTTCTATGGCAAAATGAAACCCTCATTTTGTTCCTTTTTAAATTAAATGTTTTCAGACTTACCACTTCATTCCAATCAAGATGGCTTCTGGTGTGCCATACTTTTGTCATGAGTAAGACTGCTAGCGCTCTAGTTGTTCTTTAGAACACTCTGGGACATTCTGTCATTGGGCTATACTTGGGCTACATCTGGGTGATATTTGGGCTACATTTGGGCTCCTTTGTCTCTGGTGGCCATCTTGGGAGACTGCATGTCAGAATTTTTTTAATGAAATAGAAGAGGATTTGAGAAGCCACTCAAAATGTGCCCCAATTTTTCTTTCTGAAGCACTAATCATACTTTCTATGGCAAAATGAACCCCCTCATTTTGTTCCTTTTTAAATTAAATGTTTTCAGACTTACCACTTCATTCCAATCAAGATGGCTTCTGGTGTGCCATACTTTTGTCATAAGTAAGACTGTTAGCACTCTAGTTGTTCTTTAGAAAACTCTGGGACATTCTGTCATTGGGCTATACTTGGGCTTCATCTGGATGATATTTGGGCTACATTTGCGCTCTTTTGTCTCTGGTGGCCATCTTGGGAGACTGCATGTCAGAAATATTAATGAAATAGGAGAGCCCTAATTTTTCTTTCTGCAGCACTAATCATACTTTCTATGGCAAAATGAACCCCCTCATTTTGTTCCTTTTTAAATTAAATGTTTTAAGAGTTACCACTTTATTCCAATCAAGATGGCTTCAGGTGCGCTCTAGTTGTTCTTTAGAACACTCTGGGAAGCTGCAGTAGAACACAAAGGAATCAACTGACAGTCGCTGTCCTTGTTGGATGTACATGTTTTAGTGAGTATGTCAGACATCATTCTCACATGACTGAGAAAGATAAGGTGAATTTACAGAAATATGCTTTCAGTTTAGCTTATGGATCCCCTTCCAAACCACTGTGGGAAAAGCATGAGATAATAGTTTTCTTTCAAACATGATTCATGATATCCCAGCAGAAGGCTTTTCACATGGTAAAATCACCTTAGAACACACCACAATTCCTAAAATGAGTATGGTACCATCAACAAATGATTTATAATGTAACTAAAGTCCTAAAACCTTCTATTCACTGCAATGATTTTTAATGAGGTGCTATCATGTATATTGGTCCCAAGATGGCTGCCAACACTTCTTGGATGAAGTGCTGACAGCCAATCAGATCTCACAATGAGATGTGTGGTTAGGCTCCGCCCAGATATATATATTTTTTTCTTTTTATTTTCTCAGGAACTACTGGAGGGATTTACACCATTTAACTAAAAGGGTGATCTGCGTACCAGACCATACCATTTTCCCAAATTTGGTGTAATTCCGTTCAGCGGTTCGGGCTGTAGCCGTGTCTAATTTTCCTATGGAAATTAACATGGGGAAAACACGTTTTGGGACCCCCCTTTTTTCTCTTTTTTGACGAATCTTCCCAAGATTCTCAGGGAAGGAGCGGAGCGGGCCATCTTCTTTGAGAAATTCGCGAAGATTCAAAAACCGGCGCCAAAGTTATTCCCAATAGAATGTTGCGGATTTCCTATGGAAACTAGGTCCTAACTATAACTACCTACTGGCGACCGCCAGTAGGTAATTAATATATATAGGTGCGCTTCCACTAAACAATAAAATTGAATGCTCACCTGCAAATTGGGTCTTCCGCTCTTTTCTACGATTGGGATACCGTGACGAGGGTTCCAGTGGCTGGATCGAAGATTGCAAAAGACTTTTCTTTCCTCGATTACTTTCAGGAACACAAAGAGCACGGACCCAGGATTCTTCCTCAATACCAGTTTGTTTATTTACAGGTTTCCAGATCGACAAACAGGTAGATGGCAGCCATATAAATATATATATATATATATGCAGAAACTTCCTGACCGCCTGATGTACGGCGGAAAACCCTCAGGTACGGACCTCTTCAGACTTTCCCCTTGAATTACAGACTACCACACAGTATAAAGTGTGCAAGCAGTTCAATATTTATTCTGGCATACCAAACAGACAAGTGTCTTCCATGACGCATTTCGCTCTACGAAGGAGCTTGATCATATATATCATTGGCCCTAGTAACAGCAGAATTGTACCCTAGGTCCTCCTCAATGTTGAAGGGTTTAACTTCCCAGGTGGCGAGAAGGCAGCCTGGAAGGTCCTAGGCAGATCTTATACCATTGTCTGCAGACACTGTGGGAGGCTAAAGGCAGTCACACTGGGACCCGGAATAGTAAATTCAATTGATGCATTGTCTGACCAAGTCAGTTGCTGTGGGGGGTCACACGTGATACAAGGTGCGTTGGAAAAAATTATATAAAGGGTGTGCCCCGCAGAATAGCTTGGGCCATCATTAAGCTTAGTTAAGCCAAGGAGAGCCAGGTCTGCGAGGAGCAGCGACGTGTCGAGGAGGGTGGTATATTCACTCTGCACTTTGAAGTCGCCCAACAGTAGAAATGTATTAGCCGAGATTATATGGGGAGCAATTATTTCCGTAAGCTGGAGGGAAAAGTCTGCCAAAGGGCCAGGAGGCCGGTACACTAAGGCACCTCCAGCTGAGTTGCGAATGGAAATCAATGCGAAAGAGAGAAATTTCAATATTAACGTTGCAGCGTTGCTTGAGTGTAGAGACTGATATACAGTCTTTATAAATAATAGCAATCACGCCCCCCCTTTTGTTTGTCTAACCATCCTTAGGAACCTATAGCCAGCTGGTAGCACAATGGCAAAGGTAGAGTTAGGCTTAAGCCATGTCTTAGTTAGAACCCTAAATCAGAGTTAATCCAGGTAAGTAGGTCTCACACCTCTGTAGCATGTTTAGGGAGGGATCTGACATTACATAAGACACCTTTCCAACCTTTATTGGGCCTGTTAGGCTACCTTATTGGTTCAAGGAAGGGAGGAGAAAAGCCCTCGGGGGTGTAAGGATGCTGGCTAAAACTACGACATCCAGGGGTATCTGATGTTAGAGTGCTATTAATAGTATTGCACTCAAACTGACAGAGTATGCAGGAAAAAGGTCCTTCTGGTATTGGCCAGGACCGAACAACGTTCGGGCCGAGATGCCCACAGGGGGTAATAAAACTTTCTTTAGTTCATATAGTGCCTTGCAAGAATAAGATATACCTGGGGACAATGTGGAAGCTGGAGTAGTACAGCCAGGGTTCCTGACTCCTGGTGACGTCCTGGCGCGGACGGTCGCAGACGGGCTTGCCTTTTGTGAGCCATCGACGCACCCACTGCGCGCATCTGCTGTGCGTCGTGCAGAGCAACCTGTTTTATGGAGAGGGTTGTGGCCACTAGACCATCAACCTCCCTCAGACCGGAAGTCGCCCTTTCCTCCCTCCACTCAAGCGGGACGTAACCCGTGGTGGATCGGGGAGGGGTAACTGAAGGTAAGTGAGCGTCAGTAAAGTAAAAGTCAAGAGGAGTCCCGCGTACAAGAAAGGCAAGTTTCAAACAATTTAAAAATTTGTCCAAATTCAAGTACTATTAAATGTGACAGGATTAAAGCAGGTTTAAAAAATCAGAGCAATTCGGAAAAGCTATTCTTTTGTCACCCAGACTTCTTGGAGCCTAGATAGTGGAAGGGAAGAACTTTCCCAAACTAAATGTGGAGGAGAGCCTTGAAGATTCCCCTACTTCAAAGGCTGGCACAAGGCATAAATATTGGATGCACAGAGCTACTCTTCATTACACTCTTGAACCTGTGGAAGACTTCAGAATAACTGTCTTGGATGCTCAGAAGACTATCCTGATGTTTGAGGCTTTCCGTGCCTCCCAGAACCTGCCCTGCTGCTTGTGGTCTGCCTTGCTACTGTAGTGAAATTCCTATAGAACGCTTCGTGCAGGACCTGCGCTGTTTACAGATAACATATACTGTGGGTGTTGGACTTGGCCCTTCTGGCAGGTCCACCCCTGAACTTTTTACATTTGAACTCTGAAATAGCTATAATGATTTCTGGTCTTGGCGCACTTTAGCACTGTGGCGCAGTGTAAAGTGCGTGCGCTCTCTGAGTGCGTGTGTGAGATTGGCCTGCCCTCCCATAGGAATGCATGGGGAATGTATGTGTCCATGTTAGTTCCTGATGCGTGGGGTGTGCAGGTGCGAGTTTGGTATGTGCGGACTCGTGTGATTAAATGCTGCGCAATGATGTATGCGGCATGATTGTGTCTAGTATGGAAGTGCCACTTCTAGAAGTGTGCCTGTCTGTGCAGTGAATGTGCCGGCTTGTGATTGGCTGGAGCTGGCTGGTGTGCCAGGCTCCATGAGTCCTGATGGGTCTGCCCCGGTGGTGAGTGTTGAGATCAGCATGTGTGATGTGAGGGAGTGGTGCACCTGGGACCTGAATAGGGCTGGGCTTTGCCCACACAATGCTGGCTCTGCCCCCTGTGGTGTGTCTAATGTCCCTAGCCTGGCCAGTGAAAGGAAAGGGTGGTTGAGCACATCACAGTGCTCCAAAACCAGCTGCAACTGGTTTTTCCCCCACCCTGCACCCTGAGACAAAGGAATTCACTATATAAAAAGGGGCTGTGTCCCCTTACAAAAGGTTCTTGTTTCCAACTCGAATCTACCAGGGCATGCTGCTGCTTGGGCCTTTGTTGCTGACTTTTGGCCCCTAGTGCTGGAGAGCGCTTTATTTTACACTGGCGCCTGGGAGCCCTTGATTTTGCCCCTAAGCGCTTGGTAGTGCTTTTGCTGCTTTTTCGCGGCTGCTCACTCCGCACTTATGCCGATTTTCGTGTCCACCCTGCATGGTGTGCCTACCCCACTGTAGGGGTTAATTCGAGGGTGCCCACCCCTCATTTTTGTGCATAGAAATCGCCACCGCAGCCCCGAGCTCTCCCAGCCACCAAAAAACCAGCCCTGCAGCGTCACGAGCAGCGCCGCACTGGGATTGGACCCAGCGCCAGTGCTGTGCTGTGATTGGTTGAGGAGGAGCAGGGAACCAGGAAGCGGACGGGAGGCCACCCCGCGCTCCTGCCTGGCAGTGAGAAGAAGCCCGTCCCCCAGCGAGGCTCTCCGGAGGAGAGAGCCCCGTCGGCGCCACCTGGAGATGCCCAGCAGAGAGGAGCAGACGCCGTGAGGAGCCGCCGCCTCCCCAAACAGACAGTGAGTGCGGGCGTCCCCGGGATCGCTCCTCCGCTCCAGGCAGTGTTGCGCCATAGGAGCCCACGAGGCTCTGGGGGCATTTTGTCTAATTCGAGTCCCCCACGAGGGACTCCAACGAGGGCCATATTTGTTGCAGAGCCCCCGAGGCTCTAAGGGGGCATATTTGTTGACGAGCCCCGAGAGGCTCCACAAGGCGGCAATTGGTTACTTAGAGCCCGCGAGGCCCTTCTGAGGGCCCAGTCATTCGTCAAAGCCCACGAGGGGCACCAGAGGGCATGTGTTTATTTATAGAGGCGGCGGGCTCCCACGAATGCAGCATTATTGATTGAGCGGCTCCGTCCTGCAGAGGGCCGCTCCAACGAGGCCCACAGTTATTTTAGAGCCCCCCCTGAGGGGCATGGGGCGCATTTAATGTAGAGCCCGTTTTTGTGCCCCCCCTGTGTGGGGCTCTGACTGGCCCATGTGTTTAAAAGGCCCAGGGAGGGTTAGAGGGGCCTGTATTCTTGCCCCTGAGGGCCCCAGTTCTATTGGGCATACTTGTTTCAGGAGCCAGGGTGCTCCTAGGGTGGTATTTGTATTTTAGAGCCTAGTGGGCTCCCCCAAAATGCCCCTGATTTGTTCGGAGCCAGATGGCTCAGTTATGCACAGTTTTGTTCTGAGGGCTAACGAGAGCCCCTGCCGCAGTTTTGTCACAGCTGCCCAGCGAGTAGTGGGCAGCTGCACCGTTTAGGTCTTTCCTCCCTAGGGACATGTACTTTGGACTCAGGAGTGAGGCGCACTCTTTGCCCCTACTTGGCCTTCCCCAGCTGCGCAGCACTTAGTGCCAGCTGCAGCGTTTAGGCCCTGTTCTGTCCCTGTCCTCAGCTGCCCAGCAAGTAGTGGGCACCTGCTACGATTAGGTTTTTGGCGCAGGGGCACAACCTGGACTTTGTTGTGAGTTATGTGCTTCTTAGGGTGCTAGGAAATGTACTTTGTGTTGTATGTTTTGGGCACCCTGTGTTCTGGTACCTCTGAATGTGTTTTTATGCATCATGTACAAAGTTGCTTTCCTTACACCGCTGAATGTATGTTTATGCATCATGTGTTTTCCTTCCCTACACCTCTGAATGTTGTAATTCATCATGTGTAATGTTTCTATGCCTATACCCCTAAATGTATTGTGATACTTAGGTGGTTGTTCTTTTTAGTACAGTTGTTACTAGAGAGGTCCTGGTTCCCTGCGTGACATTCTCCTAAGGTGGTTAGGGTTGCGTAGGTGGTACTTACCTGTTACCAGTAGTTACTGGTTGTGTGCTCTATGTTTCATATTTGTCCTACAGTGATTACTATTCTAAAATCTACAAGTGTATATTCCTGACAGTGGTCCCTGTGGCCCTGTCCTGTACATATCCCCTGCAAATTCTGCCCGTGCCTGTTGGCACATTGTAATGTGTGTGTTTTTATCTAATGTGTTTTGGTGTAATACAAAGGCTATGTTTATACATAACCTTGTGTGGAGTTTCCTTTGTGGTGGGCCTTGGTTGTTGTTGCTGGGTGCGCGCGCAAACACTTAACTCACATTGCCTCTGAGTTTATCCTTACTGCTCGTGTCACGTTACCAAGGGGGTGAGCAGGGGTTATCTTGGCGTGTAACTCCCTTGCCCTGATGTAGGAATGGTGGTCTCTGACTGACTTTGGCGCAAGCCTTGGCCAGCCAGAGATCCCATTTCTAACAGTGGGTATGGTGGTAGACTGACTCTGTACACCCCTGCCGAATATGTTAGCCTATGTTTTGCATTAGCTAGCTCGCAGTGCCACTAAAATCTCCTATTATCTGAGAGATTTGTTTTTGGCAACCTTAGAACACAACAAACCCTGGTTCCTCAGACTTGTGGAAACAATATACTACTTTTCACCCAGTCGCTTGTGCTTGCTTGTTTTGCTCTCAGAGAGATACACAGAAGAAACAGTTGGGCGTGTTTACAATAAGAATTTATTGTACAGTTGTTCTTCGCATATAAAATGAATGCGCTGCTACAACTGTTACACAGTAGCAGAGATATAGAACCAGCAGTACAGTGAATAAAAAGGAATAATATTGTTCTAACATTTTGCAATAGTAATGAACACATACATGAATATAGAATGCATTTATAAAATATAGTGCTTACTCCTAAGATGCCTGTCTAGATGTACCTCAGTGTACCTAGTATATAATAAGGTGCAAAAGAGCCTACGCCTAAGAGTCTAAGAGCCAAGAATCCTGCTAGGATTTAGTTGAGCCCCCTTACCTGAATAGTGAGAGTGTGGGACTTTGTCCTGGACTTGAGTTGGACACCCCGCAAGGGATAGTCAGACCACTATCAGCTGGAGCGATGGCATGCCGGAGCCACAGCATCTCTGGTCAGTGTGTCGGCCTTGAAGTCTTGGTTCCCTCCTGACTACTGATAGCAAGAGGTGCTGTATTTATACAGTCCATGTGCGTGTTTTACCCATTGTTCAGTATGAGGATGACATTGGGGATTAAACCTTGTGCATCAATGGGAGAGGTGAAGTGTACCTCCTGGAGAGTGTACTCATAAATTATTCATATGTGCTAAGGATGACGTCTTAGCAATATTGATTGGGAAAAACCCACCCTCGGCATGGAACTAGGTGAAAGATTTAGTCCATAAAATGCTGCAGTCCTTATAAGGCTTTATGTCCACACAGGGCATTCTGTCCTTATCTGGAGTTATGTCCTTATAAGGCTCGTTCATATGAAATGACGGGGAGATGATGAAGGGAAAGTGTACGATGTTCTCCGGACCTATAATAGGGTACCGATATGAAATATAACACTACTTGAACCCAGGAATACCAGGCGGAGTCCAAGGGTTAGTGGGCTGGCCTCCCGTGTGAGCTAAGTAATATAACAAGCTTCAGATAACTTGAACCCTGCACATGGCCTCTACTTGAGTGCGTCCTGAACCCCCATGCGCTACCTCTCAAGTCTTGGACCCTTGGTTGTGGCATAAAAGGTGCTGTACCTTCCTAACCCGAAAAGTTGGGAAACTAAAAAATGGCCTGAGAACTGACAGAAGACCTAGACTGATCCACTCAATGGGCATCATCAGTCAGCCTGACTCAGCAGTGGCGCCCACTATGTTCTTCATGGCAGCATTAAATCCAGTTCAGCTGGACCTCTTGGTGAACGTAGCCTGCCTCGTACAGCCCTTTACAGCTACAGCCTGCAACTTTGTTCCGCTGGAGAGTTTCGACTTCCAAAAAAGTAACAAAGTCCAAAGGTAGAAATCTGCACCATGACTCTGTGTTGCATAAGTTATGACTTAGGCGTAACTCTACAAGGTATGCTTTCCCACCCACTGGTGCCACAGGTGAGGCTGGTTCTATGCACCAGTGATGAATGTGAAAGGCAAGTTATGGTACCCCCACAAAGCACTATTCAGTGTATAATTGATATAGATGTATTGCTTTTGGGTTACTAACAATCCTGTAAAGAGTTCAGGCACACCGTGGAAACAGCAGCAACCTTATTTCCTTAAATTCACAGTATCACACACATGGTACTAATAAGAATGAACAATTTTAAGTGAAAAGTATTTATTTTTATAGGATCAATCCGTTTCTCAGCACATCTAAAACAGCTACACAAAATATTTTAAAAACACAACAACAAGACATGTTATAAATGACGAGAATAAAATTAACATTTACAGCATTATTACAATGTCCTTCAAAAATATTTTTTAGAACCTAACACCCCAATGTCCACTTCTATGGGCTGTACTGTGAAAGATTGAAAGGTAGAGCAACTTGCTATCAATCGCTTTTTAGGCGAAGAGGCACACTGCATACCTTGTTGACAACAAAGGCTGTCTTTATCAGTGGAGGCGTGAAGACAGTGTTCTCCATGCAGGGAAAACACCCAGGGCCCAATTCCCGAAGGTAAACATAGATGTTTGGTCATAACTTAGAACAAACGTCTAAATTTACAAATTTGGGAACACACAAAGCGCATTTATGAGTACTATCTTTAGGTTCGCATTTGGCCGAATCTTCCCCATAATGCCCTTTGTAAATTCCCAAAGTCCTAGACTTAGACGTTTGTTCTAAATTTAGCATTATGAATCGGGCCCCTTCCTCCAGGACTTGACTCTATAAGCTTCAGTTGTCAGGCGAGACATAGCATCTGCCAAGTGCAGAGTGCACTGGCAGCAGGTGTAACTGTCTCTGGCAGAATCATGGGTGATATCTGGGCGCAAGACCTCTCCTGACAAGTGGCAGTCCTTTTAGTTGAAATCTTATCAGAAATTGGGCTTTCTGACGTTAGTTTACGAATGTCTGATATTGATAAGGTGCATCAAGGAATGCGACCCAGATATTTCCTTATTCACATATAAGGCAAATGGACGTCAAATCCGACTACATTATTTTAGTTATATGTCTGTATGTGGTCTTACTTAACCTTATTTTGATGAGTAGACATTTAACTCAGACAAACACTGCATTAGATGTTGTATCTATAATCAAAGAATTTAACAATATCAGACTTTCTAGAATGATAAGGTCTGGTGTCATCTACTTTTGACAAGACAATGATCCTGCATAAAGCAGGGAATAAGGTGACTTCCACGAACTGAGGAAAGGAAGATGGAAGCCTCTGTGACCTAAGATTGGATAGGGGCCCATAATATGGAGTCAGACCTTAGGGACTTTACATCATCTGTCTAGCAGCTCCCCAACCACAATGCCTTCTCCTCCTCAGACACCACTACTGTCTTGCCCCTCTAAACGTTACCATCTCTGTAACTTTTCTGTAAAATGTCATCTGAGTTGAAATGTAAGCAAAGACTGTACCCAGTCTTCCTTGTGTATCTGGTCCGCACTCCATCGCGGTCAACCATTACTATTGACTTTGTCCCTGTCTTGCACGACAATATACCAGTGGTTGGCACTTTGAACTAAATCTTCCAACATTCATAACTCTTGTTCTACACATTGTATTTAATTTGTTTAATTTTATTCACTAAAATGATCTCTATTTTTCTAAATTGGTTCGGGATTTTTCATGTGTTCTGTTTTCATTTTAACACTGTTTGGGGCATATTCACAAGGATCTATCACTGAATTAACAGCACTTTATCACAACCAAAGTTGTGATAAATTTACCCCACCATTCACAAGCTGGTGCTAACAGCCCACATCACCAGTTTTCCCGCGATAGCAGCCGCAAAATACATCGCCACAGAGGACCCCCCGCAACTATCGCTAATGAGATACAGGGTAGGCGTTCCTGTGACAAAGCCCGCAACACCACCACACCTCAACATTCACAACGACCAGCCAGACCAGCGATAAGAACACAAAACAAGTGATAAGGCTCGTTAGCAACAGGAAATTTACGCCTGCTCTGACCTGGTGTAAAGTTGGACCACGGCCTGCACCACAAAAGGGAGCACAGCCCACATCCACACCTGAAGACAAACAGATGCCACAGAGCAATTGAACACGCAGCACCGACACCCAAGAGGGCCACAACACCCACCGCCACCACACCCAGGGCCACCCCTCCCTGGCACCCCCGACCAGGGACATGCCACATCAGCTACACCGAAACATGTACAAAATAATCTGCCTGATGTCGCACAATCACAACTGGTGACAGGCATGTGTTGTCACAGAAATTAGCATCACACTTTAATTTTTCAAAGGAAACAATAAAAGTTTATTAAAATGCACACGGAAATCAAGTGAAGACACATGGCGGCTCTCCTTGACACAATCCATAGGTCACAACCTGCAAGACAAAAAACATGATGAGGAGGTGTGTCCTGAACACATCAAAGGACAGAGAGAGAGAGAGGGGGAGAGAGAGAGAGAGAGAGAGAGAGAGAGAAGAGGAGATGGAGCGTGAGGGAGAGAGAAGAGAGGGGAGAGAGATAGAGAGATAGAGAAAAGAGTAGAGGGAGAGAGAGATAGAGAGAGAGAGAGGGGTAGAGAGAAAAGAGAGGGGGAGAAAGAGAATAGAGGGGAGAGAGAGAGATAGAGAGAGAGAGAGAGAGAGAGAGAGAGAGAGTAGAGAGAGAGGAGGAGGGGAGAGAGAGAGAGAGAGACGACCCTGTGCCCCCAGGCCACACTGCTCACCTGCTGCCACCAGTGTGTCTCCAATCACTTGCCGGTAAGTATAGCAGTACACCAGGTCACACATCTGAGACAGAGCTGTCTCTGAACCAGAGACATGACTGGCACAGTCCAGACACTTGCACAAGATGACATCGCCCGCATGCCAGCCCATGCACACACAGGTCTCACTGCTCACATTCTGCCACCGTTGTGTAGACTGCAGGTCCCACCACGTGCCGCTGCAAGCCGCAAGCCCGGGGCCAGCAGACATGGCACCCTCCACGCCATGCACCCACTCTGCGCAGGCCACCAGGTCCCACGTTTGGTGCTGGGTCTTCATTACACCCTGGGATAGGACATACCAGGGCACCCGGCAACATCGCAGCCTGCACAGCCACTCAGCCCTAAGGGTGCCACTAACACTGTGATCCTGGAAGCGAGGCTATGTGGCTGTAGGCCGGCACAGCCCACTGGCGCGGCCCACAAGGTGGTCCAGCAAGGCACACTAATCCTGAGCAGTCCAGACTGCTGGGACGGGCCCTCATCGCAAGCTGCACACCTGCTCAGCAGCTCAAGGTGCCAATGACTGAGTGCATCCTAAGTCACCATTCCATGGCGGGGTGCCTGTGCTGGCCGCAATGCAGCGTGTGCCACAAACCCTGTTCAACCCCAGTCAGCGTCCTGTGGTGGGGTGCCTGCGACGACTGCAATGCGGAAGGGATTGTTTAACTTAGGTTTTTGAGAAGCGGTGGGGGCCCTTCGCTCCCCCAGCATTTGTTAAGGCTACCAGCCGCCTGTGCAAAAGACAGACTGGTATGTAATAATAATAATAAAAAAATAAATTAAAAAAAAAACTTTATTGCATGATTTAAAAAAAACCTTTGCAAGTTACAGGATTAAAAAAAAATATCAAAATGTACATGTAAAAGAGAGTGTAGGTTCGAGTCCATTTTAGAGAAAGGTGGCAGATGGAACTTGCCAAGTTGTTATGCTGATGGAGGTTCATGGACTTGGGTCCCCTCACAAAGGTTTTTTGCTGCTTGATCCAAAAACCTTACTAGGGCACAGTTTAGTTTGGTGTTCCGAGGATCAAAGCAGGCCAAAATTGCTGCTCTGCACGATCTAACCATATTTATATTCCAAAGTTTCCTTAAAAGCGACCGTCTTTCGTTCAGCAGGTTTGGGCAGAGGCATAGGATGTGTATTATGTCTTCTTTGTGGCTCCCACAAAGTCGACAGTGTTCCTGACCGTGATCTCTTTTCCATTTTGGCAAGTGAAACGACAAATTGATGACTCCCATTCTCAATTTTAAAAAACGTAGTTTTGTTCGTGCAGTAAATGGTAGGGTTAAGTACTGCTGTGGGGTCAGCTGGGCATAAGATTGCAAGGTCATCCATCCGTGACTTCTTTTTGCTAGACGAGCCTTATCTTCCACTGAAGAGAGCTTTTGTGTACTTACTTTCGCTAGCCGTTTGAATTCGTTTTGGCTTACTTGCATGCTCCAAAGGTCTTTCAGGCATAAAGTTCTTAAACCTCTTTCCCAATATTCATGCCCTGCTCGCCATAGGTTCGTGTTAAGATAAGCCCATAGGTGTTGGGCTAGGCTGCCTTCCTTCGATGATCTCAATTTGTGACAGCACATTAGAAAACTCATGGCTCTGGCAAGTGATTGGTTGCAGATGCCCAATTCCAGCCTGATTTGGGCCGGTGATGTTTGAATTGGTAGCTGGAACACTGTTCTATAGATTTTTGTGATAATTTTATCCAATTGGCCACTGTCCGATCCTTTTAGGACCTCGCTTCCGTAGGTTAATGTGGGAATAATTTTTGCCTGCGCAACCTGCATTGTTGGAGCGAATATTGGACCAAGTAGTTTCTTGTGCAGCACCCTTCTTTTTTTGTTCTTCTAGATGAGTTTTGTATCTGCCGCTGTTATTAAAAAGGACACCAAGGTACTTATGGCAGTTAGATTCAGCAATGCTTACCCGGTTCAGAACCCAAACCAGCTTCTTAGCCTTTCCTGGACGTACCGCCAACATTTTTGTCTTCTTGTTGTTAATCTGGAGCTCATTCTTGTTTGAATATTCGGAGGTAGCGTCCATAAGTCTTTGCAGGCCAATCTTTGTTTTACTGAGAAGGAACACATCATCGGCGTATAGAAGGTTTGACAACAAGAAACCAGCTACTTTGGGAGCGTGGGAATTTACCTTATTTAAGGCTTCAGGAAGGTCGGCTAAGAATACATTGAAAAGTATAGGGGCCAGGACACATTCTTGTTTTAGACCTTTTGTCGTCGAAATTGGGCGTGATAGTCTTGAACCGTCCCCAATCTTGATCCTGACCCATGTGTCCTGATGTAGAAGCTGTATGGCTCTTAAAAGGTCATTTGGGATGTTTAGTCTGTAAAGCCTCTGCCAGAGCTTAGCTCTGTTCACATTGTCAAAGGCGGCTTTGTAATCAATGAAACCCATATAGAGTGAGCAAGAACTAAACTCCGCCTGATCAATCAAGCAGGAGAGGGTCATAAGATTGACCGAGGTGCCAGTGTTGCTTGTAAAGCCGGTTTGATTCGGAGGAATTACAAAATGGTCATCAGCTCATGCCCTAAGTGAGTTAAGAAGCAACCCAGCAAAATACTTTGCTTCGTTGTCAATAAGGGCTATGAGGTGGTAATTCCCGGGGGATTTTTTGTCCCCGCCTTTGAAAATTGGTGCGAGAATTGATCCCTGCCAAGAGGACGGAATAATGTTGTTTTGCAGGATAGAGTTAAAGAGGGTGGTTAACTTCGAGGCCCAAAAAGTTGTGTCCACTTTGAACAAGGCCTAGGGGATTCCACCTGGGCCTGGAGCCCAATCCTTCCGTCCCATTGTGATCAGTTTTTCAATTTGGACCATCTGGATTATTATGAGTTCTTTGCTGCTTTTAGTCGTAGGGCACTCTATAGGTGATACAGTTTTTTGGCCAACATTGGAAGATTCCTTCATTGAAGGGGCTTTGGTGTTGCGATTGCATGGCCAAACTGCCGCTTTTTGAGCAGCATTGTCTTCAACAGTGGAATTCTGATGAAAGGTTTTTTCTTTATGGTCTTCAACGGTGGAATTCTGATGAAAGGTTTTTTCTTTATGGTCGTTAAAATGAAAATACAAAAAGTCGACCCACTCAGACTCCAGTATGCTTGAAAACGCAACTTTCGGGGCGCGCCCAGATATGCTGTTAATGGTTCGCTAAAACCTTGCGGAATTATTTGTTTTAATGTCTTACTGTAATCTTGCCCAGAAGGAGTTCCAGTGAGTGCTTCGTTGTTCTCTTTAAGCCTTCTTTAGATAGCTGCGGGCCTCTCTCAATTTCGTTATTATTAGAGGATCCGCTGGATTTGTTTTTAAGGCCGGCCATGTCTGATTCATAGTTCTTGTTGCAGATTGTATCACGGGGTTCCAACAGGGCGTCTGCATTTGCCCGTTCAGGTTAGCGTGCCTTATCGGTTTCGCGTGTTTATCCATCAATTTGATTGCAAATGTTGACCAGTTGACAATTTTGTCATTAGTAGACCTGCTGGAGCTCTCAATGATTTGTTTAGCCTCTATTGCTACTTGTTGGAAGTTACTAAAGGAACGCTTGATTTGTTTTAGGTTGATTGTGTAGCTATCAGATGGCAGTTCCCTTCCTTCTTCGTGTTGAATTAGACTAGACCTAAGCGATATTTCTTGGGGGCAGTGATCACTTTCTGTTCTGCTTCCAAGACTAAAACATGTTATTTGATGATGGAGTGAAAGGCTGACAAAGGTATAATCGATTAACGAAGCACCATTGTTCAATAGGTAAGAGAAGCAAGGTGGCTTGTCTGGAGGGAAGCGCCCATTTAAGGCTCTGAGGCCCAAATTTTCGAGGTTGCCTTGTAAAGAACGACCCCTCGAGTCGTCCTTGTGCCATCCTGGGGGGTCCTGCGGTGGTATGACCCAGATGCTTTCTTGTGATTTGGTTACCTTGTTTTTTTGTAGGTCAGTCATTAGCCACATGTTGAAGTCACCAGACGGTATTATTTCTGGATTAAGGGGTCCGGTTTTCACTCTTAATACTGTCGCTATTGCCTCTTCTGCGAAGGATTGCCTTGATACTGAATTTGGACGGACATAGGCGTTCATTAAAATCAGAGTCCTGCGCTGGCCTTTGTTGGTAGTGAAGGATATTCCCACACACTGGAGGAAATGTGATGAACATTCTAAGTACCATGAGGCGATTGCTTTATTTATTAATATGTAAATTGCTAGACCGCCACTGTCTCTACCCAAAGATTTCAGTTTTTGAGCTGGAATGTGATGAGTTTTGAAACCTTCTATTTGCTGCGGTTCAAAAAGCCATGTCTCTTGTAGTAGTAATATCTCGAATTTCCGAAAGTAGGAGATTATCGCTTTATTCTCCAGTTTGTTGGTTAGGCCGTTGATGTTCCACGAGCAGATCTTTAGAGGACGCATGTTGAGGCCCTTTTCACTGTTGTACTGTCAGCGTAGAAGTCGAGTTGTGTTAAGGGTGCCTGCCAACCAAGACCATGTGCCGACCTCTTCCCGATCCCGATTTGATGTGATCCCGTCATCTCTCGATTTTCTTAGTTTGTGGTCGAGGATGGGGGTTTTGTTGCATGCGCCCCTGAGGACTGAGTACACTGCTCCCCTTTCCACTCGTGTGTACTCAGTGCCTTGACTTGCCTGCAGGACATGTGGGTAGCCTGCTTCCCTTCCGGGTTGTATAAGTATACCCCACTGCTTGTAAGTGTCTATATGCCCGAAGATGTTATTCATTGCCTCTGCCAATCTCCAAGTGACCTTTGTAGTTTCGTTTATTTGGCCATGGCATGTTGCAATGAATTCTATCGATGTAATGTCTTGTGGGGTTATAACATTTGACAGTCCTATTGCTTGTATCAGCTTTATGGTGTTCCCGCGATTGAGAATATCGTGACTGCCTTTCGACTTGTACTCCGGGTAAAAGAGTGTGAAGATGGGATCACCACTCAGAGGGGCTCTAAACAGCCTTGGATTTGCCTCTGATATTTGGACACAAGGCGTTTGATCTGATTTTGTCAAAGGACCCAGGGAATGTACCTCATTCTGATCTCTGAGGCACTTTTGTTTTTTTCCTCGGGCTGCGGCTCCTTTGTCTCTCGCCGGGCTTGCACCCGGATGATTTTTAACAGAGCTGTTGGTATGCGCCTGGTTTGAAGTCGTGGTGCTACCGAGCTGATTTACGAAGTGGCTGGAATTTTGGCCCTGCACCTGTGCATTCTGCGAGGGCGGTGTATTTGGAGGAGCCAAGTGGGTGATTGTGGTTTGCTCAATTATCCCACTGTGCGCCTTTTTTGCAGAAAGTCCCCCTGCTGACTCCTTTCCTGCTGGCGAAGGGGAAATGCCACTCTTCCTTTTTTTTCTTTCCGGCAAGGTTGATTGTACTTCTGATTTGGTTCTTGGCTCGTCGGTACTTTTTGGGTTTTCACACTCTGTGACTGCTGGACGTCTAAGAGTGTTGAACATCGGGTAGAGGCTCAGGTCTTGTTTGCGCCTTCCCGTCTTGTCACAACCTTTTCGCTTCCTTTGTCTTTTCCCGTTTCCTACAGGATCTCCCAGATCTTGTTCAGTTGAAAATGGAAGAGTAAAATTTACTCTGCCGACAGTTGGAGATTCATGTTGTTCGCTCATTTGGCAAGCGGTCCCCGATGTATCATGGGATTGAGAGAAGTCAAATTCTATGGCCCCTCGTAGCTCCGAGTTTGTTGCCATTTTTGCTTTGTCGTTCTCACCTGAGTCACCGTCACTGCCATTTCCAGGGGAAGGCTTTAAGTTTGTGATTTCTTTTAGATCTTCCAAAAGTTTTTCCATCATCCCTGGAAGTGTGCTGAGTTTCTCGACTATTGGTGTACAATCACATCCTTGTTGCGGGTGATCTACAGCTGCTTGGGCTGTCTGATCAAGCTGTTTACATTTGAAATCTTATCATCAATTTTACCTACATACACAGCCAATGTATTCAAGAGGCTGATTTGAATGTCCATTTTATTGGCTTGATAGGTCATTGCATCGGCTGACCTTTGAAGAATGTCTAAGGCGGTGACCCATGCCTTCTCTTGTGTGAAGTCCTCGTTTTTCTCCTCCATAGGTGAGGATGATGGCCGAGGGTGGCCAGGGATGGCATTTCCGTATGAGAACAGCATTTTTTCCCATTCCTTTGACTCAAAATAGGAAAGATCTTTCTCAGCTAGATCGGCTTCCTCTGTGATTGTCGTAGGCGCAGATACTCTGGATGTGTGTTGGTCCCGTTGGGCAGGATCTATTGCACCGTCCCCAAATGGAGGAGAGATGTCAACTTCTTCCTCCTTCGTTTCCATCACACTGAACTTTTTAAGGTGGATTGCAGATTGGCCATTTTGACTACTCAAAAAGCTGAAGCTGGCATCCTGAGGGACAGGGTTGGTTACTACTAAATTGCTTGTTTTCCCTCCGTTTGATTCAATTAGAAAATCCGTTTTGTTATGGATAACTTTGGGTCGGGCGGCAGAAGTAAGTGTAAAGTTGCGCCCATGCTCTAGGTGGGTTGTGATGGACTTAATTGATGGGCTTCCCAAAGCCATGGCTTCTGTTTGAGTTGTCACTTCAAGCTTACTAGTGGCTGACATATGACTGCTTTGGGGAATGACAATAACCTCGTTTCCACTAGAACTGCCCTTATTGATATTCACTATGGGGCTCAGGGGAATTGGTAGGCCCACAATTTTCATATTACTTGAAAAAACAGCTGACCCAGCGTCTTTCAGAAGAGCAAATTTTGATGTTATTTTTGGTTGGTTACTGAAAGATTTTCAGGCCATCCCATCAGATCCCTTCAGAGGAAATTGAGGAGTACTGTCTGTGATATTTTTAGAGTCGCTCAGCGATAGATTTAAAATCTGGTCAGAATCCGTGGTTGTCATCACAATTTTCCCTCTGCATTTCTTTTTCTTTTGTGGTACTGTTGACCTCAATCTGCCAGATCTCATCTCAAGTGAACAAGATGGAAAAAATGAATGGAATACATGGAATGGTGTAAGAGTGGCAAGGTGGGTTTGAAGAAAAAGAAGAGAATTGAATTTTCCAGGTGCTGTGCTGTTGCTGTTGCCTCCTTTACTATTCCTTTCGCCTTCGTGCCCCCCTATGGCCACTTTGGAAGTGGGGTACGGCGTTAAGGGTTTAGCTAACCCCTCAGCTGAATTGTTAAGTTTTGTGTCTCAATTGACTGTCGTAGTGGGCAAATTACCGCCCTCACGCCACTTCCCCCCCCTTCCTCTCCCATACCTTGTGCCTTTCACTGCTCCTGCAGTTGGAGGACAGGGGGGGGGTATGCAGCAGAGGAAGAACGTGAGGGTGAGCTATCATGCAGCATTCCCGAGGCTCACAATCACTCTCCGCTGTGTACCGCAATGTACTGCTTTCTCCAATGTCTCTTCTGCTCTCTCTGGCCGCTTGTCTCAGGTCCCTGCCTCCTTCTCTGACCGTTTCCTTTTTGAGGCAACAAAGCGACGGTGCCAGGAACAGACCCAGGCCTTGACCCCACTTGTCCCGCTACCTGCTCACCGCTCTCTTTTTCCTGCTTCACCGCCAATCTCACCGGACTGCGGGACAGCAGGGGCAGCAGAGGCAATGGACGGGGCTCAGGGGGCTCCTCGTGCCTCAGGGCTCGGCTCCACAGCACCTCACCTCCTACAACCACAGCGGAGTTGCAGCGGAGATAGCGATATCGCAGGCTGCGGGCTGCGGGTGCCACAAATCCTGTTCAACCCCAGTCAGCGTCCCGTGGCGGGGTGCCTGTGCCGGCCGCAATGCAGCATGTGCCACAAACCCTGTTCAACCACAGTCAGCGCCATGTGGTGGTAGGCCTGTGCAGGCCTCAAGGCCTCGGGTCCGTCATACAGTCGCCACCTGCAGAGGGGTATGTGACGTTGTCGGCACCTTATATATGCGGGGTCACATGGCCTTTGACACCTCTGCCGGGTGGGTGTGGTGTGCATGCAAACCTGCCCTCAGGGAGTGGCTGTGACATGCTGACAACTAGACCAGTGACTTGCACAACACCAGAAAGTACGCCTGCGATGGGTAGCAATGAGGCCCCCCCTGGGAGTGGGAGCAGAGAGGTCTGGCCTGCAGTATGCCAGAACAGCGCAGGGCTTGCAAAAATGACTTGTGGGCACTGTGCGTGGTTCAGTCCATGTCCGGACAAGAAAGTGGCTGGTGCTTGTATCCCTGTTGTGGTGTCCACGGGACCCGTGCACACATCTCTATGTAGCACTCTCTGACTGGCATCCCACAGGATGAGCATCATTGATGCAAGGGACATCGCTGTCCCTACATTCATCCACACACATACATGAATGATGAAATACATGACACAGCAGTGCGTCACTGGATGTTTATTGCACATCCAGTGCAGTTCCGCAGCTGGAGTGGTACAGGGCTCTGCCGAATACACCACACCATTAGGCCCGTGGAGGGCCAGCCAGAGTCCATCCCTGGAAGACAAGTAGTGCGGCAGAGGAGGGGTGCAGTCCGCAGTCTAGTCACAGCGTCATTGGTCATCAAACATGATGTGGCAGACCATGTCGCTGTCCAAGCTGAGTGCATCTGAGTGAATCGGGTGTCAGTGGAAGGTCATGAGGCCATATGCGGGACCAACCAGGAACAGGCTAGGTGGCGGAAAGGAATGCTTCTGAGCCCTTCTGCTCACAATCCCATCCACATCATCTTTCCCAGATGTGTGCCCTGCCCCACCTGGGGGTGTTGCTGTGTTGGCTGCGGCACTGTGTGCCAATGACACCTCAGGTGCCGTAGGTGGATTGACAGCCGCACTGTGTGCCAATGACTCCTCAGGTGCGGAGGTGGATTATCGGCCGTACTGTGTGCCAATGACACCTCAGATGCCGGAGGTGGATTGTCGGCCGCACTGTGTGCCAATGACACCTCAGGTACCGGAGGTGGATTGTCGGCCGCACTGTGTGCCAATTACACCTCAGGTGCAGTAGGTGGATTGTCGGACGCACTGTGTGCCAATGACACCTCAGGTGCAGGAGGTGGATTGTCGGCCGCATTGTGTGGAACTGTAACATCAGGTGCCGGAGTGGTTAGGCCTGCCTCACAGGGAGGCATGGACACACCAGGGGGCAGAGATGTGGATGGTGTTTGAGCAGCAGCATTCAACATCACCACGCCTTGTGGCAGCAATGCCATGATAAGAATCTGCGGGGCATGGTAGATCCCAGCTACCTTCCGCTGATGTGCAGAGGTGGCTGCCATCCTTTCCACCTCCATCTGCACCCTGTCCTTTATGAGCCTCCGAATGTGTGCCAGCTCACTGCTGGTATCGCTGGACCCACTCTGAGCGGACAGGTGTTCTTCTCTCCACGTCATGACTCCAGCGATGTCAGTCAGGGCTCGCTGGAGACCATGGAGCGGGGCTACACACCCAAGGATGGCGTCAAGTTTGGTTGTCATGTTGCCGAAGCCCAACCGCACCTGCTCTGAGGTCTCCCTCTGGCACTCCAGCACACAGCATTGGAAGGCCATGTTTTGTTCCTGGGGGTCTTGGGGGAGTGCCAGGGCTGTGGGGGCCTCCTGCTGGGTGCTTTGGGTAGTGGGTGGGGTCTCCTCGATGTAGCTGTATCCTGGAGGTGAGTGGGTGTCGATGGTGGTGTTGTCGTCCTCGTAATCAGTGAAGAGTGGCTGGGACTGTTCTGCAGGAGGTGTTGACGGTGTCCCTGCGATGTGAAGGGGAGATGGTGTATTACAATGTGTCCACATTTATGTGGCCGCATGGTACATGGACACATTCAGACAACATGGCATTGTACATTGTGACAGTCTGTAGATCTGGGAGAGGACCCAAAGTCATTGTGGGTGTGCACTGTGCTCTGCTTGGTTGTGCATGTGTGCCATTGTGCCAATCTACACCGTCCCCCCAGTACCTAGTAGTCATTCACTCTGTTGCAGTTGTGTTGTGTCCTGTCGAGCAGTGTCGATCCCCCGACTCCAGCCACCGTCTCCACACTGATGCCTGTCGACACCAGCTCCTCCATGTCATCCAGCACGAGGTGAGGCACTGGGCCCCCACCTCCAGTCTGTGTTGCTGCCTTCTGGTTGGCAGAGTTTCTCCTTGGTCCGCCGCTTGATGTCATTCCATCGCCTCTTGACCTCGTCCATTGTCCTATTGTGCTCCCCAACGGCATTCACCTTGTCTATGATGTCCCGCCATATTCAATTTTTGGTGCCCAATGTCACGTTGGAGGTGATGAACAGTTGTTGATTATGTTCCATCACCACCGGGACTATGATCCTTTTTGCCTGTGGACTGAACTTCGTCTTCCTCTTCCTCTTGTCCTTGCCTTTCTCTGTCCCCGAGGTCCCAGGCTGGTCATTGATCCAGCGCCCCTAAGGAAAAACTGTCTCACCAACGCTACCCAACTCCACAATACTCACCATTAATCATAAATCACTTACAAGGCCCATATACCAACGAGACAATTTTTGGGCATCTGAATCATGTGACCTAATTAAACAGAACTATTCACAAACTATTTACAATTTTATATACAACTGCAGTTTATCATTTCTTTCCATGGTTTTAAACAAATATCATTTTAATTAAGTCACTTAGGTAAATGGATCAGCTGATGGTAACTAGACCATGAATAAACAAGACCAGCTTGTCGTTTCAAAATCTAATTTTATTAACTTTGTTATTCAGAAAAGAGCATCTTCTTAAGAATCTTTATTTTATTAGCAATAATGAAAGCAGTTTATTAAGGAGAAAACATATTAGACTGACACTTCAAAGGCAAATCAATTAGCATGTATTAAGGAAAATAACGGTTTCCATTCCCTAAATTCTATTTCCCTGTCTAAATCTCACTTCTCCTAAAAGAAAGTCATTTAAGCCTGTTATCCTTACGTGCGCCAAAGAGTCCAACAGCACGACACGCCCATCAGGAATCGGAAAGCAAGAAGACGCCCTCCTGCCCATGGGGCCAAGTTTTATACCTTTCTGTCTAACTAATCTCACTAAATTGTATAATTATCTTTGCCATCCAGTGTTCTTATTGGCTGACTGATGTCAGTCCATTACGTGTCATCACATCTCCATACCAAAATCAAGCCTTTTCTTTAACACCATTGTCCACAGTCTCTCGTGGCTTTTGGCTTCCTCGAAAATGAAACATTTCGCCAGCAACAGTTCGTGACTTCCTTAGCTTGGCAAACTTTGCCGCTTCCTGTCCTTGAGTCGTCTTTCCAAGAGCACGTATAATACAATTTTCATTTGGGTTTGCAAATACTTTTCAAAGTGGTAAAAGTTTCCACTTCTATGCAGGGCTCTTGCTCTTTCTGGACAGGACTTGACAACGCCATCTTTTCAGTATACTCTTAGGCCTCACTCGAAAACTATTATTTAAACAAACACAAGACATCAATTAATTAGAGAATTGAGACCCATTCTGTTACCAACCCCCTTTGCTAATTATTAGCCCATTAATTTATGTTACCTAGCTGTGCACACAAAGCTGCATTTCATATCCACCTTCTTCTTATAGGCCGCAGGATTCTCCACGAGCTTATGCCACATACAAGATGAAAAGACTTAACATAAGCACACAAATAAGCACATGCCATTAATTGATCAGCCGCATTTAATACTGACAAAGACAATAGACAAGGTTAGTTTATTATTTTAGACGCACTTGCTTTTGCAACAAAGAGCACATGAATAAGTCCCTCGTGTTGTGTAAATGCATTTTTAAACTATGTTGATTAATAATTCTTCACACATCAGTTAATACGGTTATTGTTTTATGGAAGTTTAACTTTGGAGTCAGAACAAAATATCATTCTGAAACTCGCTCCATCATCATCGAGGGTGTTTGTGGGGTTGTGCTTGTCTTCTGTGCCTGCTCCGCCTGCCTCCATGGTGCTTGGGGGTTGGTACATTTTTTTGGGATGTTTTTTCTACTTTTATGGTGAGTTTTCCCGCCTGCCAGGTGTGTGTTGCAGGCCTGGCACTGCTTATCGCTGGTTTCCTCATCGCGCTTTGGCCCATCGCATGGTTTTTGGTGTTGTGGTTTGTGTTTTTGTCTCCATCAAGGTGGTTGTAGTGCGGACATTGTCCGCGGTTTCGGCACACTATGGTATGCTACCGCCTTCCTGTGAATTCCATGTTAACACAGGGTTATTTTCCCACTATAGGTCACGATGTTGGAAGTTGCGTTACGCTACTCTTGCGGTAGTTATCACACGTTTTTGTGAATATACCCCCTTGTGTGCTGCATAAATAACTTACACATTACTTCTAAGTTAATCCCGGATGCGTTTGTGCCAAGCTACCAAAGGTTTAAGCACATGTTACTTTAGTGGTTCACCCTGACAAGGATTGTGGTTGTTGATTGAGTAGGGTTACCATCCCCCTCAATCAATACCCCACTTTCTTACACTACCTATATGAGGTAGCTAATGAGGTGTTAATTTAATGCAAGGGTTATTGTTGTATTTGTTGCCAAGTAACAGGTGACTGGTTCTTGCCTGAGGGGCTCTGAATGAAAGTGTCTAAAACTACCTATTGGTGCAAGTGGAGAATAGGAATAAAAGGAAAGTGGGAGTTATATTGTCTCAGCTGACTAGAGGGAAGGATAGGAACAACGCTATAGTTTAAAGTCATAACAAACCATGTTAACAGCTAGATAAGCTAGTTTGTTTACATTAAGGTTCGACTCAAATTAGATACTGCTGCATCATCAACTCACACAAGCTCAAGAAGCCTGTATTCTTAAAAATACATGGACAACATTTCACCTTAGTCTAGGGATAGACGTTGGGAGCAGCACACAGTGAAACACCAAATTACAAAGAATTTGGTGCACAGTATCATGCCTACCCTATGTATATGTTGGATGCTATTGCCATTAAAAACAACTGCACATCAGTAATATGCTGCTTATGCACATTTGCACCTTCCTCATCTTGCACTTGTGTATTTTTCGCTACTATTACATGCTGTGAGAATTGAAAATTGATGAACAAACTTAATAAAAGGTAACTAATAGTCATAGTGACAAATAGTCCTCTAGGAAATAATAAGTAAAAACATATTACAGATTTCTAAAATCATAGACATTGTAAAAAAAACCTGATATGTCTTTAAAATAACAACTATGCAGTCATAAGGATAGATTATTATGGTCAGTTCAGTTGAGGCACTTAATGAGCTTTTCTATCAATAGTGAGCAGGTCCAGCATCTTTAGGTCAAACAGGGATATGTGCCATTGAATAGTATTTTTCTAGTACACGCAGAGAAGCTGTAAATATTCTAAACCAGCTTAGAAGAGTGAAGGTTATCAACACAATTCAGTAAAGTTTCTTCTGTTTCAAATTAAAGAGTATACTAGACAAAAGTTCTCAGTGAAAGTTGAAAGCATTTAGTGGGTAGTTAGACCATCTGTCAATTTTAATTTCTCTGGTGATATTTGTGAATTTTCAAATTTCACATTAAAGTCTAACTTTCAATGCTGTGGCTGCACTTTCTACACTATGCCTTCTGATCTATACTAAGGGCTTATGGGAGAGTTTAATGCACCAATTGTGGATTCGCCAAACTCTACGTGTTGTAGGGATTAGAGCACATGCACTAGGCATTTGATAGCAGTACCCCAGTGTTCAGAGTTTACGAACCTTCAAAAGAAGTCAGTAAAGAATGGGGGTGACCATGCACAAATGGTCATAACTCACACTTCACAGGAATTGGTTTCATATAAATGAACCTATTCATACACCACAGGTGTATTACAGATCCCCGCACTCCACACCAAGCTGACCTGGACAGTAAATATGACGCTCTTCTCATACTGTTTTCAGTTGTATTGGAACCAGTAGTTGGTTGATGGCTCAAATAGATAGTTTCAACCTAAGAATGGTTCAGAGAAAGTCTATGTGGGTGTAACGTGTCAGATGTTCTTGTAATGATTCTCTGCTGTTTTGAATTGCTGCAATTCTAAAATATTGACTGAAGGTAAAATGATTTTTAACTCTATGGAAAACCTTTTAGAAACTTAAAGTGTTCGTCCTATTTCTAAAACAGATGCAAAATCAGTTTCCTCTTTTTAGACAGGGGAATGTTATTCAAATAATCTGAATAAAAGACAGGTTCATTCTTAGGAAATCATGTATGCGAACTATTCTCAAGAAACCAAATAAGGCAAATGTATGTGTATACAGCACGTAATACTTTATAGAAATGCTATCATTGGGAAAAGGGTTTGGCATTTCTAAATCTGTGACAAAGCTATGGTTAAATGAGACATCAGCTTTGTATAGCTTTTTGTCATGTGCGAAGGAACTATGGTGTGATAATCCAACATTCAGAGCAATGTTTCACTTATGTAATGAAATTACACACGGTAGGCAAATTAATATTTTCAGTAATACCTGGGCACAGATACTGAAGATAGATCTACACTGTTTCTATTTTCATTGTATTTTTATATTCATACTGCAGATTTTCATACATGTCTAAATGGTTCCCAAATGGTAGCAGTAGATTTAAGTCTTTACAGATAGAGTAGATGGAAAACAATTTGCTCATTTTCTGTCTTCAGTGTTTGAAAACAGCTTTTCTTAAAAGTCGAACTACTTAAAATGCAAGAAATACGCAACTAAGAAACTCCAAAAAAGAGGTAATGAACCATAAATTATTGCTGTTAGATATTTAATACTCAATCAGTATGTGTTCCCTCATGCATATCCCACTGGCATTGCATTCATTTTGACAGTGTGGTGCTGGTTAAATTACTTTGCTCATTTACAATAAAAGATTAATGAAAAGAGGTATATTTTAGTTCAGAGAGATTAATTGCATCCCATACTTTCCCAACAGTAGAAATATTCAACCCATAATCCTGATAGCTTTTTCGTCAACAAGTACATGGAAAATTAATAGACTTTCTTCCGCTGATATTCTCTCAGGGTTTGGAGATACAAACATCCAGGGAAAAGCTGACTGAAAGTTGGCTTTTCTTTCAGAGTGGAATTAATTTACCTTCTATTTTAATTCACGATGATGACACTTTAAATTAGCCAGCATAAAATATCATGCGCAATAAGAATTGTATAATCTGTGCATTTTCATTTAGTATGCGAAAAATTAAACCTTACGTTAGTCTGTGTCTACAAAACACTGTTTTTTGTCCATTGTGCCCGAGAGATTTATAGCAACTATTGACTGATAACGCTATCATAAATTACGTATTCAAACCCTGTAAAAATATAAGCTTTTTTTCCCTAAAGAATAGACACAAAACGTGAGTGAAGTAGCTTTTTAATTTCTAACTTACATTCTGCCCAGTAATATTGCGCATTTAAATGGCCTTTTACTATAAAACTAAAATATATTATTTTGTGACACTTATCTTACATTTGAAAATGTGAATATAAAAATGATCCTCGGTTGGATTCGAACTGTCATCTCACGACGTTGGATAACGTGTCCTTTTGAACTGTCTGAATCACTGGGTCAAGCTTTTCGTGTTTGAGACCCCCGCCCTCTCTCCCAGGGACTTAGAACGTCTGGAGAGTGTAAAGAGCAGAACATGACTGCCACTGGCATGTCAGAAGCTCTGTTTCTGGTGAACATTGTTATTTTATGACAAACGGTGCTACTACTCACCATTTAAAAGCAATTTATGCAAACATAATCAATATCACAGTGTGTATTCAGCAGGATTTAGTGCAGTAACAGTGGCACGAGTACTCTGAATTCTAATTTAAGTATTGCGTGGAATGCTTTACAGTTGGTGTGTCTTTAATTAGCCAGGCTTTGACTTCCGTTACATTTAGCACAATCGTCATGAACATAGGAAGTAACACGCATGCTTCCTCTAGTACAGTGGGGGTGGCTAGCGTGGCTTGCGTTTGGGTTTCCTCGTGAGATTTTCGATAGCAATACACAAGGCACACTACAAAAGCAGTTGCGTTACTGAATAAAGGACATTCTATTCACAGTAACAGTCACAGGACTCTTAACATTGAGGGAAATCCATGCAGAAACTGGGGCAGGATTATATTGTCTGTGCTAATGTTGCGCACAGCATGTAATCGAATGTGCGGCTTCCGTTTCCACTGCCTTTCAGTGTTCTGCAATATTAGCCCACGCTCTGAAGACAAAGCATTTTGTGTGCAACAAGCATTTTGCAGAATTTCTGCATGGCAATTACAATTTGAATGGTGAAGCGCAAATGAACAGTTCGGCCCTTATTACGGATTTCTAGATATAGGTTCAGAGATACTGGGCGCCCGAATCTAAACCCAAATCCAGGGACTAGGAGTTGTTTTCCTGGAATGTGGAATAACACACATGGGCCATATTATCAAGAAAGGGCGATACATTATCGCTGCTTTTATCGGCAGGAAACTGCCGCTAAAGCGGCGATAATGGGCTTGATAATATGCCCTTGTGAATTCCCATAGAAGCCCAGGTTAACACCAGAACCTGGGCTTCTATGGGAATTCACAAGGGCATAATATCATGCCCATTATTGCCGCTTTAGCGGCAGTTTCCTGCCTATAAAAGCAGCGTTAATGTATCGCTGCTTGCTTGATAATATTGCCCATAGACCCTGCAATACCGTGTCCTATTCTGCACGGTTTTCGTCCAGTTGGGACATAACAAGCTCAGAACCACATTTATTTACCTCCTCCTTGGAGCAGGTAAGAATTGGATCGAGGAACTACTTTCAGGGCTATAAGGTGGTTGGGAGGGGAACTGGGAGGGCAAAGTATTTGCGGGGAGAATTAGGGTATTTAGTTGGTGTTCTCCCCAATAGCAGATAGAGGGTGGGGCAGGAACAGCTTTCTGCTGCAGCTGCAACATGGCACAGACTCCAAATCTGGGGCCTCATTTATGGGGTTTTGAAATAGGGCAGCCCAGCAAGTCGCCTTGCTGAGCTGCCCTACGTCAAAGGGAAAGGGCAGGAATGCACTGTATTTATCCAATACAATGCATTTTTGTCCTTTCCCCCAGCACTTGTGCTGTTTCAGCAGCCTAACGCTAACAGAGGCACCCTTGCACCATTGTGCAAGAGTGCCTGTGTTGTTGGCAGAATTGTTTTTGCGCAGGAAAGGGCACCTTCCTGCACAAAAACAATTCTGAAAGGTGTTCACCTCTGTCTATATGTGCTGCAGAATGCAGCATGCATGGGAAGAGGAGTAAATGAGAAGAAATAAAGCTATTTTCCCTTTTTACGTCTCACCTCAGTGAGGTTTTGTCGCATCCCCAAGTTTATTTGGTTTTGTAAACCTGGTGAAGCATCAAAATCCATGGATGTCGCGTGGGAACATCCCCCACAATGCCCATGGAACATCTCCCGAGTGCAGAGTAAGGAAACCCAGCAATTTGAGCTGCCTTGCCTTACTCCATATCTAAGGTTTGCCCCTCCGGAGAGACACAAAAGTGATGCTCTGGTGGCGCAAGTGGCTCATACATATGTCCCATGGTATCTGGGACCAGAATTACCTGTAGTCGTATTTTAAGACCCAGTAACTCCAGGCTCTAAAACACTGGGCTTCTCAACATTGTCACCAAATCTATTTCTTCCTCCCTTGGGATGCCACTCTTAAGAAAATTCAACTCTCAACAATGACTAACAAATGAAAATATATTTGTGGAGAGAAAAATATGTATATGCTTCTTAGCACGTTTGGCACCTCTTTGTATTATAATACAAAAAGGTTTTCAAAGATTCAGCTGCTTTCTGCAACATGTAATCCAGCCAAGGCTTTTTGAGAACTAGGAGCAAAATCTTGCAGTTGCATAGTTCAAGTATGAGTGAAAAAAGAGGGGTTCCTAAAATGAAAATTCTGATTTGCAAAGTTAAGATTTTCAAGTAGACATTCACTTACTCAACTGGAAAATCCACCTATCTTGCAGACTTTTCTGTCGGGGAACTGTAAGAAAAGAGGACTGTTACTGGGGTGGTGGTTTGGTCATATAAAACATTTGGGGCTTCCCAAAATAACAGGTCGCGGTTCTGAAATGATTTCGAGCTAGTTATACATACTGCAGACATTTGTAAAGGTATATAAAAAAAAAATGAATGTGAAACTTGTTGTTGTAGAGGAAATCACTCAAAAGTGAATTGGCGTGTCAGGGAAGACTCTTCTCTGCAGCAATGTGTTTTTTCCTGTGGAGACTCAACAGGAAACATAAAATAGTTGCAAATGCCCTATTGTTTTGGAAATTTTAAACAATGGAATCTTCGATGGCAGAAAGTCCACCAATCATTGAATTACGGATTCTTTCTGTACTCCAAGAAACCACACATTGTGTTGATTTATGACCACACAATGCGATGATGTATGGGATATCTGTATGGCCACATATGTTTGTGAGTTACGTGAGAATTATAATCGAAGACAAGCGTAGTTAATCAATCAATCATATTTCGTAGTCATATTTCTGCACACATAGATTCAATTTTTTTTACATTCACCTGTATGTAATTGATGGCTAATTCTGAAGGTGAAATTATTGCCATTTATAAATATGTATGACAAATTTGTATCATTAGAGATGCCTGAATTAAACATTTGACATTATTCCAGTGCTTAATTTGAGCCCGTGGTTTCCGGTTCTCCGCAACACCAGGACTCATTACAGCCAGCCACATGGTGGCGCTGTGTTCCAATTTTGTGATAAACACTACAGTCTTTTAATAATTCTGTACACATTTAAATGACTAATATCTGCCACCCAAAGCAAGAAAAATAGCTTGGGTGGCAGGTATTACTAATTTTTATTGTATAAATAGTCTGAATTGTCAATAGTAGCGCAAAGGGTGGTGCAGGCTGCTGTGGCCTCCTCACAAGGGCCCTGGCACCAATTTAATTAACAATTAAGTACTGCATTATTCATAAAATTATGTCCCAAAAAAGTATTGGTGGCATCATTATTACTTCATTAAGGGTAAAAATAAATCCGGCAAGTAAGCAGTGATTTTTTTCTTTAAGGAGCAGATGGAAAGTGCTTTTAAAGTGAGAAGGATGCATTAAGAAAGGGGAATGTAAACAATGTCGCAGAAAGTTTGGAAGAAGTGCATCTCATAACTGATTCCTACTACCACAACCACAGTTTGGCACAATAATAATAATATAAATAATGTTATACTGTGCCAGGATCATGGAATGACGGAAACCTGTGTGATGGAGTAGAGTTTAATATCATGATTCGAACCCTAGAACCTTCCCTGATTTAAACCTCAACCATTGAATCTGTGCTGCTCTAACAGAAGGGAGTGATATATTCTAAGAAAGAAGACCACAGAAGGTGAAGCAATCTAACATAAATAGGGGTCTGCTCCATACACAGAAATCAAAGGTTTTACGAATTCAAAAACATAGTGAACCTCATTATCTGTTAGAGAACGACATTAAAAATATAAAGAGTTGTCTTGCTTGAATCAAGACCAGAAGAAATAAATACTGGTTGTTACACGCAACTTCTGTACATCTGGTGAAGGTGAGACTACTTTTTCATAGGGTTTACTCAACATGAATCTACTTTCAAGAGTTCGCTAGAATACTAATTTTGGCCCCGAATTACAGTTCACCTGCATAGACCTGGATGATGCACCTGATTACAAAAATGTTCTATTCAAAATGCAAGCGTGAACTCCAGCCTGCATTACTCCTCCCACGTTTGTGACAGAACCGTTCCGTCACGCCCCTCAGGAGGGCTGTGCTGGTGACGGAACAGTTCCATCACGGCCCACTCGCCGCGCCTGCGCGACGCGAATTCCGCGCCTGCGCTGAGCGTTCTATTGAGCGGGCGGGGCCGTGACAGAACCGTTCCGTCACAAGCACAGCTCACCCGAGGGCCGTGATAGAGCGGTTCCGTCACAAGCGCGGGGGCGCCGCGCGGCCCCCCCGACCCTTAGCACTGCGGCGGAATAGCAGCCGCAGTGAAAGGGTTAAGGATAATGTATTCGTGAACGTCAGACCAGCTGTTTGAAACAGCTGCACCACCTTTTACTGCAAGCTGCGTCCCTGCCTCACTTTGAAGTGGAAACACGGGTCCCCTGCAGACCGATGCTGTGTGTGACTTAATCCACCTACAGGATGATGCCTGGGGCTGCACTGACCATGTACCAGGTCATATGTATTGCATGATCAGTGTACTTTTGGGTGGCTTCTTTGCCCCTGCACCTAGCTGTCTCTTTTCAGGGTGATATATGAAGACCACCTCAGTATAATTCGACCTCTGTTCTTTTTGGTCAGACCACCAGCACCCAAAGGGACCTGCAGGTACACTAAAATGAAAATACGTGGTAGTGCACAACCTGAAACAGTTACCTGTTTTTGCCAGTTCTTTGTGTCCAGACTTGTAAAATAACATGCAGTTGAGAAAGAGATCTTTACCAGAAACATCTCCATATAGGAGTTTCTGTCTTCTAAAATTTCGTTTAGGCCTACTTCCACTGCACATTTTTTTCTGCTGAATTGAAAATCGATAAACTTGATTTATGTATTTGTAACGCAGGTATTTTTTTATTTACTTGTCCGTTGTACTATAAAATACGGAGGAAGTTGCTGAAACCTTTTATGTTGTAATCGGAAATCAGAGATAGATGAATTCTGGGAGTTGTAGGCTGGGTGCCACACCGAAAATTCCAGTCATGTTTAGGAAGAAAACTGTTAACTCTGACATTAATCAGAAGACTTTAGACAAACAACTGAGTATTACCGAAGGGTCTGCTAAAGGGGGAGTATCTAGTGGCAAAAGTTGTGATTTAATACAAAAGACACTGGCCACTGCAGAGATCCGAAGTGATGACACAGAGTCTTTAGACTCAGCTGGCAACTTTTACTCCATGACCGATCTTTCACAAGCACTGGACTCTGATAGTATAGATGAGATGGTACAGGATATTGGATCATTGCAGGGACAAGAGGAATCTTATTCTGATCTAGGCCAAGAAGAGCTCAGTAACCCTGAAGAATTAGATTCAGATCCAGAGGAGTCCCCAAATAGACTTGAATGGGGGGTGAAGAAGAAGCAGAGAAATCTAATTCTACACTGCGGGGGCAAAATGGGTCTACTCTGCTTCCAACATCCCTAAACCCTGAATATCACAACTTATCTGATGATGTACCTGAAATAACATTGGAAGTCCTATATCGTGTAATGTTACATCACAGAGAAGAAACCAAAACTGAAAATCTCCGAACCCAGGGAGCTGTAAAAAAGTTACAAAATAACTTGAGAAAAGTTATGAAAATTTCCAATGATACAATTGTCAGAGTTACTGAGACGGAATATAGAATTTCACAAATGGAAGATTCTATGGCACAGCAGAGTACACAACTAAAATCTATGGAGGGTCTGAAAGAAGAGACTAATTGGAAGCTAGTGGATTTGGAAAACAGATCGCGCCGCAATAATCTCCGAGTCCTTGGTGTGCCGGAAGGGAAGGAAAATTCAAATCCACGTCATTTCATGATAGAACTTTTCTCTGCTGCCTTCCCAGAGCTAAGTCAATGGAATTGGGAGACTGAAATTCAAAGGGCGCACAGATTTCCGTTCCGGGCAAGGCAAGATTCTGCTTCTAAACCACGAGCTATTCTGATATCATTGAATAATTTTTTAGCCAGAGAAGCACTCTACGATTTGGCAAGACCTAATAAAAAGCGTAAGGTTCGTGATATTGAATTTTTTGTGCGACCGGATTACTGTCATACTACTGTGCAATTAAGATGGCAGCTAAGACAGCTTATTACCTTATTCCAGGCAAAAGGAGTCCAAGCATTCCTTTTAAATCCGGCCAAACTTAAAGTGATACATAAAGAACGCTCTGTTTTTTTCTCCTCCGAGGTGGCAGCCAAAGAATTTTTGATGTCTATATGAGAGGATCATGGACTTTGAAATATGAACTATGAGTTTTGAACTAATATGGCTATAGCTCAAACCTGTGTCTATTTCTATTAGGAATACAACAAGAATTTAATGTAGCATATATTGGCACATACTAATACGTTAAAAAGGGGGAAAGCAGGCTTAGTAAAGGCTAGTAAAAGATTTAGCAAATGAATGATAAAATTTGCTCATTATGATAAGTGCCTCTAAAATGATTATGAAGAGGGTATAATAATCGCGATAAGAACCACACGATGAGAACCACCTAGCGCTCATCACATCATCAACACGAGGGACTACTATGTCCCTCTGCCCTGATAGCACTGGGGGGGGGGGAGGGTGGGGGTGGCTCAGGGGAGCCCAGAGGGGGGTGTGGGGAGGGTTGGGGAAAAAAGTAAAGTTGCAAGTAAAAACAGAACGTCTATTATTTCACTATGTGTAGCTATTGTGTTATGTCTTGTTAAGTTTGCTGTTAGGGAGAAATGTTTAAAATTTCACCTGATCATATACAGGCATTTTTGGCATAATCTGGTACCTCATCTGAGAAATAAATGTTGTTATAAATGGGAAAATTACGTGTTTGCTCTTGGAATATATGTGGCTTGAATAATAGAAAGAAGAGGGGGATAGTGGCACAAATCTTACAGTCTATGAAAAATGATATATTGTGTATTCAGGAATCACATATAATGTGGAAGGATAGACATCTATATACAGATCTAGGTATGCAGTTAGCTGTATGTACGTCCCAAGGTTCAACAACAAAAGGTGTTGCTATCTTATTCAGGAAGGGCCTGGGCATACTAATTCGTCATAAGGCAGATAAATATGGTAGATGGGCAATATCAGAGTTCAAAATCAATGACATATTATGGACTGTTTGTGCTGTCTATGCTCCAAATGTGGATGACCCAGCTATCCTGGATCTTCTAAATTTGGAACTAGCCAATTGGTCTTCCTCATTAATACTTTGTGGTGACTTTAATATTCATCTAGATTCTAATAAGGATATTTGCGATGTATCCTGCTATCAGGGGGTTAAAAAGAAGTCATTTATGTCTTTACGGTCATTGGTTTTGGACCATGGTTTAGCTGATGTAGTCTATGAAAAAAAAACACCATCTCCCGTGTTTACATTCTTTTCCCATCCACATAAAAAGTTTGTACGTTTGGATTATTTTCTCCTAAGGAAATCGTTTATTCAGGATACAAATTTTGAGGTATTTCCACGCATAATCTCTGACCATAACCCCATACTGATTGAAATCAAAACTGATAATTCAACTATTCAACCGAAGCTTTGGACCTTTGATCGTAAATTACTATTTGATTCAGAATACTTAGATATGATGGCTATATGGATGAAAGAATTTTTTGATTTCAATAGAGGAACTGCTTCTGTGCAAATTGTGTGGGATACGTTCAAATCAGGGATAAGGGGAGAGACGCTCTCTTATACTATTAAAAAACAGAAAATTATGCGTGAAAAGAATGAAAAAGCATTTGAGAAAGTATTATTTTGGGAAAAGAAACTAATAACAGCAATCGTATGCCAACAACCAATATCTGATATAGAATCGAGTCTAGCGATCAGTAAAGCTATCTGTTACGAATTCTTTGCAGATAAATCAGCACAACAGATGGCAAGTTATAAGACCCAGATTTATGAAATAGGTGAAAATACAGGGAAAATTTTGGCAAAAAGAACTAGACAAAAAGAAGCTTACAACACTATTAATATAATTCAAGATGAATTTGGACAAATGCATAATAAACAAGAGGAAATTCTGGAAGTTTTTCGTAAATTTTATCTTAAACTTTACACACAAGAGAATGACCAGTATTTGTCTCATATATGTTTGAATTTTGCCATGGAAAATCTCCTACCAACCCTCTCTTATGATCAAAAGCTGGCGTTGGATGCTGCGATTACTTGGGAAGAAATTGAAAACGCACTAAATTTACTATCAATAGGCAAAGCAACCGGTCCGGACCTTATCCCGCTAGAATTTTATAAGTCTTTTAGAAGCTATATAAACGCGATATGCTTATAATGTTTCTAGAGGCCCAAAAAGGTGTACCACCAGAATCTTGGGCTTCATCAGTAATCATGACGTTCTTAAAAAAAGATAAAGATCCAGTTAATCCAGCTTCTTATAGGCCAATATCTTTAATCACTGCCGATAGTAAGATATATTCGAAAATACTTGCCACAAGACTATCAAAGATAATACCGCTAATTGTTTCTCGTTGGCAACATGGATTTATTCCTAACAGAGATACGGCTGACCATATACGCAGAATCATAGCTATGATGGATTGGGCAGAGGCCTCTAATACATCAATAGGGATTACCCTGTTAGACGCTGAAAAAGCGTTTGATAGAGTGGCATGGCTCTATCTCTGGGACTTGTTATCCTTGAAAGGTTTCGGACCAGGAATAATAAATGCATTTAAGGCATTATATAAAAATCCAGTATCAGCAATCAAAATAGGCTCTACAAAGTCTGCATTATTCCCTATTCAGCAAGGAACACGCCAGGGATGCCCATCCTCTCCTCTTCTTTTCGCCATATATATAGATATCTTTCTTAATCAGTTAAATAGGGACGAGAATATAGTACCGGTACAGCTAGGAGGCACTGAATATAGAGCTCTCGCCTATGCAGACGACCTGGTAGTGGTTACTAAAGATATTGAAAAAACCTTTTTGAGGATTGAAGAATTAGCGGAGACATTTGGATCTTTCTCTGGATATAAATTAAATCTGTCTAAAACTCAAGTTCTTTTTATAGGTCCAAATCCACCGCCAATTAGAAATATAGTTTCTGAGGCAGTCTATTTAGGAATTAAACTGACTACACCTATTTCAAAAATTCCTAGTCTAAATTATACCCCGATTCTTAAAAAGCTGAAGTTAACCTTGGAAAGAATAAATCATTTACATCTATCTCTCCATGGTAGAAATAATGTCTTAAAGATGCTTATATTGCCGAAATGTATTTATTTATTTAGAACAATCCCTCTAGAATTTCCGGTAAGCTTTTTTCAAGAAATTGAAAGAAGCGCAGTTAGATTTTTGTGGGGCTATAGAGGCATTAGGCGAGCATATAAGAAGATGATTATACCGAAAGATAGAGGGGGTTGGGCTGCAACACATTTTCTATTCTACTATCTAGCAGCTGTACTTCAATATATATCTCCGTTGATTGTCGGTAATAAAATCCCTACTTCTTTGGCAATATACCCAAATATATTTGAACTTGTATTAGATACTGAAGCTAATCATCATCTGCTAAAAATAATAGAACCAAGCTACTATAAAAAAACAAAATTTAAGATTCTAACGGCAGCTTATAAAGCTTGGCGAATTATTAAAAAAGTGGCTGGTATCAGAAAAGTCACAAGATACACTCCATTAAATTCAATTCATTGCTTCCCTTCAATTTTTAGAGACCAAGTGATGAAAAAATGGAATAATAAGGGGATTTTTTTCTTTCTGACTTATACACACATAACTACGATTCGTTACTCTCTTTTGGTGAACTTCAAAAGAATTTCAAAATTCCTTCCCATGATTATTTTAAATACTTACAGATCCATAGCTTTTTACACTTACCTTCTAATATAGCAAGGCAGGATTTAGAGCCAATTTTGCTTATAGATAGCTTAACCAATAAAAGAAAAATAGGCTATTATTATAATATCTTAATGACTTACCTTCCAGACGACTTTAATAATCTGTGTGGTAAATGGGAAGAAAAATTACGAACAAAGGATTTATTTTTAAAAGACTCGATTAAAATGGCTACCACTATCCTATTCTCTGGGCGCACCCGTACTCAACATTATATGATTCTGTGTGACCTTTATTATACACCTGCTAAGGTTTTGAAATGGGGGTCTTCTGCGGGAATTAATTGTAATCGGTGTAATATGAGAGGGGCTGACACAATACATATGTTTTACTCTTGTGCAAAACTTGCAAGGTTAATATCTGATATTCAAAACTTTATTGAAAACATTTTCTGTAAAACTATTGCTATATCACCTGAATTATTACTATTTGGTGTCTCCAAAGACTCAATGGATCTAGAACAAGCTAACTTATTATTTATCATGATGTCTGAATTGTGTGCATGTATTACGCAGGATTGGATCAGCCCAGAACCGCCGTCGTTCTCCACGTGGAGGGGTCGATTCTTAGCCAGCTACAAACTTGAAATGGCAATATATGCAACCAAGGGAATGAAAAAGGAAACTACTTGGCATAAAAATTTGGACACCAATTCAAAACTGGATTGATGGAGTAATGACCTAAAAAGATGTATTCTTTTTCATTCTCTATGTTTTGTATTTCTTTTTGAATATATTTTCTCACAAAATGTATATGCATACTCTGAATAAGGGAAGGATATGTTTTAATCTGTTTAAACTTGCAACTTAAATCTCAATAAAAAAAAAAAAAAAGGAAATCAGAGATAGAAAATAAGTGGACAGAGGAAGGGATTTATTTGGGCACTAAATGTACTCCTAAAATAAAAGAAGAAAAGAAAAAATGGTTTCTACCTGAAGCAATGCAACCTGAATATACATTAATTTGGACTCAATGGGTGGGTTTTTCCGCGTAGCTACGTTTGACTCCCTTTCTAGTTTGAACTTTATACTACTTGCATTTTATATTAATTTCATTGACATTGTTTTCGAATTATTATAACTTTAGATGCTATTTTTGATCTAAATTATGAATGTTTTGATAAAATCATAATGATGAAGCTAATTATTCTTATGTTTCACATGTCTCAAGGCTATTTTAATTACTCCCCAAAAGACTAACACTATTAATTTATTATGTTTCCATTGATTGGATCATACCCTATCAATGATTTAGAGTTCCTTGCTCATCTTCGTCTTCTATGCAAATTAAACATGCGTGTTAATGTATAGCCAGTCATGTAAAGCTTCTACGTAGAAAAGGTACTTTTCTTCATGGGCCCACATCTATGAGAGGTAAACAGTAGACCATGATGAACATCACTTGAACAAAACAAGAAAGTTTCTAGTTATTGCAAATCAGCTGCCACAGAGCCACCCCATGACAACTATTACCAAAAGGTATTCATAGAGTAAAATAAGATATTTTTCATATTTTAGATCACAAAATCATAACAAGTAGCAAAGATTCAACAAATACTCAAATGATGACAACAGTTGCATATGCTTCATTTACATAAAAACTAGCATAATTGTTTAGGGATTTACAAGGCTGTCACTTTTGAAGTAAAAAACAGCCCTGAATCTTTCAGATAAATTGTTGTTGTACCCTTTCATGATAGCTGTACTTCTGAATTATCTAGGGCCTCATTTATGATATTTTGCCATAGGGCAGTGCCACTAGCCTTCCTCTTGTTCTACCCTACAGCAACAGAAAGTGCAGGAATGCACCGTTATTTATCAGATGAAGCACATTCCTGTCCTCTTTCCATGCGCAGGTGCTCAATTGGATCGGCATATGACCCCACCGGCATTCTTGCACCATGGTGCAAGGGTGTCTGCCTTTTGGGAATGATTATTTTTGTGCAGGAAGGGACACCTTCCTGCACAAAAACAATGAGGCAATTTCCTCCTTCTATCTGTGCTTCTGAATGCAGCACGCACAGAAAGAGAAAAGAACGGGAAGAAATAAAGTAATTTTTCTTTGTTGCACCTTCCCTAAGCCTTTTGGCGCATTCCTAGGTTTACAGAACATTGAAAATCTGGGAATGTGTCAAATGCCATGGGTGTTACGTGGGAATACCCACTATAACGCCCATGGCATGCCTCCCCATCATAGTGTGAGGCAACGCAGTGACTTGCGCTGCTTTGCCTCACATAATATCTACAAGGCAATGAAAAGCCATGCAGGGTGGCTTTACATAACCTTGTAGATATGACTGAGCTCTGTGTGTCTCCGGAATGTCACAAAAAGTTATGTTTTGGCGGTGCACAGGGCTTGTAAATATTCCCGCTAATTTCTGAGACTCACAAATGATGAATTTCAAGTTAAAAAAAACATATTTAAAATGGTGTATCTTCCCTGCTAATATTTTGCACTAAATTTGAATTAAGCCTAGGCATAATTAACATAATATCCTTTGTGGAAATTAAGTGATATGCAGATTTAAGGTACAAAAATTATGCGTTATTAGATGATATGCCAGTCTGTTCTTTTGCACTATTTTACAGCAAAAGCATCTTAACATTTATTTTCGAACTGAGGATTCATTCTGTGCTAAAAATGGTTCAAAATTGTGCATAATGCAAACTATAGCCGCTCATGCTGTTTGTTCACATTGTTCCCATGCTGCTGCAATAGAATTTTTAACCATAATCTCGAGCCTTTCATGTAACAAGCATAACATGAAATGCCAGAATTTTTGTGAGAGTTTGCAAGTGTAAACAAATTTGACTTGGTCTATTCCAAACTCCGAGGAGAACATTGTTTGTGCCAGCTTGGCACATTCATTGCTAGCGATGGCTATGACAATCTGCCTGTCTAAACTCTTACAAAATACTTACACTCACTAGATGGTGTCATCAGTAATGTCATTTGAGATGTCATCAGTAATGTCACTAACCATGTCATTAGTGATGTAATATGTGAGGGCATAAGCAGTGCATTGCCTGGGCGAAACTTATAGTTAGCTCAGGTAAATGTAACTGCCGAAATCCATGGGTTTTGTATGAGGGAAATCTGACCCTAACTATAACGTTCCTGTAACCTTTTCTTTTTTTTCAGTGAATTTCTAGCATTTTTTAATTCTATTTCCTAACTATAATGTGATACAATTAAAATGTTTTACTCCTATATAAGTTGTATTTTACTTGAGATTATGTTAGTAGCCCACGTCGCCCGTCATCACGACCTCAACATCATCTCCTACGCCGATGACACCCAGCTGATCCTCTCCCTCACCAAAGACCTCCACACAGCCAAAACCAACCTCCACGAAGAAATGAAGGCCGTCGCCGAGTGGATGAGGAACAGCCGACTGAAGCTGAACTCGGACAAAACGGAGGTCCTCCTCCTTGGGTCCACCTCTTCGGCCTGGGACGATTCCTGGTGGCCGACCACACTGGGAACTGCTCTGACACCCACAGACCACGCACGCAACCTAGGGGTCATCCCCAATTCCACCCTCACCATGACTAGACAGGTCAACGCCGTCGCCTCCTCCTGCTTCAACATCCTCCGAATGCTATGTAGGATTTTCAAGTGGATCCCCACTGAAACAAGAAGAACAGTCACCGAGGCCCTCGTCACCAGCAGGCTGGACTACGGTAACGCTCTCTACGCAGGAGCATCATCCAAGCTTCTGGGATGGCTGGAACGCATCCAGAACACCTCGGCACATCTGATCCTTGACATCCCCTGCCTCAGTCACTTCACTCCCCACCTGAGAGACCTACACTGGCTCCCGGTCAACAAGAGGATAACCTTCAAGCTCCTCATCCACGCACACAAAGCCCTCCACGGCACCGGCCCAGCGTACCTCAACAGACGACTCAGCTTCTAAACCCCCACCCGCAAGCTCCGCTCTGCCGACCTCGCCCTCGCCGCTCTCCCCCGCATCCGTAGAACGACAGCCGGAGACAGATCCTTCTCCCACCTCGCCACCAAGACCTGGAACACCCTACCCCCAACCTACGGCAGACCCAAGATCTACTGGCCTTCAGAAGACTACTCAAGACCTGGCTCTTCGATCAGTAGTAGCCCCCCCACAGCGCCTTGAGACCCTCACCGGTATGTAGTGCAATTTACAAGTGTCCTGATTGATTAATTGATTGAGTATTCATGTAGCTATTTTGAAATAGATCCTTGCCGTATTCATACATTATTAGTAAGTGCAGATGTTATGTAAGTTAGGTTGAAATCTGTGCCACCATTTTAGTTCTCAAAGAAGCCATTTTGTATTATAATCAAAACTATTACTTGCTCATTTACGAGAAATTGTCCTTGGTAAATTTTGTTTCTCCAGTGTTGATACTTGCTCATTAACGCAGGCCTTTTCTGGCCTTCTTCCACCTGTCTAGAGGGAAGGATAGGCCAGACGACCTTGGATAGTAGATAACTTGTGCCAGGTTGTGGAATTTAAACTTATGCTCTGTACCCCCATTGCATGACGACATCTACCAGTGTTTTTCCATAGTAGGCGGGTCTTTGTGGGCTCTGCTACATACATAATGTAACCTTATGCTTGTTAGAGTCAGTCCCTCGTCAGCCATCATAGGAGGCTGGTCAGATTGGATTCCACTGCAGTGTACTTTGTGAATAAACTAGTTTGCTTGTATTCTCTACTGCGTCATCGACTTTTCATTCTTGAAAGGCTAGAGGAGGTCGAGAGTGACCCAGGTAGCCCTAGTTAGGTTCACAAGGTTTTCTAAATGCTAATTCCTAACTATAACTTACCTGTAACCTTTGTTTTTTTCAGTGAATTTATCTGTTTTTTTCAACTAGTAATTGCATTTGCCGAGTGATACAGAAAGGAGGCTGGGCATTGAACAAGCTCTTAAGAGATCTGCTGTATAGGACTTATGGGAGGTACCAGAAGGGCTTCTTGGCCCCAAGGTCCCTCAGGAGTAAAGTGAACGTCATCCCCCAATCAGTAGTGCATCACAAGCCATGTTTGCAGAGGAGTGAAGAACTGGGGAACACCTCTTACCAGTTCCGCTGTGTGGGACTTACTGGAGGTAAAAAAAGGAGTAGTGGGTCGCCAAGGCCCCTCCTGTTATCTCCAGTAAGTCCCACATAGCGGGATTGCAAAGACATTGTAGGAGGCTACGCCCCCTTTCTCACCACTCTGCAAATGCACATTGTGGTGCTCGACTAGTTTGTGGGTCCTTGGGGGACAACTAGACCTCCTGTTATATCCAGAATGACCTTCACAGCTGGATTGCTGAGAGGTCATCAGTGGCCCTGCCCCCTTTCTCCCCAACTCTGCAAATGGGCCTCCTGGCACACTGCTGCTTGGGGGATGAAGTCCACTTTAGTCCTGAGGCCCTCAGAAGGTAAGATGAACTTATTCCCCAACAGCAGTGCACCAAGAGGCAGTTTCGCAGAGTGGTGGAAAAAGAGGGCATGGCCTCCGACCACCCCTCAGCAATCCCACTGTGTGGAGCTAACTGAAGATAACAGGAGGTCTTATAAGCCCCTAAGGACCCTCAGCAGCCAAGGGGACATCAACCCCCCAGAAGGAATGCACCGGGAGGCACGCTTGCATAGTAGTAGAGAAGGGGGCGGGCCTCAGCTATTAGCCAACCCCTTCCCCAGGCCCTGGCTTTGATTTTTTTTTTCATTAAAGGATGGTCATCCCTTCCCTGGGCCACTTTCGGCCCCAGGAACCCCATCCCCTGGCGTCTGTCCCTTTATATATATATTTTTTTCTTTTTTTTTTAAAGGAAGGGGTGCACACCGCCACTCTCCTGGGCCATTTTTGGCCCCGGGCACTCAATCCCTTAAAGGCCGGGTCTCATTCGGCACCCGCCTCCTGCGGGAGCCAGCATTGCCTTTTACACCCAGGGAGCTGCCAACTTGCAGCTCTCTGGGTGTAAAAAGCTAAATGTGCTCTGTTTTGAGCAAGCAAGAGCATAATGCTCTTCTAGCTTGCCCAGCTGTTGCTATGGGATGTCGAAGCTCTCACCATCCCATAGCAAACTGCAATGTCCCAGGGGTGGGTACCCAGAACACTTCTGGAGCCAGCCCTGCGGGTTGGCGGTTCCCATGGCCATGTAGGGTTGCAGGAGGGGGGACACATGGCCCCACTCCCATCTTGTATATAGCCCCAGGAAGGTTGTAGTAACTGGGGCTGGGGTCCACAACAAACCCCCTTCATTACTGTATTGGTGCCCCAGGAAGTGGTGGTCTACAGGGCTGCGCTGGCCCCCCCATGCACCATTATTTATGTACTTTAGCCCAAGGGAGGTAGCAGTCCTTGGGGCTACAGGGGAGGCCATATGGCCTCCCCACTTATTTTGTTTATGATATGAATATGCCCCAGTGAGGGGGCAGTCCCCGGGGCAGTGGTGCCCATGAGGCACTCCCATACTAATGAAATTAGCCCCCCGGAGATGGCGATCCCCAGAGCTGCAGTCGGGCCCAGTGGTACTGCCCGCATTAATAATGTAAAGTGCCCCCGGGAGGTGGTATAGTTTTGTCTTATACTGGGAACTCCTTGTGTCTGGACAAAGCTATATCTCTATTGAGAGCAAAAAACGTGTCAGGGGTTGCTTTTATTCATCTCAGGTTGGCTTAGTTGGTATTTTATCAATTCAAAGCTGTAATACTGTGTCTGGAGGGGTAAAAGGCTTTTGTCATTTTACAGCTCAGCATGCACAGTACTGTACTAGTCCTCTGTTGAAAGACTTTGAAGACTTTGCTGTAGAAATGGCAAAAGACTTTGTCCCCTTCTATCTCAGCATAGATGGCACTTTGCGTATCCTATGTTAAAAAAGACTTTGATAGAAAAGCAGACATTTGAGGTAAGCAGATCTAGAGTGTCTCTGGTGTTGAGGGTGCTCTATACAGGAGTTGCTCTCCACCTAAACTTGAGAACTACCCAGAGTTCTCTGCTTCTTTTTTGCATAATTTATGTGTCACTCTATGCCTTAAAGAGTATTGTTTTGATATATAAACATATATATATATATATATATTTTTTTTTTTTTAACTGAAAGACCAAAGGTATATAATAGGTGATTCTCTTACCTGATATATTCATATCTTGGTAAGGGAGTGCATGGTGATGTCATACAGCTACCTTTAAGGTCCTCTTGGCACTCTAGCAGGTAGGGAATGTTGATTTGAGGATATATGTTGTGGCTCAGCCAATATTATTGACTTAATTTAACTACCATTAAAGTAATTACATTGTTTGGACCAGACAGTATTGGACAGCACATGAAGTGTTTGCTTTTATATCTGCTCAGAACAAGAAATTTCTGTTCTGCCGGGCGTTTTGACTTAATTCTTTATGTTTTCCATTTTGGGGTAGAGAGATGCAAAAACAGCAGAAACACAGGAATCATGAATCCACTCAATGATGACTGAAAAGAGGGTTTTAACCCCCACTACCTCCCTCTCATAAAAAAGGTTTCTCCAGAAAAGTAACAGTGTGAAGGTGACTAACCTTGTGTGCCCAGTTTTTTTTACAGGATGACTAGGTGATTCCAAGACAGACTCAGTATTATATCCTTGATCCAGCACGGACCTCCTCACATTCCTATCCACTGACCGATTATTGACTGTAGTGGGTTCTTAGGGAAAAATAACTTTTTATTGCAACACTCTAATGCTAAATTCAGTATAGCCAACAAATTATATGTTACCACCTATGGGGAGAGCTTAATGCTTTTTCTTCCTAAATAATATCTAGTAATGAAATAATTGTTGTTATTCATTTGATTAGTTTTATAGACAATATGGTCTTACTTTATTGAACTGATTTAAAGTGTTTCATGCTATTTCGTGCACCATGAAACCACCCAATTATGGGCATATTTACAAGCTGCTATCACCACGGGAACATCACTTTTTGCTCCCCCTTGCCTTATGTAAAAGGCAGCGTTGAGCCAATTAGCGCAGCTTAACTCTGCCTTGTACATAAGGCACCTTTTCATGCTATGTTTAGCATGAAAGGGGCGTGCAGTGGGTGTTGTGGTGGGCGTTCCACCGCATCACCCATTGTATTTGACTCTGCCCTCTATGTACAAGGGAAGCATACATAGGAGGCATCGCCAAATTTAAGACCAGGAAAACCCTGGTCGTAGGTGGCTAGACGAAGAGAAATGCATTATTTCTCCTCGATTTTGTGCAGCACACATGGAAAAAGCAAAATGCTATGGTTTGTTTATGGACAGGAAGGTGTCCTTTCCTGTACATAAACAAACCTTTTAAAAAAAATCCATTTTATAACTTTCATGTGTGCTGCATGATGCACCACACATGAAAGTTACAAAATGGCATTTTAGGATTGGTTATATGCAGGAAGGGACATCTTCCTACACATAACTAATCCTCCCCTGCACACAGATACCCTGGCAGCAGAGTGACGCTAAGTTGTGAAACATAGCGCCACCGCAGGGGGAAATGCAAGGCTGCACCACATCCTTGTAAATATGGTGCAGCCTTGCGTTTCCGAAGTGGCGGAGTGTGTCGTTAAGCCCAGGAAACTATCAACACACTCCGCCACTTCGTCGTACATATGGCCCTCAGTCTTTTATGTACCTCTTTAGTCAAGGGTAAATGGTTGCTTGTCATGAGACACTTAAAGGTATAGAAATGTCATAGCATTCATGGAGATCCCTAGTGGAGGAAACAGAACATAATTCAATAACATATACTAAGCAACATTACAACACAAATAAAAGTTAACAGGACACAACACAAAGAAAAAACTAAAAACTACAGAACAACCACAGTATAACAAATCACATTGCAACAATGCAGCACAGAACTACTACAGAACAAAAATAACATAACATCACCACTAAAACAAAATGCCACAACAAATATGCACAGACATTTCTGACATACATTATCAGAAATCTGCTTTCGTAAAACGGTGGGGAAAAGGTGTTTGTATCAAGCTCTATCTTAACCTATCACCAAGGAAAGGACATCAAAAGGCGCCAGTCTAATATTATATATGATACGCCCTCCTGTTTGAAATTAGCACTTCCCCTTGTGATGTCGTGTCGGAATCGAAGTTATAGGTGGCAACGCTGTAAGCAAGCAGTGCTGACTAATCATGTTGCCAATACCAAGTCAATAAAATGTGTGTCAACGAGCAAGGAAATATAGTAAACTATTTTAGTTCCCGAGGAAAACGTCACTTACCCAAGACAAATTCGAAGCTGTGAGCTGCAGATCTTTCATACCTCTGTAGTGGGTGTCAGCCAAATTCTTCTTCTTTCACAACTGTAAATAAAGATTTGTGGGGCCAGTTGGAGCCTAGCACTAGTGTAAACATCGATGCAATTGACACTTGCATCAGTTGTATCAATAGCCTTTGTTTACAAATGAGTACAGGTTGTGCTTGTCCATGTTGTTCTGGCGTTGCTACCTACAACTTTTCAATGATGTCAAAACTGAGCGCAAGGTATGAAAAATATAAGTTCACACGTATCATTTATGCATGTTGTTTCCCATTACTATTACTCATCTGTATACATTTTCTATTATGTTCCATCACGTCTAAAAGGCCCTTAATTTTATTTTGCATCTGATGTCATTTCTTGCCCTTGGCAGTAGTTATTTCAGAACAATAAAAAAGCTAAACCTTTACTTCTTTTGAATATCTACACACAGCTTTTGTGAATGTAATTTGTTTAAATTTAAAGACGTGCCTCGAGTATCACAAACCGTTCCCCTAAATTACAAAATGTAAACTTTCCGAACTCTGACGATTCAGAAATTTGGGGAGTTAGTAGATTGCCTGAAACGATTCACTGAGACATATTAATCAAGTATATTGACAATTAATGGGGTGCCATATTCTCTACAGGCTTGGCTCACTAAAGAGAGCCCTTCCCTCAGACAGGCTCGCCGTTACGTTTTCATTGATATTCTACCATAAGAAATGTTGCTGTGTTTCCTCATTTCCTTTTCACCAATCCTCCCCCAGTAACTAAGAACATGTTGAAGTGCCTCATGGTTGATCTCCTTTTGACCAACCCTCCCCAATAAACACAATTGTAGATCAAATTAAGGGATGGAAAGATTGTCCACACACCCCTTTGCTCATTCCATACTGAAGTTTCTGATATATTTTTGTCCTCAACTAATAACATTAGTTCGAATCATAGAAAGTATATAAACTTGGTCGTGAGCAAAGAGCTGGTCTACCCTGAAATCCACTCCACGTGACAGCCCTCTCTAAGTGCACAAATCCATTGACAATGCATCTATATTTTCTGTACAAAACTTATGTGCAATGATTGCTCTGCAATTGACTCATAGTGCCGATTGAGTAATGAATGCTGTATTCCTTCTCTCAGGCATGTACCCTAAATATCGAAGCCAGAATATCGAGGGAGGCGAATATTGAGAACAAAGTATTGATTCCAAGCTTTTGAAAGGTAAGTATAGATTTTCGATACTTAACTCCACACATATGTCCCATAACGATATATATCATCAAGGTAAGTAGATAGGGAGTTAAGAATACTAAATCTATGCTTCCTTTATATGGACTTACGATTCAGCATTAATATTTTGCTCACAATATCAATGACCTCAATATACAGTAATACAATCCTTCTTTGATGCATACATTTCCTTGTACAGAATGCTAGCGCACGTATTAATTTTATTAAAAAAGGAATGCTCCTTCATATACACTCAACTAACCCTCTTCTATCTGCTTCCAAGCCCTGAATACCCCAGTATATTCTCTTACCCACTTTCCTTCAAAGTTAGTCTAGATCGAGAAATTCTATCTAGGGGTCATTTCCACTCAATCAATCAATCAATCAATCAATCAATGCATTTATATAGCGCACTACTCACCCGGAGGGTCTCAAGGCGCTTGGGGAGGGGGGTCCGCTACTGCTCGAACAGCCAGGTCTTGAGCTGCTTCCTGAAGGCGAGGTGGTCTTGGGTCAGGCGGAGGTAGGTCGGGAGGGAGTTCCAAGTCTTGGCGGCCAGGTAGGAGAAGGACCTTCCTCCTGTGGTGGCTCTTCGGATGCGGGGGACGGCGGCGAGGGCGTGGCTGGTCGATTGAAGCTGGCGTGTGGGAGTGTAGAAGTTGAGGTGGCTGTTGAGGTATCCTGGGCCTTGGTTGTGCAGGGCTTTGTGTGTGTGGGTGAGGAGACGGAAGGTGATTCTCTTGTTGACCGGGAGCCAGTGCAGGTCTCTCAGGTGTCCGGAGATGTGGCTGTGTCGGGGGATGTCGAGGATGAGTCTTGCTGAGGCGTTCTGGATCCGCTGGAGTCTCTTCTGGAGTTTGGCAGTGATTCCGGCGTAGAGGGAGTTGCCGTAGTCTAGTCGGCTGGTGACGAGGGCCTGGGTAACCGTCTTCCTGGTCTCGGTGGGGATCCACCGGAAGATCTTACGTAGCATGCGCAGGATGTTGAAGCACGACGAGGAGACGGCGTTGACTTGTCTGGTCATGGAGAGGGAGGAGTCCAGGATGAAGCCCAGGTTGCGTGCGTGGTCTGTTGGTTTGGGTGCGCTGCCCAGGGCAGGGGGCCACCAGGAGTCATCCCAGGCGGAGGGCGAGGAGCCCAGGATGAGGACCTCCGTCTTGTCCGAGTTCAGCTTCAGGCGGCTGTTCATCATCCACTTGGCTACGTCTGTCATCCCTTCGTGTAGGTTGGCTCTGGCGGTGGTGGGGTCGTTGGTGAGGGAGAGGATCAGCTGGGTGTCGTCGGCGTAAGAGATGATGTTGAGGTTGTGTTGGCGTGCGATGGCCGCAAGGGGGCTCATGTAGACATTGAAGAGGGTGGGGCTGAGCGAGGAGCCTTGAGGAATGCCGCAGATGACTTCGGTGGCTTCTGATCTGAACGGGGGGAGGTGGACTCTCTGTATCCTTCCGGCGAGGAAGGAGATGATCCATTCTAGTGCCTTCTCTTGGATTCCGACGTTGCAGAGGCGCTGCACTAGGGTGTGGTGGCAGACAGTGTCGAAAGCCGCGGAGAGGTCCAAGAAGATGAGGGCCGCTGTTTCCCCGTTGTCGAGCAGGGCTCAGATGTCATCAGTGGCTGCGATGAGGGCGGTCTCGGTGCTGTGGTTGGCCCGGAAGCCAGACTGCGAGCGGTCGAGGAATCCATTTGTCTCGAGGAAGGCGGCCAGCTGCTTGTTGACGGTCTTCTCGATGACTTTGGCCGGAAACGGGAGGAGCGAGATGGGGCCGTAGTTTTTGAGTTCGGTGGGGTCCGCTGATGGTTTCTTCAGTAGAGCGCTGAGTTCGGCGTGCTTCCAGCTCTCTGGGAAGGTAGCGGTGTCGAAGGAGGTGTTGATGATGTCCCGCAGGTGGGGTGCGATGACAGCGTCGGCCTTGTTGAAGACGTGGTGCGGGCAGGGGTCGGTTGGAGATCCGGAGTGGATGGAGTTCATCGTGCGTCGGGTTACTTCAGTGTTGATCGGGGTCCAGGCACGGAGGGTGGTGGTGGGGGGTGCAGGTACGGTCGTGGGGTGCGTTGGCTGTGTGGTGAAGCTGTTGTGTATGTCTGCCATCTTGTTGTGGAAGTAGGAGGCGAGGGAGTTGCAGAAGTCCTGTGATGGGGTGATGTCGTTGTTTCCGGCGTTGGGGTTGGAGAGCTCCTTGACGATGTTGAAGAGTTCCTTGCTGTTGTGTGCGTTGTTGTCCAGTCGCTCCTTGAATGCGGTTTTCTTGGTGGTATGGATCAGTTGGTGGTGTTCTCGAGTGGCGATCTTGAGGGTGGTCATGTTGTCTGGTGTTGGGTCTCTGCGCCAGGATCTCTCGAGGGCTCGGCAGTTCTTCTTGGAGCTCTTGAGTTCGTCGGTGAACCATGGCGCTTTCTTACTGCCGGGTCTGCTAGGCGGGGTCCTCAGAGGGGCGAGGTCGTCTGCGCAGTTGCTGATCCACTTCGTGAGGTTGTTGGCGGCCTGGCTGGGGTTCGTTGAGCTGGCGGGGGGTCCTGGCTCAGGGATGCGGCGAGCTGGTCGGCTGTGATCTTGTTCCAGCTTCTGCGTGCCACCTGTTGCTGGTGGTGGTGGATCGTGCTCTTTCTGAAGCTGAAGTGGACGCAGCTGTGGTCCGTCCAGTGGAGTCCGGTAGCGTGGCTGAAGACGATGTCCTTGCTGGATGAGAAGACGGGGTCGAGTGTGTGTCCGGCGTAGTGGGTGGAGGTGGTCACCAGCTGCTTGAGACCGAGGTTGGCGAGGTTGTCCAGCAGGGTGGTGGTGTTGCGGTCGTTGTTGTTTTCCAGGTGGAAGTTGAGGTCCCCGAGGAGGATGTAGTCAGCGGAGGGGAGGGCCTGCGGGCTGATGAAGTCGGCGATGTCTTCGCTGAATTGTGTGCGTGGTCCCGGGCGTCTGTAGATGAGGGTGCCTCTGAGGGTGGTCTTGGGGTCGGTGTGGATCTGGAAGTGCAGGTGTTCGGCGGTTGTGAGGGGGAGGGTGTCGTCGGTGTTGGTCGTGATGCGGATTGTGTTCCTGTGGATGATGGCGATGCCTCCTCCGGTCTGGTTGCTGCGGTCCCTCCGGGTCATCTTGTATCCATCCGGGATGGCGATGGCGATGTCGGGGGCCGAGGAGGCGTTCATCCAGGTTTCCGTGAGGAAGGCGATGTCTGGTGATGTTGTGTCGAGCAGGTTCCAGAGCTCTACGGCGTGTCTGTGGACGGAGCGGGTGTTGAGCAGGATGCACTTCAGGTGGTTGCTGCTGGTGCTCGGCTTGGTGGGTGCGGGTGCAGTGCCGGTCCGGATGCAGGAGAACTTGCAGGAGTGGCAGCCGAAGGGTCCGTGGTTGCGTCTCGGGGTGGCTCGGGAGCACATCCGGCCGGCGTTGAGTGCGTTGAGTTCGGTGGCGTCGTAGGTCCAGCGGGTGGGCTGGTGTCTGCGGGGGCCAGGGGTCCGGGCGCTGGGCGTGCGCCAGGCGCGGACGGGAGCAGACGGGCTTACGTTTGGCGCGCCTTCGACGCACAATCGGCGCGCCCGCTGCGCGTCAACGCTGCGCGTGCGCGCGGTCGCCATTTATGGCGAAGTGCGAGGGAGGGAGGAGCAGCGGGGAGGGTACAGAAGGAAAAGGGGGCGTGGCCGCTCTCACGGCGGCGGGAAGCGTGGAGCGGGGCGGGTTGGCACAGGGGGCAACTACAGGGAAAACAGCACAGGGGGCCACACAAAAACAGAGAATAGGGACACAAAAGCTAGATTAGACTAAAAGGAACAGAATAATCACAAAAGAAAACAGCGTTGTCGCAGGAGACCACACAGAACAACGGCGGGGGGCGGGGTCAGCAGGCAGGCTCAGCGAGGCTGAGGGCAGCGGCAGGCGGGAAGCACACGCTACAGCTGGTGGCCGTGCGGCGCGGGGGTGTCCTGAGAACAGGTAACTAACTGCATACACCTGACAATCCTGTTTTATATGATATCATCATTATATATCCTACGATATACTGCATGAAAAAATTTGCATTCAGTACATTGATCTAACCACTGCATCACATGGTAAGTGTAGGTAAGCAGATGTGGAACTAAATAGTAACTATAGACTTACCTTGGTGATACAGTGATAGACAATGCAGCGGATATGGTATATTTGTAGGTTGATGTTACAACTTCGATATTGTCTGATACAACTTTTCTTTCCTCATTACCCCACGCACCTCTACTCAATGAACCTCCGAACTTTCCCACCACCTACCAATGATGCTTGAACCCTCCTAACCCTTACAAACATTTACCAATTGGCGCAGAGAGTGAGAAGCGAAAACCCTTCTCTGCACCACGTCTTACCTTATTTTTAGGTGTATGTATTTATTATGCCCACCTTTATATAGGTCTACATGGACCCAACATGTACCTAGTGTTCTTTCAATTGAAACATCTCCAGCTCCGAATTTCATTAAAATTGGTATAAATTAAACAATTGATGCAAAAGAAACTTTATGTGGGAAGAAATATGCAGTTCTTTGGCATGGTGAATGTGTAGTGGGCCTGACTCCACCCCTTGTATATCATCCAGATGCCTCTAGCCCTTTGTTCCCATCACACACTTGTGGTCCTCAAGATACAACGCTTTGTTACACATACTACCTCCACATATTCGTGGCTTATTTGCTTACTCCCCAGGGCATTAAAGTACATGCCAAGATTGGATCCACCTATATTGCAAACAATCTACTATGTCTCTACCACCTCTGTTTTACTCTCCCCACCGTGATTATTATTCATTCTCTCCGGAAATACATTTGCTGGCATGCCTCGGCATACTATGATATATACAGTCGTGCCAGTATTTCTCAAACAAAATCCTAATAAATTCTGCTGTGTAAACTCCAAAATATTTACCGATTCTGCTCTACGTTTAACATATATTTGCCTTGCTGCTTTACCTGTTGTTCAAAATACCTCTCATATCATACCTTTCACTTGCTCCAAACATGCATTTTTTCAATAAATAGGTTTTTGCTATTGTATTGGAAACTTTTATAGTGCAAAATATGCAGGTGAGGCTGCACTGCAGTTTCAGTATGTGCGGCTCGGATTGTGGAGATGTGTGGTCAGTGGAGTCAAAGGGGGGTCTCTGGAGGGAAAGGTGTGCATCTCTTTTAGTTGAATGTGTCGATTTAATATGTTGTAAGTTTGATGGGAGAGGTTGACATGTCGTATCACAATGCAAACAAACCTTTCGTTCAGTACGGGTGCCTATTGGCTATGGCTGTATGTACAGAAATGATTGGCCCAAATCCTCATATCCCAGCAAATTTGCTAGTTTGCTTAAGCTACATCTTACCCGATCTGTTTACATGGCTCAACTAGTATTTATGGGATATCACCGAACTGTTACCAAAGATAAAGGATATGGTTATGCAAGTCATGCATTACACTGACCATGTCCAACGCGTAAATAATAACGTTAATTTATCCATTTTGAAATGCCGTGCTTCTCTTCCGTCCCATATGCAAATAGCTGGATTTTTCCCCCAAGTAACAATTTTATTAACTGCTCATACTAAAAATGCAGCAATCTTTGTCAAATTTATTTGGAAAACCCCATGAGTATTAATTACATGGACCCCTTCAGCGACTGCTGAAAGGTCCCATTCATGGCAAGGCTAAAAATAAATCCATATGAGAGACTCAGGGGCGGGGCGAGGGGCATCATTTTACGTCACACCACTGACGAACTCTTTAACATAGAACCAACAGCTGAAGCGCAGCTCATTCAAAATACGTCTACTGTGTTTATTGTAAAAGTAAAACAAACAGGTGACCAGAAAAATGGCTACATTCGACGCAGCTACTTTTAAAGGGAGATTCTGTCTCACAACTAATATTTAAAACCTATTACTATGCGCGCGTTTTTACTACTTAATTCACAATACGAATGTTCAGTTACAAACGAGCCACCAACATTCATTACCGGATTTATGGTGCTTTCCCAAGTGCTATTGCTTATATCTTTCATTTTATTACCACAGAAAAGAACATATGCATTTCGCAGAACAGTACAGTTGCAAATGACTTAGATCACTATGAGATATGTGGCATATAATGCCTCGGGTAATTATAAATCCCAGCATGCGAAACAACACGGATTTGCGGAATACACAGATTTACGTCGCAATTAACTTATTAATGATACTTCCCCACACTGATTTCACCATGGAAAAGCATTAGATCATTAATTTAATAAGCACATTTTTCTAATCTTATCACATCCCATTATGGCGATCTGAGGCGTTGTAAAAATTAATCTATCACTTACATCCGCATTCCTTAATGTCTCATTTGCCAAGTCATTAAAACACATAGTACTATCTCCTATAATCAGATCACGTGATGGTTATTGAATAATATCTGTTGTTAAATGTTATCCCTCACACTTTTTATGTTCTTTTCATTCAATAAATCACAGTGGGAGAATGAACTTTTCTCATATAATTTGGGAGTTCTCATAAACCAGGTCTTTGTGAAGGTACGAATGAAAGGAGTGAAGCTACCGCATACATGCTGACCTCACTCAACCCCTGCATCAAACTAGCCATTGCAAAAGGCGAGTAAATGTCTTTCTAAACCATCCCTGGATCTCGAAGTTTTACTATGGACTGCTTGGGATGCAGAAAACGACACTTGAAATGTAGAGTAAACGTTCCTTTACTACTTAACACCAAAAGACTGATAATCACCAATGGCGCAGTGACAGTAGGAGTAGAAATCCCTTCTCTTCACACATCTTACCCAGCCGCGGCCCGTGGAGGGAGTTGCGGTGGGGTAGGCAGGCGGGGCGGGGCGGGGGAGGGGCAGGGTGGGGGGTGATAAACACCGGAATCTGGATGATTGCAGGTAAGTAAACAATTAAATTAATAAAATGAATTTCGTTCCGTGCCCTTCATCGCATTTTGCGATGCATTTTGCGATGCAGGGAACGGAACGAAATTCGTTTTATTAATTTAATTGTTTACTTACCTGCAATCATCCAGATTACGGTGTTTACCACCCCTCACCCTGCCCTTCCCCCGCCCCGCCTGACTGCCCCACCGCAACTCCCTCCACGGGCCGCGGCTGATCTTACCTTATTTTTATGTTTATGTATTCGTTATGTTCACACTTATATGGTTCTGTGTGATCCAATATGTAACTAGTGCTCGTTTCATTGAAATATCACCAGCTCTGAATTTCTTTAAAGTTCATAAAAAGTAAACAAGTGATGTAAAAAAAACTTTGTTAGAAATGGGATCTCTGGTTGGCTGAGGCTTGTGCCAAAGCCAGGCAGAGACCATCACTCTAGTCAGGGCAAGCGAATTACACGCCAAAAATAACCCCTGCTCACACCCTTGGTAGCTTGACACGAGCAGTCAGGCTTATGCCGGTGGCGATGTGTAAAGCATTTGTGCAACAAACACAGCAACAACATACTAGGCGCACCACAAAAGGTATCCACACAAAGTTATATATAAAAATAGCCTTTGTATTATCATAAAACACATTAGATGGTAATCACACAATATATACACTGTGCCAACTGGCAGTGGGCAATATTTGCAGGGGATTATTTACACATGACAGGGCCACGTGGGCCACTGTCAGAATCATCACATGGTAAAAATAGTAAAAGTAAGACATATCATGAACTTAGAACACAACCAGTAACTACTGGCAAACACTATACTTCAGTATCATCCTGTAACATAAATCAAATTACGTACAGTATCACATCAGGCGAGAAATATATTCTGCGCCAACCTCATAAGCCTAAGCATAGTAGACCATAATCTCCTAAACCTAACTCGCATTAGGAAATAAATTTACTAACATAAAACGCAGTAGGGAATAAATCATTCCTAAACCACAGTAGAGAATAACTCAAACATAACACAGTAGGTAAAACCTCATAATCATAAAATCACATCTAGAAGCATAAACCAGGGTGCGTAAATCATACTACATACATTACATTTCCTTGCACCCTATAATCACCTTAGGGCCTGGCGCCCTATAAACCTAAAAGTCCCCCTGACCAACTGGCGATCTCTAAGGGGCTCAAATACCCTAGGTCCAAAAGTCAGGACATACTGCCTGTGCAGCAGGAGTCAGGGGTGCGCAATTGTGCAAACCTATACGTTGCAGCTGGCACTAAGTGCTGTGCAGCTGTGAAGACAAGGGGGCAAAGGAGTGCATCTCACTCCAAATTCAAACATGTCCCCCCAAAGAAAAGAAAGACCTAAATGGTGCAGCTGCTCAATACTTGCTGGGCAGCTGTGAAAATTTAAATGCGGCATGGGCTCTCAGTGGCCCTTAGAACAAATGTGCCCCCTTCGTTGGAGCCACACGGGGCTCTGAGAACAAATATGCCAAACATAGGAGCCACACAGGGCTCTGTAAACTAATCATGTCCCCAAGCACTGTGGCCCTCAGGGGCCCCTAAACTACGGGGCCCTCATAGGAGCGCACGGGGCTCTAAAATAATTATGCCAAGTTGGAGCCATCTAGGCTCTATAACCAAAAAAATGCCCCCTGATCGTTGGATTGACCCGCTACAAGACGGGGCCGCTCAAAATGGGGCAATGGCACCCTGCCTTGACCGGCACCACCCCGCCCCCTCGAACTCTCACTCGCCGGTTCTGGGGGCAAAGCCAGCAGTCTACACTTCACCCGGGCCCCCTCCTGGGACCCGGGGCTTTAACAGGAAGCCGGCCCGGCTCCAGATGGGGAACCCGCCTCCCTCCCTTTAAGATGAGAAGGGGGCGTAAAAGGGCTCTATTTGCACTTTCTTTCCGGCGCCGGGGCTCCCCACAGCTCATGGGAGCCCCGCGTAGGCCCACAACTCTCGCGCCTCTTTCGGCCCTGCCGCAGGCCCGACCCACGTCGCAGGCAGACTTGCCTGACTTCCGGACGGCCACAGCTCTGCCACAGCGGCAGCAACTTCACTCTGGGCACAATGAGGGGTAAGCTCCCTCTCCATTAAACATCTAAAAGCAATGTGGGCACCCGCCTTACCTTAAATGAATCAGGCTATGAGCGGGGTGGGCACCCGCAAGTCCCGGTAATTACGGGGGAATCCCTATGCCGGGATTCCCTCGGTTCACGGCAGCAGTGTGCTGCACGCCGTCAGCTCCTCGCTCTCCTCTGGGCAATAAAATAGAGGAAAAGGAGCACAGCGCTCCCCCTGTGCTAGATGCAATCACAGGGCATCCCGGGCCATCAGCACCCAGTGCTCACAGGGCGCAGAAATGCAGAAAGATGTCTTTGCAAGGTCCAAGAGATCAAGCCACAAAGACAAGCAGGACATGCAATTCACATCAGGCAGACACACAGCACACAGAAATGCCAACTTCTAAAAGTGGCATTGCTAAAATAACCACAATAAATCTGCGCACATTATTGCACAGCATTTATTCACATGAGTTTGCACATACTAAACTTGACCCGGCACTCCCCTCATACCAGGAATTACATATATCCCCCATTCATTCCTATGGGAGGACAAGCCAATCTCACCACACGCACTCAGAGCGCGCATGCACTTTACACTGGGCCACAGTGCTAATGTGCGCCAAGGCCTAAAATCACTACCACCATATCAGAGCTTAAGGCAAAAAGTTTTGGGGTGAACCTGCCAAAAAGGGCCAAGTCCAACAAACTTTATGTGCGAAGAAATATGCAGTTTTGTGGTGGGATAAATTGGTAGAAGCATGAATCAGTGGGCCTGACTCACAAAGGTAAGCTCAAATTTTTGTGTTAGTTTACTTTTTTCATTTGTTATTCAAAAACAATGAGTCAAGTCTGCTGGTTATCATGACCTGTGTGACTGTTCTCCTGTTATTGTCTGGTAGGCATTTGAAGATTTTTTGCAGCATCCTCAGTATGTGGAAATGGGTGGAGGTCACTGCATTCACCTGTGATGTCATGTCGATCTTTTAGTCTAGGAAGATTTATACATTTCTGATGTGGCTGGTGGCAATTCGTGTGGATGCCAGATCTTCTGGACACCAGAATAAATCCTAAGCAGAGATTTTGTTCTCCGAAGATCACTACTTCAGCTTTACATTAGTTGAGCTTGAGGCAGAGTAATCTGATCTAAGTGGCTACCATTGTCATGCAGGTTGTAAAGTTGGTATTTGCCATGGGAGCTGTTGTTAAGTTGTCTTTTTTGCTCTGTTCATCCCCATTTTTGCTGACTGGTACTGGTAGTGACTGACTCTGGCTGTCCCCTGGGCTCTTCTAACCAGGCCAAGGGCTAGTGCCCTGATCAAAAGGTATATGGTACTTCGGTATGCTTTTGGTGGCAATAACAGGCCCCTGTAAGTCCCTAGCAGATAATAGAGCTAGGGGGTTCAAACTACCCTTTAAGTCCCTAGTATATAATAGGGCATGGAGGTTTAGAGGTTTAGAGGCCCAGCAGATTTCCTGCACTTGCGTGTGTGCGCTTCTGTGGGACCACTGTCACTGCTAAAGGCAGGCCTGCCTTGCAGGGATGTTTAGTTATGGTAAGTTGGTCTAATTACAGTTGGCACTGACAGACCCTATAAGTTCCTAGTACATCATACAGCCACAGGGATCAAACTACCTGTAAATCCCTAGCATATATAGGTCTTGGAGGGTTGGAGACCCAGCAGATTTTCTGCAGTTGCATGTGTGCACTGCTGTCATTTTAAAGGCATTCTTGCTTTGCAGACTGTCTTCAAAAGTTAATTGTATGCAAATTCGACTATGGTGGTATGGGCAATTTAAAAGTGATGATTTACCTTATTCTTTACATAATAGGCACCCCCAAGGTCTTCCCTAGATGTCCCACGGGTGGGGCCATGTAATTATAAGCAGGGACTTTACAAAATATGTTTTATATGCCCTGGTGAGTGGCATTGCCCATTTTATTTTCCCCATTGTAGGTACTTAGCTCCATAGGCTAAACATTGCAATATTTTATTTAGGTAAAACTATTGCTAAGAAAGGAGTTAAATGTCATTCATGGACTTAAAATATTGGTAATGATTAATTCAACAACGTGCCACTGGTGCATTTGTCATAACTAGTACAGAAAATACGGTATAAGATTTTCTTGTCTGTGAGTCAAAATCCAGCCTTCTAGAATTCTCCCCTGATTGGTCAGCTCTAACAGGCTTAGCCAGGATGCATTGATTAGGTGATAAGTGGACTGGCCGGAGCACAGGTTATCTGATAGTGGGAGTTCTATAGCTGCAAAGACTAGGCAGGGAGCGAGGTAAAAAACATGGACTTCAAAGAGAGGAGAACAGTAAAGGAATGCCAGGCCTACCTACTGCCCCACATCCTGTACCCCAGCCAGATGGCAGGCTTAGGACAGGAATTTGCAGAGGTCAGGAGGAGAAGAGCTAATGGAAATAAGTCACACTGTGGGTTCGTTTTTCTGGATCTTACACCTCTGGAGAGAATTATATTCATTCATGTTGAATTTTGGAAGTGCAGTCCTTTGTGGGACAACAAGATGCCACACTTTGGAGGAAGTTGTAATGCTTTTGGGCAGCATCCAGCATCTCATTGAACAGAGGTGCCCCTCTCATTTGTCACCCCAGAACACTGAATAAATATTTGAGAGCCGCATGGCCTCTCAGATCTGCTGCCTGAAACAAAAAGTAGAAGGAGTGCCCTGTTGGAATCTGGATATGCACCCGATGTCCTGCCCTCTGATTTACTGCACCTGCTGCACAATCTGGTACTATATAGCCCTGGGGACTGTACTTTGTTTTCAGAAGGATTAAGGAGTGGACTCCCTTCAAGCTACAGGTTAACAGAGCCCACCTGCATCATCTCCACCAAGAGTTCCCAGCCTGGGGTGCATCCTGTGGACTTTTAATGATTTGACAGATGCATTGTTGAAATTGTAGTCCAGACAGTCCATGACCATCTAGGAGATTCCAGGCCTTGTGATTGGTGTTTTGGACACGTTGAACCTACAACAAGACCTTCTGGAAGGATTTCTAGAAGTTTTGAGAACCTTTGTGAAAAAGCTCCATAAGATGACCGACTTGATGTCGAGTGTCAAGCCAGCCACCTTCAACTGAGTCACAGCCTGGATTTCAGATTCGTCCTGCTGAAAGCTCTGGAGCTCCAGACTTCCAGGATTTGACCAGGGTCTCGCAGAAACTCAAGCCGGTGAACCGACACCAAATCTGGCCTTACAAAGTGCTTTGCTTGATGTAGGTGTAAAAGCTTCCAACAAGTTTCTTAGGGTGAAGTAAGATTTTGAATGGGGCCTCCTGCTTAGTGTATCTGACCAGGGCTCCCTCGCAGCCTCAAAATTTGTCTTTGTTCGCATCAAGCACGGCCAGATGTCCCAAGTGAGCGCTATATGTTTTTAAATACTATAAAGTGGTTATTCTTTAAAAAAACATTTCTCTGGTTCTCTACATTGGATTTTTGTCAGTTTGGTGCCATTTTCAAAGATGAAAATATTTCCTATAGTTATACATTGGTATGGGATATTTATTTTGTGTTGTGTCTTACTCATTTAGTGTAATGGTGCTTTTAAATTCTTTGCACACCTGCCCCCTAAGTTAAGCCTGACTGCTCGCAGCCAGCTACCAAGGGTTGAGCAAGAGAATTTACTGAGTGAGACCTTTCTTGGACCTTGTATTGTGTTGCTGGCCTTATTGCTGGTGGTCAGTGCATACTTTCCCCTACCAATAACCAATTTTCCAACAGGAGTCTTGCCTTTCAGAGGGATTATCAGTTGGGTGTTTGTCTGTGGCGAAACAAAATGTTGATTCTGTGCAATTTGATGAGGTTTGCCAGTGGGGTCATGTAGATTTAAAAAAAAGGTTGAGGTGAGAGATGATCCTTGAGGGACTCAACAGATGAGGTTGTCGGATTTCATGTGTAGGGTGGCATGTTTACTTTTTGTGTACTTCCTGTGAGGAAGGAGCAGATCCAGGTAAGGTTGGGCCCTTGGATGCCTTTTAAATGTAGCCATATGATCATGGTGGATTTGGATACTGAGTCAATGGCTGCTGGGAGGTTCAACAGGAAGAGGGGCACTGTTTGTCCTTGGTCAAGGATCTTCTTGTTTTCATTGGTTGCTGCAATGAGGGCAGTCTGATCATTGTGATTGGGTATGAAGCCTGATCGAGTAGTGTCTAGGAATGTCTAGGAGCTGGTGTAAGTTGAGGTAGTGGGTGAGTTACTTATTGATGGTTTTCTCCATGACCTTGGCTAGGAATGATAATAAGGTAATTGTACAGTAGTTTGCTAGCTGTGTTGGGTCGGTCAAAGGTTTCTTTAGCAGTGCATTGACCACTGTGTGTTTCCAGGCCTCCAGGAATGTTTCAGTGGATGTGGAGGTGTTCTGGATGCAGGTGAGTACTTCGCTGATTGGAGAGGTGCCTATGTTGTAGAAGTGAGGGGGCAGGAGTCCACCAGGGCCACAGAGTGTCTGTCTTCCATAATTTTGTCCGTCTCTTCCATGATGATTGTTTTTATATAATCATCATGCGTCTGAGGTTTTTTGTGTGTAGGCTGGAGGAAAGGCTATTGTGGTTTTGTTGAGAATCCAGGTTGTTATAGATGGTTTTGAATTTGTTGCTGATGTTTTCTGACAGGTTGGCACATAGGTCTTGCATGGGGGTGATGCCGTTTGTGCTGGAAGCTGGTGCAGTAAATTCTTAATCATAGTGAAGATATATTTGTAGCTATTGGAGCTGTTAACTATGTGCTTGGCTAGGACCTTCTTCTTGGTATCTCTGTTATGCTGATGTTAGTGTCTCAGTGCTACTTTGTGTTCTTCTCCGTTTCTTTGTGATTCGAAAGGTCCGAATGAGGTTTGATACTTTCTCTGCAAGTTCACGCTAAATCTGGTGTACTCCTGCAGGAAACCTCTGATCATGTCAGTAAGTCTGCGCTGCAGTGACGGAGGTGTGCAGCTTGCCTTTGATCAAGCGCCTCGGTCCAGTGTGATCGTGCATGCCAACCAGCCACTCACTTGTGCAAGGGGAAAGAAAAAGGAGGAGGACGCCGCTCTGCCACTCCGTCACGGCTCGTTGCGAGTGGGCAGCTTCACCTGGAACTCCGCAGAGCCTCACTGCAGCCTCTCCATTGTTTCTGCACATGATTCCTGCCCGCAGTCCGCACCTGAGTGGAGTAACTCGTTTGGGTCTGAGCCCACGCTCTTCTCTCCGCCGCTGCTGCCACCTTGCTGCCTTGCTACCGCGGCCAGCCTGCCCTGCGGACATCGTGCCCTGGCACCCCCAGAGCTTTGGCCTGCGGACTGCGGGGGTGAGGGCTAGCAGAGCGGAGCAGAAGGCAGTAAGCGGGAGCTGCAGGTCTGTGGGACTGCTCCTTTCAACTCTGCTACGCGGCCGCCACAGCCAAACCGGGCCGACCTGTTCCTGCTTGCAGCGCTGGGCTGCACTGCCGCCAGCTCTCCTGGCTCTTTCTGGGTCTCCCAGGCTCCGTTGTTGTCACTGTCGCCTGCCTGTTGTGGCCCCTAACATCACCACTGTAAAAATCCCGGTTTGCCGATTTTCTTTCAAACATCATTTACGGTCAGGGGCAGTGCAGCGCAGCGGGGGGGCACGGCGGCAGTGGAGGCTAATGTGGGCTGTGGGTCTGCTGCGGGACCATCAGTGCTGAAAGGCGGCGGCTGGACATGGCCAGCCTGTGCCCCACCTTTTCTGCCAGAGAAGGGCAGTGATCTGCCAAAGAACAACAAACAAATTGATTATAATTGTTAAGTGCCCACGTCTTACGCCTCACCCTATGCCTCAGGACTCAGCTATCAGTCTTTGGCTCCCCAGGTACCTTGGGCTCCATCAGCCTCAGTTGGGGGCGTCGCCCAGAGAGCAGAGAGGAAAAGGAGAGGAGCGTGACCAGCAGTTGAAACCCCACCCCCGTGGCAGATTCCTCCCAGGTGTAAAGAAGAAAGCAAGGAGTGTGCCTGCTACATTAGTGCTCTGCAGCTTCAGCTTTAGCAATTGGGACATCAGCAGACACTCTCGCGTCCATCCGCCCAGTTTTTCTTTTGGTACTTTCACTAGATCTTCCATCAGAATAGTACACTGATTCTCATTATATATCATGTCTTAAACTAGACGCGGTCTTCAGGAGCCAGTCATGAGATCGGACTGGGTGAGGAAGACTCCCCCGAAGTCAAAGTCCAAGTCCAAACAAAAACAAGATAACGCAATAGCAAGTATAGAAGAGTCCAGTGGCCCTTGACGGGGGTCAGTTTCAATTAAAAAAGGCACAGAAGGCACAGAAGGCACAGAGGGCACCCCAGGTATGGGGACTACTACTATCTGCTCTGACACAAATTTTTCTGCAAACAACTCCATTAATGGCAACGTGGTCAGCGCAAAGCCAAGAACTGGTAAATTAACCTCTAATCTACCAGTTAACCCAATGCACTTACCAAGAACTCTAGGAAGACAAGGGGATTGCACACTCATAAACATCGACGGGGCCTCTCAAAGAAAAAAGCCTTGCACCTTACAACCCAAAATTCATACGAAATTCGTGTTTTTGAAATATCCAGGGACAGCAATCTATTCAAAAAGTGTGAATGTAAAAGGGCTGCAATCGCCATTACAGCCTGAGAAGTTCGGTCTAACTTATCAGCCATGCAAACAGCCAATTGACCAGCTAGTCGATCAGGCTTTGTGCCCCAATCTCAACCCTCACATCATCAATTTAATAACCAAGTTGAAAACCAATTTAAAACCGACCAAAGGAACACATCTACGACAGATGACCAGATTTCACCAAAAGGCACCGTTGACATTAGCCAACAAATCGGCCAGCCTTATCAGCTAATCACTCAGCCAGTCAGCCAGGCTTTCTCTACGTCGCCCAATATGCTATTTGAATCCCAACCTCAATCCTTACTTCATCAACTTAATGATCAAGTTGTAATCCAAACCAAACCCCCGAACAAAGGATCATACTCACCACAGAAAATCAGCCTCAACCAAAAAGCATTGCTGATCCTAGGCCAGCCGGAAACGTCTCAGAAGAGGTAATAGGGGCAAGGGTTGGATTTGATACACTAGGGGGCACCCCCCGGAACCAGCTCACAGATTGATCGGAAATGGCTCTCTTGCAGTCTCCAAAAAACAGCTCCCCACTCCTCCCAGAAAATTCAGTCAGGTGTACCGGGCGCGTCAGATCATTCCACTGACCCCCACAACACCTTGGCTGGTAAACCTCCAGAGCGCCACACAATGTCTCCATACAAAGACTCAAATATATCAAGCCCAGATCTGCCCTTTCTGGCCTCACAGGAGTGTGAGGAGCTCGTCGCCTCATATAATCTAAAACCTGCCCAAAACATTACATCTGCTGTACCTCTTAATACATCATTGCAGGAAAGATGCAACCTCAGTAATACTACGCCCACTGATTCAATTTGGGCGGCAATTTTAAATTCAATGCAATATTCAACTACAGCCTTACAATATCAATCTTACAAAATGGACTTACAACTCACAGTCCTTGAGACACTGGCGGACTTTACGTCAGGGATTGATAACAAACTATCAGAACTTAAAACCTTAATCAAGCGGGGACAAGAAGCACTGCATAGAAGCCAAACCATCCATCTTGAGTGCACCTGTGCTCCAATAATTGATAAGCTAACAACACTACCAACTATGTTAGGGAATTTACTATCAGAAATAAAAGGCAGTGCCTTACCGTCCTTTACAGCTCCAGATGGTCAGCACAAGGTAGGGATCGCCTTGCTTGAACCCCAAAAAACTAAACCAACAGTATCTAGCTCTTCCAATAATACTGAAGTTAGCGACGCAACGCCAACATTGGCCCCACTAAAAACGGCTTCTTCAAATAAAAACCTTACACCACGGAAAGCTCGTAACAACAAAAACGGAAGGGTCGTAACAAGAAGCCACTACCTCATGTTTTAAACACATTGAGCAAACCAGCTGTCCTTGCGGGGGAACCAGTCTCCATTCTTGATGAAACTTAGTCCAGCTATCGCTCCGCCTTGCTTGGCAGGTTGGATCAGTCCATCTCAGAGCCCCTTACAACTATGGCTGTCACCGCGGGGCCACCGTCAAGTCCAGAAAGAAGGATGCCCCCAACAGGGATTGAGAGGCAGGACCCAACACTGACAGCAAAAAAGACAGCAAGACAGTTCCTCTCAACAATGAATAAAAGGCAGGAGGCAACATTAATAGCAAAAAACCTCAAAATTCCGGCAACTACAAAAAACCTCAAGAAAAACCAACCCCAGGGGGGATCACCCACTGAAGTCCACTTGTCATAAAATGAGGACCAACAAAAACCGCTGACAAGGGGTCCAGCAAAGGTTCGCAGCTCACCCTGCAAAACCATGTCTCATCTGCCCTCCCGTCAATTTCTCCCAAATCTGTTATCCAAGAAGTAGAACAGAACAATTCCCTGCAATTACGTCCTCTTTCACAGGTTGAAACCCCCAGTAATAGAATCAAGGAAAGGATTACCGATGAAGTGGTCAGCATCACTCTCATTCCAGAATATGTATCACGTGGAAGAGACTACATATTAAACAGAGGGAACGTATTACGACTCTTAAATTTTATCCCGAGTCTTGGAAATATAAACTCAACGGATTTACTTTCCATAGAATTCCTTCCAAATAATAACTCCCTGGGCCCAGGGGTGACGAGGACAAGATGGTGCTAAAGTGAAATCGCAAACAAAATCAAGGAAGAGAAAAGTACGTTCAAGCACTGGGGTATAAAAATGACAGTCGATTTGAAATCTCCTTATCCAACCCCGTTCTTAAAAGCTCTAACTACCGCCCCAGATCAAAATACCACTTCAGTACTAAGAGGGGCAAGAAGTAGAACCCCCGGCAAACTCATGGCCCGTACAGAAGGATTTAATTTAAGCAGAAGCTCAGGGCAACTAATTCCAATTGAGAAACCGGGTCCAGAAGTTCGGCCGCATATAACACACACAATATTAACAGATTGTCCAAAGTGACAAGAGAGTGTTACCCCACAGACAGCCCTACTTGTGCAAGGTCAAACTAAACTCTGCATTTGGAACATTAATAGCTTGGCAGCCAAATTGGACGACCATGAAGTAGTCAATTATTTGAAAACATTTGACTTAATACTTCTCCAGGAAACCTGGGAAGGGAACGCCAAGGAACTCCAAGGTTATTCCCCAGAATCTGTCCCGGCAACAAAGGGATCAGATTTTGGTCGCTGTTCTGGGGGACTAATGATGCTGGCTTCAATTACCACAATAGGCTCAATAAAGCCCATAGATGTGAAAATTACATCACCCAACGCTGTTCATGTAATACAGACAAAGCTCAAATTTAACAACACAATACATGATGTAATAATAATTAACACCTATGTGCACCCCAAATGTAAACAACAAGCTGTAAAGGAGCTGTCAAATGAAATAAAACGGATTATGGATGAGCAAGAAACTGACCATATTATTGTTGATGGCGATTTCAACCTACATCTCCTTGGGTCAAGCCAAGATGACGGCCCTGTGAAGGAACTTACTTCACGTTGGGGGATACCGACTCAGGGCAAAGCAAACAATAGCAAACCCTCAAGATGGGCAAAATATCTGCTACAAGAACTAGAACACCTAAATGTAAGAGCATTGAACGGCCGCTTTCCTGAGGATATTCCACCACTTGCCACTTTTCACTCATCAAAAAGTTTTCGCCAGCAGAGAGCAGCAGAGTGCAGTACGTGCTGAGCCTCAGAGAATCTCAGCAGCCACAGCTGAAGCGAGGGGAAAGGGAGCACGAACGCCGAGCGCCGAGAACTGAGAAACTGCTGACCCGCTGACCTACTGGACCCTGCTCCCGCCGCCCACCACCGTCGAATCCAGCCCCTTGGAAGCCTTGGAAGCCGGAGGAGCAGAGGCAGAGGCAGGAGCGGGGGTAGGAGCACCCGGTCCTGTGACATTGAGAGGCTGGAGTGCTGGAGTGCTGGTGTGCGGGAGTACGGAGCACGGAGCTGGGGGACCAGGTCACATCGGGATTTTTAGCGGTGAGGCAAGGCGACTTAGCGTAGTAAGGGGAGGACGCCGTGAGGCAGGGCGCATTGGATTACATTGACCTGCTTGATTAACTTGAGTACTACTTTCCAGATACTGCTGCGACAGTGTGTTCCCCTGACTCCTGTTTATCAATCAATTAATCTTCAAGCTCTGACTGCAACTCACCACAAAGTCGCCACGAAGGCGCAGCCAGGGGAGCACTGCAGATATAGTAAACAAAGCGAACACAGCGAACACAGAGCGCCATTGGAGTAGAGGGAACAGCACAGGGATTGCGAGCTACTAATTGCACAGCAAAAAAAAAGCGAACACAGCAAACACAGCGGGCCGTTGGGAGAGTAGTGAACGGCATACACGCAAAACCAGGCTGTACAACAGAGATTGCGATCGGTGACCTGTGAACTGCGAATTGTGAGGCAGAACAGGTGCAGGGGCAAGTAGGGCTCTGGACTTGGGTCCTGGGTCCTTGGTCCTGGTCCTGGGATCTTGATGTAGAGTAACCTAGCCGGGAATAGGAGTGACCAAGCACAACAAGCGCAATCTGTTTAGGCCCTAACCCAAGACTCTCCCCCCGAAAAGATAAAGATGACGACAAGAAACTCAAATCTTTTACAACGCCAAGAAAAACCTCGCCCACATAAGACAGCAAAATGCCTTACGGAAAAAATGCTTTACCCACCTGGTTCAAACATGGGGACGAACTGTAGAGATGAACTAGTGGAGGTGGAGGCGGAGGCAGAAGTGGAGGTGGAGATGGAGGTGATTCATGTTGGAGATTCGCCATTAGCACCATCTCAGACAAACAAACCCCGACATGGTCAGACGACACCTTCACACGTGCCAACGCTAGACAAGGGCTCACCCTCAAGTAGCTACAGAAAAAGATCCACCAACATGGCCAGCAACAGAGATATAAGAGATTTTTTCCTCCAAATATCGCCTAAACACGTGCATCAGCATGCAGAACATGAGGAAGTCACAACCACTTTGGATACACTTGCCTCCCCTAAATCTTTGGAAAACAGCTCCTCTTCATGCCTGGCAGTTCCGCTATCTCCAAAAATAATTATAGGTCCAGGTGGCTCAATAACTCAAACAAAAACAACGACCTTGCTTAGCCACAACGTCGATCAAGCTAGTCCACTAGTATCAACAACCCATCACACTCAGGGCATTCACACGGTTACCCGGGCTGACGGCGAGTTCGAAGACCACCTCGCAATTGGGCTGACCCCCATCAAAGGGGTTAATGCAAGCAGCACTTTCGCCCTCAGTGAAAACGCAGAACCATTCCAACTACCAGCAACACACCACCTAAATTTAGGTAGCCCTGGCCTTGATAACAAGGCTATTAGATACAGCCTACAAGATCAGGGGGAGGATCTCATAACGGAGCGGCAGCCGGCCAAACTCGACCATCACCTTGCGTTAATCAACGATGTCTTGACTTCAATGGTTAACGCCGCCATAATGCATGCCGACAAGCTGGATGTCCAGATAAGCCTCCTTCATACAGTTGCCGGCCTGATATCAGGCATAGACTCCAAACTGGAAGACCTGAATTCCCTAATTCAGCGTGCGCAGGCAAATACCACTGCTCTACCCAAACTGCCTGATTGCGGGTGCAGCCCTGTGCTGCTCAGCTTGGAAAAATTGCCAGGGATAATGAATACACTAATCGAAGACCTAAGGGCAGAAGCTAGTAGGGTCAGGAGCAACGAAATTCCGAAGTTATTAAACAAGGAACCCACCCTATCTGGAACACAGTCGACTCTCCATCTAACCGGCAAAGAACACCAGCAGGACACCACAAGGGTGAAGCTAGAGCAACGAACCAGGGCGCCAGAAACAACTACGAATGCATGCAGTACCATTGTCAAAAAACAAGAAATTCTAAATACTTCGCAGGCCACAACCCAAGACATTAGCCACCTGTCTCGGAAAACTAAGAAAAAACTAAAAAAGTTAAATAAACAAAGAAAATGTAATGCCAAACAAAATGGCTCAATTAGGACATGGTTACTGCCGGAAACCAAAGAGGCTTCCACCGACAATAAGCATAATACGGAGTCCAACATCCCTCAAAATCCATCATTCACAGACGGAAAAGTCATTTGGCTAATTAATCAAGACAAAACCAATCCTGAATCACCCCAGGACGACTATATAAACGAAGAAATAGGCCATCGGCCTACAATTTGGGATAGAAGCGCTGCAAGGATCAGCGGGAACTCTTACCAACAAGAGGAACAGATAACTAGGTCCGACAGCCACACCGTGCCTGGGCCTCAGGCCCTACACCCAGAGAGCCTCCCACTGACTGCGGTGGATGAAGCCCGGCTCAATAAAATCAGAATCACAAAGGACGCCAACCAGGGCGCTGGCCGAAGGGCCCCTGAGGACTCCAACACGATAGTAGCACATGGAGTAAGGGAAATTTCCCCTCCGTCATTAAAATCGGACAATATAAACCACTGCTCTACAGCTTCTACATGCCTCGTAAAGGACGACGCCAACAATTTGGCACAGAAAATCCCCCAAGATCTAATTCATCAAGCCTCTTCCACTAACGGGACACATAAGACCTTGATCCCCTATACACAGGATGATCTGAATTTATGCCTTCACCTGGAATACGTCTCGCAGGGCAAATGGGACATACTTAATCGCAGTAATATATTAAAACTTTTTGCAAACATCCCAGGCCTGGAAAACATAAAGTCAGCAGATATTGAAAGCGTCTCCTTTCTTACGCAAGGCCCAGGCGACACCAACGAACCAACAGAATTGCTCTTCTCTAACCCAGATACGGTTTTAATATTAAAAAGAAACAAGGAACTATTGGAAGACTGGGGTATAAAGATCACGAGTCGGCCGGCAACAAAATATCCTATGCCACTGAAACATGTCCTCCCGAAGCAACCATACGCCCCTAGGGCCCCCGTCATACAAAGGAAGACGCCTTTAGTGGAATCACCACATCCATCCTTAAAAACAATCTCCACATTACATGGGAGCAACTGTGGAATAAACACTAAATTAACAAGTGATGGGCTAATTAAAGTCACCACAAATCTGGGCAACGGCAGTCGGAGCTGCTCGATACAAAATAACTCTATTGAAGACTGGTCCTGGGTCCCTAGGGCCTTAACACACAACTCCTAACTATGGCACTGTCGAAACTAAGAACAGCTCACTACACCGGCAGGCAGACTTACTAGGCATAAAGAAAATAGAGAAACCTGGTAGACAGAGCACGACTATTATGTCCTGGAACGTACCCGGAGTCGCAAGTCTATTACAACACCCGGCGATACCCCCGTTCCACGAAGGAATAGACATAATTTGTATTCAAGAAACGTGGGCCATCAAACCAGTTTCAATAACGGGATTTGCGGAATATCATAAACCAGCCATTAAAGAGAATATTTTTGGCAGACCGTCAGGAGGCATACCAGTATACATCAGGCTCACCCGGAAGTTACAATTCAGGGAAATAAAAACATCATCAAACTCGTATATGGCCGGTATCCTGAAAGGCCTATCATCAAGCAAGGGCCTATTGACCATACTGCTTATTAATGTCTACTACAACCCACATGGATCGGGAGCAAAGGATAAACTCTCCCAGTTACTAGTTGATATTGAAAATCTCCTCCTACAATTTGCCCACATGGAACTGATAATTCTTGGGGACCTCAATACCCACAACATCGGGGTAAAGACAGCCAAATGTAATGACACTCCCGCAACAGCAGCATTTAACGCCCTTTTGCTTGCCTATCAATTGTCATCAGCCCATTCCTTACTATTAAAGAGCTCTCCAGGAATTCTTTGCCTGCCGACTTTCAACAATCATACCACAATAGACTACATCCTACTAAGTAGTCAGTTACAGAAGTTAATGATAGGTTACAAAGTTGTGCAGCGCAAGGAAAGCAACCATGCAGCTTTAATAATGACTTTAAACTCCACAGTAGACAATCACTATACCTTAAAACATCTTGGCTCAACAAACGGAGTCGAACAGTATACCTTGGTGAGAAGGATCAAATGGGGCACGGCTCCAACGAAAAAGATCGACAAATGGAAAAAAGCATGGGCGGAGGGTACATTGAAGGAAACTTATAGGGGCACAATTGAAGGATGGGACCAGCTGGCCCATAATTTAGTATCACAGCTACAAGGAGGAAAAACAAATATAATCAAAACAAATGAAGTCAAACTGGACTCTAAGTATAATCTTGGCTATATCCCCGCTATTAGAGAAAGTGTGAAGCAAGTACGCAGTAAACGAAGGGTTTACTTGAAAACGGGGACAATTGAGGACAAACAACTCCTCCAAGAAAAAACAAAACGACATTCAAAGCTAGTTTGGGCCGAAAAACGGGAGCAAATCGAAGCAAAATGGCTAAAGATTTTTGTACTATTAAGCCCCAGCAAATCACAAGAGTTTTGGCACTATCTTAACACCATGAATCAAGGGAGTTCACAGAGGGAGAACTCAATTGACTCAGATACTTGGATAGCCCACGTGCAATCCTTGTACTCAGAGGAAGGCAACTCAAGTGTACCAAGCACAGTCCTGCCCAAAGCAACAAAAAAGACTAATTCCATCAATTTATTAAAAAACATGAGCCAGGCGACCCTCTCGAAAAAAAAGCTAGTTAACACAATTCTAAAAAAAATTAGACCCAATGGGGCGTCAGGGCTCAATGGCCTGCCAGGTTCCCTATTCAGGCAAGACATAGACTTCTGGACTGAAAACCTGACGGTGCTATATACCGAATGTCGAATGACGGGGAATGTCCCGGATTCTTGGCGCGGGTCGCTCCTGCACCCCATTTACAAGAAAGCGCCGAAATCTAACCCACAAAATTACCGCATGATTGCCCTTCTTGATATCGAGGGAAAGGCTTATGCAAGCACCCTATTAGCGGACCTCTCAAACTGGGTCAACAAGGAGGGCCTTTTGCCCTTTTACCAAACTGGGTTCAGATCAGGAGCCTCAACAGTGGATAACATCATAGCGCTCTCATATCTAACATACAAGGCTGTAGCACGAAAATCTCTTCCCATCTTTGCCTGTTTCATCGATTACACGGCCTTTGACGGCGTTGACCGCTCTATTCTGTGGCAGAAATTGGAAAACTGGAACATCGACCCTCATCTATTAAAAGCCATCATATCTCTACATTCGGGAACGTGGGTCAGAATCAAACTCTCAAATACAGCAGCCACAGAGAAAATCGATACCAATCACGGACTGAAGCAAGGATGCGTCTTAGCCCCGATGCTATTCAACCTATATACTGCAGACATGGGAAAAGCTTTGACAGGAGCATCACTTGCAACTCCTCGGCTTGCCCACACTAAGACCCAACTTTTGCAGTATGCTGATGATTTGGTATTACTAGATCATACTAAAATTGGGCTTCAAAAAGCGCTAACGTCGTTGGACAATTACAATGCAAAAAACAAACTGACTGTGAATGCAGCCAAATCAAAAATAATTATCTTTGCGTCTTTTCCAAAAAAACCCGTATAACATGGAGGATAGGAAGGCTGATGTTAGACTGCAGACAACAATATAATTATTTGGGAGTATGGCTAAGCGAGACAGGCGGACCGGGAGTTCACCTGGACAAAATACGGGCAAAAGGGAAATGCATCTCATACGCCCTTGGGAAGCTGCATGCAACTCTACACAGCCCTACAACAACAGCTATTCAAAGAGTAGTAAGGGCTAAGTTAATACCGTCTTTGAATTATGCACAGCCGGCCTTCCCGGGAAAATTATCCAATACCCTGGAAAAAATACATTGCTCGGCTTATAAAAAACTATTCCATCTACCCTCTTGCACCAGAAACACCTTAGTGCGGCTTGAATTTGACCTGAGGCAACAAAAATTAGAAGAATTGGCCCTAATGAGCAAATGTTTTTACCATACTACAGCGGCACCAGAGAATTCCTTGAAATTTAGAATAAAGAAAATTTTTCTGGAAGCAGGAAATCCGTGGTCAAACAGCCTCGCCGCCGCCAAAGAAGCCTTGAATCTTGCAGTGGATAATTGGGACCCCGAACTAATCAAATACTCTGCCATTAAAAGCGTGACAAAAAGACAGGTTCGGCTTTGCTCACGTTCAACTGACTTGGAAGCATTGGAAGCAAAAGGCTTCCATGAGTCCCTAATCCTCCCGCAGACAACACAGACTTAGAAACTCCATCTTACCCAAGCAGTGGGCAAACAAGCAGTTAATAGGATCCTATCGTTCAGATTACATCCTCTCCCCCTTAAAGATCTTTATCCCGCAAGGCCTAATGCGACAAGGCAGTTGGAGTGTCGCCTATGCAAATATAAACAAGAGAGTTTCGCACAAATCCTATTTTGCTGCCCAGGGTTGTCTTTTGAGCGCACCCGCTAATTAAAGCCAATTTTACTTAGACACAGAATTGGATCTATAAAGGAAGCCATCTTCCATTTATTCACAATGGAAACAGTGAAGGACATGGCTGTGTTTAGTAAATTTATCCAACAGGCACGCCAGAAACTAATGATCCCACACAGTTAGCTCATTAGCCTGGAACAATGACTCTTAAATCTTCGTGATTGGCAGAAGTAGACTAACGAATCAAGTTTTTAATTTTTCTGTTTTGTTTTTAATTACTTTTACTTAAAATTTTAATCGTTGTGTGATTCTATATTTAATGGTTTTGAGTAACCACAAATAAAAATTCTTATTCATTCATTCATTCATTCATTCACTCATCAAAAACATCCTCCCATCTAGATTACACGTTCGTAACACTAGCCATGTTCGATAAAATATCAACCTTCAAAATAGGTGATATGGCCCAGAGCGATCACGTTCCACAGGAAATAACATTGAAAGCGAGATCAGCGACTCCACTAGACATCTGGAACCCTATTGCCACTGAAGAAGTCTCTAATTTAATGAGTTTAAGGTGCAATTTCAACAATATTGAAGCTCTCTCAGCCTCTGCTAAAACTTTATTTGAGAGGGAGAAAGAAAATGTTATCACAATTGTAACAGCATGGGAAAACATCATTAAGACCTTCAGTTGCAACTTTGCAACTAACACAGGGGCCAAATCAAGACAACTAGAAGACGAATTAACAAAAGTAAATTCCAGTCCAGAAACTAAGAGCCTCAACCACCATAAACCGAAACCTTCGTCAACTGCGAAAAACACCGGCGAGCCTGGAGCTGCAGTCGACCCTTAGACAAACGAAGGCACTATTTAGACGGAGGAAGTGGACAAAAATAAGGGAAAACATTGACGAAACGTGGGACAAATTATTGCACGATGCTAAGCAACACAATAGTACCAAGTTCTGGCAAACAATTCATAAGATAGAGGGTCCAAACTACCCAGGAATCAGTTCCAATATAGCATAGGCCGCCTGGGTTGAATACCTTTCCGCTCACTTTGATAACAAGGGAGCGGGCATCGTGGCACCTGACATCGAATCACCCAACAAGAGAAAATCGACACACTTTTTCAGCAGCACCAATATCCATAAGCAACAGGGGATCCTGATGGCTGGGGATTTAGACCCCACAAAACCTATTGTAGAAGAAGGGTACGCCACTACAGAAAAACAGATAAAAGGCCTAATAACCAAGGGTAGAGACATGGACGCGCCCAGCCCTAACGGGATTCCACCAAAACTGTATAAACATGAGGCCGACTTCTGGAACAGGGCTTTATTGCCAGTTTTCCAGAGCTTAACAAACACAGTCACCATTCCGGAATCTTGGAAAGGATCTATTATTAGCCCAATTTTTAAGCAAGGCACATGAAAAGATCCAAATAACTACCGATTGATTGCACTCCTTGACGTAGATGCCAAATACTACGCCGGTACAATCTTGGACGAGCTAACATCCTGGGCATCAGACTACTTATCATCCCTATTAATCAAACCGGGTTCCGTAGTGGCCAAGGAACGATAACAAACATACTGGCTCTCACATTGCTAATGGATGCAGACAAAACCTCAAAAATGCCTCTCTTCCTGTGTTTTATTGACTATACAGCCGCTTTCGACCATGTCAACCGGTCTAAACTTAGGGGAAAACTAGACAATTGGGGTATACCAACCCCTTTTTTGGATCGGTTAAAACAGCTGCACACAGACATGGATCAGGTGCAGTGTCACACATCTCAAAATGTATCATGACCTCGAAGGGCCTCAAGCAGGGGTGCGCGTGGCCCGACCCTTTTTAATCTTTTTTTGGCCGACCTGCCTGGGGAGTTGGATAGCTGCGTATCCCATGCTCCCAAATTGGGAAACAAGCTAATGTCAAACTTGCTATATGCTGACGACCTGGTTTTAATCAGCAGGACACAAATTGGACTTCAGCATCTAATAAACACGACAAGCAGTTTTTCTAAGCGGAACTCCCTCAAAATAAACCTCAAGAAGACGAAAATTATGGCAGTCAACTATCACAAAAAGAAGACCAACAGCTGGTTCCTTGATGGCCATCACTTGGACCAAGTACAAAGCTATAAATACATTGGAATTTCAAGGGATCATAAAAACACATTTAAACTCCAGCTAGAGTCCATCCGAAGAAAGGGGACCACAATGTTTCTAGCCCTGAAGTCATTGAAGAGACGGCTCCCCAACCTTGCGCTTGAACCCTTTTTACAGGTCTTGAGGGCCAAGCTGCTGCTGACACTGACATATGGGAGTGAGGCTCTAAAAGGTAAAAATGCTGCAGTTTTAGATGGCGTAATTGCCAACTCCTATAGAACAATTTTCCACCTCCCACAGTATGTTTCCCCGGCTCAAATCCGGTTAGAATTTGGGATTCAAAGACAAACGGTGGAAAGGAGGAGCACCTATGTTAAAAGTTGGCACAAAACCTGAAGCTCTGAGGCTGGATCTTTAAATTTCCAGCTCTGGAAAGCCCTGGTCAATCAAGAAAAATGCCCAGCCAGGGATTATCTGCTCGATTCAATTGAGGTACTGGGCCTGTCTGAACTCTGGGCCGTTCCAACAAATCATCTCTCTTTCAAAAAAGCAGTGCGAAAAACAACATCAATGCTATCTGTCTTAGAAGACAAAGCAATTCTCACCAATAAGGCACACGGCTGGATAGTACTCAGTGACTATGTAAGGATGAAACCCCAAGCCTATTTGAGTGCCGGAATGAAGATAAGCGAGAAGGAAAACTTTCTGAGGTTGCGGCTGGGGGTAATTGAGATTAAACCCCATCTTCCACCAAGGGAAAGGAAAGGAGGCACTCCGACTGGTCAACTATGTGGAAGTGGAAAGGAAGACATCATTCACGTCATCTGCAACTGCCCCAACTGAAAGGACATAAGATGCACCTTGTTGCGCCCTTTTTTCAGGCAGGCAGTGAAGCTCTGCTTCAATCCCATTGAGCTCAACTGTCAGCTAACAAAATGTTTTGAGACTGTAACAAAGAGACTTAAAACCCTGTTGTTTTCTGAAATACGTTGATATGCTTTATAAGTACAATACTGACCCAATACCTTGTTTTAGCTGTATCTGTATTTTAATCACCAAACCTTCAACCTGGACAGTGGACTTGATTAAGCTGTGCCATTCAATCTGAGAAGTTGTAGTCATTGGCAGATAGAACTACATGAGATGCAAGAGTCCATGTGAATAATGTATAAATCAGGAAAATGCAATTGATGATCCTTTTTACATTATGCAGCTTTTAACTCTTTTAATTGTATTTAGTTGTGTACAATGGGAATATTTCTTGTTATGTATTTGCAAAGATTTTAATTAATCGAGCAAAATAAAATAGTATCTTATCTATCTTATCTCCGACCATAAGGAAATTGAATCTTTGCACAAGAAGCAACGTACCTTCATTGGATCTGCTTGACAAGTTGGTCCCTGTCCTCCAGACCACAACATTTCTAAGTACCATATTTCAAGAAAAGTTAGGAGGAGTGCACTTTGACACCAGCCAAGGGTGCAGGACTTTGGGGACAGTACTTGGGTGTCAAGACTCTCTCCAGCAGAGGCCAACAGCCGGGTCCAGGGCAGGTCCAGTTGGAACAAGTCAGCAGGGAAATTGTAATAAAGGACTTTTGTAGTCCGTTGTTGTGTCCCTGTAGCTTGATCAAGAGGTCATTCTTGTAAGAATATGGAATAAAGGGGGTAAAACCCACTTCAAATAATAATCACAATCCTTGACAGGATGAACAACTGAAGCTGCAATAAAAACATGAGCTTAATCCTTTGGTAGCTTGGCAAAAAGCATTCATGGTTAACTTTGCAGCAAGGTGTAAAGTATTTATGTAGCATTCAAACATTAATGAAGTAAAAAATCCAGGATGAATTGAGAAAATTAAAGAATGTTTTAAAAAATTCAAGGAAACCAAAATGACACAAATCAAATAAGTAGAACCAGAGATTTGATTCTTTAAAGTTTGAATTAAAAATAGTGCCTAAAAGTACAAAGCGACAACTGCAGTTAACTTAGTCAAAGTCAAATGCTAAGGTATACTGCAGTGGATTCCTGGATGGATACCGGGAACAGAAAGTTTACCTACTGACGTACAAACCGTTATGGAGAAAAAGTAGTCATCGACGAGCTGTCAGTGAGGCAAGTTGGATATGAAGGGTGGCTCAATGACGTTGGTACAGGTAACACCCTCTACTTTCAAACTTAGAAACTTTTCTGGAAGTTGGATTTCCTTTAGTATGCAAAACTAGCAAGTTGTGGTCGACCCATGATTTGACAATAATGGCTTTGACTCCAATGGTTACACCAGTGCCCATTGGTTCTCCATGCAGAACGTTTGCAAATAGTTTCTAAGTACCACCTATTGTGTTTGGGGCCAGTAGGGGCACACTGTAACATCAGCTAAGGGGCCAAGATCTGGAGGGTACTAATTGGGTGTTAGGATTCATTTCAACAGAGGCAGTGTCCAGGACAGGTCCAATTGGAACTGGTCAGCTGGGCAGTTGCAAGGAAAAAGGCTTGTGGAAGCTTGTTGTGTCCCTGCCGCTCAAATAGAAGGACCGCCACTTGACCCTACGAGTCACTTCTTGAATCCTGGATTCAAAGCAAGCAGGACCGCCTTCCTTCCTTCAGGATTTAGACTGGAAGGTAGTCCTTCTCATGATTCTTCACAAGTCCAAGTGTATTTCATTTTTTTATTTGCTTGTTAAGCGCAACTGCCACCCAAAGGGTATCCTGGAGCTGAGACTGCGTCTATCCTGCAGGCAAGCTACCATTACATTGCTCTAGGGAACAAGAAGGTCTTAAGATCCTTTTTAAAAGGAATGAAATCTTGTCTACACCTCAGCGCCAGCAGGAGGGTGTTCCAGAGAGTGGCAGCCGTAAAACTAAAAGCACGGCCACCCATCCTCACTCTATTGATCCTGGGGACCGTCACCAGGAACGCAGAGGAGGATCTTAGGGGTCTGGCAGCGCAGTACCAGGAAAAGAGATTTTGGAGCGGTATCGGCCCCTGTCCGTGCAAAGCCTTAAAGACGAGACAGAGCGACTTGAAGCAAATTCTCTCTTGGATGGGTAACCAATGGAGGTCTGCTAATGCGCCAGAGGAAGAAGCAGATCGAGGACGGGATAGTGCCAATTTAGCCGCCATATTTTGGATCCTCTGCAGCTTTAGAATCAAAGTTTTTGGGGCTCCCAGAAGTAGTGCATTGCAGTAGTCTAATCGACTAAGAATAGAGCTGCGCACTACCTATGCCCTTGCCTCCTTGGGGAGAAGCGGTAAGATCTTATGAAGGGCACGAAGTAAGCCCATACAACCCGCTATAGTTCTATTCACCGAGGCATCAAGCTGCAGATTGGGTTCAAACAGTGTATTCTGAAGAGAGGCCAATGTGGTTCACATGTATGCCTCATGCCGGTCTGTATGTGGAGGGCAATCTTTTGTCCACTCCCTAAACAAGTTCTGCTCATTTCTTCACCTCTGTCTGGGTTTGGAGCTAGTCAGACTAGAAAGGCTAAAGAGGCAGACCAGGTTGTGAGGTTAATCTGTCAGTAGCAGGGTAGGCATTGTTTGAAGCTCAGCAATGTCTGGACACAGACAACAGGCCATCCTGTCAACAGAGGAGAAATGCTCCCAACACCAGAAGCTATTTGTCCACTGTCTGGGAGCAAAACATATCTCTCCACAGAAGAGCCATCAAGGTTCAGGTGACAGCTAGAAACTGGCAAGTAGGCATTTTAGTTTTAGGCAGGAAAGCTACAACTTCCCAAATGTGTTGTTTCCAAAATAGTAATATAAAATCCAACTTGACCATTAGATTGGATTTGAAATTGCTATTGAAATGAATCATTGAAAGATTTTTCTAGTTATTTCCAAACAGACTTCAGCACTTATTACATGTTAACCTATGGGAGATCCATGCTAGCCTCAGTGGAAAACGACTTTGGAGGTTTTCACTGCCAGGACATGTAAAGCGTTAAACATGTATGTCCTTCCTGTAAATAGTATGCACCATGCCCTATGGGCTTTTTAAGCCTAACGGAGTGGTGACATATAAGTATTAAAAAAGGAAGGCTTAGGTCACTTTTATCATATGGGAATGGCAGTTGTTAATGCTGCCCAGCCACTGTCCTGTGGTAGGCCTAGAAACATGTTTTCAGTGCCCATAAGGCGTATACAAATTTAATTATGTTTAGAAGTGAGAGCACAAACAATTTACCAATGGTAAGCAGGGGTAAAGTGCACAGATATCTGAAAAGCCAACAAAAACAGGTTTCAGTAAAAAGGCCAAAAAAGTTCCTAGTGACCCTGCAGGAAGGGCAACAAACGTCCAACAAGCCATATCCCCCTTGGAGTCTACTCCCTTTTCCTGCGTTCAAGAGGAAGAGCAGTTCTAATCTAGGTTCTTCCCAGGTTACAGGCAGGAGGGTCAGTCCTCTTCTGTTCTTCCACAGGTCCAGGGAGTGTTCTGAGGAGGGTACTGTGGGTGCCACACTTATGCCTGGCTACAATCTGTAGTTGGAGATGACTCCGCTCCCTAACCAACAGGGTACACATCCCATGGCAACTCTGACAATTTATGTGGCACTTCCTCTGTGCCCTACTGTGAACACTTCCATTTTGCTCCTCTCTGCCTAAATCAATGAAAAAACCCTTTTCCCCATGTGCATAGCCTGTCTGACCACCACATAAGTGTGGCCAAGGACATGACCAACCAATCCTCTTTACCAGTTCTGTTGACAGCTCCTCATCCACTAGGATTGTTGCCTGCCTGACTAGGAGAACAAAGAAGAACCCTTTCCAGGTTTCAGCTACAAGTGTCTTTTGACAGTGTACGCCTTTCAGGAGTTAATTAAGTTCCTGGGCACAGCCTAGATGGTCATCTTGCCAAAGGAACAGAACACCTCCCCATACCAATGGTTTTGTCTCAGTTCTGGGTGCAAGCTCACATCTCATCCAGAGAGCTATTCAGCTGCCTGGTGACTGTTGGAGATCATGCAAATGGGCTTCCAGAGGCTATAGAGAGAGAAAAGCTAACTTTTTAAAAGTATTTTTTCAAACGATTTAGCTCAAAATCAACTTCAGTGAATTGGGCCTATAATAAATATGTTTTACTAACTTAATATCAAGATCACAAATATCAAGATACAGAATTATTGACACCTAAATATTATTAACAAAAATATAGAGACCCTGTACTAAATTAAAAAAGTTACTAATATCGCAAAACATATTGATGTCAACAATATCTAAACTAACCTATATTGAAAACAAAAATGTCAAAGAAAATATTGTCACTTATAACTAAACATAGACTATGTCAATCATATCAAAATCAAGGCTATCGACTGCATAAATATTGTTAAAACAAATAATAAATAGCATTACAAATACGAAAAATACATTATTTAATAAGCAAACAACAACAAATATATTCATATTAATAATTTGCAATTTATAAATGAAATATATTTTACTTCACCAAACTAATACATTTAAAATATATCAACATAAAACTCCTCTAAATTTTATATTACATATTTACATTCCACTTACAAACAACACATATTTATATTTACAAATAATGCTATTCCTTTACTTAAAATAAATACATTTGGGGGCTCATTACGATGTCAGGCGGAAAGCCTGTGACCAGCGGAGGAGGGTTTCTGCCCAACATGGTAGGTTTACAGCCCGACTGCCGTATTAGGATGATGGCGGTAGGAGTGAAACCTGCTGCAGCATTCCGATGTGGTGCATCAGAAAGACAGCATAATCTCTTAATGAGTGGGGCTCCGCTGTTGAGAATATGATGTCAGTTCCCGGCTGCCATTCCAGGTCGGCCTTTTTTCAGACATAGAAAGGCTGATGAAAAGCTACATTGTAGAGCCCCCTACCCCTCTGGCTCTCCGCAATGAGGCCTGGGGGCACAGGTGCCCCCTTAACATCCTTGAACCCGTGCAGGGATGTTCATAATTATACATTTTCAATGGAAGCTTGTGCTGAGGAACCTTTCTACCTCTTGCACAAGCTTCCATCAGAAAATGAATGTTGGCGACCGCCCTATGGGTGTTCACATCGTAAACATGCGGTAGGAACCGCCGAAGTAAAGTCGGGCATTTCCAAATCACAGCGTGACAGGCAGTCGAACCTCCACCCGACATCGTAATTAGGCTCATATTATAAAAGAACATAATTTATCTCAAATAAGAGCATAAAAACACATCATTTGACATTTTCTAAATAAGTCAACACAAGGGGGAGCCCTGTTCCAGAGTGAGTGATGCCAGCTGTCCAAAACTCACTTAAGGGGAAAGAAGAGGAGAAAGAGAAAAAGAGAGAGGGTGGGGTGCTAGGTCTGGGACTCAGTGGAAAGACAAATCTTGTCTCTTGTTGCCCTCACACATCCTGAAGGATGTCATGCTTCATCATTGGGCAGTTGCTACTCGTCGGGCCGGCGGTGCACTGCCCTACGGGTCCCTCGAAGGGTCACCTTAGCGGAGATGAAAAAGGCTGTGGAAAAGGGAACTCCTTATTCCGACGGCAGTGTCTGTCTTGGCACCTCCACCATTCACAGCCATTCACAGCCACCTTCGCCTCCGCATCGCTGTCGGGATCCAATATCCTTGTGGTGTTGTGTCGGACTGTTGGTGGTTGGCTGTCTAGGTTATGGCAGTCATACGCCACCATGGGTATGCCGGTCCTGGGACCGCTGTACTCGTAATCAGCCTCTTAAATAGCACCAGTTAAAACTCCAAATAAATTAAATGTCCATATACATCAAAAATAAAATATATATAATAAATAAAACAACATTTTCTCTTCCAACAGAAAAAAGCACCTGTTTCAAGAAGAAGCTTGCTGAACAAAAAGGTTCCACAGAGACAAAGTTCGCTAAACAAGATGCAAGTAATTTGAAAAAAATATGAAAATGTCTATTTAATGATGTATTAATAAAAACATTTATCAATAACTCTTTTTTATATACATGTTATTACAGTGAATAAAGACACAATGACAAAAGATTCAAAATGTATAGAATCACAGAAGGGAAATCTTTACTATGTTACATGGGATACACATGCTGTCAAGAAAATGCTTCTACAGAATATATTAGTTGGAAATGTAAAAAATATTATTCTAATCAATGTTATGGGAGGACAGCTACCAGAAAATCTAATGATTAATGTAAAAGACCATAACCATGTTCCCAATGTAACAGAAACAGAAGAGGGAGAAGTAAAGGAAAGTATAAGGGAAGCAAGCATTAGTTCCCAAGAACCCACGGCACGAATACGGAAAGATATACTACCCCATGTACCAGAACATACAACAGGGCAGTTACCAACAATACCTACCTTAAAGCACCTTATAATTAGAACTAAAAGAGCCACCAGTGAAACCCCACCCTCTTCTAAAACATTCGTAGAGATAGACATCTTACCGCAGCTTCTGATCCCCCACAGAGAGGAAGAGTTCCTATTATATGACAATAAAAGCCTTGAAAAACGTATAACTATATTTTCTACCGCTACAAGCGTACTCAAACTAGCCCAATGTCAAACGGATGATGGATGGCACATTTAAAATGTGTCCCAAATCATGCCATCAGCTATACAACATACATGGTGACTTTAAAAGCAAATAAACGTTTTGTGCATGCACTAGCCCCAAATAAACAAGGCAGCACGTGTGTGGAACTGCTAAAATATATTAAGCAACAGACCAACAACTTAGTTCAAGCAACATACTAAAAATATACCCCCACAATGCCGGAAAGGGAAGTTACTATCATTTTAATCAAAGTATATGGCGTCATCTAAAGAAATCCGCACTAAGGGCCCGATTACGACTTTGATGATTAGACGGTGAGACCACCATCAGCTCGTCGGTGGTGCTATGACCGCTGACGGCCCATCGTTCCAACTGCCGTATTTGGAGTACAGCGGTCAGACTGTGACTAGTCCAACAACACAATGCCACAACCACCAGGATCTAAGATCCTGATGGAGCAGCTTTCGGACTGGTGATCTTGAATGGTGGTGGTTCCGAGGCAGGCACCGCAGACCAGATTACTACCTGCCTTTCCCCCAATCATTTTGTGGCGGAAAGGCATGCAGAGGCTGCTGGCCGAATCTACCCATAAGGGGTGCGGGTGGGGGTTTACATAATGTGACCCACAAAAGTGCACAGTCGTGCACACACTGTGTGGCATGCAGGACCTCAGGCTTGTCAACTGTATCAGAAAAGGACCCCCTGAATCTTCTATTAGTTCCCAGGACAGGGAAACAATTCCTATAATGGTAACAATTCCTAGGCAACTAGAAACCTGGCGAAAATCAGGTCTTACACATAAAAAATGGTGAACAGAAGCTCAGTGTACTACCAAAAAACAGTTAGGAACAAGTCATTTTATTCATTCATATTAATTTGTGTAAAACAGGTACAGCAGCACCAGTCACAATAACATAACAATAACATAACAATCAATATAATCATACATATATTCCTATTCAATTTAAATGCAGTCTAACACAAAAATACATAAAAAAACACATAAATATGCATAATATGTGAAATAGATCACAGGTGGCTAGATCTAAGTAGATAAAGATGTTCAGGAGAAGCCACTTGAATTTCTGCACAAAAAACAAAAATTCATATAACATGACATGCCAAATGAGACATGAGAATTGGCAAATAAGACACTGTAGCACACTGAGCCTGTGACATATAAAACGTTGTGCATCGTGCATACATACTGAGGTCTTCCACATATATGAGTATACAAAAAACCTAAAAACCGACCATGTTATTTCTGGTCAGAAAGGAAAAGGAAGGAAAAAGGTGACCGAAGCAGAGAAAGAATCTAAGATATGGCACTGGGTAAGTGAATAAAGTTCTATTCAATGTGAATAAAAAATTAAAAAGAAGAGCCCAATAGTGTCTAATAGTGTAGAAAAGAGAATTATAGTACATGCTCTAACGAGTCATTAGAGCATGTACAAACAAAGTAACCACATATCTACATCACTAAATACTCATCATTCTATAATCCTACTACAATACAATTTACTTTAGTGAAGGTTTTGGACACTAAAAGAGTTAAATATACTATTCAAACTCCAAAATAAATTAAGCAAAAGAAGATGTTGGACACTAAAGGGGCAATATTTACTATTCACACTCCAGTCTAACTTAACTCAGGGAAGGTGCTGGAAAATAAGGACCCGTTATGAGTCTGGCGGTCCGGGGGTGCCAAACCTGTGGTGGTGCGACAGTGGCAATCCTGCAACCACTGAACCAGCAGTCCGACTGCCCCATTACAAAATTTGATTCGGACCGCCCGGGGACTGCTGACATGGCCTGGGAGTCAGAGGCTGCAATATGATTGGCGGACCGCCATGGTCCCGCCAAGAATAATATGAGTTTCATCTCCTCCAGGGCTTACATGGCGGTTCCTCCTCCATGTAAACCTTGGAGGAGAGGAAACAACGGGGGCCCTATAATTGCCATCAGCACTGAGAACTGTCTTGGACATGTTCAGCCCTGTTGATGGGGAAGAGACTGTTAGATTTCAGGCGCTTTCCACAGCAATACTTCGATCTACAGATTAGAGCTGACTTGAGTCTGACAAGAAAGCTCTCTGCCCAGACATCAGTTACAGAGGGCTTGTTGGCCACACCCTGGATGGCAACATCATGACAGCAGCCCTAGAGTATGACAGTCAGAACTCTCCAGCCTTAGTCACTCTAGCGAGCATTCAGGCAGCATTACAGGCCCTTTGTTTAGAAAACCAAGCCTTAAGTACAGAACTAGAACGGAAATGCCAAAGGTGAGAACCCTGGTATTTATGAATCATAGTGAGCAGACACAGATCTTGGTTGTATTTAAGTTGGCCATTTGCCAATGACACTCCGTAAGATCAGCCTCCTCTCAAAGCTTTTTCACCTGTTTACAGGTGCCACCACTCTCACACTCCCTGACTACTGCTGAGGGAATTGAAGAGGCACGGAGGCTATGATCTTAGAATTAGTTTAGGTTGTCTTTCTACACAGAAAAATATGAAAAATTAGGGGAAATAAGCTTATTTCTCCTTGCTATGCCTTACCTGGGGGGTGGCATAACAGTGTGGTACATTCGCAGGTCTACCACTTATGGTAAATCTGGGAATGAATCAATATACATGGATGTTGAGTGGGAACAGCCATGCACCACCCATGGAATGCCACCCGAAGGTAGAGTAAAGCAACCCAGCAATTTGTGCTGCATTGCGTTACTGTAGAATTATCAAGTCACTCAGGGCCAGGCAAGGTGGCCTTGTGTGGCCTGATAAATAGCATTTAGTAGTTGCGTTACACTTGCACTCCATTGCGTGGTGCAAAATAGGCGCAACTACATAATAAATATGGCCCTCAATTCATTGAAACAAAACACGAGGGAAACCTGTTAAGATTCCGCCAAGCTGCACAGCCACATACTAGAATGCATTTGATTCATTCAAGTATGTGGCTGTGCAGCTTGATAGAATCTTAACAGGTTCCCCTCGTATTTTGTTGCAATTGCTGCATATTGGGGCGGAGCGTGGACAAGCTTGCACACCTATCAAGCTGTGAATTGGTTTAAATACTGACGAATAGGATTATATCGGTGTGCATCTCACCACCTCTCATGTCCTCAATTCATTGAAGGCATCTTTGCCTTTTATCAAGGGTGATAAACACAACTTCTTTTCCCTCCAAAACAAAAGCAGACACCACTTTAAATATAATATCAAACAAAATAACATTATTTTGCGACACCTCAGATTAACTGCCACAGTTTAGCTGCTGTCCAAATCTTCTTACTACTTTTCCCTTTTATTTTCTCCAGCTATTTAAATGACTGTATATGGCCTTTTACTGTAGTGGGACATATTTATTTAGTCTGGGTGAAATCTCCTTTACATTGCATAACTTCATGTACTTCCAGCATTACAGGTGTGATGTATAATACCCAGTATTATGACAATACTCCATGTCACATGAGTGATATTTGTTCAGTTAAATATTAGGGATGGATGAAAGTCCCATTCTTTTTTGTAGCGTAATTATGCAAAATTACTGTAAATTCATGCAGGATTATGCAGAATGATGCCTGCATTTAGTTGTACTGCACTCTCATATCCAAAATGGACCTACAAATGCATTGTACACTTAGAAATAACACTAAATACAAAACAACAAGAATAGCAGGAGCCAGCAGCCATTCACTAAGGGGCATATTTATCAACCCCATGCACCACCATAGCACCACTTTTTGTGATTCTCCGGCGACGCAACTACAAAATTATACTTTTGAGATCTTGAATGGCCTCATAGATATGGAGTAAGGCAAGGCAGAGCACATCCCTATGTTGCCTTACTCTGCACTAGGTGGCATTCATGGGCATTGCAGTGGGTGTTACTATGCAGCACCCATGGATTTTGGATGTTGATGCTTCCACAGAGTTACAAAACCATGCAAACCTGGGGATGTGCCAAAACCTAAAGCTTTCCCATGGGAGGCATTATGAGGAGAGATAACTTTATTTCTCCTCTTATTTTCTTTTTTCCATTTGTGCTTCATTCTGTAGCACACATAGAAACAGGAAAAAGCCTCCTGGGATTGTTTTTGAGCAGAAAGGTGCCCCTTCCTGCACAAAAACAATCCTGCCAACAATACGGGCAACCTATCACCATGGTGACTTGCTGTGTTGCCCTACGTTAAATCCCCACAAATGAGGCCCCACCTTTGTTGTTCCTGTGCTCCTGTGGTAGAATTTTTGTGCCAAATTACTCATAATTATATGAATGAGCATAATCGCCTAACATTCGGCAATTTCGTACCTAAAGAGTATAATTACTCTGGTTACTCCAGGATATGTACAATTTCACCCAAAAAACAGGGTTACCCGATGCACTCAATAACAGTAAAACATATGTTATATAACATGCTAAAGTCTTGTACAAAAAACAAAGCGACAGAAAATTCTAGGAATCTCCAGAGGGAGAGTAGTCCGTTGGAGTCCTTTATTGTGTTAAACAGCCAGCCGACACGTGTTTCATCGCTATTGCGAATTCTCAGGGCTATAATGGCTGTATCAGAACCAGAAGGTCGCACAGCTGGTGATAGTTCCGACCCAGCCGGGCCCGTAACCGTCAATGTAGAAAACGCAGGGAACTGATCTCCGCACCCAGTGTGAAGTTACTGGAGATAAAATCGTCGTGTGTCGTAAGAAAGTTGATAGATCAAGTGGTCTTCTGATTATAACGTGATGAACGCTTCAATCCTTCTAGTAGCGTTCTATAGCGGCATCATGTCAAAAACACACCTGCCTGGAGTCGGGTACGACTTCAGTCGCTGCGGAGAGGAAGCCAAATTCTTAGTGTCTCCGAGTGCGGCAACAAGTGTGTACTCTCCACGGCCCAGCTGAGTCCTGTTTACCTCCTGAGAAGGATGTTGGCCTGCTCTACACCAAGACGGGCTCCCAGATGAAAAATACCCCCGGTAACTGGGGATTTATATCACCCTACAGGGATTCTGGCAGATTCACCCACCCTAGCCACACGAGGATAGGTAGGGAGTGCTAGACAGGAACACAGATATAATTGTACTCATCATCATCATCAAAACTTTCTTTCGGGTCAGAGAACCATAAAAGTAAACAATAACAAATATATCTATAACAAGTAAATGCATGATTAAGAAATATGCAATTCATTACAGTAAAAAGTATAATTCAATTAGATTAGATTAAGAAGTGTTTATGATGTGGCACAATTGAGAGCCTTCATGCTGAAACAATTTCTTAAGAATAATACACAATTCATTTAAGATGGATAAAAAATAACAAGTTAAGGTCTTATTGCTTCTGTGTGTGGTAGACTATAATAGAGTATTATAGAGTACATCCATACTATAACAGATTACAGAAAGACAAAAACTTCAAAAAGACAAACTTGGAAGTAAACTCTAAAAAGGGTCCACTATGTTACCTATAATGTCTGATAACATGCCCTTTTTCCGGGATAATGGAGCACCATCTATTATGGGTGCACAGTGCATACAATAAAAAGTACAAAAAAACATTCAAGACAGTAAAACAATATTCATTGTTAAAATGGAATATTATCCCAGCAGCCTTTAGTCTAACATGCCGAATTAATTTGAAAAGGTTGGAGACTGAGTACACAATGGTACACCTTTTATCTGACTTGAAGATTCTCAATGCTGTGTGCCGATTATCAAGCTCGAGATTCTAACAAAGAGGAGCAATCAGCAAGCATGTTGTTTTGCAAAAACTTGACAAAAGAATAAAAAAGTTCTTTATTTTCCACAGTTTGAAAGCCCATAAGACATTGGTTATTAGAAGTACTATTATTTGGGCACCACAAGGAGGTGAAAGATGCCATTGGCAAGATCCCAAGCCTGATTTTAATAAACAGTGAACTTGAAAATAGGTCCTTTACATAGTCTATAAATACCTCAAAGTGTGCTACGCATTTGATGGACAAATATGAGGCAGTCAGGCTGCCAGAGGATACAGTTGATATTCTATTGCAAAGAACAGCATTCTAATAGCAAAACTTTACTGACTTTCAGGCACTTTTAGGTACAGTTGACGGATTCAGCCAATATTCGATTAACCCAAACCTTATCACCAACCATTTTACATAGAAGACCAAAGGGACCTAGGAACCAAACAATTGTTCACTATCTCCCAAAGATGGCCTTTGTGCGGGGCCAAATCCTCAGTGGTCTAGAGCCTGATCCAGTATAACGTAGGTTTGAAACAAGCTATATATGAGATTTGTCAATCTCAGCAGCAATATAATAAAGGCAATTCCACCTCTATCAAGTGGGTCAAGGTTTCAGGGCCCCCACAGGTCAGCTCCATATAGACTTCTCCACTCCCTTAAGCCTTGTATACCTCTAGAGCTGGAGAGAAGGATTATGAGGATCCCAATCTTACTATGGATCCAGCTCTTCATTTAAGGGTCAGTGAACTGTTTCTATCTGGTCCAATCAAGTATGGGAGTCATTAAGTCTCACACCAAGGTAATCAAACTTGTGGACCCTTTCTAGACGGCTGCGCTCTAAAATCACACTTCCCCCTGAGTTTCCTCCGATGGCTGGACTTCAGAAATTTAGTTTTGCAATCATTTATTTAAAGGCCATGGTCCTTGCATAATGAACTAAACTTCCCCAATAGATTCGACCCCGTGAAGTTTTGGGGAGGAGAAGAGTGTCATCTGCAAAGAGCAGGCCTGGAATCTTGTACCCAGTCGCCATTTTAGAGGAGTCATTCTAGCAATCAAAAAGTTAGGCAATACACCCATTAATGAATAACAGAAATAAGGTGAGTCCTGAATGCATCTCTGGCGGACACCTCATCTAATTGGGATGTCTCCAGATGTTTCTTCACCCAGGCCCTATCTAGCCCTAGTCTAATTATCTGTGTTGAATTGCAGAATCAGACACAATAAACCGAATAGGAACCTCAGCTTTCCCAAGGACCTCCATGAGTTTGGCCCTGGGAAGAAGGTTGAATGCTGTTTGCAGGTCTACAAATATAACTAACCCTGTTCAATATCAACTGCTTTCCACTATATGGCCAAAAACTATAGGAACGGATTCACCGCGCTTATGTTAGCTTGGAACCCTCCCTGGAACTGCATCAACACATTATTTGTTTGTATCCAATCTCATAGCTTTGACAGGAGTTGTTTTCTTTAAATCTTTTGTATATTATCTATTAGCCTTAAAGGGCGGTAGTTACCTGGACCTTGTTTATCTCCCTTTTTGAAAATAGGTATGATTTCTGCCCCTTCCAATGAGTTGGGTGTAGGGACACTTGGTGCTATTCAACTGGACAAAAAAATTGAAAAATTAATAGTTCGATGGAATCTTATGCAGTTTCTATCGGCAGTAGCAACGATTGTTTCGATCCAGGCAGAAACACCAGACCAGAGATTGAGTGTCCCTAGTCAATTATATGAATTGCAACTCTAGATGGAGGGGGATATATAATGTACTATCAATGTTCTCTTTTCAGAGATCTTGACATTTGGCTACAACATTCTCTTCTATGAAAAAGATTAGCCACCTGAGTTTGTTTGGGATTGTCCAGAAGGTGACACAGTAATTTTACCAGTCTTCAACAACAAGTGTGGTGCAAGCAAGGGCAGATCACTTCTTTTCAAACTGTTCCTGTACCAGCAGAAACTGGGTCCACATTTTTGGGAAGAAAACATCATCTTGAACTGCTAAACCAATTGCAACCCACCCTAATGAAATGCAAACATATCCCACCTGCACCAAAACTTCAGGCTTGGTTACATAAGGGAGCTCCCCGATTTGAGACTTCTTTACACTTAGAGCGAATGAGGATCACATTACAGATAATATAGCTTTCCATAGATCAGTGCATCATGGGAAGCAAGTTGAACATTAATGTTCAATGAAGACTCACCACACCCATAATCTGGTCCATTTATAGAATGGGAAGCTGTGCAAAATGCTAACTCTTGACCTAGTGCCCTTTTCCTTGGTAAAAGGAGAGGGGGGTTCTGGCCCCTTTGTCCCCAAAAAAGATCAGTTTCCAGGACTGTTTTTTCAACTGCTGCTGTCCCAAAGCTAAATTATCAAGTGGAATTGGTTGCTGATACAGTGAATGTGAGAGCTGTGCGGTCCATCCATCTAAATATGGCTATATGGCCAAGTTGCCATGCTACAGACTATGGGCCTTATTTACAAGAAACTGATGTATTGCTGAGTTGAAGCAGCAATGTGCCAGTTTACTTGCGCCTACAGCAGAAACCCTTGCACCGTATTTATATAACGGCACACCATGGGGCACGGTTTTTTGGGGCATTGTTGGAGATGGTGGAAAAAACATCAAAACTCTAGCAATGCATCACAATACAGAGGCAATGCATCAGTTTTTAGTGCTGCTTCACCCATTGAATGGGGACCAACGGTTTAGAGCATGAAAAGGTGACAAGGTCCCCTTGCACTCAAACATATTGGTCCTGGATGTGACACATATAAATGGGCATAGTGCCCGCTTGTATGTGTGATATCAGATTTATGTCACAAATTGTGACATTACGTGCATATACTTACCTTCTGTGGCCCAGTTACCTCGTGGCTTGAATGGATATTGCAATCAAGTCACTACAGCTGGTGTGGTCCCTTGGGCACAGCCAATGCATGATCCCTACGCCGGGATTTAGCATTAAGGCATTGGCAGGACAGTGACCTGAAATAGGGAAAAAAAGTGGTAAATACCACTGCAGCAGTTTTACTGTAGGCGTTTCCCATGGAACGCCCACCTTGCATAAATTAAAATCTAACTTGGCGCAGCCAATTCCGAAGCATGCAAAAACCGACTTAACCTTAAAAAAGTGGCACATCCATGGAAATATGGAGCAAATGAAGCACCGCCTTTGCGTCACAGAAAGAGACACAATGGCGGCACAAGGTGGCACAATGTGCTTGTAAATAAGCCCCTAAATGTGCATCACTGCATATCATGTATCCTTCAAGGGTAGATTAAGCAAAAGCTGGTTGTGGGCACCTCCTTTGCTGATGCTGTTCAACACATTCATCACCATGATACAGTTGGGTCTGTTGCCACTGACTATGGCAGTAATATTTTCAAAGCCATAGCTTATGGAGGACACTTCAGAGTGCTATGTTTAACTCATCCACCTAATTGTGCAAGACTACCTCATAAAAGAGAAAACATCCGCCGCATACTAGTAGCTTTTCACAGGATTTTCTAACATTTCCTCAATTTCTTTTACGCACAGAAGCAGTTGTGGATCATTCAGTGTTATATTGAAGTCCATGTAAAGCCCTCAAACAGAAGGTCCCAGCGCCATTGGAATAAGACATTGTACATGCTGCAACAGCTTATTGAGGAGTAAAAGAGTATGATTATGTGCTAAAATGGAAAGGGAAAGCTATGACGATGTGACAAAGGGGGGCAAATAGAATGCTGGATACAAATGCTAGGGATATTTGAGAATTTGACACATGAAATCAGCTAGAAAGATTGTACCATGAGCCATTCGCTTTTGTTTTACTTGCTGCAACCCCATTCTCATAATGTGGAAGAATCATAGACCAATGCCAGTGAAAAAGCTGCTTGTTTGGTCAACAACTTAATCTTTCATCTGGATGTTCATTTCATCCTGCAACAAGAGATTGTGCCCTCTGAAGAGTCTATGTGTGTCACCATTCTGGATCCACAGTACAATTAAAGGATATCATTTTTCACTTCTTATCAGCATTGGATGTCTCCATTTATAAGAATTGGATGGTCAATAAAAGTATTGAGCTGGAAGGTGATAGATTGCAAGCTCAAGTGAAAAGAAGAACTGAAATGGAGTTTTTACCAACCTCTGGAAAGCATTGTAGTGATTCTCCGTTCAGAAACATGTCATAACTAAAGCAGAACACTCGTCAGTGGATAAATCACCATTCCAAGAAACAGATGTAACTAATTTAACAACAAAATAACTTCAACCGGAATCTGGGATGGTTTTCTTAATGGCAGTTCTAGGACCTAAATCAACAACTAAGACAACAGACAGTATATTAGAACATCACTTGGATAACTAAACAGAATTCTTCCTACTTCCATAGGTTTCAGGCACTTCATTTCACTTGTACAAAACCATAGAAATTCCCCCGTTATAGTTAGTTCAGCTAATGACTGCTGATGACGTCAAATATTACATCATTCATGACATGGTCAGTGACATCACTAATGACATCACTAATGACATCTCACATTGCATCACTGATGACATCACTGATTACATCGTCCAGTGACTGTGTGTTTCTGTAGAGTTCAAATATGTTTTATATATATGCCAAGGTGTATTGAAGAATGAGTGAGTGTATAAGTGTCTGTATGAAGGATTTAGTAGGTGCGTGACTGTATAAGTGAGTGAATACATGTGTCTTACTGAATGCATGGGTAAGTGACTCAGCTGTCTGAATGTGTGTATCAGTATGTCTGTTGTTGTGTAAGCTGCTGCATGTGTTGGTCAGTAGCTACATGAGTGTCTATATGGATTATTGACTAGTTGCCTGAGTATTTGTATGAGAGATTGAGTCTGTGTGTGGGTTGGTGGGAGGTGTGTGACTCTGTGCACAGATGTGTGAGTGGTTGATTCACTGGGTGTATGAGTTCAAGAGTGCTTGTGGAAACAGCTGTATGGGTGGGTGAGTGTGTGTATGGGTGTGTTGGTGAGAGATTGGATGCCTCAGTGGTACATGTCCAAGTAACTACATATGTAAAAGGCAGTGTATGTGAGAGTTGGAGTACATAAATGACTATACCTGAGAGTCCGTGATTGTGATTGTGGCTGTATGGATGAGTGTGTACTGGTATCAGTGATTGTATAAAAGAGTAAGTATGTGTTAGTATATGTTTGAATAGGTGAGGTGGTATGTGTATAACTATAACTGTATAGGTGAGGAAATGGGAGTGTGATTGATTCCTTGCATGACTGACTAGGTGTGTAAGTAACTCGATGGATGAGTGGTGGTGGTTGAGTGTCTGTATAGGTGTATGAGTGCATATGATACTGTTGTATTGATGCCTGACTGTATGTATGAGTGATTGTATGGGTGAATGAGTGAATGTGTGTGTACACCTAGGAATCAGTGAGTGCGTATGTAGTAACTGGTCGATGTTTTCGAAAATGGTAGTTTGTACTTTACAGTGGGTGTATCAAAGGTTATATTAGAGTGTGAGGAGGTGCATCAGATTTTCAAGTGGATGATGTCTTCAGTGATGTCACTGACCATGTCATGAATGATGTAATATGTGACGTCATCAGCAGTGCACTGCGGGGGCATGAGTTATAGCTAGCTGAACTAACTATAACGGGGGAATTTCTATTGTTTTGTACAAGTGAAATGTTCGAATAACTATAACATGCCTGAAACCTATATTCTTTTTCAGTGAATTTCAATGGTTTATAAATGCTGATTTCTAACTATAACGTGCATGAAACCTATAGTTTTTTCAGTGAATTTCAATGTTTTTTTAAATGCTAATTTCTAACTATGCCTTCAAAGGTAGGACATGTAAAGAAAGAGGCAGAAAAGTCTAGAAAGAAGCAACACAAATGCTGAAAGAGTTAACAGAAGTCCAGAAAGACGAAGAAAAGTGCAGGAAAAAGAAGAGATGTGCAGAAAAAACCAACAGAGCAGCAGAAAGTCCTCCTTTGCCCCCAACTTTTTACAGACAGGTACTGGTGGTAACTGACTCTGACCAACCAGGACTGGAGCCAGTGCTATGCTAAAAGACACTTAGAATACAGTGAAACACCTACATACTAAGCATGGGCTGAAAATCTTTTCCGCTCGCGGAATTTGTGAATTTTTGGCAATTTTGCGGTCCACGAATCGCACGAAATTGTCAAATAATTCGCAATTCGCGAGTTGCCTTTTTTTTTTTGCTTGGTCGCGCTTCAAAAATACAATCTCGCGCGCCCGGCGTTTACTTACCGTGATTCTGAGTTCGCCGAGTTGTTTTCCTCCCGGTTTGCGTGCGCTGCGCCATTTTGGATCTTGCTGCGTGATCGCGCGAGACTTTTCGACCGCGAGTACGTCATGGCGTGATCGCGCGAGACTCTGCGACCGCGAGTACATCATAGAGTCCCACCATCTTGCAATGCGAGACTTTCAGAACGTGAATACGTCATAAGGGCCCGTGATCACGTATCGCGAGAGTAAACAATAGCGAATACGTAGATGCGTCGCGCAGCTGATATCTGGTGGGAGATTTGAACATCTCGCTTTCCCGAAATCGCAAAAATTGCAATTCTGCACAAGAAATCTATCGCTGGCAGCATAAACCTTCTGAAATTGATGTTTTGGATCAGAATAACTCCTCAGATTGGCTGCACTTTTTTGTGCAAGGAGTGCATTTTTGGAGGGTTAGAAGGAAAGAAGTGCCCCAGAGTCTCCAACTTCCTGTTCCTCTCCATCAGGCTCCTCCCAGTGCTTTGTCAATATCCAGGTCACTTTTCATTTGGATCAGGAGCTGGAAGGATTACTCTTTGTGGCTGCTGCTGGATATTTGTATTTGAGGACTTATTGTTTGGATCACTTTGAGAGTTGAGATTTTACAAGTAAGTTGGTGTTTTTTGTTAAGGGCATTGCAGTTGCTGCAACTACAATTTATAAATGTTTTCACAACTTTTTAAAAATATATTATGGGTAGCCCACAGTATCCAGTAGGCCCAGGGTTAGTCATGGGTGCATGATACAACTGTTTCTGTGAGTTTTGTTGAACTTAAATATCATTTACAGCATGGATGTCATGGAATTGAATAGCTCACTGTTATATCTATGTGGACGTTTTTTGTAATTTTGGGGTGCGTGTTAAAGCCACACTAGCCAGTAGGCCCGAGGGTAGTCAGTGGTGCATGGGCCAAGTCTTTCTGTGGGGTCTCTTGAATTTAAACATCATTTAGGGCATGGATGGCATTGGATTGGGGTGATTTTTGTGTGTATTTCGATTTTTTGGGTGTTGTTGGGCCTGGTCCAGGGCCTGGCCATGTGGGTGGGGGCCATTTTGAGTCCTGGTCCAGGGCCTGGCCATGTGGGTGGGGGTCTAGGGGCCATTTTGAAGCCAGGCAGTGTGCTTTGTGCCATAGGCCTGCACCCAGTCTGCCTTGCTTTCATCCATTATGCACAGGGGTAGTCAGTAGTGCATGGGCCAAGTCTTTCTGTGGGGTCTCTTGAATTTAAACATCATTTAGGGCATGGATGGCATTGGATTGGGGTGATTTTTGTGTGTATTTCGATTTTTTGGGTGTTGTTGGGGCCTGGTCCAGGGCCTGGCCATGTGGGTGGGGGCCATTTTGAGGCCTGGTCCAGGGCCCAGCCATGTGGGTGGGGGACTAGGGGTCATTTTGAAGCCAGGCAGTGTGCTTTGTGCAATAGGCCTGCCCCCAGTCTGCCTTGCTTTCATCCATTATGCCCAGGGGTAGTCAGTGGTGCATGAGCCAAGTCTTTCTGTGGGGTCTCTTGAATTTAAACATCAGTTAGGGCATGGATGGCATTGGATTGGGGTGATTTGTGTGTGTATTTCGATTTTTTGGGTGTTGTTGGGGCCTGGTCCAGGGCCTGGCCATGTGGGTGGGGGGCATTTTGAGGCCTGGTCCAGGGCCTAGCCATGTGGGTGGGAGACTAGGGGTCATTTTGAAGCCAGGCAGTGTGCTTTGTGCAATAGGCCTGCCCCCAGTCTGCCTTGCTTTCATCCATTATGCCCAGGGGTAGTCAGTGGTGCATGAGCCAAGTCTTTCTGTGGGGTCTCTTGAATTTAAACATCAGTTAGGGCATGGATGGCATTGGAGTGGGGTGATTTGTGTGTGTATTTCGATTTTTTGGGTATTGTTGTGCCCTGGTCCAGGGCCTGGCCATGTGGGTGGGGGGCATTTTGAGGCCTGGTCCAGGGACTGGCCATATGGGTGGTGGTCTAGGGGCCATTTTGAAGCCAGGCAGTGTGCTTTGTGCCATAGGCCTGCACCCAGTCTGCCTTGCTTTCGTCCATTATGACCAGGGGTAGTCAGTGGTGCATGGGCCAAGTACTTTATGTGGGGTCTCTTGAATTTAAACATCAATTAGGGCATGGATGGCATTGGATTTGAGTGATTTTTGTGTGTATTTCGATTTTTTGGGTGCTGTTGTGGCCTGGTCCAGGGTCTGGCCATGTGAGTGGGATCCATTTTGAGGCCTGGTCCAGGGCCTGGCCATGTGGGTGGGGGTCTAGTGGCCATTTTGAAGCCAGGCAGTGTGCTTTGTGCCATAGGCCTGCACCCAGTCTACCTTGCTTTCATCCATTATACCCAGGGGTAGTCAGTGGTGCATGAGCCAAGTCTTTCTGTGGGGTCTCTTGGTTTGCAACATTATTTAGGACATGAATGGCATTGGATTGGGGTGATTTTTGTGTGTATTTTGATTTTTTGGGTGTTGTTGGGGCCTGGTCCAGGGACTGGCCATGTAGGTGGGGGCCATTTTGAGGCTGGTCCAGGGCCTGGCCATGTGGGTGGGGGTCTAGGGGCCATTTTGAAGCCAGGCAGTGTGCTTTGTGCCATAGGCACAGCAGGAAATCGAGATTCATGCGGAGGTATCAGCTGAGCAAGCCACTCCTCCTGATGATCCATTGTCTTCCAGATCGCCAGCAAGGAAAAGGTCAAGGAGGGCTAGTACAAGTTCTTCTTCAAGCCCCCTTCCTTCTGATGATCTAGATCTTGATTGGCACCCACCAATGCAGTCTGAGAGGGAGGCATGCCAGCCGACAAAGCTAGGTAAAAGGAAGGTTCCCGCAAGGCTTTCAGTTATGGGTGCTGAGGAAGAAGAAGTAGAAGTGGTGTATTCTGCTGCTGATGAACAGTCTGACGATGACGACCCAGTCATCACAGTCGTCACTCCAGCCCCAGCGGGCATGCAGCAGACAGACATTTTTACCCTATCCAAAAATGCTGCTGTGCAGGATGTGTGCGGCGTGGCACCACTGGTACCACCACCAACACAGGTAACTACTACACCAACACGGCCTAAATGTAAATTGATACTTGTATAGCGCACTACTCACCCGCAAAGGTCTCAAGGCGCTTGTACGAATACCGCTGTGGAACCCATCCTAGCTTTCCCTGTGAGGTGTCCACTCCTGGGCACCCCCAAGGTGGAGGCCAGGCATCCTTAGCATTGTGGGGGCCGTTGTGGATATTAAGCAAGCTATTGCCCAGAGTTGCAGAGTGGGACTCCATGATTGGAATAGGCACCGAGGCGAGAATTATCAGGTCCGTGGAATTTTTTAGCTCAAGACCCGCCGAGGCGGGGAATTGAACCCTGGTCCCGGGCTAGACCTCTGCACCAGGGTCTGCTGCTCTAACCATTGAGCCACACTTCTTCACTACAGCTTCCATTCTTTCTTGGCAGAAGGGCCGACAGGGACCTCCCTCCAGCTTGACCTCCATTACCTCAAGTAGTGGTGCTGTAAGTGCACAACAGAGTCAAATTCCGCCACGCCCATCCTCCACTTCATCTGGCATTGAAAGTAGCACCTCCACCACCACCAGAAATCTCCAGTCCCCAGTTTGGGACTTCTTTAGTATTAGCAAAAAGGCAAAAAACCTAGTCATTTGTTTGATTTGTAAACAAGTATTTAGTCGGGGTAAGCTTGGTACCAACTATGGTACCGGAGGCCAGAGAGGTCATCTCCAAAAACACCACATTATCCAGTGGGAGGCGCACCTAAGTAACATCCGGAAACCCAAAAGTACAAATCCAAATGTATCCATTGATTTTGCATCTGATGACAAGCAGCTGATCGAGCAGGGGGGAGGTGAAGAACCAAGAGATATTTTGTCTGGTACACACAGTACCCCTGGCAGCAGCACTGCAGTGGTAGCGCCCACACCCTCCTCTACCCCAGCAACATCTAGGAGACACAGTAGTCTGGTAAAGACACCAATGTGAAAAAGTACATCAATGAGCCTAACTGGGTTGAAGAAGTCTGGATCCTCATCACATATGAAAATGGTCCAGACCACCATTAAAAGCATGTTTTGGTCGGAGGCGCCATTTGAACGCAGCAATCCAACGGCACGTCTGAATAATGCAATGCTGGCTAAAATGTTAGCGCAGGCCCTTCTCCCTTTTCCTTTCGTGGAAGGGGTGGGTTTTCTAGAATTTGTGGCAACAGTCTGGCTTAAATGGAAGGTTCCTAGTCGGTCCTATTTTGCCAGAGTTGTGGTTCCAGCACTACATCACGATGTGCTGGAGGTGATTGGGGCAGCTTTGCAGAAGAGTGCTGTTCACACTATCCACCTGACAACAGACATGTGGACCAGTTGCCAAGCCATTGATTACATGTGCATCACTGCACACTGGGTCTCTTTTGCGGGGGTTAGAGACAAGATAGCTGCAGGTGTTGACAGTGTCACAATTTTTCAAGCTACTCCGTAAAATGCGACAGTAGCCATGTTTGCCGTGGAGAAATCTCATCCTGCAGTAAACATTTTGGAGGAGTTTAACAGTAAGGTCTTTGAATGGCTGCAGCCAAGAAAGCTCATGATTGGTTATGTTTCCATGGATAAGGGCAGTAATATAGTTAAGGCCATGTCTGATGGTGGCTATTTCAGAGTGCCGTGTTTGGCGTGTTAACATTGTTGTTCAAGATTTCTTGAAAAAAGAAAAGAGTCAGCAAGTTACTAACCAGCTGCCGAAGAATCTGCACACATTTCAGCCATTCTTTTAAGGCCCGGAAGCAGCCGAGGATCATTCAACATAACCGTAGAGTGCCAGTCCGAGGACTCATCCAGGAGGTGGCAACACGTTGGAACTCAACCTTCTACATGCTTGAGCGTCTGTTTGAGCAGTACTTGGTAATCAATGAGTATGTCTTTAATGCACGGGGTGCTTCTATGAAAGACATGAGGCTAGAGGTGGAGGAATGGGACCTAGTTAAAAGCCTGACAGACATGCTTCGTCCTTTTGAGGTGTTCACGCGTGAAGTCAGCAGGGAGGACTGTACTTTGGGCAAAGCTATCCCATTGTTGCGCATGCTAGAGCACCAACTGAAGGCGGTGTCTTCAACATTCCGAGTTGATGCTGAAAAAACAATACGCATATCAGTTGGCGGAGAGGTTATTAAGCCGCCTAGTTGTCAATCAAATGGTACAAAAGGGGGTGGTGATGGACGGAGCATCTGAACCTATCAAACACTCACACCCAGTCAAAATATCTGGGTTTAATCCATCACCGTTCTTTAGCCCACTCTGCCACCCCAGTTCAGACATGGTCATATGCAAATCAGTCTGACCCTGTGTCTCATGGGAACAGTCCAGCACAAACTGCCAAGCCATGCCTTTCCTGAACCGGAAACAAGCTTCCTAGGACCGGTTTCTGGCATTTCAGCCGTCTCCAGCCAGGCTTGCTTGAATCCAGTGGCAAAGTGAGCAAGGGACTTACGTCTGAGCATACCCTGCCAACTTACGGCGAACAAAGCGGTACAAAAGGGGGCGGACGGGGGGCGTGGCTAGCAGCCGAGCGACATGGCCGCTGCCTAGAGGAGCTCCGGGGGTAAGATCGCTTCCACATTAATCCGCAGACTGGTCCGGCCCTGAAATTGGAGCCAGAGTTTAAAAATTGAAACCGGAGGAGAAGCGGATCTCAGTGACCTAACTCTGACAACGCTGGGAGCCCAGGAACGGAAGCTGTGCTCGGCGGTGGTTACGGGCCTGAGACCGGGAGTGACGCCGGGACCTCAATTGACTGCAGGGCTCTAGGGGCCAGCGGGGAGTGCGCCGGAGAACACGAAAGCCGGAGGTGCGGCAGGGGGGAGCTGTCTGCTGAACAAAGAGCAGAGTGCATCAAATGCCCACTGACACTGGAACCGGCACAAAGAATGATGTGAGGCAACGGCCCCGCAAAGGAAGATAACGCTGCTGCATATGGCGGAGGTGGGGAGATAGCCGACTGAACCGGCCTGCAGCCGCCATTTTCCGCCATAGAGTCGCAGAGATCCCGCACAGCTAGCGGCACCGGGGGAACTATAAATACCCTACCACACACCTGGGGAAACACCAAAACTAGATATAATGGCACACAAAGTGGATTGTACTACAGTGTAGCACAATCAGACTCATTGCAGACCCTGGAGTGGCAAGCGGTGCATTGTACCTTTGGGGGTGCTCAAAAAGACGGTGTACTAAGACTGGTACCCCATGGAATAGAAACTACGAGGCACGCAGCCTGAAAGTGAGATTGTGCTGGAGGTACAGAAACACAGATAAGCCGGCGACCGGGGAAGGGGTGATCTGTTGCTGCGGGCGATGCAGACCACTGGCCTCCCAGTGATCCTAACACCCATAGAGACACTGATGCTGCCACGTGGGGCGTAGAGTGGCGGAGCATCGACGCACAGGACCGGGGGGGGGCGCAGAGATCTTTTGTGGCAAATCTAGTGGAGAGATCAACTATTACGCAGTAGAAAGGCGACTGACCCTGCAATCGACATAATGAGTGGAAGGGGAACCCGTGCGAATCAACAAGGTAAATTAGATAAATTTGCAAACACCAAAGACTTCCCTCCGCTATCGGTTGCGCCAGACACAATGAACAAAGCTAAAGAGGCAGCAGTGGGCCCCAAGGTGACGCTAGAAGATATTATGGCTGCCCTCCACGGCGTGCAGACTACGGTTGGCTGCTCCATATCAACCGATGCCGCGTTCTTACGCGCCGACTTTCAAAAAATGTCCGCAAGGGTTACAGAAGTTGAACAAGTGACATCGACGATATCTAAAGACTCGGCACTATTAATTAAGAAAGTAACACGGTTGGAGGAAGAAAATAAGTGTATGGCGGCAAAGATAGATGACCAGGAAGGGGACGCTCCTGATGCAATAATGTACGAATTACGGGGATTCCGGAGACGGAGGGGAGCCCGGCAATGGACCTCTTTAAAAATTGCCTGCAACCTAAAGGACTCTCCGCCTATTTTTCCGTGGAGCAAGCGCACAGGGTGCCAGGGGGTCGACCAAAGCCGGGAGCCCATCTGCGACCGGTGCTGGCACGTATCTTCAACTTTCGGGACAGAGATGCCATTTTACAGACAGCTCGAAAAGCACCACCAGTCCGAATTCATAACTCTGTCGTCTCCTTCTTCCCAGACTTCACGGCAGCAGTCACAGTGCAACCCAGAAGCTCCTTTGAGGTTAAAAAGGCGCTGAGAGCCCGTGAATTGCCGTACTCTATGCTCTTCCCGGCAAAATTACGTGTGGTGGCAGATAGCAAGACTTGGTTCTTTGAAACGCCGTAGGAGGCACATAACTGGCTGGAAGGGAGGAGAGTGGTGAGGAGAGATGGTAAACCACAAAGAGGACAGCTGCAAAATGGAAGAAATGAAGATCCTGATAACTCGGAACACGACCGTGAGGACACCGACCAGTCACAGAAGAGAGTGGAGGAGGATGTGGGCTGAAGAGATACTGAGCACTCCTCGGTGTTAAATTGACGATGGACCTGTCGAAGAAGTTGACTCTGGGGCACGGGGAAGATTCGGTCCGCCTAGGACTTCACACTCCCATACGTGCAAGTAACAGTTAAGGGTTTGGGCACTAAGCACATTTCTAAGTTGGGGTGGCGAGCAGTTTTAAGTCCGCATGGTAGGGAGGCAGGGAGGGGTACGAGGAGGTTGGGATTGTTTGGTGTATGCTTTCAAGAAGTTTACTCTAGGAATCAATACAAAGTCAGTTACGCAGTAGCGCAGAACTCAGAGATATACTCCAATTTTAGTCAGGCAGATTTAGAGAATCCTATAGAACAGGTTAACAATGCCACTGAAAGGAACAGTAAAAGGTGATGTCCGAATAGCCCCAAATGCCACAAGGCCTACTCTGTCACTGCTTATATGGAATGTGAGGGGTCTAGGGGATAACATCAAATGGGGTATAGTGTTACAATGCATCAAGTGAGCGAACACGGTAGTGGTGCTGATGCAAGAAACACACCTTACTGGAATGTCCATAAGAGCGATGGATAGATGGGGTTACAAAATGGCGGCTCACTCAGAGTTCACGACGGGCTCAAGAGGAGTAGGCATATTACTTAAGAAACAATTTCCACTGCTTGTGAGTGGTGTAAGATCCGATGCACTGGGGAGATTCACAGCGATAAATACACAGTGGGAGGGGCGACCCCTTAACATAGTGTCCGTCTATGTTCCCCCGGCGTTACATACAGTGGCGCTGCCCGATCTCAGTGAATTTTTGCTTGGCCTTCTAGAGGGAGAGCTCCTTATTAGCGGGGATTTTAATGCAACCATACACAACACCTTAGACAGACTCCCAATTAGAGTAGGTACATCCGGAGGAACACGACTGGGAAGTTTCCTAGAAGCGATGGGTCTTACAGACATATGGAGGAAACACCACCAAACGGAACGCTAGTATACCTATCACTCGGGGGTTCATAACACTCTGACCAGAATAGATTATCTCCTGGGATCCCTGGGCAGTCTTAAAAATGTCAACACTGTAGAAATCCTGCCCCGGGGCATTTCTGACCATTCACCAATATTGCTTAAGTACACATACCACCAACAGATACGGCGCAGAATCTATCCGATTCGCCCTGGCTACTTACAGGTTCCAAAAATTTGGCGTGACCTTAAAGAAGGAGTAGCCCAATACTTCCAAGAAAATGCAGGATCAGTGGGCTCACAAACTACCCTCTGGGAGGCATTCAAAGCGGTTGTCAGAGGCCGGGCCATTTCTTCCATCTCAGCAAATAAAAGAGAAGGACAGGTAGAATTACAGAATCTAGAGGCCGAACTACGTGCAGCAGAAACCCTACACACTGAGGATCTCACCCCTGCCACAGTTGATAACCTCCGAATCAGACAGCACAGACATAAGGAACACCTCACAACACAGACCAGACAACAGCTACAGAATACGCGCCATAAAATATATGAAGTGGGTGACAAAGCAGGGAAGCTACTAGCGTGGTTAGACAGGAGGGAAACAAGTGAAAGGTGGATTGCACAGCTAAGCACAGTGGAGGGGGAGAGTACAACTGAACCCCACACTATGGTTGACATGCTGGCACGACACTTCCAACGGATGTATTACATAGACTCAGAGATGTCCTTGGAGGAGGCGCTTACGTATGTCCAAGATCTCCGCATGCCCAAACTGACGCTGGAAGCGGCAGACGAACTGGAGAGAGACCTAACGATTGATGAATTAACGGCTGCTATCGGGGCACTGCAGTCAGATAAAGCGGTGCGTCCGAATGGAATTCCGGTAGAATTGTATAAGAGAACTGCAGCCACCACTGCACCTCACATGTTAAACATGTTCCTATATAGTTGGGAGAAGGGAGAACTACCCCCCGGACCAATGCACGGCCATAATAGTGGTGATTTTAAAACCCGGTAAACTGGCGGATAGATGTACCTCCTATCAGCCCATCTCCCTAATTAACGCGGAAGCCAAAGTTCTTGCAAAGTGATTGGCCAGATGGCTAACACCACACATATCGGCACTCATACATCCAGACCAGTCGGGATTTATGCCAAACAGGAACACAGCCCTGAATCTGAGGAGACTGCACGGGGTATTACCCGTGCAGAATATTTGGAGGAGCAGGCGGTAATACTTTCCCTGGACGCTCATACGGCGTTCGATATGGTTAAGTGGCCCTTTCTTTTTGCAGTCCTAAAACATTTAGGATTTGGCCCTAAATTTTGCTCATGGATTCGACTCTTGTACACAAAGCACCTGGCGCATGTAACAGCTAATGGACACATATCGGCTGATTTTCCACTGGCAAGGGGTACACGCCAGGGCTGTCCACTATCGCCATTGCTCTTCGCACTCGTTCTAGAACCATTAGCGGAGTGGATACGGTGGGAACCAATCATACGAGGCCTCAAATGGGCGGACATTTGGGAAGACCGAGTGTCCCTATATGCCGACGATATACTGCTATATTTAACAAAACCCAGACATTCTATAACAACCCTCCTGGACGTATGCACAGCCTAAGGCATAGCTTCAGGATATACCATTAATTGGTCCACATCACTACTTTACATGCTGCATGGCCCTGCTCCACTCCTTCCTGCTAACTGTCCGCTTACAATAGCGGGAAGTACGTTTAAATACTTGGGGATCCACGTCACTGCCGACTCAAAAGAATTTTGTAATAAAAATCTACAGCCCCCACTGGAACGTCTTAGGAGAGATGTCAGTCACTGGGAGACACTGCCACGAACGTTATTAGGGAAGGCGGCGCTTTTTAAAATGATGGCCCTGCCCCGCTTTCTATATGTCCTGGAAAACACACCATAGCCAGTGCTGCCTACGTACATTAAAGCCATCACGGCCCAGATCACTAGCCTCTTATGGGGTAATAAGCCACCACAAGTAGCTGAGGCCAAGCTGGTGAGAGGATGGTACGACGGAGGAATAGCGCTCCCTGATGTACGGCTCTATTACTGGGCGGCACAACTCAAGGTAATTAATCACTGGCTCCATATCTCGCACCTAGACCCGGCATATAGGGCAGATAGAGCACAACTTGGTGTGAGAGGCATGCTAGCACCCTTATATGATAAAAAATTGGCAATGAAAATGTTTGGCCCACTGCAACATACTCTGATGTTATGTCACGCTGTACAGACGGAACTGGGATGAGGGGGCGTGTTAACTTAACTTACACCACTATGGGACGACAAAAAATTGGGAAAACATAGAAACAGCAAGGGCTTTGACCAATGGGATGAGATAGGGATATCGACGATTGGGGACCTGTGGCAGGGAGGGGGAGTGGTACCGTTTGAGCATCTCCAACAACTATATGAACTGGCGCCTTCGGAAATGTTCCTGTCATGTATTCCTATAGGTTCTGAATCAATCCCCCTATTCCTGACCCTATTCTGGTTAAACTAACTATCAAGTTAACTAACAGTAAGCCCATGAGGCAAGAAAAGCCCCCATGATGCAGATACCGTTATCTGACGCAGTCACACTACGGCACAGGAACGTGTTATCTGATTAGGTCATAACGCTTGAGATCTAATTAGACAAGCGACATTCCTCCAGCCCCTGATAAGGCATACGACGTTCTCATAACAAATCAAACCTATGACAACCTGGAAAATCCGTGCGGCCATTGTTTTGATTTCACAGAGAACTTCAGTAAAAGAATGTGCTAACGAGCAAGTCGTATGACATCTTTATTGACGTATCTATGTCCATCCTTACGTCAATCTCGGCACCTTTAAGGTATAAATATTGCCGATCTTGCCCTATGCAAACACACGCGTGGTGACGAGACGGAGCAGCCATACTTGCCGAAGCCCAGAAGCAGAGCAGACCCCGCTGGCAGCAGCCCCGCCTTCCTGACGCGCTGAGAGACGCGCTGCTATCTCCTACCGAGAGACCCAGCACCGGCGCTTTCGGGCAGCCCTCGCAGGCAGCCTGGAATATCGAGACCAGAGAAAGAGATACCATTCCTCATTCATCCTAACTTCCAGGTACAGAACTGAATAACCCCTCACAGAGAATTCTTTAGTTATTCACTTGGCAAAAACAAACTTAACTTAAACTGTAACTTTCTATTCCCGCCCACGCATTAGACTTAGGTCAGGTACACGGGGTAGGCGTATTTAGAAACACCAGTTGAGCACGTTTAGTCAAATGTATATGTGTATGTAAATATATTTTAATCATTTTAAACATCATATGGCTCAGAAACCATATCAATGTTTTTACAGTATTATTTTATACTATTGCTTTTAATGTATGCACTTTACTTAACTATAAGTATTGCAATAATATCGATCCATTTCTCTTGTACGAGAAAAGAGACTGATCAATAAATAACACCTTTTTATTGAACACGCCCGTCTCTTCCTTTTCTCTACAATCTGATGAGACTAAGAATGCACGTACTGACTGAGTAAAATAATTGCCTTGTGCTCACACGACTCTGGAGATACACTCTTGATTAGGGGAGAGCAAAGTTGTCATGTTCTATGGTTGTCAGAAACTAAATCCCTTCTTGTCTAATCAGGGGAGTTAATTCTTTCCTGAACATTCGAGAAAGTTTCTAGCGAACTCTGAGCTACGCTGGCAAACCCAAAACTTAAGTCTAGTATCGACAGTAGTAGACCTAGTTAACGTCTGGCCTAGGCCTTTACTGCTGTAGGTATTATTCCAATGCGCAGAGCCTATTGGGAAGATAGGAACTACACTACATGGCGCCCAACGCGTTTGGAAAGGGCGATAAAACTAACGTAAGACATTTAGAGTAACTCAGTCGTGCTTTCTCACTCAGACCCCTTTTCCCAAATACTCCAAAGACGTCTGGAGTGGGTGAAAGGTAATATCCTCCAAAACCTCGCAGGAGGGAACTCCTATGTAAGGTTCTTGGTTTAGTCAACGTTGAAGGATACACTGTTCCAAAATATTGTGCATCTAATCTCTGTTTCCATAAAGAAACCTGATCTGCAAACAAAAAGAAAAACCTTTCTAACAGTAAAATGTCAGAAAGTGATGAAGAAAGAGAGGCAGTTAGATTAGCAGCTGAAATACTAGCAGCTGATACTGCAGCACTAGATGCGGACGGGGATATAATACTCATCCCGGTCGCCAAAAGGAAATCTATAACCTTAAAACTTATAGAAAATGGACTGACACCTAGAGGTGGCACAGTCATATTCGTAATTGAGGCACACGAATATCGGCAGACAGAGGTATACTATACATGGATACATTTTCCAGCAGCAAATGCTGTAACAAAGTACTTCCACTATTACAAAGTAGAGGAACCTCCTGAAACGTACACTCCTTTCGAGGAGGTGGAAGTACCACTCAAATTCCAAGAGCATTTGCTCTTATTTGATGGCGCCCTAATACATAATAATCACATCACCAGGCTCGGTCCTTTAGGTAGACCAGGAGCAACGTGGCCGGTCTTAGCCGGATACACACCACACCCAGACATCGAAGGAATGTCTACAGGAGAGCTGTTCATACAGCTAAAACAATTACTAAAAATTCATAGACAATTAGTCCAGTATGTAATGCGGACTTCAACAATTCAGCCAGCGATTAAACTTCCACAGCTGACCCCTCACCAGGGGAACACAAATAAAATCACACCACAGAACATCCAATCCTGCCTAGGTAAAGTTCCGGCTAAACGGGAACAGATACCATTCTGGTTGGCACAGAAAATCACCCAAATAGAGGCGGTGTTTCCTGACACCACCCCGCTAGAAAAACACAGGATTCTGACTATATGTCTCCCAATGGGAATCGCACCACACATAGAAGACTGTGACACTTGGGGTACAGTCTTTGCTTCAATCTACTCAAAAACGCACGGTGTTCCATCCATTTCGGTAATACCAGATGTGCTAAAACAAATTCAAGATGAATACGGTCCAGAACCAGCTTTAACTCTTGGTATGAAATTACTGAAAGACTTCAAGCAGGTCTCGGCTATATTATTAGCCAATATAAAAGGTGAAGCAGCAAACGTGGCGATCCGCCAGAGGTTAAAAGAGACAGATATAGCAGACCAACCAGCTGAAATTGCCAGAATCATAGAAAAATCTTATGAAGAACTAGGTAGAGATAGTTTAGGTGGAATACCAGTAAAACCGCAACTGACTGAAAGTCCAGAAAAAATATTTTTTAATAATAATTCACCAAAAAAGAACTGGGATGGAAACAAACAATCCAATCCAAAAGAAAAGAAATTCCAGTCCCGAGGAAGGTCTCCTAGGCGAAGGGAGAAATCTCCGAACCAGAGACACAGGTCACCCCAGAGTGACCCCTCTTGGAAAAGATATAACCTTAGAAATAGGGATAATATTAAAAAACCTGATAGATATCAAGACATTGATACACGTCCCTCTCAATCTTTTTAGACTTCCTCGCAGAAATCGGAAAGAAGAGGACGATCAGAACAAAGAGAAGAGCACGCCAAGTCCAAAGACAAGGAACCTGCTCAACAAAAAAAGAAATTACAATTTCCAAAAAAGAAGGTAGCCAGTATCAAGGTAGTTAACAATGCCGAGAATACTGAGGACACAACTGAAAAACGGAGAGTGGGCTCAGACAATGCTAGACAGCGCAGCAGAAGTGAGCATAGCTCGCAAAGTCCTTATGAATCATCTGGAGACAGTGGACACGAATGAATATCTTCAAGTGGAAACTGCAGACACCAGAGTTAGCAAACCCCACAAGATATACGAGATAACATTACGTATAGAGGGAGATAAGACTAGGAAAATAAGGGGACTATTTTGGGATAACCTTTCCAAGGGTTATGACATCCTTCTAGCTGAAAAAGACTGGCCACCAGAGTTTGTCAGGGAGTGCCCTCATGGCGAAGAAGTAATTATGCCTGCCTTCTCGAATCAAATCCCGATTCATAAAAAATACACACTTGCTAGAAAGTGGGCAGTGGCCTTAGCACCTGCTTTATATAAAAATCATGTAGGATGGGATGAGGATTCTCCTCCTCACAAAATCCAGTTAAAATCACAACCTACTGCACAAAGGCAGTACCCAATTAAGCAAGAAGCTAAAAAACAGGTAAATGAAATACTAGATCAGCTAGAATACCAGGGGGTGATTGAAACTTGCACCTCACAAATGAACAATCCTTTGTTTCCGGTCTCCAAACCAGACAACTCATATCGTCTAGTTTTGGATTACCGACACCTTAACACATGTTGCAAAACCTTTGCAGTGCAAAACTCACACAGTGCTGCACTAATGAATAACATAGTGCGCAAAAAATACAAAACAACCTTGGACATCTCCAATGGATTCTTTTGTCAAAACATAGCACCAGAGAGCAGATATTTAACTGCATTCTCAGTAAATGGCACTCAAAAGCAATTCTGTCGGTTAGCCCAGGGGTACAAGAACAGCCCGGGGGTATTCTCAGCGAGAGTAACAGAATTACTACAACTATATGATGATGAAGCATTATCTTATGTCGATGACATTTACTTAACAGATGATCACTTGGATACTCACTTAAAAAGAGTGAACACCATAATACTTGGGTTCGCAGCAGAGGGTTACAAATTCAACTTTAAAAAGTCCAGAATTGCCCATCTGACAGTCCTGTTCTTAGGATATGAATTATCAAGTATAGGCTGGTTGACAATTTTCTAAATAACTAGAAGAATTAAAAAATCTAAAATATGAAAAGACGTATCCTCTGCCAATCGACATTCTGCCTCTACGACATTACGCCTGTGTAATCTATACAGACGGACATGCTCAACCCTCCGTTTGGGGAGAACATGCATACAACCCCACATGTGAGATTACAAAAGAAGTGTGGCGCGGAGGTAAACTAAGACCTCTATTAACAAAATCACACTCAGTAGAAACTAATTCAGAACTACAAACTGAAATAATAGCATTGAAAATGGCGCTAGATAATGCGGATCGCGAATTCCCGACACTTATAGTGTCAGATTCATATTACTGCGTCAAAGCATATAACAAGGATTTGCAGACATGGATTCAGAACGGTTACAAAGATGACACAGATGCACCAATAAAGCAGAAATTGCTCTGGGAACAAATAGCTCTTTTACAAAAAGAACTACCAAAGACTCACGTGACACACTCACTGAGTCATCAGCGTGATGGCGTTCACGTTGTAGGGAATTCATTGGCTGAAACAGCAGCAGCGGCAGCCACTAAATCGGCTCCCGTAGTTCGAAAAAAGCGTACATTAAAATACATTGACGGTGAAACAGTGCTGGCGGTGAAAACGTCATCAAAAGGCGACTGCTCAGCGTTACCGATCAACTATCCACTCAATTATACATACATAATCGATGCAAACTCCGTCCCTTTTGCTCGAATCCCTGGAGTGGGGGATAGAGTGATTCCAAACATGGACAGGAGAAGCTTGTTAATCGCAGACGCACATATGGGCGAGGGTCTCAGACACCTCAAACTGAAAGATTCTCTGGAAGAATTACAATCACGGTACTGGTGGCCAGGCATGAGCCTGCATTACACCATGTTTGTAAAAAACTGCCCAAACTGCAACAGAGATCGCAGTGGGGAGAGAAACAGTTTAATACCTCGTCGTATCAAGGCAGATAATATGACCAATAAAAAGCAGGGCTTGCGATTAACATGTACAGGCTAGTTTCCACTTATAATGTAGATCACCAGCACTCGGCTGACGTCCGGACTGTTATACAAAGATTTGCGAGTCTAAATGGCATATACGCTAAGAGCATGCTACGTTCGACCATTGTTTTCACTCAAGCCCACCAGCCTGGGGGGAAACATGGCCGAATGAGCACAGTCCAGCGGGAATCTTCTCACTTCCTTCCTGAGGGTACGGGATGGTGTAAAGAAAAAACCAAGGCATAAAGCAATCTATAGCGGAAAGGAAATTAGGTTCGGGAGCTGGGTGGGTCAAACATCTAATAAGTGTCCAACGTAGTCTAAATAACTTGCCAAGAAATTCTCTGAAGGGATTCAGTCCGTACGAATTATTATTTGGAACTAGAATGATTATCTCTGACCTCGACAGTCAGACTTCAGTGGTTAAAGAAAAAAGCTTTGATGTCAAAGACCGTTTGGCTATTTTGCAGGACTTAAACAAAACAAGAAAAGACCTGAGCAACATACAGTTGAAACAACAGCCAACAACCACTGAAGAATCACCACCTGTCCCAGCAAGACCTGTCTGGATTCCAAAAGTCGGGGATCTAGTCAGGGAGAAGATCGCGGTAAAGAAGGAATTTGGGCCTTCTTACAGAAAAGCAGTTCCTGTCTTGTCTGTCAACGGGACAAGATCAGTTGTACTACCGCCACTTGCTGGTAAAAAGGAGAACCGAGTTGTATCCATCGACCTGGTAAAACCACAACATGTGGCCGATAACAAACAGTAGGCCAAGTGGACTCCCAATAAGTAGCAGAACACCGAGGTTTGCTACCAGTACAGAGGTCCTAACAAAGAGGCTCATCACATTCGAAACGCCTACAGAAGAACAACAAGGACTATGCAACAATGCAATAGAACTCAGACCTCTGAAAACCCAAATAAAAACATTTAGCAGAGACACACCAATCTATAATGAAGTACCAGGTGACAATTCAAGAAACAAAAATACTGAACCAATTGGAACAATTGACAGAACTGCATCCGGCTACTTCATCAACTTCGATGATTCCTCTGAAAGCCTCAGTGAATCAAAGACACAGCCATCATCAAAATCCTTTAAAGAAAAAGCTAAGGAACTTTTGAACCAACTGAAAGAAAGATATCTGATTTCTCCATGGATTGAATTTTGGGTGGGTTTTGGTGCATTTATCCTCATACTTTGGCTCATCATGGTATTAACTTTGGGATGCTTCATTGAGGGAAAATATGCTAAAATGGACACAGCAAGTCAGAACATCAACTTGGTCCTCAAACCACACACATCTTCACACGTCGAGAAAAGAGAACTTTCTTCAGCCAACTTCACAGCCAATCCTATACCTGGTGGGGTAGCCTGGGACAACACTGACTATGAAATTTATGGTCCGGTCGAGATCCTGAAATATCCACACCAAATCAAGATCTCCTTGAGTGACTTTGCAAAACCAAACTCATTTGCTGATGATTGGGACTTCGAAAGCATTAATAACATGATGTCTGACTTAGTAATGTCTGCTAAATTTACAAAACATGATTATTTGCAAGGTTCTACAAATTATGATAGTATGTATTGCTATAACCACTATGGTAACCATTTTTTACATAAATCTGCACAACCTAGAAATGTTTTAAATTATAATCAATGGGAACATTGTGCAACACCTCCAAAAGGGAGCTCAAGAACCGTTTACGACAAATATTCATATTTTTCAGGTTTTAACACAAGTAATGCTGAAACATTTTATTTTAAATTGTCAAACAAGACAGGGATGAAAACCATGATAACCAACACAAAGTTGATATATTCAGATTCATTCTTCGAAGAAATGAATACTTTAGGATTTAATTATTGGGACAAAAATGTTGAATTGAAAAGTGTTTGGGGTACAAAAGAATGGCTATTACAGGGTTTAGAAGCTTTGTTTAGAGCTTGCATGATCCCAGAACAAATGATATTTTTAAATGACACTGTTCAACAAACCACCTGTCTTGGCCTAGCCAAAATCAAAGATTGAAATAAACCGTCTATTCCAAAGCCAACAATGTTTAGCAATAGCTCTGATACGGATGAAGAGATAGACGTAAACCATATATTAAACCAAAACAGAACACATCCTGATTGGAAACAATGGTTAATCTGGCCCACAGATACAAATAACTGTCAAGACAGATTCCTGAATAAAACACAGGGGTTCAAAATGACCAGGCCAGACCCTAGATATCCCCAAAGACATCACCCAGGGATAATAACAACTTACAGTGTGGGCAAATTATGCCTTCAGTGGCTACAAACTTCCACACTGCCTGAAATTAAGCAACACCTAACTTTACTTACTGATGGTGCTGACCTGCGTGATTTCATAATGGGACCACGCAAACAGCGTCAAAAGCGTTTCATAGCAGCCTCTGTATATGCAGCATACAATGAGGCCTGGAAGGTTAATCAAATTGAAACAGCAGAGAGAATACGGGAAATTGACCGTATTAATTTGGAAAAATCACTTTCTGTAGTGGACAATGGGTTAATGACTCTGTCCTCCAGAATTTTTTCATTGGACAGCATTGTGTCTTCAGCAATCGATATATTATCGCAAGACTTACTGTTATTACAACATGGTCAGTCACAATTGCGTTCTATTGTACAGCTTGGCTGGACGTTACAAAATCTGCTTTCAGGCTACGTGCCTTGGCGTTTAATCAACACAACGTCACTATTCCAAATATTTAACCTTACTGATAGACAAATCGGTATGGCGCAAAAGGGTGCTGATTATACAATCTTGAGCATTGAAAAACTAGAAAGATTACCAATGACAATGTCAGAACGACCTGTCAGTGAATGGATAATCCACGGAATCATAAATATTCCAATCTCAACCTTCAGGTTTCAATACTGCCAAAAATATATACAGGCTGGCATGTACGAGAAATTGGGGAAGGGGTACCTTAAAACAACTTGGAACCTGCCCTATTCACATGCATGTGTCAGTAATAAAGGACAGAAAGTGTTTCTTAGTGGCAACAATTGTGCTATGTCACTAAGCGGCACGCTTCTGTGTAACGGAATTAGTTTGCATGGAGCCTGTGAAGGGAATTCATACAACCTTTCATGTCACCAGCAAGGCGCACCTGCAACTGAAATAGAACCATTCTTTCAAAGACTCTATAATGGGAGTTACATTCTTATTGTAGACCGCAAATGTTGTAGTCTTATGCCCGGGACTCCTTATCTAGTCACTACGACTGCGAAGGTCAAGTGCTGTGGACGTTCTTTGTTCCCCAGCTCCTTTCCAGACAGGGAGGCAAGGGCATGGCCCAGTTTGAAGATTACTTCTATTCGAATAGATACTTTAAGCAGAATGAAAACAGTGCTTCTTCAGACGCCTACAAGGCTCTCGTCATCAAAAGAAACGTATGATCTACAAGTCGCAAGGACGACTGCAGAGATACATACATTATTATCAACTAATTCCCCCGTACATTTCGCGGAAATCCTGAGCGAAATCTTAAATATTTCTGATACCACTGGGGTCTCAAAGGTATTTAAGACAGTATTTTCGATGGCATTAACACCATTCAAAGCCATACTGGGTATTTTTCCAGATTTCGTCCATTCGATTTTTGGCGGACTTCCCCTGATCCTGGGACTAATTGCAGGAATCCTATTCTTAGTCCTTATTTTTCGTTATGGCAACCCATGTCACAGATCAAACTCTCGCGACAATGGAAGATACAATCCTAGCCATTGGATACCGGGACCGGATATCAAAAATCCTGGGACTCTCCCGGCTTAGAGACCTGAACATGACTTGGTTTCTATCATTTCGACCAATGTGGCAAAGATGTGTTTTACCTGTATTGAGATGTCTGCTATGCGGAGAAGAATGCGTGTTAGACACCTGTCTGACGCTACAATCGGATGCGCCAGTGGATGCAGATACATTGTTGGTTCCTACCAAGGTTCACGCTTTGTGCTGCCCTCAAAGGCTGCCAATCCTGATGACGGCATTCGTGGAATCTTCACCACTACGATTGAAGAGTAGTGAAGTTCAAGAAGAAAGCAGCATTGATCAGGTACGACCTTCTGTCAGCAATGCGAATCAGAATGTCAATGGAATGCATGGTTACACCTATTTCCCACTTAGTGGAACTTTCCCATGAAGCTGTTGACAGTTTTTTCGAAAGCCTTAATGATATGATGTTCTCTCCAGAACAGAAATAGAGACTTTTGAGCAAGCTCGCACACGGCGTTCCCTGAATTCGGCCTTCAACTTTAAAAATAAAGTCACATGAACAATTTTTCCCACCAGTTCACGGACAGCAATTTTTTAGCAGCCCCAAATTATTTTTTACAAAATTTTCGGGACACTTATCTTCTGCTTAAAGTAAGAAACTATTCCTAGAGAACTAAGATTTCTATTTTTAGATACTTTATAAACTTTAGTTGCCCGATGGTATGTTCACAAATATTTTATTATGTGATGAAATGGTCTCGAACTTTCTTTCTGTATAGCCATATTAAGAGCCATTTCACGTGTATTTCTCATATACTAAATAAGCAATAATGTCTACAAATGCGTGTTTACTTTAGCGTTTAATTCATAGCTTAAGTGCATACAATATATATGACTGCAATTTTTCAGTATATTTGAAAATTTCAAAATGCATTTATGTATTTTGGGGTGGTAAGGTTTACACTATACTCTATAGTATGTTGTACTATGTTATATTATGCATAGATTAGTAAATATGACCATAGTTAGCGTGGAGTGGGTGTCATGTATTCCTATAGGTTCTGAATCAATCCCCCTATTCCTGACCCTATTCTGGTTAAACTAACTATCAAGTTAACTAACAGTCAGCCCATGAGGCAAGAAAAGCCCCCATGATGCAGATACCGTTATCTGACGCAGTCACACTACGGCACAGGAACGTGTTATCTGATTAGGTCATAACGCTTGAGATCTAATTAGACAAGCAACATTCCTCCAGCCCCTGATAAGGCATACGGCGTTCTCATAACAAATCAAACCTATGACAACCTGGAAAATCCGTGCGGCCATTGTTTTGATTTCACAGAGAACTTCAGTAAAAGAATGTGCTAACGAGCAAGTCGTATGACATCTTTATTGACGTATCTATGTCCATCCTTACGTCAATCTCGGCACCTTTAAGGTATAAATATTGCCGATCTTGCCCTATGCAAACACACGCGTGGTGACGAGACGGAGCAGCCATACTTGCCGAAGCCCAGAAGCAGAGCAGACCCCGCTGGCAGCAGCCCCGCCTTCCTGACGCGCTGAGAGACGTGCTGCTATCTCCTACCGAGAGACCCAGCACCGGCGCTTTCGGGCAGCCCTCGCAGGCAGCCTGGAATATCGAGACCAGAGAAAGAGATACCATTCCTCATTCATCCTAACTTCCAGGTACAGAACTGAATAACCCCTCACAGAGAATTCTTTAGTTATTCACTTGGCAAAAACAAACTTAACTTAAACTGTAACTTTCTATTCCCGCCCACGCATTAGACTTAGGTCAGGTACACGGGGTAGGCGTATTTAGAAACACCAGTTGAGTACGTCTAGTCAAATGTATATGTGTATGTAAATATATTTTAATCATTTTAAACATCATATGGCTCAGAAACCATATCAATGTTTTTACAGTATTATTTTATACTATTGCTTTTAATGTATGCACTTTACTTAACTATAAGTATTGCAATAATATCGATCCATTTCTCTTGTACGAGAAAAGAGACTGATCAATAAATAACACCTTTTTATTGAACACGCCCGTCTCTTCCTTTTCTCTACAATCTGATGAGACTAAGAATGCACGTACTGACTGAGTAAAATAATTGCCTTGTGCTCACACGACTCTGGAGATACACTCTTGATTAGGGGAGAGCAAAGTTGTCATGTTCTATGGTTGTCAGAAACTAAATCCCTTCTTGTCTAATCAGGGGAGTTAATTCTTTCCTGAACATTCGAGAAAGTTTCTAGCGAACTCTGAGCTACGCTGGCAAACCCAAAACTTAAGTCTAGTATCGACAGTAGTAGACCTAGTTAACGTCTGGCCTAGGCCTTTACTGCTGTAGGTATTATTCCAATGCGCAGAGCCTATTGGGAAGATAGGAACTACACTACATTCCTATATACACAGATTAGACATGCCCTGATGACGGTGATAACACCGGGCTCTCAGGTGCCAGAGGCATCCCCTATGGAAGATAGGGTGCTGACTGATTTCATGCAGAAGAAGGCTACCTCTTTTACCTATCGTAAGTTGGTAGACAACTTACCTGATCCTACTGGCCCACTGAAACTTAAATGGTCGTAGGATATAGGAGAGATGGACGACTCGGAATGGCAGGAGGCGTTGGCATCCCCGCGAGAGGTGGGAATACCTTCACGACTTAGACTGGTACAACTTAAAATTCTACACAGAGTGTACTATACCAGACTGGTTTTACACAAGATTAGAAGAGCCAACCATCCCTTCTGTCTCCTGGACTGCAGAGAGGAAGGAACCTTTTATCATACTATATGGGAATGCCCCAGAATAGCAATGTACTGGACACATGTGTTACGTACCATGTCACAAGTACTGTTGCAGGGTTTCTGTACTCACACAGAACTGTGCACAGAGGAGTGGAACCTCGGCAAATTAGGATGTCCCAAAACTTACCTTAGCAACCAACTCACCCCTTACCGAGCTAGCTACAGTGTCTCATTGGACATATCAAACTCCCAATGTTTAGACAAACCAGAACATGAACTTACAGTACCTCAGGGTACGTGGGACTCATGAACACTCTTTTGTTATATTATCATTACAAACCAGAACATGGAGTAAAGAAGACACATGTGCATTTGAAATGTTTATTTACTAATGCCGTCTTCTCAGGCGCAGTATCTTAGATAATACAAGTATACTTATTATCAGTATCAAAATTATCAGCATAGTTACTAAGACATAAAAAGCGAATGGTGACAGCATGTTAACATGCTGTAATGAATAAGAGTTAACAACACTTATATCTCACCCTCCCTAACACATATATTATATTATTAGCTAAGAAGGTCTCTTTGGGTTGTTTTAGGGCGGGCCCATACCTTAGTGTCCTAGCATGAAGGAATCACATCAGCATACACCAGCTCTCTCTGCATGTGCACCGCATCAAGTGTGTTAACAATTCTCGTGCAAAGCAATATCAATCCCGCCTCAAGCCCAAGTTGGCAAAGGCTGCACTTGTGTTATGACTATGAAGGCGTGGAGATCAGACCTCATAACAATTCCATATCGTGTTGCTCCTGAAACTTCAGCACTCTCCGTGCAGACATGGTTTATTAAACAAAACTGATATCAGAGCAATAACATATTATTCTCACATACACCACGGCAAACCACTAGGTTGAAAGCTAAGTCAACAATTAAGGGTCGTGTGCAGAAGTTGCAAGAAAGGAAAAATGGCGTTTAAATCTCAAATGTACCTATGCTAACTTAACACGATATAAGGATATATAGGAGCTATACAACACCCCCCCATGATCCGAGAACGGACTAAATAAGATAGCAGAAGTGCCATCACATGAGAGCAGAATCCAATTATAAACGAGCATGAATAAAAATTCAATTATAAAAACTAATGCTAAAAAATAGCCCACAAGTATAATGTGGCTCAAGCCAATAGGCAAGCAAAAATAAAATGTCTTGACCAAAAGTCAATAAAATCAAGGAAATGCTATCAATCAGCATGTCAATTTGAGGCAGTGTCTATAATAAGACTGTATATGAAAAGTAAGCCGCAACAGCCTCAAGGAGGAAGTCACTGTCCTCATCCGAAAACAGTTCAGCCATCCAATTTAAAAGATGAAAGGAACATACGTGATCTTCCAGCACCGGATCCTCTATAACCATCAGAGGACAGCTCGGTGGGTTTTCAAGAAAACTTCGTTCCAAGAAATTTCGCGCTGCCGACAACACATCCCAGGGACCCATTAGTCCATGTGCCACCGCCAAGGCCATAATCCTTTCGTCAGAACAAACCAACTCGTGAGCAATGATAGGACTCATCAGTTGATCAAAATCGACGTCAGAAGATATTGGTCCGCAGAGACACAAATCAATGGCCCAAAGGAAATCACAGGTCAGGCAGCGAAATACAGGCTGGACACAGGTGAAATAGGAGAACCGAAAAGATAATCCAAACGCCGTGCTTAGAGACGCCAACGGCAGTGTGCCATAATAATCAAGCATGCGGTTGCGAAACCGCGTCAGTAGCAGCTGAGCGTGGTCTTGCACAGGAAGGGCATCCATATTTAAAAAGGCAGAAAACCACCAATGCGCCAGCCGCTAATGCAAGTAAAAACGGGAACCCTCCAAATAAGGATGAAAAAATAGAATGGAAGAAGGCAGGGATGACTCCAAAAATCTTCTCAAAGGAAGTCACGAGACCACCGCTAACAACTTTAAAAAAATGTGCTAGGCCCGTTGTGGAGGATGCGTTAAAGATAGAACGGACCATGGCTCCGAAATGCAAAGGCAAATCAGTATTTAAAAGAGCCTGAACCTCCGTACGGGTGTTAGCAATGTGAAGCACGAAAGTTTCACGGGCCGAGCTCAAGGCCACCTCTTTCTGGGACAATAGAGCTCTTATTCTAGCCATGCCGCTGAATTCTGCTCCCAAGGTCGGTATCTGTGGCCAAATGGAAGACTCCCTATGTTCACGCGTGGGAGGATAAAGAACATTTCTGCAGCAAATAACTCGCTCACTAACCGTTACTATGAAAGCTATACCTTTAATTAAACCACAACAGTTTTCATTATTGAGCATTAAATAACTACCATTCTCTAACAATTTAAACGTGGGGATGATAGCAGGAACTGGCGTGCCCTGTAAAACGCAAGCCATATTCGGTCGGTCCTTGTTACATGAACCGTGTAACTGTATGTGTCTGCACATTAAAGAATGATCTGGCGTCTCAGTACACTCATCCCCTGTTAGATAAACTTCTTGTTCATCCTTGAAACATCTGTATGTGTATGGGAGTGACCAGACCTCATGAAGAAAACCGCTACCTAAGGGTTCAAAATGACCTATTGGCACATATTTCATACAATTTGAAAACTTATATAAAGCAAAAGGCAGTGTTATTAAACCATGGATAAGCCACGTAGCAGTAGTGGCTTCTGCCACAGAAAAAGGTAAAGACTCCAATCTTTCAATATGGAGCATAGAAAAGGAAGCATCACGCATTGAAAGCAAGCGTTGTTTGTCTGTCAAATTAAACGGGGAAAATAAAGAGGAAACGTTCATGTATCCCCAGGGAACTTTACCCATTTTCAGAGTCTGAAGTGTCCATGCAAACTGCATGATTGACCGTAATTGATTTTGACCATGGTATAATACTGACACTTCATCATGCACAATATCAACAACAGACGACACAATATTATCTAATGTGTAAATTCTAGAGGAAAGCACGTTAATGCTATTGTCAACAACTGCAAGCACTTTCTCAAGATTCGCCTGATCAATAGCCCTAAGGCGTGAAGCGGCCTCAATCTGTGAGAGTTTCCAAATTTCATTGTAAACCCCATATAACCACCTTTTCGACCTGCCACTAGCTGGGCCTTTAATGAAATCATTCAAATCCACGTCTGCATTCAGTTTGGAAAGGTGATACTTAACCGCAGGTAAAGTTGAATGTTTCAGCCAAGCTTGACACAACTTGCCCACAGAGTAAGAGGTGACAGTATGACTCAAATCAAACCGGGGATCAGATCTAACAGTCTTAAAACCGTCAGATATATTCAAAAATCTTTTTTGGCAAGAATCAGCACTACGGTGCCAAAGCAGCCAACCCCTGGGATTCATACTGGAAATGTTAAAGGAGGAATTAAGAAGCAGAGCCTGTATATCTTTAATGGACAATTGAGTAAAATTACTCCAATTCTCATATTCCTCCAACTCCGGGAAAGACGGGGTGTTTAACCTTTTAGACGTAGCCAATCCAAAGCATGTGGTCTGGGAAATGGTTTCATTTAAAAACAATATATGATTTGGGATGAGACATGCACGGTGCAAAGCCTCAGTGCCTCGTACCTGCCAGGCCCTTGAACCCCAAACTGATTTAAGGTCTATTGTTTCCTTCCATAACTCATAGCCCCCAGTAACTAATTGATCTAGGAAGGCCTTCGAGTACAACAATTTTGTATCGGTAAGTCTAACCTTGGACAGTGGCTGTTTGTGAAATTTAAAATAAAAGGACTCGGGATTGGACTGGTTAAAGTCAGTGAAATAAGTATACTTTTTAAGAAACGTTTCTGAACTCCCTTGTGTAGGAGCTGGGCAATGTTCCCACTGAGTAAAATTAACAGCCTCCCTTCGGGAAGATGTTTTGTGTAAGAAGTGATTGCCATAATGTTGGTAACAGAACAATTCACCATAATTAGCAGATTCTAAATATAAATCCTCAGCATCAAAAGCAGCATAGTATTTCAATTCAGAAAACAAACTTTCCACAGCATTAACATCCCAATCATCAGAACGAATGTTTTGTTTCACTACATCCCCCATATTAACTCTTAGTACATTAGGAACATTAACGACTTCCGTTGGGCCATGAATCTGAAAACGAACTGCATCCCACGCGATTCCATCCAGAATAGGCCATGCTGTGATGTTAACCAAAGTCAAGTCTCTTTTTAATCTGTGTGTAGAATGTGAAGAGGAAAGTGGGGCCAATGTTCCATTTAAATGAGTAATGCAAGTTCTCTCCTCGACATAGTGTCCATTCATAATCCGAAAAAAATAAAACACAAAACCAAATGACATAAAAAGGTAAACCGAAAAAAGAACCAGCCAAATGTATATCCAAGGAGGAATCAAAAAATGTTTTTTAAACAGGCTAGCATATACCGCAATTTGAGAGGGTTTTTTCGAGGCAAGGGAAGCAGAGTCAAATGAAAATCTGGATTCCGTGGCTAAACGAGCTTGCAGGTCAGGCATGGACAAATTAGTGGGGTATGTATAGTCTGTCTCATCCATGTTAGTTCCGGGCAAATTATTTAATAATGGACTGGAAACAGCAGGTAATTCGATGGCCACTTCAGGTTCAATATTAGAGGCAGTGGGCATAATTGAATTTCTCACAATGGAAGGAGAGGAAACAGCCGGTGTCATGCTAAGAAGAATCGGCCACTCTGTGTATCTTGACATTGTCAATAGAAATAAACCTGTTTTCCTTACGACCTGGAAGTGGTGGTAAAATGACTGTTCTTGTGCCCTTCACTCCAAGCACTGGGACTGGAGCTCGATAGGAGGGACCAAACTCTTTCTTGTTGTCGATCTTCTCTCGAACCAGTTCTCCAACTTGGGGTAGCCAGCCAACTACCGGGATCTGCAACGCATCATCCGAAGTGGAGGGCAAATGTTCCTTTGCAAGACTGTCTCTGGTCTTTTGTAGATTCTGTAAAACATTGCAATGTTCATCTGCGTCAAAGGAAGTGGCGCGAACCACAGAGTCTAGACCGTCAAGGTCAGGGACGTACATCTTGATGCCAAAGAGCATTTCGTATGGGGTCCGCCCACCCAGAGACCTTCTAGGGAGATTATTAAGAGCACGCTGCACGCCATAGAGGTGAGCCAGCCAGTTTCTGCCAGTGCCTATAACTCGGGCTGTCAAAGATTGCTTTAAATCACGGTTCATTCGTTCAACTACACTATTACCCTCAGGTCTGTAGGGTGACGAAAACTTGACTTGGACCCCCATCGAAATCATGGCATCCTTATACGCCTTAGAGGCGAAAGCCGGACCCTGATCCGAATGGAAGGTACCACAGGCAAAAATCCCTATAAAGATACGCAAATCTCTAATGACAGTCCGTGAATCAGCGCTGCGATGTGGCCATACCCACACAAAGCGTGTGCATGAGTCAACTGCTACTAAGATGTATTTATACGCAGTATCAGATGAAAATGGACCGCAGTGATCTAAATAAACACAGCCTAGCGGTTTATTAGAAATGTACAACTGAGTCTGAGGCGGACGCGTAGCAGTTGAAGGTTTAATCTGCTGGCATATGTCACAAAGAAGGACATAATCACGCGTCTGTTTGTACAGTCCCCGCCACCAGAAACGTAATTGTAATTGAGTTACAGTGGCCGAGACGCCCGCATGCGCAGACGCCACACCTTCATGAGCCGCTGTAATCAAGTCTGCTCTGCGATCCGAGTTGGGAATCAGCCGTTCCCCAACATCAGGAATTGTCACAAAAGGAACCTTTTCGGGACTTAAGTGGTATTTATACTTCGAAGGGAATCCCGCAGGATGTTTACTTCCCTTCTCAGAGGCAGCAATCGCTGCCAAGATGTCGCTATCAATCTTGGTTTTAGACCTAGTAACTGCTGCAACTAAGTATGTAGATACTGCTGATTTCGCCGCTTCATCAGCAAGCGAGTTGCCAACAGCGTGAACTCCCACGCGCTGATGACCGAGAGTATGAATCACATAAACGAGTGGCAACATAGCCTTAAGCTCTGCCACTCGAACCCAGATCATTTTATGTTTTATTGTGCTACCCTTGGAATCATGAAAATCATTTTGAATCCAAAAGAACAAGTTTTCATTGTAAGACTGGACACAGTAGTAAGAATCACTTACAATTAGAGTAGTAACACTTGGATCTGCGTACTCCAAAGCTAGTAAGAGAGCACGAAGCTCTGCCAATTGTGCGGTGCAATCGCCCAGGGGCAACGTGTGTACCTCCCTGGAAATGAACTCATCATTCAACATAGCACCGACCACAATGGCGCATGCGGAAACGTAGGCATGTTTAGAGCCATGCGCAACCTGCGCCGACCCATCAGTGTAAATGATGCAATGGAAGTCCTCCAAAGGTCGCATCGCCAGAGGAGCAGGATGAACGAATTCATACTGCAAGTACTCCTGCGACCGTAAGGAAGCATCAAAAATAAACATGACATCCGTGGATGACAATGACGCAGCCCACTGAATCCACCGAGGGTGCAAAGCCTTTGAATTTGGTACACTGGCTTTCGTGACTGCCTCCAAATGAGGACAGGGTGTTACCACTAGCATGCGTTTCCCCTGTGACAGAGCTCGTTCTTTTAGAATTGCCATCTGTACAGCAGTTAAAACTTTTTCCACTGTGGGAAACCGCATCTCAGCCGAAGTGTACAAGTGTGACTTGTAAGCGATAGGTACTGTGTCACCTTCATTAAAAGTGAGGTATGTGAAACCCACCGTCCCGGGAATTATTCTTATTACCAGGTTGGTGTGGTTATCACGAGTCAGTAAATATTTAGAAGCGAGCAGATCAGCCTGCAAGGATAGCAAAATGGCTGAATGCTCAGGCAGCCAGCATGATTTTGAGAAAGTTGGTTGTATCAAAGCATACAAAGGCTTGATACGCTGGGCATATTCCGGAATGTAAGTTCTGCCGAAATTCAAAAAGCCCAGTAAAGATTGTAATTTTTTCAGTGTTGTTGGAGCGCGCAATTGTGCGCACTTCTCTAAGAAGTGAGGAGCCAAACCTCTACCTTCATTGTTGAGCTCATAGCCCAAAAACAACACTGTGTGTTCTGCAATGTGCGATTTTGCAAAATTAAATTTGTAACCCATGTCTGCAAAGGTACAAATTATGGAATTCACTCGACACAGATGCATCCAAATTTCGTCGTCTGTGAGATAAATATCATCCACATAAGAACATGCATCCGGATCGATTCCCTCCAATAGTGTGACTATTCTGGAGGTGAAGACCCCAGGACTATTTTTGTAGCCCATTGGGAGTCGCCGGAAGCATTTTTGCACACCAGCGGACGTAAAACTTGTCCATTGGGAGCTAAAGCCATCCAGTCTGTGGGCATAAAAACCATTGGAAATGTCAAGCGTTGTCTTGAAACGCTTACGCACTAGACTATCCACTAGGGCAGAGCCGTGAGTATTCTGTACTGCACAGTTACGGCAATGCGAGTTCAAATGCCGGTAATCCAATACCAAACGATATGACCCGTCAGGTTTGGTCACAGTAAAAAGGGGATTATTCATTGGTGACACACACGTTTCAATAACTCCCTGATATTCCAATTGTTCAAGGATTTCTGCGACGGCCGCTTTAGCTTCACGCCGTATGGGATATTGAGGCTGAGGCTGCGGCTCAGACCGCAAAGGAATTTCGTGGCATGGGGACAATTTGTCCCAACCACATTGGTTGCGGTAGAGAGCCGGTGCTAGAGCACGAGCCCACTCTTCTGCAAAATGCTGCGCATGCTCAGTTGAGACAGTGTGCGCGAAACTGGGAAGGATTACCTCCTCCCCTCGCGGCGCTGCGAGCACAAAAGGTGGGGGCCAGTCAGCCTCGGAAAGCAAAATGTCGTACGTAGACGAAAGGTTCTCCCAAAATACCCCTCTGACAGTACGCTGTATGTCACCTTCAATTAACAGGACAATTTCAAAAAGTCTTTCAGGGGGAGCCAATCTCGTATCGGCTGTTTCTATAACAACAAAAACTTCAGTCGCTGTCACCCTCAGTAGTGGACGGAGCGCCTCTCTGACTATGGTAATCTCCGCCGCGCTGTCCAGCAAGGTCAGAGCCCACGTCAGATTCCGAAGCCGCGTTCTCACTATCTGTGGCATATCTATGCACTGTTAAGGCCGCGACTTTCTTCTTCGCAAACTGCGGACGCTTAGGCGTAGAATCCTCCTGCTTCACTGCGCCGTCTGTCTGGCGGGACTGACCACGTCCTTGCTGGCCACCACGTCCACGTCCACCCCCTCCTCCACCACCGGTCTTCTGGGCCGATGTTTCCTGAAAGGAACGAGGAGAGCGTTGATCAGAACCCTGAAAACGATCAGGTGATTTAATCATCGCGCGATCGCGCAAATCATAAACTCTGTCTGCCGGCGCAGGAGCTTGTATAGCAGGAACAGGATCCAGAGTTTGCCTAGTCTGCTTCCCCTGTGTCTGTTTTTTAGGCCAATTCTGTTTTTTGGACTTGGGCTGGACATCTGTCACTGCAGATTGTCCCTTAGGTTGTTTTTTATCCTTCACTGGAAAATATTTCAGACCTCTACTTGTGCGGCCAATTGTCTTATAAGCGGCCACCACAATCTTTGCTAACTGGCGGGGTTTGTCGGCATCGGGCAGAGCAGCCAAAGCATTCGACACCTGAAAGTTAACTGCATCTCCTTTAACATTGGAGAGAATGAGATCACTTACAATCTCAAACGAACCACACAGGCGCATACCCAATTCAACCGCTGCCTCTGGACCGTGATCATTCTGAACACGTCTAATTATTTCAGGCAGAGCATTCATAGACGGGGTGCCGAAGCACCTCGTATAAACTGCCGCAAAAGTTTTTCCCCAGCTTTCACAGTCAGCAAGTTCAGGAGTAATATCCTTCGGTAGAGTAATCGTTAACATTCTATGTTTATCAGCAGGAGTAGAATTCGGAAAAACCGCCTCCAGTTGATCAAACTTCTCTGCTAGCCAGAATGGGAAGTCATCGTTGTCAACAGGACGCGCACCAAAAACCGAATTAACCATCACTGGATTGAGACGCATTCCGCCTCGTTCCATGGGAGCGGCCGCACCCCCCTGGGGACCACCAGGAAGATGACGACCGATGTATTGCACTAAAGCACGAATCACGGAAATGGAAACTACATGTAGCCTGCGAATTTCTGCCAGGGTACAAGCCCCGTGATTCGGGTGCGGGGTAAAGCCACCCAACGCAGGCCAATTTGTACCTGGAATTGAGAGTGGACCTAACCTCGCAGGGGACAAAGAGTGGGGGAGGGCGCCATCAAACCAAACTCGATGCTGCCAATGATCAATAGGTATTTCCAATGCCCTGTACGGCGTATATTCAGCTGGGACATCCGAGGCGGTGTAGGAGTGGAACAAACCAGAATTAGCGTCCACAGCCGGAAACGTAACCCAAGAGTAAAACAACTCGTAAGGAAACGCCGGATCTGCACATACCACGAAAATCACAGCCATCCCATCTACTGGGACCTGGTACGTCTGAAGATGGTTGCGTACCGCTACGCGACTATGCTGCGCAATAGCCACCGCCGCCATGACAACACTGGAAACAAGAACACACAAAGAATACTTTGTAGCACAACTGGGTAGTAATTCAAAGAAACCGTTTAAGAAAGAATCAAGCTTGAATAAAGACCTATTTCAAAAAATAGGTAGGTTTCACCGACACCCCGTTTTCCGGAAACGGATGTGAAGGGGTTAAGGCATGAACGATAAACTACTCGAGTGTCATGATATAAGACCACCGAAAACGTTGGGCGCCATGTTGCAGGGTTTCTGTACTCACACAGAACTGTGCACAGAGGAGTGGAACCTCGGCAAATTAGGATGTCCCAAAACTTACCTTAGCAACCAACTCACCCCTTACCGAGCTAGCTACAGTGTCTCATTGGACATATCAAACTCCCAATGTTTAGACAAACCAGAACATGAACTTACAGTACCTCAGGGTACGTGGGACTCATGAACACTCTTTTGTTATATTATCATTACAAACCAGAACATGGAGTAAAGAAGACACATGTGCATTTGAAATGTTTATTTACTAATGCCGTCTTCTCAGGCGCAGTATCTTAGATAATACAAGTATACTTATTATCAGTATCAAAATTATCAGCATAGTTACTAAGACATAAAAAGCGAATGGTGACAGCATGTTAACATGCTGTAATGAATAAGAGTTAACAACACTTATATCTCACCCTCCCTAACACATATATTATATTATTAGCTAAGAAGGTCTCTTTGGGTTGTTTTAGGGCGGGCCCATACCTTAGTGTCCTAGCATGAAGGAATCACATCAGCATACACCAGCTCTCTCTGCATGTGCACCGCATCAAGTGTGTTAACAATTCTCGTGCAAAGCAATATCAATCCCGCCTCAAGCCCAAGTTGGCAAAGGCTGCACTTGTGTTATGACTATGAAGGCGTGGAGATCAGACCTCATAACAATTCCATATCGTGTTGCTCCTGAAACTTCAGCACTCTCCGTGCAGACATGGTTTATTAAACAAAACTGATATCAGAGCAATAACATATTATTCTCACATACACCACGGCAAACCACTAGGTTGAAAGCTAAGTCAACAATTAAGGGTCGTGTGCAGAAGTTGCAAGAAAGGAAAAATGGCGTTTAAATCTCAAATGTACCTATGCTAACTTAACACGATATAAGGATATATAGGAGCTATACAACAGTACAGGGGGTGTCGCTCACACCAGAACCACGCAGATGCCTACTAAATATATGGGAACCGAATGATCTCAGACGACATGGGCAGAACTGGGTCACATTTGGAATAATGATAACCAAGAGAAATATTGCACAAAGATGGGGAGGGGTGGAGGTGCCTACACTAACAGCATGGTGCAAAGATATGGATGAGGCTATGATAACTGAAAGGGCAGTGTTTAGCAATAGAGGATGCCCCAGGAAATGGACTAAAATCTGGGGGACATGGAATGAATACAGGGGAGGTATTAGTGATCCACCTGTGAATAATGACACTGATGATTCAGGCCTGGATGAAGGGTGAGGGGGGGAGATGGAGGGATGGAGCCTACTTAAAACTGTGATAACTTGGAAGAACAAAGTGTATGTACTGCGTATGGAACTATATATTGTTGAAATGTGGAGATGTACAGATTTATTATGTGTAAAATCAGCTCATGTTGCTGACATGTTGAAACAAAGAAAAAGTTTTCAAATAAAAAAAGGGGGTGTACTGTTCCCATGAGGCACAGGGTCAGACTGATTTGCATATGGCCATGTCTGAACTGGGGTGGCAGAGTGGGCTAAATAACGGTGATGGATTAAACCCAGATCTGTTGACTGGGTGTGAGTGCTTGATTGGTTCAGATGCTCCGTCCATCACCACCCCCTTTTGTACCCCTTTGTTTGCCATAAGTTGGCAGGGTATGCTCAGACGTGAGTCCCTTTCTCACTTTGCCACGGGATTCAAGCAAGCCTGGCTGAAGACGGCTGAAATGCCTGAAACCAGTTCTAGGAAGCTTGTTTCCGGTCCAGGGAAGTCATGGCTTGGCAGTTCGGGCTCGACTGTTCCCATGAGGCATAGGGTCAGACTGATTTGCATATGGCCATGTCTGAACTGGGGTGGCAGAGTGGGCTAAAGAATGGTGATGGATTAAACCCAGATCTGTTGACTGGGTGTGAGTGTTTGATTGGTTCAAATGCTCCGTCCATCACCACCCCCTTTTGTACCGCTTAGTTGACAATGAAAAGCTTAAAGCAATACATTCAGAACAACATTACATTTGTGCCACTATTCTAAAGGCACTGGCCAGCAATACATTAATTCCTTTTTATGAAACAGATGTTTCCAAGTACCAACATTGGGTAGCTCTGTCAGCCACTCGGTTAGAAAAGGAGCGGCAGGAAATTGAAGGAACCACCACAAGTACTACTGATGCAGCAGGCCATCCGGCGTCAAGGTCCACTTCTGTGGCCGAGGCAGTCACTTCCCCTCACAGCTGTTACCGACAGCAGCAACCATATCATCATCATCACCTGCACCAGGCCCGGCCATAATATTGTCGGCAGCGGATTGGATAACTCATCATGGGTTTGCTTGTTCCAGTATTGATGCAAAGGCAACAAATGGTACGCAAAGTAGAGCACCCATGGAGGACCTTGAGTGGATGGTGCAGGCCTATCTGGATGACCCAACAGAGGTCTTCTTTGATCAGAACCCATTGGTGTATTGGTATGGGAAAAGGCCTCAATGGCCACTGATCACCAAGCTGGCTCTAAATTATTTGGCTTTCCCACTCGCAAGCGTGTCTTCTGAATGTGTTTTCAGTGCTTCTGATGCCATTGTAACTTCAAAAAGGACCCGCCTCTCGCCCAAAAATTTTGAGAGGTTAACACTGATCAAGATGAATCAGCACTTCATACCACCAGATTACAAAATACGTGAATCCACGCAGGAAGAAGAGGACACCGACTTAGGTGACGGAAGTTCTTTTCTGTCAGCTGACCTACTCCAGGTTCAATTCACAGAGTTTGGGGACGAGCTCTACTTCCCTGATACCTAGGCTTGAAATACTTACTTTTTTTTTTCATCCTTATTCACTTTTATTTCTGTGTGTCTTTCTTTGTTTTGCAACTTTGAGCACAACAAAACTCTAATCACAACAAATCCATCAGCAGCACTGTCTTCGTCTTATTTCTATATTGAAGGTGACGCTGTCTGCATTCCTTTTGTTCACAAGTTCACAACTCAGTCATGATCCTCTATTGCCCTCCTCCAGACTCCCCCTATCCATTTGTTTCCCTCACGGCAGATGGCCGGATTACGCAGAATCAAGAAACTGTCGCTATGCTGGCTGTTACTTCTGAAATTGACACGAGAGGCTGCCCTGTGGTCCTTCACTTAAGAATAAGATGCTGACTAAAGGTGGAACAGGTAATGAATGATGAGATGGCATGCAGAGTGACAACACTGGCTGTCCGGCTCTTTTAAACACTAAATGTAACTCAAGTCTACTCTGTTTTTACCTTGTTTAATACAAATTAAACTTCTACTGCAGGGGCCACTACGTTGCATTTTTTAATATGGAAAATGTCCTTGGACTCACTGTGTGTAGACTGTGACTGCATGAACAACATTGAGTTTGCCAATATGATGATGATGAGTATTGATGATCAAAGTTACATAATATCTTTACAGTCACTCACTGGGATGGATGGATCATCATCGTCGGTTTACGGAAGAACTATGGCCATTTCGTGAGTGGCAAACAGGTAAACATGTCAACAACAACCACAGCAAAACTACCTGTCTGTCTAGTTGTGGTATGGAGTGGTCGAGCCAGTGTAGTGTTGTTATGCCAGAGTCCAGACAGCAGTTCATGTAAAATTGCGGCTATGTGGCTTGCTGTATAAAATTAGATCCGCTTTATCTGTCTGTATCAAAGAGGTATGCTACATGGAGGTTGGTTCACTCAGTGGTGCCTGCCTTGACCGTCTGCATGGCCCTGGCCTGCTGTGTGCTAAATATTATCCTTGAAAAGGAGACTCAGAGTACGCACATTAGAAATTATGCTTGTATGCAATACTGTCGCCTCTGAAAGTTAAAGTGTTATTTTTGCACTACACACCGTACCTTATATTTTTCCTCCGGGGTGTTTTAATATCCCTTCCTGTTTTTCCATCGACAATTACGGGTCAGCTTTTACCCTGTTCAATGGGAAAAACATTAACTCAGGCTTTCCATAGCAATCCGTAATTCCGCATCCGCTAGGCAGACAGTGGACAGTGTGGTCACCAAGATTGATCGGCGGAGCGTCAGATGGAATGAAGGAGTACTGCAAATAAGAGGAATGGCTGGATGCATGCAACTTCCCAAATTGAACAGGACAACTACAACATACAGTTGCAGTATCCTCTTCACTTCTCCTTATCTTTTATATAATGTTATTGTTGTGAACTTCTATGAGTGCGACTCTGTGCGTTTGCTCTCTGCTTCAAATTCATCCCTACAGTTATTTGATAAGTTTCTTTGCTATTTTTAAAACTAATGTAATGTACTAATAAGTGTTTATTCTCTCTGAGGGCAGATAGGCAAGTGAAACTGTGTAATTACTGCAGCCCTGTACTGTCAAATTGTTTATTCATAGTTAGTAAGTTGTAGTAAGCACTACTTTTCAGTAACCTAACCATCCATTTAGCAAACAACTTCATGCATGCACTTCCATTATGTCCCTTAAAAGATTTATGGATATCTTCGAATCCATAGATTTTTTTTTCTTCATTTGTTGTTTGCCCATGCTGTGTTTTTCTTTTCTCTCTCCACAAAACTTTCCCAAAAACTCCCATTTCCATCCAATTTTCAAACCCTAACCCTCTTCCCCCAGGCTGTGTGGTTTTCATTGAGGTGTGACTAAATGACAACAATAATTCCACACACTTGCTGGGGAGGATAAGGTCAAAAGCAACAGAAACTCAATTTCAAGGTAGGTCAAGGAATCCGAGGATATATTCTTATTCTGCTTGACACACACCCATGAGTACTTGCAAATAAAATCTGAATTTCATGTGCGCCATCGAGTGGATTAATCATCAGCAACATCCTCCTCCTACATGTGACGAATGCTTACGCTGCTGTGTCCTTCAGTACTATTTCTTGTAGTAGCCATACTCCACGTAACTAGTAGTTAACTTTTGAAGCAATACTTTAGCATTGCTTAGGCTACAATTTATGGCACTGTTCTTGTGTACTGTACTATGTATCGTACTGTTCTAATGCTCCTCTCAGGCCACTCAATTTTACATTTCCTTTTTTGTCATATGCTGTTACTGCCAGTGTGTACCACTACTACTACGACCACAACAATGACATTTCATCCGTCCAGGATTCCACAGCCAACCTTAATCGCCATTTGCCATGCAGCCAGCCCTGTGCCTAGCCCTATTCTCAAACATGAATCACAGGTAAGATAAGCATTTTGTGGAGGAAGAATAATGGAGTAGGAGGAGAGGAGAGACTGACGGTAGTACTAGTAAAGTAGTAGGAAAATTGAATTCACTAACTCTGTCAGTGGCACTTTTGTACAAATTTGGGCGATTACTTAGACAATTTCAATCAAGCAGCCAGTTAAGTTTCAGGAAAACAAACGTACAGTTAACCCCCCCGTGCCTCCCCCACAAAACAGTAAAAAACGAGTATGCTATGTTTAAGTAGAAAATAAATCTAACAAAAATAAACTATCCCGCAAGACCCGACCCACCCCCTCCCTAACCCCAACCAATGTCCATGAAATCAAATGTCCCCAAAAGTCCAAAAACCCCAACGCCCAATTCCCACCCCCCCCCAAAAGTCTTTAAAAAAGGGGAAAGGGACAGCCTCTACTTTGGCCGGCGGTGTCCTGTGGCCAGGTGGTTCCGCAGCTCTCTCAGGAGGGCCTTGAGCAGGACTTTCTGCCTCTCCACCAACTGCTCAGGTAGGCCACTCACAGGGTTAGGCGGTGCACACACGCCTTGCAGGTACTGTGGGGGGCAGCTGTTGGTTGAGCTGCTCGCCGGCGGCAGGTGGCTGCCGGACCACAGCGCCGTACCGCTGGAGGATTGCACTGGCTGTATGACCATGGGGCAGTGGAGGAGGATGCAGCTGTTGTTGTTGACTGAGACGACTCCTCTACCTCCTGAGCGACCAGCCGCCGATATTCGGTGACAATTGCCTCCAGCTTTCGGCGCCTGACCCGGATAGCCAACTCCTTCCTCGATGGTTTAGAAGGAGTACCTATATGAAGAAAGAAAAAAATACTGTAACCAATACTCTCTAAGATTAACACAAAATAATTCAACAGAAAGTTGTGTCACAGTAGGTCTAGCAACTTGCAAGCACAGTACATAACATTTGTGGCATCTATCTATCTAACCTTCCACTTCATCGGCCTCTGCTCTAACATTAGTGGGAGTTTCATGAATTCTACTAGCACGATATGGACTCACTACATTAGACTCAGACAGTACACCAGTCTTCTTCTCTCTTGTTTAGCGAAATTAGTATGTAAACTTGTGGAAGTCGGCATAATGGCAGCGCAGTCAGCTTGCACCCAAGAAAACAGACACAAGCCATGATGACGCAGACTTGCGTTACTGTTACCAGTCCAGTACAGGCAGGTGGTGAAGCTCTTACTTTTCTCTCACGGGTGGCACCGGCCATACTCTGTTACAAGGGCTACTGCTCAATTAATTTAACTTTCACCCTGCCTTGCCCCTGACTACTAAAAAAGGAAAATGAAGAACATAAATATTATGATCATCTATCCCTTCACAGGATATTTGCTTATATAAGGGATGACTTTAGGTGATTTGTTTTTATTGATTGAGTGAACACCGATAGGCCACACATGAATGACAGTTGAAAAAAATTTATTAACGTGGGTAGTGAGTGGTCCTCGTCTTCACCGGAGGAAGGTACTTGTGAGTTGTGACTTCACTTGATAATGTGAACTATACAATATAGATACACAATATATGCTGTGCTTGCAAACTACTGGTAGTTAAGGGAGTATTCTGAAAAATTACAACTTCTACTTTCCTCGGCTTTGCTACTCTGGCACGGACATGCGGTGTTACATGATCTTCAAAGTAACACTCTTCATCCAGTGACCGTCTACTCTGTCTACATACACCTATGTTATCTATGATGAAGATACCGTCCAGGCATCCATCCATTCAGAGTAAATGTCAATCATTCTTATTAATGTCTCAACTGGACAAACCTTACTTTTTCTCAACCAAAAACACCCTTTTTATTTTATTTTGTAAACCGCCAGCCATGCATCCGTGCTTGACTTGCATTTGAATTTGAACCAAAGGATATATTGCGCGCACATACAGTTTCTGTTTCACCCACCCAGGCAGTCCTCTTTTCTTTCTCCTTCCACCCATCCTTGCTTCAGCCTTCAACTAGCCATGCATCGGATTCCCAGCCACCTGTGCCTGTATACGAAAACACGTATCATTCTTTGCCAGTCATTAATTTAACTTGCTTGTTCTTCCTTACACCCTTTTTTCCCTTTTCGTTTATCCCATCCATCAAGTTCATCTCTGATCTGACCTGGCTTCTCGATAAAACTTTCACAGCTGAGTTGAAGTCAAATTTAGAGGTTACTTGTCAAATCCCGCCGCTAATGCTATTGCTAATGCGAAGTCAAGGGTGACTGTCTTCTACCTGGTTGACAAAAACTTAGTTCTAAATTTGTAAGTCTTCTTAACAGTAAAGTGTACTTGTACTGTACAACATATACACCCCTGCAGCCAGCCTACTCTGCAATCTCAATAAGTAAGGAATATAATAGCTTACCACTGCCCGCCACTACCGTGGCATCCCTCACAGCAGTTCCTGCTGGCACAGCATCCACCCCTGGAGTGACCACCTCCGCGCTGGCCCCGGCACTGGTGGTGGGCTGTGCCGATGGTGTTACGCCTAGAAAATACATTTAATATTTTTAGATTCCATATACACCACTCCCTATTTTGTCTAGGAATGAAAAAATATGTTACTAAATAAACAAATTTAATTATTCATTATGCTATAGTCTAAACTGAAAATTCCCCTTTCGTAAGGGGAGGGTGTTTTTTTATTTATGCTTAGCCATAACATGCTACACTTTTTGGCACAACTGATGAATGTTTGCTTTTTAACACACACCATTTTTCTCATAACAGACAGAAGTTTTCCTTCTATGAACAAGAGCAATATGTTACTCAGAGTCATCATCATCACCACCAAGACTTTAAGTTCCAACCAGATGAGGGCTCTCACACAATTATTGTGTAAATTCAGCCACTGTTTAGTTATCAAGAGTTCACCGTTTATCTTATATGAAGTTGATTTTAATAAATGTTTTTATATGATGCACAATTGAAATTTAATATAGTACACACAGAGCTAGTTGTTTTACTTTTAATAACGATTTAAAACTTACATAGACTCTGTGGTTTTTGGTCATGAGTGAGTGAACAAAAGGGTTTGCAATTTGCAAGCATGAGTCAGTGACTCTGAGAGGTCGGGACTCTGACTCCGTAGTCTTATGTTCTGGGTTGTATAATTATTGGGGATCATCGCTGCATTCGGGAGCTAAATAATGACTCTGACACACTAGCTAGTCAGTAAGGAGATTGGAGGTTCAACTTCTGTTATGACGGAGGTATGTGGAAAGTCTAACTGTGCCTATTATCACAACTGCCCTATTTCTTGTCCATAGTTCTGTTTGTTCTGTTTGTGCAGAATAGTCCCTGCAACAGTAGTAGTATGTCCTCCTATCCAATCAAAAAGTAAACTAGAATCTTATTGTTGGTGGCCATTGACATTTTATTGTTGGGAATTGTCAAAGCATAAACATTAAGAAGACTTCAATACACATTATGTACAACCCAGAGGACTGCACTCAGTGCCTAGAGCTATTGCGGAATAGGAGTTTTGTCTTAACACCTTTTGCCAACTGTGCAAGCTTAGCTAGCTACACAAACAGACTAATAAAAAAATCATAGTAGAGGCAGGATAAGAATTTAGAAATAGTCTACAAGAAGATCAAAGACGATTTAGGAAAAAATAGAATTATGATGAACGTTCGAAAAAAGTAGGTGCTGTAAAAGTTAGGGAAGTATAATTATTAATATTAACAGGAAAACTTACTAGGGTCAGCAGAGGAGCCCTTGGCGACCGATCGTGGCCTTCCTGCTCCGCCGGTGCCGCTACCTCCTCTGTCCCCTTTTGGGGAAATAGACAACAATTGCACTAAATTATTGACCTTTCTAATGTGGTCTACTAGGATATTAGTATTGCTGAATTCGCGGACGGTCTACTTGGAAAGTTATGTAACTCACTAAACCAACTACAAAAAGGTTCTACTAGGACTGGCAGGAGGCACTCCGCAGCACGCGAGGTGACAGACACAGTCCATCATGATTGCAGACCACTAAAAAGTTTCCTACTACATAACCAGTCATAATATACTCAAACTATCAATCCACCACCACTATCTCTTCTTAGTGGCAGGAGTACAAAGGAAGGACTGGACTTGAGTCTCTAGTGTCTAGCATTACGCAGTTCTGTAAAGTACACTCACACATAATCACTCAGGCCAAATGAGTACAAAATTGAAAACAAGTAAGCATAGTAGCACTGCCAGTGAGCAGGCGAGAACCTGCAATCACAGAAGCTTTTGAAACATAATTTACCTGCAATGTAATCGGCAGCATTCTTGCTCTTCGGAAAAAAAATATATTTGCAATATCATAACACAGAGCAGAAGACAACAAAGTAGTGATTAAATAGCTACTAGTACTCACCAAGCCCAGGGATCTCCACACGAAGCAGGTCGAGCAGGTCGGGTGGGTTCCCGGTCCAGTATGTCCGACCACCGGTGCGTCACCTGGTTGTAAGTGCGCCGGACCCCAGAGTCCCGATACATGGCCAGGCACACCTTACCCCATAGCTGGCGACGCTCTCGGAGGCCGTGCGCGACGGTCTTGGGGAGGTGGCGCTGCACAAAGAAGACCAGTGCTGCCACCTCCATCGCGGTGAAGATCTTGCTGGGACTTACAGCCTCCCCCTTAAGCCCCCGCAAGGGAGCCGGCTACGGGGTGTGGGACCCTTCCTCTTCAGGTTTTTGCCGGCTGCATTTGCCATGGTCCTGGACAGTTAAAGATAAATAAAATAGGAAAGAATAGGGAAAAAGTAAAAAAAGAAAAGAGAGTTAAAAAAGTAGTTTTAAAGTAACAAAAAGTAGAAAAAAACACAAAATATAGATGTACAAAAATAGATAGATAAAAAGTAAAAAAGATATTAAAAAAGTTCAACGAAACAAAGTATTACAAAGATTGAAGGAGGATTGAAAAAGCATGCCCAGAACCTTAGCAAAGAATGAAAAACAAGATGGCCGCGCCCATTGCGACCACGTGGGTAAGTTCGCGCGATATTTCCCCATCGAGCACGCAAAAACGGACGCGTACATGCAATTGCGCACCGCACATAGGAAATGCACAACGCGAGCATGCAACTAGCGCCTGGAAACGGAAATACGCAGCGCGAACACTGAATACAAGATGGCCGTGCCCATGTACGACTGCATGGGTAACTTCGCAGTAGCCACGCTGAAAAAATCCCGCAAACACGCACAAATAAAAAAATCCAATCCGCAAGTCAGCAAAAGTTCACGGATTTTGTGTACCGCGACTATGCTTTCGCGCGAATTCGCGTACCGCGACTACGCTTTCGCAAAATTCGCCCATACTTACTACATACACTAGGGAACACTATGCGTTGGGGTACCCCTGTGATTAGCATTACCTCCTCTTTATTTGCCATGTGTTAGTGCCTGGGTCATTCCATAAGTACATGGGTACTGACTGGAAAATTTGAGTACTGCAAGGAGAGTGCATGGTGAATTTATAAGTGCTTGGATTTTGATGGAGTAATTGGGTAAGTACATGCTGCTGGCTGGGTGATTGAAAGAGTGCATGGGTACTGACAGGGCAATGGCTGGGCAGCATGGGTAGTGCTCATGGTATTGTAGCAGTGCATGAGTTACTGCATGGGTCATTGCATGAGTCCACGGGTAGTGACTAGATGATTAGAGTGCTGCAAGGAGAGTGCATGGTCTATTTATAAGTGCTTGGGTTTTAGTAGACTGATTTCATAAGTACACACATGTCACATCAGGCATCGCCCCCTCCCTTCATCACTGTGCAAACGCCCCCCCTGTCGGGTTCTAAGTTGGGGGATTAATTCCCCTTGAATCCTGAGGGTCCCTGGGGGCCAGCTAGCCCACCAGGTACCTCCAGTAAGTGCCACAGAGCTGCGTTGCAGAGAGGTGGTCTGGGGCCATGCCCCTTTTTACACCTCTCTGCAGCGCAACTCTGTGGCACTTACTGGATGTACCTGGAGGGCTAGTTGGCCCCCAGGGTTCCTCAGGATTGAAGGGAACTTATTCCCCTAACTGAAAATCCGCCACAGAGCGCATTTGTACACTTATCACATCAGGTTACGCCCCCTCCCTGCACCACTGTGCAAACGAACCCCCTGGTGCGTTGTAAATTGGGGGATTAAGTACTCTTGAGTACTGAGGGTCCCTGGGGGCCAACTAGCCCACCAGCGAACTCCAGTAAGCGCCACAGAGCAGAATTGCAGAGTGGTGTAAGAAGGGGGTGTGGCCTTGGACCACTTCTCTGCAACACAGCTCCCGGTGCTTACTGGAGGTACCTGGTGGGCTAGTTGGCCCCCAGGCTCTCTCAGGATTCAAGGGGACTTAATACCCCAACCTAAAACGCTCCACAGGGCAATTTTGCACACTTGTCACATCAGGCCACACACCCTGCCTGCACCACTGTGCAACCGCACCCCCTGGAGCATTGTAAATTGGTGGATTAAATATCCTTGAGGCCTGAGGGTCCCTGGGGGCCAACTAGCCCACCAGCTACCTCCAGAAAGCACCACAGAGCTGCATTGCAGAGACGTGTAAAAATGGGCCTGGCCTCTCAACACCTCTCTGCAACGCAGCTCCCTGCCGCATACTTGAAGTACCTGGTGGGCTAGTTCACCCCAGGTACCCTCAGGATTGAAGGGGACTTAATCCCCCAATTTACAATGTGCCGGGAGGGCGTTTCAACACTTGCTATGTCAGGCTCTGCCCCCTCCCTTTCCTACTGTGCAAACCCACCCCCTGGCACGTTTTAAGTTGGGGGATTAATTCCCCTTGAGCCCTGATGGTCCCTGGGGGCCAACTAGCCCACCAGGTACCTCCGGTAAGTGCCACAGAGCTGCGTTGCAGAGAGGTGTAAAAAGGGGCGTGGCTTCTCAACAGCTCTCTGCAATGCAGCTCCCTGGCACATACTGGAGGTATCTGGTGGGCTAGTTTACCCCTAGGGACCCTCAGGATTGAAGGGGATTTAATCCCCCAATTTACAACGTGCCAGGGGCTGCGTTTGCATACTTGCTATGCCAGGCCCCGCCCCCTACCTGCACTATTGTGCAAACATGCTGAAATAACTGACCCCTGAGGAGGCCTAGGGACCAGGGTGTTTCTACCCTGGCCCCTTTTCTCGTTTTATATCTTTGTTTCTCTGTTTTTTGGTGACTTGCTTCTTCCGAGTCACAAGATGGCTGCCAACACTTCCTAGTTTCATAGATGCACTCTAAAATACAGACTACTATTTTTGAAACCATACACACAACAATGCCAGATACTACATACCACCCACTAAGTCCTAGGTCTATACACACACATCCAGTCACTTATACATGTAGTTACTCATCAATACAGTACTATAATATGCACTCATACACCTATACATATAGTAACACTCCACCATTCATCCATAGAGTTACTCACACACCTAGTCAGTTATGCAAAGAATCAACCACATACTAATTTACTCATGTATACAGTTATACACACCAACTCTGTTATTTATACACACACCACATCACTTATTTATGCAGATACTAACACATACTTACTGTCTTATACAATCACTGATACAAGCAGACACTCATTTATACACCCACTCTTCAAATAACTTACTCTCACGTATAGTCATTTATATATTCCAACACTCACACATACTGCCTTAAAACATATGTAGTTACTCACAGATATACCACTAAGACATTCATTCACTCACCAGCATACCCAAACACACACTAACTCACCCATACAGCCCTTCCCAGATGCACTTTTGAATCCATACAACCAGTGAATCACCCACTGAGACATCTATGCACAGAGTCAAACACCCTCCCACCCACCCACACAGACACTCAGGCACCCATACAGATACTCAGACAACAAATCAATAACCCATATAGACACTCATGTAGCTCAAAGATCAAAAAAGTACTTTATTCGGTTAAAAAAAATAACCATAAAAGCAACAGAAAAACACAGTTCATTTACAAGTTTGAATAGTACAGCAGTTTACAGAGGAAGATGTTAATATAATACATAGTATTTACACTATTACAATTCATCTAAGCAAATTGATTTCCGATATTTAAAAACCTGTTTAAAAACTCAGATAGTGAGGCAACAGTAAAAACATTGTCCATTTTTTGCAATTCTAAAAACGCTGGGCGACATCTATACAAATTCATCTCCTTTAGGATAGGGACGATCAGTTTTCTACGAGGCAGTGTGTAAAATTTACAGAAAAATAAAACATGTATTTTAGATTGTACAGATCTTTCATCACAGGGGCATACAGGTAATTCGTTGGACCACGAGTTCATTTCAGGGAAAGTGAATAATCCAAAAACGATATTAAATCTGAAACGTGTTAAAAGGAATCTATCATAGTTAGGCATATGCAGGGTTAAGTATGGCTGTAGTTTATCTCTGGTTAAAATTAACTGATGTGAAGAGACAGAAATGTTCTTAGTTTCTTCAAACAGTCTTTTTTCTCTAAGGCAGTCCATACACAGTTTTTTCAGTACTTTTCTAGGGATGTGTACCATAGTAGACGGATCGTAGTAATATTTTGAACGGTCAATTTCTTTCAAGAATGTTTTGATGTAGTTTAACCATTCAACTCCGTTTACATTACCAAGTTTTAAGACATCATTTAGTATAGCACGATTTAGTACACATTCATTCACAGTCCAAACTCTGTGCCATAGGAGAATGGGTTGTACTCTGATTATATCTGAAATATACGGCAACCCCAGCTCAGCATGGTATATGAAAGTCGCTGTACTTTCTGGTATTGATAAAATATGGCGTAAGAATTTATTTTCAACTGTTTGGAGTGCTTTTATGTTGAATAACCCCAGAGCCCAGCTCCATACGTTGCCACCGATACACGCGTTGCATTATAAATAATTAAAATTTCCCTGATCGGTTTCTTCCCCAATTTCCTTATAAAACTCTTCAGTGCCATAATTGTCTTAGAAAACAAGAGCATTCTTGCCTTCAATGTACTTGACCAAGAGCCGGTCTCGTGGAACAAGATTCCAAGATAAGGGAAGGTAGGTGTTCTTTCTAAAGGGGCGTTATTTATATACATCGATTTCATTTGTTTTTTAATGCGTGTGCCACAATCCATAGAAAAGATCTTACTACAATTTATTTTTAAGTCAAGGCTGAGCATAAACTGGTTAAAAGATGTTATCAGTTTTTGCAGGGCCATAGGGGTACGGGCCATCAGGGCGGCGTCATCTGCGTACAAGAGTGCAGGGACAAATCTCTTTCCGATCTTAGGCATACCCCACACTCTTGCAACAGATGACTCTCCAGGCCATTTATGTAAATAAGGAATAAAAAGGGTGCCAAAACGCACCCCTGGCGTACTCCGCGTCCTATCCCAAAAGGCCTACTACATTCACCCCCTTTCCCATACCGTACAACAGCAGTGGCTCCTGAATATAACTCCCTTAAAAATAGAATTATCGACTTTTCCACGCCCAGCCGTGACATCAAGTCCCATAATTTAGAGTGAGACACACAACCGAAAGCCGATGTGAGATCAACAATTATAAAATACAGGCGCTCCCTTTTTATCATGGTGTATTTCTGCTGGATCATAAATAAATTTAGACCCTGCTCTGTTGTTCCTATACCCTTTTGGAATCCAAATTGTAAATCACTGATTGCCCCAGACTCCTCCGCCCAGTTTTGCAATTTAGCTAAAATGACTCTACCGAGGATCTTTATTGATGAGTCAAGAAGGGATATTGGCCTATAGCAGGCACAGTCTTGTCTGTTTCCCTTCTTGTAAATAGGTACAATAATCGATGTAAACCAAGAAGGACTCAGTCCCCTCACTAGGGCTGCATTAAATAGTTGTACAAGTATCGGGCCCCAGAATTCACTATTCGCCTTGTACAGATCTGCCGGAATTCCGTCTGGGCCAGCCGCCTTACTGCCCTTTGTGGCTTCTAAACTTATTAGGATCTCGGGTAATGTTACCTTCAATTTATGTTCCTCCTCTTTTAAATCGCCTTCCAGGTTTAGTCCTGTATCTTGTACCTCACCTACATACATATACAGAGTGAAAAAGTGTGCAACCCAATCCTCCTCACTAATCGCGATTTCCAATCGAGCTTTAGTGGTTTCATATGGAAAGGGGGCATTTAACACCCTCCAGAAGGCAGATATATCTTTTGTTTGTGAGGCTGTGCAAAGTTCTTCCCATACTCCCTTTTTGATAGCATTTTTTCTATCTTTTACGGCCTGATTATAACTTTTCCTTAAGTTTCTTATCTGAATGATGTCTCGTGGATTCTTATGTATTGCATGCTTAAGTTCTGTAAGGGCCTTAGTGCGAATCCTATCAAACCATCTTGCGCCTTTCTTGAGTCCATTTTTTGGTGCTAATTTCAGATTCTCTTTGATAGTGGATGCAATGATGTTAAAATGCGCTATTATGCTTTCACTATCAGAATCTTCGTCTAAACAGATTTTAAAATTATCGGCACAAGTATTTACCAGCTTTTTAAAAAAATCTTCCGGTACCACCTTACTCCACTTGAGAGTATACCCGTTCTGCCTCCCTAGCGTATCATCTGGTGCAACCTGTACGGGTGTCAGATCATTACGTCGTGCCAAAAAAAGGTTCTCAATCTCAAGTACTTGCGGTAAGTGGTCACTCATTGGTGCATCCAATATTTTAAAACTGCCTATCTTGTGACCATAGCCATTTGAGCAGAGGCTAAAGTCTATGGTAGTGGATGCTCCCCTCCCAATGAAGGTTGGTACAAAAGGTGCTGGTATACTCATGTAGCTACTCACCAACCCATGCAGCAACTTTGAAGTACTGGGTTTTTCAGAACCGGTACTGAACCGGTAACCCAGCGGTGCCAGGGACAACACCCTAAGACTTCGGGTCCTTCCTGTTTCAGACTACAGAAACTCAGAGTCTTCTAGGTGAAGTCAAAGATCGAGTTTATTGGCTGCAACTAAGTAACAGGCGTCCTAGAAGTACAACACGGTGTATATTCTCAGGAGACTGCTCAAACTTACAAAGCCAGCCTTTTCTTTTTATACAAAATATTATGCTTTAGGCAAACATTCTTTGTTTTACAGTTGGTCATTCACATATTTTCACTACAAAGAGAAAGCAGAGTCATGATGACAAGCCCATATTTCAGTTTGTTCAGCCCACAATCAATTATCCGGCAAGGCCCAGTATTTTCATCAGATATCGACGGACCCCCAATAAAAACGGGCACCTCCTCCTCGTAAAGCAAGTTATAAAGTAGGAAACAGGGACAGGTGTGTGCAAGATTAGGCGTGGTTCGTGCGCGATGAAAGGTTTATGGCATGTTGTGCCTTGATACTATCTCGTTCGGCCACTGGGAGAGGAACTGACCGAACAGGTTTGGCCTTGGGCAGTGGAATCAGCTTGCCCAGGTCGTAGAGAAGTCAGGAAAGGTGTTTGTGTCCTTCAGGATCGTGGTTGGCCTTAATCATTGGCCGATGTGAGGGCAACTCACAAAATGGCTGCCGTACACAAAATGGAACCCGAGGGTTCAGGACGAAAACTGCGATCTCCAGGTGAAATCGTCACTCGAATATGATGAAAATGCTTGTGCATAGTGTACTAGCCATTCTCGGTCTTCTGATATCAAAATCGTCATGATACGATGGTGTTTATAACATTGGTCCAGAATTTCAAGTACTACAACTTACACACCAACTGAGAGACTAGTACAGACTTTCACACAGTTTAGTCACTAACCCATGCATTCAGTAAGACACTTCAATCACTCACGTATACAGTCAGTCATGTACCTACTAAATAATCCCTTTAGGCACTTGTAAATCCACTCATTCTTCAATACACCTTGGCATAGATATATATGCAAAATATTTAAACTTTACAGAAATACACATTTACAGGATGATGTCATCAGTGATGTATTCACTGATGTCATTTGAGATGTCATCCGTGATGTCACTGACCATGTCATGAGTGATGTAGTATGTGACGTCATCAGCCGTGCATTGCGGACGCACAAGTTATAGTTAGCTCATTTTCTCTGGTTTTACATGAGTCAAATGTCCAACTAACTATAACGTCCCCGAAACCTATGGTTTTTTCAGTGAATATATATATATAAAATTCACCAAGGCCCCATAAGGGTTTTACAACACACTGTACGAACCCAATACTTTTCAATTGTTTAAAATGTATTGTTCAGGCTGACCGGTTTCTGCATTCCGCCTTTTTCAATGCCTTATATGCAGTCTAAATCTCATTGCCCCCTTTTAAGTATTTGTCTGCTTTTCCCTATTGGTCTGTGGAAACACAGTAAGTGATGATGGACAATCCTACTTTTGTTGCCTTTAGTGCTCTGTCCATCATGTCGGCATAGGTTAATTCTACAGAATTCGGCGGAATGCCAAAACCGGGCTGCCTGAACAATAAAATCTAATCAATTGAAGCGTATTGAGTCCATGGAGTGTGTTGTAAAACACTGATGGGGACTTGGTGAATAATAATAATAAATGCGTGAATAGCCATGTTCACGCCAACGGCACCCGCACCTAAGCTGTTCGGTAGAATAATGGCATTTGGTGGATATATAAATATATATATTACCTACTGGCGGTCGCCAGTAGGTAGTTATAGTTAGGACCTAGTTTCCATAGGAAATCCACAACATTCTATTGGGAATAACTCTGGCGCCGGTTGAGGAATTTGTGTGTAATTTTCCGAAATTTTGGCCAGCTCCGCTCCGCTCCTTCCCTGAAAGTCTCGGGTAGATTCGTTAAGCGGGGGCCGAGAAAAAAGGGGGTCCCAAAACGTGTTTTCCCCATGTTAATTTCCACACGGCTACAGCCCGAACCGCTGAATGGAATTACACCAAACTTGGCAAAATGTTAGAGTCCGGTACGCAGATCACGCTTTTGTTTAAATCGTGTAAATCCCTCCAGTAGTGCCTGAGAAAATAAATTAAAGTTGAAATCAATTATATATCTATAAGCGCGCACCGTGCGCGCACCTTGCCGTGCACGAGCTTCATGCTGATTGGCTGCCACTGTCTGTCAACACTCCAAAACAGAAATGGATGGCAGCCATCTTGTGACTCAGTAGACTGAGGCACAAGAAAGCAGAAAAAAAGTGTAGAACTTAAAAAGGGGGCAGGGTAGAAGCACCCTGACCACCTAGGCGTGCTCATGGGGTCCCACAAGGACCCCCAAGGCCAAAAATGTTTTTTTTTTTAAAAACCCGGTATGTTCATTTAAAAATTACCCCCCAGGGGGACCAAATTGTGGGGGCATAGTGATAAAGAAGTGGGGGGGGTGCCCAATCCCCCCCCACACTGCCCCGGGGACCGCCACCCTCCGGGGCAAAGCAACGCAGCCCACTGGCGCATACTGGAGGCTCCTGGTGGGCTAGTTGCCTCCCAGGGACCCCCAGTATGCAAGGGGAATTAGTTCCCCCTCTGCAAACGCGCCTGTGGGCTGCGCTGCAGAGAGGGTAAAAAATGGTGTGGACTCATTACACCTCTCTGCAATGCAGCCCCCTGGGGAATACTGGAGGTTCCTGGTGGGCTAGTTGGCCCCCAGGGACCCCCAGTATGCAAGGGGAATTAGTTCCCCCTCTGCAAACGCGTCAGGGGGCTGCGTTGCAGACAGGTGTACAAACATTTTTTATCAATTTATATTAAAAATATGTAATGTAATTTAAAAAATAATATATCTAAAAATAAAAAATGTATAATAATATAGTAAATCAGTATAAAAAATATAACAATTATTACATTAAAAATTTTTTCTTTACAAAACCATTGAAATTCACTGAAAAACCCATAGGTTACAGCCACGTTATAGTTAGGAATTAGCATTTAAAAAACCTTTGAAATTCACTGAAAAAAAGTAGGTTTTACACATGTTATAGTTAGCTGGATATTTCACTCATATAAAACCATTGAAATTCCCCCGTTATAGTTAGTTCAGCTAACTATAACTCGCGCGCCCGCAATGCACTGCTGATGACGTCACATATTACATCACTCATGACATGGTCAGTGACATCACTCATGACTCATGCAGTGCATTGCGGGCGCGCGAGTTATAGTTAGCTGAACTAACTATAATGAGGGAATTTCAATGGTTTTATATGAGTGAAATGTCCTGCTAACTATAACATGTGTCCCACCTACGTTTTTTTTCAGTGAATATATATATATATATATATTCACTGAAAAAACCATAGGTTATAGACCATATATAGTTAGGAATTAGCATTTACAAAACCTTGAAAATTCACTGAAAAAACCATAGGTTATAGACCATATATAGTTAGGAATTAGCATTTAAAAAACCTTATTTTACTCACACAAAACCATTGAAATTCCATATATAGTTAGTTGCACTAACTATATATCGCGCACCCGCAATCCACTGCTGATCATGTCACATATTACATCATTCATGACATGGTCAGTGACATCACTGATGACATCACTGATGACATCTCAAATGACATCACTGATGACATCACTGATGACAACATCCAGTGACTGTATGTTTCTGTAAAGTTAAAATATGTCTTACATATTGAAGAATGAGTGGATGTATAAGTGTCTGGATGAAGGATTTAGTAGGTGCGTGACTGACTGTATGAGTGAGTGATTAAATGTGTCTCACTGAATGCATGGGTTAGTGACTAAACTGTCTTAATTTGTGCATCATTATGTCTGTTGTTCTGTAAACTGCTGCATGTGTTGATCATTAGCTATACGAGAGGCTATATGTGTTATTAATTGGTTGCCCAAGTATTTCTATGGGAGATTGAGTTTGTGTGGGGGTGGCTGGAAGGTGTGTGACTCTATGCATAGATGTGTGAGCAGTTTATTCACTAGGTGTATGAGTTCAAGAGTGCATGTGGAAACAGCTACATGGGCAGTTGACTGTGTGCATGAGTGTATTGATGAGTGAATGGATATCTCAATGCTACATGTCATAGTAAGTACATATGTAAAACAAACATTACATGTGAGAGTTGGCATATATAAATAACTGTGCATGAGAGCCACTGAATGAGTGAGTGGTTGTATCGATCATTGTGAACTTGTATCAGGGATTGTATAAGAGAGTAAATATGTGTTAGTATATGTTTCAATAAGTAAGGTGTGTTTAACTGTATAGTTGAAGAAATGGAGGTGAGATTGTTTCTTTGCATGACTGACTGGGTGTGTGAGTAACTCCATGGATGAGTGGCAGTGTGTGAGTGTCTGTATACACTGAGTGTATCTAAGGTTATATTAGAGTCTGAAGAGGTTTATCGTATTTGCACAAGAATGATGTCAAATGAGATGTCATCAGTGATGTCATCAGTGATGTCATTTGAGATGTCATCAGTGATGTCATCAGTGATGTCACTGACCATGTTATGAATGATGTAATATGTGACATGATCAGCAGTGGATTGCGGGTGCGCGATATATAGTTAGTGCAACTAACTATATATGGAATTTCAATGGTTTTGTGTGAGTAAAATAAGGTTTTTTAAATGCTAATTCCTAACTATATATGGTCTATAACCTATGGTTTTTTCAGTGAATTTTCAAGGTTTTGTAAATGCTAATTCCTAACTATATATGGTCTATAACCTATGGTTTTTTCAGTGAATTTCAATGGTTTTTTAATAGCAAATATCATAAGCTGTCGAATGTCAAGTACGTGGTAAGTGAAAACATTTTCGTGTTTATGCACACTGATCTGCTTTGAATGGTGCCCCCCCCCCCTCATTTCTATTAGGAGTACTCTCTCTTTGCAGATAGTGAAAGGTAGTTAACGCAGGCCTTTGCCCCCGTTGTAATCCGTCGTGCCTGTTTCTCTCTCCATTTGATTGATTGTTATCCAAGTATTTACTGTTTTAGAATTAGTTCTCTTTGGTTCATTCTCTATTTACAAACAAACACAGAGTCGCAATACTCTGTTTAGTCTTTGCAGATAACGAAAAATCGTGTAAAAAAAAAGAAAAGGAATCGAGCAAAATCAGTAGGCCACTAATGGGATCTCTTTTTGACCTCGCTAAAATAGAAACATTAGGAACAACCCCTCATGACAAATACAAAAATAGTGAGATGAACTGAACTCCACACAATGATGGCTGCAAAACAGCTTGGCTCCGCCACCCACCCCGCCCAAAATAACGATAAAGAACGGCTGCCATGATTGGTTGCGGAATGACCACGACGGAGCTACGAAATGGTGCTGCTCTCATGCTAACCCCAGCTTCAGTCTGAAACATCCAGAAACACTGTAGACTACCAATTCGATCAGTTCCGGTAGCGCCCCAATGTAACCTGGTAGAGAAGAACTAGCCCTCCCCTCTTTGACTGATGGTTCTTGTTGCCTGTCCCTTCTGTTGTCATTTAACAGAACTATTTAGCCTGCTGAAAGGGGTTGTGTTCCGACCGCTGGTTGGTGGAGACATTTTGACTATATTCTGTACCTGCGTTGTCGCGTAATGCGTCATATGACGCGCCGCGTTAGCGCATCCGGAAGTCATCCGGGGCGCGCAGCGCGTAACGTAAGCATAACAAGTCATGTGACTTGTTAATAAAACTTTTCATTGGTTCATTTTACTTTTCTTATTGTAATGATGAAAGGCTTGGTCATATGACCTAAAAATTACGCTTTTCATTACTTCCGAACATTATTTTTTCTTAAATATATGTTATAATGTTCCAGGCTAATGTACTTTCCCGGAAATTTTACAACTGTCCTGCAAGTAAAATATATTCTTTTTTCGAGAAAAAGAGCGTTTCTTCGTCCCATGACGGAGCCGTTGAGCAAAAGAGGGTCGACCTGCTGTCTTAGTCGCCGATACGCCTGAATATGAGATTCTTATCGATCACTTTATGTTGCAGGAATAGAAAACACAACAGCCCTTGACCATTTATCTTTACTGCGTTCCTTCGTATTATACCTTTTACCCTTCATGTAATTGGTCTGCTTTATTTCACTTGCCTTTTAATGATTCTAAAACAGTCACTATTATTAAAAACTTTACCAATGTATATACTACTACCATGTTTTCTTTTAAAAACCTTTATTGTGAAAATTTCATTATACAAATACGAGCCTATAACCACGTGGGCCTGCCACAGAGCAAACTGTAATCGTATATGATGAATAGACATTTACACTGTAGAGGAACGTAACGGGCGGGCCATTAGGTTGCAAGAACTTAGGTGTCTAACAGTTACGGAATCGGTGGACGTACATTTTATAATTAAAATACGACAGGGCCAGTTACAATAAAATTATCTAGATATACATTTGCGGGCAAGTACTGTTGTATGGCTCCTATATATCCATATTTCGTGTTAAGTTAGCATAGGTACATTTCAGATTTAAACGCCATTTTTCCTTTCTTGCAACTTCTGCACACGACCCTCATTTGTTGACTTAGCTTTCAACCTAGTAGTTTGCCGTGGTGAATGTGAGAATAATATGTTATTGCTCTGATATCTGCTTTGTTTAATAAAACATGTCTGCACGGAGAGTGCTGAAGTTTCAGGAGCAACACGATATGGAATTGTTATGAGGTCTGATCTCCACGCCTTCATAGTCATAACACAAGTGCAGCCTTTGCCAACTTGGGCTTGAGGCGGGATTGATATTGCTTTGCACGAGAATTGTTAACACACTTGATGCGGTGCACATGCAGAGAGAGCTGGTGTATGCTGATGTGATTCCTTCATGCTAGGACACTAAGGTATGGGCCCGCCCTAAAACAACCCAAAGAGACCTTCTTAGATAATAATATAATATATGTGTTAGGGAGGGTGAGATATAAGTGTTGTTAACTCTTATTCATTACAGCATGTTAACATGCTGTCACCATTCGCTTTTTATGTCGTAGTAACTATGCTGATAATTTTGCTACTGATAATAAGTATACTTGTATTATCAAAGATACTGCGCCTGAGAAGACGGCATTAGTAAATAAACATTTCAAATGCACATGTGTCTTCTTTACTCCATGTTCTGGTTTGTAATGATAATATAACGAAAGAGTGTTCATGAGTCCCACGTACCCTGAGGTACTGTAAGTTCATGTTCTGGTTTGTCTAAACATTGGGTGTTTGATATGTCCAATGAGACACTGTAGCTAGCTCGGTAAGGGGTGAGTTGGTTGCTAAGGTAAGTTTTGGGACATCCTAATTTGCCGAGGTTCCACTCCTCTGTGCACAGTTCTGTGTGAGTACAGAAACCCTGCAACATGGCGCCCAACGGTTTCGGTGGTCTTATATCATGACACTCGAGTAGTTTATCGTTCATGCCTTAACCCCTTCACATCCGTTTCCGGAAAACGGGGTGTTGGTGAAACCTACCTATTTTTTGAAATAGGTCTTTATTCAAGCTTGATTCTTACTTAAACGGTTTCTTTGAATTACTACCCAGTTGTGCTACAAAGTATTCTTTGTGTTTTCTTGTTTCCAATTCTGTGATGGCGGCAGCGGTGGCTATTGCGCAGCATAGTCGCGTAGCGATACGCAACCATCTTCAGACGTACCAGGTCCCAGTAGATGGGATGGCTGTGATTTTCGTGGTGAGTGCAGATCCGGCGTTTCCTTACGAGTTGTTTTACTCTTGGGTTACGTTTCCGGCTGTGGACGCTAATTCTGGTTTGTACCACTCCTACACCGCCTCGGATGTCCCGGCTGAATATACGCCATACAGGGCATTGGAAATACCTATTGATCATTGGCAGCATCGAGTTTGGTTTGATGGCGCCCTCCCCCACTCTTTGTCCCGTGCGAGGTTAGGTCCACTCTCAATTCCAGGTACTAATTGGCCTGCGCTGGGTGGCTTTACCCCGCACCCGAATCACGGGGCTTGTACCCTGATAGAAATTCGCAGGCTGCATGTAGTTTCCATTTCCGTGATTCGTGCTTTAGTGCAATACATCGGTCGACATCTTCCTGGTGGTCCCCAGGTGGGTGTGATCGCTCCCATGGAACGAGGCGGAATGCGTCTCAATCCTGTGATGGTAAATTCGGTTTTTGGTGCGCGTCCTGTTGACAACGATGACTTCCCATTCTGGCTAGCGGAGAAGTTTGATCAACTGGAGGCGGTTTTTCCGAATTCTACTCCTGCTGATAAACATAGAATGTTGACGATTACTCTACCGAAGGATATTACTCCTGAACTGGTTGACTGTGAAAGCTGGGGAAAAACTTTTGCGTCAGTTTATACGAGGTGCTTTGGCACCCCGTCTATGAATGCCCTGCCTGAAATCATTAGACGTGTTCAGAATGATCACGGTCCAGAGGCAGCGGTGGAATTGGGTATGCGCCTGTGTGGTTCTTTTGAGATTGTATGTGATCTCATTCTCTCCAATGTTAAAGGAGATGCAGTTAACTTTCAGGTGTCGAATGCTTTGGCTGCTCTGCCCGATGCCGACAAACCCCGCCAGTTAGCAAAGATTGTAGTGGCCGCTTATAAAACGATTGGCCGCACAAGTAGAGGTCTGAAATATTTTCCAGTGAAGGATAAAAAACAACCACAGGGGCAGTCTGCAGTGACAGATGCCCAGCCTAAGTCCAAAAAACAAAATTGGCCTAAAAAACAGACACAGGGGAAGCAGACAACGCAGACTCAGGGTCCTTTTCCTGCAATACTAGCTCCTGCACCACCCGAAAAAGTTTATGATTTGCGCGACCGCGCGATGATTAAATCACCTGATCGTTTTCAGGGTTCTGATCAACGCTCTCCTCGTTCCTTTCAGGACACATCGGCCCAGAAAACCGGTGGAGGAGGAGGGGGTGGACGTGGACGTGGTGGCCAACAAGGACGTGGTCAGTCCCGCCAGACGGACGGCGCAGTGAAGCAGGAGGATTCTACGCCTAGGCGTCCGCAGTTTGCGAAAAAGAAAGTCGCAGCCTTAACAGCGCATCGATATGCCACAGATAGTGAGAACGCGGCTTCGGAATCTGACGTGGGCTCTGACCTTGCTGGACAGCGCGGCGGAGATAACCATAGTCAGAGAGGCGCTGCGTCCACTACTGAGGGTGACAGCGACTGAAGTCTACGTTGTGATAGAAACAGCTGATACGAGACTTGCTCCCCCTGAAAGACTATATGAAATTGTCCTGTTAATTGAAGGTGACATACAGCGTACCGTTAAAGGTGTATTTTGGGAGAATCTGTCTTCCACGTATGATATTTTACTTTCGGAGGCTGACTGGCCCCCACCTTTTGTGCTCGCGGCGCCGCGAGGGGAGGAGGTAATCCTACCCAGTTTCGCGAACACGGTCTCGAAAGAGCATGCGCAGCATTTTGCAGAAGAGTGGGCTCGGGCTCTCGCGCCGGCTCTGTACCGTAACCAATGTGGTTGGGATAAATTGTCGCCTTGCCACGAAATTCCGTTGCGGTCTCAGCCGCAGCCTCAACCTCAATATCCCATTCGGCGTGAAGCAAAATCTTCCGTCGCGGAAATCCTTGAACAATTGGAATATCAGGGAGTTATTGAAACGTGTGTGTCACCGATGAATAATCCCCTTTTTACTGTGAATAAACCTGACGGGTCATATCGTTTGGTTTTGGATTACCGGCATTTGAACTCGCATTGCCGTAACTGTGCAGTACAGAATACCCACGGCTCTGCCCTAGTGGATAGTCTCGTGCGTAAGCGTTTCAAGACAACGCTTGACATATCCAATGGTTTTTATGCCCACCGATTGGACAGCTTTAGCTCCCAATGGACCAGTTTTACAAGCGCTGGAGTCCAAAAGCAATTCCGGCGTCTTCCAATGGGCTACAAGAATAGTCCTGGTGTATTTACCGCTCGAATTGTCTCTATTCTGGAGGCACTCGACCCTGATGCTTTTTCGTATGTGGATGACATATATCTCACAGACGACGATATTTGGGAGCATCTGTGTCGTGTAAATTCTCTTGTTTGCAACTTCGCTGACATGGGTTACAAATTCAACTTTGCAAAATCGCACATTGCTGAACACACAGTGTTGTTTTTGGGCTATGAGCTCAACAATGAAGGTAGAGGTTTAGCTCCTCACTTCTTGGAGAAGTGCGCACAATTGCGCGCACCAACAACACTGAAGAAATTACAATCCTTACTGGGCTTTTTGAATTTCGGCAGAACTTACATTCCTGAATATGCCCAGCGTGTCAAGCCTCTGTATGCCTTGATACAACCAACTTTCTCAAAATCATGCTGGCTGCCTGAGCATTCGGCCATTTTGCAATCCTTGCAGGCTGATCTGCTCGCTTCTAATTATTTACTGACTCGTGATAACCACACCAACCTGGTAATAAGAATAATTCCTGGGACGGTGGGTTTCACCTACCTCACTTTTAATGAAGGTGACACAGTACCTATTGCTTACAAGTCACACTTGTACACCTCGGCTGAGATGCGGTTTCCCACCATAGAAAAGGTTTTAACTGCTGTACAGATGGCAATTCTAAAAGAACGTGCTCTGTCACAGGGGAAACGCATGCTAGTGGTAACACCCTGTCCTCATTTGGAGGCAGTCACGAAAGCCAGTGTACCAAATTCAAAGGCTTTGCACCCTCGGTGGATTCAGTGGGCTGCGTCATTGTCATCCGCAGATGTCATGTTTATTTTTGACGCCTCCTTACGGTCACAAGAGTACTTGCAGTATGAATTCGTTCATCCTGCTCCTCTGGCGATGCGACCTTTGGAGGACTTCCATTGCATCATTTACACTGATGGGTCGGCGCAGGTTGCGCATGGCTCTAAACATGCCTACGTTTCCGCATGCGCCATTGTAGTCGGTGCTATGTTGAATGATGAGTTCATTTCCAGGGAGGTACACACGTTGCCCCTGGGCGATTGCACTGCACAATTGGCAGAGCTTCGTGCTCTATTACTAGCTTTGGAGTACGCAGATCCAAGTGTTACTACTCTAATTGTAAGTGATTCTTACTACTGTGTCCAGTCTTACAATGAAAACTTGTTCTTTTGGATTCAAAATGACTTTCGTGATTCCAAGGGTAGCACAATAAAACATAAAATGATCTGGGTTCGAGTGGCAGAGCTTAAGGCTGTGTTGCCACTCGTTTTTGTGATTCATACTCTCGGTCATCAGCGCGTGGGAGTACACGCTCTTGGCAACTCGCTTGCTGATGAAGCGGCGAAATCAGCAGTATCTACATACTTAGTTGCAGCAGTTACTAGGTCTAAAACCAAGATTGATAGCGACATCTTGGCAGCGGTTGCTGCCTCTGAGAAGGGAAGTAAACATCCTTCGGGATTCCCTTCGAAGTATAAATACCACTTAAGTCCCGAAAAGGTTCCTTTTGTGACAATTCCTGATGTTGGGGAACGGCTGATTCCCAACTCGGATCGCAGAACAGACTTGATTACAGCGGCTCATGAAGGTGTGGCGTCTGCGCATGCGGGCGTCTCAGCCACTGTAACGCAATTACAACAACGTTTCTGGTGGCGGGGACTGTACAAACAGACGCGTGATTATGTCCTTCTTTGTGACATATGCCAGCAGATTAAACCTTCGACTGCTACGCGTCCGCCTCAGACTCAGTTGTACATTTCTAATAAACCACTAGGCTGTGTTTATTTAGATCACTGCGGTCCATTTTCATCTGATACTGCGTATAAATACATCTTAGTAGCAGTTGACTCATGCACACGCTTTGTGTGGTTATGGCCACATCGCAGCGCTGATTCCCGGACTGTCATCAGAGATTTGCGTATCTTTATAGGGATTTTTGCCTGTGGTACCTTCCATTCGGATCAGGGTCCGGCTTTCGCCTCTAAGGCGTATAAGGATGCCATGACTTCGATGGGGGTCCAAGTCAAGTTTTCGTCACCCTACAGACCCGAGGGTAATAGTGTAGTTGAACGAATGAACCGTGATTTAAAGCAATCTTTGACAGCCCGAGTTATAGGCACTGGCAGAAACTGGCTAGCCCACCTCTATGGCGTGCAGCGTGCTCTTAATAATCTCCCTAGAAGGTCTCTGGGTGGGCGGACCCCATACGAAATGCTCTTTGGCATCAAGATGTTCGTCCCTGACCTTGACGGTCTAGACTCGGTGGTTCGCGCCACTGCCTTTGACGCAGATGAACATTGCAATGTTTTACAGAATCTACAAAAGACGAGAGACACTCTTGCAAAGGAACATTTGCCCTCCACATCAGATGATGCGTTGCAGATCCCGGTAGTTGGCTGGCTACCCCAAGTTGGAGAACTGGTTCGAGAGAAGATCGACAACAAGAAAGAGTTTGGTCCCTCCTATCGAGCTCCGGTCCCAGTGCTTGGAGTGAAGGGCACAAGAACAGTCATTTTACCACCACTTCCAGGTCGTAAGGAAAACAGGTTTATTTCTATTGACAATGTCAAGATACACAGAGTGGCCGATTCTTCTTAGCATGACACCGGCTGTTTCCTGTCCTTCCATTGTGAGAAATTCAATTATGCCCACTGCTTCTAATAATGAACCTGAGGTGGCCATCGAATTACCTGCTGTTTCCAGTCCATTATTGAATAATTTACCAGGAACTAACCTTGATGAGACAGACTATACATACCCCACTGATTTGTCCATGCCTGACCTGCAAGCTCGTTTAGCCACGGAATCCAGATTTTCATTTGACTCTGCTTCCCTTGCCTCGAAAAAACCCTCTAAAATTGCAGTATATGCTAGCCTGTTTAAAAAACATTTTTTGATACCTCCTTGGATATACATTTGGCTGGTCCTTTTTTCAGTTTACCTTTTTATGTCAATTGGTTTTGTGTTTTACTTTTTTCGAATTATGAATGGACACTATGTCGAGGAGAGAACTTGCATTACTCATTTAAATGGAACTTTGGCCCCACTTTCCTCTTCACATTCTACACACAGATTAAAAAGAGACTTGACTTTGGTTAACATCACAGCGTGGCCTGTTCTGGATGGAATCGCGTGGGATGCAGTTCGTTTTCAGATTCATGGCCCAACGGAGGTCGTTAATGTCCCTAATGTACTAAGAGTTAATATGGGGGATGTGGTGAAACAAAACATTCGTTCTGATGATTGGGATGTTAATGCTGTGGAAAGTTTGTTTTCAGATTTGAAATATTATGCTGCTTTTGATGCTGAGGATTTATATTTAGAATCTGCTAATTATGGTGAATTGTTCTGTTACCAACATTATGGCAATCACTTCTTACACAAGACGTCTTCCCGAAGGGATGCGGTTAATTTTACTCAGTGGGAACATTGCCCAGCACCAACACAAGGGAGTTCAGAAACGTTTCTTAAAAAGTATACTTATTTCACTGACTTTAATCAGTCCAATCCCGAGTCCTTTTATTTTAAATTTCACAAACAGCCACTGTCCAAGGTTCGACTTACCAATACAAAATTGTTATATTCAAAGGCCTTCCTGGATCAATTAGTTACTGGAGGGTATGAGTTATGGAAGGATACCATAGACCTTAAATCAGTTTGGGGCTCAAGGGCCTGGCAGGTACAAGGCACTGAGGCTTTGCACCGTGCATGTCTCATCCCAAATCATATGTGGTTTTTAAATGAAACCATTTCCCAGACCACGTGCTTTGGATTGGCTACATCTAAAAGGTTAAACACCCCGTCTTTCCCGGAGTTGGAGGAATATGAGAATTGGAGTAATTTTACTAAATTGTCCATTAGAGAAATACAGGCTCTGCTTCTGAATTCCTCCTTTAACATTTCCAGTATGAACCCCAAGGGTTGGCTGCTTTGGCACCGTAGTGCTGATTCTTGCCAAAAGAGATTTTTAAATATGACTGACGGTTTTAGGGCTGTTAGATCTGATCCCCGTTTTGATTTGAGTCATACTGTCACCTCTTACTCTGTGGGCAAGTTGTGTCAATCATGGCTGAAACATTCAACTTTACCTGCGGTTAAGTATCACCTTTCCAAACTGAATGCAGACGTGGATTTGAATGATTTCATTAAAGGCCCGGCTAGTGGCAGGTCGAAAAGATGGTTATATGGGGTTTACAATGAAATTTGGAAACTCTCACAAATTGAGGCTGCTACACGCCTTAGGGCTATTGATCAGGCAAATCTTGAGAAAGTTCTTGCAGTTGTTGACAATAGCATTAACGTGCTTTCCTCTAGAATTTACACATTAGATAATATTGTGTCGTCTGTTGTTGATATTGTGCATGATGAAGTGTCTGTATTATACCATGGTCAAAATCAATTACGTTCAATCATGCAGTTTGCATGGACACTACAGACTCTAAAAATGGGTAAAGTTCCCTGGGGATACATGAACGTTTCCTCTTTATTTGCCCCGTTTAATTTGACAGACAAACAACGCTTGCTTTCAATGCGTGATGCTTCCTTTTCTATGCTCCATATTGAAAGATTGGAATCTTTACCTTTCTCTGTGGCAGAGACCACTGCTGCTACGTGGCTTATCCACGGTTTAATAACGCTGCCTTTTGCTTTATATAAGTTTTCAAATTGTATGAAATATGTGCCAATAGGTCGTTTTGAACCCTTAGGTAGCGGTTTTCTTCATGAGGTCTGGTCACTCCCATATACATACAGATGTTTCAAGGATGAACAAGAGGTTTATCTAACAGGGGATGAGTGTACTGAGACGCCAGATCATTCTTTAATGTGTAGACACATACAGTTGCACGGTTCGTGTAACAAGGACAGACCGAATATGGCTTGCGTTTTACAGGGCACGCCAGTTCCTGCTATCATCCCCACGTTTAAATTGTTAGAGAATGGTAGTTATTTAATGCTCAATAATGAAAACTGTTGTGGTTTAATTAAAGGTATAGCTTTCATAGTAACAGTTAGTGAGCGAGTTATTTGCTGCAGAAATGTTCTTTATCCTCCCACACGTGAACATAGGGAGTCTTCCATTTGGCCACAGATACCGACCTTGGGAGCAGAATTCAGCGGCATGGCTAGAATAAGAGCTCTATTGTCCCAGAAAGAGGTGGCCTTGAGCTCGGCCCGTGAAACTTTCGTGCTTCACATTGCTAACACCCGCACGGAGGTTCAGGCTCTTTTAAACACTGATTTGCCCTTGCATTTCGGAGCTATGGTCCGTTCTATCTTTAACGCATCCTCCACAACGGGCCTAGCACATTTTTTTAAAGTTGTTAGCGGTGGTCTCGTGACTTCCTTTGAGAAGATTTTTGGAGTCATCCCTGCTTTCTTCCATTCTATTTTTTCATCCTTATTTGGAGGGTTCCCGTTTTTACTTGCTTTAGCGGCAGGCGCATTGGTGGTTTTCTGCCTTTTTAAATATGGATGCCCTTCCTGTGCAAGACCACGCACAGCTACTACTGACGCGGTTTCGCAACCGCATGCTTGATTATTATGGCACACTGCCGTTGGCGACTCTAAGCACGGCGTTTGGATTATCTTTTCGGTTCTCCTATTTCACCTGTGTCCAGCCTGTATTTCGCTGCCTGACCTGTGATTTCCTTTGGGCCATTGATTTGTGTCTCTGCGGACCAGCATCTTCTGACGTCGATTTTGATCAACTGATGAGTCCTATCATTGCTCACGAGTTGGTTTGTTCTGACGAAAGAATTATGGCCTTGGCGGTGGCACATGGACTAATGGGTCCCTGGGATGTGTTGTCGGCAGCGCGAAATTTCTTGGAACAAAGTTTTCTTGAAAACCCACCGAGCTGTCCTCTGATGGTTATAGAGGATCCGGTGCTGGAAGATCACGTATGTTCCTTTCATCTTTTAAACTGGATGGCTGAACTGTTTTCGGATGAGGACAGTGACTTCCTCCTTGAGGCTGTTGCAGCTTACTTTTCATATACGGTCTTATCATAGACACTGCCTCAGATTGGCATGCTGATTGATAGCATTTCCTTGATTTTATTGACTTTTGGTCAAGACATTTTATTTTTGCTTGCCTATTGGCTTGAGCCACATTATATTTGTGGGCTATTTTTTAGCATTCGTTTTTATACTTGAATTTTTATTCATGCTCGTTTATAAATGGATTCTGCTCTCATGTGATGGCACTTCTGTTACCTTATTTAGTCCGTTCTCGGATCATGGGGGGGTGTTGTATGGCTCCTATATATCCATATTTCGTGTTAAGTTAGCATAGGTACATTTCAGATTTAAACGCCATTTTTCCTTTCTTGCAACTTCTGCACACGACCCTCATTTGTTGACTTAGCTTTCAACCTAGTAGTTTGCCGTGGTGAATGTGAGAATAATATGTTATTGCTCTGATATCTGCTTTGTTTAATAAAACATGTCTGCACGGAGAGTGCTGAAGTTTCAGGAGCAACACGATATGGAATTGTTATGAGGTCTGATCTCCACGCCTTCATAGTCATAACACAAGTGCAGCCTTTGCCAACTTGGGCTTGAGGCGGGATTGATATTGCTTTGCACGAGAATTGTTAACACACTTGATGCGGTGCACATGCAGAGAGAGCTGGTGTATGCTGATGTGATTCCTTCATGCTAGGACACTAAGGTATGGGCCCGCCCTAAAACAACCCAAAGAGACCTTCTTAGATAATAATATAATATATGTGTTAGGGAGGGTGAGATATAAGTGTTGTTAACTCTTATTCATTACAGCATGTTAACATGCTGTCACCATTCGCTTTTTATGTCGTAGTAACTATGCTGATAATTTTGCTACTGATAATAAGTATACTTGTATTATCAAAGATACTGCGCCTGAGAAGACGGCATTAGTAAATAAACATTTCAAATGCACATGTGTCTTCTTTACTCCATGTTCTGGTTTGTAATGATAATATAACGAAAGAGTGTTCATGAGTCCCACGTACCCTGAGGTACTGTAAGTTCATGTTCTGGTTTGTCTAAACATTGGGTGTTTGATATGTCCAATGAGACACTGTAGCTAGCTCGGTAAGGGGTGAGTTGGTTGCTAAGGTAAGTTTTGGGACATCCTAATTTGCCGAGGTTCCACTCCTCTGTGCACAGTTCTGTGTGAGTACAGAAACCCTGCAACAGTACCATGGGTGACGTTAATTCGAACTTTCAACAGTACAGTAATCAATAACACATCAGAACTTAATATCAATAGGGATGTCGAAATATTCAATCAATTCTCGTCCCCGCCCGCCATGTGCTTCAAAACTGCATACGTATCTCGTGATTTCAAGGTTCTGCAACCAGTACACAACAAGGAGTTACGAGTCCCATTTATTCCGGCGCCATTTTGGGCGAGGACGGGCAGGTCCAGGATATAGTCAAAATGTCTCTACCAACCATCGACTATGATGATGTTCATATGCTGTATTTATTAGAGTAACACTCATCTGTCCACATGAAATTAATTTGCCACAATCTAAACATGTCATTTTAATCTTTCCAAAGTTCTTCTAAATATTTGGGACCGTTTCCCTTGCCTCTGAAGCTCTCAGTGCCACTTCTTTGATGAATGTACTAGCAGGTCAGGGGTTCTCCTCCAAATCTCTCTTTTATGCAGCACTATAATTAATTGGTGCCACCTCTCCATATGACGATGCATGGTATAGTTACCACAACTATATTTTTTTTCGGTTCCTCTGGAGAGTTCATCGTGGCAGATGAAGCGTGTAACGTACCGGGCATTTACCTTTTTTTGCATGTACAGGAAAGGAAAAAAAAATCGAGCGTCCGAGTTCTAAGGTGTCCCAGGGCCATTTTAGTGGACCAGGCCCAAATCCGAAGAACAGGCCGCCATTTTGAGAGTCCTCTTGCAGCCGCCTGTCGCTGTAGCATCAAGAGCAGCCGAAACTCAGCTGAATGGCAACTGAAACGGTAAAGGGGCGCCCCACTACAGCAGACGAGCCTCCACCTAGGAAGGCCCATTCACGCCGGCTCCCCCCCCCCTTCGGGCACCCCACGCCGTTATTCGGAGCAGTATTGTAGGATGGCCACACCAGTGCGGCAACTTGCTAGACATCACCTCGGTGGTAACCGAATCTCAACGCCTTGTGGTGTCTTCTGTTCAAAAAACATTGTTATGCTGCCTTCGACCTATTCGCCGCAAGTGCGCACACAACTCAACTGCATAGCTTGCTAGACACCACCTCGGTGCCATCCGGATCTTGGAATGTCAGCACCTTTTGGTGTCTTCTCTTCAGAAAATATTGTTGCGCTGCCTTTGGCCCCATTCACACATCAGTCCGCTACTGACGCCATCTCACAGGCTAATGGGGCGCCCCACGCCGACTTTCAGCATTGTAGAATGACCACACCAGTACAGCAACTTGCTAGACATCACCTCGGTGCCATCCGGATCTCGGCGCCCCACTGCTGATGAAGTGCCTCTCAACTATGAAACCACCACGGTGACATCCGGATCTTGGCGCGTTGTGCTGCCTTCGGCCTATTCGCACATCGGTCCGCTACTGACGCCATCTCACAGGCTAATGGGGCGACCCACGCCGAGTTTCAGCATTGTAGGATGACCACACCAGTACAGCAACTTGCTAGACATCACCTCGGTGCCATCCGAATCTTGGCATCTCAACGCCTAGTGGTATCTTCCATACAAAAAATATTATTACGCTGCCTTTGGCCCCATTCGCACATCAGTCCGCAACTTAGACATCACCTCGGTGCCATCCGGATCTTGGCATCTCAGCGCCTTGTGGTGTCAGTCAGAAAATATTGTTGCGCTGCCTTTGGCCCCATTCGCACATCGGTCCGCTACTGACGCCATCTCACAGGCCAACGGGGCGCCCCACGCCGACTTTCAACATTGTAGGATGGCCACAGAAGTGCGACAACTTACTAGACACCACCTCGGTGCCATCCGGATCTTGGCGCGTTGTGCTGCCTTCGGCCTATTCGCACATCGGTCCGCTACTGACGCAAACTCACAGGCCAACGGGGCGCCCCACGCCGACTTTCAGCATTGTAGGATGGCCACACCAGTGCACCTTACTAGACACCACCTCGGTGCCATCCGGATCTTGGCGCGTTGTGCTGCCTTCGGCCTATTCGCACATCGGTCCGCTACTGATGCCATCTCACAGGCCAACGGGGCGCCCCACGCCGACTTTCAGCATTGTTGGATGGCCACACCAGTGCGGCAACTTACTAGACACCACCTCGGTGCCATCCGGATCTTGGCGCGTTGTGCTGCCTTCGGCCTATTCGCACATCGGTCCGCTACTGACGCAAACTCACAGGCCAACGGGGCGCCCCACGCCGACTTTCAGCATTGTAGGATGGCCACACCAGTGCTGCAACTTGCTGGACACCACCTCGGTGCCATCCGGATCTTGGCGCGTTGTATTGCCTTCGGCCTATTCGCACATCGGTCCGCTATTGACGCCGCCTCACGTGCCAACGTATTTTCTCCGCATTTTATACCCTATGCCGCATAACAGGTCATGTGACTTGTTTATAAAACTTTTTATTGGTTCATTTTACTTTTGGTTTCCTAATGATGGAAGGCTTGATCATATGACCTAAAAACAACACTTTTCATTGGATGAAAACTTTTTTTTTTTCCCAAACGATGAAAGCCCCACCTTGTTTCTGGATGTTTCAGACTAAACTGGCGTCAGCATGAGAGCACCACCATCTCGTAGCTCCGTCGTGGTCATTCCGCGAGCAATCATGGCAGCCGCTCCCCACCAGAAGCCTGCAGGAGTCGGGCCCCCAAAACTTTTGATGAATTCTCAAGGCGGAGGGGACGCTTTCGAGAATGGGGTCCAAGACCTAGCAGACAAGCGTCCGATTTCCAAGGTGTCCCAGGGCCATTTCAGTGGACCAGGCCCAAAAAGGAAAGAGCCTGCCGCCATTTTGAGAGTCCTGTGACAGCCGCCTATCGCTGCACCGCAAGAGTGGGCGCAACTCAGCTGAATTGCGGCTTTTGACACAGTGGACCAAAAATGGACGGAATGGCAACTGAAACGGTAAAGGGGCGCCCCACTACAACAGATGACACTCCACCTGGAGAGGCCCGTTCACGCCGCCTCCCCCGGGGCGCCCCACGCCGTTATTCGGAGCAGCATTGTAGGATACCAAAACCAGTGCGGCAACTTACTGGACATCACCTTGGTGCCATTGTTCTGCTGCCTTGGAACTATTCGCACAACAGTTTGCTACTGATGACCCACCCCCCGCGACGCCCCACGCCGTTATTTGCTGGGTGGCAACTTACTAGACATCACTTTCGTGTCATCTAGATTTCGGCGCGTTCTGCTGCCTTGGAACTATTCGCACAACAGTTTGCTACTGATGACCCACCCCCCGGGACGCCCCACGCCGGAAATCTGGACGTTGTGCTGCGTTGGGACTATTCGCACAGCCGACCGCTACTTCGTTGTTTTTCCCTAAAAATGTTTATATGTTATTAATATTTTTGTTTTCTTGTATATATTTATAAATTATTAAAGTTTTATAATCTTACTACTTTGTCGGAGTGCTATATATTTTTAATGTGACACATAATTGTAAAAACTTTGATGTACAAAGAGTCATCCCTGGAATCTTCCGCTTCACGCTCGGTCCCCTCCCCAATCACAATACAGGATGGTTTTCAGATAATAGCAACGCTTCTGCTGTGACGGATCTCATCGAGTGTGGGCCTTGATCTACTATAACTCCTTTGAAGAGGGGTGATTCTTTACAGCTGTGGCCATAAACTACATCTGCAGGGCTAGCTGATAGCCTAGGACCGGCCTGGACAATCGGACACAGAGGAAAAGGAGTGTCAGAGGGTGCGGTAGTGAATAGGGCGAAAGGGAGGTGTCGGGCGGGCACAGGGTGTGATTCTCAGGGAAGAGCAGCGCAGATGTGGGGAGGTTTATTACCCATGCATAAGACAGAGAGCGGGGGTGACCACTGCCTGGGTGAGATGCTTGCGAGGGTGGGGAGCCATGCTAAGGATCGACAGCGTGCACAGAGTGGGTCTGGTCAAGGCATCTAAAATGGCTGCCGTGCACGACAAAAGTGTGGCATTTGAAAAAAGACAAGATGGCGCAGACAATGTTTTTCAACACTTCCTGATTTCCTTCGAATCGAACGTTAACAGACGTTGGGGCATATTACCAAAGTTAAGCGATATTTATCCCTAACGATGCATTGCAAAGATTTTTTTACCGTCAGAAATTATCGCAGATAAACCTTGCTATTATCAAGGTTTATCGCAAATACGATAAAAAACGACCGCAATGCATTAATATCGCTGAAAACTCAGCGATATTCATGCATTACCGAGCTAATGCTCTTAGCCATGTTATCCACCTCCCATTGGATAACATGGCTAAGAACTGCTCAGGGCAGCTGTTACTTTTTGGAGATATTCGCGCTTATCTCGAATATTTCCAAAAGTTGATAATAGGAGATAGCGATGTTAGCGACTGTTTCCAGTCGCTAACATCTTGGCATGCCCACTTTGCATGTCATTAGTGATAAATATCACTCACATGCAAAGTGGGGCCCAAGATGGTCGCTATCTCCTACTAGCCGTCGCTAACTGGTGTTAGCAACAGCTAGGTAATACAGATATAATTTTATCACCGCGAAGCGGAGCGCTGTTACAAATATATATCTTGTTTTTGAACGTTAATTTCTCAAAATGCACTGAAGCACATATATTGAGACCTAGCAAAGGCACATCGGGCTACCAGTCCCTAATATTTTACCAAGTTTCGTGCAAATCCATTCAGCCGTTCGATTATTATTATTATTTTATTTTTTTGCCCCGCGGGGCCCTTTTAAAACCTCCACATCAAACCTAGGGGGTCAGCGAGGATCTACTATGCCCCCTTATGGTCATTTGCCCCTTCGCTTTGGCCTCCTCTTGTCTCTCGATCCTACCGAGAGACAAGATGGCGGCCGCTACGTACTGTTTGGAATGTTTACAGACACCGGAGAGCCAATCAGCTTCGCTTCGCAAAGCTCCGTAACGCGAAAAGTACGCGAAGCGGTGCGCTGTTACAGATATATATCTTTTTTTGAACGTTAATTTCTCAAAATCCACTGAAGCACATATATTGAGACCTAGCAAAGGCACATCGGGCTACCAGTCCCTACAATTTTGCCAAGTTTCGTGCAAATCCATTCAGCCGTTCGATTATTATTATTATTTTTTTTTTTTGCCCCGCGGGGCCCTTTTAAAACCTCCACATCAAACCTAGGGGGTCAGCGAGGATCTACTATTCCCCCTTATGGTCATTTGCCCCTTCGCTTTGGCCTCCTCTTGTCTCTCGATCCTACCGAGAGACAAGATGGCGGCCGCTACGGACTGTTTGGAATGTTGACAGACGCCGGAGAACCAATCAGCTTCGCTTCACAAAGCTCCGTTGCGCGAAAAGTACGCGTCCTGGAGCGCTGCCCGGTCCGCTGTTACAGATATATATCTTTTTTTAAACGTTAATTTCTCAAAATCCACTGTAGCACATATATAGAGACCTACAAAAGGCACATCGGGCTACCAGTCCCTACAATTTTGCCAAGTTTCGTGCAAATCCATTCAGCCGTTCGGGCTAAAAGTGAGGCCAACCGCCCTATGGAAAACTCAATGTTAAAAACACGTTTTGGGACCCCCCTTTTTTCTCGACCCCCCCTGGACGAACCCCCCCCCAATTTTCAGGGGCTGCTCAGAAACAAAATGTGCCATTTTCCTGAAAATTTCAGCCAATTCCGTCCACAAACGCCAAAGTTATTAGACATAGAATTTTCAAAAAACCCATAGAGAAAAAATCCTAACTATATATACCTACTGGCGACCGCCAGTAGGTAATATATATATATATATATATATATATATATATATATATTACCTACTGGCGACCGCCAGTAGGTAATATATATATATATATATATATATATTACCTACTGGCGGTCGCCAGTAGGTATATATAGTTAGGATTTTTTCCCTATGGGATTTTTGAAAATTCTGTGTCTAATAACTTTGGCGTTTGTGGACGGAATTGGCTGAAATTTTCAGGAAAATGGAACATTTTGTTTCTGAGCAGCCCCTGGAAATTTGGGGGGGGTTCGTCAAGGGGTGGCCGAGAAAAAAGGGGGTCCCAAAACGTGTTTTTCCCATGTTAATTTCCATAGGGCGGTTGGCCTCACTTTTAGGCCGAACGGCTGAATGGATTTGCACGAAACTTGGCAAAATTGTAGGGACTGTTAGCCCGATGTGCCTTTGCTAGGTCTCAATATATGTGCTCCAGTGGATTTTGAGAAATTAACGTTCAAAAAAAGATATATATCTGTAAGCGCGCTCCAGGCAGCGCTCCGGTTCGCGTACCTGACTCGTAACAGAACTTCGCGTAGCGAAGCTGATTGGCTCTCCGGTGTCTGTCAACATTCTAAACAGTCCGGAGCGGCCGCCATCTTGTCTCTCGGTAGGATCGAGAGACAAGAGGAGGCCAAAACAAAGGGGGAAATGACCATAAGGGGGCATAGTAGATCCTCCCTGACCCCCTAGGTTTGATGTGGAGGCTTTAAAAGGGCCCCGCAGTGCAAAAAAAAAAAAAATGTTGTTTTTTTGCGTGGGGAGCGCCCGGTCCGCGAACCGGGAAGCGTTCTGGGGAGCGTACTATAAGGAAAAAAGAATGATAGACTTTTCAAATACTGTATGTTAATTGATTGTTGGTTTTGTTGATTATTTTTTAATTTCTTTATTTTTTAAGCAATTATTTATTATTGTGATTGTGTTTCAAAATTTAATAACATTTCTAACATTTCACTGTCTGAAATGTCGTCATTTTCATTGAACATAGCTTGTAATCTCTGAGTGTGTAAAATGTCCTCATTTTGAAGGAGGTCATCTACTGCTTGCACACATTGCAGTAGTTCTTGGTCCCAAGTTTCATCCATAAATTCTATATAATTTGGATCAATTAATTCTTGGCTGCTCTCTTGCAGGACAATTTGAAATGAAACTTTCTGTTCGCCTTCCATGTTGCCTGAAATTTGGATAAAAAAAATATATATTAGTAGAGATAGGGCACTGTTGGGATTAATTTTAGATAGGCAGTTTTTATCAGTGAATTTATCTTTGGGCAGTGTATAGTATCAGAGTGGAAGTAGGAATATAAAAAAGTGTATGTGATTTAACGTAAGTAAATTCATAATTATACAAGAGAAACCTAACTCCATCCATAACTATAACAGAGAAGTCTATCTAAATCTATAACTACTACAGAGGGATAGTATATAACTATCAGAAAAAGTTTACCATATTAACTGATAGTGCACAATATACTTCAGTTTTTAAAATAACAACTTACCTTTACAAAGAAGTTGAAGTGATTAGTGAAAATCCAATTGAAATGTACACCAGGAAGTAGTAGTCAAAATGGCTGTGTTTCATTCTCTTCCTTTATATATATTCAGGTATATAACCAATCAAATGTCAGGTAAAAAAAAGTAGAAAATGAAAGTAACATTTTCATTGGTTGTCAATTCCAACACTTCAGATGTGTTTTGTGAAGTAATTTACCTCACGGTATTTAGAGAGGTCTACAGGCTAAATGGCTAAATGGAATTTCAATCAAATTTGTGAAAATGATAGGGATTGGTATGTAGTATGAGCTAATCTATATTTGGTGAAAGTGTCTCCAGTCGTTTTTCTGTAAATTACTTTCCCACCTTTTTTGTTGGAGCTCTTCCCGGGGAGCGCCCTGGTACGCGAACTGGCGAGCGCCCCGGTACGCGAACCTGAAGCGTTACGGGAGTCCACCATTTTGTGTTTCGGTCGAATTAAGATACAAGATGGAGGGCAACTAATGTTCAGAATGGGTAGAAGGGGGCACGGTAGACTTATCTTGACCCCCTAGGTTTTCTGAGGGTGGCTGAGGAGGCCCATATGTGCGAAAAAAATACATTTTTTTATAAAAAATTCGCAAGGTTAGCTTCCGCTTCGCGTACCGGGTAGCGCTCCGGGGAGCGTACTTTGTTGAAAATTAGTGAAAAAAGTTAGAGTAAAATAATAATTGTGAGTGATCAGATGTAGGGTAGCTCTGAGAAGAGCTTTTGGGTTTATGGTACATTTAGGTACTTATAAGTAGGTACCAATGCACAGTCTTAAATTCAAAATGAAAACTCTGTTGCCCTCATCTGAGAAGTGAACTCCATCTCCTCTGTAGATATCTTGCATGTAGTAACGCAAGTTATTGTTGTACATGGAGCCCATTCCATGGTCTCTCATGTAAGCTGAAACAAAATTGGTTCGACCACCTCCATTTCTGTCTTTGGCATATATTTGAATATACCAAGGCAGTCTGAGGAAAAAGTGCCATTAATTGCTCAAAGGTGTCCTTTAAAAGCATTTCCAGACCTACCCCAGTCAAAGTGCCCAAGTCATTACCTCCACAGTGCACAATTAACAGGTCAGGTTTTGGCAAATGCATAAAGGTTTTCACCAATGGTATCAATTGGTGACATTTTAATCCTCTGTGGCCAAACCACTTAATTTCCACATCTTGTAAATTGAGGTTAGGTAAATTTCTGTTATCAGCATACCTCTGAGCCCAGTAGATGTAACTATGTCCAACAATCCAGACAGAAAACATGGTGAGAGAAGGTTCTGCTGCAGTCAGATGAAGTGTGGCAATGAAATGGCAGTTGAAAAAATAAGAGTTTAAAATGAAAAAAACTGTGGAGTTTCTGTGTTAATGAAGCAGTAACAGTGATTGGTGGATTGTGATTGCTGAAAACAGAAAGTTAGGGTGCATGGATGAGTTCTTTGAAAGATGTATTTTGAATGGTCAAGAAAAAATCATTAAATGAAAGATTGCACTGGATATGCAGGTGCACTAAGAGTTCAGAGTTCAATTGAAACATTGTTGTGTGAACTTGCAAACACCAGAGGTCTTCCAAGAGGTGGTTGCTATGCAAAAAAGGCAGAGAGGGCAGAGGGGGGAAGGGTTTTGATTTGAAAAAAGTGAGGGAAGAGTTTTGATTGGGTGACATGAGAGATATGTGTGAAGAATTACAGCATTTCTGTGCTTTTGATAGCTGCAGACTCTTGAGTGCATACCTTTTGCTCTGCTAAAGACAAAGTGGTGTGTTTCTGAGACTGTTTTGAAACTCATAAATTATTTGCTAAGGTGAGAAAAGATTTATTTAATTTAGATAGAGAATAGTGTGCTTTAAGGAGAAAATTATGAAGAAAGTTGTGTTTTTAAAATGTTGCTTTGCCTCAAGTGTTTTACAAATAGATGTTGTTTCTTTGAGAAATTGTAATTGGAGAAAATGTGAAGTATTAGTACTGACAGGGTGTTTTTGTGCATAGGAGCTGTGCAGTGTTTTCAAATTATGACTTGAAAATCGTTTTTGAGGAAAAGGAATGCTTTTAACATTTATGACAAGGACATAATGGTGTATGCTTCTTTATAAGGCATTTGAGTGTCTCTGATGTTATTTTTCCCATTTTAATGTAAGACCTTTCCCTGTGGTGCAAATTCCTTGTAAATATGCTCCCACCTGTGCTTGGCAAATTTAGATTTTGAATGTTTGAGTTACATAGCCATGTTAAAAGTGACCCTAAAATGCTGCAAAGGCAATCAAAAAACGCTTCCATGTGTCTTAAGGACATTTTCAGTCATTTCCCCATGTGCAGTGTTTTCAAATTATGACTTGAAAATCGTTTTTGAGGTAAAGGAATGCTTTTAACATTTATGACAAGGACATAATGGTGTCTGCTTCTTTATAAGGCATTTGAGTGTTTCTGATGTTGTTTTTCCCATTTTAATGTAAGACCTTTCCCCGTGGTGCAAATTCCTTGTAAATATGCTCCCACCTGTGCTTGGCAAATTTACATTTTGATAGTTTGAGTTACTTAGCCATGTTAAAAGTGACCCAAAAATGCTGCAAAGGCAATCAAAAAACGCTTTCATGTGTCTTAAGGACATTTTAAGTCATTTCCCCATGTGCAGTGTTTTCAAATTATGACTTGAAAATCGTTTTTGAGGTAAAGGAATGCTTTTAACATTTATGACAAGGACATAATGGTGTCTGCTTCTTCATAAGGCATTTGAGTGTCTCTGATGTTGTTTTTCCCATTTTAATGTAAGACCTTTCCCCGTGGTGCAAATTCCTTGTAAATATGCTCCCACCTGTGCTTGGCAAATTTACATTTTGATAGTTTGAGTTACATAGCCATGTTAAAAGTGACCCAAAAATGCTGCAAAGGCAATCAAAAAACGCTTCCATGTGTCTTAAGGACATTTTAAGTCATTTCCCCATGTGCAGTGTTTTCAAATTAAGACTTGAAAATCGTTTTTGAGGAAAAGGAATGCTTTTAACATTTATGACAAGGACATAATGGTGTATGCTTCTTTATAAGGCATTTGAGTGTCTCTGATGTTATTTTTCCATTTTAATGTAAGACCTTTCCCCGTGGTGCAAATTCCTTGTAAATATGCTCCCACCTGTGCTTGGCAAATTTAGATTTTGATTGTTTAAGTTACATAGCCATGTTAAAAGTGACCCAAAAATGCTGCAAAGGCTTTAAAAAAACGCTTTCATGTGTCTTAAGGACATTTTAATTCATTTCCCCATGAATGTAGGTAGGCCTCACCTTAAACAAACCTCTGGATAGGCCACACCTTATCGTCATCCTGAATTAATCATTTAAAATGCTAGGGACAGATTTATGATAGGTGTATGCCTCTTTTGCGCCACTGTGCGTCACTTTTGTGACGCAGTGGCGGTGCAAAAGATTTGCTATGTGGCGACAAAATTACAAATTGATGCATCTAGGCAGATGTGTCATGCTGTAAAAAAACCGTGCCACATGAAACCAATGCAGCAGTGATGCAAAAGATGCACCATGTTGCAGGACAGGCCTCACTTCATCTCCAACAAGATAAGAAGCTTAGGGATAGATTTATGATGACTGGTGCATCCCCAGGGATGTGCCAGTCATCCTGCGCCGCTGTTCTCCCACCCATGGTGCGCTGCATTTACAATGCGGCGCACCATGGGGCAAAAACATCACAGATGCGTGACGCATCTGTGCCGTATTGGTGGCGCATTGCTGGAGCTGCATCGCAAGTGCCATGCAGCTCCAGCAAGGCTCAGGGGTGCCCCATCTCCATTTAATCTGCAACCCTGAGTAGGCCTCACCTTAAACAAACCTCTGGATAGGCCACACCTTATCGTCATCCTGAATCAATCATTTAACATGTTAGGGACAGATTTATGATAGCCGTGTGCCTCTTTTGTGCCGCTGTGCGTCACTTTTGTGACGCAGCGGCGGTGCAAAAGATTTGCTATGTGGCGACATATTTAAAAATTGATGCATCTAGGCAGATGTGCCATGCTGTAAAGTCCTGTGCCACATGAAACCTGCGTCAGTTTCCATATAGGTGTTTTGTTGCAAGGTATGCATTCATTTGTAAGAAAGCCCTGTAAAACTAACACAGTGAAATTTAGAAGATTTCACTGACTCAGCTTTATAGCATTGCTGAATCAAATCATTACGCCTGTTTGAAACAGGCATAAGGAGTGATGCACTATGCAATGTGTGGCTTGCTCCTGTGCATTGCAGTAGACATGTTGCGCTTACGACGTGATTCCTGCAATGTGCTGCTTTTGCGGCACAGATGCGTGACGCATCTGTGCTGTTTTCACTCAATGGTGCTCCACATTGTAAATGCGGCACACCATGGGTGGCAGAGCAGCGGTGCACATTAACTGGTGCATCCCTGGGAATGCGTCAGTTAACATAAATCTGCCACTTTATATTTAAGTATGAGCAGGGGACACAGAGTTGGTGAGGCTTATCCAAGGTTAAGAAGAGATGAGTCCTGTTCACTGAAAACTTGGACATAGGCCTTACCTCCTCAGCATCGCTGGTCATGGCTAAATAATAGCTGCAAAATGTTACTCTTGTTAAACAATTTTACTATTATAGTCTCTGAGATTTGTGCCTTACTCTGCAACATCTCATTGTTGTTCTCTTTCTTTAAACATAACGACATCATCAACATGAGCGACAATCAGCAATCAGTTGATCTCGACCTCATCATTGAACTCGTAATTGAAACATCAGTGGAAGTAGATCCCTTGGATGATTTAAATCCTGAGGATGAAGAAGTACATGATGAGGATGCAGATTTGTCAGAATTGTATGACATAGGGTGGGAAGTTGACGTGCTTGAGCCTATGGAACTATAAACATTTATTTTAAAAAATTTATAATAAATGAAAAGTAAAAATGTAAATCGTTTCATTTAAAAATAAAGACACCTTCAAAAACGGGTTATGTGTAGTGTCTTCAATAAAATATTAAAATATGCTCATAAAATTAGATCAGATTCACATATAAAACAGCACAGGTAAAATGAATATGAAGTCCATTTCTTTTCTGCTATTTCTGTATTCTAAATTTGCCAAGCACTAAAAATGTCAAGTAGTGTGTTAAGTTTTTGATGACTGTTATTGATTTACTGTTTGGTAATAGTGGTTAATAACATTTTTTATTATATTTTACCACAGATTCAACTGCAGATCATTTCAAGATTTCAGCATGCCAACTAAAGAAAGACTTAGAAAGGCTGCAAAACGTCAAAGACAGCAGGTACATGATATAATGCAGCAGTCCTCTAACAAAAAAACTTGTCAAGTCACCAAGAAAGCACCGGGTAAGAGCACAAAAACATTTATAAGAAATATTTGTAGTAAAAAAAATATTACTACAGAAAATGTTTCAGTCCAGAAAAAGAGAAGCATTTTAAACGGAAAGGAAAGGCCAATCAAAAATGTTACTGCTAGAGCAAGAGATAACTCTGTGCATGATAGTAGAAGGAAACAACCGTTTAGGGACATTCGTAAACGAATGTTCCGCAACAGGATAATTGGCAATTTGTTAAAAAATATTAAGAAAGGTCAACAGAAAGTGGTTTTTTATAAGAGAAAAAAAAAAGTTGAGAAAGTTATTGATCAGGCATTTGAAATTAAACGTAAGTTATTTATTTTGATAATCAATAGAATTAGGAAGCTAAACAAGGCAATTTATGATTTCAAAAGAAATAGTAGATGGAAGAGAATAGTTAATCGTAGTAATTTTTGTGAAGTTTTTTCCGGAGAATGGATGCAAAGTTCAAGTTGTGAGGCATTTTTTAATGAGGAGAGTTATTTCCAGGATAATGATTTGGTGCATGCAGTTGACACCAGTGGTCGAGCTTATGAAGTGAAAGATGGTTGTCCAGTTGAAAAAGAAAAACTTGTGACAACAGAGACAGAAGAGGTGTTAGGTAATGAGGTTTTAGGAAGACGTCCTAAGGGTCCTGTGTACACCTGGAAGTGTAGTAGTATTTGCAGTGTGCGACAGGATTCCATCAATTTGCTTTGTGATTTTGTACGGACATTTAATAAGAAAAGTTTGAAGCAGAAAATAAAGTTGTTGCAAGAATTAGATCCTTGCAGAGTGAGAGAAGTGACAGGTTTGCATGGTCATTCACTGGCTTGTCTTTCCAGGAGAGTATGCCAGAGTGTTTTTCATCATTTCAGGATGCTAGCAGTGCATCATAATAAAGTGAGGAAATTAGTTAGAATGTTGTATTATGCTAAGAGTCCAGCAATTATGCTTAAACAATTATGCGCTGCTCTTTTGCATGGTTCTGAAATAGATGTGAAGAATATTTGTGCAGAAATTGAGTTTTGTTACTTTGGAAGTAAAGAGGAGAATGTTGAAATTGACCAAGAAGAAGAGGGTAATGTGGAAGATAGTGTACAGGTTTCCAGGACAGATAATTTTCAGAGGGAAATTGCGACGTTTCAGGTGAAATCAAGTGAGAGGCCTAATTTCACTTGTGTGTGTTGTCGACGCACTTATTATAAGAATCAGACTAAGTTAGTGGATTTATATGCAAAAAGTGAAAGGGAAAATAATAGCGAATGGAAGGATTTCACAACATATTTGATGGTAGAAAATTGTTTTGATTTGGGATCGGATCAACGTGTGTGTACTTATTGTTGTAGCAAATTAAATCAAAACCAGATGCCTGCTAGAGCAGTTCATAATAATCTGGAATTGGTTGAGATTCCTTCTGAATTGAAGGATTTAAATACTTATGAATCTATTTTGATTCAAAGTATCTATCCCTTTCAGGCTATTGTAAGAATGGAGCCAAAGACAGGGAAAATGCCTCCATCAGATTTACAGAGAGGATTAAAGGGAAGAGTTGTTTATTTGCCTCTAGATTTGAAGAAAAACATTAACACAATTGGAGTAGAAAAAGTGGAAGAGGACCCTCTGGTTATCTTAGTTAATGGGGTTCCGACAAAGAATAAGAAAATATGGCAAGATTTAGTGAATGTTAGGAAAGTCAAAAAGGCAACATTGTACTTGAAAAAAAATAATAAGTACTATAAGAATATATATGTTGCAGAAGAGGAAGTAAGTGAGGAAGAGGATAGCGATTTGTGTGCTGGTCAAATTGAGAAAGTAGAACCCTCTACTAGTGAAGAAATATATGAACATTATAGTGTTCATCCTTTGCATTCCAAGGAAGTCATGGGTAATGCTATTGAGTTGTTTCAAATGAAACAAGCCAAAGGGAGTCCCATTAGTGTTTGGGAGGAAAGTTTGGAAGCTCGGTGTTTCCCACAGCTTTTTCCAACAGGTCAGGGAGGAAGATATGATGAGCGACCTCATCAAATTCCTGCTTCTGAATACCGGACTTTGCGATTGTATGCAGGAGATGCTAGGTTTCGACAATGTATTCCCTATTTGTTTCATCTCCTGTTTGAAAGCGATCTGTCTGTACTGTCATATGCAGTGAACCACATCTTGAAAAGTGGTATACACATGCAAAACATCTCGGCAAGTGACTTTATGGATAAAGTCAATGTCCAAGACAGTATTTTGGATTCTCACCTGATTAATCTCATGGCGTGTCAGCGTGGTACTAATGAGTACTGGTACCGTCGTCATGGTGATTTAAAATGTATGCTGAGGAACTTAGGAACTCCCACATGGTTCCTCACTCTGAGCTCTGCCGAGTATAGCTGGGAAGACTTACTTGAATTTCTACGAGAGGCAAATGGAAACATCGAAAACATCGAATTCATGACACCCGGAGAACTGTGCTCTTTTGATCCAGTCAATGTATACCGGTACTTCAATCATAGATTTGAAGCTATGATGTCTTTCATCATGAATAAGAAGAATCCACCTCTTGGAGAGGTGTTGGATTTCTTCTGGAGAAAGGAGTACCAAGCAAGAGGTGCTCCTCACATTCATATGCTGTTGTGGATCAAGGATGCACCTAAATTTGGAACAGATCCAGAAGACTCAGTGATGAGTTTTATACAACAGTATTCTACGTGTGCTGTTCCAAACGCAAAGGAGAAGAAAAGCCTAAGAGAAAAAGTTCTACGTTTCCAAAGCCATCGTTGTGGAAAGTACTGTCGTCGTAAATTCCGAAACAAGGACAAGTTCTACACCAAATGTCGTTTCGGCTTTCCACGACCGGTGATTTCTAAAGGAAGAGTAAACAGTTTGATGTCTTCGCTGCGACATAATGTGATGAAGAAATCCCCTAAAAACACATACAATTTGAAGAGGAACGAAGAGTCCAAGTACATCAACGACTACAACCCGGTGATTTTGTCCATGTGGAATGCTAACATGGATATACAGTTTGTGGCTGATAACTGTATGGCTGTGGCTCAGTATGTGACATCTTACATCACCAAAAAAGGGAAGACAGAATTGAAGGATATGTGGGAGGACATTTCCCATGAAAAGAGCCTCAGTAAGAAGTTGTACAGTTTCAGTCTGAAGATGTTGTCGCATCGAGAAATCGGAGCTTACGAATGTTCTGACCGGTTGTCTTCAGCAAGTCTCTATGCCAAATCTAGGAGTATCGTTTGGGCGAGTCTTGGTCTTGCTGCAACGCGTAATCGAGTTCTGAAACCTGTGCGGGAAATTGAGTATTTGGCGGAAAAGGAGCCAAACAGTACCGACATTTTGAAGAGCAACATGTTGGATACATATTATCCAAATCGAAGCAGTCACCTCGAGAATGTTTGTCTGTATGAGGTTCTTCAAAATTACATATTCAAGAGGAACATCAAAGAAGATACTGAGAAAGGAGTGTATGCTGTAATTGGAAGTGAGGGATGTCTGGTCAAGCAAAGAAAATGCCACTTGGTAAACCATCGAAAATTGAGTGGCGAATCTCCTGAAAAAAAGGAGTTTTTCTATTTAGCACTTTTGCAACTTTTCAAGCCTTGTCGTGCAGAAGAGGAATTGCTTGGAGATTTCCTCTGTTACGAAGACTCTTTCACTGCCGCCAAGGAGACCATAGAATGTCCTGCTTTTCCCAAATATGTAGAAATGTTGAATGTGGAAATCGAGCAGGAAGCAACGATTGCAGCCGAGATTGCCAGAGACAGTTCTCAGGACAGTCAGAGTTCTGCTTCATTGAGTCAGGATCCACTAGGAGGACCTGTTATCGAAAATGAAGCTGCCACTGCCATGAATGAAGTGGAAAGAGCCATGGCACATGCTCAGGAGGATGCGGTTAACTTAGAAGAGTTGGAAAGACAACTCAACGTTGAGCAGAGGAAAATATATGACGAAGTTACCATGCAAATTGATCATGGATTAAGTCATGAGAAGAAAGAGTGCTCATGTACGTCGTTGAAGCCTGTCCGACTACGTGAGTGGAGAAGCGGGAACTGGAAAAAGTTTCCTTATTAAAGCAATTTCATGTTATTTGCAGGAAAGGACTGAGTCATCGCTGTCTTGTGTTGTCACCGCTCCAACTGGACTGGCAGCACATAACATTAAAGGGATTACTTTACATCGTTTACTGATGCTGCCAGTGGAGCATGACAACAAATTACAATATCACAAGCTATCTGGAGATGCTTGTTGTGAAGTTTCAAGAATCTTGAGGAAAATGAAACTTCTTATCATTGACGAAGTAAGCATGGTTTCCAATGTCTTGCTTGTCTTTGTGCATTTGAGAATGCAAGAAGTTCTCAAAACAGAGTATGATGTGTTATTTGGTGGCAAACACATCATTGTTTTCGGAGATCTTCTGCAGCTGACACCAGTGAAAGGGCAACCTGTGTTCAAAATGCTCACGCATGAAGATACCAGGAAGTGCCTAGGGAGCATTGGCAACGTCAATATATGGTTAAACTTCAATTATGCTGAACTGCATGAAAATATGCGTCAGGCGAAGGATGAAGTTTACAAGAATATTCTACAAGATGTTAGAATAGGAAAAGTGACCGAGCATGGGAAAGAAGCTTTACATGCACGATTACTGTCAAATTTATATCCAGAACAAGATGTTATGCCTGAGAATATTTTTCAGAAAATTACTGAGAAGAAATCTGGAATATGTTTGATGCCAACTCTTGCAGAATGTGCCATCTTCAACAACAAAATGTTGAATTTAGAAAAGCAAGAGATTGTGAAACTGGAAGCTATTGACAGAGTAGAGCATATGGGATCAACAATTATTTTGTCTGAGAATTTGAAATCAAAATTGGATTCATTAGAGAAGACTATATCTAAAACTGCAGGTTTTGAAAAGAGTCTGAATGTGTGCTTGAACTGCCGTATAATTTTAAGAAGGAATTTACATGTTGAAAGAGGTCTGGTAAATGGATCAATGGGTAATGTTGTTGATTTTGTGAAATACAGAAATAGAGATGGAATTGAATTTTTAAAAATTAAATTTGATGGCATTGAGGAAGTACAGCTAATTGGTCGTTGTTCTGCTAGATTTTTGCTTGTAAAAGACTTATATGTTCGCCGTAAGCAGTTTCCTGTTTGCTTGGCATATGCGGTGACAATCCATAAATCGCAAGGTTTAAGTGTAGACAGTGCATTGGTGAATATTGGCAGTTCTGTGTTCAAGGAGGGTATGGCATATGTGGCATTGTCAAGAGTTAGAACTTTATCGGGATTGTACTTAATTGAGTGTGATGTCACAAACATTTGTGCGGATCTAGATTGTGTTAAGGAATACAATAGGTTGAGAAGAGAGTATGCGCCACATTTGCCTCAATATCCTTTGTTTGAGAAACGTGTGGTAGGCCGGAAACGAAGAAATGTGACCAATACTGGGGAGGTTGTAGCAAAAAGACGAAAAGTCGATGAACCTGAAATTATAAGCAGAAACAAAAAGGATTCTGTTGAAGATGTTGTTGGTTTTCAATTTGAAAACACTTCTGGTGTCAACTGCTATGCTAATGTAGTGGTTAATGTTTTGTTTTCTCTAGAAAATGTAAAAGAAGAGATTGTGGTCAATTCTGATCAAAGATTATGAAGTTTGTTAAATTCTGTGTTAGAGAAATGTAGCACTGATAGAACAAAAATAGAAAGTGTGTCTGAAATTCGAAATCTGTTAGACAGATGTTCAGGCCAAACACAATTCTCTCAAAATATTCAGCAAGATTGTAAGGAGTTTTTAATGTATATGCTTGATGTATTGCATGCTGAAGGTGTAGATGTAGATCACCTGTTTGGGCTTTCTTATCAATGGCAGCATGACTGCGAGAACTGTAGGGTATCAAGTACTACTAGTGTAGACTCAGAAAGATTTATATATTTAACTTTGCCAGACAGTAAATCAGTCTCCTTTAATAAGCTAGTAAAAGCAGCTGATCACAACATGGAATGTAGCCAATGTAAATCTGAAATGATGTCAACATTATTTATACGAACATATGGCCAGTAAGTCATTTTAATGTTCCAACGATGTAGGCCTGATGGAACAAAATTGACAACTTTAATTACAAATTTTGTGGCTTCACAGTTGTCAATATCAGGAAGGACTTTTGTAACTGTAGCAATTATATATCATGACGGTCCTTCAATAACATCAGGACATTACACAGCTTATTTAAAGTCTAGAAATGGCTGGTCATTCTGCAACGATTCTGTTTTAATTTTCAAAAAAAAATTGCCGTATGACCTTAAAAATTCTTACCTGGTGTTTTTAAAACCAAAATTTTAGGGAAAGAATCTCGGGATGTGCTCTGAG